>NC_135879.1:71535448-73002948 GCF_964194155.1 Cetorhinus maximus | reverse complement strand
TCGTGTCTGTAATAACTGTTGTTTTATGTAACGTATACAGTTTACTGTTTCTGTTCTTTATCTTTATTGCTCATTTGTAACTTGTGGTTGGAATACTGAGCATGGTATAGATGGCAAGACACAAGTAATTGGACAAAATAAGGTCACGAAAGAAGATCTGAAAGTGCATCAGCATGTAGAGACAAAAGTGAAATATTTTTCGAACATTCATGTTATAACTATCAAGTCATACAATTTGTCCAATGAAACCTTTAACTTGAAATATAACCAGAAAATGCTAGAAATCTCAGCAGGCCTGGCAGGATCTGTGGAGAGAGAAACTGAATTGACATTTTAGATCTGTGACCTTACATCAGAACTCAAAAACAGATGTAATAAGTTTTAAGCCAGTGCAAGGAAAGAGGAGGAAAGAATAAAAAGGAGCTCTATGATAGGGTAGGAAACAGAGTAATATAACGAACGGTAGAATTATTACCATCTCCTGCCATCTGGAAAAAAAATCATATTGATTTTGAAGATATTTATGCTACAGCATCGTTTTGATAAATTCAGTAGCTAAATTCAATTCCTTGTCATAACCCAGGGAGTTTAATTGTATACCATTGTGAACTCTATAGAATTTTGAGACAAACCGTTGGAATATTTTTCATTTGTTAAATATAGTCTGTATTAGGCAATCAAAGAGCACAATGTGATCTGACATGCATTCTTGCATTTGCTATTGTGATATGTTTTCTTCCCATCTATTAAAGAGAAGCAGGTGCACGCACTTGATATTTATATACGCTTGCTGCACTAACAAGTTCTCAGATGGCAATAGTGTAAGTTTGATTGCAGCTTTTTTTATTTTACCTTCTGAATCAAATGAAAAATGAATAGTCTTATGAAGGTGGATCTTTCACAGCTATCCATTACCCGAATAGTATAATCAACATTTATATTTTGATAAAAACAAAAAGCTAAAAGCTACTGCGGATGCTGGAAATCCAAAACAAAAACAGAATTACCTGGAAAAACTCAGCAGGTCTGGCAGCATCGGCAGAGAAGAAATCAGTTAACGTTTCGAGCCCTCATGGCCCTTCGGCAGAACTGAAGCATAGTTAGAAGAAGGGAGAAACATAAACTGGTTTAAGGTGGGGGGGGGGGTGTGGGGGGGAGAGAGACGTTGAGGGTGTGGTGATTGTGGAGATGAGCAGATAATCAAAAGATGTCACAGACAAAAGGGTCAAAGAGGTGTTGAAGGTGGTGATATTTGTCTAAGAAAAGTGCTAATTAAGAATGGAAGACAGGATATTCAAAGTACAGCTCTAGTGGGGGTGGGGTGGAAAGACTAACAAAGTTTTAGTTTTAGATTTAAAAATAATGGAAATAGGTGGGGAAAGAAGAATCTATATAAATTATTGAAAAAAAAGCGGGGTGGGGGGTGGGGGGGAGAAACGGGGTGGGGATGGGGGGAGGGGGAGTTTAAGATCTAAAGTTGTTGAATTCAATATTCAGCCCAGAAGGCTGTAAAGTGCCTAGTCGGAAGATGAGGTGCTGTTCCTCCAGTTTGCGTTGGGCTTCACTGGAACAATGCAGCAAGCTAAGGACAGACATGTGGGCAAGAGAACAGGGTGGAGTGTTAAAATGGCAAGCGACAGGGAGGTTTGGGTCTTTCTTGCTGACAGACCACAGGTGTTCCGCAAAACGGTCGCCCAGTTTGCGTTTGGTCTCTCCAATGTAGAGGAGACCGCATTGGGAGCAACGAATGCAGTAGACTAAGTTAGGGGAAATGCAAGTGAAATGCTGCTTCACTTGAAAGGAGTGTTTGGGCCCTTGGACGGTGAGGAGAGAGGAAGTGAAGGGGCAGGTGTTGCATCTTCTGCGTGGGCATGGGGAGGTGCCATAAGTGGGGGTTGAGGAGTAGGGGGTGATGGAGGAGTGGACCAGGGTGTCCCGGAGGGAACGATCCCTACGGAATGCCGTCATTGGGGGTGAAGGGAAATTGTGTTTGGTGGTGGCATCATGCTGGAGTTGGCGGAAATGGCGGAGGATGATCCTTTGAATGCGGAGGCTGGTGGGGTGATAAGTGAGGACAAGGGGGACCCTATCATGTTTCTGGGAAGGAGGAGAAGGCGTGAGGGAGGATGCGCGGGATATGGGCCGGACACGGTTGAGGGCCCTGTCAACGACCGTTTTGAGTTTGAGTATTTTAAGGTGTGTTTTATTATATCAATCTGGGAAGAAACTGTTCATAACTGGGGTATCTATTTTTATTTCCAATTTTTGTTTGAAAAAACACAATAGCTGAAAGCAGTCAATGCTGTGAGACGTGTTTGCAACTTTCTTTCTCTTTCACCCCATTTCCCCCTCTCTTCCTCCAACATCATTCAGTTAATTATTTGATTGTTTGCTAATCATCATAGCAGTTAGCTGAAAGAGAAATTAAGAAATAAATTAATTTAAATTGCTCCCTGAAAGTCAGATGTATGAACAAAAAATCAGAAGTATCATAAATGATCAGGAAACATCCTGGAGTCTTCAATCACCCTTTATAATTTATTTTAGTTTTAAGATGTGGTTTCATTTTTAAAATGTTGCATATTTATGAGCGAAATATTTAAAATATTCAATGAATGAAATCCATTTAGTTGTATATAGCATCCTAATTGTTCAAAAAAATGATGCTCCTTAACTTCTCATTTATCACTTAATTTGTTTACAAATATAAAGGAAAAGAGGAAACATTAGGCTTGGATCTTAGTCTGGAGGAAAGTTCCATATTTGTGTGTGTACTGGTGGGTTCTGTTTTGAGATTGGGAACCCGGAAGAATGGGTTTCCTGAATATCCTGCAGCTTTTAACTTCAGGGTTCCTTTACATTTCTTTTCTGTTGCTTTCTACCCACAAGTTGTCTGATTGACAGGCTGGAAGCCTGGTGAGCAGGCACATATTGACCCCTGCAGAGGAGGAGGCAGGTGAACTGGCTGGGGAGCATGGGGGAATGTTCAGTTGTGGACAGCAAGGCTGGAGTGCCAACACAACAGAGTGAGGATGTCTCCAACCTGCTGTTGAAAACTGGGCATACAAGAAGCATGTCTGATACTGCACTGCACTGCACTGCATTACCTCAAGTTAATTATTTGTGTCCTCGCAGTCAGGAAACGGCATCCACAGTCTGCTGCAAGTCCGAACTCCACCTCTGAGGGTGATGACACAGAAAGCACTGTCACATCGTTTCCCTGCACCTTCCACCAGCACAGTGACTATCAACTCGGTGGGAATGCACTCGCGATTAGGCTCGGGGTCACAATCTGGTGCACGTGTCGTAGCAGCTGAGGGAGAATGTGACAGCCGAGATCCCTGACAGTCAGAGGGCTGCTGGAGACCAGGCCCAGTGCTGAGCCCAATATGCATGCCATGCCTCTGGCTATGGCTACAAGAAACCTGGTGATGCAAAGACATCTGTAGGGAAGCATCTAACACATGCCTACAGGATTAATTTTTGATGGTGACAAACCAGCTGCACTTTGACGGCATGAAACCTCTTTTGGTTTATGAATGCTGCTGGCTGTTCCCAGGGAGCTTTCAGCACCAGGTATGCCATCAATTGCCCCTTGTACTTGTGAAGGTGCAGCTATGCAGCCACGGAGCCGAATCCAAGAGCTCTGGCTCTCTGGCTCTGGGTCTTTGGTGAATCTCACAAAATCATTGGCCTTTTTGAACATGGCATTGGTGAGCACTCTTATGCATCAGTGTGTGGCTGAGTGGGAGGTGCCACATGTTTCCTGTGGAGCCCTTGAATGGTCCGCTGGTGTAGAAACTCAGGGCGATGGTGACTTTTAAGGTCTGTGACTGACTGCTGTGACATCCTCAGCTGTCTTTGACATGTCTGACATTTGCAGGTAGTTACTCTGCATCAGTATATTTGGTTACTTGCCATTGCTTGGCATCACACTGGCCCCTGGTTGCCAACAGACTAAGCTGCCTGACCCTGTGCTGCCACCCCTTGTTGTCATTCTGGCCGTTGCTGTGCCTGACCCTGGGCCATCCTCTGCCAGTTCCTCTCCTTCACCACAACATCAAAAAGTGCTGGGTGCACTAGACCTGTCCTGTCTGTCTGAAGTGAACTCCACGTAGAAGACTGGCAAAGATCTGCTCAGCATCATCTGTTTGGCCTTCCTTCCTGACTTGATGACAGTGGACCAATGGGGATCCCACTGCTGTGCATCAACTGGACCCTGCACTCCACCCACCCCACCGTGGCCAGCTCCCACCTTGAACTGGTGTTCAGCCACCAGTTGTCTTAGCTATGTCCCTGGGCACTCCCACTCTGATACTGGAGCTGCACGCCATCACCCTGTACCTTCCCTTACCTTTGAACCTCCCTTCATCGCCCTTGACCCTCTCTCATCGACCCTGACTTACCCTCTGTGACCTTAGAACCACCCACCATCACCCTTGATCAGCTCTGTCAATCTAGAGCTGCCCCATCACCATTGAGCTGCTCTCTGGCAAGCTGGACCTGCCTCCCCTGTCACCCTCAACCTACCAACTGTCGTCTTCAATCCTTCCTTTATCACCCTTGACCTGCCCTTGGTTACCCTAAACTCTCTCACTCTCATCATTGACCTGCCCTGAATCAACCTGGAGCTCCCCTTCATCATGCTTGAGCTGCCTTCTGTAGAGATTGACCTACCCCCTGTGATCCAGCTCCATCCCTCTGTTGGGGCTGCCACTACTCAACTTCCTTCCCTTGGACAGCCACACCTCAACCTACTAGACATTTGCCACCCAACCTCACAGCAACAGCTCAGCTTCCTCTACCTAGTCCAACAAGGCTCTCAATAAAAGAAAAACAGCTCCTAATCATTCGAAATCCACCAGGAAGCCTGCTGCACACCACTTTTAACCAATAATGAATTTAAAGGCCTGTGTTTCTCATTCGCTGCTGACTTAATCACAAAGGAACAATTTAATATGGTGCCCATCTGTTTTAATAAGTATGGATGACCTGCTAATGGATTGAAAATAGGTTCTGGCCGTTTACTATCGGGAACTACGATCTGCCTTTAATCTGCTGCCAACTTACTTCCCAACTTTCATCATGTCGTCGGGAAGCTGACATTTTGGCTCCGGTACAATTACTGTGCCCCCGTCTGCCTTGTATCCCACTCTTGGGAGCTTCTTTATATCCCGCCCAATGGTACAGTTCTAAAGAATGTACAGGGATAGGAGGACCTGGGCGTTGGATCTTTGAAGATGACAGGACATACTGAGAGAGTGGTTAGCAAAGCATATGGGACCTTGGACTTATAAATAGAGACATTGAGAACAAAAGCAGGGGCATTATGCTAAACCTTCATAAAGTTCTGGTTAGGCCACAACTAGAGTATTGCTTCCAAATCTTGTTAACACACTTTAGAAATGATGTGAGCATCCTTGATGGGGTGCAGAGGAGCTTTTCTAGAATGATTCTGGGGATGGTAGATGTTAGTTACAAGGTTAGGTTGGAGAAGCTGGGGTTGTTCTTTTTGGAGCAAAGGAGACTCAGGGAAGACTTGACTCATAGATGTTTACAGCACAGAAGGAAGCCATTCGGCCCATCGTGTCTGCGCCGGTCAACAAAGATCTGACTACACTAATCCAATTTTCCAGCGCATGTCCCATAGCCCTGGAGGCTATGGCAACGCAAGTAAATATGTAAATACTTCTTAAATGTTACGAGAGTTTCTGACTCAACTGCCCTTTCAGGCAGTGAGTTCCAGACTCCCATCACCCTTTGGGTGAAAAAATTTCTTCTCAAATCCCCTCTTAGTCTCCTATCTCTTACTTTAAATCTATGCCCACTGGTCATTGACCCCACTACTAATGGAAAAAATGCCTTCCTATCCACCCTATCTATGCCCCTCATAATCTTATACACCTCTATCAGGTCCCCTCTCAACACCTGAGGCTTACAAGATTATGACAGATTTGGATGAGGTAGAAAAGGAAAAACTGTTTTATTAGATGATGATGCAAGGATTAGGGGGACACAGATTTAACTTTTTTGGCAAGGATACAGGGGAAATGTGAGGAAAAGCTTTTTTACGTGGTGAGTGGTAATGTCCTGGAACACACTGCCCACGAGGGTGTTGGAAGTAGAAACTATGATTTCAAAAGGGAATTGGATGGGTACTTGAAGAAAATAAACTTGCAGGGTTATGGGGACCAAGCAGGGGAATAGGAATGGCTGCATTGCTTCACAGAGAGCCGGCATGGACTTAATGGATCCAATGACCTATGTGCTGTAAATGACTCTGATATTGGAATTTGAATACCTTGGAATTTGGCCAGAATCATACAGGATCTGAATGGATGAATATAAGGACAGGTTGCATAGACTAGGAGGCTTGAAACTGTAAACCCTTTGGATTATATGCAAACAGAGACTGTTTGACATAAAATGTGAATATACATTATAAACATAAGCTGCAATGGGAAGATAGTGAGGCATCTCACATATTGCACTGAAAGCAACTGATCTGTATTGCAATTTATGTAATGTCAGAATTTGAACTGTTATGTAATTTACCTTTATAAATTTCATGGATAGAGTATATTTTTGGGAAATAAAATCTCTTGGGTATAGAAGATTAAGAGGTGATATAACTTGGGCACTTGATGGATTTGATAGGGTGGATAGCAAGAAACAGTTTTCTCCAGTGGGGAAGTCCAGCACAATCTAAAATTAGTTTTAGGCCATTCTAGGTTGATGGCAGAAAGCATTTCTCATGCAATGGAAAGCAAAAATCTGGAATAAAAAGAGAAAATGATACAAATGCTCAGCAAATCGAGTAGCATCTGTAGAGAGAGAAATAGAGTTAATGTTTCAGGTCAATTATCTTTGTCAGAACAGGAAAAAGAGATGCAACAGTTTTAAGCAAATGCAGAGACAGGGAAAGTTGAGGAAAAAGGAAAAATAAAGGATTGTGATAGGGTTGAAGGCAGGAGCAATTAAATGACTAAATGGATGATGATGTAGGGCAAAATGGTGGTAATGGGACAAGCTAAGAAACCAAAGACAGGTCTATAGATTGTGTAAATGGCCACAGCAGAAGCATTACTAACACCTGCCATCTGAAAAACTTGGAGCCATGGTAATGATATGAAATAGTTGAATTCATTGTTGAAGATTGTAAAGTGCATCACTGAAAGACTAAGTGCTGTTCCTTGATCTTCTTTGGAGCTTCAGTGGAACAGTTAGGAGGCCAAAGACTGGGATCAAAGTGGGAGATAATTGAGAATTAAAATAGAAAGCAGGTGGAAACGCAGGTACTCTCTTCTCCCAGAAACACACTTCCACTAAAAGGCTGTGATGGCTAGGCCAATTGAAAATCTCAAAACTAAGATTGTTAGATTTTTGTTAGGTAAGGGTAGTGAGAGTTACAAAATCAAGGCCAGTAAATTGAATTAAATCTATGGATCAGGCATGATCTAATTAAATGGCAGAAAAGGCTCAAGTGATCAAATGGTCCATTTCCCTTCCTATGTTCCTCATTAACAGCAAAAAGGAACTTGCTTTTGTACAGAATTTTTCATCTCCGATGTCCCAAAATGCTGCACAGCTACTAAGTTACTTCCAAAGTGTTTCACTGGTGTCTTGTAAGTAAACGTAAAGGAAAGTGCTGCGTGATTTTACGAAATGGCAGGATTTCACATTGTTCAGGATGCCATTAATTCACACCAGTCCTACCTGTTCTTACTTTGCCAATTGCAAGGATCACCACTCTGTCAGTGTTATAGTTCACCTGTAACTATACAGAATCATGCAGGTACATGCTCACCTCAGTAACGGCGATCATTTTAATGAAATCTACTCTGCCGCTCATTTTAATTGGAAACAAAAAATGTAAGTTTGCTTCTGGGAAATTAAGAAGATACATGTGGGACTGTTGATACTCTGGCTGTGTACGTCTGTGTTCAGCTGCCAAGCATATGTTAAATAATGTGCAGGCATCCACTCCAACCACTCCAACCACATTAAGAACATCACAACCAGGGTGAAATTTGGAAGCCTTAACAGTTTAGGGACGTTCTACAGTAGAACCTGACTGAAGTCTTGCACACCATTGTTATTTCCTATGCTCTATATAACTCCATCATACAATGAGGACACAACATACAGCACCCAGAGGAGAAGGGCCCAAGCCACTGAGGTAACTCACTGCTGTGTGGCCATGAGAGAGGCTGTTCTCTGAACAGAAGCCAGAGATCGCTTGGCTGCAGGCTGCACCATTTTCTAAAGAGGTTACCTAAACCTGTAAGCTGAGAAATTGATTGTTGCAACAAAACAGGCTCTGAAGAAGAGTCATACGGACTCGAAACGTCAGCTCTGTTTCTCTCTCCACAGATGCTCTCAGATCTGCTGGGTTTTTCCAGCATTTTCTGTTTTTGTTTCAGATTTCCAGCATCCGCAGTATTTTGCTTCTAAATTGATTGCTGCACCCTTTCATAAGTTTAAGACAGGTTCAAAATGTCTGTAATGGCAGACATGTAAAAGTCCTGTGCCACCCAACATTTTGATATAGGCAGAAATAGAGATATCTACATAGCCCCCCTGAAATATTCAAATAATTTATTCAACTAAAAGTCTAACACCTGCTTGTGGTTCCATTTACAAAGTCGGTCTGTCCTGAACACAAGTGGTGCTAGAAAAAGGTAGTCTACAAATGGTCCTGCCAGCCGCCCTTAAAGGGGCCACTAGAGACTGCCACAAAAAGGAAAATTTAATCTAACAAAACTTATCTCAATGTGGAGTCAGGTGGTGCACTTAAGTCAGAATAGGGAATGCAACTTTAATTGTATGATGTTAAAGTAGAGAAGAAGGGCAGAGAAACCTTGGGTGTAGAGTAGTACATGTTGAAGGTTGCTGCAGCTGTTTAAGGCCACAGTATGCAAACAAAGTTTATTTTTGTATTCTGACAACACCAAAGAAATATTAATGAATTCCTTGTTAGGCCACATTTGGAACATTAAGTACTGTCTGGGGTACCTTATTGAAAGAATGATGTAAAGCAGTAAAATTATTCAATTCAGATTCAGTAAAATGTAATCATGGATAAGGGCTGTTTTTTTATTATGAGCAAAGTCTTGAAGTTAGAACTTTTCCATGAGAGCGGAGAAGGTTAAGGTGTGACCAGATAGAACTCTTTAAAATTTTTGAAGGGCAGTGATGAGTTAAATAATAATTGGCTGTTTCCACCATTTGTGATGGTAATGGGAGAACATAAATTCAAGACAAGATAATCACAAAAAAGAATAGGAAAAGTTATACAAAGCATGTCTGTAATGTGGAACTCACTACCATTGTTGAAGCAGAGTCCATAAATTCTTTAATACGGATTTAGATACTTTAATTTGGGTAAAGGTAGAGAAGCGAGTGGGAGAATAGCATTGAAATTGGTTCTATGTTACTTGGTTAAATGGCCTCTTTCTGTGCTGTAACATTCTACGACTCACTTCTGTTTATGATATAAAGACTAGATCATCTGTGGCTCAAAGATAGCACTTTTGCCTCTGAGTCAGTAGGATGTTGGTTCAAGTTCCACTCCAGGAACTTAATGTAAGGTGATGCTCCAGTAGAATCCTAAGGGAGTGCTGTACCTTTGGAGGTTCCAGCTTTCAGATGAGATATCTGCCCTCTCTGGTGGACGTAAAAGATTCCATGGCTCTACTTTGAAGAGTTGGCACCAATTTGTAAAAGACAGATTGTGCTTGAAGGAATAGAGAATGTTGATGAAAGGAATGCAATAGATTTTAAGAAAAGTACCACATGACAAAGTACCATATAAAAGGCAGATTAAGAAAATTGAGGCCCGTGGAATAGAAGGGTGACTGTCAACTTGGATAAAAAGTATCTTAAAGATTAAACAGTGAGTTGTGATAAATGGTTATTTTTCAGACTGGTGGAGGGTAGACAGCAGTGCTAGCACTCAGTGCTAGGGTTACTACCTTTTTTGATTATGTATGAATGACTTGGATATTGGAATTCAGAGTAAAATTTCAAAATTTGCTAATGATACCAAACTTTGCCCAGATTTTCACCATGACAGAGAGGCCCCACATTGTGGAAATAATCCCAGAATCGGACGAATATTCAAAGTTCCATCCCCAAGCTTGGCACCTTCCGTTTTCACGAGGGCAGGACTGGAGTCAGTCCGGGATTCAGGCATGGGTGGTTTACGGAGACATTTTAAATCACCAGCTGCCTCTGCTGAAGTGGAATTCTTTAATACCAGGAGTGTGAAACCCAGAATGTGCAGATTAGACCAGGTAAAAGGAGGTCTGAATTTAGTGGATTCAGTTGATTGGCCAGGGTATCCCTTTTGAGAGGTAAGGCACCTCTTTGGATATAGTCAGGGCACACTTTTGGGAGAGGTAAGGCACTCTTTGGGATTGTTAAAAGTGAACATGATTTTTATGCACAGACTCATTGGAACTGTCAAGGAACTGTCAAAGCTGTTAAGGAGCTGTCAAAAGATACTAGGTGAGTTGGCATGGGGAGGGCTAAGCTAAGGGCACAGGGTGGGTGGAGGCATGCATTGGCATGTGTTGTCACTAAGCTTGTTTACGGGCTATAAAGGGTCATGGGGATGTAGGGGGCATAGGGGATACGGGGGCCTGGTGGGGGGGCATGCGGTGACATAAGTTGGCATGGATGGGGCATAGGGAGTGTGTGGGGGTGTGAAGGTTGAGGGATGTTGGCATGTTTTTTGTGTTTTAAAAAAATTTATTACAACATAGTTCAGGAGCACACAGGCAGGCCTTCTGCCCAACCCGTGTCTGCACACGGCAGCCTCCGCCCTCGTTCTGGGGGCAGATTGAGGATCATATCAATCAACTGCATCAGGCCATAGGCTGGGAGAATGGCATCAAGTGGCAGATAAAATTTAATAAAGAGAAGTGTGGCACAATAAAACATTTTGGCAGAAGGAATAGGGAGAGGCAATTTAGACTAAATGGTGCAATTCTAAAGAATGTACAGGGAAAGAGGGACCTGGGGGTTCATGTACACAGATCTTTGAGGAGCACAGAACATAGAGAGGAATTAGCAAAGCATATGGGATCGTGGGCTTCCTAAATAGAGGCATTAAGTACAAAAGCAGGGAAGTTATGATGAACATATATAAAGCTCTGGTTAAGCCACAATGGAGTATTGCATCAAGTTCTTGTTGCTATATTTCGGAAGGATATGTGTCCTTGAGAGAGTGCAGAGGAGATTTATCAGAATGGTTCCAGGGATAATGAGTAACATTTAGCTACAGGGTTAGATTGGAAGCTGGCGTTTTTCTCCTTGGAGCAAACGGGATTGAGGGGAGGTTTGATAGAGGTGTAGAAGATTATGATGAATTTAGGTAAGGCAAACAAAGAAAAACTGTTACCATTAAGATACAAGGACTAGGGGACAGAGATTTAAAGTTTTGGGCAAGAGATTCAGGGGGCAATGTGAGGAAGAACTTTTCACATTGTGAGTGGTAATGACCTGGAACTTGCTGCCATAAGGGTTTTGGAAACAACAATGATCAATGACTTCAAAAGGAAATTGGATGAGCATTTGAAGGAAATAAACTTGCAGGGCTAAGGGGATGAGAGCAGGGGACTGGGACTGAATGGGTTGCTCTACAGAGAGCCAGCATGGACTCAATGGGCTGAATAGCTGCCTTCTGTGCCGTTATAACTCTAGAGTAGGAGAGTTCTCCATGGTGTCCTGACCAATGTTTATGCATCAACCAACATCACTAAAATAGAATATCTGGTCAGAATCTCATTGCTGTTTGTGAGAGCTTGCTGTGTGCAAATTGGTTATTGCATTTCCTACATGCCAATAGTGACTATACTTCAAAAGTACATCACTGGTTGTAAATTGCTTTGGGACACCCTGAGGTTGTGAAAGGTACCATACAAATCCAAGTTTTTTTTATACATAGGTAGATATTGCTGCTAGGAGGTATTGTGGTGCAGTGGTAGCGTCTCTACCTCTAGGCCAGAAGGTCTGGGTTCAAGCCCCACATCAGGATTTGATGGCCATGGAAGGTACATTCATAATGTGGCCAAGCAGGTTGATGATCAGCCTGTAAACCCTTCCAATACAGCTGATGGCAGGTGGTAAGAGCGGGAGAGTTTCCTGGTCAGTTGTATTGTGGAAGGCAATGGTAAACCACTGCAATGCTTTGATAAGCATAATCATGGACCAATCCAATGGAACTCGATGGTTGCCAACACCCTCTTAGGGCATGGTGCCTGGAGGGGGAGATATTGCTGCTACTTTAACTGGATGTGTTATAAGATTTCCCTTCAATTTATATGTCTAGACGCTGCAGGAGCTTATGTACAAACAACATACGAACATACGAATTAGGAGCAGAAGTAGATCACTCAGCCTCTCGAGCCTGCTCTGCCATTTAATAAGATTATGGCTGATCTGATTGTAACCTCAACTCCACACTCCTGAATACTGCCAATAATCTTTCACCCCCTTGCTTATCAAGAATCTATCTACCTCTGCCTTAAAAATATTAAATGACTCGGCTTCCACCCTCTTTTAGGGAGAAAGTTCCAAAGACTCATGACCCCCTGAAAGAAAAAAAATCACCTCATCTGTCTTAAATGGGCGACCCCTTATTTTTAAACAATAACCCCTAGTTCTAGATTCGCCCACAAGAGGAAACATCCTCTCCACATCCACCCTATCAAGCCCCCTCAGGATCTTATGTTTCAATCAAGTCACCTCTTACTCTTCTAAACTCCAGTGGATACAAACTTAGCCTATCCAATCTTTCATCATAAGACAACCCTCCCATTCCAGGTATTAATCTAGTAAACCTTCTTTGAACTGCTTCTAACACATTTAAATCCATCCTTAAATAAGGACACTAATACTGTGCACTTTACTTCGGATGTGTTCTCACCAATGCCCTGTATGACTGAAGCCTAACTTTTGTATTCAATTCCCCTAGCAATAAACAATAACATTCTATTAGTTTTCCTAATCACTTGCTGTACCTGCATACTAGCCTTTTGTGATCCATACATTAGGATACCCAGATTCCTCTACATCCCAGAGTTCTGCAATCTCTCACCATTTAAATAATATGCTTTTTTATCCTTCTTGCCAAAATGGACAATTTCACATTTTCCCACATTATACTCCATTTGACAGATCTTTGCCCACTCACTTAACCTGTATATATGTCCCTTTGTAGCCTCCTTATGTCCTCTTCACAACTTACTTTCCTGCCTATCTTTGTGTCATCAGCAAATTTAGCAACCATATCTTTGGTGCCTTTATCCAAATCATTAATATAAATCGTAAAAAGTTGAGACTCCGGTACTGATCCCTATGGCACACCACTTGTTACATTCTTGCCAACCAGGAAATGACCCCTTTATGTCTACTGTTTCCTGTTAGCTAACCAATCTTCTATCCATGCCAATATGTTACCCCCTACACTGTGAGCTTTTATTTTCCGCAATAACCTTTGATGTGACACCTTATCAAATGCCTTATGGAAATCTAAGTACACATCTACTGGTTCCCTTTAACCACAGCACATGTTACTTCTTTAAAGAACTCCAATAAATTGGTTAAACATAATTTCACTTTCACAAAGCCATGTCGACTCTGCCTGATTGCTTGAATTTATCTGTGTCCTGTCATAAAGTCTTTAATAATAGCTTCTAACATTTTCCCTGTGACAGATGTTAAGCGAACCAGCCTGTAGTTTTGAACTTTGTCTCCCTCCCTTTTTGAATAAAGGAGTCAATCTAATGGGACCTTCCCCGAATCTAAGGAACTTTGGAAAATTAAAACCAACACATCAATTATCTGTCTAGCCACTTCTTTGAAGACCCTAGGATGAAGTCCATCAGGACCCAGGGACTTGTCAGCCTGTAGCTTCCCTAGTAATTAATTATCTTTCGTTCCTCCCTCCCATTTCCTGATTTACAGCTATTTCTGGGATGTTACTTGTATCCTCTATAGTGAAGTTCGATGCAAAATACCTGTTCAATTCATCTGCCACCTCCTTATTTTCTGTTATTAATTCCCCAGACTCACTTTCTATAGAACCAGTGCTCTCTTTATTAACTCTTAGGGCAGAATTTTTCCCTTGGTGGGCGCGCAGGCCTCACCGGCTCGGCGGCAAGCGGGCAGCCGAACTCCGCTGCCGCAACGGGGCCCGCCGCCATTTTGAGTGGGCGGGCCACTTAATGGGAAGCGCTATGTGCTTCCTGTGCTGGGGGGGAGGGATTCGTCAACTGCTAAAGAGCGCACTGCTCCCTAAGACTAACTGCTGCCTCAGGGGCTTACAGTTCAAAAAACTTGAAAAATAGAACAATAAAAAAATTGTTAACATGTTCCCCCCTCCGCCTTGTAACACTGTCACATGAGATGGGACATGTTAATAAATATGAGTGAAACTTTATTATACTTTTTAAATACTGAGATGAAACCTCATCCTGCTGGTGGATGAGGTTTCATCTTTTATCAGAAGCCCACTGGGGCTCCTGGCCTGCCCGCCAGCCTTAAGGTTGGATGGGCAGGGCCTTTAATTGGGTTAATGATCCTGCCAATGGCCTCAATTGGCCATTGACAGGTCGGTGGGCGGAAAACTGATTTCACTGTCTGCCCGCCTTCCTGAATATTTAAATGGGGCGGGATGATGTCGGGGGTTCCTCCCGGCATCATCCCACATCATTTTTGCGTCGGCGAGCGGGCCCCACCCCCAACTCACCAACGGAAAAATTCTGGCCTTACTGTCTGTCTTTGTATTTCTAGCTAGCTTTCTCTCGTATCCTAATTTTTCCCTCCTTATTAATCTTTTAGTCATTCTTTGCTGTTTTTTATATTATGTCCAATCTTCTGACCTGCCACCCATCTTTGTGCAATTATTTTCTTTTTCTTTAAATTTGATACTGTCTTTAACTTTTTTAGTTAACTACGGATGGTGGGATGTCTTCTTGGAATATTGCTTTCTCATTGGATTATATCTATTTTGCATATTCTGAATTATCCCCTTAAAAGTTAGTCACTGCATCTTTTATCCTAAACCTGAGTTGCCAATTCGCTTCAACTAGCTCTGCTTTCATGCCCTCATAATTTTCCCTTATTTAAATTTAAATTTAAATTACTAGTCTTAGGCCCACTCCTTTCTCCCTCAAACTGAATGAAAATTCAATCATATTATGATCACGGCTCCCTAGGGGTGCCTTCACTATAAGGTCATTAATTAACCATGTCTCATTGCACAATAGCAAGTCTAGTATAGCCTGCTCTCTGGTTGAACGTGCTGTTCTAAGAAGCTATCGTGAAAACATTCTATGAATTCCTCATCTAGGCTATCTTTTTGCCCATCTGATTTTTCCAGTCTATATGTAGATTAAAATCCCCTATAATTATTGCCGTAACTTTCTGACAAGCTCCCATTACTACTTCCTTTATAATCTGTCCTACTTTGCGATTACTGTTAGGAGGCCTGTACACAACTCCCACAAGTGACTTCTTGCCTTTATCATTTCTCATCTCTACCCAAACTGCATCTAAAATCCTGATTTCCTGCACTTAGGTCATCCTCTCTATTGTGCTAATACCATCATTAATTAACAGAGCCACCCTTCCACCTTTTCCTAGCTTCCTGTCCTTCCTGAATATCATGTACTCTTCAATATTCAGGTTCCAATCCATGTCATCCTGCAGCCATGTCTCTGTAATGGCCATCAAAACGTACTTATTCACTTCTATTTGCGCTACCGGTCCATCCATTTTGTTTCAAATGCTACATGCATTCAGATACAGAGCCTTTAGTTTTGTCCTTTTATTTTTGTAATGTCTGCCTTATCTACTGTTTTACATTTAGATTTGTACTCTCTGTCCCTTCCTGTCATACTTTGTTTGTCACCTCTCATATTAATACCTTTCTTGCCTTGTCTCTACTCTTTGTTTTACCGTATCTTCTCAAATTTGATTCCTTGCCCCCACTATTTGATTTAAAACCATCTCTACTTCCCTAGTTATGTCACTTGCTAGAACACCGGTCCCAGCATGGTCCAGGTGTAGACCATGCTAACGGTACAGCCAGTACTGATGCCACTGCCCCACATACCAGAACCCACTTCTCCTACACCAGTCTTTAAGCCACGCATTCATCTCTCTCATTTTATTTAACTTATGCCAATTTGCATGTGGCTCAGGTAATAATCCAAAGATCTTTACCTTTGAGGTTCTGCTTTTTAATTTAGCTCCTAGCTCCTCATACTGACACTGCGGAACATCTTTCCTAGTTTTACCTATGTCTTTGGTACCTACATGGAGCATGGTGACTGGATCCCCCCCAAACCACTGCAAGTTCTTTTTTAGCTCTGAGCAGCTATCTGAACCCTGGCACCAGACAACACAGCCTTCTGTATTCTTGCTCTTGGCGGCAGAGAATAGTGTCTGTCCCTCTGACTATACTGTCCCCTACTGCCACTAGATACCTTTTTGCTCCCGCTTTGCAGCTTCCTGTACCATGGCGCCATCGCCAGCCTGCTCATTCAACCTGCAGACCTCAGTATCACCCACACAGGGTGCAAGCACCTCAAATCTGTTTGACAATTGCAAAGTCTGAGTCTCCTCCACTACTGTCTGCGCAGTGCCTTTACCTGCCTCACTTAAGGTCGTACCCTCCTGCCCTTCACCGCTGACCGAAACAGATGACCCTATTCTAAGATGTGTGACCATCTTCTGGTACAAAGTGTCCAGGTATTTCTCCCCCTCCCTGATGTTGCACAGTGTCTGCAGTCCAATAATCCTGATCCAGAATTCCTCTAGCTGCTTACTTTCTGCAGGCATGTTTGTCCTGGATTGCACTGACGTCCAGGAGACCCCACATTCCACAGCCGCAACACAAAAACCTATCTTACATGTGTTATTTAGTTAATTTAATCACTTTCTTAATTAACTTAGAATAATTCCTATGCATACTACCGTATTAAATATCAGTACCACCTTCAACTAAGAGTTATACATTTCTTAATTCGCTTACCAGTTTCCCACCAACTAGTTCCTCCTCTGTACTTAAGTAAGGAAAAGTAGAAAAAAGAGCAACTCCTCCCCACTCACCAAACTCATGTCAGCTAACTTGCAATCTGTTTTGTTGGCATGCTGGAGTCATCCATTTTAGTTATGGTTAATGGTTAACATAATGGGCAGAATCTTGCCCTTGTCGGGCAGGCTCGGTGGGGGCAGTCAGGAAGCAGACCGCTGCCTGTGTTCAGGGCCGGAAGGCGATTTCAAGCTGGCAGGCCAATTATGGCCCGCCCCACGTGAAATGCAAGTGGCCACGCTCAGCGCTGGCTGTGCAGGTGGGGGGAGGTGGGCGAGCGTGAATTTCATTCATGCACGCGAGTGCGCGCTTGACAATCTCCCTGAGGCACAGAGCTGCTTCAGGGAGATGAAAAGTTAAAGAAAAAAAAAATAAAGACATTAAAAATGTCACAAAACATGTCCCCTCATGCCACTCTGTCACATGAGCAGGGACATGTTATTGATTATGGTTTAAAATTTTTATTTTGTTTTTATTTGCTTTAAGAAACCTCACCCCGCCTGTGGATGAGATTTCCTAAAAAGTGCAAAGGCCGCTTGGCCTTTTTGCCTGCCCGCCAATCGTAAGGTTGGATGTGCAGTGAAAAATTCTATTTAATTGATAACTTAACAGCCTTAATAGGCCTTTTAATTGTCAGTGGCCATGCGCTGGAGTCGAACGAAATATTGCGCGACTGCGTGTTGACGTTGGGATGCTCGCCCGACGTCAGTGTGTGTCATTTTATGCTCGAACAGGTTGGGCGCTTGCCTGCCTGCTGAGCTAAAAGTTTTTTCCAGAGTTTTTTAAGATAATGGCTTGGTTTTCCATGCTTTTAACAATCATTTTATAAGCAGTTTTTGGATGAACAATTGTGGGAAATAGAGTGGGGCACAATTTGACCAAATCTCCAGCCTTCACCACTATTCCTGGGATTTTGTGCTACAAGTGACATAGGATCCTTGAATACATTTTCCGTTTGGGCAGCGGTATTCAAATTAAATGCAAATGAAAGAAGATAGGAAGAGGAGTAAACCATTCAGCCACTAATTACCTTTCATTAATAACCATCACTTTCTTATTAACTACTAGTGTTCTTAAATTTCCTCATTATTTCCTTGAAGAAAAAGTAATTTCACTTCTGCGAAGTAGAGACTCAGCAGCTTTTTCCTTGAATACCAAAGACTGAGTAACTGGAAATTGTGTTTGTTCCCATCAGTGATGTATTCAATTGAATGGTCTCTGATAGCTTTGCAAAAACCAACATAAGCATTTGATGCCGGTAATGTTGGTGTAATGGTCAATTCGATAACAATTACATATGCATGAGTACCTAGTGTCTGGTGCTGGCTGAGGTCTGTCTATCTATCAAAATGAAAAAAAAAGCTTTGTATTCAATGAATGTATAAATTGAGAGGCTGGGGAATATGGTAAATAAATACTGATGAATACAAACATATTTACTCTAGTTCTGCTTAGTCATAGTACATTTGCTCAAATGGTTGTCTAACATTGCTGCCCTGCTGTAAATCAGATATGGAGGACAGACTGTCTGTCTTTAAACCTTTCCCTCACTTCTCCTGAAGTAAATTCTTTCATATCTCATTTCGCCTTACTCAGAAGCTGTCAATCAACTGCCATGTAACATCCACTCACCAGGCAGCGCATTCCATCAAAATAGACTTTCAACTGTAAAGCTTACACTAGTGTACTGTCTCTGTCTTTTCGTACTTCATCATGAAATTCTAGAGCCAATTTGCTCCTGTGTTTACTTCAAATTTGGAGATGTTGTTTACATGGGCACTTTCAGAACATGACCTGAGTCTTAGGAATTCCATTGGTGATATCACAACATATGCCAGTTTAGTTATTTTTTACTTTTAAAGTTAATTCAGATATGGGAAACTAACTTAGCTCATCGAGGGTCACAATCAAATGGTACTTGGTGCAGGAGAGGTTACGTGCAGCAGATTTTTATGCAGATTGCAGTGTATGGAGGGTAAAAGCCTGCAAGATGAGTGACAAAAGCTTGTATAAAGGTTTCAGGGGCGGAAAGGCTGAAGTAGAGGTAGCGGTATGTAGAGGTGGGGAATTCTGGAAATTAAAGTAGTTTTTCTGATGAAGCTTTTATAGGATGCTATGCACACTGATGTTGATTCTTTGGCGGTGGGGGGGGGGGCGGGGGCGGGGGTGTGCAGGGACAGACAACAATGCAGGCTGCATCCTGAATGACTTGCGCAGATTCACCATTATCATTGAAGAAACCTGTGTGACTTGCACAGGTAGCAGCCTGTGGACCTGTCTTGCACTGGGGTATCGACATAAGTCTGCATAGTGCCACTTGAAGCGGCATGACACAAATAATTTTTTTCCCACCATAGTGCCTGCAAGGCTGAATAAGTAGTGAAGAAAGGTGGCAAAACAACAAGGAAGTGAGAGTTAGTGTGTATCTCCAAAAAGCAGCTGCTAGCTTACCATTTCTATTGATGCTTCAGCAAATGACATAGGCCTGAACTTTTCAGTCGGTTGGCGTGCTCGGCGGGAGCGTGCAGAGGCAGTCGCAGAGGTGATCGCCACCTGTGATCGGCTCCATGCTGCCATTTTATGCGGGTGGGCCAATTAAGGCCTGCCCAGCATAAGACACAAGCTGTAGCGCTCAGTGCTACCTGTGTGGGCAGAGGGAGGAGAGAGAGTCGGGGCCAGCAATCTTTCGCGCATGTGCGATAATAAAAGCTTTAGAAAACCTCATCCCACTCGTGGATGAGGTTTCCTAAAAAACGTGAAGGTCGCTTGGCCTTTTCGCCTGCCCACCAACCTTAAATTTGGATGGGCAGCGTTAACAATTACATTAATTACTTCCTTAATGGCCTTAATAGGTGGTTTAAATATCGGTGGACACGCAGCCGACTCCGGCACATGCCTGTTGAATAAAACAGCACGATGATGTTGGGACGCACGCCTGATGTCATCACATGTCATTTTACACATCGGCGTGTCGGGCCCGACCCCGCACGCCGACTGAAAAATTCAGGCCATAATTCCATAGCATAGCTGGGATCTTTACTCGTTCATTGTGTAAGTTCACGGGACCTCCACCCAGATTTATTGCTGTATAGATTCTGAAATTATTGTTCAGAGCATTTGTCCCAGGTTGCCTTTAGGTTTAGAATCAGCTTCGATGAAATTGAGCATCTGAGAAATCTGACTCAGCTGGTTGCTGGGAGCACAGTATTTGCTTGCTTGTTTTTTCAATAAAAAGTTATTTGCCTGGTGGTACTGAACTTGAGTATTGCTGAAAAAAAGAGACATGTCAAAACTTTTTGTCTTGCATTCATCAGGACACTTTGCAAAAATACCAATATAAGGGGAAATCAATTTATACTGTATGAGAAGACAGTGCTGATTGGTTGCCAAGAGGACTCTGATTGGTAGAGGAGTTGTCATGGAGAATGCACCAATGATGGTGACTGACAGTTAACTGCCAAACATTGTTTGAAATTTAAACCAGGCAGCTTGACCCTGATTAGTCAAGGCATTGCCCTGAGGAATGAATCAGTAAATGACTGTCACTTATTTTGTTTAGCTGAAACAGGTGCAATGTGTGTACATGTTCTTTCTGCCTGCAAAAAAATAGGGCCCTGTGTATTAATATATGTAGCTTCCAGTACACACAAATGTGCCACACTGTGAGCCTGACTGACAATCTTAAATTGGTTGTCAGCATAATTCTTAGCACACTGAGGATTATTTAGCAAATGTAGTCCAACTGTGGAATCACATCTAATGTTGAACACTCTGTTCTGAGTTTTGCAAACACAGGCTGGTTGGGGATGGTCTGTACCTGGCACTTCTTGCAAAGTGTCCTGCCTGATGAGTGCAAGACAAAAAGCTTTGATTGTCTCTCTTCACTACTAAAAAGATTGAACTGTTTGTGTTCAGTTGTTTTCTTCTTGTTGACAGTATCGTTGTTTGAAGTATGTTTGTTTTTACTGTCCTCTTTTGAAATAACTTTTCTATTGTTTAATTTGTAATCTTGGCTGAAAGTGGTTATTTTGTTCCATTCCCATCTATGTCAGTAGTTTTTCTTCTTCCACTATGTGGTCTTATGCTTCTACAATTTAAGTTTATAACAGGAGCAGGTATCCCATTTTTCTTCAAGTGTGTACTTGGTACAATAATCATTGGGTTGTTGGTTCAGATTCAGATTCGTCATTCTTCTTTACGTCTAGAAGCAATCTTGATGCAACCTTTTTCTATCCTGGTACTTTATGTCTAGTGCTTTTGGAGAAGTGTTAGCATGTAATCTTGTTACAATTGTAGACCTTCATTCTCTCCCCACCAACAATTTCTCGATTTTATTTCTGGGCGGAAAAAAGAGTTCTGTTTCCCACTGCCAAGTTGTTTATTGTAAGTTTTTAGTCAGGAGAAACTTACTAAAAAAGGAAAATAAATTATTTTCGTGTACATGAGATGGAAGCCTTGGCTAGAAAATTAGTTCAAATCAAAAATTCTTGTGGATATGTGGTATTTATCCTAAAGTGTCAAAAAATCAGGGAGGAAGGGATTTATGAGGCACTGCCAATCATAAAGACGAAGTAATTTGACACTGGGGAGGCACCAGTAGATTGAAAGCAGATCATTGTAGTGCCCAAAAGCAAGAAGGGGGGATAAAAAAGATACAGGCAATCACATAGAAGCATAGAAACTAGGAGCAGGAGTAGGCCACTCGGCCCTTTGAGCCTGCTCCACCATTCAATATGATCATGGCTGATCCTCTATCTCAACACCATATTCCCACCTTCTCTCCAAACCCCTTGATGCCCCTAATATCCAAAAATTTATCAATTTCTTTCTTAAATATACTCAGTATACCTGGCCTCCATAGCCTTCTGTGGTAGAGAATTCCATAGGTTGATGACCCTCTGAATGAAGAAATGTTTCCTCATCTCAGTCCTAAATGGCCTGCCTGTATCCTGAGACTGTGGTCCCTGGTTCTAGACTCCTCAACTGGGGAAACATTCTCCCTGCACCCAGTCTGTCTAGCCCTGTTAGAATTTTATACATTTCAATCAGATCCCCCTCATTCTTCTAAACTCTAGTGAATACAGGCCCAGTCGAACCAATCTCTCCTCATAGAACAGTCCTGTCCTAGTGAACCTTCACTGCATAGATCTAGTATATCCTTTCTTAGCTAGGGAGACCAAAACTGCACACAATACTCCAGATGTGGTCTCACCAATGCCCTATATGACTGCAGTAAGACATCCCTACTTCTGAACTCAAATCTTCTTGCAATGAAGGTCAACATACAATTTGCCTTCCTAATTGTTTGCTGCACCTGCCTATTTACTCTTATTGACTGGTGTACAAAGACACCCAAATCCCATTGTACATCCACATTTCCAAATATATCACCATTTAAATGATACTCTGCCTTTCAGTCTTTCACACTAAAGCATATAACTTCACATTTATCCATGTTACACTGAATCTGCCATGTGTTTGCCCACACATACAACTTGTCTAAATCGCCTTGAAGCCTCCTTGCATCCTCCTCACAACTCTCAACTCTGCCCAGTTTTGTCATCAGCAAACTTGGAAATATTGCATTTGGTTCCCCCATCCAAATCCTATATATCGTGAATAGCTGGGGCCCAAGCACTCTGATCCCTGCGGTACACCACTAGTCACTGCCTGCCACCTGGAAGATGACCCATTTATTCCCATTCTCTGTTTCCAGTCTGTCAATCGATTCTCAATCTATGCCAGTATATTACCCCCAATCCCACGTGCTTAAATTTTGCCCACTAGCCTCTTGTGTGGCACCTTGTCAAAAGCTGCCTTGAAATCCAAATACACAGCATCCACTGTTTCTCCCTTATCTATTCTACTAGTTACATCCTCAAAAAACTCCAAAAGATTACTTAAGCATGATTTCCCTTTCTTAAATCCATGTTGACTTTGTCTAATCCTGTTAATGCTTTCCAAGTGTTCTGTTACCACGTCTTTTATAATAGACTCTAGCATTCTCCCCACTACTGATGTTAGGCTAACTGTAATTCTGTTTTTTCTTTCCCTCCTTTTTCCTCCTCTCCCTCCTTTTTTAAATAATCACAAGCCAATTTGTGTTGTCATTGTTCTATGTAAAATAATATAATTGATAATTGAAATAAACTTGAGGACTAGCAATATAATCTAGTAAGTAGAAGTCTATGTAGATGCAGAAGTGGATGATCAAGCCTGACCAGCCTGTTCGACATCTTTGAAGAAATATCCCAAATGGACTGTGGAAAGCCTGACAACATAGCGTGCATTCTAATTTCCAAATGTCTTTCATGAAAAATTATTAGTCAAGCTCAAGCAATGGGAATTAAGGGTAAACCTTGATGGAAACTTGTGTGTAAGTTAGAGAATTTAGAGTGAGGGGCAAGTCACAGGGCTTGGCTTTCGGACTGCAACTGCGTATTTACACAAGTGACAGAAGGGGTGAATTGTGTAGGGATTCTCCTCATCTGCTGTAGCTTTAATGGAAGAACTGTGAAACCATTGCCCTTCCAACCCCTCACCACCACGTAATTTATAACCGATGAGTGGGAGAGACCTCATGGAAATTCACCCCCTTGGACCTAGAAACTGCAAATCATATTTCACTTGCCTTATTTTGGAGCCAAGGGCAGCAAGTTTGCTCCTCCTAACTGCACATTAAATCCACATGCTGCTATTGGCTAACACTTGCTCCCCTCCCAATGGGACACCCGGATTCTCCTAAGGACTGACCGATCTTGCTCAACTCCTGTTACCGGTGAGCTGCCTCTGAGTGTGAGAGAGAGAGAGAGAGAGAGAGAAAGAGACATGACTAGGTGAGGACAGAATCATACTTGGCCACAGTTGACACTCTCTGTGTAGCTTCACACAAAGCCACTGAGGGAATTTACTGGACCAAAATCTGGGCCGGTGGGCAATGCCACAGCACGGCATTTCCAAACCATAGGAAATGGAAGTATCTACTTATGGAGTTGGCTGCATTCAATTAACTCAGCAAACACCAGAAATTAAGTTTGGGATTTCCTTCTTTGTGTGAATCAATGCAACAGTATAAGGACTATGAACAGTACAAATGTGTTATGAGCTTAAATTGTTTTGTGATTGTTCATCAATCACTAACATAAGCCAAACACTGCTTCCATGCTATGTGAAGCAAAACCTATAGTAGCTTATTGGAAGCCAAACAAAAAATTTGTAATGGAAGGCAGGACAAAACAGAAATAAATGTGGCAGAAATGGCTGAACTCTATTGGATCCCAACTTTATAGCATTCATTATAAGTTCACACAAAAAATCTAGAGGACATTTTTGTAGTGGAAAGCATTTTCCACAGCAAACCTTACAACAGACATGCTTGAAGACAGGACGAGTTAAACAACACAAAATGTGAGAATACAAGGAATAAAATTTTATACATAGAAAGCTGATCATGGGCAAACACTTAAAAAAAAATCTAGTTAATATAAATATAAATGGGTGATGAGATCATATTATAGTTAAGGATGAGGCGAACCATTTGCTGCATGTTAGTTAATCTCCCAATTGCAATTTATTGTTTCTTAAATGTATTATTTTTAATGTAACAATTCAGAATGTTTTATTCTTTGTTTATTCCACTGAACCCACATTTGAAACATACATTAAATAATGTAAAATATTAAAGTTTTCTAGAGCAATCTGCTAAAATAAAAAATTGGATCTTAAAAATTGGAAGTTCCCTTTCAAGTTTTTATTAAAAATTGGCTGTGTTGTTGATAGTGAAAAAGATAGCTGTCGACTCCAGAATCATATCAATGGTTTGGTTGAATGGACAGAGAAGTGGCAAATGGAATTCAGTTCGGAAAAGTGTGAGGTAATGTATTTAGGGAGAGCAAACAAAGCAAGGGAATACTCAATAAACGGGAAGTTATTGAAAGAGATTGAGGAAGCGAGAGACCTTGGTGTGCGTGTCCACAGGTCATTGAAGGTGGCAGGATAGGGGACAAGGTCAAGAAAGCCTATGGAATGATTTTCTTTACTGGGTGAGGTATTGAATACAAAAGCAGGGAAGTAACGATGGAACTGTATAAAATGCTGGTTAGGCCACAGCTGGAATTTTATGTACAGTTCTGGTCACCACATTACAGGATGGACATAATTGCTCTGGAGAGAGTACAGAGGAGATGTACAAGAATGTTGACAGGGCTTGAAAATTGCAGCTATGAGGAAAGAGTGGTTAGGCTAGGGTTGTTTTCCTTAGCACAGAGTAGGATAAGGGGTGAAAATTGAGGGGCCTAGATAGGATAGACAGGAAAGATTTGTTTCCCCTAGCTGAGGGATCAATTACCAGGGGCATAGATTTAAGGTGATTGATAGAAGGATTAAAGGGGACATGAGGCAAAACTTTTTCATCCAGAGGGTGGTAGGCATCTGGAATTCACTGCCTAAATTGGTGGTTGAGGCTGAAACGCTTAACTCATTTAAAATGTACCTTGATCTTCAACTGAAGTGCTGTAACCTGCAAGGCGATGGACCAGGTGCTGGAAAGTGGGATTAAAATGAGCGGCTAGTTTTTTTTCTCTGTTTGGCCAGCACAGACATGATGGGCAGAATGGCCTCTTTCTGCACTGTAACCTTTCCATGGTTCTAAGTATGAATGAAGGAACTTTGGGTATGCCACCAACTTACATAACAAAGCTCATGTAACTAGGGGCGGATTCTAACCATCGCTGCTTGATGGAAAGTGGTTAAATTAATGGTTAATGTAGACCAGGTGACTTACTTGTCAACACCCCACTTTGATTGTTTTTAATTTTACCAAGGCTGGTAAAGTATTACATTATTCAGAATCAGATGTCATCAGGCCCCAATTACAATTTCAACTCTGGAAAACGCAGAAAAAGATTAGAAGCAAAAAGAGGTCATTCAAAGTAGTTTTAAAAAAAAAAATAAAAAGCAGGAGTGCACCTCCAGTTCCCACAAAGAATGCTTAGGCCTCCTCTGCCACAGATACAGCCCACATCCCCCCCCCTTACTGCAAGATACATCAAAATGTTTGTATTTGCTTAAGTGCCAGCGGGCACTTGCTGGCAGCCAGTTCCCACGATAATTTCCACCTGATTCAGGTGGGAAGTCAGCTTGCAGTGTATTAATGAGGCCTAAGGATTAAAATTGCCATAGCCTTTTTCTGCCAAAATCAGGCAGAAAATTTAACTTGCTCATGCCTTTTTCTGTTGGAAACCTCCAAGTTAAAATCCCATCACTAGCTTTCAAATATGGCGGGATTGTAATCAGGAGCATTCTTGAATCAGATGTCTTCGAAGGCTGTGTCAACAGCATCATTTCAATTGTGTACTGCTGCTTTGTTCCTTAGAAAAAACTTAATTATTGTCCTCTTTAGAAAAGGTTTCAATTGGGCTATGGGATTTCTTACAGGGAGCTGCAAATAGGAACTGACACATCTCTACTTATAGCCTGGCAAATGGATGATCAGATGGGCATAGATACTATCCAATTCATGTTCTCTGCAGCAACTACAGTTGCCTGTTCATTGACATTCTTCCCCAATACTCTAAAAGACCATCATTTTAGTGGGCTTTCTGTTTCGTCCACCCTCTGTGGCTGCTAGTTTAATCTATTCCAGAAGCAGTTAACTTCTGCTTCTATGCCTTCATCAGAGTTTAATGACAGACAAACATGCTGATGCATTTAAAGGTTTGGTGTGCAGAACACAAAAGCAGAGCATATTACTAAAGCAAAACAGTTGATCAGTTTTGCATCCTCCAAGGAAAGTGCCAGTCACATATAATTGAGATAGATAGAATGGAGAAAATGAAGGGCCAGTTCTGTGCTCCCCAGACAGCAGCAATCACACTAAGTGCATTGCAGGAAATTGTATACACACATCCCATGCATTTTCTGCTGATTATTTAGCATATGTGAAGGTCAACTTTAATGTTGAAGGAGGGGATGGGATGTAATTTTAGAGGATATTGTGGTTTGGGCAGAAAATGGGAAAAAAATGTGACCAATATAGTGAGAAAGCTACTTGCAAAAGTCATATAATGTTGGATTACTCAGTAGAAAGAGTTTTGAGAAGTTGTAGCTCCTTGGTGATGGAAAATACCCAGTGTTGAAGTACCATGATATGACAAAGCTGGTGAGAATTAGGGCTGATACTTTCCATTTAGAAATGGGTACTACTGAATGAAAAACCAATAGCTTATTCCTCATGAATTTGCACCAACTCAATTCTTATATTCTCAGATAGAGAAAGAGCTTGTTGTAGTGTGTGGGTGTTTAAAAATTCCATCTATATAGACATTTTGTGGGAACTTGTGGTGAACCTATATAAAACTCTGGTTCAGCCTTGACTCTAGTATTGTGTCCAGTTTTGGACACTGCTCTCTAGAAAGGGGGAGAGGGCTTTAGAAAGAGTGCAGGAATGATTTATGAGAATTGTTCCAGGCTTGTAATTTAAGTAATATGGATAGATTGGAGAAGCTGGGTTTATTCTCCTCAGAGCAGAGAAGGTTGAGAGGAGATCTGATAGATAAAAAATCATCAGAGGTCTGGATAGAAAGACAGATGGAGAGAAACTGTTCTCATTGGTGGAAGGTTGAGAACTCGAGGACATGGATTAAGGTGAATGGCAAAAGAACCAACAGTGACATGAACAACTTTTTTCTCACTGCCTGAGAGTGAGGCACAGGCAGATACAACTGGGGGTTTCAAAAGGGAATTGGATAGTCACCTGAAGAGAAAAAAAACAATGCAGGACTACAGAGAAAGGATGTGGGAGTAGGACCAGCTGAGCTGTTCTTGCAAAGGTCGACATGGACACGACAGGCTGAATGGCTCTTTCTGTGCTACAGCCATTCTGTGATGTTTCTATGATAAACATGTTGAGAGGAACATTTAAGAACACATTAAACAAAAGTCCGCCAAAAGTATAGAGCAAAGAAGACTAGATGAGACTGAGAAATACCATTTATTACAAGATTTGAAATCCCAGATTTTGTAAAGAAATCCAGACATGCAATTTGGTTAATCCAGAGCTACAGCATCATTGGGATTTCTAAAGTGAATTTACTATTGATGAGTGGTTTATTTGCAAAAGTCAGAGAGGTCTTGTACTACTTGGCCTGAGAAAGCTAACGTTTTGATGTATTAACTCCCAATGTAAAAGTAATTAAAACATAGAAAAGATTAATAAGAGTTTTTCTGCCTCCAAACCTCCTTGGGGCCAGAGGCACACTGCTAGCATAAGTTGAATACAAGTACAATAGCTGAGAATTTGGGGCAGAGGGTGGCGGCCTGATGTGGCAGGTCCCAACCAAGGAAACCGATTTCAAGAGCTTGGAGTGAGTGAACCCTATCTGACTCAAACAAAGCTGATGATGTAAAGGGCATGTGTGGGGAGGATACCCTTCCATTGCAATGACCTGACATCAAGGGAAACTGATGTCCAGGTTGAAAATAATCACTTGCCCGCTTGGATCAGTCCTCCTATAAGGTGGAGTAAACTGCTTGCCTACTTGCATTTCTGGTGAAAGGGAGGGGGAGCCAGTCATCAACACATCTGAGGATTAAAAAATCAAATTACAAGACAAGGGCGTAACAGCGGTGACCATTACTCGTGTTTTGAGAAGATAACCAAAGGCACTGAACTTCAAATGAAAGATGAGGAAAAATTTACTAATGGGCTGTTATTTAGACCTTGTCCATCCATCATGGGCATTCAAAATGTGTCAGTACTGTGTGGATTGGTGGTGGGGTAGTGTTAATTACAACAGATAATCTGGCAGAATTGTCAGCAGTGCCTTCCTGTAACCACAAAAGAAGTACTGATGTTCCTGTTCAATGTTCCAATGGATAACAGTTTTAACCCAATTTAATATGTCAACTTGATCCAGAATTGAGTTTTCACCCAGCATTAGACTGAAAGACTTTTAACCAATTAGAATAAGTGTTACTATGGCAGGGAGTTTGTCAACAGCGTGCCATTCCCGACATCGTAACCAGAACTGTGCACTACTTACGCTCTTTTTTTCAATTTCCCATGCAATTACATTTAAAATTCTAAGTGCAGGCAATGTGCATGGAAAATGTGCGATTCAGTGGCAGGGTAAGCTTTTCAGCAGTGAAACCCACCATCAGCTGACAATGTAGCAGATACAAGGAGGCTCTACATCACGATCACAACTTTCCTGCCCAACTCCATTGCCGTTAACATAAGACTTGAGAGCACAAAGGTGGCGTGGGTGTATTTTAAAATTTAAAGCTCACTTGAAAATATTCTACATTACATTGGTTTCACTTAATTAATGTGTGCATATTATTTTGAGACTAGCTTAATCAGAGATCGAAATGTGTTGGCACGTCTCATGGTTGGAACATATTGATGGTTAGAGGGCAGTTAGGGATATTTCTTTTATTGTGGAAGAAATAATATGATACTTTTGCATTCAATTTTTATTGTATGTTCAAGTGAGTGTCCTGTGTTGTACTCGCCACTCTATGGGACATGCCTGAACTTGCAGGTTCAGCTGGCTCTCCCTTCGATGCATTGTAAAGGACATTGTCCAAGATCACTGGCAGCAGGGATAATTGAAATTTTGTACATGAACTCAAAGCCCTGTAAAGATTCTGCCAGCCAACACCCTGAGGTGGACACATACTTAGGCAGTACTGACACTGCCATTTAGGCCCGTCATTTTCTTACCTCCTTTCCACCACCCTTCCCCCACTACACTCAGGATGCGAGCCCCTTGCTAATCCAATCCTCCCTGCCTCCAACCCCACTCCACAATCTCCCTCACCACTGACTCAGCCTTGCCAGTCCCAAGTCTCCATGCAAGCTGCCATTCTCCTGCTCCCCTCCTTTGTGCTGTAGAGTTAAACAAGGAAAACCACTGACCTTAGTCACAACTGCACAAAGCTGACGGATGCATGCCATCTTTAAACAAACGTGAACCGGGTGCCGCAAGATTCTTGTGTGCCACTGACTTTATCCTGAGGGTAGGACTTTATTAAAAAACTGTTCCACGCTAATGCTGATGCAAATATACTACAAGTATGAACCCACCACAGGCTGGTGTAATGCTTGACATGCTGCAAACACTCCACAGACTGTGTCTCTCTATTTCAACCTGCCATTGGGAAATTAAAATTTTGCATCCCACCTAATTAAGCCACCTTTCTCTCTCTTGCGGGCTCCATAAAATCCCCATCCATGACCCTAAAAATGCACAATTCTTTTGGGCTTTTTCTCCTTGCAGTTCAGGACCAAGAGCAGCAGTGCACAAAACAATGTTATATTATCTCTGGGGCCTGGGTCACAGTTTAACCCAGATAATTGATATGTCTCATGCCAATGATGGATTAATAAGAATTATTCTACACAGACTGTGTTTGATCATGGAACACTGGGCGTAAAGGAAAATCGTGCCACATTCTCCAGAAGTGTCATCACTCTCCTTGATGAATCCTCAAGATGAAGAAACACAGAATTCCCTGCAAAAATACCAATTATAGTCTAATGGATAGTTACATAGCTGCACGAGAAAAAATGTTTTCAGGGAAGAGGCAGCCAATTAGTTGCAATACCAGTAGCACAAGATCACTTTTTTGTGTCTGCAGTAAACATTGACACACTTCCATAGAACACTTGCCTTTAAATTTACAAAACATGACACATTGTAACATGATCATTTTATTTTATGATCATTAATTGTTAAATAATCAAAATCTCTTATATTTGTGATTTATTATAACCCTCCTCTCCCACTTCTCTCTCCCACAAACTCCCTCTTTGACCAAACACACATACACCACCATTGTTTTTTTCTGTATCTATTTATCTTCTAGAATTGATCAGAAATATTTATTTTACTGCCTGAGGAGATGCTTCTCAAACATCTTTCCAAATCCTTTCATTATAAATAGTAACCATTTTCTTACCTCCTAAAACTTCTATTTATTTAGAGCATTTCGGGTGCTTCACAAGAACATTACCAAGCAAAATTTGACATCAAGCCACATAAGGGACATTTTCGAAAAAGCTAGGTCAAACAGTTAAACTCTTTGAAAACACTATAAATTTGAAACCACTTTTAAAACACTCTTTGAGAGGGTGGAGAAGTTTAGGGAGGTAATTCCAGAACTTAGGACCTTGACAGCTGTAGGCATTGTCACCAATGGCAGAGGAAAAATATCACGCAAGAGACCAGAATTGAAGGAGCACAGAGATCTCGGAGGATTGTAAAACTGGAGGAGGTTGCAGAGATAGGAAGATGCAAAGTTGGGAGGAATTTGAACATGGGAATGAGGATTTTAAAATCAAAGCACTGCTGAATTAGCAGTCACTGTAGGTCAGCAAGCACAGGGCTGATAGGTATTTGCACCCATCTCCTTTTTCTACACCCCAACGATCAGGATTCTTCAGTGCTGCACAAATGAAAGGACATTGTGCATATGTCAACTGTTTGAAACAGTTATCAACTAGCCCCACATACTTGCTGTTTCCCCATGACACTACAAATTTTGTACAAATTAAATTGTTTGGTAAAAATTGGTACTCATTTATTGATATTGGGATGTTTCCCAAAATATTAGGTCAGAGGCACTACATTATGTAATAAAAATAGATGCTGCTAAACAAGTTAAGGTAGATTCTTATCTTCACTGCCTGGGTGTTAATCTGACAGTACAGATCACCCACTCCTTGCAGGATGTATTTGATTTTCATCCGACTGTACTTAACAATGAAAATCAGGCAGCTTCTCCAAAGTGTGGGACAATACACTCTACAAGCTAGCCATCCAGGCGCTGAAGATGAAAACTTAACTTGTTATTTTATTGCACCAAATTACTACTACAAAATAAACAGATTTCATCATCATATTGCAGTATGTTTTCTTCCCTGTCCTGATTTTCCTGTAGCAATGTCTCCGTAATCCCTGCTGTGCCTCATACCTCGCAATGCAAGATTGCCTCCAGCACCCCTATTTTATAACGGACACTGTGTGCATTGCTGTACAGACATTTTAACTTATTTTTAATAGAATTTACCCTCACTTTGTTTAACCATCTCTTTAGACTCTAGTTTTATGACAGTATTTATTTCCTTGCCATCAATGTCCTCCCTTTATTCTTTCTTATGTTCTCATGCTCTGTTTTGTTTACATTTAGGTTGCTTATGTTTCTTGGAGATCCCTGCCCCCAACCCCGCCACACTTAGTAGTTAAAGCCTTTGCCACCTCCCTGTTTACCCATTCTGCTAAGACATGGTCCCATCCCTGTTCCGATGGAGCCCCTTCCTCATCAGTACAGCTTCTTCCTGTCCTAAAATTGATGCAAGTGTACCATGAACAGGAACCCCTCTTTCCCACACCAACCCTTTAGCCACATGTTAATTCTCCTTATCTGTCTGCTCCTGTGCCATTTGTATGTGGCTTGGCCAATAATCTAAAGATTACCTTCAAGGTCCTGCTTTTTAACTTGGATCTTAACGGCTGATACTCTTTCAGCAGGGCCTCCTCTTTGTACCTACCTTTGTCGTTTGTTCCAACATGGACCATGACAACTAGATTTACCCTCTCCCTTTCCAGGTTCCTCTCCAGCGACCATGAGATATCCCTTATCCTGGTACCAAGTAGAGAACATACCTTTCGGGATTCCCATTCTTGGCTGCAGGCAATGCTATCTAGCCCCCTAATTATAGTGTCCTCTATTACTACCACAATTCTATTCTCTTTCCCACCACCACCACTCCCTTGCCCTTTCTGGACAGCCTTCTGAGCCATGGTGCTTTACTTCGTATTGTGGCTGTCCTTCCTGTAGTCTTTCTCTTTGTCCTCACAAGTAGTGAGTACATCATACCTGTTGGACAGGACCAGGGATGACCTCCTCAACCTCTCCTAAATTCCTGCCACTGGGTCCTTCCCTTTCCTGAATCTGTGTTTTCCCTGAGGTGTGACTATATCCTGGATAAAACTGTTCAGAAATTCCTCCTCCCTCCTTTATACATCAGAGTCTCTCCAACTCGCATTCAATAACTCAGCTAGAGAGATTTGAGATGGAGACATCTCCTGCAGATGTGTTTGCTCCCACATTCTGCAGATCAGTTACACAACCTGCTCTGCCATATATTAGACTAGCTTTATTTTATTTATTTAATTAATTAAAGTCTTTATTCAATGATTATTTGTATTTATATCAAGTAGTTAAGTTATAAATTTAATACAGTACTTAAACTTTTCTGGTCCAAGTTTAAACGCCTGTCCTAGTGTAGAAAAAAAAGAAACCTTAAAACTCCCCAACCAATTACCCGCTTACTTACCTAATTAATGCCTCTGGACTTCAGCTCTCACATCTCACTGTCCCTCGCTTCCTCTCTTGGACCACTCCCTCTTCTGTAAAGACCAGAACGGCACGTCTTCCCTCATTATGTTGAATTCCCTTACCAAATTCCCCTAGTTAAGTAAGGACTCTCACAACAGTAGCCCATCGAGCTTTACTTTGTGTGTAAGCAAAACCTCCTATATTTATGCCAGTTGGAATTCCAAAGTCCTGAGTCAGGCCCTGCTTAATGGGTAACCAGTTCTAATCAGCCACCTAATTAACTAACTGTGCAGCTGCCACTGACTAAGACTGAAAGAAACTGCAAATTAATGTTAAAGTTACATTAAATACTAAATGCAAACTTTGCTAGATTTTAGAAAGAGATCAACCCTTAAAATTCTCTCTCTCACTAATTTCCCCGAGTTAAGTAAGTACTTTGTTGCAGAAGTACTTTTGAGTACTACATTCAGTTCAAAGATACAAGTAGAACAACCGAGCCCAGTCCCAATTTTTATTTCCTTCTAATACTTGTTTCATTTTCTAGCAGCGATCACTCACTACTTGGAGATCAGGATAGGAACCGTTGAGTTTTTTTTAAACCATCCTCCCCCAACCCCCACCCCACCCCACCCCCCCACCCCATCCCCAACCCAAAACCCAGGTTTGCTAAGGATAATTGCAGCCTGCATTCCCAATAAGATCATTTAACTCCATACAGATCAATATTTACACCTGGGACTTCTGTGTAGCTAATTAGCCACACTGGATGATGTACTTATTTAATGAGCTATCAGAGAGCACAACAATTATTTTAAAAGGACTTGAGATACCAATTTATCTTAAACCTTAGAATTGTTGGAAGTAAAAAAAAGGATGATGTTCAAAATTATTAAACAAACATGTTTCCAACTGGTTCCAAAAATGTTAAGATTCAAAGGCATTATTTGTAATGTAAGCAAAGTAAGAATGTAAGAACATTATACTATTTTACAAATTTTAGCTTTATGCTAATTTTCCTAATATTTAGATAGCCGGGATTTTCCATGCCTGCTGTTGGTGGCATGAGCAGACAATATGAGAGTTCAATGGTATCGATAGAAGGGACGGCAAGGTTGGTTGATGGGGTCTCGGACACAGACAGGGGAACTTATAAAAAAGCGAATCCAGACAATGCTGTCCAAATCAAAAGTGAAACGTGCTGCATGGGAGTGTAATCAGTGGGTGGGTGGAAAATGCAGGTCAGCTCAGGTGGACAACTGAAAGAGAACCTCAGCAGGCAGCATTGAAAATGCTCAGGACATTGAGGCGAGTGTGATATGTGAAGGAACTGCGCGCATCTGAGAGTGCTTGCACGAGGCTCTGAAAGGCCCTGCCACACACACACACTTTTCTCTCCAGAATCACTCGTGCGCTGGCTGCTCCCTCTGCGGTGACAAAGGACGGGGTTGAGGTAAAGGGGCCTTGGAGGGAGAGGACAATCTCTGAGATTCCTCAGTGGATGACCCAGGGGTGTCCATCTGCCGCTCCTCCATCCTCCAGGTGCCCGAGGGCCCTGGCCTGACTCGTTGAGGGGAAGGAGCACCTGGAGGAATGTTGAGGTGCCCCGTTTCCCCCTCGCATTGCCTGCACATATATTTGCATTCTGCTGGACCAGGGTCTCCATGGCATCCGCCATCCTCCCCATGGAGACCTCCATACACGCACATGTGGGCACCACTGCATCAGAGAGCAGGTGGACACACTCCTCTGACTCGCGTGCCACCCTTACGAGGGCTTCGAACAGCACTGCGTGATGTTCCCTCGTTTTCTGCTGACTTTCCAGAATGAGTTAGAATGCCAAATCCTGAGGTTCATCATCTAACTCGGACCTCACAGATACCTCCTCCCACCAGTCCTCCAAGTGCCGGGAGCTCGGCTGAACCTGCCTCCTCCTGCTGCGGGTACGTGTCTGTGCGGTGACCACCAGATTGTGAACCTGAGCCTGATCTATATCGAGGTCTAATCAAGATGTGTGCCTCTTTGCTGGTAGAGAGTCTTCCGGGCTGCTAATCCCACCTCTTCACTGGAGGAGGTGTCCTTTTGGCTGCAGGTGAGGACCTGGTTAGAGCTGAGGGACTGGCTGGCTGAGGCTGTCGGTCCCTTGGCAGTGTTCCCTTTGGACTAAAGTAGAAATAATAGTGCATGGCAGTAGAACCAAAAGCAGGAGAGAGAGCACTCTAAGTTGCGTTGAGGGAGGGATGATGTGGTGCAGGATCATCAGGTGGGTGCTCACGGCTGTCCTCACCATTGCCACAGGCAGGATCCACATCCTCACTAGTCAGCACGATGGCATGCTCCTTAAGTGAGTGAGGGGCTAAATGTGGGCCACTTCACCCTGGTCTGGGACCTCTCCCTGCTGATGTGAGCCAGCTTCTCCTGTATGGAAACAGTTGGAGAGAGTGTGAGCAGAACGCATGGCACTGCATAGAATGTTTGTGTGGTGAGCGGCGCCATGGACAGGATGAGGACGCGAGCTCCAGGGGATATGAGCCTGATGGAGATGTGAGGGTGTGTGAGAGAGTTAGTGGGGTTGTCCCTTAAGGTGTGAGATCCCTGTGTATGTGTGATGGGTTTGTGACTGTGAGCGTTGAGAGTGATGAGAAGAGTGAGTTACCTTGTTGGAACGGATGAGACCATACACCCTGTCATGGCACTGAGTGGCTGTCCTCTTTAGCAGTGCATTGGCACTGACCACCGCTGCCACTGCCTGCCATGCTGGACTGGTGATGCTGCTGCCCATCCTGCGGCCAAAGTGGGGGTAGGGGACACTGTGACGGGCCTCCACGATGCCCAAAAGGCATTCCTGTGATGCGTCATTAAAGCTGGGTGTTGAAGCCTTTTTGCCTTTTGTGGACATCTTTCCTGCAGTAGCCATGGGCTGGCAGCACCAAGATGTGTGCGCGGGGCTGGATTTTAAATTTGGTTCCCGGCGTGATGAAGTGGCTGGTGAAAGAGAGCCCCACCCTCCACCATCAAAATGGCATGTTTCCCGGGAATACATAACTAATGTGGCGGGTTTGGGACGATACAGTGTGAAAACCCACCATTGTGGCAGCAGGTAAAATGTTGTTTTGCCCACCCGCTACCCCACTTAGTGCAAATATGGGACGATTCTGCCCGACGTTTGTGGAAATTTACTTTTAAAAGCCTACGGATGCTTTTATTAGTGAAAAGTGCCTCTAGTTTGCAAAGAACAAAGTTGTCTTATACTCAGCGTTTGTTGATTGAAACATGAGTTGATAATATGAAATATATAATTACATGGCTTGTGATTATCTTCACTATTAAACTCTAACATACGTGATGCAAAAAAATCACCAATTCTGCGTCAGTGAAGATCAATATTGAGACCATTTTTGTATTGCTCTTATCTGTAAAACTGGATTGCAAATGGTATAAGGATTCTTCTAATTGATTCCATTTTTTAAGCACCTTTACAACATTGATACCCCATTGGAACTGCAGATTGAATCCAGCTTCAACATAAATGTATTTTAAATCACAGAAATGCATTATTTTAATGAAATGTTAATTATTGTGAAGTGTAGATTAGAATTTATTTTGCACCAACTTGCATTTCTATCATGCTGTGCAACTACTTGCTACCAGGGATTCAGCAAGTATCTTAAGAAAAGCAAGAGGAGGAGCAACAGCAGGAGCAGGACACAGCCTTCACATCCATGTTCTGGGCCACCTGGACTTGAGAGGCTCATTCAACTCCAGTCCCCATGATTCTAACCGCAGGTCCGCATTGCACAACAGCCTTACCATCTCTCTATCAATCTGTAATGGAAGCCATCACAGAACAACCATTCCATACCAACAAAATATCAAATATGCAGGAAAAAAATCAGTCTCCCTTGTACATTTCCTTAGTGTCTGTCTTGTGGTGTCTTTTGCCCGGCCTTGTGATTCCACACAGTGCTACACCAGTAGTTGCACTGTGGCTGATGGAAGGCTGCTGACTTTCAATGGGAGAAATTGCAGATTAGAAATACCTCAAGCATCTCTGAGCCTAGAAGCGCTGGTTTTGGACTACACCACATTGGTTAGACGGCTGCAGTCTGGGGTGGCTGGCTCAACGGCAAGAACAAGCATTATGGGAGCATGAATGCTGTTATTCTGAAAGTGAGCAGTTAATTTGTGCTCTGCAGAACCACTGCCATCCCCTAGGTCAATGACTCAGCAATATTATAAAAGCAAAATACTGTGGATGCTGGAGATCTGAAACAAAAACAGGAAGTTCTGAATAACTCAGCAGGTCTGGCAGCATCAGTGGAGAGAGAAGCAGAGTTAACATTTCAAGTCGTCTGAAGCAAATTCTCAAAAAACATGCCGAGGCAACTGAATTCAAATAATCTGTTGATTTTTGCCAACTGCCTTTTAAATATATTTGGCCAGTGCTCAGTATGCTCCCGAAGTCCCATTATTGAGATTGGTGGCCCTTACTGTAAAGGACCAGGCCACAGACCTGAAATTACATATACCACAATGGAGTTCATTTCAAGGAATTTGACATTTGATTTTTCTCTGTGTAATTGAAATAACAGCAAAAGGTTCATTATTGTACACAGGCATGTTTAGGTACACAGCTGTACTGGAAAAACTGATTTAACATGGTTCAAAGCCAATGGAATAATGCAATTTTTATAATTTTATAAGTGAATAATATAGCTATACAAATCAAAGACTTTGTTAATAGTTTGCACATGGATATAGAATCTTGTGCTCTGTAAAACTGGTGTTCAACTATTGCACAAATTTGATTGTGAATTGACAGGCCAGCTAGTTTATGTAAAAGTTGTTGATTGGATGTCTACAAAATATATACATATAAAACATATACTAACTCATGGTATTAAATAAATGTGTATGTTATAAACATGAAATATTATACAATATTTTTGCATGAAGAGAACACAGTCTAGTCTTTTGAAGCATTTATACAGTTTTAATATTTGTGTTGAACAGAATCTGAATATTTCAAAATCATCAAACAATATTTTTGGTTAAGTGAATTATTTTGAGAACTGAATAATGTTTTTTTCCAATTTGGTAATGTCACTAAAGTCCCTGCATATCAAAGTACTATTATTTAATGCACCTACAACCATTTATGCCTTGTTTTTGAGGAATGTTGGCCCAGATTTTGTAGTTTTTGTAGCTCGCTGCTGATCTTGAAGAAAGCTGCTCACAAAGATCAAGTGACCTCTGTGGCATATATTTTACCTATCTTAATGTTCATTTGGATCTGGTACCAACTCTAGGCATCCAGTACTAGCAATATTGTCAAACTGGGGTAAGCAGGCGATCGCAGTGAAGAATTCTGAAAGACATCAGAGCAGGAGAGTGATTGGGATGTACACATTTGAAGCTGAAATACAATAAACTAACATTTTTGACATTAAAAAAATGGAATTGTTTTCATAATGAAAAGAAATGACATTATGCAGATATAAAATTACTTATCAGCAACAGAGAGGTTGTTCGTCAGTAGTTATGACTTGGTATGCTGTTAAAGGCCAGGTATCTCATTAGTATGGTTCTTTCAGTGTTATTTTTAAATAGTGATATTACAGCGTGAAAGGGGAAGTTTTTGTTGGTTCAGTGATTTATAAAGATTGATGTCAACAGAGCCTAATAATGCATTCTGTGCATGAGCAATCACTAACAGGAACTTCTGGATTTTCACACCTTAACTGTGCATGTGTGGGCGCCAGAAGTTGCTGTCAGTTTTACAGGGTAGTGATGACAAACACGGACAGTTTTACCATCATTATAATCATAAAAGTCTGAGTTGTTGTAAAATTATATATTTTCTTTTCATTTTAAGGCTTTCTATTAGTTGCATTCAATAATGGGGCTCCGTGTTGCATTAGAAGCACATCTTCACTTATTAGCTTTTGTGTAATCAAAAGAAGCAATTAAATATTCATCAATACATGTAGTTAGCTGCTTAATGTTATAACAAGGTGCCTCAACGTCTGTTGTGTTCCTTTATGGCTTTAAACAAAATCTTATATATTCCTAGTTACATCACTGATTTTATTGACAGGTCCCTTGGTTGAAATAAAGTGAACTCATATTGCTAAAACTGCCGATACAAAGATAATCTTATCTGAAGTTATTCCATTATTAAGCCTTTCACTCATACAGGTCCTCTAGAGGGGGAAAAAGAAATGCAAAGATAAATTTTATTTGCAAATCACAAAAAATGGCAATACTATATGTTCTCCTAATTTTAGAATATCTAGTTACTGCACCTTGTTGGGCTGTCCATAAAATAAAGCACATTAGCAGCTTTTCATTGACTGCAGTCTGAGTTGTTCCAATGAATTTAATTCACCAAAGGAGCAAAGGCTAAGTTTGATTGTATAGGATAATTGTCAATTTTTGTACTTTCAGTTGGGTGCTCCCACCAGCACACAGAAGTTTGGGCAAAAACTGCACATGATTTTCTGACCATGTAAAACTATGATTGAAAAGCATATGCAGCATGCGAGCAAATTTCAGATATACAATTCCAGCTGTCCGTGTGCCTTGCCAGAATGTGAAATCAGAAAATTATCCAAAATATTGGCATGATGAATACGTAGAAATCGTAATTTACTGGCAATCTGAGGTGGAATGAAATTGAATATGAATTTATTTGTGTCTGGCTAAATTCATTTCTAAGCATAATGAAAACCAAGCAAGTGGTGACAATAGTTGAGAATTTTTTTTTACATAGTATCATTTCACAAACAGCCTAGAAATTACTTTTGTTGTTGTTAATATATGCATACCTAAAGCATTTTCTTTTGTATTCATCTGTTTGCTATTTTAGCAGAGGCATTAACCCACTTCAATAAAGCAGTTTAATGCCTACATTGAAACAGACCAAGAAATGACAACAACTTGCATTTCCACAGTGCATTTAACAAAGTAAAATGTTCCAAGGTGCCTAACAAGAGTCATATCAATAAAAAAGACTAACTGTAGAAGGATAAATGAGGACAGATGATCAAAAGCTTAATCAAAGAGGTACATTTTTAGGATTATATTAAAAGAAGAGAGAAAGTAGAGAGTTCAAAAGGTTTGGCGAGGGAATTCCAGAGCATAGATTCAAGGCAGCTGAAAGCAGGGCCACAAACAGTGCAGTAATCAAAATTGGTGTTGCGCAAGATACCAGAATTGTAAGAATGCAGAGACCCTGAAGGCTTTTAGGGCTGGAGCAGGTCACAGAGATAGGGGGTGATAAGGCCTTGGAGGGTTTTAAAAACAAGTATGAGGATTTAAAAACTGAGACATTGGCGGACGGAGAGCCAGTGAAGATCAACACATACAAGCAATGGATGAATGAGATTTGGAGCAAGTTATATATGGGTGGCAGAGTTTTTGATGAGCATAAGTTTATGTGGGGTGGGATGGGAGGCCTGCCAGGAGAGCATTGGAATAATCAAGTTTAGAGGTAACAAAGGCTTGAGTGAGGGCTTTGACAGTGATATGAGTTGAAGCAGGGTAGGAGTGGAATGCTGTGACTCAGGTGGAAGTAGGCAGTCATACAAATGTATTAAACCAACATCACAAATTATAATCTCCAGGCTTCTAAATTTTATAATTTGCAATGAAGATTAGATAAAGATTAGACATTATTTGATGCTGAAAAGTGCATGACTTGCAAACATATATTTTAACAGCTGTATTTTGAAAATGAATAGATGGGAGAATGAGTCAGAATGAAGGGCTATAATGTTAAAGCCTAATTCGCATCTGATGAGGCTGCACAGACTTTTTGGAGTTCTGATAATACCCAAACCTTTGAAAATTTGTTTCCAATCAGTAAAGGCTTTGGGGTTGAAATTCAACTTTGCAGGGGTTGCAAACTGGACAATATTGGAACAACTACTTTATACACCTCATCTCATTTTCTTTTCCTTTAACTTCAAGTCCACAAAAAGTATGATGTAGACTCTGCCTTGTTAAGGAATGAAGTATTTCGCATGACTGCTTAATGACAGAAGAACTTCAGACAGCACATCGGGTTCATAAAGTTATAGAAAATGTATGACACAGAAGGAGGCCGTTCAGCCCCTCGTCTATATGCCAGTTCTCAAAGAGCTACCCAGTTTAATCCTACCTTCCTGCACTAAGTCCATAGCCCTGCAGGTCACAGCTCTTCAGGTTTACCCACTCCTTCAGGCAGAGAGTTCCAGGTCATACAAACATACGACCTTACAAAATGGCCCTCGGGACCTTCAAGCCTGCTCCGCCATTCAATAAGATCATAGCTGATCTGAATTTAACGTCACATTCCTGCCTACCCCCGATAGCCTTTCATCCCCTTGCTTATCAAAAATCTGTCCAACTCTACCTTAAAAACATTCAAGGACTCTTCCTCAACCACCTTTTGAGGAAGAGAATTCCAAAGTCTCTCAACACTTGGAGAGAATTTTTTTCCCCTTGGGGACAATTTTCCCCCCATCGGGGGGTGGGCGGGAGCAGGCGTGAACCCGATCGGCGCCGCCATTTTATGCTGGCGGGTGAATTAAGACTGTGCGCTCCCTGTGTGGGCAGGGTCCCTGAGCCAGGGCCTGCGCTCTTTCGCACATGTGCTCCCTGTGTAGGCAGGGGAGGGGGGGCCCCTTTTGCGTGCGCGCAAAAGAGCACAGAAACCTCCCTGAGGCACAGACTCAGGAAGGTTATTTTAAGATTTAAAAATTTAAATAAAGAAAATAAAATATTTTAAGACATGTCCCCTCATGTGACAGTGTCACAAAAGCTGCGACATGTCAAGGAACATTAATGAAAACATTTATTAAATTTATAAACCTTTCATGAAACCTCATCCCGTCCATGGATGAGGCTCCATGAAAAATGCGAAGGCCGCCTGGGCTCTTTGCCTGCCCTCCAACCTTAAGGTTGGACAGGCAGCTTTCTCAACAGGATTAATTAGTTAATTAATGGCCTTAATAGGCCTTTGACAGTTCAGCGGGTGCGCAGCCGACTCAGCTGTGCGCCTGCCAAACTGAAAATCTAAATGACGCGCGGTGACGTCAAGATGCACGCTCGACGTCAACCCGTGTCATTTTATGCCTCGGTAAGCGGGCCCCGCTCTTGCTCGCCAAGCCGAAAATTCTGGCCCTCGTCTCTGCCCTAAATTGATAACCCCTTGTTTTGAATCAATGACCCCAAGTTCTAGATTCTCCCACAAGGGGAAATATCCTTTCCACATTCACCCTGTAAAGTCCCCTCAAGATCTTATGGGTTTCAAGCAAGTTACTCTTCTAAACTCCAGAAAATACAAGCCTATCCTGTTCAGCCTTTCTTCATAAGACAACCCGTCCATTGCAGGTATTAATCTAGCAAAGCTCTTCTGAACTGCTTCTAATGCATTTACATCTTTCCTTAAATAAGGAGACCAACACTGTACAGAGTACACCAGTTGTCTCACCAATGTCCTGTACAACTGAAGCATGATCTCCCTACTCTTGTGATTAATCCCCCTTTCAATAAACGATAACATTCTATTAGCTTTCCTAATTACTTGCTGTACCTGCATACTAGCCTTTTGCAATTCATGCACTAGGACCCAGATCCTTCCGCATCTCTCACTGTTTAGTTAATATACCTCTATTTTACTTGCCCTTCCAAAATTGACACCCTCACATTTTCCTACATTATACTCCATTTGCCAGATCTTTGCCCACTCAGCTAACCTATCTATATTGTTTTATAATTCCTTATGTATTCTTCACAACTTACTTTCCTACCTATCTTTGTGTTAGATGCAAATTTAGCAACCATACCATTGGTCCCTTCATCCAAATCATTTATATAAATTGTAAAGAGCTCAGGCCCCAGCACTGATCCCTGTGGCATGTCAATCATCACATCCTGCCAACCAGAAAATGTCTGCTTTCTGTTTCCTGTTAACTAGCCAATCTTTTATCCATTCCAATATGTTACCTCTTACACAATGAGCTTTTATTTCCTGCAATAACCTTTGATGAGGAACCTTATCAAATGCCTTCTGAAAATCTAAGTACATTACATCCACCAGTTCCCCTTTATCCACAGCACCTGTTACTTCTTCAAAGAACTCCAATAAATTGGATAAACATGATTTCCCTTGCACAAAGCCATGTTGACTCTGCCTGTTATCTTGAATTTATCTAAGTATCCTGTTATAACGTCTTTAATAATAGCTTCTAACATTTTCCCTATGACTGATAGGCTAACTGGCCTACAGTTTCCTGCTTTCTGTCTCCCTTCCTTTCTGAATAAAGGAGTTACACTTGCGATTTTTCAACCTTAAAGGAACCTTCTCCGAATCTAGTGAATTTTGGGAAATTAAAACCAATGCATCAACCATCTCACTAGCTCGTTCTTTCTTGACCCTAAGATGAAATCCATCAGGACCCAGGGACTTGTCAACCCACAGTTCCAACAATTTGCTAAGTACCACTTCCCTGGTAATAGTAATTTTCTTGAGTTCCTCCCTCCCCTCCAATTCCTGATGCACAGCTATTTTTGGTATGTTACTTGTATCCTCTATAGTGAAGACCGATGCAAAACACATATTCAATTCATCTGCCATCCCCTTATTTTCCGTTATTAACTCTCCAGACTCCCTTTCTATAGGACCAGTGCCCACTTTGTTAACTCTTTTTATTTTTAAATAACTATAGCAATTCTTACTATCTGCTTTTATATTTCTAGCTAGCTTTCTCTTGTATTCTAATTTTTCGCTCCTTATGAATCTTTTAGTCATTCTTTGCTGTTTTTTATTTTCTGTCCAATCTTTTGACCTGCCACCCATCTTTTCACAGTTATATGCTTTTTCTTAGGTTTGATGCTCTCTTTAACTTTATTGTTAGCCATAAATGGTGGATCCATCCCTTTGAATGTTTCTTTCTTGTTGGAATGCATCTAATTTGCATATTCTGAAATATCCCCTTAAATGTCTACCATTGCATCTCTATTGACCTATCCCTCAACCTAAATTGCCCGTTCACTTGCTTGCTAGCTCTGCTTTCATGCAATCATAATTGCCCTTATTTAAGATACTAGTCTTAGACCCAGTCTTCTCTCCTTGAAACTGAATGCAAAATTCAACCATATTATGAGGGTCCCTATAACCCTCTGGGTAAAAAAGATCTGCCCTCATCTCCTCTCTAATCCTTCTACCAATTGCTTTAAATCTATGTCCACTTATTTTTGACCCCTCTGCAAAGATACATAGTTTGTACCTAATTACTCTTTCTAGGGCCCTCATAATGTTATACATCCCAATTTCATCACTCCTCAGCCTCCTCTGTTTCAATAAAAACAACTGCAGCGTATCCAATCTTTCCTCACAGCTAAAATTTCCCAGTCCTGGCAGCAACCTTGTAAATCTCCCCTGTACCCTCTCCAGTGTGATCACACCTTTCCTATAATATGGTGATGAGAACTGCATGTACACAATATGCAAGCAACCTAACTAGTTCTGTATACAGTGAAATCATAACCTCTCTGCTCTTATATTCTATATCTTGGTTAATAAATGAAAGCATGCCATATGCCTTCTTAACAACCTTATTGAACCATTGATACCTTTAAGAATCTGTGGACATGCACTGCAAAGTCCCTCTATTCCTCCACACTACTAAGTATCCTTCTATTTATTGTGCATTTCCTCATACTTCTCTGGATTGAATTTCATTTTCCACTTTTCTGCCCAATTGACCATCTATATCTTGCTGCAGTCTAAAGCTATCAATCACACGGATAATTTTTGTATCATCTGCGAACTTATTTATCGTAGCTCCTACATTTGAGACTAAATCATTAACCTAAACAATAAAAGCAGGGGAATGATTACTGAGACCTGCAGAACCCCACTGGTAACACAAGCTAGTTACAAAAACACCTGTCAACCATTGTTTCCTGCTAATAAGCCCATTTTAGATCCAAAACTCTCCCTTGGATTCCAAGGACTTTTAGTTTCTTGACCAGCCTGTCCACGTGGGACCTTGTGAAAAGCCTTTTTAAAATCCACAAAGACAACGTCCATTGCAGTGCCCCCATCAACCCTATTTGTTACAGCCTCAAAAAATTGAATCAAGTGACCTTCCCTTAACAAAACCACGATGAATTGCCTTGATTAATCTATGCCTTTCTAAATGAAGGCTTATACTGTCCCTCAAAATTAATTACAATAATTTTACCGTAACTGAAGTTGAGCTAACTGGCCTATAATCACTTGGATTATCCCTTTCTCCCTTTTTAAACAACGGTATAACATAGACAGTCCTCCAATCCTCTGTACCACTCCTGTAGCCAGGGAGGATTGAAAGATAATGGTCAGAGCCTCTGCAATTTCCTCCCTTGTTTCTTTTAACAACCTTAAATATATTTTCTCCAGGCCTGGAAACTTCTTAACTTTCAAAGATGCCAAACCTTTAATATGCCCCCTTGCAATGTTTATCCCATCCAATATTTCACACCCTTCCTTTTAACTGTGATGGTGTCATTGCCACCTATTCTAAAGGCAGCTGCAAAATATTCATTAAGAAACTTACTGTCATCCTCACCCGAACAGGCAGATTACTTTTTTGGTCCCTAATAGATGCCGCGCTTTTCTTAGTTATCCTCTCGCTCTTGATGTACTTAGGTTAGATTTTCCTTGATTTTACTTGCCCAGTATTTTTTCACACCTGCCTTTGCTTTCCTAATTCCCCTTATAATTTCAAAAATCCCATAGCGCTATTTTGAAGAGCAGGTGAGTTATCCATGGTGTCCTGAGGCCAATATTTATCCCTCGATCAGCATTACAAAAACAGATTATCAGGTTTTTTTGTTATTCTTTCATGGGATGTGAGCATTGCTGGCTAGGCTAGCATTTATTGCCCACCCCTCAGTGCCTTTGAGAAGGTGATGCTGAGCCACTTTTTTGAAGTGCTGCAGTCCATGTGGCACATGTACACCCACAGTGCTGTTAGAGAGGGAATTCCAGGATTTTGACCTAGTGACAGTGAAGGAACAATGATATAGTTCCAAGTCAGGGTGGTGTGTGGCTTTGAGGGGAGCTTACAGGTGGTGGCATTCCCATGCATTTGCTGCCCTTGTCCTTCTAGGCCATTATCACATTGTTGTTTGTGGAAGTTTGCTGTGTGCAATTTGGCTGCCACATTTCCTATATTACAACAGTGATTATACTTCAAAAGTACTTAGTTGGCTATAAAACGTTTAAGACATTTGGTAGTCACGAAAGCCGTATATAAATGAAAACTTCCTTTTTTTCTCTACACTTCCTGTACTCCTGTAGGCTTTCTGCCCCATTAACCATCTAATGTTTGATGTAAGCTTTCCTTTTTTATCTAATCTTACTGTCTATGCACTCTGTCATCCAGGAGTCTCTAGATTTGGCAGTTCCACCCTTTTCCTATCAAAGCTTTTCAACTTGCACTCATCAGGTTAGCTCACAAGAAATTCCCAACAGTAACTCGGGGCGGGGGGGGGGGGGGAATAACAATTTATATTGAAGGAGAAAAGAGTACTGATTGGTTGGCAAGTGGACTCTGGTGGATGCATTGCCATGGAGAATGCAGCATGGGACAGGTAACTGCCTAGCTTTGTTCAAATTCAAACTGGGCAGGTCGACTCTTATTGGTCAAGGCGTTGCCCTGGGAAATGAACCAGGGAATGACTGTTTCCTAACCTTTTGTTTAGTTGAAAAACATGCAATGTCTGGATCTGTTCCTTCTGCCTGCAAAGGACAGGGCCCTGTGTGTGAATATATGTGGCTGCTAGCACATGTAAGTGAACCCCACTAACAATCTTAAATTGGTTTTCAGTGTAATTCCTAGCACAATCAGGATTGTTTAGCAGGTGTTGTCCAATTGCAGAATCAAATATTGGACACTACGTTTTGAGTTTTACAAGCACAGGCTGGTTGGGTACGGTCAGTACTTTTGCCTGTTGTGAACATGCTGCTTTATACAATCTGCCAATCTTTGGGAAGTACAGCCAAGATACCTGGCATCACACCAGCACTGGAATTTAGTGCTCATTTGTGTGATAGGCAGAACATCTTTCTGGCTTGATGGCGGCATCCTGTTAGTGGAGAATACCACTCATGTTGCTACTGCATAGTAACAGTGTGCAACGGTTAGCTTCACCTGCTGCTCGAATTTTTGATACACCTTACCTTTCCAGGGTAATCTGAGGTAGACTGGGCAATTTGCAGGACCAAAAATGTGGCCTTCAGCCCATTCATGAGTTTTTACGATATATAGCAAGAGATCATCTGACCAGAGTAGTCGTTATCCCACAGGATGGCTTTTGTGCACCCTATTTCAGCATCAAGCTTGCACGGTAAGCAAATAGCTCTGTTCCTATTTACAAGTTACCATTAAGGCCAATCTTATAGCACATGGAACAGTAGGAACCCCAACATGTATATTAATCAGTGAAGATAGGCTTGTGGTAGACAGTAGTAGCGAACCCATTGGCAGATTTCTTTGTAGGAACATGTTTACCCTGAACCCCTTAAATCTCCTCCTCGAATGCTTCTTATTGTTACATCACTGGTTTATCTTCAAGTAGCTGTTTCAGTCTACTTGCTAAATCATTTGTCAGCCTGGTAAAATTGGCCATCCCCACCCCCTTAATTTTGAACATTTACTCCTATTTTATCTCTGTAATTTTCCATAGCTATCTTGAATCTAAATTATGATCACTATCACAAAAGTGCTCTCCCACCAATAGTACTTTTACCTGCCTGGCTTCATTCCCTAAAGCTAAATCTAGAATTGTCCCCCTCTTGTGCTTGCCACATACTGGCTAAAAACATTTTCCTGAATGCAATTTAGGAATTCAAAATGGCTTTCTGGTAAGTTTAAATAAAAAGAAAGGATTAATGCTTATTTTCCACAACACCTGAAATGTATGCAACAAACACCTGCTTTCTTTTCGAGTCAGAGTTCTTTCCTTTTGCTGGGTGACATCTTTTTCTCTCAATGTTGGTCCCAGGCTGACCTTTTTGGGCTGTTCTCAGAATAATAAGATATTTGCTACCCCCAGGCAGTTTTCATCATGGGACAAAAGCAACAATGTATTCCATTGTCCATACAGTGGGTTGGTGGCAGATATAATTGACACACAGGGGAGAATTAATGATGTCCTATCAACATGCTGGCCATGTGTAACCACCTGAATGTCTTTATTTCAAAGGCCAGTAACTCCTATAACAGTCATTGTTACTTCAAGTTTATTTAACTGAGGGCGGCCTTCAATACCTGGGAAGGCCATTTACATTTTAATAACTTTTTAAAGACATGTCCACGAAGTTGGTCCCTGTCTGTATGGAAACCACAAAATAAGCTACCTGACTCTCTCAAATCCATTTTGTGAAGGTAATTGCCCATGTTTCAGGCTGCCTTTTAAGTAGTTTCCATCTTCCTAATAGGTTTTACGAGCATATGCGTAACCATGACACCTCTGTACCTTACATTAACTAGTATACAGTCAGTATAACAGAGTAATTGAAATCTCCCATTATTAATGCATTATTGTTTTTGCATTTGTCAGGAGTTTGCTGACAAATTTTCTCTTCTATCTCCCTCAGAATGTTTGGAGGTCTACCAGCAGTGAGAAGGCCTTTTTTTTTGTTCCTTAAGAACATAAGAAGCAGGAGTGGGCCATTCAGCTCCATGAGCCTACTGCACCATTTAATAAGATCATAGCTGACCTGATTGTGGTCTTAAATCACTTTCCTCCCTGCCCTCCATAACCCTTGACTCCCTTGTAGAGAGTCTAACTCAACCTTGAATATACCCATGTAGTCAACCCAGCTAGTCTCATTTGATGATTCCTCTTAACATATTATCCCTTCTCACTGTTGTAATTGTTTCTTTAATTGACTTTGCCACACACTTCCCTTTTTATCTACTGCTTTATTTTGTCTGAGAACTCTGTTACTAGGAACTTAAGCTGTCAATCCTGCCCCATCTGAGGTTTCAGTAATAGCTAAAAAAAAAAGGACAGGAAATAATCATTATATTGACCAATGCAGCACTATAAGTATGTTTTGGATTTCTGCTCGCCTTGGCAGTCTTGTCTTGAATCCACAAACCACTTCCCTGAAATATCTACAAGGATCACAAGAACGTTTGCACTGCCAATACTTCTTTTGCAAGTGCTCCTTCACTCACATGTAGGGAAGCAGTGAAAAACCTGTTAAATATATGCTTGCATATTTCCTGCATCTATTATCGCCCGTTTTTTACTTATTCATGGGGTATGGATATAGTTGGCAAGTCAGCATTTATGGCTCATCCCTAATTGCCCTTGAGAAGGTGGTGGTGAACTGCCTCCTTGAACCGCTGCAGTCCATGTGGTGTAGGTACATCCACAGTTATGGATGGAGATCCAGGATTTTGATTCAGTGATATTGAAGGAATGGCAATATATTTTCAAGTCGGGATGGTTTGTGACTGGAGGGGAACTTGTAAGTGGTGGTGTTCCCATGTACCTGCTGCCCTTGTCCTTGTAGAGGTCACAGGTTTGGAACATGCTACCGAAAGAGTGTTAACGACTTGATGCAGGTACACATTGCTTACACTGGCGACTGGTAGTGGAGGGAGTGAATGTTTAAGTAGTTAGATGGGGTATCAATCAAATGGGCTGCTTTGTCCTGGATGATAAGTTTCTTGGGTATTGTTGGAGCTACCCTCATCTAGGCAAGTAGACAGTATTCCATCACAATCCTGACTTGTGCCTTGTAGATAGTGAACAGGCTGGGGGGAGTCATGAGGTGAAATACATGCTGCAGAATTCACAACTTCGGATCTGCTCATGTAGTCACAGTATTTATGTGGTTAGTCCAGCTAAGTTTCTGATTAATGGTAACCCCCAGGATGTTGATGGTGGAGGATTCAAAAATGTTAATACCATTAAATGTCAAGGGACAATGGGTAGATTGTTGGAGATGACCTTTACCTAGCATTTGTGTGGCTGGAATGCTACTTGCCACCTCGCCCAGGCCTGAATGTTGTCCGGTTCTTGTAACATTTGGGCACAGACTACTTCTTTATCTGGTGCAATCATCAGCGAATATTCCCACTTCTGACCTTACGATGAAAATAAGGTCATTGATGAAGCAACTGAAGATGATTGGCCCTGCAATACTCCTGCAATGATGTCCTGGCCTGAGATAATTAACTTCCAACAACCACAACTCCATGACTCCAGTGGAAATTTTTCCCCTGATTCCCCTTGCCTTCAATTTTGCTAGGGCACCTTGATGCCACACTCAGTCAAATGCTGCCATGCTGTCAAATGCAGTCACTCATCTCACTGGCGTTTTTCAGCCCTTTTTCCATGTTTGGACCAAGGCTGTAATGAGGTTAGGAGCGGAGTGGGCCTGGCAGAATGCACGAAGAACATCGGTGAGTAGGTTATTACTGTATAGGTGCCGCTTGATAGCTTTGTCAACTACATCGTACATTATCTTGCTGATGATTGAGAGTAGACTGATGGGGTGGTAATTGGCTACATTGGATTTGTCATGCTTTTCACAGGACATACCTGGGCAATTTTGCACATCCTCAGGTTGATTTCAGTGTTGTAGCTGTACTAGAACAGCTTGGCTGGAGACATGACTTGTTCTGGAGCACAAGGTTTCAGAACTACAGCCAGGATGTTATTGGGTCCCATAGTTTTATCTGCGTTCAGTGTGCTCAGCTGTCTCTTGATATTATGTGGAAATAATTGAATTGGCTGAAGATTGGCATCAGTGATGCTGAGGACCTCAGAAGGCAGCTGAGATGGATCATTCACTTGACACTTCTGGCTGAAGCTGGATGCAGACACTTCAGCCTTGTCTTATGCTTTCAGGAATTCTTTCTGACACCTGAGTTCTATTCCGTATAATGACAATCACACTGTCTTCATTCCCTATATGCTTTTTAAAGAAGAGATCAGCCCACAATCAGAGATAACAAATTGCCATTCAGTCTCCCAAGGCTCCTGCTGGAAATTATCAATCTGCCTTCTTTGAGCCTACTGCTACAGAGGAAACACCAATTGAAAGGCTACACTGTTGTAGGCACTAAGGGAAAACATGCAGTCAAAAGAGGCAGGAAAGCACAGAGACTTGTTTTCATTAAAATGCTGTATTGACTGACGGCTAATGTTGCAAGGCGGAGGAATGCATGCAAGAAAAAGTATTGAACAGAGTCTTGGTAGTTCTGGAGGAGTGCTGCATTTCGCTATATGAGTGAGTTTGCTTTTACCGTGGACGTGGCTCTTGGGTGGAACTTCCCCTTATGAGCAGTGTTCACAGAGTTATGGAACTTTACAGGTGAGTTCTTGGGGGAGTAATTCCTGAAGTGGAGCCTTCACTGTCTGCTTATCCTGTTTCTTTTCTTTGACTTTGGTAACAATGGATCTTTCATCTTCTTAATAAAACAGTAGATAACCGAAAACCCTTGTGTCCAATCTTGCAACCCATGCTTCTTACAGCAAGACACTGTGCTGCAAGCAAGGTGGGGTTGTAGGACTTATTTTGTTCCCTAAATGGGGAGATGGCGGCATAGTGGTATTGTCACTGGGCTAGCAATCCAGATAACCAGGGGAATGCTCTGGGGGCCTGCGTTCGAATCCCACCATGGCAGATGGTGAAATTTGAATTCAATTAAAAAAATCTGGAATTAAAAGTCTAATGGTGAACATGAAACCATTGTCAATTGTTGTAAAAACCCATCTGGTTCACTAATATCCTTTAGGTATTTGCTGTTCTTACCTGGTCTGGCCTACTTTTAAATACCCTCTGAAATGGCCTAGCAAGCCACAGGATGGGCAATAAATGCTGGCCTAGCCAGTGATATCCACATGAATGAATTTTTAAAAAAAATTGCATTCCGCACTGCCCCATAGTGGAAAATCTCAGGTGCAATGGTGCAATTTTCTACCTATTGAAATCAGTGCCCTAATTTTGCAAGGCCTAATGCAATTTTCCTTTTACTCAAAGATCTCGGCTAAAATCAGATGGTTAAGGACAGGAAAGGAGAAATACCAAAGGGATAAGCTCATCCAATTTTAAGATAAAAAAACATTTCATTGCTTTACAAAGTTCATGGCCTAGAAATTACAAATAGTATTGATAGACTAAATCTTAACCCATAACTTCTATTGTTTTGATTTTGCTTTTTTTCATAGACATTCACTAATTTATTTCAAGTAAGTTAATCCCACAGTTAAACAGCAGACAGTGACTAATATACAAATGTATTAAGCACTTGCCAATTGATGTCACTAATATTAATCTATAGGTAAATTGTTCAGTCAATATTTTGATTAACATTTTATTTCCAATGTCATATTCTATTTTGTAATTAATATAATTAGGATTGAAAATTATATCCAGGAATGTTGGTGCACTAACAGCAGTATTTTTAAAGAGGAATTTTAAAAGCTATTTTAACTGATGTGTGAGATTAATTTCAGGATTTGGTATTTGGAAGAATTGTCTAATCTAATTGGATTTCACTGAGTACTAGTTCTGAAAGTCAACAACAGCATGAGGTATGGTCGCCCTCCATTGAGAATAGGTGTGTGACTATCAAGTGATTGCTGATACATTACAATGACAGGATATTTCTCAGCACGGTTTTTTTTAAAAAGTATTTTGTAATCGGATGGTCATACTCAAAAAGATAAAAATTATGTATAAGTGCAAGCCATAAAACCTAAAGACCTGAGTAATCAGTTTTAAAGAAGATAAACATCAATAGTAGACATCACGGACATTTTGAGGTAAATTGTGTTTAGCTAACTTGATTGTGTTCAATGATGAAGTAGTGGAGAGGGTTGATGAGAGTAATTCTGTTGATGTTGTCTTTTAAAAGATATTTGATGAAGTAGCACATAATAGAATTGGTAGCAAAATTGAAGCCCATGTGATTAGAGCAATTGACTCAGGCACAGAAAGAAGAAAACACAGGGGAGAATTTTCTCCCCGTCGGGGGGGATGGGCGGGAGAGGGCGCAGGTGGGCGCGCAGCTGATCGCCGCCCGCAATCGGCTGTGCGTCGCCATTTTACGTGGGTGGGCCAATTAAGGCCTGCCCGGTATGATGCACACCCAAAAGCGCTGAGCGCTCCCTGTGCGGGCGGGGGGAGTAGGCCGAGTTGGGGCCTGCGCTCTTTCTTGCAGGTGCATGAAAGAGTACAGAAATCTCCCTGACGCACAGAGCTGCCTCAGGGCAATTGGTTTGATTTTTTAAAATTTTAATAAAGGAAAAAAAAATTAAGACATGTCCCCTCATGTGACATGAGCTGGACCATGTCAACGAACTTTAATAAAATGTTTTATTCAATTTATAAACACTTCATGAAACCTCATCCCACCTGATGATGAGGTTTCATGAGAAATGCGAAGGCCACCTGGGCTCTTCGCCTACCCGCCAACCTTAAGGTCCATTAAGTATTTCAATGGATATTTAAATGGCCTTAATAGGCCTTTGACAGTTCGGCGGGCGTGCAGCTGACTCTGGTGCCCGCCCGCCGAACTGAAAATTGGAATGACGTGCGGTGATGTTGGGACGCATGCCTGACGTCACTGTGCGTCATTTTACGCATCAGCGAACGGGGCCCGCCCCTGCACGCTGACCTGAAAATTCTGGCCACAGTGAATGGTAGTCTTTCAGGATAGTGGGAAGCATGAAGTGGCATTTTCTAGGGATCAGTATTAGGACTATTGCTGTTTCCGGGATATTAAAAAATTACTGGAATTGGGTATACAAGGCATAACCTCAACATTTGCAGACGACATGAAAATCAGAAAAGTAGTAAAAAATGAGGAGGATAGTAACATTTCAGGCACGTCATAACATTCAAGGCTATGGGCCAAGTGCTGGTAAATGGGATTAGGTAGGTAGGTCAGGTGTTTCTCACGTGCCGGTGCAGACTCAGTGGACAGAAGGGCCTCTTCTGCACTGAAAGATTCTGTGATGAGGGACTTCAGTTATTGGAGAATCTAGAGAAGCTGGAATTTCCTTCTGGAAGCTGGGAGGCCTAAGGGAAGATTTAATACGAATCTTCAAAATTTTGAGAGGTTCTGATTGTACATAAAGAGCAACTGTTTCCAGTGAAAGAAGGGCCAATAAAATTAAGGCACAGGTTTAAGATGATTAGTAAAATCAACAAATGTGAGATGAAAGTGTTCCTACACTACAAATCCGGAATGCACTGCTTGAAGGTGTGGTGAGCACAGATTCAGTAGTAACTTCCAAGTAGGAAATGGATAAATACTTGAAGGAGAAAAGGTTACATGGCAATGGGGAAAGATCTGGGGAGTGGGTCAAAGAACCGCTATTAGCACAGTGGCCCAAAGAGCCACTTCTGTGCTGTTTGTTTCTATGATTTTAAGCACAATTGAAAGTAGGCTCAACTGCCTTGATTAGAAGGGAATTAAGGGAACAGTAATTTCAGGGAACAGTAATCAAATTTAAGTTTACAAAAAGAGGGTTGGGAGTTCCTGCTGTATTAAACTATAAGTTGTTGTCTAAACATAGGGAATAACCCACAAGTTCAGAACTGATAATTTGTATGATGACCAAAATTCTGTGCTGAAATGGAGGGATATCCAGAATAAAAAACAGAATGAGTACTCTGAAATGTGCTACTTGATGAACTAAAATTTAAGTACAAAGAAAACATTTTTTTGAGAGCTCAATATTCTATAGAGTTTTAATTGACATTGTTCAATATAAAAGTCCTTACTATAGCCAATGCCACAGGATGCCATTTTGAAAATGAATATTGGACACTTATTGAGGTACAAGTCAAAAGAATCCAAATGATTGTGTGGTGCCATTATAGGCATTATGCTGTTTGAGGATAGCTTCCACTTGTAAAGCAGTGTGAATTGACAGCACTAAATTATACTCCCAGCTAAGTACCACTTCTTAAACCAGGAAAAACGGAACAGTTTACTTTCATATTAGCATTTAAATAATGACATTTTTAATACTTCTTTAAAGTTTAGTTTCAAAAACAAGAGAAGAGTTTACAGAATATTAGCAGAAACACTAGGTACATCCCGAAGCAAAGAGGAACTGATGAACCATGAGGGACGGCAGTGACTCTGGCTGTGACACTCCTTACATAGAATGTTTGCTAATTTCTTAGGGTAAAGATTTGTGATCCTATTGCATCCTTGCCAGCATTAAAAATTTTAAAAGTGATCCAGTAAACCTGAGAATTTCAGAAAACAGAAGGAAACTTTAGACTACACTCTAATAATTGAGATTATACTGCAGTTACAGATGCTTTGAAACCCAAAGTGGAGCTACTGCCTCAAGATATTCTCCCGCTCATATTCCAAATTTTAAATGGCATTGAAATCTCTAATTATAACAAAGACAGATGGGACCTAACTACTCTGCAAAACATACAAATCAAGCAGCAACAGTCCAAAATGTATCAATTTCTTACATTAACTGTTTTATAGTGTAGATGAAAATAACATCTTTGTTAATGTGCAAGTCTAAGTTGTAGAAACATATTAATCAAAAATCTCTCATCTGTCTTGTCACTGAGTAAAATGGACTTAAGTAAATTTACCAAGGTGCAGTGTGGGACTTCATCAGCAGCACGTGCAGTTGGGAAATCAGCGTTAAAAGAGTAAATTCTAATGCATGTATCTCACACCCATTCATAGATACATGATTATACCAGGAGTACAGTAAAGTCTAATTTCCATGCAAACATTTGGCATGTTGGTTGCAAGTTTGTAGTTTAACCAGTCTGTGGTTGCATAATTTAGTGGCTGCAGCAGAGCGTACCAGGAAAAGGAGAAAACAGTGCAAAAGAAGACAAGGTCCAATTTGTATTAATGCAAGTTGCTGTCAATCATTCACATTTGCTCCAGTACAGAGTGGAGTTTGACGCACCGAGAACTGTTAACAGTTATCCTTTTCTGATTGTAACTTGTACATCTCCTTCATTGTTGGTACACAAACAGTTGATTGCTAAGTAGAAGGCTTGCTTTTTTAATGATATAGTCCATTATACTGGATAGGTTTGACAGGATTATTTTTTTGCAGTTTAGCATCCAACATTTAGCCAACCAATTCGCATAAAATTTAGACTATTTAGACTTGGTTTTAATCTATGCATAGATTTTACTACATTGATCACAGCGTACAACTAATTTTTTCATGACTGAGCAACCTGTTGAGCTTTATCCCTTGTTTCTTTTTCCAGGTGAATGTGTAGAATCAATAAACATGATCAGCCAAAGCAATCAACATAGACTGGAAAATAAATGATCTGTAAAAGTAAACATAGGTTGTTCTGATGACATTCTGATTTTAAACTGGACAGAAAGGGCAAAAGAAAAGGAACAATTACTTTTTGCCACTCTACTATACTGAACATCAATTAATATTTGTTCATTGTACAAATCCAAATGAAAACTAAGGGAAGCAAATGAATATACATTTTCGTGGGACAGTTTAAAGGAAGTTTCAGGATTCCAAAATCTTATCAAAAACTTCTATGCTTTTATTTTATAGGCTGCTTAGGTTTAATACTTTTATTTAAATTGCTATTATTAGATGTGTGATTTAACATTTCTGGATGCTGGAGATGAGGCAAGTCAAAACTCTAGACAGATGCTGTCATATGCAGTTGAGAAAAGAGAACAAGTAAATGTGTTGAGAGTCACTGTAGTAATTATGGTTTTATTTAGTGTGTAATGTACCTTTAAGAATAATACTTGTTAAGGAAGATCACACGATCTGTAGTAACGAATAGGAGAGTAACGCGGGCTACCTCATCAGCCAGTGTAGAGATAGAGTTGGTATTGAAAGCACACGTGTAGTTGCTGCTGAGTATATTGTTAATAAACTTAATGTTTCCACCCGAAAAGTGTCTGCAGATCAACTCAATCATTAATAGCACAACTCAGTCACCCTACAACAAACTGGCAACAAGGTTAAACAGGGTAGAACAGAAGAAATCGAGTTAGAAAGAAATCGACACTGTACCTCGCCCAGTGATTGTAAGTAGCAAGCTGTTAAAATTGAAGAAGCTATCCCCTCTCAAAATGCCACAATTTGGGAGAATTGATCCTTTTGAACCTGCCACAGATGATCGGTCTCGATACATAGAATACCTCATGTTCTTTTTTCAAGCGACTAAGATTACAGGGCAAGAGAAAAGGCAAGCAATCCTCTGGAGTACTTGTGGGAGCAAAATCTACAGTCTCATTCAAAGTTTGATGTCACCCAGTGCCCTGGGTTCGAAAAATGTTGATGCTTTGGTGGACCTCGTGGAAGGTCACCATCAACCAAAGCCCTCAGTCATGATGCAGAGTTTCAGGGTTAATTCACAAAATAGAGCCCTGGTTGAGACAATTACATGCTATGTTTCAAGTTTGAAGCAGCTAACAGAATATTGTGAGGTCGGTATGACTCTGAATGACATGCTCAGAGGTCGTTTAGTGTGTGGTGTGAAAGAGGACACTATTCAGAAAAGGTTATTGTCCAAAGTGAGTCTGGATTTCAAGAAGGCGTTAGAGATAGCACTGGTCATGGAAAGCACACTAAGAGATTCAAAAGCAATGCAGGGTGCGCAAAATGGCGCCGTCACCCACATTGGGCAGGAAACCTCAGCCGAAAGAGGCGCAAAAAAGTGAGACTCTGCCGAGAAGTGGGAAACAGCCGCTAGCCGAAGAATAAAGAAAAGTTACATAGCAGTGAAATTAAAGAATAATTTTAATAGAGGTGGAAACAGTCAGTCTTTTAGCGATTGGCAGTTTATACAAATTGAATGCTACTATTGTCATGGAAATGGACATATAATAAGGCAGTGCAAGGAAAGATTCAAGCAAGCTTGTAAACAAAAGAAAAAAGCAAAAATAAAAGCAAAAAACTGCGGATGCTGGAAATCCAAAACAAAAACAAAAATACCTGGAAAAACTCAGCAGGTCTGGCAGCATCTGCGGAGAGGGGCACAGTTAACGTTTCAAGTCCGAATGACCCTTCAACCGAACCAAACAAAAAGAAAAAGCCCAATGAAATCTACAATGTAGAAGATCCTGAAACAACAAATTCAGACATTTACTTATTGTTTAATCTGAAAGTTGGAAACACAGTTTGTCACAGTGAAAGTAAATGGCAAACCTGTTAGAATGGAAGTGGATAAAGGCAAAATACTGCGGATGCTGGAAATCTGAAACAGAAACAAAAAATACTGGAAAAACTCAGCAGGTTTGACAGCATCTGTGGAGAGAAAGACAGATAACGTTTTGAGTCCGTATGACTTCTTCAGAGCTAAAGGGAAGTAGAAATGTGGTGAAATATATACTGTTTAAGGAGGGTGGAACAGGTGAAGCTGGATGGAAGGCCAACAATAGGTGGAGGCAAAGGAAAGATTGCGAAACATGGAAGTGGACATGGGAGCTTCCACTATAGTAATTGAGGAACATACCTTCAGCTATTTGAATAATGGTGAACATCTGTTAAGTTTAGAAGACACAGATGCTGAGCTACAAACATATATGGGTAAAGACATTTAATTAAAAGGCATAAGCAGAGTAACTGTCCACTATGGAAGCCAATCGGCAAAGCTACCCTTGATGGTGGTAGCAGATGAAGGGCCAAGCCTCCTGGGGCAAAATTGGTTAAAGGAGATTGCTAGAATGGGCTTTAATTCTGGCAGCATACAAATACACTTTTGTATGTAGGCCTGGCAATAAAATTGCAAATGCCGATACCCTTAGTCATTTGCCTTTACAAGAAAAAGTGATGACCACGTTCCAGTTCCACAGGAACTTTTTTTACTGTTAAATTTCTTAGATTCCTCACTGATATGTGCTCGACAGATCAGAGACTGGACAAGTCAGAACCCAGTACTATCTCTTGAGAACAAGTTATACATGGTTGGTCACAGGAGCCCGTATCTGATGAAATGAAACTATATCAACAGAAAACATGAAATAACCAGCCACAATGGCACCTTATTGTGGAGAGCACGAGTGATAGTTCCTCCAAAGGGAAGGAAGCCACTTTTAATTGAACTACACTGTGCTCACCCAGGAATTTCCTGAATGAAGACCATAGTACACAGCTATCTATGGTGGCCTGGGATGGATAGCGAAATAGAGTTTAGCAAAGCACTGTGTGCAATGTCAGCAACTGCAAAAGTTGCCAGTGACAGCTCCATTACATCCATGGGAGTGACCAGGTAGACCCTGGGTGCGGTTACACATTAACTATGTTGGACCTTTCCTAGGAACAATGTTTCTGCTCATTGTCCATTCAAAATGGTTAGACATATATGAGGTGAAGTCACCAACGTCGGCAGCTACAATTAAGAAACTACGTCAGAGTTTTGCCATTCACGGATTACCAGAAGTAGTCATTTCCGATAATGGCACGGCATTTACGAGTGCTGAGTTTCAATGGCTTATCAGCCTCAATGGCATCACTCATGAAAAGTGCACTGTACCACCCTTCCTCAAACGAGCTGGCCGAAAGGGCGGTTCAAACGTTCAAAGCAGGCACGAGAAAGCTAACTGACGATTCCTTGGCAACCAAGCTAGCACATTTTCTTTTTCATTACAGGACTACCTCTCATTCAACAACAGGTGTCTCACCTGTGGAGTTATTGTTGAAACGCCATCTCAGGACTAGATTGGGCTTAATGATGCTGAATTTAGAGGGGAAGGTGGAAAGGAGTCAGAAGCCAGAAAACTAGACACAAATGGCAGAGTCATGAGAGGAAATTTACCATGGGAGAGCCGGCATACGTGAAAAATTTCAGGGAAGGACCAAAGTAGTTACTGGGTGAAATAAGTGCGGTGACTGGACCTCTATCTTACCACATGGAGGTGGAAGGCCAGATCATCCATTAACATATGGACCATTTATGGCAGAGAGAGACAAATCACCGAGATCTGGTTCCACCAGTGACCATGACCGGGTCCGTGTTTCCTGTTGAGGATACTCAACCCAGGACTGACATGTCTGATGTTCCTGTAAGAGTTGAGGATACAGAACTGCAAGTGCCCACCGAAGCACCTGATGTTCAGGCAACTCTGGAAAAGGAGGTTCCTGACAACGATTCTGAATTTGTGGAGCTGGGACGTTCCACACGTATCAGGAGACCACCTGAAAAACTGAACTTATAAATTCCTTACCCAATGTAAATATTATGTTATCTTAAAAATATGTACTTGTAAATATAATATGTATTGTCGAGTTAAAGGGGGAGGAATATAGTAATTATGGTTTTATTTAGCGTAATGTACCTTTGAGAATAATACTTGTTAAGGAAGATCACATGATCTATAGTAACCAATAGGAGAATAGTGTGGACTACCTCAGCAGTCAGTGTAGAGATAGAGTTGGAATTGAAAGCACATATGTAGTTGCTGCTGAGTATATTGCAAATAAACTTAATGTTTCCACCCACGAAGTGTCTGCAAATCAACTCTATCATTAATAGCACAAATCGGCCACCCTACAGCAGTCACATTAAACTCAGAGTTGGATAATCTGTTGTCTTATGAAAAAGGTAATTAAAAATTGACCTCGGGCTGTGAGTGGAGGCAAGCATGAAAATATTAAAACTGAGTCTGATCTTGCTTTCAGCCAACATTTAACCATGCATACTTTTCAGCAGGGCTCATCAATAAGGAACAGGAACCTGGTTAATCTTCCCTTCCTGGAGCAAAGGATACTGTTTAAAAAAATAAATAAGTAACTGAATTAAATTCTTACTGTAACACAGTGAAAATATGCATATTTTGCTCATATTCCAATTATAATTACTACTAGAACAGTATAATACACATCCTGTATTGTGGTAGTGTTTTGAAATTGCAATATATGTTTTCTTCACTTGATACCATACATACAGAATTGTACCAGCAGAGAGAGTCTGCAAGCAGAAACAGAGGGTCTAAAGAAGCTGCTTTAATAAAATAAGCCATTGAGCTTGTGCACTTTTAATTCTGGCCGTTTCTAGTTCCAAAAACCTCTCTCAGGCAATAAGGATGAAGCAAAATAAGAAGGTATGCATCTTCTTGGAAGGTGTTGCCTACTCTCTGAAGAGAAAACAGCATTTTAAGCTGAAAATTTAGAGAAATGCCCAGGCTGTTTCAAAGGCACACAAGCTTGAGTCATATAAGCAGGAAAGGTTTACAGACAAGTTCCATCACTATTGCTGAGGAACATGGCATTGTCTACACCCAACCTACCACCTTTTGCAGCACATTTGAAGCCATCATCTGTATTCTCACATTGGCAAAAGTGGTAGCCATGTTTCGAAGGGGCGATGGCAGGTTTCTTCATCACAGAGGACAAGAGGAAAAAGGCATTACTTCTCTACAATGGCGGTGAAGAATTAGAAGATATTTTTTAAACACTACGGCTGAGCAAAATGACTATGACTCTACAGAGGCCCTAATGTCCTATTTCACACCCAAGAGGAATACAATATATGAGGCAATTATCTTCAGATGCACGAAGCAAGAATCCAACAAGACAATTGGCCATCATTGCCTGTGTTTTAAAGAACGAGTAACCAAATACGACTTTGATGATGTGGACCATGTTGAAAGGGAAATCAAAACATAAATCGTCAAAGGTTTTCTGTCCAGCCTAGTACAACGAAAATCACTCAAGAAGAACATAAAGCTGTCAAAGATGTTGGAGCTAGCAAGATCAGCGCTACGAAGTTGTAGCTGCCAAAATCCACACTCCAAGTTCAATTCCTGTGAACACTTAATCGCTCACGTGCCAGGAAACCACCTGCAAAGCAGCAATTGCAATCTTGCAAACAGAATTACAGCTTGTCCAAACAATGCTTCCAATGTGATGGTGCTTAGCCACATTGAACAAGGTGTTGTACTACTGGTAAAAGGTACAAAATCCAGCCATTTTGCTCATTTGTCGTTCATCAACAAATCAATTCCTAAGACGAATACCAACAGCAGGGTGCGACGTATGCGTACCACAGCAAAAGTGTGAGGGAATCCAGCCAAAGTAGAGGCCGATGACCCTGAACATTGCTTTGTGCTCTCTTTCAGACACAACAAACAGCCATGTGTGACAGTGACCATTGGGTGCTCAGAAGTAAATGCTCTCATAGATGCAGGAGCATCAGTCAATGTTATCAGAGACAAAATGTACAAGAAAATTCAGGATTGCCCCATTCTCTGAAAACTAGGGAATACAACATTTTTCCTTTAGAACAGTGACAACCACTGGAAATTCTCTTTCAAAATGCCAGTTTCATTCAAAGACACCAGAATGAAGGCTGCAATTTATGTCATATCTGGAGAATGTGAGACGTTTATCAGTTTTCATACCAATCTGCACGATTGCTGTCACATACACAATTCTTAGGCATATCAACAGTATCCTTAAATTGTATGCTGACTTCTTCATTGGTATCAGAAAACTGAGAGGTGTTACATACTAATTGCATGTAGACCCGAATGTGTCCTCAGTAATGCATCAACGACAACAGATATTATTTCATGTCAGGAAGCAGATCGAGAAGGAACTTCAGCATCAACTTGACTTTGATATTATTGGGAATGAGACTAATCCTTGGGGCTCACCAATACAAATCATCAAGAAACCCAAGGGCAAGAGCCAGATTAGAATCTGCATTGATATGCAGTCAGCAAACCAAGTCGTCCAACGAGAAAAACACTTGACGTTTGATAATATCATAGAGAAATGCATGGTGTTAAACATTTCGCTAAACTTGATGTCAATGCAGGATACCATCATTTGAGCTTGCAGAAGAATCGAGGTATCTTACAGTATTCTCCACTCACATTGGACTTTTCCAATACAAGAAGCTCAGCTTTGGCGTCATTTCAGCAGCTGAGGTGTCTCAGCACTTCATTAATTTAGCGCTTCAAGGATGTGAAGGCATGCTGAACATCAGTGGTGACATTCTCATCTACGGTCACACTAAAAGTGAACTTGAGACACTCCTACATGCAATGAACAAAGACAATGGCTGGGATTTTCCGTGCATGCTGATGTTGGGCGTGTTTGGTGGCATGAGCAGACAATATGGCGTGATTGGTTTCACGATGGCATGAAACCAGTTTGCGATCGTCTCAGCCCGCTGATGGCGAGCCGGGTTTCCCACCATCAGACGTCGGGAACCTCATTGTAATACATCTGCATATCATTATTAGGCCTGCCCGCTGGAATCATCCCCCCTCCCGCTGGATTGTCCATCCACGTTGGTGGGAAAACACGCCGACGTGTTTCACAACATCATATAAAAGGCATGATGGGCTGCACTTCGAGGGGAACTCTGAGGTGAGTCCACAGTAACTTTGCGCAGGGCTCACCTGGACTACCTGTTGGACTTCAAGTTTGAAGCGCGTTGGGGGGTGGGGTGGGGGCGTGTGGGGGGGCAAGGGCAGTCCTGCAGTTGGGTTACTTGGGTGCGGGGGTGGCTAGAGCTGCCTTGCCGTTGAATGTAGCGCACAAGCATTCGGGGTGGGAAGGGTAGGGTGGGCGAGGGAAGGGGCTGTGCATTAGGGGCACCTTATATAAAGTGACCATTTAATTGCTACTGAGACAGTTGAGGCACAGCCATTGATATGATTGGAGTTGGGTTTCTAGCTTATCTGCCACTCAAGCAACGTAGAGGCATCAAAGTGTCACCAAGTGCTCCAGAGCTTTTCACCCCTCGACCACAGACTGCAAAGTAACGAGTGTTTTAGTGGACTGCAGAACAGTTGGATGACTGCACACATTATATAATTTCTTTGCTAATGCTCACCATGGAGCAGCCACTGGTGCAGGTGCTCACAGCCCCTTACAATGTCAGCATCCCGGTTTGGACCACTCTCCCCGATGGTTCAAGCTAACAGTGCTGCCCCAAAGCACAGGTTAGGAGAATGCCTACACCTGATCTGAGCACACAGCATACAGTCCAGCAGGCAAATCTGTCGCCAATTGGTCAGGTGGCATGGGGCGGAAGTGGGTGGGGTTTCAAAGAGCCAAATGATGGCCAGCACTCTCCGTGATGCGTTAAGGGGCCTTCACACTTAACCAGGACAGGTTCTTAGTACACCCAAACTAACCCACTTGAGCCTATCCTTCATACTGCAGCAGGAGTACATCAGGATCACGGAGCCTGGTGAACTAGCTGTATGCCTCGTGGTGTTCAGAGAGTGAAGACGATGGAGGAGAGAGCGACTGAGGTGTCTAGCAGAGGGAGGAGCAGCAGCCTCAGGAAGAAGGGGCGGCTGGGGCTCTCCCACACACTGCCGAAGAGCCACAGTGAGCTGTCGCTGATTGGCACTTAGCGACACCCAGGGTCTATAGATGCTGCCTTTCATTCCTGCAGATGACTGAGAACCAGTATTGCCAAATGCACATGCCTAGGGAACTGGTCAGTCACATTTGCCAGCAGCTGCAGGATTTGGCGCCGCAGGAACATGGAGGGCATCCACTGCCAGTGGCCGTGAAAGTGACAGCGGCGTTCAATTTCTATGCCAGTGGCTCCTTTCAGCGCTCCACAGGTGATCTCTGTGGAATCTCTCAAGCCTCCACCCACAAATGCATCCATGAGGTCACGGATGCCATCTTTGCAAAGGCACACAACTTTGTGTATTTCGCCTGGGACCAGAAGAGCCAGGATACAAGAACGATTGTATTTGCCCAGATCTCGGGTTTTCCACAGGTGCAGGGTGCCATCGACTGTATTCACGTGGCGCTCAGATCATCATCACAACATGCGGTCAACTATGTCAACCGCAAAGGATTCCATTCGCTGAATGTGCAGGTCTGCGCACGGTTTCCTACATTCTCAGTCAGTCACAGGTCCCTGACATCTTCCAGGGTCCACATAAGCTGCAGGAATGGCTCCTTGGGGACAAGGGTGACCCGCAGGGGATGTGTCTGATGACACCTGTGCGCAGGCCTCAGATTGCAGCAGAGTGAAGGTGTAACGAGGCTTATGCTGCAACTCGCAACTTGGTGCCTGGACCACCCTGGTGCAGCCCTGTAATACGGTCCACAGAGGGCGTCACGCTTCATCATCGCTGGCTATGCCCTTTACAACCTGGCGCTGCAATGGGGAGGGGTGCTGGCTGAGGATGAGATGGAGGAGCTGAAGGTCTCCTCGGATGAAGAAGACACCAGAAATGAGGGCGAGGAGGTCCTTGGAGGCCGCAATGATGGGGATGACACCCTCGCACTGGCCAGATAAGGCAGGCGTGTTTGGGAGGCCCTCATAGCTGCTAGGTTTGTGGAGGATGATGACGACATGCAGTGAGGAGACACCATAGACCCTCACATTGCATCTGTGAACGTTTGATTTCAGTCTGGCTTATGACAGTGCACATACCCTCCGTGAGAATGCTCCTGTCATGGAGACGCAGTGGAGGACCTAATAGTCGCTGATTGCAGGAGGAGGATGATGATGACACTCCATAGATCTTCACATAGCCTCTGAGAATGTCTGACTCCTGTCTAGCTGAGGACAGCTCGCTTGTGTTCTGTGATCAGCGTCATATCATAGAGACGCAGCCATGAAACTTTAAATGCACCTGTTCCTTTGTCCACCTTCAGCACCTGACCCCTTCAGGAGCACACTGGTCACAGATGCTGTAGAGATGGGGGCCAGCCCCACCTTAAAGGTGTTGAGAGCACTCAGAGAGAATGACTGAACTCTGTGATGCCTGCCCACGACATTCTGGCAGCAATGATGAGCACCGTCGAAGTGCAGGCATCAGTAATGTGTCCAGGGAGTGTGAGGATGGACCATCATTTTCAATTGAAGGCTGCACAAAGCACACGGAAGGGGCCCTGGACTGAGACACCTGCCTTTATCTGTGCAGAAAGGCCTCACAAGTGAGTGACACAAACACCGCTCATCAGAACACGGAGGCATTGGCAGGGAGACATGCTTGGGTGTTTATTGACAATAGTGAACAGTGTGTACAAATCATTAACACCATACTCAGGCTGTGCAACTACATCTTAACTTTCCTAACCCTGCCGAGGTGGAGGCAGCCTGCCGACTGCTACGCCCTCTCTCTGCTGACCTTGGCAGGTGTCCCCTGGAGGTCTGAGACCTGGAGGGCCCCGGCCTGCTTTTGGGGTCCTTCTGTGTGGCAGTGGCACCCTCCTCAGCCTGTGGAGCTAGAACTGCTGAGGTCACAGGAAGAGGGGATTCGGATGGGCCGGAGTCACCTGGATGGATGACCTTGGGGGGGACACCTGCTGATCCTCCTCCCTATGGGTGACCAAGGTCCCAGGCTGATTCCTTGAGGAGAAGGGGTAACTGGAGTGAGATCAGGCTGCCTCACACCCCTCTCATGTATACACTTTTGGAGGCCAACTATGGTGTCAGTGTTAGAGTTGAGCCTGCGCAGCATTGCAGGAGCAAAGTCCTGGACCAAGGTCTGCATGGCAGCTGCCACCCTACCAGTGTTGAGACCTTGGTGCTTTGGCATGCCAGCACTATCACCTCAGCCTGAAGGCGGACAGACTCCTCCATTGTGCCTTTCAATCTGAGGAGTGCAGCGGACATTCCTTTTCTGATGTTCCCGTGCTTGCCTTTGCAGCTCCAGCAACTGTGACATGACCGAGTCAAGAGGCTCATCATCTGACTTGGACTCAGCCAATTTCTGGCCTCCAGCAGTCCTGTGAGTGACGGACACCTGGGAAGTCCCTGCTGCCACCTGCTGTGGATCAGACAGTGCGATGTGCTCACCAGATTGTGATCCCAAGGCTATTCTAAAGCTCGGTCCCATTGAGGTGTGTGTCTCCGCGCTGGTGGAGGGTGTGGGTGAGCACCGTGATGGTACTTCAAGAAGCGTACCTTCAGATTCCTCTTCAGAGGTTTCTTCGGGGCTTGATTGGAGGTCCTGGGTCGTGGATTCCATTGACTGTTTCCCAGATGTGTCTGTGGAAGCAAGGAGAGATAATTAGTGCATGGCAGTGGCCTGTGAAACAGGACACATCACTCACAGAATGATTGTCTGATGGATGTTGCACTGCTGGACCCTGGCTTGGTAGAGCAGTGCCGGCCTCACCATCAGCACAGGTAGATCACTGTTTTCAAAGTCCGTGAGGACCTTGATTTCAGGCATTCCTCCACTGGTCTGCAACCTCTCCTTCTTCCCGACTGCCCCGCCCGCCCCAGTCGAGCCTGCCTGACATGGGTGAAATTCATCCTTGGTCAGTGTATGTGACACAAATGCTATGGGCTTCTCTTGACCACCATCCATGGCATGACTGATTACTGCCCCATGATTTGTAACATAACAGATCAAGCTTCTCATACATGCATCGTAAGTCTCTTGTTGTGTCTTTGACCATTCGCACTTCACATCCTTCTCCAACAACTCATATAATGGAGCTAACACTTGCAAGCTCAGGCAGATGTCTTGGGTAAAATTGAACCATGCCGCTAAGATCTAAGCTCAGATGCATTTTGGTATCGGAACATTGACTATGGCGTCTATCTTCTTTTTCACCGACTGTGCACTTATTCATTGATTTTTCAAGCTACGTTATGTTACCTCAGGTTGCACAAAAGCACACCTGCTCCTTTTCAACTTCACATTGTGATCATTGAGCCTTTTTAGTACATCATGCAACACTTGAAGGCCCTCATCATCCCAATTGGACAGGCAAAGCGGCACCTCTTGCAAAATCTTATCCATTGAAGTTTGGAACATTTTTGGAGATGACTTCAAACCACAGGGCAGGTTTGTGTAGGAGTATAACCCCATGTGTGTGCTTACCATTAGATACTAATTCTCTCGATCCGCATTGAGCTGTACATAATCATGGGACAAATGCCTTATGGTTTATAGACTGAGCTTCAGTCTGTTGGAATGTATATTCAGTCTGCCTTCCGAAGATAAGGGCTGGTAATTTCCTCAATTCACCACTGTTACTTCATCAGAAGTGTGGCAGAAGCACCACTTATGTGCCTAAGGAAGGTTTCTCCACGCAAAGTTAGGTGGATGACTGGGGCGGTTAGAAGAAAATGTGTCCATGTTTGTAAATAAAACTACTCTCTATCTGTTTACCCTGCATCTGTAAGTCTCACTATATTCCAAGGGAACACATGTACTGCAATGATGATGCACCACTTGAGCCTTTGTACATATTTGGATGTAGGGAAAAACACAGGTGGAATGATGTACTGTTCTGGTATAAAGGCATTTTGGATTGACAATAAACCTTCTGGACATGGGCTGTTTTGTATATTTACAATTTGTAGACTTAGCTTTATTATAATTTAAGCAGAAACAATTTTAATCATGATGTCTTCACTCAACCCATGTGCCTTTGAGCACAGTTTATCTTCCTAGCAAAAACTATTAGTATTCAGGGTTTAATACTGTATCATACAAATCTTGCAGTTTACTTAAACCTTTTGTTGTATCATCAAATTGGTAGTATGATGTTTTACAAGTTTTATTAAAATACATATTTGAATCTTTTTCAAAGGATTAATGTGAAGATAAATCTTTCTCAGCTCAATGTTTGATTGTTCTGAAGTTACATTCTTATTCTACATTTTTTCTCAAAGAACGTTGAAGCCATGAGCTCAATTTCGTGTTGCGCTTCTTTATGAAAAATTTCAGACAATGAATCATAGCTCCCAGGTAGAGCACCAAGCTTATGTGGGAACTTGTAATATGGCCTATGTGAATAGTTGGGGATATGTGAGTTTAACAGTTTTCATTGCAGTGAAGAGAGAAGGTATTCCTTTGAAGTTACATCAGTTTTCTTGAAAAGTCAGACATTTCTGCAGATTCAATAGTAATATTCAAAAGAGGATTGGATAAATTCTTAAAGGGGGAAAAAATATAGGACAGAACAGAAGAGTGGGATTAATTGGATAGCAGTGCCAAAGAGTCAATACAGGCACAATGGGCCAAATTGCTGCCTCCTGTGCTTTGTCATTAGATAATTCTAAGGAAATTTTCACATCTTGTGTTTTGCCTTGAATCTTTTTTCCACGTTGGAGCAGTATTGATTTTAACAAATGAATTTGAATTTTATATAAGTCTCAATTAAATTGAATGTTAGAAAAAAAAAGTCTGAATGATTGCTATGATAAGTCCTTTCCACAGAACAGTGATGGTTATTCAGTAAAGCTTAATCATTAGAGCACAGCCAGATTGTATATGTTGTTAGGATCATTATGCTGCAGTCAAACTATAGGCAATCACTGTAGGATTTCAAAATCACACTAGTCCCAAAAATGTAAGAAAACTTTATTTTTTTAACCTCCATATATGCTCATCCTCTCCTATCCTACAATAAAACAAAATGGGTTTTAAAAACTCTCAGTCCTCCCCCATTGCTGTAACTACTTAATTGACGGGGGAGTCAAAGAATATAGGGGATAGACAGAAAAGTAGAGTTGAGGCCACAATCAGATCAGCCATGACCTTATCAAATGGTGGAACAGGCTCGAGGGGCCGAATGGCTTGCTCCTGCTTCTAATTCTTGTGTTTGTATGTAGTGCAGAGTGGGAATTGCAACCTTCCAGCAGCCCTAGGTTCATGACTCCGTTGAAGTTCTAGGTTAGGCAATTTGTGTAGTGATGGCAAGCACCCATGCCAATATTAATGCATCTTGAGCTAGATGGAGAGGGACAGCAAAATATGGCAGCACTTGGAAGCCACTTGTTAATGAAGCCAGTAATCTGGTGTAATTAGCTGCAAAGATTTGAAAAAAAATCCCTTGTAAGAGAATTAATTCTACTGACACCAACAGGTTGGTCTTGGAGTGTTTTATGAACCTTGTCTGGAATGTTCTTTTCGGCCCCACTTCCTTGGGAGGTATTATAAACTTGAAAAGGAGAAATTTGCAGGGCTATGGGGAAAGAGCTGTGGATCTAACTGGATAGCTCTTAAAAAATCTGGGCAGATATGAAGGGTAGAATGGACTCCGTCTGCTCAGTTATGATTCTGGATGCATTGTACACTTGCACCTTACCAGCATACAATACATTGGGAGCATAGAAATAGTGAGAATTCAAATACCATCCCCCTAGTCCCGTCTGCTTTTACTGTCAAGTTGCAATGGGCAGGTGCAAGTCTCACCTGACCCCAATAATAGAGTAAATCCTGATGTCCATTTACTTGAGGTGGAGACCTGACATTACCAGCTCCCAGATCCCACACCATTTTCTCCTCCAATAAACTCACCTGCCCCTGTTAACACCAACAGCTCACCCAGAACTTCAAGGAAGTTCAGGTTCAATATATGAGTGTAACAACATTGTGAAAATAACTTTAATTAAAAGCTGAGCACCTCACGCAAGTTTGTAGCATGTGGTAAAGGGCACTGACGTCTCAACAGAGTAATGCCAACTCAACGCACTAAGCATTCCTATTGTTCCTGACACAAGAATATTATACTTAGTGTGAAATTATGAGTGGTCCGGATCTCCTGCAGAGTGCAATTGTTGTCGTACTGCCACACCATTCGAACTTTTCCTGACATTGCTCTGCAGTTCTTGCCAGGCCTTCCGAGCCTGGCTTCTCCAGAAATGTGGAGCACAGCATCTATCAAAGAACTCCATCACAGCGCTGTAGTGTTGGGGGGAGGACAGGACATGCCCTCTTTCTATGGCACTAGCTGCCATATAGTAAGTTTAAAGGTCTGGTGTGAATGTTGATGAATGGATGAATGTTAGTGAATGGGTAGGGTGGTAGAGAGGGCAGGGTGGGTGAAGTAAGTGCGTAGGTTGGGTGGGTGGGTGAGGTGGTAGGTGAGTGAGATGGCAGGTGGGTATGGTGGCAGGTGGGTGAGGTGAGTGAGTATGTGGGTCATGGAGTAGTTGGGTCAGATTGGGAGGTGTAGTCAGGCCAGGTTTTCATCAGTTCGGGGTGGGCTGGGGCTAGTCAGGTGGTGGAGGGTAGTCAAGATTTGCTGAGGAGTGTAGCTGGGTGTTCGAGGTTTAGTGTGGTCGTGAGGGATCATTAGGGAACAGTGTGAATGATTGGGGTGCCAGTGAGAGAGATTGTGGGGTCAGTTCTGTTGTTACCGAGGAGTTAGACTAGGGCCAGAATTTTTGGTTCGGTGAGCAGGGGCGGGGCCCGCTCGCTGAGGTGTAAAATGACGCGGGGTGACATTAGGCGTGCATCACGACGTCACTGCACGTCATTTAGATTTTCAGTTCGGCAGGTGCGGAAGCGAATCAGCTGCGCACCTGCTGAACTGTCAAAGGCCTATGATGGCCATTTAAATATCAATTAAAGTAATAAACTGAGTTGCCCGTCCAACCTTAAGGTTGGCGGGCAGGCGAAATGCCCAGGTGGCCTTCGCATTTTTCATGGAACCTCATCCACGGGCAGGTTTCATGAAGGGTTTATAAATTTAATACATTTTTTCATTAATGTTCCTTGACATGTCCCAGCTCATGTGACACTATCACATGAGGGGACATGTCTTAAAATATTTTCTTTTCTTTAATAACATTTTTAAACAAATGGGATGCGCGCGAAAGAGCGCAGGCCCTGACTCGGAACACCCCCCACCTGTACAGGGACGCTCAGCGCTTCCCGGCACGCGTCATGCTGGGTGACCCTTAATTGGCCCACCCATGTAAAATGGCAGCGTGGACCCGATCGGGGGCGCCGATCGGGTTTGCGCCCACCCCCACACAACGCCCCCCTACCCCCGGACGTGGAGAAAATTCTGCCCAGGTTTTAATCGTCTACCATTTCCTGGATAACTATTCAGGTAAGTGTCTCTCACAGTTGGAGACTTTTGCGGTGGCTCTCGGGGAGCAGGGGAATTGCTCATTGGAGTTTCAAACCTCCCACATAATTCCTAAGGAGGTCCGCATGTCAAGACTTCCACGGGGTCCCGATGCGCATCTTGGATCTTATGCCTGTTCTCCGACGATCTGGAGACCGGAAGATCTGGGCCAATGTTTTACACACACAAAGGAATAGTTGGAACATACCATCATCAGTAGTATATGCAACAGGTCTACATCTTCCACTTTGTTTGGATGAAACAAAAAAGGAGAGTGTATAGTGCATGTCAGGTGAATTCTTCAAGTAAGAGCCAGGTCAAATGCTATAGGTTGAGAGTGCAGGTGAAGAGGAAAAGTCGACTCAAAAAAGAGAGTATGAGGAGAGAATGTCAGTCAACATGTAAGGGAACCCAAAGATCTTCGACCAATATGTAAATAGTAAGTGAGTGGTAAGAGGTGGAGTGGGCCCTATTAGGAACAAAGATGCTTACAGGTGCAGGATAAGGCTAGAATACATCATGGGCAGAATTTTACAGCCCCGTTGCGGCAGGGACGGGGCCATAAAATGCGGCGAGACATTCTAAACCTCATTGGCTTCGGCGGGAATGTAAAATCCCGCTGCCATAAAATTTCTCCCAATGAGTTCTTTGTATCAGTGTTTACTAAGGAATAGGAATCTGACAAAATACCGTTCAAAGGCAGAGAGAGTGGGGTTAATGGATAGTGTGAAAATTGAAAGGGAGGGAGCACTGGAAAGGCTGGTTTTGATTTGTGTAAATAAGTCACCTGGTCCAGATAGCTTGCATCCCAGGGTGTTAAAGGGAGGGTGGGGGAGGGGGGGTGGGGGGGTGGCGTGTGTGGAGATAATGGAAGGGCTTTCCCTAATCCTTCAATTTTCCCTAACTACAGAGGAGGAACTAGAGAATTGGTTAGTGGCAAATGTGACATCCTTATTCAAGAAAGGGTGCAGTGACAACTGTAGCAACTACGAGCCCATTGGTTTTATATCAGTGGTGGGTAAGGTTTTGAAACCCATAATCAGGGAAAAAAATCACAGGCACTTAGGAAGGTTTGAGTTAATTAAGGATATCCGGCATGAATTTGTAAAAGGCAGATCATGCTTGACAAATCTAATTGAATTTTTTGCTGAAGTAATAGAGAAGGTTGATGAAGGCAATGAGGTGGATGTTGGCTATATGGATTTTAAGAACGTGTTTGACATGGTACTGTACAAAAGGCTGGTTAACAAAATTGATGCTTATGGAATAAGAGAATCAGCGTCCAATTGTATTAAAAAATTGGTTTAAGAACAGGAAGCAGAGAGTGGTAGATGGTTGTTTTTTGCATTGTCATGCATGTAAAATCCAGTAGGCAGCCTGTTCACCAGCTATCCACCTGCCTCTGCCCCCACTGCAATTTTACCAGGGCCGGGGGTGAAGTCAGGTGGGCTGGCCACCAATGAGACAACTGAAACCCTTAAGTGGACAATTAATGCCCACCTCATCCCATCATCACTGGGATTAAACCAGCAGGCAGGAGAGGCCCAGGCCAAATGGCCAGCCAATGGGAAAAGGGTGTGCTTCTGTAACTGACCCTTGGGCCCATTTGTAAAGAGCCAGCACAGACACGATTGGCCAAATGGCCTATTTTCTCAGATGTAACCTTCAATGGAAAATAAACAAATATTAATTTATTTTTGATAACTTTGTTAATAGTGCTGCAATATATATATATGAAATAAAAACAGAAAATGCTGGAAATACTTAGCAGGTCTGGCAATACCTATGGATGAACAAAAAACATTTTAGGTCTGTGCCCTTTCACCAGAATTTTTATGTGATTTAAGTGTCAGCCTTTTATTAGGTTTAGGTTTTAGATGATTTATAATGAAGAACATTGGTCTCTACAACATTAATATAGCTGACAAAATCATTCAATCATTACAAAACCACTTGATTTTTACTTACCAGCAACTCCTCTTGTGTTCAATAAATCAATTGTATACTCACAAGTAAATAATACATTGAAGTGTGAATTAACTGATCAATAAGTGAACGAAGGATAGCTGCATTGATGATATCCCATGGCAATTATCATGTATGCTTTGCATACGGATCAATGGAAAAATACAATTTGTTTATATGAGAAACTAAACATTAACTTGTACCCAATACTAATCTATAACATGCATCTGATCATAGTTAAGGGCTCACACAGGAGTTAGGATTGAATTGCATTATTCACAGAATCAATATGGTGTCCCTTCAGAGCAGTATAAATGGTTTCTGTAGAGATTAAGTTTTTTTATATGTAGATCTGCAATTATCATGGTCCTGTTTCTATTATATAATCATTATTATATCATTATCATTATAGGGTGTTTTAGAATTGTGTATAAAATAAAATTATGATTATGTTATCAAGATCCTGTTCTATTATACAAGGATCATTATTATTACATTAATTATTATTACATTACTATCATTATAGGATGTTTTTGACTTGTGTGTAAATAAAATTATAATAACTATACCATCTTTTTTTGAAGTACATGTCTTTATTTTTTTCTTTCCTTGGAGCTGTCTCTCCTCCACTCCAGCGTACGTTCAGGAGGAAATCCTTATTGTTATGATCCCAGTTATGTCACTACTGGACAAGTCAGTTCCCAGGTTGGAACCCAGCTTGATAGATCCTAACTTTTATTTTTTATTTATAAACAGGGAGGGTGGCTACTGAGCAGACTCAAGAGTTTGATGAACATTTGACAAAAGAATAACATTTGCTAAACAAGAAAATATGAATTATATTACAATACTCCTTCACCCACAGCTATACCTTTACAGATATATATATATAGATTCGTAAGGATAACACAAGCTACAAAAGCAAACTGTACTCTAATTTTCACAGTAGGTATACAGTCTATGTAAATCAGTAGGTGACCTGTGGGCAGATACACCATACTCTGAAGCCAAGTGACAGATGCCACCTCCCCACCCCAAGACAGATGCTATGGATCCCTCATCAACTCCCCCCAGATGCTTGTCACACCGTTAGTCAACTGGTCTCACTGAACTCTGTCTTTCATATGAAGGTTTCCCATCTCCACTCTCGAAGAACTCCTTTTGGAATCTTCTCCCAAACAATGTTTTCTCTTGAACTCCTTCCACAAGGGTCCATCTCCAGGGTGTTGATTTCTCCTTCCAATGTTCCTCTGCCCTGGTTCGCCACGTGCATTCAAGCTTTCCCTTCCTAGCACACTCTCTCAGATACTCAGCCATGCCAACAGATACTACTGCTTCATAGTAAGCTGTCACCAACCTTTGGCTGTCTCCTTGCACTCCCTGACTTCTCACAAGCCTTTGCCTTGATTCTGCTCCCTGCAACTTTCTCTCTTTAATTCAGAATCTTTTCCTCTGCTCCTTACTTTCAATTCCACTGAACAGGACCTGTTCAGATTGTTGGTCTTTTCCCTTGACTTCACTGTCTTCCTGGGATTTTCTTCTGTCCCTCTCCCTGGTTTCTGGGACTTTCTGCTTTTCTTCTGGGAAATCGGCTCTCTGCAGCTTCCATTCTTGTGTCTAGCTTCTTCTGTGCCTCTCTGTGTACTGGTGTTTTCCTTCTGAGTCATCTGACCCCCTGTTCACACTGTTTCACTGTTGGGGTCTTCTTTCCCTTCTGCGCAGGCTCAGGGCTCCCTTTAAGTGTAAAAAAAAAAGAAAAAGAACAAACTGTGTATGTGCACAGGGCCGGTTCCTGGCCTGAAGACAAGCATATGCCCCAACTGCACATATGTGGTCATTCCCCGGCTGGCACATGCACAGAAAGCAAAGATCGCAAAAAGGAACAATCCACACATATGTGACCTTTGCAGGGCTGGTGCATGCGTGTAGTCTGCTGAGGCCCACTGGGACTTGTAGTTCCCAGTCTCCGAGATTCGATCTCTGTACGTAAATGCAAATTTTTCTTCTTCTGGTGTCCGTAACATTATCTCCATGAAGGAAAGAAAACTTCACAATAGTGAAGGTTTCTTTACAATGGCCTTGCATCCGCCACACGCAACCTTAATATCATAAACATTTAACAAATAACTTATTATATACTATACAAATAAATTTTAATAGTCCCGCAAAGTAGCCCCCAAATTTGTTATGACCTCTGCTGATATGAATTGCTGTGCAAACCACATCCCAGATGGAAACTTGGCTTACAGGTCTTCCTCTTTTAGAAACAGAGAAGGGGACATACTGATCTCAGCAGTAAGAAATCCACTAACACTTTTGGGATTTAAAAAAATAAAAGTAGAAGTTTTATTAACAAGAATAAAAGAAATCTTAAGCATACAAGATTACAGATACATAGTTAAACTTAGTCTTACAAAACATCCCCCCCAAAAAGACACTCTACCTGGTTAGATCCACAAGTACACATGTTCCAGGCAAAACTCTCTTATAGATGTTTAACTATTTTAAAAATCCAGTATTATTACCCAAGGCAAACTGCTGCAGCTCCAATAAAGACATACTACATGACCTGTAACTTTCTTCCACTCTGCTGTGAAAATCTAAACTTCAAAATAAATGGGCTATTTGCAGCCCAAGACATTTCTGGCTTGACTGGATGGTTGATTAAAATTGCATCTTATCTCAGCCACAGCTCCAACTATTGTTCCAGCTGCTACATCTCACACCTCCAGCTCTACAGCCCAAAAGCTCAAACAGCTACAGCTATCCTAAGCTCTTCACAGTAGCTCAAAAATACCATTTTTCCCCTTTCATCTCGGATGTTTTCAAACTCGTTGAAACTCAAATCCTTCCAAATATAAGATCTTTCATGTTACCACCTTGTCTTTGCTTTCAGGTCAATAAAATCCTCCCTTCTATTTACCTATGGAACTCATGCAAGATGCAAACATGTTTCTTGGTACCCCTGACTCCCCTTCGATATTCAAACAAACTCTCCACTTATCTAAAAATGCGAATGTTAGATCTGACCTATTCACTTGTACCTCAAACCTAACACCTCTATCCTTTTCATGTTTTAACCCCCCCCGCCCCCCAGACAACCTGTCTCTGATTAATTTCTGCCCAGCTTAATTAAATCATATACACACACACACATACAGCCTTTTCATTGAATAACACAATATTCCCCAAAAATATAAAAAGATCAATTTCTCCACTGTACATCAAAAGAAACCATCTGATTATTCTAGACAAAGTGTAGTGAGCATCCTGCATCCTCACTAGTGCAATATATAAATTAATTTTTAAATATGATATTTTCCCCTTTCGTGAATAAAGGGTTAAATTGCCTTTTTGTCAAATGTAATAACTACTCATCAAAATGTTTTCCAAAAAATAATGTTCCTGTGAATGGTTTCATGAAACACATTTTGTTATTTGAAACAAGACAAAATCGACCAATAAGGCAGCTATCATTGTTACTTTCACACTTCATAACAAGCTAAATTACCACCTAAGTCATATCACTTATGAAAGTTTAAAATTCCATCTGTGGAGTGCACAGTATTTGTGTGTAATAGCTGCACAAAAAATGTTGATTTACTTACAAGATTCTGTCTCGGTGACCCAAACCCCAGCAAAATGATGCTTGGAACACAGTATTATTTGTGAACTCATGTTAGAGGAGTCAGGTCATATTCCAAGAAGCAGAGAAAGAGAGCTATGAACCTGCAATAGTTTCATCATATTATCTCACTAATGAGTTATTAATGTGTTATTGAGGTAATAAAACGTGAAAGTTTCCTGTATTATTATAGTGACTACACTTCAAAAGTACTTCATTTCTGTAAAGCAGTTTTGGGCATCCTGGGATCATGAAAAATGCTGCTGTAACTACAATTCTTTTTTAAAAATATATTTATTGATGGCTCTGCATCAAAATACATAGCACTGACTTTACAAATGTATAGGGCTGACTTTCGATATATGACATATTCTTGGTACCACATACAGTATAGGAAGTATCTTTTGTATATATCAATTGTAATGTATAATTACCAATTGGCATTGAAATTCATCAGAATGGTTCAAAATTTTTCTACACTGAATATAACTTATTGATGTGCAAAGCATTGCACTATATTTTGAATTCATAAAATGTCATGAGTATTAAATATACATTTAAAATATACTTTGTAGTTTATTGCCAAACTTATTGATTAGCTTGATCTGATATACAGCAATATGCGCGTCATGCCAATTTACTAAGAAGGCTGTGAATTTGTAGCCTCAGTCACTAATTTAATTGTTCTTCAAATTCTAATTATTTCTTTTCAAATCTGAAGCGAGAATAATTGCATCTTTTATCAAGCACCAAATCATCTATTTAGATTACTGTTTTGCTTTGCATTTCAGCTAATGACCATCTGGCTTGTTGTGCTAAAGATTTCTTAAATATGGCAAGATAATGCCTATTTAAACTGAGGAAAATGCATATCCTCCAAAACAAGTCAGGCATAGTTGTGTCATGTGTACCATACTACTCAAATATTAAGTTTCATCTATTGCTATTTTTTGTGGATTTCCCTTGTATTAAGAGATGAACAGAAATACAGAAGTAGAAATCCTGATGACGCTGTTATATCATTGGAAATGTAGCAGGGTAGAGCTTAGGCTCACTGCTTTCTATCTGCCATGTTTGCATCTGCCGTGTTCCCATCCCAAATGCCAGGGATGGAGTAAATTTAATATTAGTAGTGCATTTCCGACTAAGCCATGGCATAAAAGTTCTCTCAAATGCATCCGTATTATCTAATGCATTATAGTGATACAAAACAGTTCTATATTTAGATTTATTAAACAATAAGTGAGAGCTGTGCTTATATTTCTGATATAGTGTTTATATAATTGCTATGAATTCTGGATTCACTTTTTGCTTGTAACCTCTTCCCCTACACAATGCTCCATAGATTTTTCACATTGGTTCTTTAACAAACATTTGACAGCTGTTAACAAGTAATTTGACTTTCCTTCACTTTCTAATTAAAGTTAGCAATTTTTTTAACATGGCAGTAAGACTCACAGTAGTGGTAAGAATAGAAGAGTTCATTATTGTTTCTTCTTTGTCCATTTAAAAATGAAAAAAAGAAGCTTCTATAATAAACAGACAATCTGCTCAATTTAATGCTCAAGTAGCGAAGGTGAAAATTCCCCCCTTTGTTTCCTGTCATACATCCAACTTTCTATTCATGCTGCTACACTTTCTCTTACAATCCCAGCTGATGTTACTACTGGACAAGTCAGATCCCAACATTTATTTTTTTTTAAAACATGGAGGTAAGTTATTGCACAAACTCTCAGGAGTCTGCTGATGAACTTTTAACAAAAAGAATAAAACATTTATTAAATAAGAAAAATGAACTATATTACACCAGATCTTCAACCATGCCAAGCAGAGCACCACAGTTCCAAAAGGGTATGTTTGTCTTTATGACCTGCAGCACAGAATCACCAACCTTTGGCTGCCCTCTCAGATCTTCAGGGCTTCTCTCGAGCCCACTTTGCTTCAAGTCTGCTCCTCGCAGCTCTCTCTCTTTAACTCGGAGCCTGTGGCTTGTTTTTCTCAACTTTACCTGGGACCTTCTTCTGTGACCTGTTTCTGCCCCAATCAGTGGCTTGCGATCTTCATCTTTGTCTGAGATCTTCTCCCCCGTGTCCTGCTCCCTGGGGCACCTTCTGTGCAATGCCACTCCTCTTCAGGTCACCTGATCTGCAGTTTGGTGCTGTTTCATTTTTCTTCTTTTCCTTCTGTGCTTGGACACAGGGCCGGTTCTCTGCCTAAAGAACATAAAAATGGACGAACTGCGTATGTGTGGTCCTTTCCCGGCCAGCGGAAGTCCCGAGGCCCATCGGGAACTGTAGTTCCTGAGCTCCGAAATCCCGATCTAAATTCAAGGTATCAGAGCTCGGTACACCTTTCCCCTCAGAAGAAAGAAAGCTTCACTAAGGTGAATGTTTCTTTACAATTCCTTTACACTTTCTTTACAAGAATTTAACATCATAAACTTCTAACAAATAACTTATTACATTCTATACATTACAAATGCTGTATTATAAAATTACAAAGGTTTAACTAACACACAAATCAATGCATGTTAAAAGTATGATTAGCAGAACTTAAACCTCAAAAATCATCATAACTCAACACTTGCGTTTCTCCTACACCTTTTTAAACTTTGAATAGAACACCAACAATTGTATGATTTTTGGCTATAATCTTTTCAAGGTCTACCAAAGGTAGTGAAAGTACATTAAAGTTTTCTTTAGCAACATAGTGACCAGCCCGTATCTCTGTTTTGTACAATGATTTCAACTTTGCTGATGTGACTGCAAGTCCATACTCTGGTTGACTTCCCCTCTTCAAATAGGGATGTATGTCAGTCATATTATGTGTTACAAGTGTCTTTTACCTAGGTTTCTCAACTTTAGTATGGAAGAGCATGAGATTTTTGTGATTCTTCCCCTCTGCTAATGGTAAGATAGATCCTCTAAATGTGCAACGGATGCCTTGTCAGTCTGATTGACAACCAACCTCAAAACTATCTTCCTCACAAATTTCCTTCCCTAAAGGAGATTAGTGAATCAGATGGTTTCCTTTTACCATTGACAATGGTTTCATGGTCATCATCAGACTTGTAATTCAAATTCCACCGCCTGCCAAGTTAGGATTCAAACTCATATCCCCAGAGCATTACCCTGGGTCTCTGGAATACCAATCCAGTGATAACACCACTATGTCACCGCCTCCTGTGTTTCTTTATTCCCCTTTCCTCTTTACCAAGTCATGTTCTAATTTATCCACGAGATGTTCCACAGTCTTCTGCACACATTCATTTTCTTCCTATTGACATTTCAAAACTAGAACTTGTATTTCCGCTTCTTTTGCAATTTTATCCATATATTTGTTTACTCTCTTCTTTTCCAATTTCCCCCCAAGCTTGTTAATCTTTTCATTTAGTTCAGCAACTACTCTGGTGATTTTGGTTGTTTTTGTTTCAGAGTCATTTGTGAAACCCTTAAACAAGGTTAACTTTGCATAGTCATTCAGTTCATTTCAGAATTTTTCTTCCACGGTCATTGACTGCTCTTTAAACTCTTTCAATTCGCTCATTAGACCCTCAACTATTTCTTAAAGTTTTCCCTATCTGCTCTTAAATTTTGGATCTGTTCTTCCATACCATTCTTTTGGTTCCCCAAATCGTAATAGAGTTCAAGAATCTCATTGCTTTTTTCATGATGAAGTTCAAACAGTTCATCATCTTGGTTTTTAATTCTGCACTCAACCAACTGTTCTGATTCACTATCAATTCCTTTTCCTGTTCAAGATGTTTTCTTGATACTTAATAGTGACTTCTTATGCTTAAAATTCATCAAGTTTTAACTAAAGATCTACCTTTGTTGACATTGCTTCTACAAGTTTATCATTTAGACATTTCAAATCCTCAGTCAAGTGTTCTACTTTCTGTGACTGATGCTTAGTTGTTCTCATCAATTCTTGTTTTTCATTAGCAAACTCATCTTTCCTGTGTGAAAGTTGCTTCTCTACACTGACCAGGTTTTCCTTCAATTGCTCGTTATCTGCAATAAGCTTCTTGTTTTTGGCCACAATAATGTTTTGGAGTTTGGTAAGATCAGCATGATCAAACGACTGCTGCAATAGAGGCTTCACAATGTGACTGTCTTCGCTAGTCAAATCATTACCCAGAATAAAATCTACCATTTCAATCGGCGAATGAGGAACAATTGCCACCGTAACAATTCTGTTTGCAAAGTCGCTTTGTAAATTGACTTTACACAAAGAAACAGGTTTATAAATTCCATGAATATTTCCTATTAATACATTTTCCTCCATCAAACTATCTAGAACACAAATTGCATCATCGGCCACCATCAATGACTGATCTGCCTCAATATCTCTCAAAATTTTAATTTGTTTACTTATTTTATTGGAGGACTAAGGGTCTTCTCCCTTCAAAACAATACATCCAGAACCTCCCATAGCCTGACTCCCTTTAGTAGTAGTCAAAGAAGAAATCTCTGAATTATCCTGAGCCATATCCCCCTTCCTAGGTGGTACTGTGGTGACATGTTTCAACTGCACCACTGCTATGGTTTTAAAACTCATTTCCTTTTCTGGTATAGCCTTTTCTGAGGATTCCTTAAGCGTTCTGACTACTGCCACCGGTTTACCGTTCAGCTTCCAACAATGAGCTTTGAGATACCCTGTCTTTTGGCAATAAGAGCATTCTGGTTTATTTTCACCCCCTTTAATCTGTACAGTATCATTTTCTTGACTGCAACATCTGCCTTCTCCAAAAAGCTAGGCTCTTTCTTGTTCCTCCAGTTTCTGCCTTGATTCTCATATGACCATTTTCTCACATGTAATTATCTGTGTGAGATATCATAGGTATCAGTCAAAAACTGCCACTTCTCAAATCTTTGTTACTTGATGCTCATCTAAATAAGTGTTATTGGTTACTGGAACGCTATTTCAGAATTTTTCCATAATCATGATTTCCCTCAAATTCCCTTCTCAACATTTTTCTCTAACTTTAGTGATCAAAACCATTGATCCCACAGCATTTCTTTTCCCCTAGCAAATTCTACGAATGTCTGATTAGGCTTCTTGTGGCCCTAAACTTTAATTGGTAAGTTTCAGGGACAAGCTCATAAATGTTGAGTATTGCGCTTTTAACCAATTAATAGTCTGCAGATTGCTCTTCTGACAGACTAGCACACACATCCATAGCTGTACCTATCAGGACACTCTGTAACATTAAGATCCACATATCTTTTGGCCACTTCAACTTCACAGCTATCTTTTCAAATGAGGTGAAATATCTTTCAACTTCATCCTCTGTAAATTTAGGAAGATTTTTTAGCTTAATCAAACTCCTCAGAATCAGAATCATCCTCTAAACCACTATCTCTTTCTCCTTTTATATTAAGCTTTTCTCTAAGTCATGTTGTCAGATGTCTTCCTTTTTTTGAAACTCAGGCTCATGCTTTTTTCATTTCCATTTCTTTTGTTCTTTTTTTCCCCAATCCAAGTTTCTACTTTTCTCTGTCTTTTTCAATTTCAAGTTGTTTAATCTGCAACTGAATTTTTGCCAACTCTAGCTGTGAGACTCTAATTTCTCAGTTTAATTCTAAATGCTGGGCATTTACTTTAATCTTATCACTGTTGTGAGATCCTGCATTTTTTTCTACCTTCAATTTATCTGCTAACTCTCTTAGTGTAGCCTTAATCAAGGATTTTCAATAATCTACTGTTCCATCTTCTACTCCCAGAAAAGTCGTAGGAACAGTCAAAGCTATTTTTGAGTTCCAACCTGTGTAAAATACTTTGCAGCAAACTCTGCTCCTATGCTCAGTACCTCCATGTACTTGTTTCTGTAAGGATTCACAGATCCCTACCAAATTCAAGCATTTTTGGATCCTGGATGAGCCTCCACTCTGCTACAATCCCAGCTGATGTTATTACTGGACAAGTCAGATCCCAGATTGAAACCTGGATTGATTTGATCCTACCTTTTTTTTCAAAGCTGTGAAGATAATTTGCTGAACAAATTCACAGGAGTCTGGTGCTGAACTTTTAACAAAAATAATAAAACATTTATTAAACAAGGAAAATGAACTATATTACACCAAACAAAAAGGTTGGAAAGATCTCAATAGAAACACAAGAAAATGATTCAAATATTCATGATACCTTCACCCCAACTATAACTTTACAGATACATACATATTCAGTAAGATAAAACAATTTACCATACCTGTTTTATACTCCAATATTCAGGATAAGTGTGCGGTACATGTGAACCACTGGTGAACTGTGGTCAGAAACACCACGCTCCAAAAGTAAATGACAGATGTGCCCAAAGCAGGTTCTATGGAGTTCTCAACAACCCATTGAAATGTTTGTCACATGGTGAGCCAACTGGTCTCACTGAAACTGTTTTTCTCACCAGGATTTCCAATCTCCACATTTGAAGAACTCACCTTGGAATTCTCTACACATGTCGCTCCCACTCTGATGACTTCAACAAGGATCCGCCGCCAGGATTTCAATCACGCCTTCTGAGATTCCTTTCCCCTGGATCTCCGCATATACTCAAGCTTCACCTTCCAAGCACATTTTAACATCTTCAGCCGTGCCAAGCAGAACACCACAGCTCCAAAAGATTACCTTTGTCCTTACGGCCTGCAGCACGGAGTCACCAACCTTTGGTTGCCCCCTCGGATCTTCAGGGCTTTTCTCGAGTCCATTTCACTTCAAGTCTGCTCTTCCAACTCTCTTTAATTTTTCTCAACTTCACTTAACAGGATCTGTTTCTGATCTTTGTCCTTTACCTAGGATCTTCTCCTAGGACCTGTTTTTGCCCTACTCCATGGTTTAGGATATTCTTTGGCTGGGACCTTCTCCCCATGCTCTGCTCCCTGGGACTCCTTCTCTGGAATGGTGCTCCTCTTTAGGTCACCTGACTTCCAGTTTTACGCTGTTTCACTTTTATTCTTCTTTTCCTTCTGCACATGTGCGCAGCGCCGGTTCCTGGACTGAAGACATCAAAATGGATGAAGTGTACATGGGCAGCCCTTTCCCAGCCAGCACATGTGCAGAAATCCTGAGGCTCGCTGGGAACTGTAGTTCCCAAACTTCTGGTCTAAGTTCAAGTTTCGGAGTTCGTTACAGAAGCAATTAGATTAGTTAACAGGTGGAATGTAGGACTATTCTGAACTGATGAAATAAATAGCTTTTCTCATCTATAATTATTTAGTGATCTTTGGAGATTGTATTTCATAAGATGGTATGATTCAACATGTACAGAATGCTTTCTGTAGGATTTATATACGTTTGCTGGCCCAGCTTTAGAATAAACACGTGTTTTTTTTTATCTTTACCTCTAATGAGATTTCAAATAATGAGATGGCTCCTTTTACAACAATAATTTATTTACCATGAAATCAGGATTTAAATTGATTCAGGAACTTGTACAGCAATTATCGCTTGTTTGGATATTGGGTCAGCTTTTAGCTCGGGAGGGTAAAGCACTTTCTAACAGGATCAATTCCTATTTAATCTGGGTGAGTGAAATAAGTTTCCAGTTATGAACCAATATCCATTTGAAGCATTTGTATATTTTTAATATCCAACTAGTGGGTAGCTGGTTTTCATAGCATCTTTACAACATGGATGATATTTAGCAATGCATTTAACATGTAACACCTAACATTAATGATCAGGTAAAATGAGATTATTGGTTGAGCAATGAAAAAATGAACTTTTGTTTTGTGAGACGACCTGATTCTTTCTTTTCTCACCATCTGGACTTTAGTGTATAACAGCGCTAGACAAGAGTGGTGAGGGTTATTTCCCACTGTCTATTTGGAACAATAAATCTAATTTTGTTAATCAAGAATTAGAAATGCTGAAAAGCAAATCTTGAAGTGGAAAGTTTAAATGAAACTTTAAATAGCTTAAGAACACAAGTGTATGAGTTTGGAGTGAGTGAGTCATTTGCTGCACTGAAACAATCTGCATTCACCTTTGGGACCTGTTATAGATCCTAAAGTATCAAAAAAGAGAAGATAAAAGATCTCCAGTCTTCAGAGGTTGTAAAATATATTTCAGCAGTCACAGTCATGCTCCTGGTGGTTCAAGTTCAAAGTCTGCGGCCAAAAATTGCTCAAGCTCAATATCAGGCATCACTCTCACTTAGAAATGCAAGTAAGATGGGTGGTGTTAGAGCACATAAAAAACTATTATTGATGTAAGGAGCACTCCTTTAATGTTGAGAATAAGTCAAATTGCAGCAAGGTGTGCTCCTTTAATGTTGAGAATAAGCTTTCTTTTTATTCATTCATGGGATGTGGGCTTAGCTGGCTGGGCCAGCATTTATTTCCCATCCCCAGTTGCCCTTGAGAAGGTGGTGGTGAGCTGCCTTCTTGAACCACTGCAGTCCCTGTGGTGTAGGTACACTCACAGTGCTGTTAGGGAGGGAGTTCCAGGACTTTAACCCAGCGACAGTGAAGGAATGGCAATATATTTCCAAGTCAGGATGGTGTGTGACTTGGGGGGAACTTTCAGGTGATGGTGTTCCCATCTATCTGCTGCCCTTGTCTTTCTAGATGGCAGAGGTTGTGGGTTTGGAAGGTGCTGCCTGAGGACCCTTTTTGAGTTTCGGCAGTGCATCTTGTAGATGTGCATACTGCTGCCACTGTACATCATTGGTGGAGGGAGTGAACATTTGTGGATGTGGTGCCAATCAAGTGGGCTGCTTTGTCCTGGACAGTGTCAAGCTTCTTGAATGTTGTGCCAGCTGCACTCATCCAGGCAAGTGGAGAGTGTTCCATCACACTCCTAACTTGTGCTTTGTAGATTATGTACAGGCTTTGTGGAGTGAGGAGGTGAGTTACTCATCACAGGAGTCCTAGCCTCTGACCTGCTCTTGTATCCACAGTATTTATATGGCTAGTCCAGTTCAGTTTCTGGTCAATGGTAACCCCCAGAATGATGATAGTGGAGGATTCAGTGATGCCATTGAACATCAAGGGGCGATGGTTAATTCTCTCTCGTTGGAGATGGTCATTGCCTGGCACTTGTGTGGCGTGAATGTTACTTGCCACTTGTCAGCCCAAGCCTGGATATTGTACAGGTCTTGCTGTATTTGCACATGGACTGCTTCAATATCTGAGGAGTCACGAATGGTGCTGAACGTTGTACAATCATCAGCGAGCAACCCCACTTCTGACCTTATGATGGAAGGAAGGTCATTGATGAAGCAGCTGAAGCTGGTTGGGCCCAGGACACTACCCTGAGGAACTCCTGCAGCTGAGATGATTGATCTCCAACAACCACAACCATCTTCCTTTGTGCTAGGTTTGACTCCAGCTAGTGGAGAGTTCTCCCCCTGATTCCCGTTGGCTCCAGTTTTGCTAGGGCTTCTTGATGCCACACTCAGTGAAATGCTGCCTTGGTGTGAAGGGTAGTCACACACACCTCACCTCAGGAGTTCAGCTCTTTTGTCCGTACCCAGAGATGGTGATGGTGGTGTCCGGGATATTACCTGTCAGATATGATTCCATGAGGATGACTATGTCAGGCAGTTGCTTGACTAGTCAGTGAGACAGATGTTAGAAAGGAAGACTTTTCAGGGTCGACAGGGCTGAGTTTGCCATTTCCAGTGCCTAGGTCGATGCTGGGTGGTCCATCTGGTGTCATTCCTTTTTTGAGGCATTTAAGAGTCACAGACCAGGTAAGGACAGCAGATTGCCTTCCCTAAAGGACATTAGTGAACTAGATGGGTTTTTACAACAATTGACAATGGTTTCAAGGCCAGCATTAGACTTTTAAGTCCAGATTTTTATTGGATTCAAATTCTACCATGTGCCAAGCATTACCCTGGGTCTCTGGATTACTAGTCCAGCAACTTTACCACAATGCCATCACCTCTCCTCAACTCCCCTCACAGTCAAATTTGTACAATATTGTAGAACATAACATAAAAAATAGGAGCAAGAGGAGGCCATTTGGCCCCTTGACTCTACTCTGTCATTCAGTAACATAATGGCTGACCTGAATGTCACCTTAAGTCCACTTTCCTGCCTGCCCCGCATAACTTTTGACTCCCCTGTACATCAAAAATCTCAGCCTTGAAAATATTCAATGACCCAGCCCCCACTAAACTCTGGGGCTGTGAATTTCAAAGATTAACTACCTACTGAGAGCAGAAATTCCTCTTCATTTCTGCTTTAAATGGGAGACTCCTTATTTTGAAAGTGTGCCTTTAGTTCTAGATGCCCTCACAAGGGGGAACATCTTCTCAGCATCTACCCTGTCAAGCACACTCAGAATTATATGGGAAAAATTTGCCCCCCGTTGGTGGGAAAGTGCGAGAGCGGGTGCACCTCTGATCGGCGCCCCCAATCCGGGACGCGCCGCCATTTTACGTGGGTGGACCAATTAAGGCCCACCCGGCGTGACGTCCGCCAGGAAGCACTATGTGCTCCCTGTGCAGGCAAGGGGGATTTCCTCAGCCGAGAGTGCGCTCCTTTGCGCATGCGCGCGAAAGAACACACAGATCTCCCTGAGGCTAAGTGCTGCCTCAGGGAGATCAGCTCCGATTTAAAACTTTTAATAAACATGTTTAAAAATTTTCCCTGCCATGTCCCCTTATGTGACACTATCACATGAGTTGGGACATGCCCATAAATTTTATTGAAACCTTTCTTAAAAATTTAAATAGCCTCATGAAACTTCATCCCACCCGTGGATGAGGTTTTATTTTTCCAAAGCCCATCAGGGCTCCCGGCCTGCTCGCCAACCTTAAGGTTGGACGAGCAGGTCCATTAACTACCTTAATTAGTTTTTCAATGGCCTCAATAGGTCATCGTTTCTAGCTGCTGCTGCACCTGTTTCATGAGTGGGTATGGGATCTTACATGGTGTGAATACGTACACAGGTTTAACATCCTCTCTGTGTGACCCTGTAGACTTTTTTCAATCACCCCAGTCCTGTGAAGTTTCAGGAACTCATATTTGTACTTGGAGTCAAGCTTTTGCTGGCTGACATCATCAATCCTCCATAACAGGTTAAGTTCAATGCAGGCTTTGCGGCTTAGTAATGATCAGTCCTAGCAGTGGATCACAAAGAGAGTCTCAGGGATTGTTTTATTCTTGTATCTCAGTGTCACCTGCAGGGTGCCTTTCACTGGGAGCTTTAAACCTCCTGCCCCATATTGGGCTGTCGTGGGCAGCATCAGCTACTGGGTCACCAGCCATGGCTCTTTGTTCGACAGGACTATTACACTGGCTCATGTGTCTAATTTATAGTTTGTTCATAGTTCATTGACTGAAATGTCTACATTTCAAAATGAGAAATCAAGATCTTTGACCTCACCCAAGAAGCATAGTTGTGTGTCTTCTGGACTTGCAGTCTTGACCTTGTGGATAACCTTTAGGCCTTCTGTGAATTTCAGAGTTTTTTCACCTTGCACAGTTTGCTGTGGTATCCAATCCTCTTGCACTGAAAGCACTGGGCTGAAATTGCAGGAAATTGACCTTGCCTGTGGGGGTGCTTCGCTCCACAGTGTTGGCATGATCGCTCTGCTGGCTGGTTAAGGTATTGCTTTCCCTGGCCTGGAGTGTCCCAGTGTCTTTGTTGCTTAAACAGCTGGACTGTGGATGGGCCTCTGCACCATGATTTATTCTCTCACCTTAAAATGGTCCTGTGCTGTTCATGGAGTTCTGACTTTCTAAGTATCTCAATTGCCTTTTTCAGGGTTAGATCTCCCTTTGCTTGCAGAAGGCCAGAGTGTGCATCATCCAGCTACTCCTTACTCCTACTACTATTTTGTCCCTGATGAGTTCCGATTTTAAATCTCTCTACTCGCGACCTACTGCCATCCTGCACAGACCATTGATGAGTGAATCAACAGGTTCTCTTGGCTGTTAGACTCTCTTATTGAATTTAGCTCTTTTGAGTATTTTATTGCTTTTTAGATTAAAATAAATATCACATGTTTTTAGAACCTCTTCTAATTTTGAGGCTAATTCATTAATTCCCTGTATTGCAATAATTTTGTCTGCATTCAGGCCTACCAAATAAATCAGCGTGTTCATCTGTTCTTCTGACTTTTTATTTAGACCTGAAGTGATGCTTTATCCTAAGAATATTTTCCTCCGTAGTTTCCAATTTTGTGATTGACTTGTTGGATTAGTTTGAATTGATTTGGAAATATGGATTCTGATCCATGTTCAAAAATTTTTAAGTATATGTTTTGCTTTTAAGAGCTGTCTGAATTTCAAGATGGCATTGCTGTTTACTTGGGGACAAAGGGATTTTCTGCACTTGCCAGTTTTGATGGGCTCTGCAACAATGGCGATGACGTTCAGCTTGAAAAATCTTCTTTAAACAATGTCTGCCTGGATCTGCTCCTTGCAGATTTCTCTTGTTCAGTGTTTTACTTTTTTGACTTGTGAATCGATCGAATTCTAGCTTCTGCTTGCCTTTTACTGAGTTGAACAGTCACGATGTTCCTAAAATATTTAATTAGCTCTTCCTTATTTTTGTGTTTCTGATGAGCTTGGACGTGTTCAGGCTCCAACTCGGGGATCGGGTTTCTCTCAAATTGCACTTCTGATTCTGAATTACTTTAAAGATTTCTTAGGACTTGCTGCAGCCTGGAATTTTAAAAGATTTAGCTCACCCTTGCAAGGTCTGCCAACTCTGCACTCTGAATCTGGGCTTCCAAAGGAGATTCAACAGAGTCTTCTGTTGCAGTAAGGAATTTCAAATTTCTGCCTTCAGCTTCCAAGCTTTTCTTCTGAATTTTTTCCTGGTGATCTTTCCTTTGCACCTCTGCTTCTGGAGCTTCTTTTCAGGCCAGAATGCTTTTTTGAATTGTCCCTCAGTCTTCCAGCATTTCTGTTTGTCTCCGCATTTTAGCCATGTTTTTTTTTTCCATGAGCTGCCACTATGTTGTAGAGTGTTGGTTACAGTTCAGTAGGTCTGAAGAAGTCTTTGTAGTCATACCTAGGTTAACTACTTAGAACTATTACAAGGGCCCAAGCTAAGAACTGTCTCCATGCTTGTTGGTACACATGGCTCTGTCCAACAGTCAACTGACCCTGGATTCAATCATATGCTCTCTTAATTCATTATGTGGGTGGTACTCTAATCAGTCCCACATTAACCCCATATGTGTCAGATCCTTACACTACAACTACTTTCTGTATTTACATGCTAATGTTTTGAGCTTCATTTACAAAGACACTCAGACCTCTCTGTACCACAGCATTCTGCAGTCTCTCGCCAGTTAAATAATATTCTCCTTTTCTATTCTTCCCACCAAAGTGGACAGCTTCAAATTTTCCCACATTATACTCCATCTGCCAAACTTTGGCTACCCACTTAACCGTCCTATAGCCCTTTGCAGACTCTGTGTCCGCCTCACAACTTGCTTTGCTACCTATCTGTGTTGTCAGCAAATTTGGCTACAATACAGTCAGTGCTGTCATCCAATCATTAGTATAGATTGTAAATCGTTGAGGCCCCAGCACTGATCTCAGTGGCACCCTACGAGTTACAAATTGTCAACCTGAAAATGACCCATTTTTTCCAGACATTCCTTTTCCTATTAGTTAGTCACTCCTCTATCCGTGCTAATATGTTACCCCCAATACTATGAGCTTTTATGTTGTGTAGTAACCTTTTATGAGTCATCTTATCGAATGCCTTTTGGAAGCCTAAATACTCTACAAATGTTTGTCACATCCTCAAAGAACTCTAATAAATTTGCCAAACATGATTTCACTTTCATAAAACCATGTTGACTCTGCTAGAGTGTATTATGATTTTCTAAATGTTCTGTACTACTTCCTTAATAATGGATTCCAGCATTTCCCATGTTGAGCTAACTGACCTCTTTTTCCCTACTTTCTGTCTTCCTCCTTTCTTGAATAGAAGTGTTACATTTGTGGTTTTCTAATCCACTGGGAACTTTCCAGAATTTAGGGAATTTTGGAAGAGCCTAGAATGCAGGAGGAGTTAGCTGTTTCATATCCAACCTTGGGAATGCTTGATACATGGAGAGGATTCGAGAAGTGAAAAAGTCAGAGCTTTGTTTAGAATTTAAACCTCCATTCAATATAATTTCACAGGTAAATTCATACATGATAGGGATGAACTCAAACAAAAAAAAATCCAAGATCAAAATACTGGAGGAAATATGGAAACAATTATCTCATAGTGATATCCAATAATTTTTCTGTAGGGATTGGCTATGGAGTTGGAGAATAAACTTGTCTGACTTTTTCAATGTTTTCCAGCAATACGGCTTATTACAGTGAAATGTTTATGATTCTCGTTGGAAGCATTTCAAATAGGTTTAAATTAGAAAATGATAATATTTCAATACAAAAGCAAAATACTACAGCTGCTAGAAATCTGAAGTTAAAACTGAAAATGCTAGAAATACTCAGCAGGTCTGGTAGCATATGTGGAGAGCGAAGTAAAGTTAATTTTTCAGATTGATTACCTTAATCAGTTTTGATGAAAAATCATCGACCTGAAATGATTAACTCCCTTTCTCTCTCCATGAATGCTGCCTGACCTGTTGAATATTTCCCACATTTTCAGTAGATAATATCTCAGTTCTATGCCTGGAAAATTATTTTGATATTTCACCTTAGAATGTAACTCAAGAGTTTCATTTATATTTTAACAAAATTGATTTTCCAATTTGTTATTTAACTTGTTTTTTTTTGTCTCTAATGCTTGCCCTCACAGGAGGTTGAGGTTTGTATTAATTTTCAATTTGCATGTGTTACAATAACTTATTCATGGGAAGGTTAAAACATTACTAATCCATAACAGACAAAATATATTTCTTATATTCTTTTTTGTACTTTTTCAGGATGATTATTTCAGGAGCTGGAACACTGGCAGACACTTGGACCAAGGTACCATATTACAAATCTCTTCAAGATCATGGTTAATACCATTTATTAAATTTGAGTTGTCAATCTTAAAAAAAACACCATTTTGCAATGTTCATATTATTTTTAAAAAAGTTTAACAAGTTGTAAAAAAAGTACTCAGTGACTGAAACATACAACAACATATACAATTCATTTATAACTGTACTTTCAAAATCTCAAATGTCTAGACTCTGGCCTTCCATTCACCACAATATTCCTGCAACTACTGATCTGCTCAACTACACCCTAACCTTCAGTGTCCGAGACCCATTACGACCATTACTCTCTCTCACCTAGCCATTCTCCCAGTATGGCTCTCATCTCAGCCCCCATAAGCCTAAGGATTGCAGACTTGAACTGTTATAGCAGACAACTGGTTTAGCTATTCATCACATCTGGCTGGATGACATGAGCATTATTAGGTCCAATCTTTGCAATCCAAAGATAGACTTCTTCTTGATTGTAAACTGTGTTCTAAAACTCCTCTCCCTGTCTCTTCCACCCTTACCTCCAACAATAAGTGCGAGGAGCTCGGGGACTTAATTTCCACTCAGATTGAGACCATCTAATCAGGTACCTCTGCAACTCCCTCCTTTCTGGTCACTCACCAGGCCAAACTTACTCTAAGGTTGCCCCTTACCCTAGCCCTAGCCCTGAACTTGCACCTTTCACTAGTTTCTCTCTTATTTCTCCTTGTGCCATCCCTGAGCTCATCCTGTTCATGAGACCGATATCATTCTCCTTCAAACCTTTTCAAACTAAACTTCGCACCGCCCAACTTCCCTTCCTGAACTCCAGTGCTAACTGATATTATTAACTATTCCCTCTCCTTCAAGTCTGCAGTCATCACCCCTCTCAAAAAAAAAACAACCCTTGACCCCTCCACCCTTGTAAACTATCACCTGAGCTCCAACTCCCTTTCTTTTCCAAAATCCTTGAATGTTTTATCACCTCTCCAAATCCATGTCCATCTTACCAATCCCTCCAGTCAGGTTTGCACTCTATCACAATGCCAAACAGCTCTTATCAAAGTCATAAATGACATCCTTCATGACTGTGACAAATGTAAACTATACTTAAATTATCCTTCCTCTTCCTTCTAAAGCTGTCTACAGTCTTTGACACAGTTGACCACACCATCCTCCTCCAATATCTCTTCAACCATATGTCTTCTAGGTCGATGAAACTATGCTTATCTAGTTCCATTCTTATCTATTCGCTCATAGCCAGAGTTTACGTCCGATGGCTTCTCTTCCTGCTCCAGCAGCGTTACCTCTGGTGTCCAACAAGGATCTATTCTTGGCCCACTTCTTTTTCTGATTTATTGCTGCCCCTAGGTGACATGATCTGAAAACACACTGCCAATTTTCATATGTATGCTGACAACACCCAGCTGTACCTCACCACGACCTTTCAACCAATTCATCATCTCTAAATTGCCAAACTGCTTGTCCAACATCCTATACTGGATGAGCAGAAATTTCTGCCATAGCCATTGACTTTGGTCTCCAGCACAATTTTGGTTGTCTAGCCCAGCCACTGACTCCATCCTTTCCCCTGGCAACTGTCTGAGGCAGAAGCAGACAGTTCACAACCTTGGTGTCACACCAAGATGAAATCCTGACCACATATCTGTACTGTCACTAAGACTTCCTATTCAATCTCTGTAACGGTGCCAAATTCTGCCCCTATCTCAGCTCACCTGCTCCTAAAATACTTATCCATGCCTTTGTTACCTTGTGATTTCACTATTCTAAAGGACTTTGGCTGTCTCCAATGTTCTACCCAGCATAAGCCTGAGGTCTTCCGTACTCTGCTGGCCATGTTGTAACTCACACTAAGTCCATTTCGTCTATTGACTTTGACCTTGCTGACCTAAATCGACTCTTGGTTAAGCAACATGTCAATTTTAAAATTTGGCTCCATATCTTCACGTTTCTCCATTGCCTCATTCTCCCTATCTCTATAACCTCCCTAGCCCTGCAACCCCTCGAGATCTATGCACTTCTCCAATTCTGCCTCATGAACATCCCTATATAATCGATCCCCTATTGGCAATTGTGTCTTCAACAGCCAAGGTCCTGAGCTCTGGAAATACCTCCCTAAACCTCTTTGTCTCTCTTCCTGTCTTTCCTCCTTTAAAATACTAATTAAAACCTATCTTTTTGGCCAGATTTTTTGGATCATTTGCCCAAGTGTCTCCTTCCATGGCTCAGTGTTTAAATTTTGTTTGGCAGCATTCCATGAAGTGCCTTGGGACATTTTACTACATTAAATACTATATAAATACAAGCTGTTGTTGTTGTTGTTGTAGCTGGATGTAACATTGGTCAAAAAAATAAATAAACACCAATAACTGATCTTAGTGAAAACGCTTTTCAGAGTTTTGGTCTTGTTGTGCAGATAGCAGATGTATTTGATAGTAGTGTGTAAACTGGATGCTGCTATTACTTATATATACCACCAAGTGAAAAATAATTTGTAAAAATTGATTTATGGTTACACCATTATGGTTCAGATCAATATTCTCCTACACAGAATCTGGGATATATCTTCCTATCCTCTATCATTGGTGCAGAAATTTGTCAAGGGCACAACATGTTAGACAAGATTTTAATTTCAGCACAGGACTGGAGCAATTCTAGTTAATCCCCTTTCAATGTAACTCCAAAGCTCACTGGACTATTTCAATAGCTTTTCCTTATAAAAATCACATTTCAAAACACCACCTTGAAAATATATTGTGCTGTTCTTTTAAGCCATCTACAGATCTTTCGAACTATATGCCAATGCTTAAGTTAGCAGTCTGCTAGAAAGCAATGCTCAATATTTGTTTATAATTTCTCTGGATTATGTTTATTAGCATACCTCAGCAGTGGGAACTACTAGTTTGTTCAATAAAATCAAGTTTGTGTGCAAGCTGCTTTACCAGCTTTCTCGACCAACCAGAGTCTAGGCATCATGAGAGTGAAATTCAGAACTTACAATGCTGCTTCAGATGGCAGTGTAGACGTCTACCACTCTCCTAATGGTGTACGCTGTGCCTCCAACCACTTTGACGTGGTCTGCATATCGCCACATACTGGGAATGGTACTCATGCAGCATTGCCTTTGTACACCAGAAGTATGTGACCTGGTGTTATCATAATATCACTCAGCCTTACAGGCATCATGTGGCAATCGGTTTCCAAATTTGGACCATGCAGGAACAGTCAATGAATTTGCTTGTCACTCACCACTCACCAAAGAACGAGTGCTCAGCTGCTCAACACTAGGGTCACTTAAAGGGCCAGGCAGACAACTTGCAGTTAAGGTAATTTTGAATAATTTCTGCTATTGTGAAGTCTATGGAAGTACTCTGGAGTGTTTCTGGAGGTATAGTGGTGAGCTCCTAGATTTTACGTGAATTTTGCTGCATCCTCATGGGGAGGGCAGAGGATTTGGTGACCTATCCACACATGAGCTGCAGTTGCAGTGCCACTGGATCTGCAGCATGACAGATCAAGAGGGCATGGAGAGGGTAAGCTCTGCACGATGCATTCTGCCAAATTGGAGCCGGTTTCTTCCATGCTTCTTGACAGTGACAAGAGGCTGTTTGGCAGGCCAGTCAATTCACCCAATGTCTCTATGCATTCATATCAGTACTCTGCTGTGTGCAGTCCTATCAAAGTCTTCGTCTGATTCTCCTGTAATAGAACTTGTTAACTTGTTTGCAACCTCCGGTGAGTTGGTACATGAACCATCCTTTTCCCTGGTGTGGCTGCAGCCCACTCGTGTCCTGTGGCTCACCACATGTAGATTCCAACTTTAGACTAGCCTCTTAAATAAATGAGGTGACATTATTTGAGCTGGTGGCTGAGAGTGTCAAATCAAGTGATGGAAGGGAGTCTGCAATAATGCTGTACTGGACTGCTGTGGCTGAGTAGCTGGCAGTTCTTGGGGGTCTGAAAGCATAAAATTAGAAGAGGAAGGTGGGTGTGGGTGGGGAGTGGGGGGCAGTATAAAGCAAGAGGTTCATGGTCACACCATCCGCAGCTTGCTTATCATGCCACATAGCAGGATGAGAATGAGATGAGAGTTCAGAAGCGGCATAAGAAAAGAACATACTGTCATTTTCAATGTTCTCAGTGATGCCAGATGCCACAGGCTTTTTTGCTGACCCTGTGTTGTGGAGACCATCTTCTCCATAGGGCTCACGAGATGCAGGTGCCCTTGTTCCCTGCCAGCTCTAATCTGCTCCCTTTTATTGGGTGCCACCTTGTCCTGCACAAAAGAGGGAAGAATTTCAGTTGTTCTGTTGCATTGTGTTTGGGTGATTTACCTGCTACTGCTGAATAGTCGGAGATATGTAGAAGCAGTGGGAGCTGGGTGCGAAGCTGGCATCATTGGAATGTAGGTGAGGTACTAGAGAGTATCTGGATGTTGGGTGTGAGTTCTGAGTGCCAGGGGCTGCTGATGGATGAGCGATGAGGGTGTGGTGCATTCAGCAGGTGGTGCAGGAGGTAAGGAGATGTCATGTAAAGATGTGTTCACTGATCTTGACCACTTGCATGAGGTCATTAGACTTCGTGCGGGACTGCAGCCGGGTCTTCAGGTCCAGACATTAGGAGTTGACCTCCCTAACCACCTGCCCTCAATGCCTTCTGAGGGTTGTCCTCCAGGGCCCCTAGCACCCCAGGTGCATAACCATGGTACCTATCCTCCTGTCCGTTTCCACCTCTAAAGTGTCCAGAACCCCATCCATGACCTTGGAGCCTCTCTCTGCCCTGGAGTTCAATTTTGCTTGTTTACAATTGCAGCCATATTATTCACCAGCATCCTCTTGTAATTCAGTGCAGTATCTGTTTAAGAGGGACAAACTGCCTTTAAGAACAGAAGGCTGTTACATGCTATTAGCACATGCTGCCCGGCTCCCTGCTGAGCACAGAGACATCCAGCAGTGCATTATGCTTGGCCAAAGGTACAATCAGGTAAAAGAGGAGGCAGCACCAAATTTGTATGTTGTCTATGAGTGAGAGCAGGTCTCAAATGCCTATGAGTGAGAGCAGACCCTCGCACCAAGAAAATGGTAATGGCCATTTTTTAGCATTTGTACATCTGGAATTCCATGCGTTCAAATAAAATATAGAGGCTGCCTATATGCATAACAATCATCTTTCTCCTTCTATAACTTTATTATTTTGTGTGCCACTGGTTGTTTGTAAGTAGGCAAGGTAAATGATTGCATATATTATAGCAATTTAGCCTTTTAGAAACATAATTTGTTTAGTGATATTACCTTTTGATTATGTCTTCCTTTTCATTTCATTTCATTTGTCTCTTTGTCAATAGAAAGAAAACATTACTCTTGGGTAGACAATAGTAACATGATTTATGTTAAGCACTTTCAATATCAGCAAATGCAGTCAATTGTGGGTGATAATTCCTCTACACAGTCTTTGTGGAAGTCCAGTCATGAATGTTGCTGAACAAGGCTGGTAGTGGAACTCTTCATACCTCCACTCATTTTTTTCTTATTGGTAGAGTTCCAAAAAAAATCTTAATTTCTGAGGGAAGTTTTGAAGACATTTGGAGAAAAAAATCATTTTCTGTGAATGCGTTGTTTCACTGCTAATGTTTTGAAAGGAATCTCCAAAACTAGCTGATTTTGTCGTAAATGTTTTGTTAAAATAGGATGAAGAGGATGAAATGAATGACATAATTTAATCTGAGCTCTAAGGAAGATGATCAGTTAAAAATATAAGCACCTCTCCACATGAACCGGCAGTACCAACAAAAGAGCTTCCTGATGAGAGAAATGATAATTTGTTTTAATCCTTTCTCATTTAAGATAGCGGCTTAACATGCTTGTGGAAGTGTTTACAATGATGTGATTATACGAGTTTTGGGTAATTTAACTGTAATTCTGTGAGTCTTCCCCCACTTAATGTTAATTTCTCCTTTTGAGACCTTGACCATATAGATATTCTGGTGTCATAATATCAAGAAACACAAAACATTATACTTAATAAGCTAGACGGGGTGCTAAATTTTATGTGCCCCCCATGGGCGTGTTTCCCACGGGTGTGGGGGGGCATGTAAAATGGGGTGGGCACCGATTCAACCAACTTCCCACCCATCGCTCAGCTCACCCCCATAATATGGGGGGCAGGTGGGTGCCAAAATTGGGAGCCTATCTGCCAAATTTAAATGACCAATTAAAGGCCAATTAGGCTTGTTATCAAGCCAACTCACCCTGATAATACATTTGGTGTGGGCAGTAGGGCAGGAGTGGGAAGTCTGATTTTTTTCATACCTCAAGTACAAACGGCGGGAATGAAGGCAGGAGGGGCACTCTTCTGGAGCTGCCTTTTGCCGATTGCAGGACGGCCTTCCCCTTAGGGTGAAGTCCCCTTCCTCCATAACTGCTCCCTCCCCTAAACCCACCCCCCCAACTGGCCCTCTCCCTAGCCTACCCAAACCCTCCCAGTCCAAGACCCCAAATTTACTCGCTCCAGGGATCCATGGAACTTGGTCTTCTTCTGCAGCCCAGGCAGCAGCCATTGATGCCTTCCTGGCGCTGCTGGGACTGATGGATTGACCTGCAGCTCAAGAGGATGGGACTTCCTCCCCAGTAAGGAGGGGAAGTGCCACTTGCCCTCATTGGTCTGTGGGGTGAGTCGGCATGGATCGTGTCGGCTCCACCCTATCTCTCAGCCCAATAACTTAACTGGTTCAATGCAGTTCTTACATTGCAATTTAGGCTAGGGTGCAAGGCAACACGTGGTCCTCCCTCTCTGTCACTTCTGTTGTCTTCTGTTCCTAGCTAGAATGCAGTCCCTTATCTGAGTAAGTCTTCAGTTTTCAATCTCTGCATGCCTTGCTGCCGAAAGCTAGTGCTCTTTAACCCTTTCTGATATGCTGCTCATGATCAGTGATGTTCCTGGACTCTGATTTAGGCAGTGCATAATCAGTCCCTGATTGGTTTCTTAAGGACGGCAGTCATGTACAGATGCCATTTCCTGTTACCTCCTGACTGTTCCCTAAAGTGTCAGTTACCTGTGGAACAGCCCCTTTCATTATAATGTCTTTGTTCTTTTGTTAAATGGTTATGTTCCTTCTCTGTCAGGTCGCTTTGATCACCGAACACGGTTGCACGCCTATCTAATGGTGAGTGAGTTGGTAATCAAGATACAACAGACACAGAGACCGATGTTAAATGAAGTACATGCTGTTTATTAACACAAGTAACAGAGCACTAACACAGCTGCTTTTCCAACCCAACCCAATTCTGAACTACTGATTAACATTGTAGCCCGTGCTACACAGAAATTGGGTAATACAGTCACGTGGTCAATCTGCTCACATTCTCTTAAAGGTGTATTGCACCTCAGATTACCACATCCCTCCCCCTTTGCTCGAAAGTACAATTTACAATCATCACAATATATTAGCTATTTACATAAATAAACTATTTACACATTCAGTCTCTCTGGAGGCTTCTTCAAATGTATCGAACGTTGTAATTCTACGACTTTGGATGGTTTATCTGAGGCCCCCCTCTCAGGAGTCACCTGTCCGCTAGACTCTCCAGTAGGAACCTATGAGTTTGTTTCTTCGACTCTCTCAGACTCAATGGATCCTGTAAGTACTTCCAAACCAAGTAGCGTTCCTTCCACATGTGATGTAGACTCCAACGGGAATGCTTGGCGCATCCTTTCTTGTAGATCAGCTTCCCCTTTCATGAGATGATCTACATGTCTCCTAATTATCTGACCTTCGACTGATATGTGATAGTACAGTGACAGGACCTCTTTCCTAACTTCACCTGATAGCCATTTGGGCCCATCTCCAAAGTTCTTTGCAAGAACTGTGTCTCCAACAGTGAAGTTTCTTTTACGACTGTGGTAATTAAGCCCATTTTTCTGGGCCTCGTGACTTTTCTCTACCCTCCCCGCTAAATTCAGCCTTATGAGACTCAAAAGTGTCCTGAGACATCTCTTCATCAGTAACTCTGCAGGGGTAATACTGGTGGTCGTGTGTGGCGTAGTCCTATAGCTGAGTAGGAAATGCAATAATCTAGTTGCAATAGAGTCTCCAGTTTTTTCATTCCGGTCTTGAAAGTCTGGACTGCCCTCTCGGCCAAACCATTGGATGCAGGCTGTTATGGCCAGGTCATAACGTGTGTTATGCCATTGAGACTTGTAAATCTTTGGAATTACCCGCTGGTGAGTGGCATTCCATTATCAGGCACGATTATCTCTGGCAACCCGTGTATTGCAAAACTCTGATGCAATCTGTCTATGGTGGTGGGCAGATGTGGGTGAGCTCACCTCATATACATCCATCCACCTCGAGTGAGCATCTATAATCAAGAGGAACATTGTGCCCAAAAAAGGCCCCACATAGTCAATGTGGAGGCTGACCCATGGCCTTCCTGGCCACTCCCAGGAATACAATGGAGCAGAAGGGGGTAATTTCTGTACCTGTTGGCACTGTATGCAGCTCTTGACTAAGTTTTAATTTCTGTATCCATCACTGGCCACCACAAGTAGTACCGCGCCAACATTTTCATTCTAGAGATGCTGGGGTGAGCACAATGTAATTCAGTCAATAATGGCTTTCTTCCTCTCAGAGGCACAATGACTCCTGCTCCCCACAGAAAGATGCCATCTTGGCAGGTGAGCTTGTATCTCCTATTAAAATAGGGCTTCATTTCATCAGACTTTGGCTCTTTAGACCATCCCTGTAAGACTTGTTCCCTGACATGACACAAAACTAGATGGCAGTCTGTCCACTCTCTTATTTGTTTGGCATGTACTGGTGACAAATCCAGAATGTTTAATGACAAGACATGTTATTGAGGAATTGGGACCTACACATTGCTGTCTTTTAAAGGTAATCGGCTTAGTGCGTCGTCATTTGCAATCTGGCTTCCTGGCCGGTGGATAAAAGTATATTTGTAAGCAGCTAGGATCAGTGCCCACCTTTGGATGTTTGCTGAGGCAATTGGGGCTATTGCTTTATCTTCTCCAAACAAGCCTAGTACTGGCTTGTGGTCAAATACAATGGTAAAGTGGCGACCATGGATATATTGGTGGAACTTCTTAACGCCAAATAAGATGGATATTTGTGAGTATCTTTGTTCTGCAACACTGAGGCGTAACCAGTGGGCCATTCGGAGCTACCCGCCATCTGGTGGGAGAGTACTGCCCCTATTCCGTAAGGGGATGCGTCAAAATTAATTCTTTCTTTGGATCGAAATGTACCAACAGGGCTCATGAATGTAGCAACTGCTTCACTGTCATAAAAGCCAGTTGTTGTGGGGCTTGCCAAGTCCACCTGTGGTCTTTCTTGAGCAACCCATATAATGGAGCCAGTACTGTTGAAATATTTGGGAGAGAACAGCCATAGTAGTTAATAATTCCCAAGAAGGACTTGAGTTCTATGGCGTTTTTCTGTGCTGGTGCCTCACAAATAGCTCTCACCTTGTCTTCTACTGGGTGAAGGCCCTGCAACTCGACCCTATGAGCCAGGTAGACCATTTCTTTTTCTCCGAAGATACATTTTTCTCTTATCAAACGTACTCTGGCTTGTGTGAAATGCTTCAATACCTCTTCCAAGTTAGCCAGGTGCTCATCATCAGTTAGTCCTGTTATTGGGACATCATTGAGATAAACCACAACATGGGGTAAACCTTGAAGTAAATTTTCCATTATCCATTGGAAAATGGTACAAGCCGATGAGACCCCGAAGGGTAATCTGGTATATTGGTATAACTCCCTGTGTGTGTTGATAGTCACAAAATCCCGAGAAGCCTTTTCTAGCTTGGCTTGCTGGTTAGTGTGGCTTACGTCAAGTTTCAGATATGCGGCTCCCCCTGCCAGCTTGGAGTACAATTCATCAATTATCGGCATAGGATGCCCATCAAGTCTGGCCACTTTGTTAATGGTCAGCTTGTAGTCCCCACATATTCACATACTCTGGTCAGGCTTTAGTACTGGAACTATGGGTACTGCCCATTTGGAAAATTGTACAGGCTGCAAGACATCCAACGTCTCTAGCCTGTCTAATTCGATATCCTTTAATCCCAATAGTTTGCTCAGTACTTTTGTATTGGTGAATGTGACGGTGATTGTTCTAAATTCCTCCTTTTCTATACCCTCTGCACTACCTGTTATTATTGGGGTGGTACTAGTGTCCTCCACCGTGAAAACTGAGGCAAAATATTGGTTAAGCGTCTCTGCCATTTCTGCATTCCCCACTATTAACTCCCCAGTCTCATCCTCCAAGGGACCAAAATTCTCTTTCCTTTTATATATTTGTAGAAATTTTTGCCATCAGTTTTTACATTTTGCGCTAGTTTTCTTTCATAATTTACCTTTGCTCTTTTTATTTTTTTTTTGGTAACCTTTTGTTGATCTTTAAAAGTTTGCCAATCTTCCAGCCTGCCAGTGACCTTTGCAATTTGGTATGCTTTATTTTTGCCTTTATATTATCTTTAACTTCCTTGCTTAGCCATGGATGCTTTTTCCCCCTCATACCATCTTTCTTCCTCTTTGGAATATATTTTACTTGGGAGGAATTGAATATCTTCTAAAATATCTGCCACTGTTCATCAACTGTCCTACCTTGTAGTCTTCCTGTCCAGTCCACTAGGGCCAAATCTGCCCTCATGCCTATGTAGTTACCTTTGTTTAACTCCAGAACACTAGTATGGGACTCAAGTTTCTTGCTCTCAAACTGAACTTGAAATATTAGCATGCTATGATCACTCTTCCCTAGAGGATCCTTTACTATGATATCATTAATTAATCCCATCTCATTACACAAAACCAGAATCCAGACTAGCCGCTCCCACAACATATTGCTCCAAGAAACAATCTCTAATACACTCTATGAACTCTCCCTCGAGGCGACCCTTGCCAATTTGATTAGTCCTGTCTATATGCATATGAAAATCACCCATGATAATTGCCGTGCCTTTCTTACATGCTCCCATTATTTCCTGGTTTATACTGTGCCCTACTGCTGAACTACTGTTTGGGGACCTATGGATTACTCCCACCAGGGACTTCTTACCCTTACTATTTCTTATTTCTACCCATACTGACCCTACGTCTTGCTCGCCAGTGCCTATATCATTCCTCACTATAGCATTGATCTCTTCCTTTCCTAACAAAGCTACACCACCTCCTTTTCCTTCCTGCCTATCTTACCGAAACACTGAGTACCCTTGGATATTTAACTCCCAAACCTGTTCTCCCTGCAACCACGTCTCAGTAATTGCCACCAAATCATACCTATTTATCTCTATTTGCACTGTTAACTCATTAGTTTTATTCTGAATGCTACATGCGTTCAGATACAAAGCCTTTAAGTTTGCCCTATTGTCAATTTTCCCTACTTTCATGTGATTCTTTGGTGTAATATGATGTTCACACACTGTCCCTTCCTTTCACTTTTTAGTAACAATCAGCCTCGTCACTAACCTGCACTCTTACCCTCTCCTTAAACTTTGATTTTGTATATTTCCATGCAACTGAACCCCCCCACCCCCCCAACTTTTTAGTTTAAAGCCCTATCTATAACCCTAGTTATGCGATTCACCAGGACACTGGTCCCAGCATGATTCAAGTGGAGCCCGTCTGATTGGAATGGCTCCCTCTTTCCCCAGTACTGGTGCCAATGTCCCATGAATTCAAACCCATTTCTCCCACACCAATCTTTGAGCCACGCATTTACCTCTTTAATCTTACAATTAGCTCGTGGCTCAGGTAGTAATCCGGATATTATTACCTTTTTGGTTCTGCTTTTTAATTTAGCCCGTAGCTGCTCATATTCCCTCAGCAGAACCTCTTTCCTTGTTCTACCTATATCGTTGGTACCTATGTAGACCACAACAACTGAATCTTTCCCCTTACACTCCAAGTTCCTCTGCAGCCCAAATGAGATATCCTTAACCCTGGCACCAGGTAGGCAACACAGCCTTCAGGACTCTCGATCCTGGCTACAGAGAACAGTATCTATTCCCCTAACTATACTATCCCCGATTACAACTACATTTCTCTTTTCTACCCCCACTTGAATGGCTCCCTGTACCGCGGTGCTATGGTCAGTTTGCTAATCCTCTTTAGAGTCCCTGCCCTCGTCCACACATGGTGCAAGAATCTCGAACCTATTGGATAAGGGCAAGGGTTGAGGCTCCTGCAGTGTTACTTCCTGGATCCCTCTACCAGCCTCACTCATAGTCACATCCTCCTGTCCCTGACCACTGGCTGAATTTAAAGTAGTTAATCTAAGGGGTGCGACTGTCTCCTGAAACACAGCATCCAGGTAACTCTCCCCCTCCCTGATGTGTCTCAGTGTCCGAAGCTCAGACTCCAGCTCATCAACTCTGAGCCGGAGTTCCTCGAGCAACCAACATTTGCCACAGATGCGGTCACTAGGAACCACAATGGGGTCCACCAGCTCCCACATCATGCAGCTATAACACATCACCTGGCCCTGCATCTCTACTTTATTTAATTAGTTTTTCAATTTGTTTTTAAATTTCCTACTGGTCTTTAGTTTATCAATCTGTAAAATATTTCTCCTATTTACCTTTAATCTGAAAGCAAGTTAGAATAGAGGTTCAAAATACACTTTTGAAAACCAACAGGAACTCGCTCTCTCTGCTGAGTTGAAGCTGAAGTGTTAGACCTCCGACCCTGAACCCCAGTAGTCACCTTTAATCTGAAATCAACTTAGAATAGGTAGTTCAAACTAGCAGTTACTTACCAACCAATGAACTTATGGTTTTCCTGTGATGCCACTCTTTGTTTTTGTTTACTCGGCAACAGTCACTGCGGAGGACACTCTTCCCAGACTGCTTCACAGCGACGGTGACTGCAGAGGACACTCTTCCCAGACTGCTTCATGGCAACAGTGACTGCAGAGGACACTCTTCCCAGACTGCTTCACGGTGACGGTGACTGCAGAGGACATTCTTCCCAGACTGCTTCACGGCGACGGTAACTGCAGAGGACACTCTTCCCAGACTGCTTCCCGGCGATGGTGACTGCAGAGGACACTCTTCCCAGACTGCTTCCCGGCGACGGTGACTGCAGAGGACACTCTTCCCAGACTGCTTCATGGCAACAGTGACTGCAGAGGACACTCTTCCCAGACTGCTTCACGGTGACGGTGACTGCAGAGGACATTCTTCCCAGACTGCTTCACGGCGACGGTAACTGCAGAGGACACTCTTCCCAGACTGCTTCCCGGCGATGGTGACTGCAGAGGACACTCTTCCCAGACTGCTTCCCGGCGACCGGGACTGCAGAGTACACTCTTCCCAGACTCATAAGTCATCATAAGTTAATACTATATTAAAGTTTAAACTAATTTAGGGCACAAAACTGAGGACTTGAAACCTCACAGCTGTTCTCTCTCATAATAGATCCTTATTAACTCCCCTCTGAGCCCTGGGTAGCAAAGGTAATAAGAGTTAATTATTATTGTGGGATGGGGGTGGTGGAGGAGGGTGGTTACCAGCTGCAGAGATTGGTCCATTCAATCCTGACTGACTTCACAGTAATAGCCCTGCAATTAAACTATACTTGCGCAGCTTTGCATGTAGGCTTAGGCTGTATGCTATATTTCACTTGCCTCATAAGGATGCAGTTACGTCTCTACAGTCACATGGGAAGTTTCCAGCATTGATTGCAATTGAGAAGAATATATTAGGTTAATTGATTGATATACTTTAATGACTTGATCATTATGCATAACTGGACTACAAACTAATTGTTAAACATGATTTTTTGCTACAGTTTCACCTAATTTTTTTAATCACTGATCAAGTCTTCCACTAAAAAACATTGCTTGGAAATGTATATTAGTAAAAACTTTAAATAAAAATTATCTTGTTACAGCTTGTATTGCAATGGACTGAACGATTACTGTGACATACATTTTTCCTAGTATCCCAGAGAACATCAATTCGGCTGACTTTTCAAAGCGGATTGCATTGAAACTTCTAAATGAGGCAGTTCCTGCCGTGTATTTTTTTCCTGTTTCTAAATTCTGTATATTTTATTTTTATCTATCCTTTCTTTACCTTTTGAGTTATAGCAAAATTCCTAAAATACATCAAATTAGAATAGGAAAATCAGTTTGTTGTAACTCTCAAAGGAGGCCTTTGTTGACCAAACTTGCAAGAGTCCTGAGGGATAATTATGTGAAATAGTTCGTCCTGCTGGGAGTACATATTGAGAGTTCGGGAGTGTATTCCACATGGCTTTCTCTATGTTGAGAGCATAATTTAATAAAATGACTCCTCAAATCTCCTGTATACATGATCAAAGTGTAATTACTTTAAATACCCAAAAAAATAGCCCTGGAAAACATGCACCTGAACTCAAGATACATGCGTATGGAAGATAAGGCTCCACACTAAGAGGGAGATTTTGTCAAATGTTCCCTTATGATATCAACATCGCTCTTCATTGGCTATAATTTTATTGGGAAAAAATAAGTTCCAACAGTTTGATGTGAAAGAAAGTTAAGCATTTTTATGTGGAAGAAACTTGCATCTCTCATGCCTAATGAAAAACTTGTGGAAATTAAATTTTTATTTCAAGCTTGATGGGGATCCCAGTAGTTAAATCTTTCCCATTTTCACTCATGAGGAAGAGATTTTGTGATGCTCAGCAATTTCTTTTTTCCTTGCAATTGCTGATTAGATGCATTATACTTTTGGTACTGGTCATCACAGAACTGCAATACAGAAATGAGAGCTTTCGCAATGTGGGAAACAAAGATGCATAGAGGAGGCATAAATTGTGCGATTGAGAGCAGCCAAATGCAGCATAAAATTAAAAAAAAATAGAGAACAATTAAAGTTAAAGATACATGATTGAAACAAAACTTCAAAGCTAGTGCAAACACTTTGGAAATAAAACAACTAAGCAATAGGAAAGTTCCAAATAGAAGATAATTAGGGTGCAATCTTGACATACTAAAATAGAAGTAACGAGGTGTATCTAAAGCTGTAGACGTTTTGATGAGTGAAAAAAAATCAGTTGAGAGTTGATAAAGGAAGCAGATGATTAATCTAGGGCTAATAATGCAAAGAAAATCAAGCTGAGTAGAGAAAATATATATGGTAGGCAAAATAGATTCATAAGCATTTCCTCCGACCCCACGAATTTTGGCAGGGCCAATGCCAGAGATCCCAAAAAGGTACAGTCCAGCACTTAAACTAAAATGTGGTTCCTGTGGATTTCTGGGCCTAAATTTTATAAACGTTTAAAAGGAGAGAAACATAGATTAACTAGGATTATACCAAGGGAAATAAGTTTTTAAAATGATGAAATTCTGGAAAAATGAAGGCTTCATTCATTGGAGCACATGAGATAAAGGGCTGTGTAACAGAAGATTTGAAGCTTTTACATAGATTTAAGAGAGTATGGGTGAAATATTGTTTCAACTGATCAGTGAACCAGTATAAATTTAGAATTAGCATGGGAAGCATAAAAAAGCAGCTGAATGATTGTTTTCATTTGAAAAAGGTGATTGAAATATGGAATGCATCACAGCATTTATGAGGAAAGTAGATAAACATTTGGGAAGGAAAACTATTTTTAAAATATAGGGAAATAGCAAAGGTGATTGGAATAGACATGTCAAATACAGTGCGAACAGCGGTACAAGCACAATGAGCCAAATGATATTCTCCTATGCTGAAATCTCTCTTTCTCAATTTTAGAAACTGTTCTGAGAGTTAGGATTGAGGAGAGGACCCGTGTTAAGTTCGTTCAGAAAATTTGGGACAGGGGTGTGCAATGCTGTTGGATGTTGCAGTCGTTCATTGAGGAAAGGAGAATTGTGCCCTCCAAAATTCTACTCAGCAGGTGAAACTTTATTCCATGTGGTGGGGTTCAGTATTGATAATAGTCCTTACCTAGGGTGTTAGGCTGTCTCAGGACAGAAGATTATCTTGATTTGGGAGTTGTGGGTGGTGCAGTGTTGGACTTTTTAATTTTATTGCTTACTTTAATTTCTGACTGTAGCATTCTTCTATGGTCTGTTTTGGTTTGCTTCCTGATTGTAAATCAAGAGCTCCCTTCAGATATTTTGTATGATTAAAGTGCAGCCACTTATTCTCCTATTTGTGCTTGCTAGTCTTGGGTTTATTGTTGCTGTCAGGTGGAAATTGCATTTTCTTTCTTTCTGTTCCTTATTAATTCACTCCAAAGCCAGATGGTGAAGTAGGAAGCCAGACACTAATCTTTTAACTTAATACTAGATTTATTTTTCAGAATGCAACATTACATTATTCCTGCCTCTTCCCTAACCAACACTCAGTGTCCCAACAGTCTTTCTTTATATGTGTACAAGGTACTTAATCAATCATTGCGTTTCAACTGTGTATTTTAACCTTGATAATAAGTTAACAGTCCTCAGAGAGGATCAGGGGAGTTTTCTGGTAATTCTATTCCATTCTGAGAGCTCTGCCCAAAGGCATGTCCTTGGAAAATTGGCTGCTGATATTCAGTTCAGGACACAGTTACAGGCTCAGTAAAAAGAGAGAAGTGAGTGACCAGTGGTATGAGCAGCACAGAGAAATTAGGTTTATAGTATATTGAACTCATGGAGCTGAATTTTCCGCTGATAGGGTGGGCGCACGCCCAACCTGATCAGGTGTGAAATCACGCTAGATGACATTGGCCAAGCGTCCTGAGGTCATCCCGCACTCATGCGATATTTTGGTTGGTGGGTGCATGCAAAAGTCGGAAGCGTGCCCGCTGACAAGAAGAGAGCAATTAAACCCATGAACAGCGCAATTGTCTGTCATTTTACGTAGCCCATCCAACCATACGGCTGGTGGATGGGCGAATCAGCCAGGCGGCCTTTACATTTTTCAGCAAACCTCATCCAAGGGTGGGATGCGATTTCCATTATTAAATAAACTAAAAATAGAAATCATTGACAGCATTTTTATAATCTATATGTTCAAGTGCCTGATTGTGATACTTGGACATTTCTCTACTGATTTAAAAAAATTATTTCCTGAGTTTAAGGCCTTCGGCTCCTTGAGGCAGCTCTCTGCCTTCAGGTAGCTTTCTGTCAGCGCTCGCCCACACCGACGTCATTGCCCGCCCTCCTTCCGCCACCACCCCAGCAGCGTTAAACTTTTCAGAGTTTGCTTCAAGTTGGCTGGTCGTTAATTGGCCAGCCAGCATTAAATTGTGATCGGGGGCCGATCGCGGTTGGTGGTCTGTTTCCGGACCGCCACCGGGCCCACCGATCGCTCCCGCCTGCCGAGCTGAAAATTCAGGCAATAATTTAACGGAACTGCCCAATTTATTTTAAGTTCTAGCCAAGGCAGGAAATAGACGTTAGTAGAGTTATCACCTTTTAAGCACCCCGTTGGAATTTCCTTTACACTTGCCTTTACTGCTGCCCATTTTTCACCACCAACAAAATTTAACATCCACTTTATTGTATTGATCAAGTGTGAAGTGGACAGTGGCAATGATTCAGAGGATAGTAGTTCTAACCTGTATTGTGGCACCATGAAGCCTGGTACTACTAGGATTGGTAGGATTTAAAGGCAGATAGATTACAAGAATGAAAAAATTGGCAATAGTGGGAAATTTTAAATGGGAAAAATAGAAAGTTTTTTTCTGCTGACTGCTAGTTGTGAATGGCATGTTGCTTCCTTGATGCCAGGATGAAGATGACCATCATGAATTGAATAGAAAAAATTCTGAAAAGGGAGGCAGAGAAGCCAAAAGCTGAATTTTTGATTGTTGCTCTGTATTTTGTTAGCACTGATTATTGTTATTAATTTTCTAGGTTAATTTGTGAAAGTTATTTTATTCTCTGCAATTCACCAGAAAGCATTTGCCAGACAACAGAATTTTGGGTTGTTGGTTTTCAGTATAAGCACTGGCTCTGGAATGTGTTACAAAAGCATAATAATTTTCATAATATTATTCTGGTTTATTGTAAAGTAGGTTTTTGGGTGTGAGTGTGCATGGTTCTGTCTATGTGATCTAATTACATTTGGAGTCAGGTAGACTGCAAGATTGAAATTATAAAAGAAGTTACGTGTAGAAATGTACTTAAGGAGTTGTTTGGATTTCAAAAGGATGTTAGGATGTTTACAACTAGCCAGATAAGCAAGGCTAAGCAGTGTGTGTATTTTTCCCAAAGGCTATTGCCAATATTGGCAACATGAAAGATTTTTATATTATGGGAAAGGTACAGTTCCAAAGACATATGGAACCATGGAATTTACATATGAAAGGGAGAGAAACATATATAAAGGAGAATGAAAGGCTATGTTGGTCGGTGGGGAAATGTAAGATTTAACAGGAGTGTGTGAAACAGCCTTCAGAAAGCCTCCAGCCATTTGTATATAAGTCTGCTGTGTTCAGTAACTAAAGTCGGAGACAAGCTATTGGAATTCCACTGTGGGTACTGTGGTAACTTGCTGGCTTTTTAAAAAAAATTAAAATCTATTTTGGGCTGTTACCTTAAAGGGGGTGTGTAACTGGGAGTCAGGTTAATTAGGAATTTTAGGATTTGTTGTAGTAGTAAGTAATTGAAGTCTTATGTATGTGCTTGAAACCTTTTCTTTTGTTAATAAATATTTTAATTTAATTTTTTAAATCTCTAAAGGTCTTAGTGGACTCATTGCTTCTGAATTCAGTGCACACATCTTCTTATAATAAATATAAATTGCAAAACCATTATGATAGCGTGGCCAAGTTTCCCTTGTGGATTTGGTCTGCCTGGCGCACATCATCTGCCACATCATAACAAATGCAATAGCTCTGTCTTTGTATGGGCATTAAGTTCTTTACTCTCTCTAAAGGTGTACTTCACTGTAACTTCAGACCGGCCATATTTCCCCAAAAATTGGCAGTTCAGATGCTCACTTTAAGGTTCAGGCTGCAACTTTGTCCTGGACACCTAAAGAAAGATGAAATTTACTTTTGTCACAAATGTTAAAGCACACCTCTTTATACGGGTGCAGCTGGGAACAGTTCTGCAGTTCTTCTGTTCTCAGAGGAGCGTTTGATAGTCTCAGACATAACCATTTCCTCTGAACTTTGACACATGTTTACAATAGTGCAATAATTAAGAGACCTCCCTGAACCTGTGATCTTTGATGGGGTCAGTGGTAATAGTTCTAGATGGACACACCTTGGCGTTTAATGTAGCATTTGTTTTCCCCTTGCTGCAAATTCTCAAGGCTTATGTTTTTTTTCCCTACTAACATGTAACAGGCATGGAGAGAATTTAAAAGCACATTATGTTATACTGGTAACTTTAACTTGGTTGAGAAATTTACTATTTTGTATCATTCTGCTTATTTGACTTCAGTAAATAAAAATTGATCATATTCATATCCAACCAACTCTTGTGTTTAACTGAGTGAGAATAAGAGAGATGGCAAGTACTGTCAAGGGAGGAATGTAGCAAAAGATGAAAACCAACACAAAATCCAGCAGAACTGGCCAGAATTCACCAAAAAGTCAAACAACCTATTCTATATTAATACCACCAACTTCATCCCTACTCCCTCCTGTTCTTCCCTCCTCACCCCCGCCGCTCCCACCTTCAATTTGGCTGGAACATTCACAGGGCTCATCTATCTTTTGATGCAGTAAACATATTTATTTGATTTGTACATTCAGTGACTTCATCGGTGTAATTTGATTTGCATTGTTTACAAAATGGTTTGATTGGGGAAGTACAAGGGTTCAGTTTTGGAAACAGACAACTTGATTGTTAATTAAGCAATTTGTGCACATAAAATAGTATCAGTAATTTGAAATGGTCAATTTGTTGTGGTTTGAAGTGTGTGTCTAAGGGGAAATCTTTACATATTGTAAGGTACCAGAGGAAAAACAAAAATTGTACACAACATATTCTTTCCATGCTTCGCAGCTGCAGATATTGGAATATTTGTCAGTACTGCACATGTGCACTCAGTTGCATTAAAAAATTTAATCATGTTGCAGATGGGCAACTGGCACTGAAAAATGTGGTTAGGTACATGTGCATATTTATAAACAAATGTGTTCACACATTTGCACATGATCAGTTTGCATATGGTTGGCAAAATCCCGTCTCTGAAGGTCATTTCACTTTTCTGTTGAATTCTGAGACAAATCAAGCAGGTTCTATAATAGGTAAGTGATTTGCTCTGCCAGTTTGCTGCCCAAATGGTGAAGGTGAAAATGACCTCCTTTATGTCCTTTGTGCACCTTGACTGCTGTAAAGGAATCTGCTGATTTGCAATACTTCCCCCCACCCCCCCGCCCCACTGTTTTTCTTTCAATAATGCTTAATGTCAATTTTTTTGTATTGCTTTATAAGCTTAAAATGCTGCTGAATGGTAGTAATAGCTATACTTTGTATAGTAAATTTGTAAATCAAGAACTAAATTTACATCACTGATGTGTGTCTTGTTCCTTGTTTTAATGATGCACACAGGCCATTGACATTGTAGCTGAGCTTACTTTATTGATAACATTTTTCTAGCATGAACACACATCTGCAGTGTTTGTACTCTATCAAGACAGGTTCCAACATGTGCTATCTGACTTTCAATTCCCAGGTCAGGTGACCCCACATATAGTACAGAGTACCGTATAGTATCTAATATGGAGTCCACAACCGCAATCAGCTATTATCATGACATTTCCTTTTTTTTAAAAAAACACTTCTTTGCAACTCGAACTCACAAAGCCTCTTATCTATTCTTTCTCACTCTGTTTTGATCATCTGTTTTGTCTTTACTCATCTCTATATCTCTGTGGTTTCTTCACAGTTCTTCCACTGGATGTTCTGAATGGCAGCAGAGGTGATTTTGAAGGACAAGGGGCCTTCTCCAGCTCTGTGTCACTATCAGCCCTTGGATAGTTTTTAGGACTCTCAGGCTTTGTCTGGTTATCTGTCACTTCACAGGTGCATTCTGGTTTTTGATCTTCAGCTACTCTTTCTGGTTCAGAGCAGCGTTGCATTTCATTTGTTTTCTGTAAGAATTTCCGGTTTCACCTGTACTGTAAACAGTTGGAGTCTGCAATATGCAAGACCTTGGGGTTGAGAAACTTATCAGCCATGATTGAATGGCGGAGCAGATTCGATGGGCCGAATGGCCTAATTTCTGCTCCTATGTCTTATGGTTTTATGGACCTTGGTTCTCCTGTGATTCCTATGACAATAGCAGGATTCCAGATCCCTCCATGCTGAATCCTCACTGTCTCTCCCATGTTCAGGTCAGGCAGAGTTCTGGAACCTCGATCAAGGTACTGTTTCTGCTTCTGCTGTCTCAGTTTCAGCAGATCCTGCATGCTGTCGCTCACTGGCTGTGGAAATAACAGTTGAGGTGCAGTTGGAAGCTTAGTTCTTAGTCTCCTCCCCATCAGGAGCTGTGCTGGAGATGATCCAATGCCCTCGAATGAAGTATTCCTGAAATCCAGCAGAGCCAGGTAGGGGTGTCTTCCGTCTGCCTTTGCCTTCTTCAACAGGTGTTTTAAGCTCTGCAGGTAATGTTCCACCATTTCATTGGATTGTGGATATTTGGGACTTGACATAATGCGGCAAAACTCCCAGTTCTGTGCAAATTTGCGAAACTCAGTGCCTGAGAATTGTGGGCCGTTTTCTGAAATGAACATTTCAGGAATGCCGTGGTGAGCAAAAATTGATTTTAAATAATTTGTTACTGTGATGCTCTTACTATCATTTCTCAACAGGACAGACTCAAAAAACTTTGAGTAATAATCTACTATTAGTAGGTATTCACTGTTGTCAAATGTGAATGAGTCCATTCCAATTTTCTGCCAGGGCCCCTCTGGAACACTGTGTGGATGAAGTGGTTCTTTTTGTTGTGATTTACTGTACTTTTAGCACACTGCACACACATTCATCATTTTCCCAGTTTGTGCTCCCATTCCAGGCCAGTACATTACATCTCGAGCTCTTCTCCTGCATGTTTCTATGTGAAGGTGACTTTCATGGATGCGCTGCAGCATTTATTTCCTCAGTGTTGTAGGAATTATGATCTTTTCTCCCTTGAAAAGTATTCCTTCTGCTACATGAAGTTACTCATGATAGTTCCAGTACCCTTGTACAGCAGAAGGGGCTCTGGTCCGATGTGTGGGCCAGCCAGTTTGCACAATCTGCTACAGTTTTCTCAGGATGGCATCATTCTTGGTCGCTTCCCTGATCTCATCCAGTTTGGTTACAATCACAGGTAAGTTCTTTGTCAGCATGTGAACCTGTGCATCCGTTTCTTTATCCTCTTCCTCTGTGATGGGTAGGTATGCACGTGACAGAGCGTCTGCGATGTACATTCCCTTGCCCGGTTCGTATTTAACTCTGACCTGGTATTTCTGCAAACACATTATTAATCTTTGCATTCTATGTGGTGCACAGTTCAGGGGCTTTTTAACTATAGCTTCCAAAGGCTTATGATCAGACTCTACCTCCATGTCTTTGCCATAGCCAAACAGGTGGAAGCATTCTAGGCCAAACACAATTGCTAACATTTCTTTCTCTATTTGGGTATACCGCTGCTATGTTTCAGTCATTGCCTTTGAAGCATATGCTACTGGTGCCTCATTTTGCAAGAGGACATCTCCCTGGTCAGCCGTTGAAGCATCCACTGAGATCTTGACAGGCTGACTGACATCGTTATACTTTAACACTAGTGCCTGGGTCAGTGTTCTCTTCAGACTGGTCAGAGTTTCATGGTGACTTTGTTCCCAGTGCCATTCCACATCATTTTGTAGAAGTTCTCTGAGAGGTGCATGTCAGGTCTGACATGTTCAGAATGAATTTCCCAAGATAGGTCACCATTCCCAAAAACCTCTCCAAGCCTTTCTTACATTCTGGGGTGGCATGTTCATGACTGCTTCGATTTTACTCTGGTCTGGCTTCAGTCCCTCACTTGTTAGCACATGTCCCAAGTACTTGATTTCATGAAGACCTATTTTGCACTTTTCCTTCTTCAACTTGAGGTTCCTTTCTTTAGCTCTGGCCAGCACCTGCCTCAGTCTGTGGTCATGTTCTTCTCGTGAGGTTCCCCAGACCAGCACATCGTCGATATAGGTTTCCACGCCCTCTAACCCTTCAAACAGCTGCTTCACTGTTCTGTGGAACACCGCCGGAAGCAAATTAATACCAAAATATAAGCGTAAAAACCTGTATTGCCTGTATGGTGTGTTGAAGGTACAGAGATAGGAGCTGCGTTTACCCAGCTTGACCTGCCAAAAGCCTGAACTCGCATCCAAGACTGAATAGTATTTAGCATCAGCTAGCTTACACGAGATCTCATCTACCGTGGGCAGCTGGTGATGTTCTTTTTGTATTGCCTGGTTTAGGTCTCTGGGATCCAGACAGACTAGCAGCTTCTCATCTGATTTTTCTACACTTACAATTGGATTAACCCACTTTGTCAGTTCTTCAATTTTCTTGATGATGTGAAGTTTCTCCATTCTGTCCAACTCTGCTTTCAGTCGGTCTTTCAGCATTACTGGTATTTTCCTGGGTGGGTGTATTTCGGGTGTCACAGTTTCATCAATCTTAATCGTGTGTTCTCCTTTTAGGCAACCAATCCCCTGGAACACATCTTTATACTCGTTCAGGATGTCATCAGTGGTGACAATCATTATTTTCTTGATTAGCTTCAGATTTTCACAAGCTTTGATTCCAGGAATGGGTTTTGCATCAAAAAATACCCATGTTGATTTTCAAATAAAATATAGTAAAAGCAAATGTGTTTTCACCACCACTAATAGAAGTGCTTGAGACTGTTTTTTGTAGTTCACTTCAAGTGTGCACTTTCCTTCTACAGCAATCTTTTTCATCTGTAGACAGCTTCATTTTTGTTTTAGTTAGCTGTTTTTCTTTGTTTATCTTACGATACAGGCTTATGGGAATGACATTTGCTTGCACAGCCGTGTCAAGTTTGAGATTCACCATTCATGTTGGCATTTTTAAAATCAACCTTCCATTTGCCTTCCTTAGAATTTGTTGTTACTGCACCAATGAAAATTTCAGTTTCAGTGTCTGTGTTATCATCTGCAATCGTGGATGCTTTCTTTGATTTAAACATCTTAGCAAAGTGATTTAATTTATCACACTTCTTACACTGCTTTCTGTATGCTGGACAACTAAGTGGTAAATGTTCTGTACCACATTGGCTGCATTTAAATGTTTTAATAGCAGTTTTGTTCTTTTTAGCTTCAGGCTGTCTATTTGTTCTTTCCTGGGGCAGTTTCATTTTAACTGCATCTAACTGCTTGATTGTGTGTGGCTTATCATCTTCTGTCATATGTTTAATCTGGCATTTCATTATCCCTGCCGCTCTGCAGATATTAATTGCTTTCTCCAGTGTGAGATCAACTTTTCTCAAAAGCCATTCTCTCAGAGAGTCATTTACGATCCCGCAAATTATTTTATCTCGGATCAGAGGCTCTTCAAGCTCTCCAAATTCACATGATTTAGCTCGCTTTTTCAGCTCAGTTACATACTAACTAATGTTGTCACTGTCTTGTGTGTGCGTAAAAAATCAGTATCTTTCATATGTGATGTTTTTCTTAGGGCTGCAGTAGGCTTCAAATTTTTCCATTATTTCTTTCAAGTCATTTTGTTTCTCATAACTTTTAAATGTGAATGTGTTAACAGACTTCTAGGGCTTCTTCCCCTGCTATGTGAACTGAGGGTCATTTTTATCACTGCCCGTCGCTGTGAGGTGCAGCTCGAATCGCTGCCGGAACCTCCTCCAGTTTTCAGCGAGATTGCCTTCCAAACTGAGCTCTGTCTGTGGTTTCAGAATCTCCATTGTCGCGTTTAGTTTACTTCTGACACCATGTCTTGTTTCTTGTTTTAATGATGCACACAGGTCATCAATATTGTAGCTGAGCAAATTTTATTGATAACACATTTTCTTAATATGAACACGTATCTGCATTGTCTGTAGTCTATCAAGACAGGCTCCAATGTGTGCTATCTGACCTTCAACTCCCAGGTCAGGTTACCCCGTATGCAGTACAGCGTACCGTATAGTATGTAATACTGGGGTCCAAAACCACAATCAGCTATTATCATGACAATGTGAAACAACATATAGCTGTATATTCAGACAGCTCCTTAAATAAAGATGCTAAATAAAAACATCACTGCAGTCAGGTTGTGCATTTTCAATTAATTGATTTAATCAAATTTAAAACAAAAATCAGAAATTATAATTAAATTCAGACCCAGGTAATTACTTAACTTTATCATGTATATAGTATTCTAACTATTTTTGCAAAGCTGTTAAGATCATTCTTTGCCTGCTCCAAAGGATGATTTACATATTTTTGTTAGTTGATCTACCTGAGCAGGATTACACTCACTTACAAAGAATAAAACAGTAGATCGTGATTGGTTCTACTACAAATGTCAATCTACAAATGTCAAAAATATTGACTTTAATCAACTTATTGAATGTTTATAGAAAACGTTTTAAGATATATTAATATCATGTAAGAGGAAAATAATATTATCGATGTGATGATCTTTGACCTGGGAACAGTACAGTAAGCACAATTTGTAATTGCCTGAAAAACCTCTGTGAAGTCTGCAATTGTTTTAAGAATGTTTGAACAGGACTTTTATGAGTTTGCATTAATTGTAAAGGGATAGTTGTAATTTTCTTGGATAATATGTAATGCTGGTCCATGTGACCTGGCTACTCTTGACCTGGAAGCAGTAACAACAGGAAGGAAGTTAAGACCAGAAGCCATGTGGCCAGACACCAAGGAGAGATACAAGCAGAGAAGCTGAAGAGTGAAGACACAGCTGTAGTCACAAAGAAAGAGCAGACAGAGACAGAAAGAGGATTCTAATGAGGTGAAGAAGCATGTCACTCTCAAGAAGAAATCAGTTTTTCTGTTTGACAGAAAAGGAGACAAGAGCTCTTTGAGGCAATGTGGGAGCTGGCTAAAAAGATCTAAAACTTGGAAAGATGTGACTAGACCAGAGATGCTAAAGGGGTGTTATTGGGTTGTTAATCTGTGTGTCCTTGTTTGGCCAGCTAAAAAGAAACTCTGGAAAGTTTCAGGACTGTCATGACCCAGGGGAGAAAGGGTTCATAGAAGTATGCCTTACTGAAGGTGACCATACCTGTGAAACTCAGAGGAGAAAGCTGTTCTTGGATAGGACCCCTGACCTACCTTCAATGAATTAAGGATAGCATGTTGTGGAAATGTGTAGCTAGGCAGTGTCACATGTCTGCAGGGAATGATGCGGGGGCTTTTGGTTGCATAAGATTTTTTTTTGTTGTACTGACTATTTAACGTGAAGTTTCCTTTTTTATTTGGAGTATAATTTGTCTGTTAATTCATGTGTAATTTGTGTTGGTTCTGATTTGTGTTAAAAGTAAAAGCAACAAAAACTGAAATCTTGTTGGTAGTTTCTTCATTTGGGGTTCATTTGGTAAATCTGGTTATTTTGGTTTACGGTTCCCCCATGGGGATCATAACAAAATTGGGGGCTCGGGTCCAGTCTCTTTCCCAGAGACTGTAAAATCAGTTCATTGGAGCTTTGCAACATCTCTACAAACAAAATCACACGTTTGCTTTTACTATATTTTATGTGAAAATCAATGTGGGTACCTTTTGAGGCTCAAGCCTTTGTTTAGAAAGGAAATCTGATCATTAGAGGCTTGAAACAGTTGCAAAAAGATGATTTACAGGCTGTAGCGAGCATGTGGGGATTAATGTAAGATTTGGAGCTACAAGTGATGGGATTGTTGAAGAATTGCCTGGGCAACTGGGGCTCGAGGAAGAAAGGACCAGTTCTATTAGTGATTGAGTACAACTGGCCACAATTGGAAAGGAAGTAGAACTAAGAAGGATTGACTTAGAAAGAAAGAAATTAGCAATAGAGGAAAGGGATAAAGCGCGGGAGAGAGAGAAATGAAAAGATTTGAACTGGAGTATGAGTTCTGATTACATGAACTTGAGTTGATGAGGAGAAATGAGGCTGACTCAGAGAGACTTCTGCTTAATTTTGATTTGGTGAAGAATTCTCACTTCATACCCAGATTTAATGAGGAGTTAGTGAAGATGTACTTTGTGTCCTTCGATAAAATTGCCACAAATATGAATTGGCCGAAAGAACAGTGAGCTATGTTCCTACAAAGTGATTTGATAATGGTGGAAGGCCTTGGAGATGTACTCGTCTCTTTCAGCAGAGCACTCGTATGATTATGAGGAAGTAAAGACTGCTGTACTCAATGCTTTCAAGTTGTTGCCAGAGGCCTGTAGCCAGAAATTTAAGGAAGAGAATGGGATAGATTTATGTAGAATTTGCAAGGGAAAAATAAATATTTTTTGATAGGCGACGTAGGTCAATGGAGGTGGAACAGAACTTTGATAACTTAGGAAGTTGATGCTGGTAGAGAGATTCATAAACAGTGTCCCTTTGGGGTTAAGGTCTCACCTGGAAGACAATGAAGTTCGCAAAATAAGAGAAGCCTTGGTAATGGCAGATGATTGAAAATGATTAATAACAGGCCCCACTTTGAAACCTTCCAGAGAAACTGGAATGAGAGGAAGGTCGATGATGAGACAAGGTCAGGCCCTGCTGAGAAAAAGGGTAAACACCCAGGACCTTCTTGGAATAGGACAAGTGAAAATTCGGAGGGCAGGTTTAGTTCAAAGAACAAAGAACAAAGAAAAGTACAGCACAGGAACAGGCCCTTCGGCCCTCCAAGCCTGCGCCGATCATATTGCACGTCAACTAAAACATTTTGCACTTCCGGTGTCCATATCCCTCTATTCCCATCCTATTCATGTATTTGTCAAGCTGCCTGTTAAACACCACTATTGTACCTGCTTCCACCACCTCCTTTGGCAGCGAATTCCAGACACTCACTACCCTCTGCGTAAAAAACTTGCCCCGCACATCTCCTCTATAGTTTTCTCCTCTATAGTTTTCTCCTCTCACCTTAAATCTATGTCCCCTAGTAATTGACTCCTCCACCCTTGGGAAAAAGCTTCTGACTATCTACTCTGTCCATGCCACTCACAATTTTGTAAACTTCTATCAAGCCGTCCCTCAATCTCCGTCGCTCTAGTGAAAACAATCCGAGTTTCTCCAACCTTTCCTCATAGGTAATAACCTCTAGACCAGGCAGCATCCTGGTAAACCTCCCCTGCACCCTCTCCAATGCTTCTATATCCTTCTGGTAATGTGGCAACCAGAATTTCACGCAATATTCCATGTGTGGCCTAACCAAGGTTCTATACAGCTGCAGCATGACTTCCCAGCTTTTATACTCAATACCCTTGCCAATGAAGGTAAGCATGCCATATACCTTCCTGACTACCTTATCCACCTGCGTTGCCACCTTCAGTAACCTGTGGACCTGTAAACCCAGATCCCTCTGCCCGTCAATGCACTTAAGGGTTCTGGCATTTACTGTATAATTCCTGCCTGTATTAGACCTTCCAAAATGCATTACCTCGCATTTGTCCGGATTAAACTCCATCTGCCATTTCTCCGCCCAAGTCTCTAACCGATCTATATCCCGTTGTATCCTTTGACAATCCTCTTCACTATCTGCAACTCCTCCGACCTTAGTGTTGTCTGCAAACTTACTAATTAGCCCAGTTACATTTTCCTCCAAATCATTTATGTATACTACAAACAGCAAAGGTCCCAGCACTGATCCCTGCAGAATTCCATTAGTCACAGCTCTCCATTCAGAAAAGCACCCTTCCACTGCTATCCTCTGTCTTCTATGACCAAGCCAATTCTGTTTCCATCTTGCCAGTTCACCCCTGTTCAAGGAGACTGACATGATATTTTTGTCATAAGAAAGGACACATGAATTCTGAATGCTGGAAGTTAAAAAACAAGTCTGCCATGTTTGCCCAGTCAAGGGATGTTTTCCCAGATGACACTGTCCTGACCAGTAAAGTTCAAGGCAAGGGACAGCCGAAGCAAACTCAACATAGAACTGACTTGCTCCACGTCAACCCGCTCTACAGCCATAATGGGCTATGGGCGGGCTAAGTAAGCAGCCAGTGGGACTTCAGCCTCTCACTGGTGAGGAAGACCCGCCCTCGGGAGTTTCCGGCCGATCTGATTGGCAGCTCCAGCAGTCCCAGCAGCGTCAACCGCGCATTAGTGAACACTGCCAGGACTGCAAACAGTCCTAGGAAGAAGGCCCATAGATCCTAGAGCAAGGTAAGTCTGGTATCTTGCATTAAACTCTTTCGAGTTATCAACAGTCACAGATTGCAACTCTTTCGAGTACAATCATAGTTCTTGGTTTCCAGGAGTGGGACATGAACCCACAACCCTCTGATTCAAAGGCGAGGGTGTTAACAATCTCAATTGACTCTTGGTTATTTATTTAAATATGGTGGGGGTGCTGCTGGTTTTGGTGCCCACACACCCCCATAATATGGGTTGAGCTCAGGGATGGGTGGGAAGGTGGTGGGGTGTCCACCTGCCCTATTTTATGTGGCTCCCTGCTGAAAACACATCTGGCGGGAACACGTAAAATGAGCCCAAGAAGCATAGAAACATAGGGGAGAATTTTCTCTCTGTTGGGTGGGGTTGAGCGGGAGCGGGCCCGGGCCCATGATCAGCTGTGCGCCGCCATTTTACGTGGATTGGCCAGTTAAGGCCAGCCCAGCGTGACGCACAGCCGGAAGTGCTGAGTGCTCACTATGCGGACGGGGGAATGAGGCTGAGTTGGGGCCTGCGCTCTTTCGCGCATACGCGCAGAAATCTCCCTGAGGCACAGAGCTGCCTCAGGGAAATTAGTTTGATTATGAAAAATTTAAATAAAGGAAAAAAATATATATTCAGACACGTCCCCTCATGTGACAGTGTCACATGAGCTGGGACATGTCAATGAATTTTAATAAAAAATTTTATTCAATTTATAAACATTTCATGAAACCTCATCCCGCACGTGTACGAGGTTTCACGATAAATGCTAAGGCCGCCTGGGCTCTTCACCTGCCCGCCAACCTTAAGGATGGATAGGCAGCTCTGTTAATCCTTTTAATTGGTATTTAAGTGGCCTTAATAGGCCTTTGACAGTTCGGCAGGCATGCAGCCGACTCCGGTGTGCGCCCGCCAAACTGAAGATCTGACTCATGCGTGGTGACGTTGTGACACACGCCTGACATCACTGGCGTCATTTTACGGGTCGGCGAGCAGGGCCCGCCCCCACATGCCGACCAGAAGATTCAGGCCATAGAAACTAGCAGCAGGAGTAGGCCATTCAGCCCTTCGAGCCTGCTCCGCCATTCAATATGATCATGGCTGATCCTCTATCTCAACGCCATATTTCCGCTTTTCCTCCATACCCCTTGATGCCCCTAATATCCAAAAATTTATCAACTACTTTCTTGAATATACTCAGTGATATAAGCCTCCCCCACATTCACTGGAAGGGGGAACTGGTGATGGAAAGCTATAGGGCAGGAATTTATCTAGTTGGACAGATGCAGTGGGGCTTCCTGGGAGTGGTTGCGAAGCTGACTGCTGCCCGCAATCGGGCCCCGACATCGATTTCACGCTAGCTGGCCGTTAATTGGCCAGCTAGCATGAAACACGTGCTACAACGCTGAGCACTACCTGGGTGGGGGTGGGAGGAGGGCGAGTGCGGACGCACATTGAAAGCTCCCTGATGCACAGAGCTGCCTAAGGGAGCTGAAGATTTTGTAAATCAAAAATAAAAAACTTACAAATTTTAAAAAAACATGTACCCTCATGTGACTCTGTCACATGAGCAGGGACATGTTATAAACGACATTTCAACATTTGTTTTGAAATTCCTGTTGGAAACCACATCCCACCCATGGATGAGGTTTCACAAAAAATCCAAAGTCTGCCTGGCCAATTAGCGAAAAATTGAATTCAATTAATACTTCAGTGGCCTTAGTAGGCCCGTTAATTGTCAATGGACATGCTGCCAACTCCTGCACGTGCCCGCCGACTGAGATTGAGCAATGACATCGGGACGCTTGCCTGACGCCATCGCATGTCATTTTACGCTTGAGTGGGTCGGGCCACACTCGTCCAGTAAGTGAAAAATTCAGCCCATAGAGGCTTTTTTGCTTGAGGCTGAGATGCCCCTTGTTCATCTGGTGAGGCAGGCAAATTAATTATTATCCTTAGAGATACAGAATCGGCACAGGCACTGATGTTGACAGGTAACATGAAGCTCTGTCCAAGAAGTTCACAGAATAAAAATATATTGATGGAAGTTGTTCACCTGTTCATTTATTAATTTAATTTAAAATATAGCATTGTTACTGTCCCTGTTACTCTGGCTGACATTCATATCTTACCTGTTGAAGGTGTTGATTTCTTGTTAGGAAGTAACTTGGCTGGGAATAAGGTATCGCTGTCTCCAGTGGTTTCAGAAAAACCTTTTGAGGCTGTTGAAACTGAAATTGTGCAGGAAAAGATGCATGACTGAAAATAACCCATGACTTTCTGTAAACCTGCTGCAAGAATTAATATTTTGACTAAAGGTGTGTCCAAAGAGTCAGAAACGTAGCCTATTAATTTTAAAAGGACATTAGAGCATCCAGCTGATAAGGAAAAGTAAATGGTATTTGGAGATGAGATAAAGTTGGCTGAATTAAAAATGCAGAAAAAGTATGAGCAAGATGAGGTAAAGCAGCAGCAGAGGCAAAACAAGCTTTGAAAGAGTGGAAAACCTGAGTCCATGCTAACAGCACAAACACTATAGAACTGTGAGGAACGATACATGTTCTTGAATGTAAATGAAAACTTCAAAACAAAGAGGCTCTTGCTAGAAAGGAATGAGACAAAGCTCGAATGCAGTGGGCAAACGAAAAGCAAAAATAAATTAAGAAAATTAATGAACTAAATAAAAAGGAGGATGAAGCTTCCTTAGCTGAACAGTGACATAACCTAAACAGTGTTCCTAAAGCAGCTGAAGAAGATTTTACTCAACAGAAAAAAAAAATATTGCTTGCACAAAAGGATATAGTGTTAAACCTATATCTTCTGGAAAAGAAAACAAATGATTGCCTCGTGGAAAAGAACTTAAAAAGCCAGAATTTTACGTCTTGCGGGCGGGCACGCATCCGACCCATAACGGATCTGAAATAGTGCAAGATGACGTCGAGCGAGTGTCCCAACATCATCCCACATGTGAGCAGTCTTCAGGTCGGCGGGCGCGCAGGTGTCGGAGTTGCACCCGCCCACAGTTAAAGTGCCATTTATGGTCATTAAAAAGCCAATTGTGCTCGATTTTACGTTGCCTGCGCGATTTCATGCTCGTCACACGGACAAAACGGGCAGGCGGGCAGCCAACTTTTAACGAAACCTCACCCAAGGGTGGGATAGAATGGGTTTTCAGCATTGCCATTGTGAGTAGCGAGGAGTTTAGGAGGTAGTTTGCTTCTGGTTGCTTATTTGAACAGCTTCATCTCTGTTCTGAGCTTCAGTCTTAGCATTTCCAGGCTTCATTTCAGGACTCATTGGTGTCTTCAAGCCCCTGGAGGATTTTGACTGTGTGCACCCTCCCAGGCTGCAGATAGCCTTCTGTTAACCTGGTAATGGTGATTGTGGTCTCCATTGGTAGCACCTCCTCCTCTGAGGAAGAGAGGGGCAGAAGGGAGAGGAAAACAGGTGTCCTTATGCAGCTTGCAGGGGAGCGACCTGTGGGAGGAGAGGCGCAGGAACAAGGGCTGCAGGGCCAGCAGGCAGTCCAGGGCAGAAGGGGCCGCAGAAGACGCCCTATCCTGCTGCCAAGGTTTACAGGCGGCGAAGCAGCTACCTCAATATGTCCAAGGTGCAATGCCAAAGGAGGCTCCGCCTCTCCAGGGAGACTGTGACCTCCATTTGTCAGATGATTGGGCCTGAGATCACCTCCAACTGCGCGGGTGGACAACCCATGACAGTGGCTCTGAAGGTCAATGGCCCTCAACATTTATGCATCTGGCTCTTTCCAGGGGTCGGGGGGGATCTTTGTGGAGTCTCCCAATCAGCTGTCCACAGTTGTGTCAAGCTCGTGACAGGAGCTCTGTTCAATCAGGTTATGGCATTTATTCATTTCTGTATAGATGAGGTCAGCCAGACTGAGCGAGCCAGAGGGTTTGCAGTGATTGTTGGGTTCCCCCGCATCCAGGGTGTAATCAACTGCACACATATGGCTATCAAGGCGCCAGGGGATCAGCCGGGTGCCTTTGTCAACAGGAAAGGATTCCACTCGATAAACTGCAGATAGGTTGTGACCACAAGACACAGATTCTGTAAGTCTGTGCAAGGTACCTTGCTTACATCATCAGGCACTCACAGGTGGCAAGGCTCTTGACTGCTCCAGCCCGACTGGCTGGATGGCTTCTGGGTGACGAGCTATCCCTTGAAAAGATAGCTTCTGACCCGCTCTGCCACCCAAGAACAGAGGTAGAGCAGTGTTATAATAGGAGTCATGCCTCCACAAGGGCGGTGATAGAGAGGACCATAGTTCTTCTGAAGATGAGCTTCTGATGCCTGGACCGTTCAGGGAGGGCACTACAATACCCTCCAGAGCGGTTGACACTGATAGTGGTTACATGCTGTGCTTTGCATGATCTGCCTCTAGAAAGGGGGAACCTATTGGAGGGAGAGGATCTTGAGGCAGCTCCACAGGCCACAGATGATGAATCCAGTGGTGAGTCAGAAAAGGAGACAGTTGAGGAGCACAGTGAGGACGTGGAGGCAGATCTCTAGATCCTTCCGGGAGGCGGGTACACCAGGGACGCCTTGATCCAATGCTCCTTCAGCTAGGCTACCAAAGATCTGATTCCATCTCATGCCTCCATCTTGGATAGCTGAAATTACTTCTGGATCCTACAGGGAGGCAGGGACACCAGGGATACCTTGATCCAATGCTCCTTCAAATAGGCTGCCATAGATCTGCTTCCACCACATGCCAGGGGTGCTGCCTCCATCCCAGATGTTTGAAATGACCCTTTCCTTTGAACCCAAACTCCACTCAGTGCCTGTGCAATAAAGTTTAGAGTCACTTACATCCAGCATGAGATACCGGTGTGTCCTGCATCAACAAAACAAGTGAAGCAGACTCAGGCCAATAAGACAAAAGCAAAATTTATATCATGTTGGCATTCACATCAAATGAACATAACAATATGTGGTGTTAATGGTCACACCACTAAACACATTAACAAAACATGGCAGAACAGAAGGTCACCCATGAACAGTCAGACTCTAACGTCCCTGAGCTCCACGGCGGGACGGCCAGCCCTTAACACTTCTCCACACTGACCCATGTCAACTTGGTACTCACCCTTGCCGAGTGCAGCAGGCCATTGAACCTTTTGCGACACTGCACCCATGTGCTCCGCACAACGTCGTGGCCACTGACTTCTGCTGCCACCTCCTCCCAGGCTTTTTTGCTCAGGTGCAGTGGCCTCCTCCTACCATCCCTGGCTACACCATCAGGACTGTCATGAGCTGAGGGGGAGAGGGTTCATAGAAGTGTGACTTGCTGATGATAATTGTACCTGTGAAACTCTGAGGTGAAAGCTGTTGTTGGATTGGACTCCTGAATGAATTGTTACCCTGCATGAATAAAAAATAGCAAGTTGTGGAACCATGTAGCTATGTAGTGCCACACGTCCACGATGAGTGATGTGGGTGCTTGTGGTTGCGTAAGAAATGTCTTTGCTGTATCAACTATTTAAAGTGAAATTTCCTTTTTTATTTGAAGTAAAATTTGTCTGTTAATTCATGTGTAATTTGTTTAGTTCTGATTTGTGTTAAAGTAAAAGCTACAGAAATTGGATTATTGTTGGTAATTTCTTCATTTGGGGGTTATTCAGTTAATTTGGTTATTTTGGCTTATGGTTTCCCCATGGATATTGTAAAAGTTGGTGTTATGTAATGTACATTAAGTAACTGGTTGCACAAACTGAAGTAGAAACTTATTTTCGAGTTAACCTATTGGCAAATTGTATTGACGTACCAAAAGGTGTTTCAGATTAGTTAGCCAATATTCTTTTAGTTATGGTGAATCAGTAAGAGCTAACAATTTAATGTTGAGGAGGAAAGGAAAGGAATATACAGTTGTAATACTGTGAATAATACAGGGGCTTGCTCGGAATTGTGCCATCAGTAATTTATATAAATCCTGATTTACTAAATTAACATCTGTATTATAGTTACTTTCTACTGTTTTCATTAAATCATATCATAAATCATAATACCTGCAGTCATATTCATTATCTCATTGAAGTACACTCACTGATCCTGAATTTGTTTGGGCCGTGGTTCTGGCAGTTATGCTGGGATTGCACTCGATGGTGCTGTCTAGCACTGACCCAACCAAAGTCAAGATTCGTCATTTGCAGGGGCAGGAAGGTGTGACTACCACTTCAGGCGTATCTACTGCAACCACTGGCCTCATGCCAATGGAAATTCCTGCATTACTCCATCAGTGGTAGCCAGAGTTACAGCACAAGACTAGTAGAACTCCAAAGATTCTCAGGCCCACTAATTTTTAAATGTATGTCAGATTAATATGTTTTACTTTATGATTTATGCATCAAACCTCACTCATTACATTGCTATAATTAATAGTTTAATATGGCAGACAGCTTATAAGTTCAAACAGTAATGAGTCATTACAGTTATTCTTTAGATGTTCACATTTGCTGTAAGTTGGCTGAAAAGTCAATTTTAGCGTGCTTGCTGTGTCTATCATGGCTACAAGGCCACAGATTATTTTTTAAATGCATTGATTTGACTGACAGTGACTGACATAGAACAGCTTACACATGTAATTTACTGATGTAGGTCAAGAGATTTCCCACTGAGGCTTTTTTTTTAGTTGACAAAGTATGTTTTCATCAATTGGATTTTTACGTACAAGATTGAAAAAAAAACATAATAGCATTGTTTTTGCTTTCAGAACATGAGCAAAAGTAGTAGCATGGGGGAGAGTCTGCAATGGAGGAGGGTAGGCTGTAGCTCTGGCACATTTCATTTTGTAGCATTCCAGTTTGTGTGTGTGTATTTGTACGCGCACGCACATGTGCATAATATATGGTAGCACAGCTTGTTGGAGTACATTTCTCAAATTCTTTGTGTCTAAAATTAAATGCATTAACCTACTGATTGCTAAATAAGTAATGTGCACAGCCTATTGTACTAATCGAGTAAAACTAACACATGCTCAACAACAGAACTAACTTTACGCCCACCTGCCCCAACAGAGAGGGCAGTATAACAAAATGCTCAGCTATTACAATATATTACACTCCACCCACACTTCAAAAAAACAATTCATACATTAAAATGTAAAATGGTACAGGTACAGAATTTTGCAGAATAAAATATGAGTAAACCAATATCAATATCTGAAAATTTAACAGGTTTGGTTGCTCCTGTAATCACAACCAAAACATATATGACCGCAATTATCAGAGTGCATACAAACAACATGCGGACTTACAAAATAGGAGCAGAAGTAGGCCACTCGGCCCCCCGAGCCTGCTTCTCCATTCGATAAGATCATAGCTGATCTGTTTGTGATTTGGATTCCACACTCCTATCTACCGTTGATAACCTTTGATTCCCTTGTCTAACAAGAATCTATCTCTGCCTTAAAAATATTCAATGATCCTGCCTCCACTGCCTTATGAGGCAGGGAGTTCCAAAGTCGCACAACCCTCTAAGAGAGAAAAAAATTCTCCTCATCTCTGTCCTAAAAGGGCAACCCATAATTTTAAAACAGTGCCCCCTTGTTCTGGACTTACCCACAAGAGGATGCATCCTTTCCACGTCCACCTTGTCAGTGCTGTTCAGGATCTTGTTATGATCCCAGCTGATGTTACTACTGGACAAACCAGATCCCAGGGTGGCAAAAGGCTTGCTAGATTCTAACTTTTATTTTTTGTTTAGATACGTGGAAAGTTGCTACTGAGCAGAGTCACAGGAGTCAGCTGATGAACTTTTAACAAATGAATAAAACATTTATTAAACAGGAAAAGATGACCTATATTGCAGTACTCCTTCACCCACAACTATACCTTTACGGATATATACAGATTCATAAGGATAACACAAGTTACAAAAGCTATCGTATACTCTAATGTTCACAGTAAGTACACAGTCCATGTAAACCAAAGGTGACCTGTGGCCAGACACACCACGCTGTGAAACCAAGTGACAGAAGCCACCGCAAACAGATGCAATGGATCTCTCCTCTACTACCCCCAGATGCTTGTCACACTGTGAACCAACCAATCTCACCGAACTCCGTCTTTCACACAAGGGTTTCCAATCTTCGCTCTTGAAAAACTTGCTTTGGAGTCTTCTCCCAAATGATGCTTTCTGTCAGACACCTTCCACAAGGGTCCACCTCCAGTGTTTTGAGCTCTCTTGGATTGCCAAATGCATTCAAACTTCCTTTCATGCTCTGTCTCTCAAATGCTCAGCCGTGTCAACTGCTTCACATGCACATAGTAAAGAGTTACAGACTTTCAGCTGCCTCCTTGGATCTTCTGGTTTCTCGCAAGCCTATATTGCTTTAAATCTGTGTCCTGCAGCTTCGCCCTTTAAGCTTGGAGCCTTTCTCTGCTCTTCACTCTTAACTTCACTTAATAGGACCTTTCCCAGGATTCTGTCCTTGTCCTTTGACTTAACTGTCCTCTTGGAACCTTTCCTGTTCCACTCCCTAGTTCTGGGGGCACTCCTTGGTTTTTGGAACCTACTCCTGTGGCTTCCTCTCCTGTCCTGCTTCTTTGGAATCATGGCTTCAACTGAACAGGAACCTACTTTTTCTGTTTTTCTCTGTCTCTGCGGGTCCCTCATGCTGGACCTCTGTGACTAGGCAACAGCACAGTTTTTTCTACCTTGTGTTTGTTTTAATTTCCCTTCAAGAGCTGTAAAACTCATTAAAATACAACTACACAAACAAAGCCTTAAACATGCTATCTCGACTAAAAATGAAACTAGACCCCAGGTTTCACCTTTTTAAATCACAAATAGAAAAAATATAAATTAAACTTAAAGATATACCTTATTCCTAACACACCCGAATACACATATAACTTACTTAAATTATCTCTCTATTCTAACAATCTTATATACTTCAATCAAGTCATCCTCATTCTCCTAAACTCCAGTGGAAACAAGCCTAGTCTATCTAACTTTTCCTTATAAGATAACCAGCTCATTCCAAGAAAAATCGAGTTAATCTCCTCGGAACCACCTCCAATGCATTTTCATTCTTCCATGAACAAGGAGACCAAAAGTGCCCACAATATTCGAGATGTGGCCTCACTAGTGCACTGTATAACTGAAGCATAACACCCTTACATTTATGTTCAAATCCTTTCATACTAAAGGATAGCGTTCCATTAGCTTTCTAAATGACTTGCTGTACCTTTTTTTTAGTCCATTCATAGGATGTGGGTGTCGCTTACTAGGCCAACATTTATTGCCGATCCCTAGTTGCCCTTGAGAATGTTCTGGTTAGCTGCCTTCTTGAACCACTGCAGTCCCTGTGGTGTAGGTACACCCACAGTGCTGTTAGGAAAGGAGTTCCAGGATTTTGACTCAGTGCCAGTGAAGGAATGGTGATATATTTCCAAGTCAGGATGGTGAGTGACTTGGAGGGGAACTTCTAGGTGGTGGTGTTCCCATGTGGCTGCTGCCCTTGTCCTTCTAGATGGTAGAGGTTGTGGGTTTGGAAGGTGTTGTCTAAGGAGCCTTGGTGAATTCCTGCAGTGCATCTTGTAGATGGTACACACTGCTGCCCCTGTGCATTGGCGGTGGATGGAGTGAATTTTTGTGGATGGGATGCCAATCAAGTGGGCTGGTTTGTCCTGGATAGTGTCAAGCTTCTTGAGTGTTGTGCGAGCTGCACTCATCCAGGCAAGTGGAGATTATTCTATCATGCTTTTGACTGGTGCCTTGTAGTTGGGGAATCAGGAGGTGAGTTACTCGCCACAGTATTCCTAGCCTCTGACCTGCTCTTGTGGTCACAGTAGATGTATATATTTGTATATATATGGCTAGTCCAATTCAGGTTCTGGCCAATGATAATCCCCAGGATATTGATAGTGGGGGATTCAGCAATGGTAATGCCATTGAATGTCAAAGGCGATGATTACATTCTCTCTTGTTGGAGATGGTCATTGCCTGGCACTTGTGTGGCACCAATGTTATTTGCCTCTTGGCAGCCCAAACCTGTCCAGGTCTTGCTGCATTTGGACATGGACTGCTCCAGTATCTGAGGAGTCATGAATTGTGTTGAACATTATGCAATCATCAGTGAACATCCCAACTTCTGACCTTCTGATGGAAAGAATGTCATTGATGAAGCAACTAAAGATGGTTGGGCCTAGGACACTACCCTGAGGAACTCTTGTAGTGATGTACTGGAACTGAGATGATCGACCTCCAACAACCACCTTCCTTTGTGCTAGATATGACTCCAACCAGCAAAGAGCTTTCCCCCGAGTTCCATTGGCTGTAGTTTTGCGATGGCTCCTTGATGCCATACTCAGTCAAATGCTGCCTTGATGTCAAGGGTAGTCACTCCCAATTCACCTCTAGAGTTCAGCTCTTTCGCCCATGTTTGAACCAAGGTGGTAATGATGTCACAAGCTGATTGACCCTGGCGGAACCCAAACTAAGCATCAGTGAGCAGATTATTGCTGAGCAAGTGCCACTTGATAGCAGTGTTGATGACCACTTCCATCACTTTACTGACGATCGAGAACAGACTGATGGGGTGGTAATTGACTGTGTTGCATTTGTCCTGCTTTTTGTGTACAGGATATACCTGGGCAATTTTCCACATTGCCGTGTAGATGCCAGTGTTGTAGCTGTACTGGAACAGCTTGGCCAGAGTCTTGGCAAGTTCTGGAGCATAAGTCTGCAGTACTTTTGCTGGAATCTTGTCAGAACCCATAGGGTGGAATCATCCCAGTTTTGCACCAAATGCAGTAGTGGGAAGGTAAAATGATGTTTTACCCACTGGCCGCAATGGCGGCTTTTCATGCTGTATCATCCTAAACCTGCCGCATTAATTATGACTTCCGAGGAAATACGCTGTTTCCATGGTGGGCGGGCTCTCATTTGCCTGCCACACCATTACGTCGCCACTTCATCACATTGGGCAACACATTTAAAGTGCAGCAGCGTGCATACCTCTTCATGCTTCCAGCCCAGGACTGCAACAAGGATGGTCCCGAAAGGCAAAAAGACTGCAGCTCCCTGCTTCAGTGCGCCTCGAGCACCTTTTTGAATGCCATGGAGGCCCGCCGTGATGTCCTCTACCCCCGCCCTGGCGGCAAGGCTGCAGCTACATGTGGTGGTCAGAGCCAATTCCCTGCAAAAGAGGAGAGCCACCCAGTTCCACTTCACGATGAATGGTCTCATCTGTTCCACCAGGGTAACTCACTCTTCTCATCACTCTCAACTCACACACTCACAAATCCATCACATATCCACAGGGATCTGACACCTCAAGGGTTAACACCACTAACTCTCACACAAACCCTCACATCTCCATCAGGCTCTTATCCTCTCGAGCTCGTGTCCTCATCTTGTCCATGGCTCCACTTACCACACAAACATTCCATGCAGTACCATGTGCCTTGCACATACTCGCTCCATCTGTTTTAATGCAGGAGAAACTGGCTCACATTAGCAGAAAGAGGCCCCAGAATGGGTTGGAGAGGCGCACTTTAGGCCCCTCACTCACTTTGAGGAGTGTGCCATTGTGCTGACTGGTGAGGCAGATTTCCCTCCCTAAAGGGCATTAATGAGGAAGGACATTAATGAACCAGATGGGTCTTTGTGACAATTGATAATGGTTTCATAGTTATCATTAGATTTTAATTCCAGTTGGGCCTCATGGTTACCCAGTCTTGGGTTGATAGATCTGTTTAAAATCTCTCCCATTTAGCACGGTGGTAGTGCCACACAACACGATGGAGGGTATCCTCAATGTGAAGACAGGACATCGTTTCCACAAGGACTGTACGGTAGTCATTCATACTGATGATATCATGGACAGATACATCTTCGGCAGGCAGGTTGGTGAGGAAGTGGTCAGTATGTGTTTCCCTCTTGTTGGTTCCCTCACCAGCTGCTGCTGACCCAGTCTAGCAGCTATGTCTTTTAGGACTTGGCCAGCTCGGTCTGTACTGGTGCTACCGAGCCTTTCTTGGTGATGGACATTGAAGTCCCCCAGAGTATTTTCTGCACCCTTGCAAGTGATGTTCAATATGGAGGAGTACTGATTCATCAGCTGAGGGGGCATGGTACATTGTTACGGCACAGCCGATGGTAACTGCTGAGTTGTTCAAATCCCAAAGGGAAACTTGAAACAACTGCCAGAACTTGTTTTGCAATTTGTATAAATTTTGAGATGCATGTCCTGAATTTAGTAGTAATAAGACCACCAAGTCTTATAGGTTTTTACTAAACTAGATTAAACATTTATTAATAGAAGAAATGACTTTAAATACATACATAGATCTACAAATTACTACTATGATAATTTCTAAATCCCCTAATCAATCTAACTCCCAGTTACACTTTCGTTAAGGCAACAGTAAGACGCATAGATTTTAACAGACCCAGGCAAAGTAATATGATACCCTGAACAAGTCGACCTCCAAGTGAGTTTTCTTAACTTCATTCCTTTGAGGGCAGCAACTTGTGGCATAGCTGCTGAAGGATTTTCACATACTTGTAAGATCATAAAAATGCCTTCCCTTACATACAGCCCTGCTTCTTTTTTATACATATTTCCCCCTTTGAATGTAAATACCCATTGTTTCATTATATCTTTGGACTTTACTACCTGATAATCAATCACTCTCATAGCTCTAAGTGTTACCAGTGATCTTTGGGAAAAATAAATGCACCATTTCTAAACTTCACCTGGCTAGGTGACACACTTCATCACTCCTTTGAAAACAATCTAGTCTGGTTTATTTCAAAATGCAAATGTTTCCTTGACACCTGTGTTTCTAACCTTCCCTATGTTTATCTAATTAACATTTCAAACTTACCTCTCTTAGATCAAAGCACCCAGAACGGCTGCCTCTAATTCAGTTAAATCTCATATACACACACACACACATATAGACACATAGGGCTGAACTTTCCATTCGGTGTGTGGGCGTGCACCCGACACGTCGGAACATTAAATGACGCGCGATGATGTCGGACGTGCGTCCCGACGTCATCGCGAAGTCGCGCAATATTTCGTTCGGTGGGCGCGCGCTGGAGTCGGTTGCACGCCCACCAATAATTGATAGGCCTATTAAGGCCATTAACCAGGTAATTGACCTGAATTTCACGCTGCCTGTCCAACCTTACAGTTAGCGGGCAAGCGAAAAGGCCAAACGGCCTTTACGTTTTTTAGGAAACCTCATCCACGAGCAGGATGAGGTTTCCTAAAGCTTTTATGAATTAAATAAAAACTTTTTCTGAAAAATAAAAACATGTCCCATCTCTTATGACACAGTCACATGAGGGGACATGTTTCATTAAATTTTTATTGCATTTATTTATTTTTTTAAAAAGCGCTTCAATCTCCCTGAGGCAGCTCCGTACCTTGCGCACATGCACGAAAGAGCGCTGGACCTGACTCTCCTTCCCCACCCCGCCCGCACAGGTAGCATTCAGCGCTATTGCTTGCGTATTAATTGGCCCGCCTGACGAATGGAAAATCCTGGCCATAGACACATCCCACTATTACTCTATTTTACAATAAAGTCCAACAACATTATGAGAATTATTATATCTTCTTGACATAGATGGTAATCAGCACTAGGTCCAGAGTCTCCCAGGGCAACTGCATACCACTGTGCCACCATCTCTGCTTGGATGGCGATGGTGGTCTGGGACATTGTCTGTAAGGTATGATTCCGTGAGCATGGCTATGTCAGGCTATTGCTTGACTAGTCTGTGAGACAGGTCTGCCAATTTTGGCATGTTAGTAAGGAGGACTTTGAAGGGTTGGTGGGGTTTGCCGTTGTCATTTCCAGTGCCTAGGTCGATGCCGAGTGGTCCATCTGGTTTCATTCCTTTTTTGAGACTTTGTAGCGGTTTGATACAACTGAGTGGCTTGCTAGGCCCTTTCAGAGGATAGTTAAGAGTCGACCACATTGCTGTGGATCTGGAGTCACATGTCGGGCAGACCTGGCAAGGATGGCAGATTTCCTTCCCTCTTTCCTCTTTATGACAATCGATAATGGTTTCATTAATTCCAAATTTTTTTTTGGATTCAAATTTCACCATCTGTAGTGGGATTCAAACCCAGGTCCCCAGAGTGTTAACCTTGTTCTCTGGATTACTAGTCCAGCAACAATACCACTACACCACCGCCTCCCCTCATTTCATTTCAATTTCATCTGCCATTTCCGTATTATCTACTATTAACTCCCTATTGTCACTCTCTAGAGGATTCAATTTACATACTCTTTTCCTTTTTAAGTACCTGTAGAAACTCTTGCTATCCGTTTTTACATTTCTATCTAGATTTCTCTCATACTCTAATTTTTTTCTTCTGATTAACCTTTTAGTCATTCTCTGTTGTTATTTATGTTCTGACCAATCACCTGACCTGCCATTCATCTCTGTGCAATTATATGCTTTTTCCTTAAGTTTGATGCCTTCCTTAACCTCTTTAGTTAACCTGGGATGATGGGTCCTCCCCTTAGAATTTTTCTTTGTATAGGAATATACTTATTCTTAGTATTCTGAAATTTCCCCTTAAATGCCTGCCATTATTTCTCTGTTGAGTTATCCCCTAGCCTAGTATCCCAGTTCTCCTCAGCTAGCTCAGCTTTCATGCCCATGTAGTTGCTCTTATTTAAGCTTAAAATACTAGTCTTAGATACACACATCTTCCTTTCAAACTGGATGTAAAATGCAATCATATTGTGGTCGTGCTGTGTAGGGGTGCCTTCACTCTGAGGTCATTAATTAATCCAGTCATATTACAAAACACCCCCCCAAGTCTCACCTCACCTGCTTTCTGGTTAGTTCTAGAATGTGCTTTTCTTAAAAAAAACTGCCTCAAAACCATTTTATGAACTCCTTATCCAGGCTACTACTGCCAATCTGATTTTTCCATTTTATATGTAGATTAAAATCTTGCATGATTATTACCACCCCCTTATCACACACACCCATTATTTCTTCTTGTATACTTTGTCCTGAATCATGGTTACTGTTAGGATGCCTGTAGATCACTCCCACGAGTGACTTTTATCTCCTGCTCTTCCTCATCTCCACTCAAACTGATTCTACATCCTAATCCCCTGTACCAAGGTCGTCTATTGCACCAATGCCATCCTGGAGCAACAGTGCTACCCCTTCACCTTTACCTAGCTTCCAATTCTTCTTGAATGTCAGATGCCCTTCAATGTTCAGGACCCAATCCTTGTCATCCTGCAGCCACGACTCCGTAATCGCTATCAGATCATATTTATTTACTTCAATGTGTGCTATCAATTCATTTACTTTGTTATGAATGCTATGCACATTCAGATACAGAGCCTTTAGTTCTTTAGTTTTGTCTTTTTGTTATTTTTGTAACATCTAGTCTTCACTATTGATGTATTCTTAGGTTTTATATCTCTTTCCTTTCCTGCTATTCTATGACCCTCATTTCCGATATTTCATTATGGTCTCCTGCCTTGAATCTATTCCTTGATTTGCTACCTCTACCCAAGCTTGAATCCTAGCCCTCCTTGTTTAGTTTAAAACCCTCTTTATTTCCCTAGACATGCAGCTTGCAAGGACACTCGTCCCGGCACAGTGCAGGTGTAGACTGTCCCTGTGCTACAGCCCCCACTTTCCTCAGTACTGGTGCCAGTGCCCCATGAACTGGAACCCACTTGTCCCACACCAGTCTTTGAGCCATGCATTCATCTCTCAAATCCTATTTGCCCTATGCTAATTTGCATGTTGTTCGGGTAATAACCCAGAGATCATTATCTTCGAGGTTCTGCTTCTAATTTGGTACCTAGCTCCACATATGGACTATGCAGAACCTCTTTCCTTGTCCTGCCTATGTTATTGGTACCTACATGGACCATGACAAGTGTATCCTTCCCCCGCCACTGCAAGTTCCTCTCCAGCCCTGAGCAGATGTCCCGAACCCTGGCACAGGGCAGGCAACACAGGTTTCTGGACTCGCACTCTTTGCTGCAGAGAACAATGTCAATCCTCCTCATTATACTGTCCCCTATTACCACTACATTCCTGTTTGCTCTCCCTGCTTGAATGGCTTCCTGTATCATGGTGCCATGACCACCCACCTTGTAGACCTCGTTTTTGTCCACACAGTTTGTGAGCACCTCAAACCTGTTTGACAATTGCAAAGTCTGAGGCTCCTCCAGTACTGTCTGCTTGGTCCCTTTACCTGTCTCTCTGACAGTCACGTCCTCCTGACCCTCACTGCTGACCAAAACAGACGACCTTATTTTAAGAGGCATGACAGTCTTCCGGATCAAAGTGTCCTATATTACCTTATGTTGCACAGTGTCTGCATTTCGGCTTCCAAATCAATAACCCTGACCTGGAATTCCTCTAGCTGCTTGCACTTTCTGCAGATGTGTTTGTCATGGATTGCCTTTGACTCCAAAATTTCCCACATTCCACAGCCGCAACATAACACCTGTCCTGCCATTGTTACTTATGTTATTTAGTTAACTTAATTTAGTTAGTCACTTAATTAACTTAGAATAATTCCTATGTACACCACAACTCTTTCCCTGTGCACCGAATTCCCACGTGAACCTAATTTGCTACTCATTCGGTCTCTGTCTCGCTCTGGCATAGCCGTCTGTCTTCTGACATGTCCCTTACTGAGTAATTTATATGTAATAGAAAAAACATTTTTCCTTAATGCCAATGTGTTAACAAAAAAAAAATTTGCCAAGAAATACTGAAATGAACAACTTATTTCTTTTTCCTTCCTACATACTTTCAATTAACCTATCTGGCTTCTTTCTCTTTCTTTCTGGGTATCTCCCTCCATTTCTATTAGCTTGACTCAGCTCTCTCAATGTCCCTGACTATGTCAAGCCTGAACTTGGACTTTGAACTAACAACTCAACTTAATGGCTGAGTCTGTGACATTGGTTGATATGTCTTAAACAAAGACCCTGGTAGATTCTGTGATATCAGCAAATGTTCAATTTCTTTGTAACTTTTACTTTCTTTCATGTGGAGGTATTTGGCCTATAGAAAATTTATCATGCTCTCCCTTTGTTAGGTTTCCTCCTTCAAGCAAATTATCTCATGTCACTGATGGAGTCTCTATCCAATCTTCACTAGATATGTCGATGCATTTAGTCCCTTTACAACAACTCTAATCACATACTTCTCCTTATCACCTCAGTTTTTTCACCATGGCCTTCTGACAAGCATTGACTCTCTAAGTTTCATGACTTGTCTTCGATTTATCTCACTCTTCTCTTACTTTGGTATTGACACTAGTCTTCAGCAAACTAAACCTTGTTCTAGGTGGAAAACAAAACAAAAACAGAATTACCTGGAAAAACTCAGCAGGTCTGGCAGCATCGGTGGAGAAGAAAAGTTGACGTTTCGAGTCCTCACGACCCTTCAACAGAACTGAGTATAGTTAGGAAAGGGGTGAAATATAAGCTGGTTTAAGGTGGGCGGGGGGAGAGAGAAGTTGAGGGGGGAGGTGGTTGTAGGGACAAGCAAGCAGTGATAGGAGCAGATAATCAAAAGATGTCACAGACAAAAGGATCAGAGAGGTGTTGAAGGTGGTGATATTATCTAAGAAAATGTGCTAATTACGAATGGATGGCAGGACACTCAAGGTACAGTTCTAGTGGGGGTGGGGTGGAAAGACTGACAAGGTATTAGTTGTAGATTTTAAAATAATGGAAATAGGTGGGAAAAGAAAAATCTATATAAATTATTGGAAAAAAGGGGGATCAGAAAGGGGGTGGGGATGGAGGAGAGAGTTCATGATCTAAAGTTGTTGAACTCAATATTCAGTCCGGAAGGCTGTAAAGTGCCTAGTCAGAAGATGAGGTGCTGTTCCTCCAGTTTGCGTTGGGCTTCACTGGAACAATGCAGCAAGCCAAGGACAGACATGTGGGCAAGAGAGCAGGGTGGAGTGTTAAAATGGCAAGCGACAGGGAGGTTTGGGTCTTTCTTGCGGACAGACCACAGGTGTTCTGCAAAGTGGTCGCCCAGTTTGCGTTTGGTCTCTCCAATGTAGAGGAGACCGCATTGGGAGCAGCGAATGCAGTAGACTAAGTTAGGGGAAATGCAAGTGAAATGCTGCTTCACTTGAAAGGAGTGTTTGGGCCCTTGGACGGTGAGGAGAGAGGAAGTGAAGGGGCAGGTGTTGCATCTTCTGCGTGGGCATGGGGAGGTGCCATAGGTGGGGGTTGAGGAGTAGGGGCTGATGGAGGAGTGGACCATGGTGTCCCGGAGGGAACGATCCCTACGGAATGCCGCCAGGGGGGGTGAAGGGAAGATGTGTTTGGTGGTGGCATCATGCTGGAGTTGGCGGAAATGGCGGAGGATGATCCTTTGAATGCGGAGACTGGTGGGGTGATAAGTGAGGACAAGGGGGACCCCATTATGTTTCTGGGAGGGAGAAGAAGGCGTGAGGGCGGATGCGGGAGATGGGCCGGACACGGTTGAGGGCCCTGTCAACGACCGTGGGTGGAAAACCCCGGTTAAGGAAGAAGGAGGACATGTCAGAGGAACTGTTTTTGAAGGTAGTATCATCAGAACAGATGCGACGGAGGCGAAGGAACTGAGAGAATGGGATGGAGTCCTTACAGGAAGCGGGGTGTGAGGACCTGTAGTCGAGGTAGCTGTGGGAGTCGGTAGGCTTGTAATGGATATTGATGGACAGTCTATCATCAGAAATTGAGACAGAGAGGTCAAGGAAGGGAAGGGAAGTGTCAGAGATGGACCATGTGAAAATGATGGAGGGGTGGAGATTGGAAGCAAAATTAATAAATTTTTCCAGGTCCCGACGAGAGCATGAAGCAGCACCGAAGTAATCATTGATGTACTGGAGAAAGAGTTGTGGGAGGGGGCCGGAGTAGGACTGGAACAAGGAATGTTCCACATACCCCATAAAGAGACAGGCATAGCTGGGGCCCATGCGGGTACCCATAGCCACACCTTTTATTTGGAGGAAGTGAGAGGAGTTAAAGGAGAAATTGTTCAGTGTGAGAACAAGTTCAGCCAGACGGAGGAGAGTAGTGGTGGATGGGGATTGTTGGGGCCTCTGTTCAAGGAAGAAGCTAAGGGCCCTCAGACCATCCCGGTGGGGGATGGAGGTGTAGCGGGATTGGACATCCATGGTGAAGAGGAAGCGGTTGGGTCCAGGAAACTGGAAATTGTTGATGTGACGTAAGGTGTCAGAGGAATCACGGATGTAGGTGGGAAGGGACTGGACAAGGGGAGAGAGAAGGGAGTCAAGATAACGAGAAATGAGTTCCGTGGGGCAGGAACAGGCTGACACGATCGGTGTGCCGGGATAGTTCTGTTTGTGGATTTTGGGTAGGAGGTAGAAGCGGGCCGTCCGAGGTTGGGCGACTATCAGGTTGGAAGCTGTGGGAGGAAGATCTCCAGAGGAGATGAGGTCAGTGACAATCCTGGAAACAATGGCTTGATGTTCAGTGGTGGGGTCATGGTCCAGGGAGAGGTAGGAGGAAGTGTCTGCGAGTTGACGCTCAGCCTCCGCGAGGTAGAGGTCAGTCCGCCAGACAACAACAGCTCCACCCTTGTCAGCGGGTTTGATGATAATGTTGGGGTTGGACCTGAGAGAACGGAGTGCAGTAAGTTCAGAGAGAGACAGATTAGAATGGGTGAGAGGAGCAGAGAAATTGAGATGGCTAATGTCACGCCGACAGTTCTCAATGAAAAGATCAAGAGAAGGTAAGAATCCAGAGGGAGGGGTCCAGGTGGAGGGAGAATATTGGAGGTGGGTAAAAGGATCCGTTGAACGGGGAGAGGACTCCTGCCCAAAGAAGTGACCACGGAGACGAAGACGGCGGAAGAAGAGTTCAGCATCGTGCCGAGCCCGAAATTCATTGAGATGAGGGCATAAGGGTATGAAACTAAGACCTTTGCTGAGCACTGAACGTTCAGCATCGAAGAGGGGAAGGTCAGGGGGTGTGAAAAAACACCTTGTTCTAGGTGTGTGTTTGAACACTATTTCGTAATGTAAGCAATCTGGTGTAGACTGTGGGGTTATTCTGTAAGAGAATAGAAAATCATATAGCATGTGTCAAAGAGAAACTGCCTAGAGAGTCATCTAGCAAATACTTCTGCCGTGATTTCCTCACAACCTGTGCACTTGACTAGAAATATTTCAACCCATTATTTGCAAGCCAGGTTCTCAGAACCTCAATAATTTTAACACTTGTGGTATTGGACAAAGACTCAACATTTATCTACTTACTATGGCTGTTGATCAAAAAAAAAGGCACTCTTTCACTTCCACTTCAAATAAATTGACATGTACGCGTTCTGGTGTTTGACCATTGGATGAAAGGAACTTTGATTGGATTATTTTTCATTGAGACACAGAAAATAATCTTGGTGGAATAATGACTCTTAAACTCCATAGGAGACAGCCTTGACCTACACTCAGTTCATTTCTACATGTGAAATACTTCTTCAGTTTCTTATTACCACACTATTGAGGCCAGCCATTCAGGACATAATTGAGCATCTCATCCTTGTGAGTTTCTTCATTAATTTCTCTGACAGACACCAGCATGTCATTTGTGTGTATACAGTTATTTGCAAGAAACTCAGTGGCTAAGAATTAATCCGTCTTCACAGAAAATTGTGAGAGAATGTCCACATTTGCATGGTCCACTGACTTAATGATATTTAACATTGTACTGATGGTCCTCCTTGCTCAAAGGCCATTTTGTGCTTTCTTAGCACTTCTTCAGTATCAGACTTATTGATCCCAACTGTAAATAACTCAGCCCAGTTTAACTGTGTTTTCCTAAGTCAATTTCTTCCCATAAGAGTTTTTGCTTCCTTCTACTACTATCATTTGCAAGTAACGGGATGCATCATCGTATTCCACTCTAACACTAACTTCACCTAACACGAGAATAGAGCTATTGGAATAACTAGTCAGTCTCACACTAGTTTTGCATAAGGGAATGTGACTTGGGGACGATTTGTACTCTCCTGAGATAACATACAGGTGCACCAGGATTCACAGAATCACAAGAGTGGTTACAGTGTAGAAGGAGGCCATTTGGCACAAAGCGTCTGCGCTGGCTTTCCAAATGAGGAATTAACTTAATGTCACACCCTGACCTTCTCCTCGTAGTCCTGTACAATCTTCCTTTCCAGATAATAACCCAATTCCCTCTTAAACACCTCAATTGAACCTGCCTCCACCACACTCTCAGTGCATTACAGATTCAACCAATCACTGCTTGAATAAGATTTTCCTCATGTCCCCATCTTCACAATGCTTCCATATTTCATATCATCTGCAGATTTCGAAATTATGCCTTGTACACCAAGGTCTAGGTCATTAATATATATCAGGAAGACCAAGGGTCCTCATACCGAACTCTGAAACTTTTTTCCATCTGAAAAACATCCATTAACCATGACTCTGTTTCCTGTCACTCAGCCAATTTCATATCCACATTATTATGGTCCCTTTTACTCCATAAATTGTAACTTTGCTCACAAGCCTGTTGTGTGGCACTTTATCAAATGGCTTTTGAATGTCCATGTACACCACATCAACAGCATTACCCTCATCAACCCACTCTGTATATTTTTAAAAAGCTCAAGCAAGTTAGTTAAACATGATTTTTCCTTAACAAACCCATGCTGGCTTTCCTTAATTAATCTGCATTTGCCCAAGTGACGAATAATTTTGCCCCTAATTATCATTTTTAGAAGCTTCCTGATCACTGAGGTTAAACTGCCTGGCCTGTAGTTGCTGTGCTTATCTTTATGCTCTTTGCAATTCCCCAGTTCTCTGAGACCACCTATGAGTCTAAGGAAGACTGGAAAATTATAGCCAGTGTTCTTTGCAATTTCCACTCTCACTTCCCTCAGTATCCGTGGATGCACCTCATCCGGTTTTGGTGCCTTATCAACTTTAAGTACATACAGCCTATCCAATACCACCTTCAAAGCATTTTTAAACTCTTCAAGTGTCTGAATCATCTTGTCAATCACCATGATCTATGCAGCGTCTTCTTCCTTGGCAGAGACATGCAAAATATTTATTTAATACCTCAGCTGTGTCTCCTGCCTCCATGCATAAATCTCCTTTTTGGACCCTAATCGGCTCCACTCCTCTTTTACCACCCTTTTACAATTTATATGCCTACAGAAGATTTTTGGATTCTCTTTCATGTTAGCTCCCAGTCTTTCTTCCATACTCTCTTTTCGCTTTTCTTATTTGCTTTTTCACTTTCCCTCTGAACCTTCTGTATTCAGCTGGTTCTCTGTTGTATTATCCACCTGACACCTGTCATAAGTGCACTTTTTCTTCTTTGTCTTAATCTGTATCTCTTTCATCACCCAGGGAGCTCTGGATATTGTTGCCCTGCCTTTCCCCTTGGTAGGAATATACCTTGACTGTGTCCTGAACTATCTCCCCTTTAAAGGCAGCCCATTGCTCCGTTACATTTTTGCCTGCCAACCTTTAATTCCAATTTTTCTAGCCCAGATCTTACTCTATTGAAGTTGGCTTTCCCCCTGTTAGGTATTATTACTCTGCAAGGCTCCATGTCCTTTTCCATATCCATCCTAAATCTTATGATGCAATGATCATTGATCCCCAAATGTTCCCTGACTAACACCTGATCCACTTGGCCCACTTTATTCCTAAGAATCAGGTCTAGCAGTGCCTCTTTTCTCATCGGACTGGAAACATACTGCTGTAGAAAATTTTCCTGAATACATTTTAGGAACTCTTGCCCTCTCTGCCCTTTACGTTGCTACAATCCCAGTCTATATTCAGACAATTAAAGTCCCCTATTAGAACTACTCTATAATTCTTGCACCTCTCTGTAATTTCTTTGCAAATTTGTTCCTCTATAAGCTTTCCCACTATAGGCTAAACCAAGCAATATAATCACACTTTTTTTTTTGTTCCTTAGCTCTAGCTGTAAGAATGGATATTTTTTAAAAATATTTTTGGGGAATATTGTGTTATTCTGTAGAGAGGGTTGTGTGTGTGTGTGTTTGTATGTGTGTTTGTGTGCGTGTGTGTGTGTAGAGGCGTTAGGTGTGCGTATGTAATAAAATATAGTGGGATTGAGGTACAAGTGAATAGGTTGGATCTAACATTTGCATTTTTAGATAAGTTGAGAGTTTGTGTGAATATCGAAGGAAAGTCAGAGATGACAAGAAACATTTCTGAATCTTACAGGAGTTCCATGGGTGAATAGAAGATGGCATATTACATTTTATTGACCTGAAAGCAGGGACAAAATAGAAACATGAAAGATTTTATATTTGGAGGGATTTGAGTTTCAAAGAGGTGTGAGAACAATGGAACCTGAGATGAAAGGGGGAAAAGGGTATTTTAGAGTTACTGTGGAGAGCTTGGTGGTTGGCTGTTGGCTATGTGAGGAAGACCTCCTGGAAATAGCTCTAGACTGGGAGAAGATGCAGTTTGAATTAGCTATCCAGTCAAGCCAGAAAAGTCTTGGGCTGCAAAAAGCAGTCTTGTTCTGAAGTCTTAGATTTCCACAGCATAGTGGGCGAGAGTTTACGAGGTTGTATGGTATGCCTTAAGGCTACAGCAGTTTTCCTTGGGTAACATTACTGGTTTTTTATGGTTAAACATCTATAACAGAGTGATGCCTGGAAGGTGTTTACTTGTGGGCCTGACCAAGTAGGGAGTCTTTTGGGAGAATGTTTTGTAGGGCTAATTTTAACTTTATAACTGTAATCTTGTGTGTTTAAGTTTTCTTTTCTTCGTGTTAATGAAACTTTTACCTTTGATTTTTAAAACCCCAAATGTGATACTGGACTTCTTGCTGCTGAGATCAGAATGTTTTCTTCTCATTTTCGGAATACAAAAAAAGGATATGGCCCATAAGCCAAGTTTCCCTTAGCGATTTGGTTTACTCAACAATTAGCATCTGTTGTGGTCATAACATAACCAAATAGATTCTGTTCTTGAATCCTCTGAGATATCCTCTCTCTAACACTGCAATGTTCTCCTTAATAAGCTGCCACCTCTCCCTATTTCCTCTCATTCTAATGTTTCCTGAACACCTTGTATCCAGGAATGTTTAACACCTAGTCCTACCCTTCTTTGAGCCAGGTCTCTGTTATAGGCACACCATCATATTCCCACATAGTAATTTGCGCCTATAACTCACCAATCTTATTAACCACGTTCTGTGGTAAATTTCATTTTAGACGTCATTACTTTCTTCCTTACTCTGAATCCAGTAATATCTTACTATTTCCTAATTTAGTGCTATCTGCCTGTCCCAGTAATCTGTGCATTTTGGCATTCCTCTCTCATATTCCCGCCTGGTTACCACACCCTTACCAAGCTAGTTCAAATCCTCCCCAATAGCACTAGCAAATCACCCTGCAAGAAAATCTGTCCTGGCTCTGTTTGGGTGCAGGCCATCTGACCTATATAGGTCCCATCCCCCCAGGGCTGATCCTACTGTCCCAAAAATCTAAAGTCCTCCCTTTTCATCACCATCTTTCTGGCCATGCATTCATTATGTTTTATCCTCCTATTTCTATACTCACTTGCATGTGGAACAGGGAGTAATCCAGAGTTTACTACTTTTGAGGCCCTGCTTGCTAATTTCCTACCTATCTCCATAAATTTTGACTGCAGGACCACATCCCTCTTTCTGCCTGTGTTGTTGGTACTAATGTGGACCACAATCGCTGGCTGTTCATCCTCCCCTTTCAGAGTGTTCTGCAGCTGCTCAGTGACATCTTTGACCCTGGCCCCATGAACCAAAATACCAACCTAGGTTCACGTCTGCAGCCACAGAAACACCTCTCTATTACCCTAACTATTGAACCTCCTATCAGTATTGCTCTTTCAGTCTTCTTTGTGCACCTCTAAGCAGCTCAAAATTAACTTTAGAAGTTTCAAAAAGCATGTCACAATGTTTTTAACTCCTTAATTTCTCAAATATGTAGGAAAAATGTAAAAAAAGAATTCCATGCTATGATCTTCACCATCTTTCTATTGTGTATTGCACTGAGTAAGACTAACACGTGCTCAACTGCAGGCAGCCATTATTGAACTAACTTTATCCCAACAGAGGGGACAGCATAACAAAATGCTTGGCTATTACAATATATTATAGTTAACTAAGGACTTTTCAGGACAAATATACATTTTCCAGAGAGGAAGTTCAATTTGAATATGAATAATCTTAACAGAATTTCTTGTTTAATGCTGGAACAAAAAAATGTGAACAAAAGAAAACACTCCTGCTAAACAAAGGGCAAAGGCCTAATCTTAACAGAATTTCTTGTTTAATGCTGGAACAAAAGAATGTGAACAAAAGAAAACACTTCTGCTAAACAAAGGGCAAAGGCCTATAGCAACCACTATGTTGCATTTGCGAAGGACACAAGCTGCTTTATGAAGACACAGAGTCTATGGAGTTCTCAGAGACAATGGCTAAACTAAACCCAGATTGCAACCAGAGAGAGGTCATGTGACTCAGCTTTTCGGTGTAAATTATCCTGGATTTGAACTAATAGTCAGAGATAGACTGTCACAGGGATAGAAGGGGGGAGGGGGGATGTGTATGTTCTTTTTGTATTAGTGGCCATATTTGTACATTTTAAATCTTGTATTAATAATTTCTGCATCTTTACGCGAGTGATTTTTAAAAATAATACTCACTCTTTACTTGTTTACTTAAGGAACCTGGCTAGCTTATTCCTTACACCAAGCTACACACAGTTAAGTATATATACTGAATTGGCAATATTGCCTCCTTTTATAAATTCAAACTCTATTGTAACCAACCCAGGAGTGAGACAAAGAAAGAAGTCAGTTCACCCCTTCTAACCTGGTTGTAACAAGTCAGTGGGATTACGACACATGATTGGAAGAAATCCTGTGGACATTCAACCCTTTTAGTTTTACCTTTTGACTAAACTACTGCTCTGCAGAGGGGAGGGCTATATAAGATCTTCCTTTGTATTGTGGATTAGGATTCTTCATATGGCAGTCAGTGCATTTCCTGTGAAAGTTTGTACATTTGTGGTAATGTTAATAACTTCAATTGTCTGCTAATGCTATTACACCAGGAAAATTCACAAGAGATTAATCAGCTTAGTCTCTTTGCTCTAGACATACTTGGGCATAGTTACAAGCTCGTCACCAGCTGCAGAGCCTTACAATTTTTGCCCTCCTATTTGTGTGTGCACCATGTTCCAAAACAGTAAATAGTTTTCCATACACCTTCTGTAATATGTTTTCAAGTCTTTTTTATGCCTAAGGTGCTATATAAATGGAAATGAATGAGTTGTTATACTGTAACGGCGAATTAGGCACTTTGATTTTCATCTTTAAATCTGATTGCTTTTAACAGAGAACTGCATTGTGTTTCTATGTTTGCTCCATTTGCCGTATCTGCTTCTCTGCCCCTTCCAATTTTAATTGGATATCGAGTCAGCTGATGTGACTAAAAATTGTTTCTTCACTAACAAAGTAATTTTGTTAAAGTTGCATACAATTAAAAAATAAGTGTTTCCTCAGTAAATAAAATGTTACGGATATTAAATAAACAGCCTTACACTTGTTTCCTGAATGTTTGGAAAGAAAGACGTGGGCCCAGATTTTCACTCCCGGGTCGGGTGCATTTAGACAGGAGAATTCCTGGCTCTGCGAACCCGACCATTAAATGGCCGCCCACAGTTCTGATTTTTATCCTGGGGTTGTTGTGGGCGGACGGGGTGGGCGGTGAGCTGGATTAGAAGTCAGGCCTGCATCCCCCCTCGCCCTGGAATGAGTGTGGAGACTGCCGGCCGCAGAAGCGGGCTAGGCACAAGGCCTGCCTCTGTGCACTGACACTTTGTTGAATTAAATTTTAAAAAGATTAAAAATAAAAGCAGCTCTCCAGCCTTTACCCCCTCTCACTCCCCCATACACTCCACATGCCCCATCAATACCAGTTTATGCCACCTCATGACCCCTCATACCCCTATGCCCCCCACATCCCTATTTCCCTGTATAGCTCCTTATGCCAACTCATACCAATCCATGCTCCACCCACCACCTTTTGCCCTTAACCCCTCCATGCCAACTCACTTAGTATACTTTGCCAATTCTTTAACAGCTTTGCCAGTTCTTTGACAATTCCAATGAATTTTATGCACAATCCTGTTTACTTTTAACAATCCCAAACGGTTTCTTACCTATCACAAACAGTGCCTAATCTCCCCCAAAGATGTCCTGGGACTTATCTCTCCTGGCTATCCAAACAAATCCACCAAGTTCAGACCAACTCTTAGCTGGTCTAATCTGCACACTCCAGGTTTCACACTCCTGGCCTACTAAAATTCCACTTCCGTGGTGGCAACTGGTGACTTAATTGGCTAGCTCTCTGCACTGAGAGGCTCTCCGCTGTAGCAAAATTCAGGCCTTACATTTATATACCTCATTTCATGGTCAATTGAGTACTTTAAGAGCAGTCACTGGTGTAATGTAGGAAAAGCAGCAGCCAATTTATGCACAGCAAGTTCCCGCAAACAACCACGTGATGATGATCAGACCGGGGATAGCTCCCCTGCAAAATAGTGCCTTTCTAATTTCAGGTTACTATTGGAATTCTACTGAGAGGATGAGAGTTCTGTTGGGACCTCTGAAAGCCTCCAACTGTCTCCCAAGTTAAAGTATTAGATCCAAAATGTATCTCTGTAGATTCTTAAAAGGAGTTTGGGATGCAGTCTACGCCTTTAAGCATGAGCAACCAGTAGTTCTGCTCTACAGATGTTTCATTGTAGGAGTGGGACTCCCAGAAATTTGAAGGTTGTCGGGTGATCACCATCAAATTATAGAGTCCATTGCGAATGTGAAACAAATCCTTCACAGTATGGTAGTCAGCATAGGGGAGTTCACTATCTGCACCCGTGTAATGATCTGTGATCAGATTACAGAATTGCAATTTTCTCTAGACCACCTCCAAGGGCACTTACAAGGAGCTACTCCTAAGAGAGAGGTCCAAATCTCGTGATGGGATCCCTTAGGAGTTTTGTACCTGATGGCATGAACATCTTTGGCTCCAGTCTCTGGAAGACCTTTCTTAGGGAATTTGCCTTGCTGGTGAATCATCTGGACAGGACTATAATGTGATTCCAGCAATCTTACAGCAGCTCTGTGGTCTTCCCGCATGCAGATAGCCAAGGGTGCCAAGAAAGTGCCCAGAAGCAGAGGCATGAAAGGACGAGATAGAGATGAGAGGAGTATTTCTCATAATAGCTCATCTTCCCTGATACTCAGCTGCCTCATTCAAAAAACTCCTGTTTACCCTAAAAGTAAACAGGCTTAGGTAACCATCACAGCAGATTAAGCAGGATTGTACATTTGCAGGGAGTTCATCTGAGTCTGTTGAAGGAATAACTAACCCCTCTTATCTTAGGCCCTTGAGAAATTCAGGAAATAACCCCAACTCTTCTTAATCCTATGATTGAATTTAGAAACATTGTTTATTAGATAGTACAAAACGTTCAGCATGCTTTATCACTGAGGGAAGAAACAGTAAATCATGCAAAAAAAAAGCATCTTTAATCAATGGGCGGAATCATCCCAGATTTGCACTGTGTGATAGTGGGCGGGAAAAAGGACGTTTTACCCGTTGGCCGCAATGGCAGCTTTTCATGCTGTATCATCCCAATCCCGCCTCATTAATCATGCATTCCCGGGAAACACGCCATTTCAATGGCGGGCGGGCTGTCATTCGTCCGCCATGCCATCACCTTGCCTCTTCATTACGCTGGGCAAAATATTTAAAGTGCAGCCATGTGCACACCCTTCAGTGCTTCCAGCCCAGGACTGCTGCAAAAAGACATTGCCCCAAAGAGCAAGAAGACTGCAGCCCCCCGGTTTAATGATGTCCCCCTCGAGCGCCTTTTGAATGCAGTGGAGGCCTGCCGTGATGTCCTCTACCCCTGCTATGGCCGCAGGTGGGGCAGCAACATCACTAATCCAGCATGGAAGGTGGTGGCAGCGGTAGTCAGTGCCAATACCCTGCAAAAGAGTACAGCCACCTAGTGCTGAAAGAGGATGAATGATGATCTCCGTTCCACCAGGGTGAGCCACTCTTCTCATCACTCTCAATTCACACACTCACAAACCCATCACACATCTGCAGGGATCTCACTCACTGCCAGTTCAAGGGACATCACCATTCACACTCTCACACACAACTTCATTGTCCTCATCCCGTCCATGGCACCACTCACCACCCACATATGCCAGCTATACTTATCATCTGGCCTGGCAGGCATCCTGCTTACACTCTGTCCATCTGTATTCATGCAAGACAAGCTGGTACACAACAAGGGGGATAGGTCACAGACTGGTGGAGGAATACCTGAAATCAAAGTCCTCACAAACTTTGAAAATAGAGCTATCCGGCTGGCTGTTGAGGATCTGGACCGTTCCTGTGCTGACAGTGAGGTTGGTGGTGCTCAACTAAGTGAGGATCCAGCAGTGCAGCATCCATCAGACAACGATGTTGTGAGTGATGTGTCCTGTTCCACAGCCTCCTGTCATGCACTAATTATCTCTCCTTGTTTTCGAAGGCACATATGGAAGAGAGCCAACAGAGTCCACGACCCAGGGCCTCCAATCAAGCCCCCAAGAAACCCCTGAAGAAAAATCTGAAGGCACATTCATTGAAGATCTCACTATAGCTGCCCCTTGTCAGGAGTCAGCAATGGGCCCTCGGGTACCCATAGGGAGGAGGATCAACATGTGCACACCCTAGGGCCATCCACCCAGGTGACTCCGGGAGTGCCCTTCTCATTTGAATCCCCACTTCTTGTGACCCTAGCAGCTCCACCTCCACAGGCCGTGGAGGGTGCCATTACCACACAGCAGGACCCCAAAAGCAGGCCAGGGCCCTTCAGGTCCCGGCCCTCCAGAGGATTCCCACCAAGGTGGTCACAGGCAGGGTGTAGCAGTCAGCAGGCTACCTCCACCTCCGCTGTGGATATTGGTGGAGCACCAAGACAAAGCGGTTGGGTTAGGAAGTTTAAGAAGATCCAGTTGCACATCCTGGGCATGGGTGTTAATCACTTGTACGTACAGTTCGCTGTTGTCAGTAAACTCCCAAGAATGTCTCCCTGCCCATGGCTCCTTGTTCTTATGAACAATGTTTGTGTCACTCAGATGTGAAACCTTGGTTCGTGCACAAGATAAAGGCAAGTGTGTCAGTCTGAGGGCCTCTTCCCTGTGATTTGTGCAGCCTTCAGACCAAAGTGATGGTCCAGCTTCACACTAACTGGACACATTAGTGATGGTGCTGATCATTGCTGCCAGGATGTAGTGTGCAGGGGCCATAGATTTCCGTAATTCTCTCTGTGTGCTCTCAGCATCTTTGAGGTTGGGCTGGCCACCACCTTGTCAGCATCTGTGACCAGTGATGCTGTGCTCCTGAAGGGGTCAGGTACTGAAGACTGACAAAGGATCAGGTGCATTTAAAGTTACATGGCTGTGCCTGCATGATATGACCCTGATCATAGAGCGCAAGCGAGCTTCCCTTGGCCAGACAGGAGTCGGGCATTCACAAAGGCTATGTGAAGATCTATGGAGTGTCCTCGCTGCTTGTCACCATCATCCTCTTGGAATTGAGCGACTATTAGGCTCTCTGCTGCATCTCCATGACAGGAGCATTATCACAGAGGGTATGTATGCTGCCATCTGCCAGACTGGAGTCAAGCGTTTTCAGATGCAATGTGAGGATCTATGATATATCCTCACTGCATGTTGTCATTATCCTCCACAAATTTAGCAGCAATGAGGGCCTCCCAAGCGTACCTGCCTCATTTGGCCAGTGTGATGCCCTCATCGCCATCATCCTTGCCTTCGAGGACCTCCTCACCCTCATCCCTGTCGACATCCTCCTCACCAGAGGAGACATACAGCTCCTGCACCTCCTCCTCAGCCAGCTCCTCTCCCTGTTGCAGTGCCAGGTTGTGAAGGGCGCAGCAGGCGACGATGATGAGTGACACCCTCTGTGAACTATATTGCAGGGCTCCACCAGACCGGTCTAGGCACCAGAACCTCATTTTCAGCACCTCGATGGTTTGCTCTACCAATGTGCAAGTTGCAACATGAGCCTTATTGTACCTTCGCTCTGCTGCACTCTGAGGCAGCCGCACGGGTGTCAACAGCCACATTCTCTGCGGGTAGGCCTTGTCCCTGAGGAGCCATCCCTGCAGCCTCATTGGACCCTGGAAGATGTCAGGGATCTGAGACCGAGTGAGAATGTATGAGTCATGGGAACCATGTGCAGACCTGCAGGGTGTGTTTATGGTTGTCGCCCTTGTGGTTGACATAGTTGACCACTTGTTGCCACAGAGATCTGAGAGCCATGTGAATGCAGTCGATGGCACCATGCACCTTTGGAAAACCGAGATCTGGGTAAACCCCATCGGTCTTGCATCCTGGCTTTCTTGGTTCCAGGCGAAATGCACAAAGTTATGTGCCTTCGCGAAGGTGGTGTCCGTGACCTCATGAATGCATTTGTGGGTGGTGGCTTGCGATATCCCACAGAGATCACCTGTGGAGCCCTGAATTGAGCCACGAGTGTAAAGTGCCGCAGTCACTTTCACTGTCATGGGCAGTGGATGCCCTCCATGTCCCCGTGGCGCCAGACCCTGCAGCAGCTGGCAAATGTGAATGACCAGTTTCCTAGACATGTGCATTCTTTGGTGACAGTGGTTATCAGTCGTCTGCAGGAATGGAAGGCGGCATCTATAGACCCTGGATCTAGCTAGGCGCTGACCCGCAATGGCTCGCTGTGGCGCTTCAGCGGCGTGTGTCAGAGCCCCAGCTGCCCCTTCTTCCTGAGGGTGCTGCTCCTCTCTCTGCCCAGCCAGGCTCCTCCGTCGCTCTCTTCTCCTTCACCTCCGCTCTCTGTCAGCCATGAGGCATACAGCTAGGTCACTAGGCTCCGTGCTCCAATGTACTCCCTTGGTAGGTTGAAAGAGGGAGACACGTAGGTTAGATTGAGTGTACTGAGAACCCCTCTTGGTTAAGTTTGAAGGCCCCATAAAGCATTCTAGAGAATGCTGGCCATCACTTGGATGGCCAGAGTTTAGTGTGCTGCATGGCTGCCCAAGACCCCACCTCCCTCCACCCCACCCCACTCCACCTGACTGACTGGCGGCAGCTTTGCCCATTGGACTACACACTGTGCTCTCAGCTCAGGCACAGACATTCTCTTGACCCGCACTGCAAAGCTGCAGGTTAGCATGAATCATGGGGGAGACTGGTCCAAACCAGGATGCTGGCATTGCAAGGGGCTGTGAGTGCCCGAACCAGTGACTGCTCTATGGACAGCTTTTGCAAGGAGAGTGCACAATGTATGCAGTCGTCCAACTGTTCTGCAGTCCACTAAAACACTCATTAGTTTGCAGTCTGTGCCCGAGGCTTTGGAGCACTTGGTGGCACTTTCATGCCCCTGCGTTGCTCGAGTGGGCAGAAAAACTAGAGGCATGACTCCAATCAGGGACCGTACTTTCCGGGACACCCTGGTCCACTCCTCCATTACCTCCAACACCTCACCCCCCTCCCACAGCACCTTCCCATGCAATCGCAGAAGGTGCAACACCTGCCCCTTTACTTCCTCCCTCCTCACCATCCAAGGGCCCAAACACTCCTTTCAGGTGAAGCAGTACTTCACTTGCACCTCCTTCAATTTGGTTGACTGCATTCGCTGCTCCCAAAGCGGTCTCCTCTATACTTGGGTGTACCTGGGTACCTTTGGTCTATCCGCAAGCATGACCCAGACCTCCTTGACGCTTCCCATTTCAACACACCAGCCTGCTCTCATGCCCACATGTCTGTCCTTGGCCTGTTGCAATGTCCCAGTGAAGCCCAACGCAAACTGGAGGAACAGCACCTCATTTTCCGACTAGGCACTTTACAGCCTTCCGGACTTTACATTGAGTTCAACAACTTCAGACCATGAACAGTTGCCTTCATCCTTATCCCCTTTCTTCAATATTAATTTTTATATTTTAATTTTTATTTTTATCCACTTATTTTTATTTAATTTCATTTTTATTCTTGTTTTATCCCCACCTTTTATCCTATTTTGGATCTTTTTTCTCACCACCGCCCCCTCCCTGCATTTCAGCCCTTGCCCCCTGCCTCCAAGTCACCTCAACAGCAGGGCAGCCCTTGCCCAGCACTGCACTGTCAATCAGCTGGGAAAAAGCAACTTGCTTCTGCCCTTGTCTGACGTGCGATTACTCTTCCCTGATGTCCAGCAAGCAACCATCGCGAGCGCTGTGTAACACTACTGTACACGCATCTGTGAGTTCTCCTCGAAGTGTAGCTTGGCAGATGCACACTTTATATATGCTGTTGTGAAACACATTGGCGTGCAATCACACCAGCATGCTCGGATGATCCAGTGTGGGGTGGATGATTCTGGCGAGCTGCGCTTATAATGATATGCAGATGTATTACATTGACGTTCCCGATGTCCAACGGTGGGAAACGTGGCCCGCCATTGACGGGCAGAGTGGACAGTTGCAAAATGTTTTCACAACGTTGTGAAACTGATTTTTGGCCTTCTCACCATATTGTCTGCTCACGCCGCCAATCATGCCTGCCGCCAACAGGCACGGAAAGTTCCGCCCAATAGCTTTAACAGTCTCTACTAAGTTTAAACAATGGGTCAGTGCTTGAAACATTAATTTGCCTGTAGTCTCAGTAGTTCCTGATTGAACTGTTGAATGTTTTCAGGATTTTCTATTTCTGTTTGTTGTACTTGTTTGGGTTTTCTAAATGCAAATTTGATCTCTCCGTTTGAGTGTACGACTGAATGTTTACTGATGGTGGTTGGATGATGTTGTCATGATATTAAATAGGGTTAATGTAGTAGTTAAGGATGAACCTGGTTGTGCTTTGTACCTAATTATCCATTTCAAGTTCATTGTTTCTGGATTATCCTTTTGCCATTTTCAATGCATGGTGTTCAAGTGGAGCTAGAAAATCTGCTGACTTTCCTTCAATGTTGCGCCCACTTGAACTCTTTTCTGCCCCTGCTGCATGTATTCTCCAAATGGTAAAATTGTGAAAGATTTAGCACTGCACCATAATTTTAGACATATTTTCTGAGCTGCACAACAGTGCCTCACTATCCCAAGTTGAGCAGTAGAATTTATGCTTCATCAGTTCAATAGTGTGCTCTAATTAGCTCCTGGAGATAGTTGCCTCATTACATGTTCTTTACACTGCTGTTCTGCGATTACACACTGGTGTCATCAGCCAGGATGTAAAGTGGTTCTATGATCTCCTAAGATCCATTCATCTACGGAGGATCACTTGTGAAACTAGGATGCGCTGTTGAGTGTTTGCGAATGAATTAATCAGAGAAGTATTCAGGATAGTTTACATCTGCCTGTGTTGTGTAAAGATGATGGTCACAGGCAACCTGAACATTTATTAAGTTGAATCGCTTCTTGTTCATGTGAAACTCATAAAACATATGAAAATGGTGGACATGGAATGACCAGCCAAGCTTGTCCCACAGTGACAATTGCTGGAGTATCATGACAAAACACTTCCAATCTACATTGACTCCTCCCCTACCCACTACCAGCCATGTAGTATCCTAGGAGGCAAAAAAATGAAGGGAAAAACAGGCCCAATAAAAACAATGTGCTAGAAAATTCCTCTCCTCCTTCCTCAGATAATAAAAACCATCCAGGGCATGACATGGACCATATTGTCTAAAACCCACTTACCTTCTATATGGTGCAATCTCTGTCCCAGTTAATAACCAGATCAGCTGCCAGATACATTTTTTTGGAGGGACCAGTGTGGCTTCAATAAGGCTTTGACTATGTGTCTTCAGGAGTATGCAGTGCTCCAGGTTTTACAAGTGCACAGTGATAATGCTGTACCAATGATATGATGCCTCAGAATTCCGAGGTCATCAAAGACAGCCCTAACAGATGCACTGAAAGTGTACTGATAAAGCTTGAGCCAGGGAGCAGCAGAATGGTCCCAGAGGTAATCTAGGGCAATTACAAATCCTGTTTTCCATTGCCTCTGCACTGAGTCACCAGCCTAATTGAAAGCATATAGCATATCTTAGCTTCTATATTGTACTGTATAAAAATAAACCTTTATAAAGAAAAATTTAGATCATAAAACAAGATTTTATGTAGTTTAATGTCTTGTGAAGGTAGTATATGAAGCAGCACTTTGGCATTCTGCAGCTTTTTGCAGTAGATCGCATACATTTTTTCTTCCTGTGGGGCAGAGTATTGCCCTTGTCGGGCGGGCTCGGCGCCAGCAGGCAGGGGCAGTTGGGAAGCCGACTGCCACCGGCGATCAAGGCCAGAAGGCAATTTCATGCTGGTGGGCCAACTAAGGCCCGCCAACGTGAAATGTGAGTGGCGGCGCTGCCTGTGCTGGCGGGGGGAAGGTGGGGTGTGCAGGGGTGAGGAGGGCGAGTGGGGTGAGTGTGAACTTCACGTATGCGCGTGAGTGCATGCTTCATAGTCTTCCTGAGGCACAGAACTGTCTCGAGGGAGATGAAAAGTTATATAAAAAAAGAAATAAATAATGTAATAAAACATGTCCGCTCATGTGACTCTGTCACATGAGCAGGGACGTGTTATTAGTAAAATTTTAAATTTTTAATTTTAGTTTTATCTGCTTTACGAAACCTCACCCCGTCCATGGATGAGATTTCCTAAAAAGTGCAAAGGCCTCTTGGCCTTTTCGCCTGCCCGCTAACCACTAGGTTGCACGGGCTGCGAAAAATTCTATTCACTTGATCCTTTAATGGCCTTAACAGGCCTTTTAATTGTTGATGGGCACGCTGCTGACTCTGGCGCCTGACTGCCAAATGAAATATTGCGTGACTGCGTGTTGATGACGGGATGCTCACCTGACATCAACGCGCATCATTTTATGCTTGAGCAGGTCAGTCGTGCGCCCGCCAAGCTAAAAATTTTGCCCCTGGTTTCTGAAGCAAGTTGAGTAAACACAAAATTCAGATTATTGATTTAATTTTGTAATCAATGTTTGCTATCTTGGCCATTTCTACTTCACAGTCAATCTTTTATTTAATCCCAATAGCACTGATCCCAATAGCACTGATACCATAATAATACATTGTAATTTGGTTTCCTATGCTTGAATCTATCCTTGCTTTCTAATTCAAAACCAAAGATTCAACTTTTTTTTTTTAGGAATCAACATTGATTGTGTTCTGTATCAACTTGTATGAATATAGGAAAATGCATGTGTTAAGCTATAGTAGGTTGGCTGTTCCTTATGGTAATCACTAGTGTTTTAAGCAGATGCCATGGGAAGAAATTTTATCCTGCAAAGGTGAGTGGGTTTTGGCCTGTGTGGGGAGATTTAAGAAAACATAAAATGCCAGTGGGTTGGAACCCATTGGTTGACCTTCGCATTTAACCAGTTTTGTTTTGGAACAGTGCAGGGAACCCCTGGGGCAGCAATTTAAATATGTTTGAAAAACAATTGCTTGAAGATTTAACATTGCATTCTGGCTTAAACTGTCAGCGCATGTGTTTCCCGAACTGTAAAATTCACCAGGGTCAACAAGGCAAGAGCAAAGTGGGGATTGATGAAACTGTGAAATTGATAGGCTACAAAGTGTTTAAATACTTATGCAGGGCAGCTACTTCTTTGCCTAAGGGTTTTGCTCACAGGACTTTTCTGAGAGTGTGCTTTCATGACTTTGGAGGTGATTTTTAACACTTTGGAGGTGATTTTCAACACTTTGGAGGTGATTTCTGCTATCTTGGACCTTTTTTTTCACTTTGATCTGCACTTTGCACCTGCCCATCTTCACAGCAGCTCCACTTTGGAACTCTGATAATCAACACCAGCAGGAGCAGTGGCAGCCTTCTCAGCCACCTGCCGCTGCACAAACAGAGTTATTAAAGTTATTTGAGGATGTAACAAGCTGAACGGATAAAGCGGGAATCAGTAGATGTAGTGTAAATGGAGAGAGACTGCGGAATGCTGCGCACAGACATATCTGGGTGCCCTCAAACATGAACCACAAAAGGTTAGCATGCGGCTCCAGCAATTAGGAAGGCAAATGAAATATTGGCCTTTATTGCAAGGGGGATGGAGTATAAAAGTAGGGAAGTCTTGCTGCAACTGTATAGGGCATTGGTGAGACAACATCTAGAGTACAGTTTTGGTCTCCTTATTAAAAGAATGATCTACTTGCATTGTAGGCAGTTCAGAGAAGGTTCACTGGGTTATTTCCTGGAAGGAAGTGGTTGTTTTGTGAGGAAAGATTGAGCAGGTTGGGTCTATATACGTTGGTGTTTAGAAGAATGAGAAATGATCTTATTGAAACACATAAGGTCCTAGGGGTTTGACAAGCTAGATGCTGAGAGGATGTTTCTCCTCAGGAGAATCTAGAACCGGGGCCAGGGTTTGAGAATAAGGGATTTCTTATTTAAGATGGTGATGAGGAGAAATTTCTTCTCTCAGAGGGTCATTAAGCTTTGGAATTCTCTACTCCAGAGAGTAGTGGAGGCTGTGCCATTGAATATATTCAAGTTAAATTAGACAGATTTCTGATGTAGAAGGGAGTCAAGGATTTTGGGGGGCATGCATTAAAATGGATTTGAGACTATGATCAGATCAGCCATGATGTTATTGAATGGTTGAGCAGGCTCAAGGAGCGGAATGGCCGACTCCTGCTCCTATTTCTTATGTTCTTTTGATGCACAGGAAAGGTACAACAAAACCACATGAACACAAGAGTGGTCACTGAACAAGCCATTGGGCTGCTGAAGATGCTGGCAGGTGCCTCGACAGTTCTTGGGGTGCCTTCAGCATGCAACAGCAAAAGTGTCCCGAATGAGAGTTGTCTGCTGTGCCTTGCATAGCATGACACAGCAGAGTGCAATGGAGTTGCAGGCACATGAAAGTGATGGCCATGCTGCATCTTGGAATGAAAAGGGATGGCAACAGGAGAAGGAAGCTGAATCTCATGTGGAAAGTGTCTCTCCAGTTGCATACCTAGCTGCTAGTGATGCCCCAAACTGCCACATATGAGCATGACACAGCTAACCTGAGGCTGTGAAAGTATGTGGCTCATCAATAATGACCCTACTACCCTTTACCTCCCTCAATCCAACCCAAAGCATTCCCACAGTCCACCTTACTAACACCCACTGCTCATTTTCCACTTCTTTCATACTCTCATACCATTTACCTAAAGGTTGATGTCCTCTTTGTAGCCAAGAGGAAGTAATGAAGATGACTGGACAATGGAGACAAAGTTTATGGTGCTTAACAGTTACAATATAGTGAACACATTAACGGACATAAAGCACCCAAGTGATTTTCTTGTGCCACTACAAATCCTTTGTTTTCTTTTTCTACCATTCTTACACATATGTCTTCACCAGAGCTAGAGACAGGCTGCTTGGTATCCTGCTCTGGCTGTTCAGATGCTCGTGACTGATGTGACCCCTTGAGTTTTGTAGCATCTGAGGCCAAAGCCTACCCCATCTGTGCAGAGGCAGTTTTGGTCATTTGGGCAGAAATTAGCATGTGACTGAGGGTTTGGGAGGGCAAAGGGCCAAGTGTTTTCCATGAGCAAAGCCCCCCCACTTCCATCTGCCCTTTCTCTGTTTCCCTCTCATGGCCCGCTTGCACTTCCCTGCTAGCTAAGAGCTGGAGAGCACTTTGCTGTATTTTACTGAGGTTCACAATGTCCAAGGGAAGGCTTTTCTCCATCTAATTTAAGCTGGGCACATCACTGTGTAGGCCATTGGTGAGGGCCAGTATGCACTTAGTTGCCTGCTGTACTTGATGCCCCATGGAATATGGCCACTCTTTCCATGGACCTAGTTGCCCCTTCCAATCTTTCTCCAGTGGTGCAGAGTGCCTCGAAAAATGTTGAAAGAATCACACACATTTTCTGTTGCTGGTCAATGCCCCTGAGGTTCAGCATCTGTGTCCAGCAGAGCAGAGCTTGGAGTATCCTATGCCCTCTGCCAGGAACTCGCCACTGCTATCCCTGTTTCCAACACCTGCTCCTGCTCACTTGTGATGGGTAACTCACTGTGACAACATGGGATGTGGGCATCGCTGGCTAGGCCAACATTTATTGCCCATACCGAATTGCCCTTGAGAAGATGGTGGTGAGCTGCCTTCTTGAACCGCTGCAGTCCACTGTGATGTTAATATACCCACAGTGCTGTTAGGGAGAGAGTTCCAGGATTTTGACCTAGTGACAGTGCAGAAACGGTGATATAATTCCAAGTCAGGATGGTGAGTGGCTTGGAGGGGAACTTGTCGGTGGTGGTGTTCCCATGTGTCTGCTGCCCTTGCTCTTTTAGATGGTAGTTGTCATGGAAGGTACTGTTGAAGGAGCCTTGGTGAGTTTCTGCACTGCATTTTGTAGGTGGTACACATTGCTGCCACTGTGCATCGGTGGTGGAGGGAGTGAGTATTTGAGGATGCTAATCAAGTGGCCTGCTTTGTCTTGGATGTTGTCCAGCTTCTTGAGTGTCATTGGAGCTGTACTCATCCAGGCAAGTGGAGAGTATGCCATCACATTCCTGACTTGTGCCTTGTAGATGGTGGACAGGCTTTGTGAGGTCAGGAGATGGGTTACTTGCCACAGGATTCCTAGCCTCTGATATGCTCTTGTAGCCACAGTATTTATATGGCAAGCCCAGTTTAGTTTCAGATCAGTGGTCGCCCCCTAGGATGTTGATAATAGGGGATTCCATGATGGTAATGCCGTTGAATGTCAAGGGATGATGGCTAGATTCTCTCTTGTTGGAGATGGTCATTGCCTGGCACTTGTGTGGTGTGAATGTTACTTGCCATTTGTCATCCCAAGCCTAGATATTGTCCAGGTCTTGCTGCATTTGGACATGGATGGCTTCAGTATCTGAGGATTGCAAATGGTGCTGAACATTGCACAATCATCAGTGAACATCTCCACTTCTGACCTTATGATGGAAGGAAGGTCATTGATGGAGCAATTGAAGATGGTTTGACTTAGGTATCTGGGAGACTCCCACTCTCCATCTCCCATGGACAGGCATGCTGCATTTTGGGTTCTTTCCAATGTACAGTGGTCAAGGTGGCTTTGAGTCTGTGGTGATATCACTTTAAAGGAATATACAAATGAACAAGTAGACAGGATGTAGAGCAGCATGTGACCAGCAGCCAGTATAGTGTGTGTACAGTATGTGTAGAATTGCAGCTGTGCTATTGTTATGAAGAATAGTTGCTGAATCTATAAAGTAGAAGTGTCTACTGAGCCATCCTGTACTGTATCTTTAAATAACCTGATCCTACGTCTAGTTTACCAGTCCTCTTTGTGAATTGGTAAGTTTGTGCACAGCAAACATAGAAACACAACATGATGGCAGCGATGTCAATTTGAAGACCACAGGATGAGCCAGAGACAAGATAGAGGCTATATGTACATCGAAACTCTGGAAGGCAGACAGTGCTTTGCAGAACAGCGAGTACCCGATTTGTGGACTAGTCGGATTGGTGGTTGATGGGAGCAACAAGTCAGTTTAGAGTCGTGTTATGCTAGTTATGAAAAGCTTATGTTAGTTTTGAATCAGCGGGAAAAGCTGCAGGTCCATTGCAACATCCTTAGGCACCATTCTGGCACAAAAGACAAAAGCGCGTAAAATGGAAAATACCTGAACTGCAGCCACGGAAAAGGAGGGATGCAACAGCTGCATTAGTGACTCTCTCCACAGGAGAGAGAGGTTACAATTTCCCTACACATCAGGAAAATGACCACCAAATTCCTCAGCATGAATTGGAAGGTGACAGATGTCCTAACCAAATTTAGGGTTTTCAAACAAAAGATGGAACTATGTTTCTTAGATTTACCCATCACAAAACCAGATAAAAAAGTGCTCAAAATAAAGATAGCCATTGCAAATGAGATATTGCATAAAGTCAACACTTTGGGCCTGTCTGAGGAGGATCAGAAGGCCACTGTTAAGCCATGATCAGCTTCGGTTAAAGTGATTCACTGTTTGGATCTTGTGTCCCACAGACAGCAGCTACAAAAATCGATGGATCAGTTTGTCAGCAGATGCCATGATAAGGGTAAGGATTATGATTTTTTGGAAGCTGAGCCATCTGAATGGATAACAGAGCTGCTTGTAGCTTTTACGGTGATCAAAGCCTCACACAAAGGGCAGGATTTTCGGGTCGTCGGGCGGGTGTGAAGGGCAGGCCCAGGAGCGGCCGGGAAATGGCTCGCCACCCACAATTGGCACATGACCATCATTTCACGCCAATTAACAGCCAGCCGGTGTGAAAGGCGCGCTGAGAAGCTCAGCGCTGTGGGTGGGAGGAGGGCGAGCGCTGAACTCTGCGCAGGCACAGGGGAGCGGGCACTGAAAGCTCCCTGAAGGCAGAGAGCTGCCTCATGGAGCTGAAGTACTTTAAACCAATGAATAAAATTTTTAAAATTCCGGAAAAAATGTCCACGCAGCGGACTCACTCACCTTAACGTTTAGATTTGAAAAATTCTGCCCCAAATTTTTTATTATTTTTAAATTTAATTACGGAAAACTTATCCTGCCCATGGATGAGGTTTCCTCAAAAATCTAAAGACCGCCTTGCCGATTCGCCCGTCTGCCAACTGTAACATTGGACGGGCTGCGAAAAATACAGGTGAATTAATTGATTAACGGCCTTTATAGGCCTCTTATTTGTCAGTGGGTGCGTTGCTGACTTGCATCCACCCACTGACCAAAATATCGTGCGAGTGCACGATGACGTCAGGACGCTCGCCCGACGTCATCGTGTGTTGTTTCACGCTCGTGTGTATCGGGTGCATGCCTGCTTGCCAAGTGGAAAAGCCTGCCCAAAGACCTTTTGGAGAAAAAAAAAGGTCACAATGTTGACACACTGCTGAAAGATGGCAGTAAATACAAAGCCATCGTGGCTGGACAACAATACTTGCAAGCATTAAAGCATTAGATGCAGCTACCAATAATGGTACAGTAGCCAGGAAGCAGAAAGCAAGCAAGCCATGTGGGAATTGCAGTTTGCACTCACCATGAAGCTGTCCTGCATTCCAAGATCTTTGGAAGGTGTGGGTGTAAAAAGACATTTGGTTCACCTATGTAGGAAACCTGCTCCTGGACATGCAACCAGAGACTACAATAAGATGCAACCAAACAAAAAGTATTTGCAAAGTATTAGCAGCAGCAACAGGGAGTGTGCCAGAGACCCACATAAGTGCAAGCCCATACATGAAATTAGTGGCCAGACAGACCAGAGTGAAGATTCAGAGTGGAAAAATCTTCAACGGGAAAGCGAACAGGCCTTCCACACTGTGAATGTGACACAATGTGTGGATAAAGTCAAACAGTGAGAGGCTTTTGCTACTATCAGCATCATATGCCTGAAGAAAAATGGCAAATGCACGTTTACGGCCAAAGTTGACATAGAAGCAAGCGCAAACATCTTGCCAGTCAGTATCCTAAAGGATATGTACCTAGTTCATTGGAAGTCAATGATACAACCTATGACAGACAAATTAACTGCATACAATGGGTCACCCATTCATTGCATAGGTATGTTGACGTTGAAATGCAGTTACGGCAAGTCTGCATGGAAACCACAAGTATTTTACCTGGTAAACACGAGCGGACCAGCAATAGTGGGGTTATTGGAATATACGGAGCTCAACATTGTGACCATACAAGAGATTGCTAATATACCTAGCACGGCAGAAGAGGCCAAGAATAATTGCACTGAGTCAGCCCATAGCCTATGGCAGATATACCCAGACAGATTCAACACTATAGGAAACTTCAGAGCTGATGCTGCACTACACCTCAAAGAAGATGTAATTCAGTTAATCGACCCCCCTAGAAAGTGCAGTGTGCACGTATAAGAGAAACTTAAGAGTGAGTTGGATGACCTGGACTGTATTGGCATTATTTGTCATATGCATCAGCACACTGGTGCAGTTCTATCAGGTGCTTACTGATAAAAGATGGTGCAATCCGGGTATATTTGGACCCAAGACATCTAAATCCTCCTCTAAAGAGATGCCCACACAAGATTCAACATTAGAAGAACTGAATCCCAAATTCACAGGAGCAGAATTTTTCTCCAAGTTAGATGTCAAACACTCTCCAGCTCTGAAGAAGGGTCATACGGACTCAGAACGTCAATTCTGTTTCTCTCTCCACAGATGCTGCTAGACCTTCTGAGTTTGTCCAGCATTTTCTGTTTTATTACAGATGTTGGTCAATTCATTTGGCCGAGGGATATCAAGAATGAATTATGTTGGAATATTTGCAAGATACTGCTTCTAGAGATTACCTTTGGGTTTATCCATCAGTCAAGATCTGTTCCAGCAGCTACTGGATAGTGTGCTTTTTAAAGATACAATTTATAACTTTTTTTCTGGCCTGATTTTTTAAAAAATTGAGCCTTCTATGAGACAATGATGAAACTGCTCAGACTGCTACAATACACACAATTTTGCATTCCACCAAGCGGAATGAAAAAAAAGACACTCAGTCCCCCTGGGGAACGTGAAAGAACCCCATCCCCTGTTGCCTTCCCATATCCTAAGACTTTTCAAATGTTTCTGAGATGAGACATCAAAATGCAAATATCTGTTCTGAAACAATAACTTCAGCAGACATGAACTAATAGAATTTCTCTTGAATATACAGCCAGCAAGGTACTCTTAAGGACTCCTTACCAAGCAGGACAGAGAGGACAAAAGATGAAAACAAAAAGCTACTGCGGATGCTGGAAATCCATAACAAAAACAGAATTACCTGGAAAAACTCAGCAGGTCCGGCAGCATCGGCGGAGAAGAAAAGAGTCGACGCTTTGAGTCCGCACGACCCCTCAACAGAACTGAAGTATAGTTAGGAGAGGGGTGAAATATAAGCTTATATTGCACCCCTCTCCTAACTATACTTCAGTTCTGTTGAGGGGTCGTGTGGACTCGAAGCGTCGACTCTTTTCTTCTCCGCCGATGCTGCCGGACCTGCTGAGTTTTTCCAGGACAAAAGATGATGCAGTACTGAATACAGGCTGTTGAAGCTCTGTGCCCTCCCTATCTCTCTCTGTTTCTCAGATGTGTTGTGCCCGGTTTTGCAAAGTATCCATCCTGAGAAGAGAAATCTAGTGCGAATCAAGAACTTTTGGTAATAAAATGTGAAAATCTACTCCATGCAACTACATCCAGGAAGACAACTGAACAAAATGGCCACAATGTGGAATCACTGCATCAAGGTCAGCCAAGGAATAGCTAACTATATACGCCTCTCTTTTATTTTTCATGAACTGTCAAAATCCTATAAGCCTATCCCCTTACTCTCCCATCTGAACTGGTGTGCAGGGGCTCAAATGAATGTCTGTTCCACATAAATGGTGGTTGCAATTTACCTAGTTTTTTCTTTAGCTCGGGAAATAGTTTCAATAAACTTATCATGTTCTTTGTTTAATCTAAGAAAACCTGCCTGACTAATTCTTTACAACCTAAAAGCATAAATATTGGGACTCTTACAGAATTGGCAAAGCACATCCCCTCTAAATTCATGCAAAACCCTGTTACGGTAAAACCTGGAGTGGGGGAATAGGTGTCATTCAATGCCTCCTCACGTGGTTGTAACAACAGTATTACAGAAAAAAATCCCTGGATGTGTTTGCATAGCCGATGATATTGCGGAGATGGGCAGAACTAAAGAAGAGCATGACCGAAATCTACACTTAGTGATGGCAGCAGCTTGTCGTGTAGGACTGCTCTTCAACAGCAAGAAGTGCCAGGTGAATGTAGGCATGATTTTTTGGCTGTATTTACTCAAGCTCCGGGAACTTTCCTGAGCCAGGCAAACTTGAAGATGTACAACACATGCCTACTCCCCAGGACAAGGAGGACTTGCAAAAATGCCTCAGATTTTCGACTTCTAAGATTTATACATACCCAGCTATGCCAATAAAGCATCATCACTAAGAGAGCTCTCAAGGAAGGATGTCACATATGTATGGCAGGAGGACCATCAACACGTGTTTGAGTCACTTAAGCAGGTGTTGTCAAAAGAGACACGTGTTCTACAATGCTATGACCCGAGAAAAGAGACAGTCTTAGACGCATCTCAAAAAGGGTTAGGAGCATGCATTATACAAGATGAAAAATCAATTGCAGTTGGCTCCAAAAGTCTTTTACAAGCACAATCCAATTATTTGAATATGGAGTATGAGACACTCGGTCTGGTATTCGGTATCACAAGATTCCACACATACCTATTCAGTAAATGATTAATTGTGGAAACTGAACACAAACTATTGAAGTGATTTGGCACAAGCCACTGATGAGTGCACCACTGAGACTACAACAACGTCTGATAAAAATCAGGGGTACAACTTCAACACCTGTTAGAAACCTGGTGGCAAAATGGTTACTTCAGGCACACAAAATCCAAAAAAGACTGTGGACATTTTGCAAGACCTACAGGTGAATGCCATAGACACCAAAGTAGAAAGTGTACCCTGTCGACCTGATGAGCTTTGGCCAATACAAAGACTAGGTATTCCAGGTGGCATGATTTTTGAAGGAAAACAGGTGCTTGTACCTGAAGCTCTTTGCCAGGACATACTGTCACAGTTATACTAGGGGCATATGGGCATAGAGCGAACAAGGTGCCTGGCAAGGGAAACTGTTTTGGCCAGGGATGAACAATGATATCGAGAAGGTAATGAGGATGTGCGAAGCTGCTGGAGTCACTAACCACACCCATACAAAGAACTATTACACTCTCACAAGGTTACGTCACACTCTTGGTCTAAAATCGCAACAGGTTTATTCACTATACGTGGTGACAACTTTCTACTAGTCAGTGACTACTTTTTAAAGTTTCCAATCATCAGACAATTGAAAGATATCTCAAGTGCATCTGTGGTGGACACAATGAGTGCAATATTTAGTTTGTTCAGCACACCTGAGGAGATCGTACCAGACAATGGGCCACAATACACTGGCAGACCTTTTAAGCACATGTGTGCTAAATGGAACATAAACCATGTGACAGCCTCGCCCCACTATCCCAGATCCAATGGTCTTTGCTGAGCGAATGTTTCACACCGTTAATGCATTAATTATGAAGTGCAGGGAAACAAAACAAGATCTCCACATTGCCACTTACACTTGAGAGCAACACCTTTAGATATGGGCTTACCACCACCAGTGGAAATCATGTTCGGAAGGCAGGTTAGGACAACCTTGCCAGCTGTTACCTGTCCTAATTCTCAGAGATACAGGAGAAACTTCTCAAAAAACAAGAGAGAATGAAGACAGCACTGATCGATATGCAGGTGCAGAACTGCCTAGTCTGTGTGTAGGACAGAAGGTTCGGGTGATATATCACCCGCAGAAACATCCAAGGTATGCAAGAAGCCTAGGTCCTATGACGTCACACCACCAAATGGAGCGACGTTAAGGAGAAACAAAAACCAGCTAAGGGAATTGTACAACTGTGCAACACCCAGCACTCCAGTTGCATTTAAAACACATCCAAAGGTAAACTTGGAAAGTGAAATTGTGGAAGACCACCTTAAAAACAGTCAACACTCTGATAATACACAGGGTGCCAACACACTGACTTTTTTTTTGCAAAAATATACTTTATTCACAAAATATCTTCAACAACATTTCAAACCATTTCAAAATCACCATCACAAAAATACAATCAGGTTCAACTTTTACAACGTGTATCACGAAATGCATCAATACAATAAATGAATATTACAATCATTTGCAGACATTCATTTTGAGCTGTACAGCCCGAGGAGCTCTACACAGTTCCCAGCCCCTCGGTGCACTGTGGCAGAAAGGTCTTAGGCAGCGACCCTTCCCCATTGCGCCTTTGCGGTGGCTGCCCCAAGCTTTAGTGCATCCCTCAGCACGTAGTCCTGGACTTTGGAAAGTGCCAGTCTGCAACACTCTGTCGGGGACAACTCTTTGCGCTGGAAGACCAACAAGTTTCGGGCAGACCAAAGAGCGTCTTTCACCGAGTGGATGATCCTCCAGCTGCAGTTAATGTTTGTCTCGGTGTGTGTCCCTGGGAACAGCCCTTAGAGCACAGAGTCCTGTGTCACAGAACTGCTCGGGGTGAACCTCGACAGAAACCACTGCATCTCTCTCCAGACCTTCTTTGCAAAGGCACAATCCACCAGGAGGTGAACAACGGTCTCTTCCCCACCACAGCCACCTCGAGGGCAACGTGCCGAGGGGGTGAGACTCCTGGCGTGTAGGAAGGATCTGATGGGGAGGGCCTTTCTCACCACCAGCCAAGCTACGTCTTGGTGCTAGTTGGAAAGTTCTGGCGATGAGGTATTCTGCCAAATGACTTTGACAGTCTGCTCGGGGAACCATCCCACTGGATCCACCCTCTCCTTTTCCCTCAGGGCCTCTAAGACGTTACGTGCCGACCTCTGCCTGATGGACTTGTGGTCAAAGGTGTTTCTCTGCATAAATTTTCCCACGAGGGACAGGTGGTACGGCACGGTCCAACTACTTGGAGCGTTCCGCGGCAGCGTGGCCAGATCCATCCTTCGCAACACCGGGGACAGGTAGAACCTCAGCACGTAGTGACACTTGGTGTTTGCATACTGAGGGTCTACACACCGCTTGATGCAGCCACACACAAAAGTGGCCATCAGTATGAGGGCGATGTTGGGCACGTTTTTCCCCCCTTTATCTAGAGGCTTGTACATCGTGTCCCTGTGGACACGATCCATTTTCGACCTCCAGATAAAGCGGAAGATGGCTCGGGTGATCGCCACCACGCAGGAGTGTGGAATGGGCCAGACCTGCGCCACGTACAGCAACAGCGAGAGTGCCTCACACCTGATGACCAGGTTCTTACCCGCAATGGAGAGGGAGTGTCGCTCCCACATGCCCAGTTTCCTTTTCACCATAGACACTCGCTCCTTCCAGTTTCTAACGCATGCTCTGGTCCCTCCGAACCATATCCCCAGCACCTTCAGGCCATCAGCCCTGACAGTGAAGGGGACAAAGGATCGGTCAGCCCAGTTCCCAAAGAACATGGCCTCGCTCTTCCCATGATTTACCTTGGCTCCCGAGGCCAGTTCGAACTGGTCGCAGATGTGGATCAGTCTGCGCACTGACAGCGGATCCGAGCAGAAGACGGCGACATCGTCCATGTACAGGGAGGCTTTGATCTGAGTGCCTCCACTGCCTGGGATTGTCACTCCTCTTATGCCTGGATCCTTCCTGATGGACTCAGCAAAGGGTTCTATGCAACACACGAAAAGAACAGGCGAGAGAGGACAACCCTGCCTGACTCCAGATTTAATCGGAAAGCTAGCTGATTCCCACCCATTGATTGAGACTGCGCTACTGATGTTAGTGTAGAGCAGTTGGATCCAATTGCGAATTCCCTCCCCAAACCCCATTTTGGAGAGCACATCCACCAAGTCAAGAACACTTAAGTAGCAAGTCTAGATCTCAGGGAGTACAGCATCACGAGATCTGGGAGGATAGCAAGACATCCATCTTGTAATACAGACTTTCTATTTCTTTAACTCTTAAACAAAGCTCCATCTTCTGTGTAAATTGTTCACAACCACCTACTGTGAATATATTTTTAATCTTAATGTGTGCAATGTTATCTTAGAAAAAAATGGGTGTTGTGATATCACTTTAAGGGAATATGCAAATAAACAAGTAACTAGAATGTAGATCAGCATGTGACCAGCAGCTAGTAGTAATGTGTGTGGAATTGCAGCTGTGCTATCCTCATGAATGCAAATTGCTGAATCATTAAAATAGATCGGTCTGCTGAGCCATCCTGTACTATACCTTCAAATAAGTTGAACCTGCATCTAGTTTATCAGTCCTGTGCGTGAGAAAGTAAGTTGGTAAGTTTGTGCAAAGCAAACATAGAAACGCAACACTCTGCTTCTTCATGGAGTTTGGTGCTCTCTTCTGCTGCAAGTAGTAAAAGTGGAGTTACAAGCGTGAGAAATGGAATATATTAAGAGGTTGGAAGGGCAAGATTTTTGGAGGGTGTTATGATCTCTGTAGAGATTGATAACTTTTAAAAATAGATTAATTTCCCAAGCGACCAATGGAAATAACCAAAGGACAAGATTTCATGTTTTATGACTTTTACTGTAAAAAGCAAACTAAAATCAACAAGAATCAAACACTACTTAACAAGCAACTAATGTATCAAACTAAAGGAAAGGTACTTTCGCATTAATTAACACAATCAAGATAAGTCTTAAAATCCATTTTGCTGTCCACCGCACTTCTGGTAGAAGTACAGCATTATAAGAACAATCCAATGTTACTCTTTTCCAAGCCAGGTCGCAACTCTAGTGTCCTTCAAAAATTGGCCCGCTCAGCCCGAGTCTCCCAGATCCGACTTCCGCCAGCAAGGCCCAACTCGGCAACTTCTTGTTTCATGAATCTCCAAAAGTCGTGGCTGTCCTGTTCTTTTTTTTAAATAGAAAAATAAATTCTTGTAAGCATTGTTCAGGAAATCTGGAAATGGGATGCTAATGCCGTGGCTGAGTTCAAAGCAACTTGGCAAAACCCACTCCGAGATCTTTTGTGTTCCTGACCTGCTGCCAGCCTCCCCTGCTGTGAGCAGGCATATGTTAAAATTCTGCCCTGGAAAATGATATTTTCACAATCAACCAATCAGATCAAGTGGATAACAGGATTGGACACTGTCAAAATAAATCTGATCATTTTATGGTTAGGAGTGCTGCTTGTCAGAAACAATCCAATTGTTTGGAGTTTGGGGCTATCAGTACCAATTAATTCGACATTCTTTTCTGCCTCTGTTGGCCACATATGATTGTGAGGCAGAAGGGTGTGAAGATAACCTGATGGCAGTTATAGATGTGCTTGTTTAGTGTTTGTTCTTTAAAAAAACACATTTTATATGAAATTAGCACATCTTGCATAGCTTATAATGAGAGACTAAAGAATATGGTCTTCTGTCCAAAATTGGTGCAGAGCTGGTGGAGTTGCCTGTTCTTGGCAGAAGGTGTCCCGAGGCATTTTTAGGCCAAGGCCCTGGAAAATCCACTGCTAAACTGTGGGTGCCCTGCTGCAGCTTGCTGTTTCTGGGAGACCCAGCTTCACACAGGCCTGTAAATGGGTGAGCTGCCTGTCCATCTTGAATCATGACAGTAGCTCTCTCACATCTGAGTCAGAAGGTCATGGCTTCAACTACCACTACAGAGACTTGAGCATGTTATCTAGGCTGACACTTCAGTGCAGTATTGAAGGAGTGCTGCACTGTGGGAGGTGTTGTCTTTCAGCTGAGATGTTAAACCAAAGCCCCATTTGTCCTTTCAGATGAATGCATAAGAACTAATGTTGCTATTTATACAACAGCAAGGAATTCATCTGGTATCGTGAACAATATCTCTTCCTAAACCAATGTAACCAGAACAAATTGAGGCCATTTGTTTCATTGAATAAAAATTGACGGCTACATTTAACTACAAAAGTGATTGCACTTCATAAGTACATCACTAGCTGTAAGGCACTTTAGGAAACTTTACAGTCAAAAGGGTGCTTGTACAAATGGAATTTCTTTCTTCTAAAGATGCACTTCAGGTTTTAGGACCTTGATTGAAATTTAAGCTACAAATGGGTGGAACAACGCTTTTAGTACGGTGTACTACTGTGCTGCATGGTGTTGATTATTCACATGTTTACAGATGAGGTGTAACACCTAATTATGGTCTGTAACTTTGAAAACTATTTCATTTCATTTATATATGCATGTTGGAGATCCATCTGTTACCATGCAGCCATTGAGGTAAAGCCTTCACTGTCCATATTAAAGTAATCAAACTTGCAAGGGAAAATCTGAGGAATGACAATAGTTAATATGAGGATAATAGCTTGCAAAACCAAGACATATTCGCCTGAGAGTGTAAAATTTAGTTCCTGCAAAGTTTAGTTTCAGCAAAGCGTGTTTTTATGTGTTAAAATTTTTAATGATTTCAGCCTGTATTAGTTTTATTTCCAGAAGAAGAAAGTAAAACTTTAGAACAGACTAAAAAAAACAAAATGGGCTAGAAATCACTATTGTTAATATTAGTGGATTGAACTTACTGCTTTTCTTAACATTCCTCTGCCAAGGCATCAATCTGTTTTCTTTAGATAGATTAATATGGATAAAAAAAATGGACAGGAGAATGTCACACAAGGAGTGTCTGTTTGCTGTTATTGCCAGCAACAATTTCTAGTCTGATTTGATTAAATGTTTCAAAAACAAAAAGTTTAAAATGCACAGCAGATTGATCAGCTTATAAAAAGATAAAAATCTAATGTGCTTGTTAAAAAATTAATGATCAATTTTATGCTCCCAGCAGGGAATGGAAAATGCATGATTTTTATGCCCATTAAGATTTTGAAATTCATCATTGCTTCAAGATTACGCTGTTATGCACTTAATTGGTTTTGCATCCATTTGTAGTCAGTGAGTAGAAAATTTAGCTACTTGTTTCTCTCACTGTAATAATAATAGTTGAATTTGGGTATATTTGCTGTTTATGTTGTGATAAGCCCATTCCCAAATTCATTCTAACTACTTCACATGTCATAAGACTGATATTCAAGGTGGTTTTTGAGTGCTCAACTATTTTGAAACTGTTGGTCAGTTAATGCTAGTTTTCTTGGTTGGCTTGTTTGCACTCAGAATGCAAAATAAAAAAAAGTGTAAAATATAAATGGATAATGATGAGAAAATATATTGGTCTGCATTTGTTTTTCAGTGAAAGTATGTTTTCTCCAGTTTTCCTCCTTACATTTCCTCTTTCCTCATTTCCCTTACTCTCCTACCCCCTTTTCCCTTCCCTCCTTTCATCTTTCCCTAACCTTTATTTCAACTCCCACCTCTTCTTGCCACTTTCCCTTCCCACTGTCTTTACTCCTCCCCTCTCTGTGCTTACTCTTTTGACATTCCCCACACCATTCTCTCTTCCTGGCCCCATACACTTTCCTACCTCTTCTTTTCCTCCACTCCATTGTCTCCTCATGCTCCTTTTCCCTTCTATCCTCATTCCTTTCTCATGCCCCTTTCCCTTTTTCTCCTCTTTCCCACTTCCCCCTGCATCCTGGGTTACTGAGGAAAATGAGGGTAGAAATTGTTGAGGTTCTGCCTTGAAAATGGGTGTAGTACCAGAGGACAGGAGATTGGGAATGTTACACCATGTTTAAAAAGGGGAGGAAAGATAAAGTTGCCAACTACAGGCCAGTCAGTCTGATGTTGATGGTGAGGAAACTTTAACGATAATAATTGGGGACAAAATTAATTGGCATTTGGAAAAGTATGGCTTACTAAATAAAATTTGCAAAAGGCAAATTATGTTTAACTAATCTGACCAACTTCTTTGAAGTAACAGAGAGTATTATGGAAGGTAGTGCAGTTGATGTGTATGGACTTTAGAAAGGTGATTGACAAATTACCGCATAATAGATGGTTTAGCACAATTAAAGTCCATGGGATTAAAGCAACAGTGGCAATGTAGATGCAAAATTGGTGAAAAAGACTTGCATTAACTTAGTGTCTTTCATGACCACCGGATGTCTCAAAGTGCTTTATGGCAATGAAGTACATTTTTAACTGTAGTTGCTGTTACAGTGTAGGAAACACAGCAGCCAGTTAGTGCACAGCAAGCTCCCACTAAGAGCAACATGATAATGACCTGATAATCTGTTTTTAGTGAGGTTGTTTGAGGGATAAATATTGAGGATACTAGGGAGAACTCCTCTGTTCTTCAAACTTGTACAATGAGGTCTTTTTTCTCCCACCTGAGAGAGGAGGTGGGGCCTTGATTTTAATGTCTCTTCCAAAAGATGGCACCTCCAACAGTGCTCAGAACTGCTCTGGACTGTCAGCCTTGATTTTGGTGCTTGATTCCTGTCTAAGGGATAGCAGACAGAGTGTAGTGATCAATGGTTGTTTTTAGACTGGAGGAAAGCATATAGCGATGTTCCACAGGGATCAGTATTAGGAGCACTGCGATTACATATTAATGGCATGGACTTGGGTATTTGAGGCATAAGTTGAAAGTTTGTACAAGCTGTGAAACTCCGAAATGTAATAAACAATGAGATTGTTTATTACAACAGACTTTAGGAGGAATGGCAAAAAAGGGAAATACATAGCAGTTGAAATATAATGCAGAGAGGTGTGAAGTGATACATTTTGCTGGGAAGAATGAAGAGAGACAATATTAACTAAATGGCACAATGTTAAAAATGGTGCAGGAACAGAGACCTAGGGGTGTGTGTACACAAATATTTAATGGTGACAGAACAGGTTGAAAAGAATGTTTTAAAGCATATGGGGTCATAGTCTTAATAATAGAGTACAAAGGAATGGAAGTTATGCTAAGACTTTACAAAGCACTAGTTAGGGCTCCGCTGGAGTATTGTGTTAAATTCTGGGTTGCACACTTTAAGGAGGATGTCAAAGCCTAAGAGAGGGTGTAGAAGAGATTTACTAGAGTATTGCTGACAAAAGAGCTTTTTGCCTTGCACTCATCAGGACAGACTCCCAAGAATACCAAATCTGAAAGGGAACAACAATTTAGAGCACATGAGAAGAGGGTGCTAATTGGTTGGCAAGTGGACTCTGATTGGTAGAGGTATTGCCATGGAGAATGCACCAGGGAACAGTTAACTGCCAAGCTTTTGTTTAAATTCAAACCAGGCAGGTCAACTGTAATTGGTCAAGGCATTGCCATGTGGAATGAACCAGAGAGTGGCTGTCCTCAAGCTTTGTTCATTTGAAAACAGTCCAATGTGTGGACATATTCTTTCTGTTTGCAAAGGACCGGGCCCTCTGTGTGAATATATATCCACCAGAGTCCACTTGCCAATGAGATAGCACTCTCTTCTCATGCAGTATAAGTATCTCATGCTCCCTTTGAGATTTGGTATGCCTGAGAATCGGTCCTGATGAGTATAAAACAGAAGCTTCAACAGCATGTCTCTTTTTTCAGCAATACTCAAGTTTCACTATAATGGTACCAGGCATAAGGGACTTCAGTTATGCGGAGAGACTGGAGAAGCTTGGATTGCTCTCCTTAGAGCAGGTTTGATAGAAGTGTTTAGAATCATGAATGGTTTTGATAGAGTAAAAATGGCAAAGCTGTTCCCAGTAGCAGAAAGATCGGTAACTGGAGGGCCTAGATTGGCAAAAGAACCAGAAATGACATGAGCAAACATTTTATACATGAGTTGCTGTGACCTGGAATGCACTGCCTAAAGGGTGATGGGGGCAGATTCAATACTAACATTTAAAAGAGAATTTGATTTTTTTTAAAAAGGCAATGGGGAAAGATTAGGGGGTGGAATTTATTGTGTAGCTCTACTAAAGAACTGACGCAGGCCTGATGGGCTAATTGGGCTCTTTGTATGCTATATCATTCTATGATGCTGTGACTTGTATTACTGTACAGCCATAAATCTTGCCTGTATACTTTCGTAGTGAACCACTCCATTGGTTTATTTATAGATGTATTATTAATGAAATTCACTTTGAAAATTATCGGCCTGAATATATCCATCAGTTTTAAATTTAATTTCCTGATTTTAATCACAAGATTCTGACACCTTTGACCAACACAATGTAAAATTGTTGCATGCTATGTTTTTTTAGAAATAAATTTATCTGCGGCTGTTTGAGACGACACATAACATTAGGTAAACTGTTAGTGCATGGAAGCACTCAATGAATTGGATGGTTTGTATGTAAGCTCCTGGAAATACTCCCTTGCTATTTCGCTCAGTAGAAAATATATTGGTAGCTTCCCAAGGCATTCTACTTTGCATCTTGCCCTGATCCTAATTATGACCGAGTAACTAGCAGTGTTATTTTTCCTGACAGCTTGATTTGTTGCTGTTAACTTTGACAGTCTGGGAGCAGCAGCTGCTGGAGTTTCAGCTCCAGGAGGTCTCTCTAGGTTTGGAAACCTGACATCTCATTGCGGAAGTGGGAACTGGATGTCATTTTACCATCAACCTGCGTGATCACCTTTTCGATGAAAGGCTGTACAAGAACACATACTATTTCTGCAGATTGGCTAATACAGTTATCATGGTGCTGCCTTCAAATACATTTTTGTGGCATGCTACTTTAAATTTTATTGAATGACTGTGGAGATATTAAATTCTACTTTACAAGACTGTTGAATACATTTGAAGCCAAACATTAAAAAAAAACATGATGAATTGTGAAATTTGAGAAGGGTAATCCCTTGGCTCCCTATTTCTTTTTATTATGCTGCTTGATTCCTACTTCTTGGAACAAATAAATATTTGATTATACAGCATCACAATTTAGGATTTCTCAGACTTAATAACACAGGAGTTAATATACACAGAGGATTCCTAATGCAAGAAGATGGGACTCAAAAGAAAATTCAGCTTGATTTAAATGGGTGTAACATCCCTTTAAGAATTGCTGTTTTGCAGATATTCTGTACCTTGCCAATACTTCTGAATTATTCTTGAGTCTCCAGGTGTTAACGATTAATCTCCAGGAGATTAACCTTCTTGCTGTGTGCAACCTAGGAGAAGGATCATTTAGGCATTTTAAAAAATGGTGAGGGGAGAAAGGCAGTTTGACTGAAAGTCAAGAATCATTGAATCAGGTAACAAAAGGGCTGAATAACGCGCTACCAAATAAGGAGCGTATCCCTGCATCTGGAGATGTATTATCAGACGTGAGAGCATCAGTAGCGTTCCCAATGTCATCATGCCAGCTTATTATAATATGGCAGGTGGGTGGCCTTAAAAATCGGGAGCTTGCCTGTGTTATTTAAAAGCATTTAAGTGGATATTTAAGGTCATTAACAACTCAATTGACTGCCATAATATGGTGTGTCAGCAATAATATTCTTATAGAGTCAGATTCACGCCATGTGTGGCTCCCATTTTTTTAAGGGGAAACTTTTTAGGGCAGGTTTAAAAGCTTAGCTGAGCCCTTAGTCTCAGTTTAGCAATTTGGAGGTCTGTAACTGCTGGAAGTGCTTAATTCAAGGAGAAGGGTTTCCGGGCTGAATTTTGCCGTCGGCGAGCAGGGGGCGGGGCCCGTTTGCCGACGTGCAAAATGACACTGGATGATGTCGGGGGGAACCCGCTTCTCCGGCGGGGATCGGCTCCCAGCCTGCTGGAGATTGGGTCGGGCCCGCCCGCCCAGTAGGCAGAAAATTCTGCCCTCCATTTCAAAATCATATGAATTAGAGGCCTTTTCTCAGCTGCTGAGTACATTGCTGAGTGATCTATTTAGTCCTTGGCCATCATCCAGGACTATTAAGTACCAAAGAGAAAAGGACATTGTAGTCTCGATGGGAGACATAACCCCCAATGAAGAGGAGGAGAAGAGAGAGACGAAGAAGGGCAGAGCCAGGATGCACTGGTGGTGCATGAAGGTACCAGAGGCTGCACCAGATCCTGAGGGTCATGAAGGCATCAGACATCCGCAATGGAGGCGCCGAAGGTCTTATAGCTTATCACCATTTCTATTTGTTTGAGCCTTTTGACATCTCGCCAGACCCGTGCCTTCCTCCAATCTCACCACTGCCAATGGTCCTGGAGACTCTGTGGCCATCAGCGTCAGCACCTCCTCTGCAAAAGGCCTCAGGGCAACCATGTTTGGAACACCCCACCTGTCTGGGCTCGCTTGCAGGCATGGTGGGGTTGCTTCTCTTGAAAAGATGTGTAAGAGTGCACCCGCTAACAATTTCAGGTTATTTGATGGCATGCTGTTAACCCTTTATTAGCAAAGTGCATGGCAGCCTGGACGTTGTGCTCATTCCACATCTGCACATTCTGCCAACCCCCACCTTCCAACTGGACCAAAGCTTTAAGAGCACAATGACTTCATCGCTGACAGCTATGTCCTTGTTGCATCATGCTGCCTTGGAGCTCCAGCCAAACTCACTTTCCTCCTGTATTCGTGAGCATGCCCTGTAGCACATTGGCACAAGATTGCATCCACTGAGGCCTTACTCACCCTTGCCACCCTCATAAGGTCATTGAGCCTTTTCTGGCATTTTGACCATGTTCTCCTGTTGAACCCAACACTGCTGACCTCCTCAGCCATCTCCTCCCAGGCAGCACGTGTTTGGCTCAGCCTCCTCCTCTTCCTACCGTTAAACATCAACTGCACATGTTGGTTGGACACTACGCATAAGTGGGCTCTGAGGGAACCCTCATTGAATCGAGGGGCTGGTTTGGCCCTTCTCCTTTGCCTCTCCCGTCGCTGCAATGGCACAGACATCTATGGAGGAAAATGCAACAGCTAGACAACTCCTCCATGCAAAGATGTGGAGAAGTTGTTCAGGTTAGAAAAGAATGCCACCTCTGTTCAGTACGAAAATTTGGAGACAGCAGAACTTAAAATAATAAATACTCACCTTAAAAGCCTGGAAAGAGCTGAAGTCCAGATGAACCTGGAAAATGTGATCAAAGCCTGCATTTGCTGGGTCTGTTGACACTGTCTGGTGCCAGGGGCCCTTTAAATTATATCCCACCCTCCATCATGATTAGACAGAATGAAGGCCTCAAACCCACCCTGGAAATTAATGAGCACCAACTGACATGTTATCGGGTGTGTTAGAAGACGGGCCCGGAGGTCGGAAGGCCTCAACTTCTGGGTGTGAAACTGCCCTCAACACCCCAATATATTATTCAGCCTAAAGTGTTTGTTACTTTCCAGTTGATGTGGGAAGGTAGTGTGCTGTGAGGATGGATGTGTTGAGTGAGAGCGTGGGGGATGTGTCGGAGGAAGGGGCAGTTGAAAGTGAGAGAGCATGTGGTGAAATCAGAAATACTTTCAATGTGTTCTGACCACAACCAATAGGATTAGCTCCTTCCTCCTGAACCGACCTTTCCCACCCTCCCACACTAACAGGCCTCCTGCAACACTCAAATGTACCCAAACTAAAAATGCATCAGGCCTTTTAATGACTATGATGAGTTAATACACTTTTCAGGTGGAAATTGAAGTTTGGTCCCATTCCATGTAAATCTATGGGTATTGAACAGTTCATTCTGACATAAGTACCAAGATGTGGTAGCCCTCAAACTATGCTAGTAGCACTGCTGTTTACAGGATCAGGAGAAGATCACACAATTTGCATAACCTCATTGGATTGAAGGATGCTTGCTTGCCAAAGAAGTTGGAAGTTCCTTTGAAGAATTGTGGGAGGGATGTAGAGGTTCCTCCCATACAAAAGGGGCTCGCTTAACATTAAAAAAAGTTTAATATGTGGGGCCACTTTGTGCTTTGGGTGGTGACCTGGGCACTTATTTTGGACACTGCCTTTGGATACCTATACAGCGAGATATTAATGAAGGCTGGCTGTTAAAATGGATTGGTTCGCTTTCTGGAGCGCAGCCTGCAGGTCCTGCCAGATTGCTGTCTAGGTGTTAAAATCCCCCTTTTATGTTAATAGGTAATAAATGTGAATATTGAATAACTTTTGTTTAAAGTTATGTTTTCTGAAACTAGGGCTGCAAAACTGAATTTTTGAACTCCTTCAGCTTTTATTTTATTTGTTTAACACATTCTCTGTTAATGTGTCTGATGTGTTGTAGTTGCAAACATTTTGAATTTGTATTCTTGCATGAAACTTCTTGCAGCAGGAATGCACATTGGGAACTTGGCCAGTGAGCTCAGCAGGCATTGCAAGATTATCTGTCCACTTTACAAATATATATTCCTCATTAATATTTAACATGGAAAAGTACTTTCTTATCAGTGAAAATCAAACTAAACATCGATTTAAGAAATAACTTTTGCTTAATTTATGAAAATTTTATAAGCTTCATTATGATTTTATTAAGCTTAAACAAAAGCCTTTCATGAATAAATATATTTAGAACATGCAAACTTTAAGTCTAAGATTCAAAATGGGTCCCTGAAACGAGTACTCAGAAGCAGATTATGGCTTGTGCTGTCATTTCCATATTTCTTTTATTTCAAGATTCTAAGACCCTTCTGAAAATTTGGAGCCAAAAATTGTACACAGTACAGTATGATCTGAATAACAAGACCCCAAAGTATCTCTGTCTCAACAACAGAGTCACAGATACTGTCAGCACCATCAGCACCTCAGTGCAAAAGATAAGGCTGAAGCACTTGCTACAATCTTCAGCCAGAAGTGCCATGTCAATGATCCATCTCGGCCTTCTCCGGAGGTCCCCAGCATCACAGATGCCAGTCTTCAACCAATTCGATTCATTCCACGAGATATCACGAAATGGTTGAAGGCACTGGATACGGCAAAGGCTTTGGGCCCTGGCAATATTTTGGCAATAGTACTGAAGATTTGTGCTCCCGAACTTGAAGCCCCTAGCCAAGCTGTTCCAGTACAGTTACAACACTGGCATCTACCCGGCTGTGTGGAAAATTGCCCAGGTATGTCCTGTACATAAAAAAGCAGGACGAATCCAACCCAGCCAATTACCACCCCATCAGTCTACTCTCCATCATCAGTAAAGTAATGGAAGGGGTCGTCAACAGTGCTATCAAGTGGCACTTGCTTAGCAATAATCTGCTCACTGACGCCCAGTTTGGGTTCTGCCAGGGCCACTCAGTTCCTGACCTCATTACAGCCTTGGTTTGAACATGGACTAAAGAGCTGAACACCCAAGTTGAGGTGAGAGTGACTGCCTTTGACATTTGACAGAAAGTGGCATCAAAGAACGCTAGCAAAACTGGAGTCAATTGGAATTAAGGGGAAAACTTTCCCTGGTTGGAGTCATAAAAAGGAAGATGGTTGTGGTTGTTGGAGGTCAGTCATCTCAGTTCCAGGACATCACTGCAGGAGTTCCTCAGCGTAGCGTCCTGGGCCCAGCCATCTTCAGCTGCTTCATCAATGACCTTCCCTTCCATCGTAAGGTCAGAAGCGGGGATGTTCGCTGATGATTGCACAACGTTCAACACCATTCACAACTCCTCAGATACTGAAGCAGCCCATGTCCAAATGCTGCAAGACCTGGACAATATCCATGCTTGGACTGACAAGTGGCAAGTAACATTCATGCCAACTATCACCCCTTGATGTTCAATGGCATTACCATCACTGAATCCCCCGCTGTCAACATCCTGGGGGTTACCATTACCAGAAACAGAACTGTAATAGCCATATAAATACTGTGCTTTCAAGAGCAGGCCAGAGGCTAGGAATCCTGCGACGAGTAACCCACTTCCTGACTCCCCAAAGCCTGCCCACCATCTACAAGGCACAAGTCAGGAATGTGATGGAATACTCCCCACTTGCCTGGATGACTGCAGCTCCCACAACACTCAAGAAGCTTGGCACCATCCAGGATAAAGCAGCCCGCTTGATTGGCACCACATCCACAAACATTCACTCCCTTCACCGCTGATGCACAGTAGCAGCAGTGTGTACCATATACAAGATGCACTGCAGGAATTCACCAAGGCTCCTTCGACAGCACTGTGGGTGTAGCTACACCACATGGACTCCAGCGGTTCAAGAAGGCAGCTCACCACCACCTTCTCAAGGGCAATTAGGGATGGGCAATAAATGCTGGCCCAGCCAGCAAAGCCCACATCCCATGAATGAATAAAAAAAACACAATCCATCTGTAATTACACAGCTTAACAAATGAAAATATATCTCAACACACATGCATAGTTAGCCACTATTGAAATAATACAGAAATGTTCCCAAATGTAATTTTTGCCTCTGTGGTGTTTTTGTTTCCTGTCAATGGCTATGTTACGCCTTTCTACTTAATTTGGCGTTTACCCCATGTGCAGCGCTGTATCCATCTCTCATGCCTAATTTGGCCAAGCTCTCCCTGCCTAATAAAGAGGTGTTATTAAAAACAGAAAATGGTGGAAACACACAACAGGTCAAGTAGCGTCTGTCTTGTGAACATAAGTGAACATTTTGGGTGTGGGTTCCTCGTTCAGAACCACCTTTCTAGATGCTCCTTATCTGTACTCTGTGATCACCCAAGTTACTCCTTCAAATGGACTACCTACTTCCCTGGAAGTTCTATCTCTATGTCAGTGCTTCCCTGAGGAACGTGCAGAAAGGTGGTGTTGGTGAGATTGAGATGTTGCTTAGTTGCTGGTGAGAGAATCCCACTGCTGCTTCTTTCACTATACCTGCAGAGAGACAAATAGAAAACATAGTTAATATTTTGAGGAAAAACCTTGAGAAGATTTGCCTGACATATGTATGGCAGACTGCCTAATAGGGTAACATGTAAGCTGTATTGTGAAGGAATATTTTTTTTTGTTCGTTCAAGGGATGTGAGCCCATCCCAAATTGCCCTTGAGAACTGAGCGGCTTGCTAGGCCATTTAAGGGTCAACCACATTGCTGTGGGCCTGGAGTCACATGTAGCCCAGAACAGGTAAGGGTGGCAGATTTACTTCAAGGACATTAGTGAACCAGATGAGTTTTTATGACAATTAACAATGGTTTCATGGTTATCATTAGACTTTTAATGCCAGATTTCTTATATTGAATTAAAATTTCACCATCTGCTATGCTGGGATTTGAACTCGGGTCTCTGGAGCATTACCCTGGGTACTTGGATTGTTAGTCTGGTAATACCACAACAATACCACAAAGCCACTTAAGAGGGTTAATTTCTACAGCTTTGACTGAGGGTGGAATTTTCTTTTCTAGAGACCAAGTACGGTGACGGGTGGGAAAGACGGCACAGACCCCGCTGGCCAGCATGGCGGGTTTCCGTGCCTGATTGTCTGTTTTTTGCTTCATTATATATGCATGAAAGAGGACCATGCTATATCTCGTGGTGGGGCGAGCTGGGATTCATCTTCCCTGCAGTGACATTATCAGCTCTTGTTTCCGGGCGCCATATTAAAATAACACGTGTGTACGCAATCACTCTCTGCAGCGGAGGACTTGTCACAGTGAGTAATGGCCCTGAAAAGAGACAAATGCTGTGTGACCAATTCAGCAACAATGCAGTGGTAGCACTCCTCCGGGCAGTCGAGGACCAGCGAGAGATACTTTACTCCCGTGATGGGAGCCAGAGTTCCACCAAACTCAACCAAGGCTTGGGAGTAGGTCGTCAGGGCGGTTAGTACCAGCACTCCTCACAAGAGGATCACTATCCAGTGCAGGAAGAGGATGAATGATGTCATCCATTTTGCCGCGGTCAGTTAACCTTCTCAAACTCAACTCATTTTCACAAGGCTATCAGCTATTCGCAAGAGTACAGTCCACAGGGATCTCACACACTACAAGCACAAGGGGCATCATCACTGCTTCTCTCACGTACACTTTTACATCTTCATCTTTTGTCACATCCTGCCCAAGCCATGTCTTCAGCCCTTACACATGTCCACTCAGAGGCTAGGAATCCTGCGGCGATAACTTACCTCCTGACTCCCCAAAGCCTGTCCACCATCTACAAGACAAAAGTAAGGAGTGTGCTGGAATACTCCCCACTTGCCTGGATGAGTACAGCTCCAAAAACACTCAAGAAACTTGATAGCATCCAGGACAAAGCAGCCCGCTTGATTGGCACCCATCCACAAACGTTCACTCCCTCTACTACCGATACACAGTGGCAGCAGTGTGCACCATCTACAAGATGCACTGCAGAAACTTACTAAGGTTTCTTGGACAGCACCCCAAATTCACGACCACTAGCATCTAGAAGGACGAGGGCAGCAGATAAATAGGAACACGACCACCTGCATGTTCCCCTCCAAGCCTCAAACCATCCTGACTTGGAACTATATCGCCTTTCCTTCACTGCTGCATGGGTCAATATCCTGGAACTCCCTTCCTAGCAGCATTGTGGGCATACCTACAGCACATGGACTGCAGTGATTCAAGAAGGCAGCTCACCACCATCAAGAGCAATTAGAAATGGGCAATAAATGTTGGTCTAACCAGTGACGCTCACATCCTGTGAATGGACATAAAAAAACCACAGAAGGCAGGCAAGCTTATCATTTGTTTTGGCATCTGTCCTGTGCACAGTCTGCCTATCTGTCTTTATGCAGGAAAAGATCGCCCGCAACAACAGGGAGGTACCAGATCAGAGGGGAGATGCCAGAGCTGAGGCCACTCAGCCCCTTTGAGGAGCAGTCAGCAGAGCTGGCTGGTGAGAGCAGGGACCGTTTCTCTGCCTAAGGCAAGATCGGTGTCCCCCAACAAACCAGTGAGGGCCCATCCACTAGTCTTTGCCAACCCATTGAAACCGTGAGTGCCTTTTAATGTAGGTGGCTACCCAGCCAATCACTAATTATCTCTTCTCTTACACGCACCAGCAAGAAAAGGAGGAGACACATCGCTAGCCAGCCCATCATCCCCATACCACCTCAGATGAGGAATCTGAGGACCCACTCAATGTAGAGTTGTCACTGTGTTCACACGCACCTTCCACCAGTGCTGGCACACACAACTCATTGGGACTTAGTTTTAGAGCAGGCTCGGAGTCACCATCGGTGAGCACAGAACAGATTTGGGTCCACAGCAAGCGAAGGCAGTGACAGCCAAGGTCACCGACAATCGGGGACAGCTAGAGGCCAGGCTCCTTCTGAGTCTGAGTCCAATGACGAGCCTCTGGAATCGGCCCTCAGATAGATAGTGGAGCTCCAATGACAGGCAGGGGCACAGTAGGTAGGATTGTCAGAGGCCATCAGCAGATTAGGCCGGAATTTGCTGGCCCCATTGGCGTTGGGTGTCTTGACTGGCGGGGGAGGGAACGATATGGAGAAAAAGTCAAAATTCGGTTTCACGCCAGGGTAAAGCACAGCAGGATCATCCAGTGGTGTCCGTCGTGGCCGAATACATACCGATATCCCACTGGAGGCTGGCATGAACCCAATCTGCATCCCGGTAATGGGATGCAAAGTAAGGCCTGACCGGAATTGTACCCCCCATGCCAGATTTACTGCTACGCCGGCGGGAAAGCAATCTGGCCCAGAACATATCTGGACAAGTGTGACGTGCAGAAGTCAGGATTCACTGTTAAGGCCTTGCTCAGATTGTGGTCATCCGAGGAGAAGATGATGCTGGAGCCCTACAGCTACTGGACCCTGGAGGAATACGTGCATTGCAAGCTGGGTAGATCCTCATGCACATGGCTCTGCCATGAAGCAGCTCAGGGAAGTGGGAGGTCTCCGTTGATGTTTTGGGTCTGCTTCGGAACATCACGGTCTTGGCCATGGGCTGTTAGATGATCAGTGAGGCGGGGGAGAGGAAGGTCCAGCTGCAAGTGGGAGAGGAAGGTGTACCGGTGGGGATGGGGGTTGGGAAAGGGAGGCCTAGGTGTGAATGGGAGAAGTAGGTGTAGTGAGGGGGGTGCGGGGTTGATTTAAGGTTGTGGTGGGGGGCAACAAAGCTGTTGGGGGTGAGGTTGGGAGGGGGGAAGAGGGTGTAATGGGGAGAATGCGGAAAGTGGGAAGGTGGGTGTAAGGGGGTGAAGGAAGGTGATCAGAGGGGGAAAGGGTTCGGAACGGGGAAGGTGCCAGGGAAAGGAAGGTGTACAGCAGGAGGAGGGAGGTCATGGGGGGGATGGTGTCCGGGGTTGGGGGGAGAAGGGTGTTCAGAGAGGGGTAGGTGTCCAGGTGGAGGAGGGAGTAACGGTGAAGGAAGGAATAAGGGGTGGGGAATGTCCAGGTGAACATGGAAGGGAGGGGTCTGTGGAGTCAATGACTGCCTCCTGGGGAGCGAAATGAGGATTGACATGGTAGGACGGAATGGTGAGTATGAGAGGGTGCAAAGACAGCCAGAAGGGTGGGAGGATGAGGGTGCGTTGGTAGCGGTAGAAGTGAGGGCGAGGATGGTTGGTGGGGACTCGGAGGCAGACATGGACCTTGGGGGTGGGAAGGAGGAGGTCGGTGAGGTCAGTGTTGATGCGGGCTGGGATTCTCAGGAAGGCAGGGAACGTGGATGTTCACCTGGACATCATAGAATGACAAGGGTTCAGGTTGATAGGTGATGGTGGGGAGGTGGAAGGTGATGCCAGAGGGTCGACAGTGATGGGAGAAAGGACATGGGTGATGTAGGGAAGGGAAAGGACAGGGGAGCTAATCAAAAATTTAACGACTACCATGGCTGTCGAAATTGAAAGTGACCGGAGCCTCGTGTTGTGCAGGGAACAGGTGCTGCATGGGAGTGTGATCAGTGGGTGGGCGGAGATGCAGGTCAGCTCAGATGAACAACTGAAAGCGAACCCTAGCAGGAAGCATTGAAAATGCTGGGACAATGAGATGAGTGTGATGGATGAAGGTACAGTGTGCGTAGGAGAATGCTTGCACGAGGCTCTGAAAGGAACTGCCACACACACACATACTTCTCCCTCCAGAACCACTCGTGGTCCAGCTGCATGCAGCTAAACTGCTAGTGGTGCGGGGTGTGGGGCTGCAACGGAGGACTCATGAAACCTGTCAATGAAAGGCAACATTACATATTATAATATGAAAATATATCCACTTTCACTGAATAAAGTGACAAAATGTGTTTACTCGTGTAACCACTTGTGTTCAGAATTTCTTAATTTTTCGAGGCCTACTACTTCTTCTAGGTGCTGCACTGATGTCAGTAGCAGGTGTAGAGACAGCCTGTGTAATGATTGGCCCTGTTGCCTCTGATGACTTCAACATGCGTCCTCTGGAGAGCTGAGGCCTTGAGGGCCCCGGCTTGCTTTGACTGTCCTCCTATGAGCCAGCTGCTCCCTCTGCAGCGACAGAGGATGAGGCTGAGGGAGTCACAGGCAAAAGTGACTTGGAGGGAGCAGGACAGCCTCTGAGATTCCTGAGTGGATGACCCAGGGGTGTCCAGCTGCTTCTCCCCTTCCCTCTGGGTGCCTGAGGGCCTTGGCCTGACCCCTTGAGGGGAAGGTGCACCTGGAAGAATGTCGAGGTGCCCCATTTCCTTCTCGCGTTGCCACTTCAGGAACTCACCCATGGCTACTGCGATGGAGTTCATGTCTGTGTGCATCTCCGTGTTCTGCTGGACCAGGGTCTCCATGGTGTCTACCATCTTCCCATGGAGACCTGCATACACGCATATGTGGGCACAACTTCATCAGAGAGCAGGCGGATGCACTCCTCTGACTCGCATACTACTCTGTTGAAGGCTTCCAACAGCTCTGCGTGATATTCCAACCCCCCCCCCCCACCCCCACCTTCTGCTGACTCTCCATGATAAGTTGGAAGGCCGAATCCAGAGGCTCGTCATCTGACTCGGATCTCACAGGTGCCTCTTTCCCATCAGTCCTCCGAATGCCAGGAAACTCGGCTGAACCTGCTCTGTTTATGCGGTGACCACCAGATTGTGAACCCAAGGCTGTTCTAGATCTAGGTCCCACTGAGATGTGTGTCTCTGTGCTGGTGGAGGGTGTGGGTAAGCACTGTGACAGATCTTCCAGGCTGCTTATTCCCAGCTCTTCAGTGGAGGAAGTGTCCTCTTGGCTGTAAGTGAGCACCTGGATGTAGCTGAGGGGACTGGCTGACTGAGGGTGTCGGTCACTTGGCAGAACTCACTGTGAACCAAAGTAGAGATAATTAGTGCATGGCAGCAGGGTCAAAAACAGGAGAGAGAGTACTCACAGTTGCATTGACAGAGGGATGATGTGATGCAGAATCCACACATGGGTATTCACCGTCAACCTCACCATCTCCGCAGGCATGGTTTGCATCCCCGCCAGTCAGTGCGATGGCACGCTTCTCAAAGTGAGTGAGGGGCCAAATGTGTGCCATTCCATCCCTGGTCTGGAACCTCTCCCTGCTATTGTGAGCTAGCTTCTCCTGCATGAATAGAGATAGAGGGAGTGTGAGCAGGACCCATGGCACTGCATGGAATGTTTGTGTGGTGAGCGGAGCCATGGGCAGATGAGGACACAAGCTCCAGAGGATATCAGCCGATGACATCATATGATGAGATGTGAAGCTGTGTGTGAGAGTTAGTGGTGTTGTCCCTTGAGGTATGAGATCCCTGTGGATGTGTGATGGGCTTGTGAGTGTGTGAGTTGAGAGCGACGAGGTGGTTGACACACCCTGGCGGAATGGATGAGTGCATTCATCCTCTTCCTTCACTGGATGGCTGCCCTCCTCTGTGCTCCGGTGACGCTGACTGCCGCATCCAAGCTGGATTGGTGACTCTGGTGGACTTCATGCAGCAGAGCCGGGGTAGCGAACATCGTGGCGGCCTCCCACTGCATCCAGCAGGTGCCCCAAAGAGGTGCCACTAAATTTGGGGGCTGCCATCCCCTTTGCTTTCAGGACCATCTGTCGCCTGGAGCCGTCCTGGTCTGAAGGCATGAAGTAGGTATGCGCTCTAGTGCACTTTAAATATGGTGCCTGGAGCAAGGAAGCGCTCAGGTCACAGCTTGGCAGGCAAATCCTAACCCGCTCGCCAGTGATCCGGAGCGTTTCCCATGAATGCATTATTAATGAGGCAGGACAGATCAGCAATGGGACAATACGGCGTGAAAACCCACCATTACGGCTGGCGGGTAAAACAGCACTTTTCACACCCACTACCACACATAGTGCAAATCTGCGATGATTCCATCCTAGAACAGAAGAGGAGTCCATCCACATTTGGTCTGATGTCATTTTGCTGACATGCCAGTGTAACAAGGGCACCATTGGAAAGGTGGTGTCTGCCAAGCAGGCCTTGGTCCAACAGAACACCCAGTTTCTGCCGGATAAGCGTGAGGACTTGCTGTCCCCATCACTATAGCTATGAGTGGGATCCATCAGTGGCTATGAGAGAGGGGGATAGGGCAGCTCGATTTCCCTCCAGCAGCCCCTTTTCCTCAAGGTGTCAGGGAGGGCCCCTCAGGCACCAACAGGGACAAGGAGTGTCAGCCAGACACCAGGGGCAATCCACCCCAGAACTCTCCTAGGCTGTCCAGCCACCCCAAGTCCCGTCTGCCTGTGACCCCAGCAAGTCCAGCAGATCAGGCCAAGGAGGGTGCATCTGCCTCACAGCAAGGGACCCAAAGCAGGTCTGGGCCCTCCAGGCGTTGGCCCCCCAGAGGATGCCCACCAAGGTTATCACAGACAACAGGACATAGCAGTCAGCAAGCTGCCTCCATCTCTGCTAAGGATGTCGGGGAAGCACCTAAAAATAGGTATAGGGTAAGAAAAAATAAGAAATATCGAGAGCAGAAAGGTGGCACAGGCATTCAATCACTGTATACACTTTGCACATCTCTAAACATATTTTGCATATCTGAAATTCTCACCTAGTGAGTAGCCCTTTTATCTAATGCAATGCTCTGAGGTCATACAAGTGTTTTGGGGAGATGGTGGTGCAGTGGTAATGTCACTAGACTAGTAACCCAGAGGCCTAGGCTAATGCTCTTCAAATCTCACCATGATATAGCTAGTGGAATTTAAATTCAATTAGTTAATTTGGATTGAAAACTCATGTCAGTAATGTTGACCATAAAACTAACATCGATTGTCATTAAAAACCCATCTGGTTCACTAATGTCCTTGAGGGAATGAAATCTACCATACTTACCTGGTCTGGCCTACATGTGACTCCAGACCCACAGCCATGTGGTTGAGTCTGAAATGCTCAAGGTCAATTAGGGATGGGCAGCAAATGCTGGCCTTCCTTGTGACAGCCACATCCCATGAAAGAATAAATATAAAAAAAACAGGTGTCAACCCCCCCTCACCACTCTGCCACCCCCCCCCCCCCCCCCCCCCCCTCCCCTGCCCCCACTTCACTTATCTCCCACCGTGTTCCTCAGGTCTATGGTGTCTCACTAGATCAGTACAGTGAGTCACTGTGCTGTCCAGAGCAACGATATGAGCAAAGCTTCTTGTTCTATCAAAATAGTGGTTGGGCAATGCATCTCTTAGATTTGCATCAGAGCATAAATCTGTGGCCTCATGAGTGTAAATTTTGTGTTTTGTTTTTTTCTCCTGATGCTGCTGCAATGAAGTCTGGTCTGTGTGGATCTTAGAGGTTTCAATGGCGACCTGCATTGGAGTCAATTGAACTCGGTCCATCGTTCAATGGCCTTCATGTGATGCCTGTCAGGCTTGAGAGTGGATTACATTTCAAGTGATAGTCGGGGATCTTAGGCGTTCATCGTGGCCTGTAGCATCATGTCATGCACAGCTAAACATCACCCCTATAGTAGTTCCACCCTCCACCTGCATAATGCAGAGCTACGGATCTAGCTAGCAGTTGATGACTCCTGAAATGTCTGCTACACACCACCGACTATGTTAGATCAGAGGTATGTGTCAACGCCCCAGATGCCGGACTATTAAATTGGAGGATGTGGCTCCGAATAGCATGGTTTGACATAATCCCTGAGCCGGCTCTCCGATGGGCAATTGGAATGGTTACCTGATCGGCACAATACATCATGCCAGGTTTCCTTGTGTCTACCTGTGAAACCGCTGGAGTGAAAATGTGGATTTCTCAAATGGGATCAGAGCACAGCTCCATTGTATCTGATGTGTGCTCTTTATTATCTACAAAGTTACTAATTAATGCCTAAATGCAGTGTCGACATTTCCTGGGCCACAGATGCCAATGCTGGACATGAACTTGAGAAGCTCCAGACGAAGGCTGGGTCATGAGTGCTTGTCAGTGATCAGACAATGGTGCTGCTGAAGCTCTGTCTGTACACACTAAGGTGACCTGACTTGCAGGCTCACATCGATGACTGAGAGTGACAGATCACTGCATCCTAAAGAACAATCTCATGCTGGGACTCAGTATGAGGATGAAGCCAGAACATTATTCCTGCATGAGGGGTGGCTTATGGAGAGATGCTGCAGTCTAGATTCAGAGCAGACCTCAGATGCTCATGCGTGAACCAGTGATAGATGATTGTCCCCCTTCAGGCACCTTGCGATGCTCCAAGGATACTGCCATGAGTGCACTGAGGATTGCAGAGCTACTCCTGCCTCTTGAGGGCTGCCATAGGCAGTGAAATTTTGGTGCAGTGCTTGAAAAGATTGCACCATGTCTAATTTCTTCACAGTGCATGCTGGTGGAGTTCTTACCCCATAATAGAAAAGCCACATGCTCCATAGATTGGTGATCTTTATTGAGATGCTGAGGATAGCAAAAGCGATGTTAATGCCGAGCCTGCACAGGTGAAAGAGGCTCATAGAAGTTATTTGTCATCATTGTCTCGGATACTGTGGTGATAAGGATTTCACAGGCACATCTGCCGTGTCTGACCCGTGCTATGGACTCTTCATGTGGGGCCTCAACATGCTCAGCCTTATCGAGCTCATCCGTCTCATTGGAGAAGATGTGCAGCTCCTCCATCTCTCCAGCTGGCAACTCAGGCCTCTTTGGAGTGTCAGGATGTGTAGAGTGCAGCAAACTGCGATGATGCAGGATCCCCTTTGGGGACAGTACTGGGGCGCGCCGCCAGACCAGTCCAGACATCGGAAATGCATCTTCAACATGCCAATGGCCTGCTCAATCAAGGAGCATGTCACGGAATGAGCCATATTGAACTTCTCCTCTTTGTGGCCACCGAATGGACATTATTAGACACGTCTTTTCAGGGTAGCCTTTGTCACCAATGAGCTAACCCTGGATGTGCTGAAGGCCCTCAAAGGACTATGGCACCTGTAATTGACTCAAGATGTAAGAGTTGTGCGAACTCCCAGGGTCTCTCGCACAGACTTGCATATTCTGCTTCTGGTGGTTACAGATTAGCTGCATGAGAGAGAGTGGAAGCCTTTTCTGTTGATGAATTACAGCTGCCAGGGAGCTCTTAAAGCCACAGATGTGTAGTCGATGGCACCCTGCACCTGTGGGAAGCCGGAGACCTATGCAGATCTACTGCTCTGGTAGCCTGGCCGGCTTCACCCAGGTAGAACTGGATGCAATTGTGTGCCTCATCGAATAGGTCATCAGTGACCTCTCGGATGCATTTATGAGCGGAAGATTGTGATATTCTGCAGAGCCCCCCCAGTTGAGCCCTGGAACGAACTACTTACGAAAATGTTGAGTGCTGCGGTCACCTTTTGAGCCATTGACAATGGAAGCCCTCCCAGCCCATGTGACATTAGATCCTCCCAAAGAATGTGGCAGATGTGAGCCACCATATCCTTTGACAAGTGGAGGAGTCCACGGCACTATCTCTCATTCATTTACAAGTATGAGAAGCATCATCGGTAAACCCTGGGTCGCACCAAACACTTCCGTGGAATTGGTCTCTCCTCCTCAGCTCTGGGTCTTCATGGTGCCCCGCTGGCCCATGGCCCTCAGGACGAGGCTCTTCCCTTTGCCCTGCCTGGTGGCGAAGGGGTCTTCTTCTACCTTCTCAGTTCCATGAGAGCCATGAAAATGCAGCATTGCCTGCTGCCTCCATTGTGCACTCCCCCATGTCTCTGCGGGAAGGTTAAACAGAGACATGATTGAACATGACTCTACACTGATCACCTTTCATCGCCAAGCTAGGGAATCATTTTGAACCCCTGGGCTGCCCTCATTCTAGGCATTCCATCCCCAGATCCTCCCTTGCAGCTGTCGCACAGCCTTAAGGATCACTGAAAGCTGACCACCCTCTCTCCCACTGCTTTCCTCCCCACTCCAAACACACCCCAGGCTTGACAGTGCTTTCACAGAGGGGGTTGGATCTGTATGAGTGCAGCGAGGCGCTATGAACCTCAGTCAGGACACTGTCAGGCTGCCACCTTTGGAGTAGACAAGAGCCCAAACTTGCACTAATGTAATGACTGTAATCATTTAGGCATGTAAAGCCTGATATGATGTGTGGAGGTTTTTGGAGCTTTTTGCATATGACCTTTAGTTGTTGCCCCTTTAAACTTGGATCCTTGTGACCTTTTCACATTCCTATGAGGGGGACAAATGGCCATTGAAACCAAATCAACATTTGACCCCAAGCCACTATGGATCCTCACACGAATGCTTACCATGGGTTAAGGTGCCTAAATCCTTCAGGTGGCATTTGAGTATTCCTAACATGTCGCAGCTGAGCCTTGCTCTCCAAGTCCTGAAGCAGAAATTATTAGGGTTCCGCATTGATTGGCCCAAAAGTGCAATAGTCGACTTCTCCCCAAAGTCCTCAGACCCCTCCCCTGGCAATTTCTTTTCCTAGGTTATTTTTCACCAGCTGGGAAAATGTTGCTGCTCTGGTTCTATTATGTGACCAACTTTCAACCTCCAGCCACCATCCAAGTCCCAGCTATTGCCCTGGAAGAGCGTCATGTGTAAGTTTCCCTCCTATTACTCTCCTGCCCCCCATTCACCCCAGTCCTGGAGCCCATTGTAATTGTGGTGGATATCCCTTTCCTCCCTCCGAACTGTTTTCTGTTGATATCCCAATGCTCCATATCGACCTGACCCCTCCTCACCTTGAGGCCCTATGCACAGAGACCTACCGAGACTCTCCCCATGAGACCATCAAGTGGCCCCCTCTCAGTTACCGGCTGCAGATGCCTCTCCTGACTGTAACTGTGCCATCTGAGGCCCAATACCAAGCTACCAACCCCCAGACCTAAATGTGAGGGACTGACCACTCCATGCACATCCTGGGTGGAATTTTACGGCCCCTCCCACTGGTGGGATTTTATGGTCCCGCCAAAGTCAATGGACTTTTAAATGGCTCGCCACATTTTATGGCCCACCCCCGCCATGACAGGGCGATAAAATTCCACCCCATGCTGTGCACGACTGACACAGGACGGACAGGCCCTCTCGATCCCAGGACTGGGACCAGAACATGCATGCCAGGAACAGCCTTGTAACGTGGTGTGCACAGCCCCAGGACTGCCTTTGCTTTCTGGCCCCGATTATATCGTGCGCACATCCAAAGGATGCCTCAGATTCAAGCTCCCTCTTCCTTTCTCCCCCCAAGTCATGTGTCTCTGCCCACCCCTTCCCTTCTAGGCTCCAGGCAATCGCCCCTCCCCCCATCATGTGCCTCTGTCAGCCTCTTCCCTTGCCTCTATCTTGTCTCAGCGCCCACCCTCCGCCCAAAGTTAAGCATGTGCCTTCCAGCCATTTCCTTTGCCTTTGTCTTGTCTCACCTTCACCCTCCAACCAGTCAAGTGTGGCCTTCCAGCCCCTTTCCTTGCTTCTGTCTAGTCACCCCCACCCTCCACCCGTCAGTCAAGCATGTACCTTACAAACTGCAACCCCCTTGCTTTCCCCCTGTGCAGCCTTGGCATGGAGTTGGAGTGGCCACAAACGCAGCACGAAAAGTAGGCAAGCACTTTGCACACAAACTTTGAAGTCGTAAGTGAAGTGCAGGTTGCCAGGTGCACTTCTGTTATATCTGGTCGGGATTCATGACGGTCTAAATAGCTGCTGGCGTGGCCATCTGTTTTGGAGTGGGGGCATGATTCCAGTGAGCTGGGTTTTTAATGAGCATTCATGGGATGCAAAGGCATGCATATTTGGTTCCTGACATGGCAGTGGGCAACCCGACTCGCCATGAAACTCGGGAGTGGAAAATTCCAATCCATTTTCACGCCAGCAGGAAACTGATGTTTGACCGCACACTGAATTTTCCAGTCCCGCCCGCCATGATGCCCGCTGCTGGTGGGACCGGAAAATCCCGCCCTTAGTCTTTCTGCCACCTACAGCCAGACTCCTTATGCCACACTTCTGGGGACCTGGTGGACATGTGGGTAGAAGAAAACTGCCTTCCGGCAGCCCTGCTTCTTCCAGTAGTACATTAGTACCAACTAGCATACCAGACCAGGAACTTGCAATATCACTGTCCATACAGACCAATAACGGTTTCAGCTGACCAAATTTGAAGTTCCAAGATCACTTTTCAGACTCCATAAAAGCCAAGGGTTGAAACCTATATGACAACTTTGTATAATCCATTGGAGCAAACAGAAATTCAGCCAGTACAATGTGAAGTGTCATGCTACAAGCCACTAAGTCAGTGTGCCTTTAAGCTATAGTGCACCTTGCCTTCCCCAAAAATGGGTACATGCCCAGTGACAGGTGAGCAACACATCCATAATGTGTAAAGCAGCTGAACCTGGAAAAATGGATTGGGTCAGGTGCTTCCATCCTGCCTTTTTCCAATACACTCCACAGCAAGTTGTGCCTGGATGCAGGAGAGATGAGGAATATCAGAACCACTAACTTTGTTGTTCTGTGCACAGTACTGGAATGGAAGATACAACTTTTGTCCTGTAGCAGTTTAAGCAACTAATCATGATACTCATAATATAAAGGAAAATGGTTAATCCTTATTTTTCTGGCAGTGCTGTTTATACCATCATACCATATCTGCCATTTGTTTTACAAGTAGCTTTATTAATAGGATGGAATTATCTTAATTGTTCCTTCTTGTGATTTTAAATTTTCAACAACTACTGCAAAATGAATTCTGTTTTAACTCAACTAAAGCTTTCTTCAAGGATTAATTTCCAATAAAATTGCAAACTGCTCTGTATCAATGGTACTGAATTCATTGGAACCAATTGGGATTTTTTTCATTGCAGAGGTCACAGCAGCATGTTACAAAGATATCTTTATAGTATACTTCAGAACCATGTCCTAGGCTGAACTGACTCCTAATATCTGCTTTGTACATCTAAAGCCTGATTAATTGCATTAATTGGTATGTACGAAGGCATGAAGTGAAGTCTTTGTAATCAACTTATATGCTAATTGCCATTTTCAGACCTAATACTGTATCTTCAGGGTGCATTTGGAGCAAGCATCTGGGGACCCTTAAATATATTTAACCCGACTGGAACCATATGTAACTGGTTTGCACTTTCAAATTAATCTAGTCTTTGGTGAGGATTAACTTCATTTAGGCCATTTTAACACTTTATTTGATGACAATTCCTAACTGATACAGTGCTGTATTTTTATGTTTTTGGTTATCTGGTTCGCTTTGTCCGGTGAACGCTAGCTGCACCCTTGATATTAACACATTAGTTGGTGCTTGAAACAATATAGGCAGAGAGACCGATTAGCTGAACAAACACTGGCAGTTTATTGGAACTAAGAGCAGAGCACTAACACCATGTGTGATCTTCAATCACTTTCAGCTCTAGACTTACTGTTACCAAGTAGCCCCTGCTGTGTAGCGATTGGTCAATACAGTCACATGGTCAATTAACTACATTCTCTTAAAGGTACATTGCACTCCACTTTACCACAAGTATAGTACAGAATTTAGTATGGTATATAATACAGAAGTGCCATGGGAATATAAGTACAAAAGCTTTCTTTTCTCTGTGAATTTAGGTTGCCACTGAGAAGGAATCGAAGAGCAATATTATTATTTTACAGATAATTTAATCTCCCTTTCGAGGAATGTTGCACTATTGTAGGAACTCCATTTATGTAGCGGTTAGTACTGTGATGGAGGTGATTTTAATTCTAACCATCTGGTAGCTACAATCACCCAGGTGTCCTGGAATGCCAGGATCTGACCTGCTGTTATTTTCACTTATTCTTACTGCATGCTCAGGAGATTACCCATACAAAGTCAGTGGGCTTCTTTTCAACATCTGCATGTCTGGTTTTGATGTCATTAGGACCTGATTGCAATTTTTGCTAGATGGCGTATGTGGGAAGTGAAAGTGAATATTCCATTGTCAACCAAATGAGGAAATGAATCAGGAGTCAATGTTGGCCAAAACGTGTTGTCCTTTTTTTTAAACTTTCCTTGTGGGGTCAGGAGAAGCAGGCCTTCCCTGTCTGCTCTTTCCCTTCCTGAATTGCGTTGGACCTTGAAGGACAACCCAGCAGCTGATCCCACCACTTACCTGGTCACAGAGGTGTCAATTTTCATCACTTCCCACCTGGAATTTACATGCAGCCCTGGAATTAAAATATCTAGAGCTTATTTCTTGTCCTGCTGAAAATGGGCTTGGAGTTAAAATTAAAGCCAACATTTGCATATCAGTTCAGGCAAAAACATTCTTCCCGCATTTTTCTCGTGAGTGCTTTGAAATGTAAATACTTTTTCAGTTTGCAAACTATATTCATGGCCAGAATTTTACAGCTCCCCAGAGGCAGGAGGCAGGCAGGAGGGCTGTAAAATTGGGCGCCATGGCTGACACTGTGCCCGCCACCAACCTGTTCCTGCCTACATCATTACACCATTGCAATTTTACCAGCAGTGGGGGAGGCATTGGGCAGTCTGCTCACCCTTAGGCTAATTAAAACCCTCTCCTCCCACTGCTGCTGGGATTTTTACCCATGATGAGGGAGTCCAGGGCCAAGTATCTAGCTGGCAGGTTAAACTTGGTGGCTGGGCAAAGGGGTGTTGCCTCCTCTTTGGGGCTCCTGTGCTCATCAGAGGTGCTTAGAGGCCCACCCCAAGATATTCCTCCTCCACTGTGTTTCCCTTCTTCCCCCCCCCCCCCCCCCCCCCCCCCCCCCCCACCTTGTCAACCACAGCCCCCACTCGCCTTACCAGAGCCTGTCAGCCTGGTCCTAGCAAGACTCTAGATTTACCTGAAAGTCTGGGCTCTATTACCATCTCCTCAGCATTGAGGAGAGCCTGCTGTCCCAGCTGTGGCCACCACTTCTGGTGGCGCTGCTGGGACATGAGAGCTGCCAGCCATTTGAAAGGGCGGAAGTCCCACCTCAAGTCAGTTGGTAACGCACAACCATAAAGTGGCTGTGGGGCAAACTGGCCAAGCAATTTTCATGCTGCAAGGAAGGGGACACTGCCTCCAGCATAAAATTCAGCCCATGTTTCCTGCCACTAAAGAGAAAGTAAAACACCATCTAAACAAAGCACATGGTGGGTAAATACATGAGACACATAATGGAGTCCTTATGATTTTTCATCCATTTTAAATAATGGGTGAGCAATTGGGTAGAGTCTAATACAGGAGCTTCCTCTACTCTGTACCTGCTCTGTGGTCGTTGTTTATGTGTTGTGCCCAAGTGATTCTTTATTGGACTTCCAACAGTGGAGAAGATTTTGATAGGTTTAAATACAGATTCACTAAGATGCTGTTTGGTTTGAGGAAAATACAAATATGTAAAAATATTCCAAACACGAACTTCTTTTTGTTAGACCAGAGGAGGTTACAGGACAGCATGATAGAAGTGTTGCTAATAAAGGATGGGTCAGGATAGACAGAAATAGTTGAGGGGTCTAGAAAGATATCAGTTTAATTGTAAGTGTTTTAGAACAGAGAAGAAAACAAAATTTCATTAATGAGGGTTGCAAGGCTGTGGAATTTACTTTCAAAGTTAATGAATAAGGCAGACACCATGTCAAGGTTAGATTGGGGAAGTGGTTGCAGGAAAGGGATTGAAGGGATATTGGAACAGGGTGAATAAATGTGTTTGCTTACATGTAGGGTAAATGGTGATATGGACTGGTTGGGCAAGATGGCCTGTGTCCTATGCTGTAACTTCAATGTATTAGAATGTAGGTATGCTCTTATGCAGTTGGGAAGAATCTGATCTTATGAGTCAACTTTACTACTATATAAAGACTTCTAAGGCAGAATCATCCCAGATTTGCACCAAGCGGGAGGATAAAAGAACATTTTATGTGCTGGCTGCAATGGCAGCTTTTCACACTGTATTGTCCCAATCCTGCCTCATTAATCATGCATTCCTGGGGAACACATAATTTTGATGGCAGGTGGGCTCTCATTTGCCTGTCACACCGCCACCTTGACACTTCCTCATGCCAGGCACCATATGCAAAGTACAGCTGCATGTACACCTCGCAGTGCTTCCAGCCCAGGACTGCTGCACAGAAGATATGGCCCCCAAAGGCAAGAAGACTGCAGCCCCCTGAATCAGTGATGCATCCCTGGGACAACTTCTGGACACCATTGAAGCCCGTCATGATGTCCTCTACCCCTGTCCTGGCTACAGCAGGCCCATCAGTGTCACCACTCTGGCTTGGGAGGCTGTGGCAGAGGTTGTCAGTGCCAACGCTGCACAGAAGAGGTTGGCCATCCAGTGCAGAAAGAGGATGAATGATCTCATCCGTGCAGCCAAGGTAAGGCAACCATCTCATCACTCTAAACTGACACACAACCAAGGCCCTCACACGTTCATCTCACTCACTGCCAGCTCAAAGGATATCATCACTGTAATAACTTGATGGAGGAGGAGGGGCAGGGTTTTTACCTCGTCAGGCGAGCATGGCGGACGGGCCTGGGAGTGACCACGGAACCGACCGCCGCCCGCGATCAGGCCCCGGCTGCGATTTCATGCTGTCTGGCCAATTAACGGCTAGCTGGCATGGAAGGTGTGCGCTCAGAGCCTCAGCACTGCCGGAGTTGGCCGGGGCGGGGGGGGGGGGGCGGTGGCGGGGGAGGAGCATGAGCCCTGAAGTGTGCACACACGTGGGGGTGCGCTCACTGAAAGCTCCCTGAAGGCACAGAGCTGCTTCAGGGAGCTGAAGATTTTTAACATAAGGAAAATTAAGGAAAGCATGTCCTCTCATATTTAGTGCATACAGGTGGTGAATCCAAGAAATTTAACAACACTAACTCTTGTGGAATGGGTGTGTTGGCAAGGCTGCCTGGCAACAGAAGACGACTAAGTGCGTCTGCATTGGTTATATGCGAGCCAGGGTGGTACATGAGTGTGTACTCATAAGCTGCTAGCATCAGGGCCTAATGCTGGATTCTTGCTGAAGCTTTATGTGGAATAGCTTTGTCTTCACTGAACAAGCTTGTCAGTGGCTTACGGTTGGACACAGTTGCGAAATGTCACCCGTACAGGTATTGGTGAAACTTATTGTCACTAAACACAACCGTCAGTCCTTCTTCCTTCAGCTGGGAGTAGCCCTTTTCAGCTTGGGAGCGTGTTCTTGAAATGTAGCTGATGGGCCTTTCTGACCCATCCTCCATTTGATGTGACAATATGGCTCCTATGCCATAGGGAGAAGCATCACATGTCAGCACTATCTCTTTAGCTGGGTCATAATGTAGCAACAAGCATAATGAATCAAGCAGTTTCTTTGCTGCTGCAAAAGCTTTTTCTTGCTGTGACCCCCATGACCAGCGGTGGTTCTTCCTCAGCAACAGATGGAATGGTGCAAGCACAGTGGACAAATTAGGTAAGAAACGGCTGTAATAATTTATCATCCCAAGGAATGACTTAAGCTTGGTCACATTACAGGATGATGGTGCATCTTTAATGGCTTGGACCTTGTCTCCAACAGGAAGCGACCCCATAGTGTCCGCTCTGTGACCCAGGCAGGTTATCTCCAATGCTTGAAATGTGCGTTTTTCTCGCTTCAAACGCACACCTGCTTCCATAAATCTTCTCAGCACTTCCTCAAGGTAGGCTAAATGCTCAGCTATGGTCAGTCCACTGATGAGGATGTCATCTAAGTAGACAACTACACATGGAAGTCCCTGCAGGAGACACTCCATGGTTCACTGAAAAATGGCACAGGCAGATGAAACTGCAAAAGGCAATCAGGTGTACTGGTAGAGGCCTTTGTGCATATTAATTGTCACGTATTCTCTTGACGTGCTATCCAATTCCAACTGCTGATAGGCATGACTCATGTCTATCTTTGTGTATGATTTGCCTCCTGTTAACTTGGCATACAAGTCATCGATTCTAGGAATGGGGTATTTGCCTAACTTTGCTGCTTTGTTGACTGTCAGTTTGTAGTCATCGCATAAACGTATGGTCTGGTGTAGCTTGACAACTGGGACTATGGGTGCGGCCCACTCAGAAAACTGGACAGGCTGGATTATTCCCAGGTTTTCCAACCTATACAACTCTGCTTCCACTTTTTCTTTTAGTGAGTAAGGCACCAGCCTGGCCTTGAAGAACCATGGTGTTACCTGGGGATCTATGTATGTTTTAGCTTGCATGCCCTTCAGTTTTCCCAATTCATCTTGATAAACAGTGTCATATTTCTTCAAGAGCTCTGGAATTCTATTGGACTTTAAGTGGAATATTTCTGATCAGTCTAGTTTTATTTTTTTGCAGCCAATCTCGACCCAAAAGATTGGGCATTTCCCCCTCGATGACAATCACAGGAAGCTGGGATGTCTGCTGTTTGTAGCAGACTGGAACAGCAGCAATACCTTTGACATGAATGGGCTCTCCAGTGCGGGTTCTCAGTTTGGCGGACGTGTGCTCCAATTTCAGTGACTGACTCCCTTCACTGAGGTACTTGAACAGGTGCTCCCCAACAACAGTAGCTGAAGCACTGGTGTCCACTGCCATCTGTAGTTGCTTGCCATTCACTTGCACTGTCACTGCAATGGGCTCAGATTTAACAGCAGTCACATGATACAGAGAGTATGCATCAGCAAGCATCAGCTTCTGCAATGTCAGTTGACACTGGAGTTTGGGACTGGGAGATGGAAGCTGGAGATTGGGGCTGGGGGAGGGACGCTGAAGTTCGGGGCTTGAAGAGGGAGACTGGAGATCAGGGCTTGGAGAGGGAGGTTGGAGTCTGGGGCTGGGAGAGGGAGGCTGGAGATTGGAACAGTTGGTGGGAGCTGGAGTTCGGGACTGGGGGAGGGAGGCAGGAGTTCGCCTCTGGGGGAAGGAGGCTGGAGTTCGCGGCTTGGAGAGGGAGGCTGGAGATCAGGAATGTGGGTGAAGCTGCTTTGCTGTGTGATTATCTTTTGTTCTGTGCTGCCTAGCCAGGTGTCATTTCTTGTGGCAATAGTTGCACTCTGCCTTTCTAAATCTGCATACATCTGCTCCGTGATTCCCGTCACATCTATAGCTGACGCATTGTATTCAGGCTTCTCAACTCGTCGTTGAAAACCTGCTGTGTTACATTTTGCTCTAAGCTCAGCAGCAGACATCTAACATGGTGCACTGCTCTATTATTCACATGCTGCAAATCCTAAGGGCGGAAGTGGCCACGCATTAGGGACACCTGTATAAACTGACCATGCCTCTGCAACTGAGACAAATCAGGTGCAGCCATATGATCGGTGTCAGGCTCCTAGCCTGCCCGCCCATGCAAGCAACACAGAGGCACCAAAGAGGTACCAAGCACTCCATACCTTACCCCGCCACCCACCTCCCCACACCCCCTGGCACAGACTTCAAGTCTGCCACCAATTTATTGGACCGTGGAGCAGTTGGTCTGCATACATTGTACAATCTCCTCGCCAATGCTGGCCATGTAGCAGTCACTACTAGAGGTGTTCACAGCCTCTTGAAATCTCAGCATCTTGATTTGGACCAGTGTTCCCTATGTCGCAGGTTGACAGGGCAGACATGCAGCGCACTCATCTCTGGCCGTCCGAGGGGTGACCTACACTCTCTGGAAAGCATTATTAAGTGACGGTCACACAAGAAAGGTGCTAAGTACAGCCATGATAACCACATCTCTTTCATGCTGCAAGAGGACTACATCAGGATCATGGATCGGAGCTCAATTTCTACGCCATTGGCTCCTTTCAGGGCTACACAGGTGACCTTTGTTGGGTTTCACAATCTGACACCCACAAATGCACCCATGAGGCCATGGATGCCATCTTCTCCATGGCGCTCAGCTTTGTGCATTTCGCCCAGGACCAGGACAGCCAGGATGCAAGGGCCATTGGATTCACCCTGATCTTGGGATTCTCACAGGTGCAGAGTGTGATTGATTCATGTGGCACTCAGGTCTCCATCGCTGCAGTTGGTGGACTTCATTAACCGCAAGGGCTTCCGCTCACTGGTATGTGACCACCAGAAACTCATCCTGCAGGTGTACGCAGTTTCCAGGGAGTGTGCACGATGCCTACACTTTGAGTCACTTGCAGACCCCTGCAGTCTTCCAGGGTCCACAGAGGCTGCAGGGTTGGCTCCTTGGGTCAAGGGCTGATGACACCTGTACGGCGGCCTCAGACTGCAGCAGAGCGACGCTATAATGAGACTCATGCAGCAGCTTGCAGCTTGGTGGAGCAGACCATCGGGATGCTGAAGATGAGGTTTCGGTGCCTGGACCAGCCTGGTGTAGCCCTGCAATACAGCCCGCAGAGGGTGCCATGCATCATCATCACCTGCTGCACCCTTTACAACTTGACACTGCAACGGGGTTAGGAGCTTGCTGAGGAGGAGGTGGAGGAGCTGGAGGTCTCATCCGATGAGGAGGACGCTGACGGGGATGAGGGTGAGGGGGTCCTCGGTGGTGACGACAATGGGAATGAGGCTCTCGCACTGGCTAGATGAGGGAGGTGCACTTAGGAGGCCCCCATAGCTGCCAGATTTGTGGAGGATGATGATGACATGCAGTGAGGTGTTTTTGTAAATCCTCTTATCGCACTTGTGAACGTTTGATTCCAGTCTGGCTTATCGCAGCGCCAATACCCTCTGTGAGAATATTCTTGTCATGGAGATTCAGTGGAGGCCCTAATAGTTGCTCGATCGCAGGAGGATGATGACAACATGCAGTGAGGACACTCCATAGATCTTCACATAGCTTCTGAGAATGGCTGACTCCTGCAGGCCGAGGGAAGCTTGCTTGCGCTCCATGATCAGGGCCATCTCAGAGGCGCAGCCATGAAACTTAAGATGCATCTAATGCTGTGTCCACCTTCAGCACCTCAGCCCTTCAGGAACTGGTGCATAGCGTCACTAGTCGCAGATGCTGTTGTGATGGGGGCCACCCCTACCTTAAAGGTGCTGAGAGCACCCAAAGAGTATGAGAGAACTCTGTCCTGCCCACTACATTCTGGCAGCAATGCCCAGCACTGCCGAGCTGCAGGCATCAGTAGTGTTTCCAGGGAGTGTGAGGCTGGATCATCACTTTGGTCTGAAGGCCATACAGAGCACAGAGAAGAGGCCCTGGATTGAGACACCTGCTTTTATCTTGTGCAGAAAGGTTTCACATCTGAGTGACAAGACCTCTGCTCATCAGAACAAAGAGCCATAGGCAGGGAGACATTCTTGGGAGTTTATTGACAATTGTGAACATTATGTGTAAGTGATTAACACCCATGCCCAGGGTGTGCAACTAATTCTCCTTAACTTTCCTAACCCTGCCGCTACATCTTGGTGCTCCCCGGACATCCACAACAGAGGTGGAGCCAGCCTGCTGACTATGATACCCTGTCTGTGATGACTTTGGCGGGTGTCCTCTGGAGGGCTGAGACTTGGTGGGCCTGCACACTGTGGCAGTGGCACCCTCCTTGGCCTGTGAAGTGGGATCTGCGGAGGTCACAGGAAGAGGGGAGTCAGATGGGCCGGACACTCCCAGAATCACCTGGGTGGATGGCCCTGGAGTGTGCACCTGCTGATCCTCCTCCCTATGGGTGCCCGAGGGCCCCTGGCTGAGTCCATGAGTGGAAGGGGTAGCTGGAGTGAAATTGAGCTGCCCAGCACCCCTCTCCCGTACACACTGTTGGAGGCCAACTATTGCATCAGCAATGGAGTTAAGCCCATGCAGCAGTGCAGAGTGATGTCCTGGACCAAGGTCTCCATGGCAGCCACCATCCTGTTAGTGTTGACCTTGGTGCGTTGCAATGCCAGTGCTATCACCTCAGCCTGAAGGCGGACGGACTCCTCCATCGTGCCTTGCAATCTGAAGAGTTCGGTGGACATCCCTCCCTGTTTTTCCCTAGCTTGCCTTTGCAGCTCCAGCAATTGTGACATAACTGAGTCCAGAGGCTTGTCATCTGACCCAGACTCAGCAATGTTTTGGCTTTCAGCAATCCTCTGAATGCCAGGGCCCTGGGAAGTCCCTGCCTCCACCTGCTGTGGATCAGAAAGTGCGCTGTGCTCACCAGATTGTGATCCCGAGGCTACTGTAAAGCTAGGTCCCACCAAGATGTGTCTTTGCGCTGGTGGAGGGTGTGTATGAGCACTGCGACAGGACTTCAGGGAGGGTGCCTTCAGATTCCTCGTCAGAGGTTTCGTCGGAACTTGTCTGGGTCATGGACTCCGTCGGCTGCTTCCCAAATCTGGGAGGATTCCGCCCATAGAGTAACGGGTTAACTCTAATAATCATCCCAGATTTGCACGAAGTGCAGTAGTGGGCGGGAAAAAGGACGTTTTACCTATCGGCTGTGATGGCGACTTTCACGCTGTATAGTCCCAATCCTGCCTCATAATTATGCAGCCACAGGAAACACGCATCTCGCTGGCGGGCTGCCTCTGAATCACCCATCACACCTTTACCTTTCTCTTTCCTCACTCTGGGTGCCATATCTAAACTACAGCTGCCCACACACTTCTCAATGCTTGTAGCTGAGGACTGCTCCAGTGAAGACATGGTGTTGAAAGCCAAGAAGGGTTCACGGACCCATCACTGAAATGGCTTTCAGAGGCCTGCCGTGATCTCCTCCATCCTCTCTCTGGCCACAGGAGATCCAGCAATCTCACCACTCCAGCTTGTGAGGTGGTGGTGGTGGTGACCAGTGCCAACACTGCACAGAAGCGGTTGGCAATCCAGTGCAGAAAGAGGATGATTAATAGAGAAAATCTTCATAAACACATTAAAAATATGTTTTTGTTTAGCGCCAAGGAATTCTTACTCATTTATTACTTCTTTGCGTGAGGCTGACAATTGGTGCTAATTTTAGTGTTAATTTTGAAGTGCTGATATGAACCCCATGGTTGAGTTAAATAGATTCATACAGCTATCAGATGGAGATTTTCATTTTGGGCAGGGTTTTTTAAAAATTCATTCATGGGGTCTGGGCTTCACTGGCTAGGCCAGCATTTATTGCCCATCTAAGTTGCCCTTGAGAAGATGGTGGTGAACTGCCTTCTTGAACCACTGCAGTCCCTATGGTGTAGGTACACCCACAGTGCTGTTAAGAAGGAAGTTCCAGGATTTTGACCCAGTGACAGTGCAGGAACGGGCATATATTTCCAAGCCAGGATGGTGATTGACTCGGAGGGGAACTTCCAGGTGGTTGTGTTCCCATCTATCTGCTTTCCTTGTCCTTCTAGTTGGTAGTGGACGTGGGTTTGGAATGTGCTGTCGAAGGAGCTTTGGTGAGTTTCTGCAGTGCATCTTGTAGATGGTACACACTGCTGCTACTGTGCGTCAGTGATGGTAGGAGTGAGTGTTTGTGAATGTGGTGCCAATCAAGCGGGCTGCTTTGTCCTGGATGGTGTGAAGCACCTTGAGTGTTGTAGGAGCTGCACTCATCCAGGCAAGTGGAGAGTATTCCATTACACTCCTGACTTGTGCCTTGTAGATGGCGGACAGGCTTTGGCAAGTCAGGAGATGAGTTACTTGTCGCAGGATTCCTAACCTCTGACCTGCTCTTGTAGCCACAGTATTTATATGGCTAGCCCAGTTCTATTTCTGGTCAGTGGTAAACTCCAGGATGTTGATAGTGGGGGATTCAGTGATGGCAATGCCATTGAACATCAAGGGGCGATGGTTAGATTCTCTCTTGTTGGAGATGGACATTGCCTGACACTTGTGTAGCATGAATATTACTTGCTACTTGTCAACCCAAGCCTGGATATTGTCCAGGTCTTGCTGCATTTGGACATGGATTGCTTCAGCATCTGAGGAGTGGAGAATGGTGCTGAACATTTTGCAATCATCAGCGAACAACCCCACTTCTGACTTTGTGATGGAAGGAAGGTCATTGAAGGAGCAGCTGAAGATGGTTGGGTCGAGGACACTACCCTGGGGAACTCCTGCAGTGATGCCTTGCAGCTGAGATGATTGACCTCCAACAACCACAACCATCTTCCTTTGTGCTACGTATGACTCCAACCAGTGGAGAGTTTCCCCCCCGATTCCCATTGACTCCAGTTTTGCTAGGGCTCCTTGATGGCCACACTTGTTCAAATGCGGCCTTGATGCCAAGGGCAGTCACTCTTACCTCACCTTGAGAGTTCAGCTCTTTTGTCCACTTGGGTGCAAACCAAGTTTCAGAATTGTGCTGATTGTTGTACCATGAGCACAGCAGGCGAGCGATTCTTTCCCACTTTTCTTATTCTGGGATATATTTCCACTTTGTCATGGAATTCGTTTACAGAAATAAGAAAAAACACTGCTCATTTCTCCTTTACTTATAATTTTTATTTGTTTGCCCACAAAACTGTTATTGCATTTCAAAGTAATTTCACTGATGTGATGTGCTGTGGGACATTTCTAAGATGCGCAATGTAGCACAAAATAACTTGAAGTTCTATTTATTTGGCAACATGTTTTTGGGAGAATTGTTTTATAATTATTTCACAACAGTGCCAAATTGAGGCATACAACTCCTCTCGTGATATTTTGTATTTAACAAAATTATGTTGCTTTTTATTTTTTGCTTAGGAATTTTAATATGCAAAATAAATGCTTGATCTGTCATTTCCATGTATGTAATTATGGAAAATATTAATAAAATTTGGACCCTAATTGACTAAAGTTGCAGGGTTGTCATTGCTCGAAAATATTTCACACTCAAGGTCATAGCTGTTACTTTGTAAACTATGCACAATGATTTAGACTTCACTCTTACACTACTGATACAAAGTGACAGACATAAATAAGTACCTCAATACATTTTAAAACTAGAAATCCTGTGGGTTATTTTATAAAGTTGATGGTGTCAACTTTCATCTTCACTAAATGGGTGGTAATCCAGCAGAGCAGATCATCCACTAATTATAGAATCTGCCCAATTTCCATTCCATTGATTCTGTGGAGAGGATTCAAAGGGAGGTAGACATTAACATTAAGGTTTGTTTAAATGCTAGAATGAATTGTCTGAAAGATACGGGGGGTGAAATTTGTCCATGCCAGCAGCGCAAAACAGGCCCGAAGTAAATCAGCAGTGATATTTCACTGTGCCTAATCTTCTTTCAGCTGAAGTTCACAGAATGATAGTTCAAACTCTTTTTGAAGACTAATTTCCTGGTCTCACTGTCAGTTTTCCTTGATTTGAAATTAAAAATCTTGGCAATATTTGGCAGTACAAAGCTGACAGCCTATTTGCTTTGAACGTGTTTACGCTGCTGGCATGGAACAGTTTCATCCTGGCTGCTTTTTATACATTCCGTTGCCATTCTTATTCTTTCTAAATAAAGTAGAATGATTTGTACTTTAAAGCTTTAACACGGCGATAGAATGATTTAAAACACTTTCCAATGTGCAACTGAACCACCGGGAAAGTCCCAGATATGGTTCCTGGCCTGTGCTGAGTTAGTTGATTTATGGTATGCTGACAGTTGGACAATGTATTTGGCATCAGTGTTCCTGTGTTAATGAGAAAAAAAAAATCAGGGTTAATATTTCTGATTCCTATCCAGTCAAGTTGCTGGAATGTGCATTTGCCTACGTTAGATGTGGACAAATTGGTCTCAATTTTTTTTGTTCAAATAATCTATCAAATAACTTTCTGGCCAGATTCATACTTGCATGAGGTATGTAAAGCTTGTGCAAGTTTAGCATAAGTTTTTTCAAATCCATTTTCAGGATTTGGGTGTCACTGGCAAGGCCAGCATTTATTGTCCAGTTCTGAGGTGGTGTTGGTGGGCCTTCTTCGAATCATTGGTTGCAGTTTTGATACAAATGAGTGGCTTGCTAGGGCACTTCAGAGGGCAATTAACAGTCTACCATGTTGGATTGGGACTGAAGTAACAAGTAAGCCAAATGGGGAAAAGATGGCAAGTGTCCTTAATGGGCACTTTTAATTCCACCAGATTTTTAATGTCCAGATTTTAAAATTTATATTGAAAAACTGTCTGTGGGATTTGCATTTACATTCTCTGCGTTATTAATCAAGGCCTTTGGATCACTTGCCCAGTAACGTGATTATCATGGTACCATACCCAAACGAGGTGGGGGAGAAACAGGTGGAAAATGTAGGAATGATACTTAGGCTCAGATGCAGATTTTTCCACCATAGAAAAAGTACAAAGGTATCGTGTTTTTCATAGGATGTTGTTTCCTGATGGTGCTTATACCAGTTTTACTTCAAATGACACTGTGCAAGGTAAGTATGAAATCACTTACAGAGAATATGTAGCACACAAAGAGATTATGTGACACGTATAATTCACATAAGTAACCTGTCTGGAAGAGTGGGCAGAATTTTTCCCTGAGCGTGCAGGATCGCCGGGGATGGGCAGGGGTGGTCAGGAAGCCGACCGTGATCGGCAGCGCTCTGCAATTTTATGTGGACGAGCCAACTAAGACCTACCCAGCGTGATACACGAGCAGTAGCGCTGAGCGCTGCCTGTGCGGGCAGGGGGTGGAGGGAGAGCAGGCCTAATGTGAACATTGTGCATATGCGCGAAAGAGCGCTGAATAATCTCCCTGAGGCACGGAGCTGCCTCAGGGAGATAAAGAATTTTTAAAAATAATAATTAAGAGCAAGAAAATGTAATGAAAGATGTCCCCTCATGTGACTATGTCACATCAGCAGGACATGTTTTAAATTAAAAAATAAAGTTTTTATTTTATTTATATTTGCTTTTGGAAATCTCATCCCACCCGTGGATGAGGTTTCCAAAAAAGTGCAAAGGCCGCTTGGCCTTTTCGCCTGCCTGCCAACCGTTAGGTTGAACGGGCAGTGAAAAATTAAAGCCAATTTTTAACTTTATGGTCTTAACAGGCCTTTTAATTGTCGGCGGGCGTGCTGCCAGCTCTGGCACGCATCCGTGACTGCGCGTTGACGTTTGCACGCTCGGCCGAATTCATTGCACGTTATTTCACGCTCAGTCGGGTAGGGCGCACGCCCACCCATCGAGCTAAAATTTCTGCCCAGTGTTTCTTATGCATCTGTAAAATATATATTGTCGTGATTCCAGCCTGGAGCCTTGGAGATGAGAAGCCGTTTTTTTTTTAACTAAAGCACAAAACAGGCTTGCTCGCAAAAGTAGCTGCTGGGGACACTTGAAAGATTTTTCTAGGTTGGTAGGCAGGCACCCTAGTGACCTGAGGGCAGGCAAATAAACAAACTTCCCTGACCTTGAAGGTTCGCAACAGGCATAGCTTGCCAATTAAACTAGAATTTGCCCCCACCAGAGATTTTCAAGGCCTCACCATTCTGCATCCAGTCTGTTCTGCCACTCTTTTTAAAAAGCTTGCCTTTTGGAATTACACATTCTCACATATTTCTTTTTCAAAAATTGTACCACTTTATTCATTTCAAATAATGAAAGTCAAGAGGTTAAAATTACTTGCCACGTTTCTCTGCATTGAATGTATTTGCCACATACCTGCTCATTTTGTTAACTTATGGTCTGCTGAAATATTCAGTCTTTTCATGTCCTCTAAATTGGGATCATCAGAAAACTTCAGTAGCATTCCTCTTGTGCCTAAATCCAAGTTATTTTTATAAATGGAAATCAAAAAGCATCCTATGCCAGTATCTGCCACCCAGCATTATCTATATCCTGCAAACCTGAGAAACATCCCATTTACTTTTATTTTTGGTTTTTGTCCCACCTTTCTACCCCTGCAACTACAAAAATACCGTTTGGCTTTAATTTTGTAACAAGTCTGTTAAGTGAGACCGTACCAAATGCTTTTGGAAAATTAATTTTTTACTTAAGTATTACAGTTCAATTACTCGAGTTTCTGTATGTTGACTGCAGATTTGGCTCATGACAACATGCTCACCCAATTGGAAGAATTACAACTGGTGGCTGATTATTTAATTATCTAGTTAGTTGCAAGTATACAGAAGACCCAATACCATTGATCCAATAGATAGATAAACCCAATCTATCATCAAGACTGATGTACCTTTATCTGTGCCAAGTGTCTTCCTTGGTAGAGTCTCTGCTTTCAGAGGTACAGTTTGCTGTTATTTATGTGGGGATATACAATGTCACAGAAATGCTACTAATATGAATGCTGACTGACTGCACTATTCCATGCATGCGACTCCTGGAGGCCATTTCCTCACAATTTCCATTGACTTGTATAAACACACAGCACAAAACACTGGGCACCCCGTCATGGTGTATAGGTGAGTTGAAACTGAGCATCACTGTTGCCAATGAGATTAGTCCCCAGTGTTTCTGTAGACATAGTGGGATATTCATCAGAGATGTAATATTACTAATGTGATCTCCCTAGACGGCATTGGTGTTGCCACGTGTTCAGTAGCAGACAACAGTTTGCTCGACTTACACATACCACCTTGGATTGAAGTACGTATGGAGGAAAGTTGCTGTTTAACCTGGAACATATGTACCAATATCTGCTGAAAAGGACTAATGTTGCTACCCGTACAATTACAAGGGGCACCAGATATGTACTGCTGACTGTACATCACAGTGTGTGGGTTGTGAGTTGTGGGTACAAGGCAACAGTGCTAAATGTATGAAGGTGAGGTTGTGGTAAAGCATATGAATGGTAATTTTGAGTACTGATTGATAGAGATGGGTGATGTGGGTGTAGAGAATTGAGCGGTGGATGAAGCTAATAGTGCATTTGGTAGGATATGGTGCTTGAAGATGAACTCCCTCACCTTGACGATTTGTGACAGATTGTTAACCATTTTCCTGTACTAGATTCATGTTCTTGGAGCAACACTCTTGGCATTGACCTCCTCTGCCACTATTTGTTCCCATTGCCTCCTTTGTGAATATCTAACTGGAGGGCTTCTTGCCCACCCCTCAGATACAGGATGTTTCTCCTTTCTTCCTGTTATCATTTGTGTTGTCAGAAGATCTTGGTGGTTAATTTCTTGCATGACTAGCCATTCCTCAAACTATCGCAGCTCAAATTCACTTTTCAAAAAGATCACACCATTTCTTACAGTTGCAACCACAATGTACCTCCCTTTTAAGAGGTGTAGACTGTCATTAAAGAGCACAAATGGCTTGTGATATTGGGTCCTTATGATGCGTGCAGCCAATTGAACAGCATGGGGAATGCTAGCTGCACTCATCATTTGAAAAGCAGGCAGCAGCAAGTTAATCTACTGCGATCGCCACACCCATCTTCAGGAGTTAGCCAATTTGACCCTCATTTAGTTTCAGTGCCACGAGAACTTGCGATTTTGTTAAAAGCTCTAATGATTTACACGTTGCTGTAAAATGAATCATGCTACAGCAGAATGTAAAGGACAAGCAATAAAAACAGAAAATGCTAGAAAAGCTCAGCAGGTCTGGCAGCATCATGGAGAGAGAAACAAAGTTAATGTTTCAAGTCCATATGACTCCTCTTCAGAGCTAAAGAGAAGTAGAAATGTGATGGATTTTATACTGTTTAAGAGTGGGTGCAGCAGGTGGAGCAAAATAGAACGTCAGGGATAGGTGGGAGTTTAGGAGAGATTAACAAAAATGTCATGGACCCAGGGCAAAGGGAGTGTTAATGGTAGTGTTAAAGACTAAAGAAGGTGCTGAGAGTGACATAAAAGTAAGAGCAGAATGTGTTAATAGCAGCACATGGGTCAGCGCTCTGTGAAAGCATAATACAGGAACAAATGACAGATGGCCCTGTGGGGGGAGGTGGGGGGTTGAGGAAAAAGGATAAAAAAAATAAAAAATGAATAAATAAATAAAAATAAAGAAAGAAAAAATAAGTAATAATAATAAATAAAAATAAAATAATTGGATTAAAAAGGGGTGAAGATGGAAGAAAGAGTTCATGGTCTGAAGTTGTTGAACTCAATGTTAAGTCCAGAAGGCTGTAAAGTGCCTAATCAGAAGATGAGGTGCTGTTCCTCCCGTTTGCGTTGGGCTTCACTGGAACATTGCAGCAGGCCAAGGATGGACATGTGGGCATGAGAACAAGATGGTTTGTTGAAATGGCAAGTGACAGGAAGGTCTGGGTCATGCTAGTGGACTGAGAGAAGGTGTTCCACAAAGCGGTCACCCAGCCTGCATTTGGTCTTTCCGATGTAGAGGAAACTGCATTGAGAGCAACGAATGCAGCAGACCAAATTGAAGGAGGTGCAAGTGAAATGCTTGCTTCACCTGAAAGGAGTGTTTGGGGCCTTGGACCATGAGGAGGTAAAGGGACAGGTATTGCACTTTCTGCAATTGCATGGGAAGGTGCCACGGGAAGCGGATGAGGAGTTGGGGGTGATGGAGGAGTGGACCAGGATGTCATGGAGGAACGGTCCCTATGGAATGCTGATGGGGGCGGTGAGGGGAAAATGAATTTGGTGATGGCACAGTTGCTTGATATAGTGACAGTGGGGGCAAGAGAAGAGTTTCAACCTATTAACATAGAAACATTGGATGGCAGGAACAAGCTGGCAGAGTCCACTATTACTATGGTTGAAATAACAAGTAATACATTGTGTGGTATTATCATGTTATTAACACATCATTTGAATATGTTTACTCATTGCTGGGCAGAAATATTCAATAGTTGCAATCACTTCTGGTGAAAAATTCCGGAAGTGACCTGTGGGAAGAGGTCTACTGGAATGGCTCTCTGCACCTCCTCCACCCCCCCCAAAATTACTGGCAAAAATCTAGGCCAACATTTTACAGTGAAAGCTTCATTATATAGTGAGAAACTAAAATGTGTTTAATACAGGCAGCTCTAGCCAATGGAGCAAAATCCAACAATCTGGCACATTTACATAGGGCATTGAAAATTTCTGAGTTTGGGAAAATTTTTGTAATTTTTGTTTGTAGGGCACAAAATATCTTGGTCCTAGCCTCTCATTCCTTAAGATAATTTTGTGTAAAATTATTTTCATGCCATCTTTATTTGGCTGTGTTTTAGCGATAAAACCAATGAGCAATAAACAACCGCTACACAAGCAGCCAGTTAACCTACTCAATGCTCAAACTGCTTTTGGCAGCCTTGTTGCTTTTTCACAGTCATCGATATTAATATAACTTAGCAACATAGTAAATACACAAAAACATTCTCGAAAAATTATTCAGCATAGCATTAAATCTACAACTTGAGATTTATAAAACAATTTTAATCTACATTTTTGTTTTTGAGGAGCAATGGTGTTCACCAAGGGTTGGCAATAGGGCCATTGCTTTTTGTGATATGCATTAATAACATAGGTGTACAGGGTAATATTTCAAAATTTGCAGATGATGCAAAATTAGAAATGTAGAGAACAGCGAGAATGATAGTGATAAACTTCAAGAAAGCATGGCCAGTTTGGTGGAATAGATGGACGCGTGGCAAATGAAAGTTAACGCATTGAAATTATCATGAAGCTATAATAATTTTCATACTATTTGGTTTATTGTAAAGTAGGCTTATGGGTGTGAGTGTAGATGGTTCTGTCTGTGTGATTTAATAGAATTGGAGTCAGCTGGACTGCAAGCTTGAAATTTATCAAAAGGAGTCAAGTGTAGAAGGGTACTTGAAATGCTCATGAGTAAACATGGATGAGCTCTTAGCATAGTTGGAGAAATGTTTTGGAATTCCACTGTTGAATGGGCTCTTTGGCAACTTGCTGGCTTGCTTTTTAAATTTAAAACCAAATTTGGACTTTTGCCTGAAAGGGGTGTGTAGTTGAGAGTCAGGTTAATTAAAAATTTTAGGATTTGATATAACATTAAGTAATTATAATCTTATGTATGTGCTTGAAATCTTTTATTTTGTTAATAAATGTTTTAATTTAATTTTTAAAATCTTTAAAGGTCTTAGTGGACTCATTACTACTGAATTCAATGCACACATCTTCACATAATAAATACAAATTGCAAAACATTGTCACATGAGTTGGGACATGTCCATAACTTTTATTTTGAAATATTCTGAGATTTTTTAATCACTCATGAAACCTCATCCCACCCGTGAATGAGGTTTCATGCTTTTTCAGAAGCCCATCAGGGCTCCCGGCCTGCCCGCCAACCTTAAGGTTGGACGGGCAGGTCCATAAATGGTTTCAATTATTTTTCTAATGGCCTTAATAGGCCGGCTGTGTGCCCGCCAGCCTGAAAATATAAATGACATGGGGTGATGTTGGGACGCATGCCTGATATCACCCCGTGTCATTTTACGCATCGACGAGCAGGCCTCGCCTCGCTTTCCAAACAGAAGATTCTGCCCCAGGAGTGTGAAATAGCTTTGAAGAAGCCTCCAGCCATTTTTGCAAAAGTCTGCTGTGTCCAGTAACTAAAGTTGGAGAAAAGTTTTGGAAATCCATTGTTGAGTGGGTGCTGTGGTAACTTGCTGGCTTGCTTTTTAAATTTAAAATCTATTTTGGACTGTTGCCTTAAAGGGGCTGTTTACTTTGGAGTTAGGTTAATTAAGAATTTTAGGACTTGTTATAGGATTAAGTAGTTATAATCTTATGGGCAGAATTTTCTCGTTGGAGTGCGGGACCCATAAAATGATGTGTGGTGATGTCAGGAGTGCGTCCCGTCATCGTCGTGCGTCATTCTGATCTTTCGTTCAGTGGGCGTGCATTGGAGTTGGCTGCACACTCGCCGAACTGTTAAAGGCTTGTTAAGGCCATTAATACAGCAATTAACCAAATTGACAGGGCTGCCCGTCCAACCTTAAGGTTAGCGGGCAGGCGAAGAGATCCCAGGCAGCCTTCGCATTTTTCATGAAACCTAATCCACAGGCGAGATGAGGTTTCATGAAGGGCTTAATTAAATAATTAATTAATAAATATTTTAAAAACATTTCATAAACATGTCCTAGCTCATGTTATGCTGTCACATGAGGGGACCTGTGTAAATGATTTTTAACTTTCTTTTTTTCCAACTTTCAAATTGAACTTAATCTCCCTGAGGCAGCTCCGTGCCTCAGGGAGATTTCTGTGCTGTTTCACATGCATGCGTGAAAGAGCGCAGGCCCCACCTCTCCGTCCTCCCCCTGCCTGCACAGCGCTACTGAGCGCGTGTCATGCTGGGCGGTCCTTAATTGGCGCAGCCATGTAAAATTGTTAGCGGGGATCGCCTCTGCACCCGCCCCCTCCCACTCCCGCCCATCCCGTCCAATGGGGAGTAAATTCTCCCCTATGTATGTGTTTGAAATCTTTTCTTTAGTTAATAAATATTTTAATTTAATTCTTAAAATATCTAAAGGTCTTAGTGGGAGTGGAATCATTACTTTGAATTCAATGTACACATCTCCTAATAAATACAAATTGCAAAACCATTCTAATAGCGTGGCCAAGATTCCCTCATGGATTTCATCTGTCTGGCACACATCACCTGCCATGTCATAACAAAATGCAAAGTGATATATTTTGGTTGGATGAATAAGGAGATTCAGTATAAATTAATGGGTACAATTCTAAAGGGGGTGCAAGAGCAGAGAATGGGGTAAAGAATAATGGTGGTGGCATGTGTACACAGATCATTGAAGGTGGCAAGGCAGGTTGAGAAAGTAATTAGAATAGCATATGGGATCCTGGGCTTTATAATAGGGCCACCTCTGGAGTATAAAAGCAAGGGAATTATGATGAATCTTATAAAATGCTTGTTTGGCCACAACTGGAGTATTGTGCCCAATTCTGGCTACTGCACTTTAGGAAAGATGTGAAGGTCTTAGCAAGGGTATGGAAGAGATTTACTAGAATAGTTCCAAGGATGAGGGACTTCTGTTAGATTGCAGAAGATAGGGTTGTTCTCCTTAGTGCAGAGAAGCTTGAGAGGAGAATCAAAAAAGGTATTTAACATCATAATGATTCTAGACCAAGCAAATAGAAAGACATTGCTTCCATTGGCGGAAGGGTTGAGAATCAGAGGACACAGATCTGTGGTGATTGGCAAAAGACAACATGAGAAAAATTCTTGTGCAACATGTGATTATGATTTGGAATGCACTGCCTGAAAAGGTGGCCAAGGCAGGTTCAATCCAGCCTTTCAAGATGTAATTATATAAGTATATGAGAAAAAAAATGCAGGGATACAGGGAAAGGGCGGGGCAGTGGGACTACCTGGATTGCTGTTTAAGATAATTTGAAGGACCTAATGCCCACCTCCTGTGCTGTAACCATTCTTTGATTCTATATGGACCCAGAGCCAGATTTTCAGGGAGTCAGAAGGACTCTAGAGCCATTTAAAAAAAATTAAAAATGATTCCAGGATTCCTGCCCCCATTCCAGACTCCCCTGATTTTTGCTGGTGCATGTTAAGGGTGCGGGTCGTGAGCCTGCACCCTGGACTCCCGACCTACCCAACTCCATTGCAAGGATTGGCATCTCCTAGCCCCTGGTAATTTTTGTGGAGCCAGGCCAGCTTCTCCATGACTTGTGGTCACAGCCCTCAGAGGAGTATGGATTCCAGAACCTTTTGAAATGTAACTCCAAGCTCTTACCCATGCCCCCTCCATGCTAAATTAATGCAAACTTATGCCCCCACCCACCCCAGCCCCTCATACACTCCATGCCCATTCACCCAGTAAACACAATGTACAGAATGAATGAACCCTATAGTAACAATGGCATGTGTGAAACTGCTTAGAAAAAATACTCATTTATAATTTTCTGAAAAAAACTGGTATTCCTACAACCCTATAAAAGTGTCAATCAAACAGACAATTGAAGTATCAATAACAGAAGCTTTAAGCACTCGACACCTCTTAACCTTGTGCAGATAAACATTGAGACATTGACAAAAGAGAGGACAGAAAAATCAACTTATTATAAACTCATAGAGATGGAAATCAAGGAAAGTCAACACTTCCCTGCACTTGTATAAACAAACTCAGTGACATAATTTTTTTTAAGAGTCCAGGTTCTCAGCCAGGACTCTCATGCATGTCTGTGACCTGTTCTTCAGTGGAGGTTCACCATACATTTCCACAGGTTAGATGCTTCACAACTGCACACACACTGGTAGCCCAATAACATGCCTCATATTTGCCATCCGATACTATTACCTCCAACTCCTCTTTCAGACCACCAACCTCTCCAGGGAAGTGACCTGTGCGTGGTCTTGGTGGTTTCCTCTTCCCTGACCCTAGTGAATGGAGATGTTTCTTCACCATTCGTCCACCTCCTCTTCAGTCTTAGCTTTAGCCTGCTGTATGGCCCTGGCTCAGTTGACCACACACACCGGTATTTCCTTGTTTCATAGGAGAGGTGGAGCAGAGGTGGCAGCCTTTTCTACTATGTTGTCCCAACAAGGCTGGGGTCACCTGCTCTGGATTTCAATACAGCAGTCACCAACACATGCCGCTGGCCATTTTGTGCCTGAAGCTGTCAGATTTTAGCTAAACAAGGGGCGTGGTCTGCTTCAGGAAAGGCAACAGTTTGTTGCCGAACTAATTCCCTCAAAGCCCCTCTTGAATCTTCTAACTCCTCACTTAGTCTTGTATTTTCTGATTGTAACTCAATATTTTGTTCCAGTGTTTGCTCTAATATTTCTCCTCGTAGGATGCACTCTATCATGTACTTCCTGTTCGCAGCGTGACTGATTGTGCAGGATAGCAGTGCTCCTACCAGCCATCACTTTCTTTTTGTAACTTATCTACTTCTTCCTTTAATTCTTTGTGCTCTTATTGAAACATATACGATTCTGAGGGAGCTTGACAGGGTAGATGCTGAGAGGATGTTGTGAGGGAATCTGTGTTTTTAAATTAATTTGTCTTTTTTGAGGTAGACCCTAACTAAAAAGGAAACTGAACTGAAAAGGGTAACAGAAGGGGAAATAGAACAGCCAAACATAGAAAGGAAAATGACACTCCCAGTTTCTAAAGAAACAAAAGCAAATTGAGGTTCTGAAATCAAAACTTCTGGCAAGCTGAATTTCATTAAATGATATTAAAGAACACAGATCGGTCTAAGCTGAGCAGTAGAAGCTGATAAGTCCAGTGGTACAGAACATGTAAGCCAAAGAAGGCAGAGTCCATATCCAGAAGCTGAGAATATGTTGTTACAGTTGTTTCTGTTTCTTGAAGATAACCTTGTTGGGCCTACCCAACCAGACCAAGCTGAGTAGGTTCTGCAGACATGTGTCATTTGCAGTGAAGACTGTGCACATGGAACTCTGGTTGGTTGTGCACCACTGTCAGCTGGGGATCAGACTAGCTCCAAGAAGGATTGGAGCTGAAATTCTTCATGAGGAAAACAGAGTTTTGAAGGACTTTGTAACTAAGTGTGATCACCAAAAATCTGGGTGGACTAGTGACCCAATTTGTAAGACCTGTTTTAATTGTATCTGCCATTTAATATGCAATTTGTAGTGTATATTTGACCACAATTTGCCTATTAATTTATGTTTAACTCATGTCAATTCTGGATGTTAGAGTGTAGGATAGATTGTATTTAGTGTTTGCTTTGCTAACTCTTATATAGTAAAAACATCTTGTTTTTAAATCGTGGAATCTTGTGGCTTCATTCTTTTAGTAAAAGACTCAGATTTCTTATTTATTTAAGAAAAAGCAGTTACTGGTCTCTACCAAGATCCTAACAATGTTTCCCCTCATGGAGGAATCTAAAACTAAGGGTCACGTTTTAAAAATAACGGGTCTCCCATTTAAGATAAATGAGGAGGACTTTTTCTCTCCTAAGGTCATTAACATTTTGGAATTCTCTGGCTCAGAGAGCAGTGGAGGCCAGGTTATTGAATATATACATGGCTGAGTTGGACAGATTTTAATCTATAAGGGAGTCATGGTTATGGGGCAGGCAGGAAAGTGGAGTTGAGGCTGCAGTCAGATCAGCCACAATCTTATTGCATGGCATCGCAGGCTCGAGAGGCTAACTGGCATAATCCTGCTCCTATTTCTTATGTTCTTAATACATTTAGGCAGACCTCATTGTATTTGAAGCACAGGAAGGGAAAGATGCCAACATTTTCTGAATTTTCTGCTGTGTCAGCCTATTTAGTCAGACTGTGTACATAAGGCATAAATGTGAATAATTACAATAGATGCCATCACCCCATAGAAAACTAAGCTTGCTGGGAAAATAGCCATACAGTGCACTTTGAGCTTCCACACAATTACAAATTCTATGTGAAACTATATACACCATTATGATTTTAGGAAATTGGTTCTAAATTAAAATTTTTGTATTCATTTTTTCTGACAACTAGTAGTGATGTTTATTAAAAGTCTAAATAATATTAATATTTACAGAGGTCTTATTCTTAGCAGTATTGCAGTGATTTGTGCGTGAATTTTAGTACTGTTTACCATTAGAACTACATCAAAGTGATTGTTGCTTATACTTGAAGGGTAATGCATTACCTTAGACAGAGATTTCTGGCTTTGCTGTGGTAGTGTTAAAAGGTTAACAATTAGTGCCACAGTACAAAGAACAAAATAGCTTTGATACTCATACCATTTTGAGATCGTCAAACAGAATAAATCAAATGGAGGTTGTGGTATTTCAGGTTATGGGGCAGGGGATGGTGAAATCTGAAGGATTTGGACCACTTTTGATGCCACAAGGCTGATGATAACAGCTTTTGGGCAAGCAATTTGTCCACTATTTCAGTCTTAGGCATCATGTGGGCAAAAAAAAACATTAAGGGGAAACTGGGTCAAATAGGAAAATAGAGTCTTAATAAAAAGTATTTCTGCTAGCCAATCCACTTTGTTAATGGCTCATATCTTTAGATACCAGAGCATTTTGCAAACATTATTTTGCCTAAATATCTGGAGTCATAAACATTACAGCACAGAAACTGGCCATTTGGCATATTGAGCATCTATTCTTTGTGTGAGTCGCCTATTTAGGCCTACTTTCTTGATAGTTTCGAAGAAGTTTCAAGAGTTCCTTTTTTCCAGCAATTATTGAATTAATTTTAATACATATTTATGGACTCACTTCAACAATAATTTCTGGTACAGAATTCTACCATTGTAACCACCTCTCTCTGTATAAAAAAGGAAATAAATGTCTAGCCTTATCTTTATTTTTTGAACTAGGACTGACTACTGATTTTCGTGCTCCCTTGTTTTAATGTTTTAATATTTATGATAACTGTTGATCAGGTGTAACAGCAGTTCTATTTCTTTTGCAAAATACTTAGTTTCTTTTTCCAATTATTTTCTCTAGGGCTCGATTCTACCAAAGATCCCTGCCTAAATGTGAAATGTAGCCGACACAAAGTGTGCATCGCACAAGACAACCATAGAGTGGTTTGCATTAGTCATAGGCGGCTAACACACAGGTAAAGCACTTTGTTCTAATTTAACTCTATTCCATTTGATACATTTGCAATACCTTTCACTTGAATTATTTACTTTTCGTCCCTTTCAAAATTTAAAGGCTTGTATGATGTGTTAATCTTGCGCAATTAAAATTTATATATGGCATCGTTTATGTATCTTATGCAATTTTCAAAAAATCTAGTCTCTCCAATTTTGTATAGTATATAACATATGATGGAGGCTTCTTTAAATGGCATATTTTATGTGAGTTAAGGACTGCTTTCTTTAATTTTCAAAGATTTTGTATAAATTACTAAATATATTCGAAGGCATGAAAGTTCCATAAGGGTTGTGCATATTTTTGCTATGTCCATGGGTTCCAAAAGTTGCCTACAGAGTAATGGTGGGAGATCTGTAGAACCGACACAAAATTTCAGCACCATAATCCTATGAATAAATGTAGTTGTCTGCAGAACCATAATACTTTCTACATTACCTGTCAAAATTAAATCAAATTGATGTAATTTCCAAATAGATAATGATATGATGAAAGAAAACAATGATTTGGAACAATGCTGTATGTATTCTTTTTGTGTGTGTGGACAGTTATGCAGAATAATCATGGAAGGTCTGTGTGATAAAACCTTGGGCAGGATTTTTTAGCTTGGCAGGTGGGCGTGCGCCCGACCCGACTGAGCGTGAAATGATGCGCGATGACGTCGGGTGAGTGTGCCGATGTTAACGCGCATTCACATGATAGTTCAGTTGGCGGGTGTGCGGTGGAGCCAGCAGTGCACCTGCCAACAATTAAAAGACCTGTTAAGGCCATTAAGTTATCAATTGTGCTGAATTTATCACTGCCCGTTCAACCTAACGGTTGGGCAGGCGAAAAGGCCAAGCAGCCTTTGCATTTTTTTGGAAACCTCCTCCACGGGCGGGATGAGGTTTCCAAAATCAAACTACAAATGAAATAAAAACTTTAATCGTTAATTTAAAAACATGTCCCCTCATATGACTCAAATTCATAGGTTAGCCGCCTATGGCTAATGCAAACCACTCTATGGTTGTTTAGCAACTTTTTCAACATGTTCTTCATCGCCCTGAGACACAGAGCTGCCTCAGGGAGATTATTCAGTGCTCTTTTTCGCGCATACGCGAATTGTGCGCTAGGTCTGCTCTACTCAGCGCTGCCACTCGCATATCACACTGGGTGGGCCTTAATTGGCCCGCCCGCGTAAAATCGCGGAGCACTGTCAATTGTTGGGCAGCAGTCGGCTTCTCGACCGCCCCCACCCGCCCCTGCCGATCCTGCACGCCAAGGGCAAAATTCTGCCCTTTGTGTTTAACAGTGAATACACCCGATAATGAGTGCTTCTGAATTGTGTAAATTATTTGCAGTGTAACACAAGGATTTGGCTATATTGATAATTAAGAGAAAATATTGACCTGAATTCAGCGAGGGGCGGCAATCACTGTCGGTTTGCCACACCACTTCTACCTTCCTGCATCACGTCAGAGCTCTGTATTTCTGGCTGGGACTTCCAATCCCAGCTTCTTCAGAAATGTGGAGCATGCCTTCAATCCAACTACTTTTTCATAGCACTGGATCATCAGGGGAAGATAAACCAAACCTTTTTATGGCATTAGCTGTCGTATTCTGGTAAGTGTTCACGAGCACACTGAAAAGCTGGGAGATTTAGTGTGCAGGTGGGTAGGGTGGAAGTTGGGTGGTAGGTGGGTAGGGTGGAAGTTGCGTGGGCTGCTGATGGGTATGGGGTCACTGGTGGGTAAGGTGGTAGGCAGCTGAGTAGGGTGGCAGTGGGTAGGGTGGTGAGGTTAGGTTGGAGGTAATCGAGGGGGAGTCGGAGTCGGGTAGTGAGGTCGGGGGGAGAGGGAGTTGGGGTAGTCGAGGCGGGGAGGGGGTAGTCGTCAGGGGGGCAGTTAGGGGGCCAAGGTGGGAGTCAGAGGGTTAAGAAGGGAGTTGGAGGGGTCAGTATGCGTGATTAGTGGGGTCAGTTGTATAGTTAGCAGGACTTAGACTAGGATTTTTCTGTCTAACCTTTCCTGGTAACTATCCAATTATGTACATCGGAACTGTCTGAAGTCTCCGACTCTAACTCATATCTTCAGGGGTACGTCTGGCCTCTGACGATTCGGACACCCAGAAGATCTGGGTCTAAGATTCCAAACAATTACTAACCTTCTCTTATGGTTAATGTATTGTTCGCTAGATCATCTAGTAAGGTTCTAGTAGATACTGTAACTTGTACACATCAAGGTTTTAACTTTATTGGATATATACTTAAATGATGTATTATTGTATTAGTCACCAGTTTGATTTCTGCTAAGATTTTTAAAATCAGCATTTAAATATTCAACATAATGGTCAATTAAGTCGACCTCAGGAGAACTGCTGAGTGCAATCCAGGTATTGGCAGAATCTTTCCCTCCCACCAGCAGTGGGAATCATGGCAGGCTGGAGCACTAAATTTGCTGTGATTGAAAAAGTCAGTTTCCCGCGAGTGGAAAATTAGTTTGGAATTTTGTTCTCTAGGCTTCGATGGCGGGTTAAAGGCGGATTGAGTTTCCCGCTGATCTATATTGGGAACCACGTTTGCATTTATTTGCGTCTCATGAATGCTCTCTAAAAGGCCAACTCAGCAGAATTATGTTTCCCCTTCAAATTAAGTGCCCCACCAGTGGATAATTAGAATGGTCTGCTTTGTGACTGTATATAATTAGTATGCAACTGGCGAGCTTCAGATCATCCATGACTTGGAGTCCAGTATACACTGTTTCCACCTTCCTTTCAGACCGTAACTGCAAAAAATCAGGTGTCTGTAGTACAAGCTGTGCCAAGACTTGTCACAGGAGGCAAAACCAGCAGGGAGGAGCAAGACGGAGGCAGGACAAAGTGGGTGCGGGGGTGGAACACGAGAGGGGAGGGGTGAGGCATAGGCAGGATGGGGGAGGGCTGGAACATGAGAGGCGAGGGGTGAGATAGAGGCACAACTGGGGGAAATCATGAGGAGGGAGGGGGAGAAAGAGTCAGGCTGTCCTGGGTCTGTGGGGGCCATGTTAGAAGGCTCTGCATAGCAGCCATCTTGTTCCAGGTCTTGGCTGGGGGAAGATCTCTCTGTGTTGTGATGGTTGTCCACAGTGTGGTGTGCAGAGCATGGTCAGTCACCTCAGGCATTTGGCCTTGGTAGTCCGAGTCATGGTATTGTAAGACAGAGAGCACAGTAATCTTCAGGGGAGGCATCTGGATCCTGTAAGTTGGTAGCTGAAAAGTCATGGTGGGAAATTGGATGGTCTCATGCTGCAAAGTCCGGAAAGTAAGGGTGCATTTGGCCTCGAGAAGTAGAGGGGCCGGGCTGACAAATGGCATGGGCACGTCAACATTAAAAGGTTCACTAGGGAGGACAGGAATAAACACATGAACAATGATGGGTTCAAGGGGAACAGGGAGAGGCTGGATAGTGACAGGAAGAATGGGAATTACGAGACGGTGAGTATGGAGGAAGATGGCTTGAAATTGGTGGGTGATGGGAGGATGGAAGCTGGTTTCACTCACGAAAGTCAACAGCACCATTTTTGCATTCACCCAAGAATGATGCAGTTTGAAAAACAAGCTAGAGAAAAATCGATCAGGGAGGGGACTCTGGGCGTGTGGGAGTAATTCAGCCAAATTTTTTTTTGCCAAATGAAGGGGCACCCTATAAATTTCCTGCGCAACCCATGAAGCTCATGGCTCAGCTAAGTGCTGGACTCTCATGTTCCAGCCCTTCCCCGTCCTGCATGTGCCTCACCCCTCCCCTCTCATGTTCCACCCCCAACACCCACTTTGTCCTGCCTCCGCCTTACCTTCCCCCCCCACCCCTCTTGCTGGTTTTGCCTCCTGTGGCAAGTCTTGGCACAGCTTGTGCTGAGGATCTAATGCACAATGAACAAACTTGGCTCCTTTATTAATTATAGTAATCTGAGGCCTCCCTCTCAGGAGTTATCTGTCCACTAGACTCCCCAGTAGGAACCTGTAAGTTTGCCTCTTCGACTCTCTCAGGCTAAACAGGTTCTACAAGTCCTTCCAAAGCAAGAGGAGTTCCTTCTACCTATGGTGTAGGCTCCAATGGGAATGTTTGGCGCACCTTTTCTTTTGTGGATCTGTTTACCTTTTCCTGAGGTGATCTACATGTCCCCTGATTATCTGACCTTCAACCTATATATGGTAGGACAGGGGTCCTGTCACTGCACTGACTTCACCTGATAGACATTTGGGCCCATCTCCAAAGTTCTTTGAGAAAACTGCTTTTCTACAGTGAAGTTTCTTTCATGACTGTGTTAATCGTGTCCATTTTTCTGGGCCTCTTGACTTCTCTCTACCCTCCCCGCTAAATTCAGCCTTACGAGGCTCAAAAGTATCCTGAGACATCTCTCCGTTAATAACCCTGTGGGGGCAATATAGTGGTCATATGTGGTGTCGTCCTATAGCCGAGCAGGAAACATAACTTTGTTGCTATAGGGTCCCTATCCAGTTTTTTCATTCCGGCCTTGAAGGTCTGGACTGCCGTCTCAGCCAACCCATTGGATGCAGGGTGGTATGGTGAGGTCTTGACATGTGTTGAGATTTGTAAATCTTTGGAACATCACGCAGGTGAATGCCATTCCATTATCAGACGCTATTATCTCTGGTAAACCGTGTATCGCAAAACTCTGACGCAATCTGTCTATGGTGGCGGCAGATGTGGGTGATCTCACCTCGTATACATCTGGAGCAGAAGGAGACAGTTTCTGCACTTGTTGGCAATGCATGCAGCTCTTGACCATGTTTTCAATTTCAGCGATCATCCCTGACCACCATAAGTAGCTGCGCACCAACATTTTCATTCTGGAAATGCCGGGGTGTGCGCTATGCAATTCTATCAATAATGATTGTCTTCCTCTGGGAGGCACAATGACTCTCACTCCCCACAGTAAGATGCCATCCTAGCAGGTGAGCTCGTATCTCCTGTTAAAATAGGGGTCCATTTCATCTGACTTTGACTCGTTAGACCATCCCTACAAGACTTATTGCCTGACATGAGACAAAATTGGATCGTGGTCTGACCATTCTCTGATCTGCTTGGAATTCACTGGTGATGAACCCAGAAAGTTACCCAAGACAAGTTCTTGAGGGATGGGGGCGTTCACATTGCTGTCCTTTAGAGGTAATTGGCTCAACGTGTCGGCATTGGCAACCTGGCTCCCTGGCCGGTGGATAAAAATATATTTGTAAGCAGCTAGAATCAGTGCCCACCTTTGGATGGGTGCCGAGGTGATTGGGAGTATTGCCTTATCTTCCCCAAACAAGCCTGCTGGTGGCTTGTGATCGGATATGATGGCGAAGTGGTGACCATGGATGTATTGGTGGAATTTCTTAACGCTAAATACAATGGATAAGCCTGCTTTCTCTATTTGTGAGTATCTTTGTTCTGCCTCACTGAGTGTTCCAGTGGGCCGTTCAGAGCCATCCGCCACAGTGGGAGAGTACTGCCCCTACTCCATAAGGGGATGCATCGCAGGTTAAAATCAATCATTTCTTTGGGCCAAAATGTACCTACAGGGGCGATGAATGTAGCAACTGCTTTACTGCCATAAAAACCTGTTGTTATGGGGCTTGCCAAGTCTACCTGTGGTTTTTCTTGAGTAACCTGTATAATGGAGCCAGTACTGTTGACGAATTTGGGAGAAAATGACTGTAGTAGTTAACCATTCCCAAGAAGGACTTGGGTTCTGTGGCATTTTTCTGGACCGGCACCTCATGAATAGCTCTCACCTTGTCTTCTACTGCGAGTCAACCCTATGAGCCAAGTAAATCACTTCTTTTGGTTGGAAGATACATTTTTCCCTTTTCAAGCGTACTCCGGCTTGTGAAAAACACTTCAATATCTCTTCCAAGTTAGCCAGGTGTTCTTCATCAGTCAGTCCTGTTACTAGGACATCGTCGAGATAAACCACCACATGGGGTAGACCTTGGAGTAAATTTTCCATGGTCCGTTGGAAAATGGCACAAGCTGATGAGACTCCGAAGGGTAACCTGGTATACTGGTATAAACTCCCTATGTATGTTGATGGTCACAAAATCCCGAGAGGCCTTTTCTAGCTAGACTTGCTGGTAAGCATGGCTCATGTCAAGATTTGTATATGCAGTTCCCCCTGCCAGCTTGGAGTACAATTCATCAATTTTTGGTATAGGGTGCCTATTAAGTCTGGCTCCAGTCAACTTGTAGTCCCCGCATATTCGCACACTCTGGTTAGGCTTTAGTACTGGAACTATGGGTGCTGCCCATTTGGGAAATTGTACAGGTTGTAAGAGTCCTAACCTTTCCGGCCTGTCCAATCCAATACTTTTTCTCGTAAGGCATAGGGGACTAACCTCACCTTCAAATATCTGGGGGTTGCTCCAGCATCCACGTGGATTTTAGCTTGCAGTGCCTGAATCTTCCTGAGCTCTTCCCTGAACACAGACATATTTCTGTAATAGTTCTTGCAGATTTCTCATTCTGAGTTGAAAAATCTCAGTCCACTCCAACTTTATTTCCTTAAGCCAGTTCCGACCAAGAAGAGTTGGACCCTCCCCTGTTACCACTGTCAGGGGTAGGTTAGCAGACTGGCTTCTATATTGTACTGGACCCTTGCATATACCTTTTACTCGTATGTTTTCGCCAGTATATGTCTTTAGTCTGGCATCTGAGTTTTCCAGCTTTAGTGAGTGGCCTCCTCCATTCAGATACTTAAAACGTGTGTTCCCCTGTAACTGTCGTGGATACGCCTGTATCCACCTCCATTCGAATGGGTTTTCTAATGACTTCTACTGTCATGTCGACTGGCTCTGTTTTACCCATTTTTAAGTTGTGTAGTGAGTAAATATCTGACTCGGTTTCTGCTGGTTCCTCCATTATATAAATTCATGATTTCTGCCTTTTTGTTTGAAATTTTGCCTCAATCTGTCTTTACAATATCGCATAATGTGCCCATTGCAATGACAGTAGAAACACTCAGTTCTTTTAAATTGTCATTTGTTTAAAGGCTGTCTGGTTTCAATTCTGCTATTATTAATGTGGTTATTATCTGTTAAACCAATGCTTTTTGCTGGTCTGTTAATGGTGGCTGTTTCCTGCCTTTCTGCGGAGCCCTGCACTTCTGCACCATTCCTAGCCAGTGCCTCCCTCCTGACGTGAAGAACGGCGCCATTTTGTGCTTCCTTGATTTCTTCTGAGTCTCTGACTGCGCTTTCAATTGAAAGCGCCAACTCCAGTGCCTTCCTGAAGTCTAAATTTGTTTCTGACAACAACCTGTTTTGAATTGTGTCTTCGTTAATCCCACACACTGATAGGTCTCTTGTCATTGATCAATGCCCCGAACTCTCAGTGCTCTGTCAGTTGTTTTAAGACTGCTACATAGGAAGTGACTGTCTCTCCAGGGGTGCGACACCTCGAATTGAATTTAAAACGCTGCGTCGTTACCGAGGGATTCAGTTGAAAGTGACTTTTCTCAAGATTCAGCAACTCATCAAAGCTCTTGGAATCTGGGGTGTTGGGTGCCGCTAGACTATGAATTAGGCTGTATGTTTTACTGCCACATGTCGATAAGAGAATTACCTGCCTCTTCTCCTCCCCTGATATATCATTGGCCAAAAAGAAAAACGTGAGGCGTTCAATATAATGTGACCAGTCATCACTGGTCTGATCAAACGGTTCGATGCGGCCAAATTGTAGCATACTGGAGGGAATAACTTTGATGACCATGGTGAGGGCTGTACTTACAATCGGCCTGCAGGGCATGGCTGATTCACTTCAGTTGAGTTTTCACAGCTTTCCTTGGTGTGATTGACTGGTCGTGTTTTGCCTCGTCGCCAGTTGTTATGTTCTACTACAGGGTTGCTTTGCTTGGGAACCGGCTGCACACTTATCTGCCGGCAGGTGAGTCGATTACAATATATTGCAGGCGAAGAGACCAATATGAAATGAAGCACTTGCTATTTATTTACATAGACAACAGAGCACTAACATGATTTGTGCTTCCCCAAGCAGACCCTACTCTAGACTCTCATTAACATGGTAGCCTGCACTACACAGCTATGGGGTTCTTGCAGTCATGTGATCAATCTGCTCACATTCTCTTAAAGGTGTATTACACCTCAGACAACTTTAATGTTGCACATTTAGGCGATAATCCGTTATGTTTAGGTGCTACAGTGTATATGGTCTTAAGTGGCATCTGATCTTTATAGAGACATGTGAGAATGGATGTAGGGTCAAACAATCAAAGGCCACAGCTGCTGCGCAAAAGCAGCATGGACCCTACAAGCCTCAATGTCCTAAGTGTACTGGTCATGGCATTCAAGGCACCATGCTTGCAGTCATGATATAAGTGCAAGGAATGGGTATCGATAGTTATTGTCAAGGCCACTGGAGGACAGCCCCCAGATGCCTGACTGTGGGTTATAGGACATGGGTCTTTGGACCCTAATTAAGACACTCATTCTGAATGCGCAGTCATGTCTGAGGGGAATGTTCAGCCATTTGTTGTCCTCCAGGATGATATCATCCTGCAAGGGGTGGCCTTGGTATGCCATGTGCAGACTCAGGGAAAGTCAAGGGCTTGAGATGGGATTCCTGCCTTGTATATGGAGGGAATTCCATTCAAGGGGAACTACCATTGATTGTTCAGCTGTAATACAAATACAAGGATTGGACAATGCAGGTTGCAGGCAACCTTGTTAATAGCTGTGATTAGAACGAGGAGAAGAAGGGTCCGTCACTGATTGGCACAGCTCGGGGAAGACCAAGTGCTTGAGGAACAAGAGCCAGTGGAGCCCAAGAAGTACAGGCGCTGCCAAGGAGGGGCCATGACGATGTATGACGTGACCAGTGCTCCACAGAAGATGGTGCTCATACATGGAGATAAGCAAAAGACAGTTCCGCAGGTGCCTTTGTTTGTGTAGGGATGTAGTAGTTCACATGTGGTAGTTCCCATGCCACCATTTTTCATTCAAAACTTCTTAACTTTTCATACCCTACCACTACATCTAGATGCAGCACCGACATCCGCAGCAGAGGTAGAGACAGCCTGCTGATTGCTATGCCCTGTTGTCTGAGATGACTTTGGCAGGCACCCTCTGGTGGCTCAAGGCCTGGAGGGCCACGTCCTGCTAAGGATCTCCTGTTCTGGGGCAGGTGCACTCTCCTCGGGCTGACCTGCTGAAATTGATGGGAACACTGGCAGAGGGGATTTGGAGCTGCATGACACCCTTGAAGTGCCTTGAATGGATGCTCCCGGGATGTCTGGCTGGTGTTCCTTCTCCTTTTGGGTGCCAAAGGGTCCCTCCCTGACTACTTGAGGAGAAGGGGCACCTGGAGGGACGTTGAGGTGCCCTGTTTCCCTCTCGCCTAGTCATTGTTGGAATGCACCCATGGCTAAGGCGATGGTGTGCACATCTGAGCCCAAATCCAGAAGAAACTGCTGGACCTGGGTCTGCAAGGTGGCCGCCACCCTTCCCATGGAGACTTTGATGCACTCGCATGCCAGAGCCACTACGTCAGACAGAACATGGGCAAACTCCTTCATCTTTGGTTGTCGTCTGGTGACGGCCTCTGATGTCTCGCCCAGATATTCCCCTGCCTGTCTCTGAATCTCTGTTTCTCTCAGGACCAATTCCAGAGGCTCGTTATCAGACCCAGACTCAGCAGGGGCCTGGTCTCCAGCAGTCCTCCGAGTGTCAGAGAACTCGGCTGTCACTGCCTCCACCAGCTGTGGACCTGTCTGTGAGGTGAACCTGAACCTACTCTAGAATGCTAAAATGTTAGTTAAGGAAAAAGTGGGACCTATCAGAGATGAAGATGGAAACTTGTGTATAGATGCAGAGGCTGTGAAGGGTTTTGAATGAATATTTTGTCTCCGTGTTTACATAGGAAAGGGAGGATGTAGATATAGTAGTCCAGGAGGAACACTGCGAGATATTGGACGGGATAGTCATAAAGAGAGAGGAAGTATTCGAAGGTTTGAAATCCTTGAAAGTTGATAAGTCACCAGGGCCAGATGGATTGTTTCTGAGGCTGCTGAAGGAAGTCAGGGAGGAGATAGCAGATGCTCTGAGGATGATTTTCCAATCTTCACTAGATACAGGGGAGGTACCGGAGGACTGGAGAAATGCAAACGTAGTTCCATTGTTTAAAAAGGGATCAAAGGAAATGCCAAACAATTATAGGCCAGTTAGTCTTACATCGGTGGTGAGCAAATTAGAAGAATCAATCCTGAGAGATAGGATTAACTGTCATGTGGAAAGGCATGGACTAGCCAGGGATGGTCAGCATGGATTTGTTAAAGTAAGGTCTTGCCTCACAAATTTGATTGAGTTCTTTGAAGAAGTGACAAGAAGCATTGATGAAGGTAGTGCAGTGGATGTTGTGTACGTGGATTTTAGCAAGGCATTTGACAAGGTCTCACATGGCAGATTGGACAGGAAAGTAAAAGCTCATGGGATTCAGGGTAATGTGGCAAACTGGATAAAAGGCTGGCTTTGTAACAGGAAACAAAGGGTAATGGTCGATGGATGCCCTTGCGAATGGAAAGTTGTCTCAAGTGGTGTTTCAAAGGGCTCGGTGTTGGGACCCTTGCTGTTTGTGTTATATATTAACAATTTGGACGTGAACGTGGGGGGCACGATTGGGAAATTTGCAGATGACACAAAGATTGGCCGAGTAGTGTAGAGGATAGCCATAATCTCCAAAACGATATAGATGGGTTGGAGTGGGCGGTAAAGTGGCAGGTGGATTTTAACATAGAGAAGTGTGAGGTCATACAGTTAGGGATGTCAAACAGTTACAGGGATTACAAAACAAATGGGAATACACTAAGAGGGGTAGATGAAGTGAGAGATCTTGGCGTACAAGTACACAGGTCCCTGAAGGCAGCAGTTCAAGTAGACAAGGTTGTAAAGAAGGTATATGGAATGCTCTCCTTCATTGGCAGAGGTATAGAACATAAAAGTAAGGATATAATGTTGGAATTGTATAAAACACTGGTGAGGTCACAACTGGAGTGTTGTGTGTAGTTCTGGTCACCACATTACAGGAAGGAAGTAATAGCTCTGGAGAGAGTGCAGAGGAAGTTTACAAGAATGTTGGCAGGGTTAGAAAAGTGTAGCTATGAGGAGAGATTGGATAGGTTGGGGTTATTTTCCTTGGAACAAAGAAGGCTGAGAGGTGACTTGATTGAGGTGTACAAAATTATGAGGGGAATAGATAGAGTGGACAGGATAAAATTGTTTCCCTTGATGGAGAATTCTAGAACTAGGGGACATAGATTCAAGATAAGTGGCAGAAGGTGTGGGGGGGACATGAGGAAGAACTTTTTTACACAGAGGGTAGTGGGTGTCTGGAATTCGCTGCCCAAGTTGGTGGTAGAGGCAGAAACTTTAAACTCTTTTAAAAAGTACCTGGATCTGCACCTAAAGTGCTGTAAGCTGCAGAACTATGGGCCAGGTGCAGGAAGATGGGATTAGAAAGGGCACCTGGGTGTCCTCGGGCTGGCATGGACAAGATGGGCTGAATGGCCTCCTTCTGTGCTGTAACTTTTCTATGGTTCTAAGTTGGTCCCACCAAAGTGCATGTAACTGTGCTGATTGCGGGTGCAGATGAGCACAGTGATGAATCTTCATCAGATGGGTGTTCTGCATCCTGACCCGAGCTGGTCTGGGGTCTGGGGCTGAGGCACTTGATGAAGGATGTCCTTTGGCTTTTCTTGCTGGTAACTGGAATAGAGAGAAGAGATAATTAGTGATTGACTAGACAGGCTTCAACATTACATGTCACTCACTGTCATTGTCTGCATGTGGGCAATGTATACTGGATGCACCCGTCACTGACTTGCAGGCCGATCTCACCTTCCAGGGTGGTCCTTTTTTGTTTCCCATGGTCACTGACCGACCTCCCCAGTGACCTCCTCCCAGTCAGGCGTGGTCAGGTGGGAGATCCTCCTGTTCCCATCCTGAGGAAAGAGAACCTCCTATCTTTTCTGAATAGCAAGAAGGAGAAGCCCAGGGAGGCCTTGCTGAAACATGGAGCCAGAGGGTTTGGTTCTTTTAGGTGCCATGGAGAACCTGAATGACAGAACACACCTGGCCTGCAGTGACTGAATGTCTGTCTGGGTGCTGTTTAAATATGGCTCCAGGATCTTTGAATCCATGAGGCAACAGTGCCTGTTACCCGCCCTGCCCCACCACGAGATTTGACAAGCTCCTGCTGATGCATGATTAATGAGCTGAAAAGCAGAAGATCGCGCGGGCTCATCCGACCCACTGCCCAGTAGGAAATGTGCCGAATTTCCCACCCACCACTGCACTTAGTCTTCAGGTTTGAAAATTCCACCTCTTGTTTCCATAGAGAAGGAAGCTAAAAATCAATAGAGAAGTCATGGATCAGCTTGATACTCTCAACTCTGAATCAGAACACACTGTCCACCTGAGAGCAGCTCAGAGAAGTTTTGGCCATAATCTAAGATGAGAAATCTATATAATGCTGAGGAGTTCTGCATTGTTGGCAGAGCAACCTTTTGGGAGAGACAAACCTGTTTAGCTGGCTTGTAAAAGATCCCATGGTGTGATTCAAAGAAGAGCAAGGATGTCTTGGTGTCTTGCCAAGGTTTATCAGGCAAGCAGTAGCACCAGATTCATTTGTCTGACCATGTATCTCATTGCTGTTTGTGGAATCTTCCTGTGTGCAGATTGGCTACTGTGTTAACCCACACACAAAGAGTGACTACTTTTCCAAATGAATTTATTGGCCATGTAGCACTTTGGACCAAATAAAGACACTACATAAATACGTATTTTCCTCTCTTTTGACTCCCTAGCTACTGACTTAAAGCACTTCATCTTGCCTGGGAATGGCTCATAGCTGGGAAACATTGTTAATAAAACCACCTCTTTGATATGTGCAATTTCTTAGAATGTGATTTCCTTAGAATATGATTTCAGTGGCAGCAAAAACAATCTAGCAACATATCACAATATACATAGAGCTTCTCTTTAAAGCTTCTCATAATTATGCCACTTATGTAGATCTATAATGTATTAAAAATATTGTATCTGTATGCACTTCCTGTCTGCTTAACTCCCTGTTTTCACATTTCTGTGTCATTTTTTCCTGATTATACATTCTGATCTCCTAACTAATATAAATTCTTATGTAAACTTTTGTAATTGTACAATCTAGCTGCTTAGCTGCCTTCATGGATATTTTCAAATTGCCTCTCATGAAAAATTTCCAACTTTCCTGTTCCCATTTTACTTAATTTGCAGATAAATTTGTCTACCTAATCTAGGTTTATCTTTTTAAAAAATCCTGTTTTTTTTTCAGTCTGTAGGGAGATATTCAACATCTTCCATTGTTTCTGTGAGTGTAAAATGCAGTTGGGGGGAGACTGATTTCAGGTCACCTTCCTCACCCAGTCTCCTATGGAAGTGCATTGGCTGCCAGATTCAAAGCCATTGGTTTTTAGAGTACCTGCTTCAAATGGGTTAAAAAAACTAATGGCTTTTATGTTAGAGTGGTACAGAGCTCTGGTTAAACCCCATTTAGAGTGCTATATTCAGTTCTGGGTACTGCACCTCAAGAAGTATATATTGGCCTTAGAGGGGTGCAGCTCCAATTCACCAGAATGTTACCAGGGCTAAAAGGGTTGAATTATAAGGACACGTGGCAAAGACTAGGCTTCTTTTCCCTTGAATATAGAATATCAAGGGGTGATCAAATTGAAGTGTTTAAAAGTGAGCATTTAGTAGCATAGATAGAGAGAAACTATTTTCTTTGGGGAAGTCCAGAGCAAAGGGACGCAGCCTTAAAATTATAACTAAGCTGTTCAGGGATGATGTCAAGAAACACATTAAAGTTAGTAGAAATCTGGATCTCTCTTCCTCAAAATGATAGATATTTATTAGACAAGAGTTATGGAACCAAGGTGGGTAGATGGTGCTGCAGATCAGTCATGATCTAATTGAATGGCGGAAAAGGCTCGAAAGGTTGGATGACCTACTCCTGTTTCTATAGGTGTTAGCACCCTGATTTGCATCAGCAAAATGCTTAGTACCAGCTGTAGGAACCCAACTGTAATTTTTTTAGCAAGTAGTTGGAACTTGTGCTGCTCATGTTCCACCTAGTTATACCAGGTCTTGAGCAGGCTGACCAGTGGCCTTTAAAACGCATCCTGGAGGCTGCACAAAACTGGCCAGCGGACCTGTTTAATTCTAATTAAGTTTGAGGCTGAATTTTGATCAGACTTCAGATCACTGAGAACCAGCGCATAAAATAGTTGCTTTTCTCATCCATAGTGTTTAACCTATAGTCACCATTCAATTTAAAGGTTAAAACATTTTTTTTCTTCTTTAATCATTTTCTAGGCTGATCCTGAACTGGGGTTACAGCAGAGGTTTGCCAGAATAGCCAAGGACACTTATTGTCATCCTTCTAATCTGCTAAACACTCAGTTGCTTACTCGGAATTGAAACCCCTAATTCTATCAATGGAAAAGATGCTATCTGGACCTCTCCATTCACACAACAAACACTCCCCCGCAGCCATCCCACAGAGCAGGAACCCAGCACAAGTAACAGAAAAACATGCCCCTGAAACAACTTATTTCTTCCCATCCATGGAGAAAGCTCACACTTCACATGCTGCCTCTCCCTGCTGCATCGTGACCAATAATCCCGCCCATCCCCTCTGTGCTTCAAGTTATCCGGGCAAAAAGTTAACAAGTGAAGGGAATAAAGAGAAGGGGAGAAGAGGAGGTGGATGTGAGGCGGCAGGAAAAAGGAGGAAGACAGAGGAAGGAAGAGAAAAAGAAGAATGAATAGGAGAACAAGGGAAGGACGAAAAGGAGATCAGTAGGGAATACTTGTATTACTTCCTGGAAAATGTCATTAACACACGTTTCATAGCTGTCTGAATTCAAGGATACCATTTAGTACAGCTATCAGCCCTTGAATGCTGAGCTGCATAGTATAATATTTCGTATTGCTGAGACAGTATTTAATGGCCCTAACATTTTCAATAATGGATATTTTTAAAACTTATTTTTTGTATTGTGATGCAAAGATTTTTTTTTACCTAGCAATAATTGTCCTTCATCCTTAGTAAGTGTTCACAGTGAAGAAAGGTGTAACGCCTTTCTTGGACAATAATTTATGAACTTTAAATTGCAACCAATTATTTTCTCATGTAAAAAGTTAAGCAATTTGCAGAGCTTTTGTTCAAAGATCAATTAATATTAAAGTTATCCAGAAAAATCATTCATTATAGTTCCAGTGAATACTTTTGAAACGATGTCCTAGTTAAACTAAGAGCATAGTTTATAAGGATTCTTGCCCATAAGACAGCTGATACATGCAACATAGTACAGGAAATAACATGGATCAAAATTGTGGGGAGTGTTTACACTAATTTGGTAGTGGGAGGGTCACTAGCATAATACATTAAAAAGGAGATACAAGGTGAACAGAGGACTGAATGAGACAAACAGCGTTAGAATAAAGACCACTTCAGAAACAGGGATCAGATGAGGGAAAGTTCTAGGTGACTATGGAGGATTAAGAGTGCATGTGCTTAAATACATGAGTGTGGTTTATATGGTTGGTGAGCAGCAGTCACAAGTAGTGACAAGGAATTATGATTCGGCGGCGATAACAGAAACTTGGCTTAAACAAGGGGAAGAATAGGAGCGTAATGTTCCTGGGAAGAAAATGAAGGAGTAGTATTGATCAAATATAATGCTACAACACTAGAAAGGGATGATATACAGATAATTGATGAGATAAAAATCTAATTGATTAGAATTTATGGAATGGTGGAGGAGTTATCACACTGCCGGATGTATACTATAAGCCAGCAAATAATGCTGGGACCCAGGGTGTGCCAGTAAAATTTGGCCAAAGAGTAGTGGTGAACAGTTATTTTTTGGATTGGAGGAAGGTGTTTAGTGGGGTTCACAGGCAGCAGTACTAGCATCATTGCTTTTCTTGATATATATGTAGACTTGGATGACAGGGCACAGTTTCACAAATTGTAGATGACACAAAGCTTTGAAGTATTGAGAAACTGTGAGGAAGATAGTGGTAGACTTCATAAAGATATAGACAGGCTGGTTGAATAGGCGGACATGTGTGACTGCCTCCTGAAACAAAGTGGCCAGGTAACTCTCCCCGTCCTTGATGCCCTACAACGTCTGCAGCTCTGACTCTAGCTCAACAATTCTGAGCCAAAGTTCGTTGAGTTGCAGAAACTCCCATGGATATAGTTATCCAGGATCGCATGCTGTTCTCAAACTCGCACAGGCTGTATTTATGGCACATCAGTTGACTTGCTATGTCTATCTTGCTTATTTATTTGATTAATTAATTAAATTATTTCTTTCCTATGTTGGATGTCAGGCAAAAAACAGAAAGAAAGGATGTTGATCAGGTCCTTTCATTAAATTCACAAAGTTTGAGGGAATCTCTTTCTCCAGTTTCCTGATCTCAGTCCAGTGACCGCGCCCCCCACCCCCACCCCCACTACTCTTGCCTCCTTACCTCCAAGTAAAAAATCCAGCCTTTAGAGTACGAAAGCAAGGGAGCTGTGCTATTATCTTTATAAGATACTTGTTAGGTCCCAGCTGGAGCATTGCTTTCAATTTCTAGCAGCACACTTTAAGAAGAATCTTAAATTCTCAGAGAATGCGCAGAAGAGCTTTACTGGAGTGATAGCAAAAATGAAAGACTTCAGTTATGTGAATTGAGTTAAGGAGCTGATGTTGTTCTCCTTAGAGCAGAGTAAGTTGAGGATAGATTTAATAGAGGGGTTCAAAATCATGAAGGATTTTCATCGAATAAATCAGGAAAAACTATTTCCAGTGGCAGAAGGGTGAGTAAGCAGAGGAAGTAGTTTGAAGATAACTGGCAAAGGGCAAGAGGTAGCCAAGTTATGATGATCTGGAATGCACTGTCTGAAAGGATGATGGAAGCAGATTAAATCATAACTTTCCAAAGGAAATTGGGTAAATACTTAAAAGGGAAAAAATATGCACGGCTGTGGGGAATGAGCAGAAGAGTGGGACTAATTGGATAGCTCCTTCAGAATGCTAGCACAAGTATGATGGGCTGAATGGCTGCCTCCCATGCTGTAGAATTCTATGCAAAGAATTGGTTTTGTAAAATTCCACGGAGTTTTAAACCATTGTAAATTTGGCAGAACATTTTGTAAATCTGACAGGATTTCTAAAACGCCTTACAGGAACTATCTTCAAATTGGTAGATACAGGTTTTTTTGGTAATAGCCAAACATTAACCAACAGGTTGTTACAAAGTGCTTAGCACATCTTTTCCAATTCATTGCTTCTCAACTTACAACTGGTGGTTAAGTAACCCACACAGTATAATCAGCAGTTAGTACCACATGGAGCTAGCCCTGATTGTATAGCTTTCAATGTTCCTTACACAACTACATACCTTCACAACTTCAAGAAAGCTGACACAACCTCAAAAAAAACCTAACAGCTCAAAAAAAAATGAAACAATTGGAAAGCATCACTTAGTTAAGGCATAGCTTCAAAATGACCAAGTAATTTACATTAACTTTTACTAATTTGGATTTCAGGATTTTTATTAGTATCTCAGGATGGGTTTCTCCAAATCTGTATGTGTTTCTGTAAAACTTGAAACTCAATGGTTATTGAATTCAATCCAAAGATTACCAGCTTCCTTCAGTGCATTATGAAAAATGGCAGGTTTCCAAAGTCTTTCTTGTGGACTCTTCAGAGGCTTATTCTGCCTTTGTTGATTTAATATCACATTGCATTTCATTACCGATGCCTGAGTCATAATCAATTCTTTAATGACCAAATTTGTCTAGTGTTGTTAAATTTATAAAGCACAATAACAATTAGACAGGATTTTTGTTCATTGAATAAATTTCACTATTTATCATAGGGAGAAAAGTCTTAACAGGATTTTTAAATTGTAAGATTCCAGTGGCAAAACTTAACGTTGGAGAGAGCACAAAACAAGCGGTGGTGAATTTTTTATATTCAAAGAACGTTAACGTAAGTGGTTAGGCCAGTATTTATTGCTCATCCCTAATTACCCTTGAGAAGGTAGTGATGAGTTGCCTTCTTGAACCTCTGCAATCCATATAGTGAATATAAACCCAGTGTTGTTAGGGAGAGTGTTCCAGGATTTTGACCCAGCGACAAGGAAGGAACATTGACATAGTTCCAAGTCAGGATGATACGTAACCTGGAGGGGAACCTTCTGATGGTGGTATTCCCTTGTGCCTGCTGCTACTTTTTTTCTAGGTGGAAGAGGTTGTGAGTTTTGAATGTGCTGAAGGTGCCTTGTGGACCTTGTGGATGGTATGCACTGCTCTCATTGTATGCCTGTGGCGGAGGGAGTGAATATTTAGGGAGATGTGAATCATGCAGGCTTCTTGGTCTGGCATGGTGTCAAGCTTCTTGAGCATTCTTGGAGGTGAACTCTTCAAGGCAAGTGGGGATTATTCTGTCACACTTGTGCCTTGTAGATGGTGGACAGGCTTTGGGCAGTAAAGAGGTGAGTTACTTGCCACAGAATTCCCAGTCTCTAACCTGCTGTTGTAGCCCTGGTATTTGGTTGGTCCAGTTAATTCTTAGGTCAATTTTAACTACAAGGTTGATGGTAGGGGATTCAATGGTGGTGATGCCGTTGAAATCTTTCTTGTTGGAGATGATTGTCTGGTGCTTTTGTGGCCATATATTATTTGCTATTTATCCGCCCAAGCCGGAATGTTCTACAGGTCTGCATGTGAGCATGGACTGCTTCAGTATCTGAGGAGTAATGAATGGCACTGAACCCAGCAATCATCAGCAAATATCCCCACTTCTGATCTTGTGATGATGGAAAAGTCATTGGTGAAGCAGCTGAAGAAGGTTAGGCCTTAGTCACTGCCCTGAGGAACTTCTGCAGCAATTGCTCATCCGCTATACACCCCACTTGACAGTCACAAATTACATCCCCCATGTTAAAGAGAAGATATAAATGGAAGCTGTTGTTGTTATATCCGTGATGGAGAGAGTTGGAGTAAAAATTATACTTTTGAGGACTGACATACAAGTGGGTGCTGGCCAGAAGCTCTTTGTTCACCCAGTTTGATTTTTTTTTCCCATTGGCTTTGATAGTAAGAAAAAATTGGGCAGGGCATTTAGTGCGTGGCTGATTTGCTATCGCCTGTTTGTGCCTTTGCTGAAGGCAAATTTCAACTCCCATGTTAGCCAACATAAAGGTTGTGTTACCACCTTCCGTTACAAATAGCTTCAACTATGGCTGTGTTACAGAGAGGCAAGCAACTGCTGTTGAGATTTCACATTTCCAACCACCTAGAACAGGGTTGGCAACCTTTGAGAAGTGGTGTGCTGAATCTTCTTTTATTCATTCTAATTTAAGGTTTTGCATGCCAGTATAAGTTTTAACATTTTTAAGGTCACTATACATGTTCATCTTTGTTGTATGTGAAGTAAATAAGGTTTTTAAAATGCTTAAGAAGTTTTATTTAAAAATAAATTAAAAATGCAGATCTTACCAGTTTAGTGTGACCCTTGCCCTTGCTTTTCCTTGCTGAGTTTTCCAATGTCCAGTGTGTACTTGGATACTTTAAGCTGCACATAAGTGTCTGAATGATCAGTTGACTGGCTCCAAGAGGGGCAGAAGACTGACTTCATGTGTGAAAATACCTGTTCACACAGGTATGTGGACCTAAATGCAGAAAGCATTGTATATGTAATTTTCTTCAAATAGTTAAATTTCACTGGCAGAGACATCCAGCAGGTCAGAATAAAGGTCCCTGGTCTCTCTCGATATCTTTAGGTGTACTCCGCAGATTTCTAAACTTTGATGTTCACAATTCCACTTCATCAAGAAAGGTTTTCTCGTGCTTTGTTTGGAAACGTTGTTGAACACTTGATGTGCGACAAACAACATTTTCATAACATAAAGCACAGACTGCACGGTCCTTCTTTTGAATAAATTCAAGTTTGTCTGTCCAAGAAGGCTAAAATGAACAGACGTCTAACTTTGCTTTCTTAGGAGCTGACATTTTGTCAAATTTACCCATCAATTTACAGCGAAGGAAGTCATGACAGCATCAGACGCAGTGCGCTGTTCCACATTACATGATACTGATGTAAGCAGGAAATCGGGACTTTAAAATATACCAGTAATGAACAGAACACAAGCATTTACTATTTAAATTCGATACATCTTTTACCAATGTAACATACTTTCTTGAGATAAGTAAATGACAAAATGTTAATTTTAGAACTTTCCATGCCATTAATTGGACTAGCAGTGTGAATGCTATGTAAAATTATCTCGCATGCCACCTTTGGTACACGTGCCATAGGTGCCAACCCCTGACCTAGAAGGCTACAGGCAGCAGATGCATGGGAACACCAGCACCTGCAAGTTTGATTCTAAATTACACACCATCCATGCTTGGAACTATATTATCATTCATTCATCAGCGCTGGGACAAAAACCTGGAACTCCCTTCCAAAGAGCATTATGGGTGTAGTGATTCAAAAAAATTGATCACCGTCACCATCTTGAAAGCAGTTAGGGATGGTCAACAAATGCTGGTCTTGCTGGCGACACTCATATCCCTTAAACAAAGAAAAAAATAAGTTTTGATAACATTCTGGAACTCACTCCCTTACAGCACTGTGGGTGTACCTACACCACATGGACTGCAGCAGTCCAAGAAGGTGGCTCAGCACTACTTTCTTAAGGGAAATTAGAGATGGTCAATAAAAATGCTGGCCTAGCCAGCAATGCCCATTTCCTGTGAAAGAATGAAAAAAAACTTTTGATGGCACCATTTTTGAAGGAATCCATTTGATGCTGGCGTTATTGACTTTTGGAAGATTTCCTCATCTGCTTTTTTTCAAATTCCATTTGGTTGCACTGCTGATGCAATGACAGGATCATCAGTGGTGGTTTGTCAACAGTGGAGGTCATTAGCTCTCCTGCATATATTGTTATAATGAAAACTTCGGCAACACCTCACTCATTGTGAGCAGGGCAGTGAGTGGAGTGGCAAGGACTTGGGAGAGGGCTGGTGAGCTGGAGACAGAGGGAAGAATGTTCCCCTCGGTGACCGGGGGTGGGGCCCACTTGCCGAGGCATAAAATGACGCACGATGACGTTGGGTGGGCGTCCTGACGTCACCGTGCGTCATTTAGGTTTTCAGTTCGGCGGGCATGCAGCCGACTGCCTGCCGAACTGTCGAAGGCCTATTAAGGCCATTTAAAACCTAATTAATTCAATGTAATGAGCTGCCTGTCCAACCTTAAGGTTGACGGGCAGGCGAAGAGCCCAGGTGGCCTTCGCGTTTATCATGTAACCTCATCCATGGGCAGGATGAGGTTTCATGAAGTGTTTTAAAATCTGATAAACATTTATACAGTTATTCTTTGACATGTCCCAGCTCCTGTGATAGTGTCACATGAGGGGACATGTTTTAAAAGTGTTAAAAACCTTTATTTAAAACTTTAGCACTGAAACAAATCTCCCTGAGGCACCTCTGTGCTTCGGGGAGATCTCTGTACTCTTTCACGCATATGCGCGAAAGAGCGCAGGGTATCTCTCAGGGAATCCCCCCCACCGCCTGCACAGGGAGTGCTCAGTGCTTCCGGGCGAATGTCACGATGGGTGGGCCTTAATTGGCTCGCCCATGTAAAATGGCGGCGCGTCCCTGATCTGGGGCGCCGATCGGGTTCGTGCCCACCCCTGCACAACCCTCCTGACGGGTGGAAATTTCTGGCCAGAGAGTTCAGGAGAGGGGTGGCAAGGGTTCAGGAGAGGGGTGGTGGGTGAGGCACTGAGAGCTCAGGAGGGGATGGCAAGTGAGGTGGTGTGCGAAGTGGCAAGGACTCAGGAGGGGTTGGTGAGGAGGAGGGAGAGAGGTGGCAAGCAGGAGGCAACGAGGGCTCAGCGAGGGGCAGCAAGCAGGCATTAAGATAGCATATTCGGATGGCTGGGCCTAAACCTAGTTGTTTTTTGCTCCTGAAGAGGATAATTTTGTTTGTTTGATTTATCACTCTCACCAGGAAATTGCTTTAACAGGAAGTACCGTGTCTTTTGAGATGAGCAGACTACGAGAGGGTGTCATCATCCACCCAAGAATAACAGTGAGACTCTCAGTGCTCACCATTATTGTGGAATAAATCATACAGTAGCTTCCAGCATCTGCACATGTGCTGTTAAATGTGAAAATCTGAAGTTCCTGTGTGATTTTCCCTGCTCTTCCACAAGCTTTGGCACAAGATTTGAAATTAAAAAACATTGAATTGCCCACTAACCATTCCAGAAAAGTTAGGGCTTGTGCATTCAGGTGCAAGTGAATATTTAAAGGTGTGATCAATCTTAATTACTGCCAAACAACTTCTCTGCCACTGAAAATTTCATTGACATGTGTGGAGTCTCAGTCCTTCAGATTTTAGTTATTGCTGGAGTTTTAATAATTTTATTTTTACTGTTTTAGCTCTGTCTCATTTATATCTCTCTCTCTTTCTTGTATCTTTCTTCATCAGTGCTGTGCTGTTGCTCTCTTTTCCCTCGGGCTGCATACTGTGTCCGGGCAGGCAGCAGTTCTTGGGTACCTGAAAGCAGGAACTCAAAGCGAAGGTAGTTGAGAGGGAAGTAGGGTGAGGGGAAAGCAAGAAGACCATGATCACGCGATCAGCAGCTTGGTTATCATGCCAAATAGCAGGATGACGATATGCTGGGTGTTGAGAAGAGGCATAAGGCAGGAAGATACCATCATCCTCGATGTTCTCAACAATAATCTGCTCACTGACATTCAGCATGGGTTCCACCAGGGCCACTCCACTCCTGACCTCATTACAACCTTGGCCCACACATGGGAAAAGAGCTGAACTCGAGGTGAGGTAAGAATGACTGCCCTTGACATCAAGACAGCATTTGAACAAGTGTGGCATCAAGGATCCACAGCAAAATTGAAGTCTATGAAAATTAGGGGGAAAACTCTCCACCAATTGGAACCATACTTAGCACAAAGGAAGATGGCTGTGATTGTTGGAGGTCAATTATCTCAGTTCCAGGACATCACAGCAGGCGTTTCTCAAGGTAGTGTCCTAGGCCCAACCACCTTTAGCTGCTTCATCAATGACCTTCCTTACAACATAAGGTCAGAAGTAGAGATGTTCACTGATGATTGCACAATAATCAGCACCATTTACAACTCTTCAGAAACTGAAAACAGCCTGTGTCCATATGCAGTATTGACAACATTCAGGCTTGTGCTGATAAGTGGCAAGTAAGATTCATGTCACACAAGGGCCAGGCAATGACCATCTTCAACATTCCATTGCTGAATCCCCCACTACAAATACTGTGGCTATAGGTCAGAGGCTGGGAATTCTGTGATGAGTAACCCACCTCCTGACTCCATAAAGCCTATCCACCATCTATATTCTTGTGTTTAAAAGGCACAAGTCACTTGCTTGGATGAGTGCAGCTTCAGCAACACTCAAGAAGCACAATACCATTCAGGGCTAAGTAGCCAGTTTGATTGGCACACCATACACCACCTTAAACATTCACTGCCTCCAGCACCAGCGCACAGTGGCGGCAGTGCGTACTATCTACAAGATGCGCTGCAGCAACTCGCCAAGGCTTCTTTGACAACACCTGAAATTGTAAGAAAAACAGAAAATGCTGAAAAAACTCAGCAAGTCTAACAGCACCTGGAGAGAAAGACGTTTCAAGTCCGTATGACTCTTCTTCAGAGCAGTACTCTTAAGAGTATTTTGCTTTTACCTGAAATTGTAAAGTTTTGTCATTAGTAGTAACATCTACTAGCAGTAGTAAAGCTTATTGTAAGTAATAGAATTTATTAATTATAAATGTATTAAGAAAAATAATTAATTAACACACAATAAATATGGCGGGGCAGGTGATATGTTGTGACTGTAGAATGTGGATGCTCTTGGACACCAGTGTGATCCAGGGCAAACATGTCAGCAGTAAGTGTCTGCGGCTTGAGGAACTTGGCTCAGGGTCATGGAGCTGGCGGCCAAGCTGCAGACACTGCAATGCATCAGAGAGGGGGAAAGTTACTTGGATATTTTGTTCCAAAAGGCAAGTCACACCCTTTAGGTTAAGTAGAACTGAGTTGGTCAATGGTCAGGGACAAGAGAGTGTGATTGTGAGTAAGGGAGGGATGGGGAAGCAGCATGTAGTGATGAAGGAGCCTTACCCTGACTTTCTCTAACAGATATGATGCACTTGCTACCTGTGTGAATAAGGGGGGTGAGTGGACTGACTATAGCACCATTCAAGTGGGGGAGCAAAGAGGAATGTGGTAGTGATAGGAGACGGTATAGTCAGGGGGGATAGATACTGTTCCCTGCAGCTGTGACTGGGCACTCTGAAGGTTACGTTGCCTGCTGGTGCAAGAGGATTGCAGTACAGGAATAAAGAAGTCTTGCTAAAATTGTACAGGGCTTTGGTGAGACCTCATATGGAATATTGTGTGCAGTTTTGGTCCCCACGTTTAAGGATATACTTGTATTGGAGGCGGTACAGCGAAGGTTAGCTAAATTGGTCTCTAGGATGAAGGGTTTGACCTATAATGAGAGGTTGAGTAAATTTGGCCTACATTCTCTGGAGGTTAGAAGGGTGAAAGGTGATCTCATTGAAACATACTAGATTCTGAAGGGGCTTGATAGGGCAGATTGTTTCCACTGGTCGAGGAATCTAAAACACGGGGCCACAGTCCCAGGATAACGGGCTGATCATTTAAGACTGAGATGACGAGAAATTGCATCACTGAAAGGATTTTGAATTTTTAGAATTCTCTACCCCAGAGGGTTGTCAATGCTCCATTGTTGAATACATTTAAGGCTGGGATAGACAGATTTTTGGTTTCTCAGGGAATTAAGGGATACGGGGAGCGGGTGAGAAAGTAGAGTTGAGGCTCATGATCAGCCATGATCATATTCAATGGCAAAGCAGGCTCGACGGGCCGTGTGGCCTTCTCCTACTCCTCTCTTGTGTGTTCTTGAAAAGACTCTCTCATAACTGTATCTGTGCTAAGGCTCACTAAAAGTTTGTGGACAGCTCTAAGATTTTTAAAATTCATTCATGGGATGTGGGCGTCACTGGCTAGGCCAGCATTTATTGTCCATCCCTAATTGTGCTTGAGAAGGTGGTGGTGAGCTGCTTTCTTGAACTGCTGCAGTCCATTTCGTGTAGGTACACCCACATTGCTGTTAGGGAAGGAGTTCCAGGATTTTGACCCAGTGATGATGAAGGAACAGCGATATATTTCCAAGTTTGGATGGTGAGTGGCATGGAGGGGAATGTCCAGGTGGTGGTATTACCATGTATCTGCTGCCCTTGTCCTTGTAGGTGGTAGCTGTTATGGGTTTGGAAGGTGCTGTAAAATGAGCTTTGGTGAGTTCCTGAAGTGCATCTTGTATATGGTACACCCTGCTGCTACTGTGCGTCGGTGGTGGAGGGAGTCAGTGTTTGTGGATGGGGTGTCAATCATGCAGGCTACTTTATTCTGCATGGTGTTAAACTTCTTGAGTGTTGTTGGAGCTGTACTCATCCAGGCAAGTGGAGAGTATTCCATTACACTCCTGACTTGTGCGTTGTAGATGGTGGACAGGCTTTGGGGAGTCAGAAGGTGAGTTCCTCTCCACAAGTTTCCTAGCTTCTGACCTGTCCTTGTAGCCACCGTATTTATATGGCAGTCCATTTCAGTTTCTGGTCAATGGTAACCACCCCCCACCTCCCCCCAGGATGTTGATAGTGGGGATTCAGCAATGGTAATGCCATTGAACGTCAAAGGGCAATGGTTAGATTCTTGTTGGAGATGATCACTGCCTGGCACTTATCAGTCCAAGCCTGGATATTGTCCAGGTCTTGCTGCATTTGGACATGGACTGCTTCAGTATCTGTTGAGTCGCGAATGGTGTTGAACATTGTGCAATCATCAGCAAACATCCTCATTTATGACCATATGATGGAAGGTCATTGATGAAGCAACTGAAGATGGTTGGGCCTAGTACACCACCCTGAGGAACTCCTGATAAACTAATGGGGCTAAAGGCAGACAAGTTGCCAGGACCTGATGGCTTGCATCCAAGGGTTTTAAAGGAAGTGGCTGCAGAGATAGTGGAGGCATTGGTCGCAATATTCCAGAACTCACTGGATTCCGGAAGGGTCCGAGCGGATTGGAAAACTGCTAATGTGACTCCCCTGTTCAAGAAGGGAGGGGGATAAAAAGCAGGAAACCAAAGGCCAGTCAGCCTAACATCTGTCACTGGCAAAATGCTACAGTCCATTATTAAGGAAGAAATGTCAGGACATTTAGAAAAGCTTAATGCAGTCAAACAGGGTCAACATGGTTTTGTGAAAGGGAAATCATGTTTGACAAATTAGCTAGAGTTCTTTGAGGATGTAACAAGCAGAGTTGATAAAGGGGAACCGGTAGATGTAGCGTATTTGGATTTCCAGAAGGCACTCGATATGGTGCCACATAAAAGGTTATTGCACAAGATAAGAGCTCAAGGTATTGGGGGTAATGTATTAGCATGGATTGAGGATTGGTTAACACACAGAAGACAGAGAGCCAGGATTAGTGGGTCTTTTTCAGGTTGGAAAGATGTAACTAGTGGAGTGCCACAAGGGTAGGATTTACTATCTATATTAATGACTTGGAGGAGGGGGCAGAGTGTAATGTATCCAAATTTGCTGACAATACAAAAATAGGTAGGAAGTCATGTTGTGATAAGGACATAAGGAATCTGCAAGGGGAGATAGGCAGGTTGGGTGAGTGGGCAAAAAATTGGTAGATGGAGTTTAATGTAGGAAAGTGTGAGGTCAAGCACTTTGTTAGGAAAAATCAAAAGACAGACTATTATTTAAATGGAGACAAACTCCAAAAAAGTGCAGAACAGAGGGATCTGGGTGTTCTTGTGCATGAAACACAAAAAGTTAACCTGCAGGTGCAGCAAATAATTAAGTAGGCAAACGGAATTTTGGCCTGTATTGCTAGGGGGTTGGAGTTTAAAAACAGGGAAGTCTTGTTACAACTGTACAGGGTGTTGGTGAAGCCACACCTGGAGTACCGTGTACAGTTTTGGTTCCTGTATTTAAGAAAGGATGTGCTGACATTGGAGGCAGTTCAAAAGAGATTCACTAGGCTGATTCCTGGGATGAAGGGGTTGACTTATCAAGAACGGCTAAACAGGTTAGGCCTTTGTTCATTAGAGTTTAGAAGAATGAGGGATGATCTTATTGAAATGTACCAGATTCTGAGGTGGCTTGACAGGGTAGATGTTGAGAAGATGTTTCCACTAGTGGGGGAATCTCGACATAGTTACAGAATAAGGGGACACTCATTTAAAACTGAAAAGTGAAGGAATTTCTTCTCTCAGAGGATAGTGAATGCCTCGAATTCTCTACCCCAGAGAATTGTGGAGGCTAGATCACTGAAAATATTTAAAGGGGAGGTAGATAGATTTTTGTAATATCGGGGAGTTGAGGGTTGTGAGGAGCTGGCACGAAAGAGGAGTTGGGGCCTGGGGCAGATCGACCATGATCTTATTAAATGGCAGGCCAGGCTTGAGAGGCTGAATGTCCCACTCCTGCTCCTATTTCTTCTGTTCTTCTTCTTCTGTTCTTCCTGCAGTGATGTCCTGACCTATGTGCACCTTTCTTTCACCACTGACCTCAACATCCGGGCCGTTATAATAGCAGTGCCCCAGTAAAACATGGACATATCTGTTCATTTGGAATTATAATGTGAGCTAGAAGTGCAACCAGTTAGCAGGTATCTCATTGTTTTGGCACCAGAGTGGCCCATTATATACCTCGCTTTGTTTGCTTGAGTTAGAATAACTTTTTTTTTATCATTCACTGCAAATCCTGTACCTGAATTGGTTAGATCTGGCTTTGTGTTAGTAACCTTACATTACAATTCACATCAGCAATGTTGATGACAGCATTCATGAATGGGTTGAGCTGTGCTAATCAACTAAGCATAAATTAGACCTATTGACTGTCTTACGCTGTCATTCCTTTGAGAAAACCAGATTGGCCTTTTTTAAAACACTTGTTTTTGGGATGTTTTGTATTCTGTTCCATTTTTAGAGTTGGATCAAAGATAAATCATTCTTCATTTCAGTGCTTCTGATTTGTGCATTCAAAGGCCTTGCCCCTGTTATTCCATTTAACAGCACATTCCAAATTGACATAACAGTCTGAAGCTGGTTAGGTACTTTTTCTGCTCATGTGAAGAGATATAATGAATTCTATTAACTGCCCTTTTCATAGCTCCAAAATATTTACTCTGGCTTTAAACTTAACACTGAACTATAAATCAATGCTGACTGTACACTTCTTCATAAGTATGACTGTATCCTCACATCGTTAAAAATATTCCTATGAGGTATACAATGAAACCAGAAAAACTAGTAAATATGTTTTATTAATAGCACATTCTGCTGCTCTGTTGCCATCTAACTTTAAATTCCGATGGGGGATGGTGGGAAAGCAAAACTTGGAACCTAACTTGGGGGTAACAGACGTTAGTCTGGCTCAGGTAGGTCTGAGACCCTTCACATCTGAGCACACCACAGCAGTCACACATATGGGGCAGAATTTTACATTCTGTGTGTGGGCGCGCGCCCGACACGCCCGAGCGCAATATGATGCGCAATATTTCGTTTGGCGGGTGCGTGCTGGAGTCAGCTGCATGCCCGCTGATAATTGAAAGGCCTATTAAGGCCGCGGAAAAGCTAAATAAAATCAAATTAACACTGCCCGTCCAACCTTACAGTTAGCGGGCAGGCGAAAAGGCCAAGCAGCCTTTACATTTTTTAGGAAACCTCATCCACGAGTGGGATGAGGTTTCCTAAAGCAAATAAACATTAAATAAAAGCCTTATTTTTGAATTAAAAACATGTCCCAGTTCATGTGGCAGAGTCACATGAGGGGTCAGTATTTTTTAAAAAATTTTTACTGATTTTTTAATTGTTTTAAAAAGCGCTTAAAATTCCCTGAGGCAGCTCCGTGCCTCAGGGAGATTGAAGCACTCTTTCGCGCACATGCGAGAACTGCGTGCCAGGCCTGCTCTCCCTCCTGCCCCCACCTGCACAAGTAGCGCTGAGCGCTGCCGCTCACGATCCACGCAGGGTGGGCTTAATTGGTTTGCCCATGTGGAATTATAGAGTGGAGCTAATTGCGGGCGGTGGTCAGCTTCCTGACTGCTCCCGCCGAGCCCGCCCGATGAGGGGAAAATTCTGAAGTTATACTTCCTCCACAACCTGATATCAAGCAGAATACCAGCAGGGAATAAGAAGATATTTGGGTAGTGAGGCCTATTTCCAACTTACCACTCAACCTGCGCTGTGCCCTCTCACCCTATGCTGTATAAAACACTGGTTAGGCCACAGCTAGCGTATTGCGTGCAGTTCTGGAATCCACATTATAGGAAGGGTGTGATTGCACTGGAGAGAGTGCAGAGGAGATCTACCAGGATGTTGCGTGGGCTGGAGAGTTTTAGTTATGATGAGAGACTGGATAGACTGGGGTTATTTACCTTGGAGCAGAAGAGATTGAGGGGGACATGATTGAGGTGTATAAAATTATGAGGGGCCTAGATAGGGTAGACAGGAAGGAAGTTTTCCCCTTGGTGGAGGGATCAATAACCAGGAGGCATAAATTTAAGGGAAGGGAGAGAAGGTTTAGAGGGGATGTGAGAAAGAATTTTTTCACCCAGAGAGTGGTGGGAATCTGGAACTCACTGCCTGAAAGTGTGGTAGAGGCAGAAACCCTTATAACATTTAAGAAGTATTTGGATGTGCACTTACGATGCCATGGCATACAAGACTTTGGGCGTAGTGCTGGAAAATGGGATTAGAATAGTAAGGTACTTGTTTGACCAGCACAGACTCAAAGGGCCGAAGGGCCTTTTTCTGTGCAGTAGACCTCTATAACTCTACAGGACCACTGTGAGTCTCTCTTTTTCATCCTATTGCATGTGAATGGCAAGGGTCTGGGAACAAAGTCGCTAGTGAATTCTCCTCCTGAATACTCACAATACCTCTGTTTCCCGTGGTTATCATCAAGAAGGTCATGGTGGGTCCCACAGAAGCAGTGATAACTGCTGCGAGGAGGCCTTATATAGGCCCCAATCTTGACTAAGATTTTTTAGTGGGACACCTGGTCAGAAACTAAAGGTACTTCTGTCTCTTCAGCACACTTTTGTCTTTTCTGATGCTTCAGCGGCACCGCCACCAGTATATTACCTTGCCAAAGTGAGTTCATCTTGCTGAGAACCTGCTGTACATGCTCAGTAATGCCTGACCAAGGAGATTGAGTTAGGTGTCAGGGGTAGTGTTCATACTGAGAGACAGTACATTGTATCCCAACAGATTGGTCGTGCTATTGGACTAGTAATCTAGAGGCCTGGACTAATGATTTGGAGACAAAAATTAAAATCCCACCAAGGCAGTTGGGGAACCCAGAAGGAAAAAACAGTAAAAACTGTGAAATAAGAATACTGGTACAAAGTGGTCTTGTATACTTTGAAATGGAACACCGGTAAAAACTGGGAAATAAATGTACTGGTCCAAACTATTTTTTCCTTCTGGGAATTTATATTCAGTTAATCAGATAAAAAAAGCTAGAACCACCAATAGTTCCAAACTGTGCCTTCTCCCTTTAGCTGAAAATACGGTGGGCGAGAACTGCCAGGACGGAGGCAGAGTCTCAAAGTCGGGAAAATTCCTGACTCCCGATTCCCACCTTGAAAACAAAAAAACGAACAATGATTCCAACTTCCTTGCAATAAAGGCTAGCACACTGTTTGCAAAAATTACTTGTCTTCCAAATTGCTTGCTGTTCCTATATGTTAACTTTCTGTGTGCAAGGACATGCAAATCTCTCTCAACACCAAGATTGAATAATTTTCTGTTTAGAAATATGCTATTTTTCTATGCTTCAGACCAAAATGAATAATCAAGTTCCCCCACATTATATACACCTCTGTTACCTTTTTGCTCACTTAGCCTATCTATACCTCTTTGCAGACTTCTTGAATCATCCCTACTACTTACCTCATCACCTATTTCTTTTATCGAATACAAACTTTGATACTTTATACCCAATCCCTTCATTTAAATAATTAACGTGGATTATAAGTAGATCAGGCCCATTGCACTGATCTTTGTGTCTCCCCCCCACCCAGTAACAGCCTGCCAACCTGAAAATAGGTGTGTTTATTCCTACACTCTCTTTTCTGTCCCCAATCATCAATCTGTGCTAATATTTATTACCCTTTACCTTAATGAGCACTTATCTCGTATAGCAAGATTTTGTGTGTCACCCTATTGAATGTATTGATAATCCAAATATGTCACTGGATCTATCTTGCTAGTTACATATCCAAAAAGCTTTTAAAAGATTTGTCAAATTTATTTCCCTTTCATAACACCATGTTGATTCTGTCTAACCACATTATGGTTTTCTAAGTGCCCTGTTATTATTTCTTTAATAATGGATTGCAATTTTTCCCACAGGGAAAATAACTACAGGCTAACAGGCCTGTAGCTCCATGTTTCCTCTCTCCCTCCATTCTTGAATAGCAGTGTTACATTTGTTAATTTTCAATCCACTAGGGTCTCTCCAGGATCTGGGGCCTTCTGGAGGCTTGCAATGAATGCATCCACTATATCTGCAGCCACCTATTTTAGAACCCCAGATGTAGGCCATCAGGTCCAGGAATTATCAGTTCTTAATCTCATCGATTTATTTGGGCAGAATTTTCTGCCTGTCGGGTGGACGGGCCCGACCCAATCTCTGGTGGGCGGGGAGCCGATCCCTGCCGGAGAAGTGGGCTCCGCCGCCATTTTAAGTGGGCGGGCCAATTAAGGCCCGCCCAGCGTGATGTCCGCCGGGAAGCGCTATGCGCTCCCTGTGCGGGCGGGGGGATTCCCCAAATGCGAGAGTGTGCTCTTTCGCGCATGCGCACAAAAGAGCGCACATCTCCCTGAGGCTAAGTGCTGCCTCAGGTAGATCGCTGACAGCTGTATAAACTTTAAAAATAAAAAAATATTAAAATCCTTAACATATCCCCCTCATGTGACAATGTCATATGAGATGGGACATGTTAATAAATTTCACTGAAACTTCAATAAACTTTTTTAAACCCTACATGAAATCTCATCCCGCCGGTGGTTGAGGTTTCATGTTTTTTCAGAAGCCCGCTGGGGCCCCTGGCCTGCCCACCAACCTTAAGGCTGGACGGGCAGGGCCTTTAATTGTATTAATTATCCTGTCAATGGCCTCAATTGGCCATTGACAGGTTGGCGGGTGGACAGCTGATCACACTGTGCCCTCGCCTTTCTGAAAATTTAAATGGGGCGGGATGACGTCGGGGGTTCCCCCCAGCCTCATCCTGCGTTATTTTGCAGTCGGCGAGTGGGCCCCGCCCCCTGCTCGCCGATGGCAAAATCCAGCCCTTTGGTACATTTTCTTTATTAGCATTAATTATTTTAAAGTTCCTCATTCTCTTTAGATGCTTGGTTGCCCACTATTTCAGGTATGATTTTTCTGTCTTCTACTGTGAAATCAAATATAAAATATTTGTTTAATATTTCTTCCATTTCCTTATTTTCCATTGTAATTTTTCCTGTCTAGGTCTCTACCTTTGCTGATCTTTCCCTTTCTTAAATACTTGTAGAGGCTTTTACAATCTGCTTTATTCATATAATTCTCAATCTTAGCCTTGAAAAACCAAGAACTCAAAGTTACTAAATTTACAGTTTGAATATTTTTGTTTAATATTTCAGTGGAAACATGCTTGTGCATTGTCTTCCCTACCGGCACCAATAAACTCAAAGAAATGGATGGTACTTTGATGAAAATGACCACCTGTTCGCCAACAAAAATTCGCATAATAATCATTCTTTAGAGTTTCAATCCATAATGCAACCATTGATGGTCCCAGCTAATCAAATTCATCTCATCAACCAGATAATGTATGTAACAATATAATATTGAATTGTCATGCTGGTAGAGCAAGAGTAAACCAATTAAAAAAATTATGTTAGTAGAAGGCTTCTGAAAAATGCTATGGCTTAATGAAAGCAATTGCTTCTTTGTGCACTAAAAATGTGTAGAGTTTTTTTAAATGACCAGAATAAGGACACATTGGGGTTGATTTTCACCTTCAGTGGACTTTGGGCATCAGACAGGCATTGTCCTGGTTGGAGGCCCAGTCCATTTTGAGGGCCCAGCCTCACAAACATTGGGGCCAGCAGACTGTAAGCAGAAATTGAATGCTCCTGGAGCACTACGACAGCTTCAGCCATCACAATGTTAGGTAGCCCAGCTTGCCATCCAGCTGGAAAAGGCTAAGTCCATTCGTGGGGCCTCTGATTTTGGAGTGGGGAGGGGGGGCGGGGGTAGTCAGAGCTAGTTTGTGGAGCCTAACAGAGCATTCTGGCTCCTCATAGGTCAACAAAAATAAAATGGAATGCACCTATTACGCTTCAAAATGCTCTTCCCAGTTTAGTCCTAAAATAACATCTTCATTTTATTGATATCAAAGGGCCCAGATTTAAATATTCAAATGTGTTGTCTTCATGAGGCTGCCGAGGCTGCCAGTCTGATGCACCTGAGCAAAATGGAGATGACCACAGCAATGGCAGCAACAGAACAATGTGCACTTCCCTGCTATTTTCAGGAAGTTACCTCCTTGTTTACGCCTGGTGGAAGGTCTCTGAATTCAGCCCAATAACCTGCTAATTTTATAAAAGGTGGCCACAGATTTTGCGTAGGGACTCTGAGCCTCCCTAATATAATGGTAACAAGAATAGAATAATGATGAAAAATTCCCTTCTCATACATAAATATTGTCATCATTCAAAGCATAATCATTACTTTTGCTGGACTAGTAAGCAGCAGCTGTGATAACTGTATGCTACTGGCCAATTAAGAGTCAAGATTGATTTCCCTCCTTACTGATTTTTTAATGATTTTGGGTTGCTAAACTAAGTAAAATAGGTGGTATGGTCCATTGTCACAAAATCGTCCAAAATAGTTTGCACCAAAACAGTTAAACTCTGCCAGTCTGTACTACCACCCACTTGGAGTCCACCCTGCAAGGGACTCCATGTGATTTTTGCCAATTACTTTCTGAGCTCAGCTTCTGAGAGCACTGCCATTATATAGATTGCAGTGTGAGCAGCACACAGATGATTAATGTGCTATATAAAATCAAATTCACATTTTTCCTGAGCCGATGGATACACTTTAACCTTAAAAAATCTATTCAGTCATCTGCATTTCTACAATTCTTTCGCTTTCTGATTTCAAATTTTCAGTACAACTTGAGATTGAATATTAAATATTTCTGTTAATTATAAACTTCAAATGAAGTTTGAGAATATGAAGTCCAAATCAAGCAGTGAGAGGTTCGGTGCTAATGTACACAGGAAGGAACCATGCAGTGACCTCATATCGCAAGCAGCTAATGTCTAATTACCAAGCCCGCAGTGTGTCTCACTAAAACTGACAAATACAGCCATTGAATTTCGATAGATCGTCGTGACTAAAAATAGTTTAACCCTATTCTAGTAACTGAAATTAACATCAGAAAAAGTAGCTAAGGACATCCATTGTTTACCCAATTATTGCACCATCTCAAAGTGGTAATTCCTAACATGTCAGCTGATCATCTGAGTATATGTGAGCATACCTTCATAGATGCATGTGTAAGTGTGTGTGCATTTGCTGGAGAAGTCATTCAGGTGAACAAATGTTATCCTAAACTGAGACCTATAGGTGCAAGTCATTGGCCAAAGTTCAAGTTTGGAAACCCCAGTTAATTATCCACTGTCAATACATGCAAATATTGGTGTATATCATGTATCACATGGCCAAGCTATTGGAAATGAACAACTTTTTGTACACTTTGTAAAATATAGTGAAGCAATGAGATATTCAACCTTTCCAACGTGTTCCACTATTTCCTGAGATCATGGTTGAAAGCCTTCCAGAAGTGCAAAATAGCCCATGACTCACTTTTGAAGCATAGTTACGGTCATACTGTAGGAAATATTGCAAATTCAAGTTAGGAACTCTCTTACATTCTGAAAAGCTACATCCGCCTCCAGAACGCCATCTCGATCGTTTTCAGCGCCCAAAGCAAGTAGTATAAATCTAAAACTATCATTCTGTAGCCAGAATGTTATGTCCCACAGGCGGGCACGTGCCCGACTCGAATGGACGTGAAACAGCGCGAGATGATGTCGGGGGAGCGTCCTGAAGTCATCACTCACTCGAATGATATTTCACTCAGCGGGGCGCGCACGGCAGTTGGAAGTGGGCCCACTGACAATTAAGTTGGCAATTAAGCCCATTAATGATGCAATTAACAGCAATTTTGTGTGGCCAGTCCACATTTAGGGTTGGCGGACAGGCCAATCTCCCAGGCGGCATTCACATTTTTGCTCAAACCAAACCAAACGGGATGAAATCCAAGTGGGGAAATAAAATAAAAAGAGATATCTGATTATGATATTTGCCTTCAGGTGCTTGATTGTACTGCCTGGACATGCTTTGTAGCATTTTTGTCGTTTCTTTTATTCTGTGGAGGCCTGCAGCTCCCTGGGCAGCTGTCTGCCTTCAGGGAGCTCACTAGAAGCAATCACCCGCACCATCAGTTAGGTTGGCGCCTACCCTATTCCCGCCCCCACCCCAGCACGCTAAGCATTTCAGTATGCGTTTCACGCTGATTAGAATTCGTGACCGGAGGCCGATCGCAGTTGGAGGCCCATTTCTCGTCCGCTTCCGGGCTCGCCAGTGCGTGCCTGACGAACAAAACCTTCAAGCCTGTGTGTTTGTAGCAAAACTTACACTACGCATAACAAAAACGCAACTGGGTTGATTCGACACAACAATCTATGTGGCCAATCACCGGACTGACGTACGTAAATTTTCTTGCAGGGTTTCAGATTGGTTTTCCAAATATCGTAGTGTTAGGAAATAGAAATTGTTTAAGTAAGTTATATATGTGTTTCGGTGTGTTAAGAATAAGGGGCTGAATTACCCCCCCGTTGTGGGGGGGTTGTGCGGGGGCGGGCAGGAGTGAGTGCAAACCCGACGCCCCTAATCGGGTGGCGCTGGCATTTTATGTGGGTGGGCCAATTAAGGCCTGCCCAGTGTGACGCACACCTGGAAGTGCTGACCGCTCCCTCTGCAGGCGGAGGGCGATTCCCTGAGAGGTTCCCTGTGCTCTTTCGCGCATGCGCATGAAAGAGTGCGGAGATCTCCCCGAGGCACGGAGGTTCCTCAGGGAGATTTATTTCAATGTTAAAGTTTCAAATAAAGGTTTGTAACGCTTTTAAAACATGTCCCGTCATGTTACAGTATCACATGAGCTGGGACATGTCAAAGAATAAAAGTATAAATTTTTATTACATTTTAAAACACTTCATGAAACCACCTCCTGCCCGTGGATGAGGTTTCATGAAAAATACGAAGGCCGCCTGGGCTATTCGCCTGCCTGCCAATCTTAAGGTTGGACAGGCAACTCATTGAATTGAATTAATTAGGTTTTAAATGGCCTTAATAGGCCTTTGACAGTTCGGTGGGCGCGCAGCCAACTTGGCTGCGTGCAACCGAACTGAGGATCTGAATGATGCACAGTGACGTTTGGATGCATGCCCGACGTCACCATGTGTCATTTTATGCATCGGCGAGCGGGCCTCGCCCCCGCTTGCTGATGGGAAAACTCTTCCTAAGGTCTATCTTTAAGTTTAAGTTCAATTTATATATTTTTTCAATTTGTGGGTTAAACGGTGAAACCTGGGATTTAGTTCCATTTTTGAGTGGAGACAGCAGGTCTAAAGCTCTGTTTGTATACCTGCATTTCTAATGAGTTTAATGACTCTTGAAGTGGAGAGCTGTGTTTTCAAGTCAGGGTTAGTGGTTTAGGAAAGTTAAAACAAGAGTAGAAAAAAACTGGGCTGTTACCTAGCAACTGGAGGCTCCACAGAGATAGAGTAGTTTGAGTTCAGTTGGAAACAGTTCCAGCATAGGAGGACAGATAGAAAGTCCCAAACCAAAGCTCAGTTGAAGCCAGGATTCCAGGGAAGCCAAACAGCAGAGGGACAGATAGCAAGTCTGAAACTGAAGTTGAAGCCAGCTGCCAGGGGAAGCTGGACAGGAGAGGGAACTGCAGAAGCAGGTTCCAGAAACTGCAGAAGAAAGTCCCCAAATATAGGGGAGTGGAACAGGAATGGTCTAAAGAGGACAGTCTAGTCAAAGGACAAGGGCAGGAATCTGGAAAAGGTCCTGTTCTGTGGAAGTGTAAGTAAAGAGCAGAGAGGAGGGCTTCAAGCTTAAAGAGAAGAAAGCTGCAGGAAGCAGACTTTAAGTGAAATAGAAGCCAGAAGATCCAAGGGGACAGCTGAAGGTCTGTAACTCTTTGCTATGAGCAAGTGAAGCAGTGGTGTTCTGTTGGCACAGCTGAGTCAGTGAGAGAGAAATGCGTGGAAGAAATGCACGTGGCAATCTAGGAGAGAGGAACATCAGAAGGAGAGTAGAAACCCTGGAGGTGGACCCTTGCAGAAGGCATCTGAGAGAAAGCGTTATTTGGGAGAAGATTCCAGAGCGAATTCTTTGAGAGTGGAAATTGGAAACCTTCGTGTGAAAGACTAGTTCAGTGAGCCCAGCTGGTGGGGAGTTGATGAGGAATCTACAGCATCTGTTTGGGGTGGCATCTGTCACTTCATTTCAGAGCGTGGTGTGCCTGTCCTCTGGTCATCTAGTGATACGAAAAATTTATGAGTGATCAGTATGACAGGCCTAATTCTCTATACGTTGCAGTAAAATCTAGGACTGCAGTAGCAGCAATGCAGCCTACTCCTGGATATTAGGTGGGAGAGGGAACTATTGCTCTCCTGCCTTTTAACTCTAAGAAGAATTCTCAGTGTCTACTTTCAGCGATATTGCGTGAATATGGAGTCTGGCGTATGCTGGCGGCCTCTTCTCTCCTTAGACAGTCGGCAAAGGACTTGCATCAAAACAAACTGAACCTAAAAGTTGGGTTGGATGCATATTCCAAGGTATCAAACCATTGTTCAGAATAGGCAGACTGATGGCTGCATTCTCAGAGCCCTGTGTCCTTATGAGGGAGCTATACTTTTTTTTTTAACGTCGTTCAGTCCTGAGGGGGCGGAGGGCAAGAATGAAACTGCGCACAGGGCCCCGCTAACTAAATCTGCCACTGTTCATAGATGTTAATGGGGAACAGTGTCTACACTTGGTTAGTTTTGTTAATTGATTAAACGTTGTGTATTCTGGGACAGTTAGGACATATGAGTTGGGAGCAGGAGTAGGCCATTTGGCCCCTCAAGCCTGCTCCACCATTCAACCAGATCATGGCTGATCTTCTACCTCAATGCCATTTTCCAGCATTATCCCCATATCCATTGACATCTTTAATACCTAGAAATGTATTGATTTCTGTCTTGAATATACTCAGTGACTGAGCCTCCACAGTCCCCTGGGATAGAGAATTCCAAAGATTCACCAACCTTTGGGTGAAGAAATTCCTCCTCATCTCAGTTTTAAATGGACTACCTCCTATCCTGAGACTGTCCCATAGTTCTAGACCTCCAGCCAGGGGTGGCATCCTTCCTGTATCTACCCTGTCGAGCCCTGTAAGAATTTTGTATGATTCAATGAAATCACCTCTCATTCTTCTAAACTTTAGAGAATCCTTAATCTCTCCTCATAGAACAATGCTGCCATCCCAGGGATCAGTCTGCTGAACCTCCGTTGCACTCCCTCTACGGCAACTGTATCCTTCCTTAGGTAAGGAGACCAAAACTGTACACAGTATTCCAGGTGCGGTCTTACCAAGACTATTCAATTGCAGCAAGATTTCTTTATTCCTGTACTCAAATCCTCTTGCAATATAGGCCAACATACTATTTGCTTACCTAATTGCTTGCTGTACCTGCATGTTAGCTTTCAGTGACTTATGCACAAGAACACCCAGATCTCTTTGGACATCAACACTTCCCAAGTTCTGACCATTTAAGAAATAATCTGCATTTCTGTTTTTGCTACCAAAGTAGATAATTTCACATTTACCCTCATCCATCTGCCATGTTCTTGCCCACTCATTTAGCCTGACTAAATCCCTTGAAACCTCTTTGCAACCTCCTCACAACCCACACTCCCACTAGTTTTGTGTCATCAGCAAGCTTGGAAATATTACATTTGGTCTCCACATCCAAATCATTCATATAGATTGTGAATAGCTGAAGCCCAAGCATTGATCCTTGCAATCCCCAACTAGTCATAGCCTGACAACCTGATAATGACCTATTTATTCCTCCTCTGTTTTCTGTATGTTAACCAATTCTCAATCCATGCCAGTATATTTCCCCCAATCCCATATGCTCTAACTTTGCTTACTATAAGGTATGCAACCTTTTGAAAGCCTTCTGAAAATCCAAGTATACGACATCCACTTGTTTCCCCATATCTATTCTGCTATATCCTCAAAAAACTAACAGCTTTATCAAACATAGTTTCCCTTCCATAAAGCCATGCTGACTATGCCCAATCCTACCATTATGCTCTAAGTGTCCAGTAATCACATCCTTTATAATAGATTCTAGCATTTTCTCTACTACTGATCTTAGGCTAACAGGTCTGTAGTTCCCCGTTTTTTCTCTCCTTCCTTTCTTAAATAGTGGGGTTACATTTGCGACTTTCCAATCTGGAGGAACCTTTCCCAAATCTATAGAATTTTGGAAGATGACCACCTGTCATCAGGTCCAGGGGGATTTATCAACTTTCAGCCCCATTGATTTCTCCACTACTACTGTTTTTTACTAATACTAATTTCTTTCAGTTCCTCATTCTTGCTAGTTCCTTGGTCCTCTAGTATTCCTGGGAGGTTTTCTATATCTTATTCCATGAAGGCAGACACAAAGGGGAGGATATCCCCCTCATCAGGCGGGCGCGGTGAGCAGGCCTAGGAGTGGCCGCACAATGTCCGCGGCCCTCGATCGGGCCCTGACCGCAATTTCACGCTGGCTGGCCAATTAATGGGCAGCCAGCGTGAATTGCATGCTGAAACACTCAGCACTGCCTGAGTTGTTGGGGGGGGGCGGTCGGGGGGAGGAGGGTGAGCGCGGAAGTCAGCGCTTGTGCACGGATGCGCTCACAGAAAGCTCCTTGAAGGCACAGAGCTGCCTCGGGGAACTGAAGATTTTCCACATTAAAAATAAAGTTTTCAAAAATAAGGACCCTGACATACGAGCAGGGACATGTTGCAAATGAGTTACGAAAACTTTTATTTTACTTTTAATTAACATCAGAAACCTCATCCTGCCCATGGACGAAGTTTCCTCAAAAATCAAAAGGCCGCTTGGCCAGTTCACCCAAGCCAACCGTAAGATTGGACAGGCAGGGAAAAATTATATTTAATTAATCGATTAATGCGCTTAATGGCCCTCTTAATTGCCAACTCCCGCGCGCACGCGCTGACCGAAATATCGCGCAAGTGTGCAATGACGTCAGGACGCTCGCCCAACGTCATCGTGCGCCATTTCATGCTCATGCGTGCCAGGCACGCGCCTGCTCACCGAGGTGAAAATTCAACCCAAAGTATTTGAATAGTTTCTCTGCCATTTCCTTATTCCTCATTATAAATTCTCCTGTCCCAGCCTGAAGTGGGCCCACATTTGTCTTTGCTAATCTTTTCTCTTTTACACACTGTTTTTTATGTTTTTTGCTAGTTTACTTTCATATTCTATTTTCCCTTTTTTTTAAAATCAATTTCTTGGTCCTCCTTTGCTGAATTCTAAAATATTCCCAATCCTCAAGCTTACTTTTTTTGGCAACTTTATAAGCCTCTTCCTTCGATTTAATACAATCTTTAATTTCTGTTGTTAGCCATGGCTGGATCACCTTTCCTGCTGGGTTTTTACTCCTCGAAGGAATGTAAATTTGTTGTAAGCCGTGTATTAATTCTTTGAATGCTAGCCATTGCCTGTCTACTGTTATACTTTTAAATGTGATTTCCAAATCTACCACAGACAATTTGCCCCTCATACCTTAATAGTTTCCTTTGTTTAGATTTAAGACCATAGTTTTGGATTGAACTACATCACCTTTGAACTTAATGTAAAATTCTATCATATTCTGGTTGCTCTTCCTTAGAGGCCCCTTTACGACAAGGCTATTAATTAGCCCCTTCCCATTGTACAGTACAAAGTCAAAAATAGTTGGCTCCTCAACATACGGTTCTAGAAAACCATCTCAGATACATTCCAGGAATTCATCCTCCACAACATTAGTGATAATTGGGTTTACCTGGCCTATATGTAGATTAAAGTGTCCGATGATTACAGTATCACCCTCCTTGTTACATGCGCCTCTAATTTCCTGATTTACACCATGCCCTACATTACCCATGGGGTAATTAAGGTTGCAGTCATTTTCATCTTCAGATATCTGCAATATCTGGCAGAACAGACCATTTGTCCATTATGGAACCTGCCCAGTCTTCATTATTTGAAATCAATGGAATAAAAATGATGCAGTTCATATAATGGGTGGATGGCCAGCTCCAACAGGTACTGCCCAGACCTGGACTAAGACAGATGCTTACCTTGCTGCCTCTGCCACTTCCCTGTATAAATCTAGACATCTTGGAGCTTCATGCCCATAGCCCCTGAGAGTACTTTTCTTCTGGATCTTATTTTTTTGCTGGAAGAATATCCACCAAAGCACCTGTAAATCTGGGAGCTCTTCCTGCTGATGATCCAGATCTCCAGAGGCTGTTCTTCCTGACTTATTGCTGCAATGTCTGCTGCTCCCTAGCAAACAATCTTATGCTTCTTTGGTAGCAGCTTTTTAAATGTTAGCACAGCGTTGAATTTACCTTCCTTCCAGTGGTGGTAAATGAATAGGCAGCAAAATTACTATCACAAACATGCCTAAATTACATGATATTCACTAGTCCAGGAAAATACAGTGGGTTAACAGCAGTGACGCATGGGTGAGGGAGCAATCCCACCCCACTGCTAATCCACCAATAGATGTGGAATCCAGCCCATTTTCTTGTTCAAGGGAAGTGGACACATAACCATCAGCTGCAATACTACCATTCATAATGTGTAAATTGGAGTTCCTATTTATTCAGCAAGATAAACACATGATTGAATTATGAATGATTGCTTAATTAGCCTTTAGATAATTAATTGTGTCCAACTTTATGTTCAGTGGAGGTTTTGCTATAAATTTGGTTAAATCAGGCATTTTACAATCTTTGTGTCATATTATTAAAGCCACTAATATCCAGTATAAAATTAACTATCTTCTCAGTCATTAGTGTTTTCTGATTCCCTGTACCTCCTTATTCACAAATTATTTAAATAGACTTCATTAGCCGTAGATTTTCAGATTGCTAACTTCCATGTTAGTCTGCTTTTAATCAATATGTAGTCCGTTACAAAAACAGAAAATGCTGGAAAAACTCAGCAGGTCTGACAGCATCTGTGGAGAGAGAAACAGAGTTGACGTTTCAGGTCCGTTGACCCTTTTTCAGAACATAATAGTCTGTTAAGTGTTTTACAGTCTTTGGCTATATTGTTAAGTCAAGAGGAGGAAGATTTCCATTGTTTGTTATTTATAACAGAATTGTAAGTGTGTACAAAAGGGCAGGAAATTGGGATTGAAAAGCTACAGCTGTTGTGGCGAACAAAAGCTGTTTTGCAGGCTCCAACAACTGAATTGACTTCTTCAGTTCCTATATTCTTACAAAGAACACAGTAAAGGTTTTGGCATAAGTAGTATACAGTAGACATCTTGTATAATTTCTGGCATGCAATTAGTAATAGGGAGACAGAATTTTAGATTTTCCCAGTTATCTGGATTATAGTCTGAGCGGTATAGACAGGTTTGGATAAATTACCAGAAACCAACTTTTGTCTCACTCTTCATTTGTTCCTTTTGTGCTTTATATACTTGGAAACACCAAGCTGCATTTCAATATTTTCCTCATGATTAGATTGGGAAATTAAATTGAATGAATAGTGGAAAAGTGACCAAGATTTATGCCCCAAAAGAGCTGAATAGAGTCATAGAGTTATACAGCACAGAAACAGGCCCTTCGGCCCATCGTGTCCATGCCGGCCATCAAGCACCTATCTATTCTAATCCCATTTTCCAGCACTTGGCCCGTAGTCCTGTATGCTATGGCGTTTCAAGTGCTCATCTAAATACTTCTTATGTTGTGAAGGACTTCAAATGTTGTAAGGGAATGAGAAGCAGCATGTTTTCAATCTTTTGGGAGCAATATGGATGAGAAAGGAAATATGAGTGAGAATGTATAGAAGAATAGGAACCAGAAACCCAGCATAAGCTGGAAACTAAGTTTCCAGGTTCTTCAGAAAAATAATTTGCATTTGGAAAGGCTTGGCATTTGCAAAATAAAATGAGTTCAGTGTCAGAAGTAGAGTCCACATATCCACTCCAGTAACAAACTAGACTGGGATTTCAGGGCAATACTGAGGGAGTGTTATACTGTTGGGAATGCAGGTTTTTAATGGGACATTTAACCAAATCATATTTACATCTGCTCTCTCAGGTGCATGTAAAATATCCCACACCACTATTTGAAGAGGGGCAGGGAAATTTTCCCAGCATCCTAGCCAGCATTCATCCCTCAACCAGCACCACTAAAACAGGTGATCTGGATATTTAAAACAAAAACAGAATTACCTGGAAAAACTCAGCAGGTCTGGCAGCATCGGCGGAGAAGAAAAGAGTTGACGTTTAGAGTCCTCATGACCCTTCGGCAGAACTGAGTAAAGTTAGGAGAGGGGTGAAATATAAGCTGGTTTAAGGTTGGGGGGTGGTGGGGTAGGGGGAGAGAAGTTGGGTGGAGGGGTGGTTGTAGGGACAAGCAAGCAGTGATAGGAGCAGATAATCAAAAGATGTCACAGACAAAAGGAACAAAGGGGTGTTAAAGGTCGTGATCTTATCTAAGAAAATGTGCTAATCTTCAAGATCTGGATATTTATCTCACTGTTGTCTGTGGACCTTGCTGTTTGCAAATGGGCTGCTATTTTGCCTGTGTTGCTGCATTTCGAGGTTACTTCATTGACTGTGAAGCATTTTAGTATGTTGTGAGGATGTGAAAAGTACTATGTAGGTGCAAGTCCTTTCATAACCTTACTTCTCTGCCACGTCTTCACAGGTAACTACTGCTAAATTTACATCCGTCAACAGAGAAACCTTAATAGATAAAATTACCTTGGTAAATTTACTAGTGTATTTATTATATCTGTAGCTAAGGATTGTACTTTCAGCTATATTTCAGTGATAATTTGGTTATCTGAATCTTGTTAAATGATTCCAAAAGCTGTCCAATTTACCTATAATAGGATAATTTTCAGTTCTGATTATAAAACTTTCTGCTAGGAATTTTACACGTGAAAGCATTGTGATAATTAATTAATGAGCTATGTTTAACAATTATCCTTTCAAATCAACTTTTTGTAAAATAGGAGCTTACAGGTAAACTTTTGGGTACACTTCATTCATCCAAGGTATTTGCATTTGAAATTTTGAATAGAGCATGGTGAGCAGGAAATTACTATAATTAGTTCTAATTATGCAAATGCTGCAGAAACAAAGAAGTAATGATTGATTGGTATGTATGTGGGGTTTTGCAAGTCTTAGGAATGGCATAGGCTTATAATTCAGTGACAAATTAAGTACGACTAAATCCCTATTTTAAGTGCTATGACCATGCACAAATACATACTTCTCAAGTTATATACCAAGAACTTGCATTTATATATTTATATAGCTACTTACCATGCTATCAAAACATTTTGCAACCAATTCATTATTTCTAAAATGTAGGTATTGTTTTGTAAAAATACCCAATTTTTATAGCACCTTTCTTGACTTCAGGGTATCCCACTGTGCAAAAATATAGTAGTCACTTCAGGCAAATGTGCCAGCCACAAACAAATGAACCTTTGAACTAATAACTGGTTGTCACTTGGCAGTAGAACTTCAATATTGCTGAAAAGAGAGACATGTTGCCAAAACGTTTTGTTTTGCACTCATCAGGACAAATACAAGAATAGTGAATTTCAAACAAGCACTACAATTTATACTACAGGAGAAAAGAGTGCTGATTGTTTGGCAAGTCAACTCTGATTGGCTGAGATGTTGTCATGGAGAAAGCAACAGGGAACTATAGGCTCCCCAAGCACGTGGCTAATTCAAAAAATCAGCAAGACTTGAACATATTCCTTTTGTTTGCAGAGAACGGGTCCCTGTGTATGTATGTCGCTAGTTAATCTGTTTTTGGTAGGAGTAAATTTTCATCTTCACTGCCTGGCAGAGTGTATTGTCCATCTTTTGTAGAAACAATGGAAAACAAATCAAGCAGGTTTTACAATGGACACACAGTCTGCTCCACCAGATTACAACCTAGGCTGTGAAGACAGAAATTTACCTGATTGTATTGGCTGAGAAAAGAATATAGGCCAGATTCAAGAAGGGTTTGTAAATAGCAAATACATTAAGAATAGTTGTGTGTGATGTGGTTATTTTGGTCTGAGTAAGAAGGCCACATATTCCCTGGGAGATAAGAGCCTAAAGGGGGTAGAGAAGCGATAGGACCTAGGGTTAAGGATTCACAGACCATTTAAAGTAGTAACACAGGTTAATAAGGCCATAAAATGCAAATAGAGCAGTGATATTCATTTCTAGAGGAATGGAATTGAAAAACAGAGAGATTGTGTTAAATTTGTAAAGAACTGTTGTTAGACTACAGATAATACTGTGCACAGTTCTGGTTTCCATATCACAAAAAGAATATAGAGGCACTGGAGAAGGCGCAAGAAAAAATTAGAGCTGTAGGTTTATAGCCTTCAGGAAAGACTGAACAGGCAGGGGCTCTTTTCTCCAGACAAGGAAAGGCTGGGGGTGATCTCATTAAGGACTCCGCAGTGTGCCCACCGAACTGGATTGGAATGATGCGCGGTGATGTCGGGACGCACGCCCAACGTCACCGCACGTCATTTTATGCGTTGGTGAGTGGGGCCCACCCCCGCACGCCAACCAGAAGATTCAGGCCTATGTAACTCTTCAAATGGTGCCATGGACTGTTTTACACATTCCTGAGAAGGCAAACAGTGCTTTGGCTTGACATCTCGTCCGAAAGACGACAGAGTCAATTTTTACCGTGGAAGTTTTTGAGGTGATTGGGCTGCCTGACCAATGGCATCATTTGTGCTTCATTTAGATTTTATTGGCCACGTATTTCCAACTACAATGGGCAGCAAGCTCAGCAACTATTTAAAGAGTGAGTACACATCTTACTGAAAGGTGTTATTCAACTCTACAATTCTATGCAAGTCTGTGGTGCTACTCAAAGATTTCTAGAAAAAAGATGTCATGGACAAGAAAATTTAAACTGTCAGGAACAGAAATGGAGGTGTTTGCGGTGCAGGCGAGGGTATGCAAACAGGTATTGTTCCTGTGGATGGCAGGAATTGGCTAATGTAGACACTACAGCAAGTTTGAAGGGAAGCGCCAGGCAATGTCAACATTTGCAGTTTCACCAGAGGATATGGGTTCAGTGTCACAAGTGCTTCAGTATCATCTGGACAGGAAGAGTAAGAATGATGTCTCTTTCTCTGCATTTCACTAGGCCACAGAATGAGCCCCGCACCCACCCCGCCCTCCCCCAATACTCTAATGCTTCCCTTTTCTGCTCCACATCTTTCTCCACTCATCGCAAGGGGATGCTAACAACATTCCTTGTTCTATTCACATTTCACTTGCTGCTACTGCCCTCACAACAGGCACAATCATCTACTGCTGTCTAGACCTTTACCCTTTCCTCTCTATCTAGCTTCATGTGAACACCTGGAACCAGTAAAACAAGACATGGAGGGGACAACTCTCCAGAAGAAGCACCAGCGCCTATTCCATTCCTAATAAGAACCTTAACCTAATTTTCCAATTCATTTTAGCAAGCTCAGCTTTCATGCCCTCGTAATTGCCCTTATTTAAGTTTAAAAACATAGTCTTGGACCCACTCCTCTCTCCCTCAAACTGAATGTAAAATTCAATCATATTGTGGTCACTGCTACCTTCACTGTGAAATCATTGATTACTCCCATCTCATTGCACAATACCAGGTCTAGTATAGCCTGCTCTCTGATTGGCTCCAGATCATTCTGTTCTGAGAATCTATCTGGAAAACATTCAATGTACTCCTCATCTAGGCTATCTTTGCCCATCTGACTTTTCCAGTCTCTCTGTAAATTAAAATCTCCCCTGATTATTGCTGTGCCTTTCTGACAAGCTCCAGTTTTTCATCCATTATGCTCCACCCTACCATAGATAGTGAGTTAGAGAGACCTGACCTGTTGGATCACAGAACACATGTGAGCAGGGACATTTGGAAAGGACAGCCAGAAGATGGCTCACTGCATGCTACTTTTGCTTTTTACTATGAAAATGGCCTTGGGTCCTGTTGGTGTTATACAACTTGAATAATTTAGTGAGGCTCCCACCTGCTTCAGGTGAGAGCAATGGCACCTTAATAAAGGTCCCAAGAAAAATATTGGCAGACAGGGTGAGAACAGTAATTGCAGCAGTGTGATTATCAGGTCACAGTTACTGTGCAGATTAAGTTAGAATGGGACCTAACCAGCACAAAAGTTGGATTCATAGTGCCTGGTTTTTGTATGCTAATAAATAGCCTTGGGTGTCCAAAATGGCATCTGTGGTGTGTGCACACCAAGTACAGGTTGTGCCAAATGCCACATTGATGAGGGTTGTAGTGCACACCTGCAAGTAGTGAACATCCAACAGAAGTATGCGGAATAGGCAGATCATCACATCAAACAGCATGTAACACTAATTCACATAAGGACATTTATTTTAGAGCTAAGCAGTCAAGCTAACACCTTCTCAACCACACACAGCAGAACACATGTTCAGCAAAATGAGGAACCCTACTAACGCTATATAAAAAGATTATCAATTACTTTCAAGTTAGCTGCTGATTGATTTTTGCTGGTTGCTACCATTGTACAAGTATTTGGTGTTTCTATACTTGTTTAAAGTTGCTCTACAGGGAATTGTGTGGCAGGTGCTGTAGGGTTTGTGCTGACTTAAAGGCTTTTGCACAAACCACTTGCTCCCAGATGCTGGTGCAGTAGTAGGCATTCCCTCTGGAATACAGTATGATTGCAAGAATGAGCAGAACAGGACAAGCAGCAGGGAGAAGGGAAGAAAGCTCTCAGCAGGACATCATTTCCAACCAGGGTATTCAGGGAGCAATTAGGGGAGGTGATGGCGTAGCGGTATTGTTGCTGGACTAGTAATCCAGAGACCGGGGACCTGGGTTCGAATCCCATCACAGCAGATGATGGAATTTGAATTCAATAAAAATCTGGAATTAAAAGTCTGATGATGACCATGAAACCATTGTTGATTGTTGTAAAAACCCATCTAGTTCACGAATGTCCTTTAGGGAAGGAAACTTGCTGTCCTTACCTGGTCTGGCCTACATGTGACTCCAGACCCACAGCAATGTGGTTGACTCTTAAATGCCCTCTGAACTAGGGAAATTAGGGTTGGGCAATAAATGCTAGCCTAGCCAGCAATGCCCACAGCCCATGAATGAATAAAAAAAAATGTTCCTATCTGAACCTCAGTAAACCCACTACCTCTTACTTCCCCCTCCTCTCATGACAATCCAAGTCTTGCGCCACAACTGCAAGCTCAGCAACGCAAGGGATGCAGCACCAGTAGCTGTGAAGGTGACAGTATCCATGAACTTTTATGCATCAGGCTCCTTGCAGACTGCAGTTGGAGGTATTTGCAATATTGCGCAGCTTGGCATCCACTACTGTATAAAGGAAGTCGCTGACACGCTAATCAAAGATGACTGACTATATTTTATCTTCTCTTGCCAGAGGGCAACAGGCAAAGGAACTTTACAAAGATTGCAGGCTTTACCCTGGTGCAGGGTGACATTGACTGCACAGTTAGCTTTGCAGGCATCACATCAGCTCTGAGACATGTGCAACCAAGAGGGATTCCACTCCTTCAACATCCAGTTGGAGTGCAATCTGACAGAGTGCATCTTGCAGGTCAGTGCCCATTTCCTTGCAGCACTATGCAGCAGTCCTCTGTGTCATCTGCATTTCAGCCACCGGTTCACATCAAAGGGTGGCTAATGGCTGACAGAGGCTATCTGCTGAAGAAATGGCTCATGACTCTGATGTGCAACCCAAGCATGCGCACAGTGAAAGCCATGCTGCCACATGAAATGTGATCGAGCAGACTAATGGTATGCTGAAACAATTTGTCTGCAGCGTGGCCCACTCTGGAGGTGTCTTACAGTACTCAGCAGAGCAGCTGTCAAGATTTGTGTGGCTGCTGTATGCTGCGCTCCTTCATTATCAAGAGGGCATAACCCATCATAAGCTATACGGCGAGGAGGCAACCTAGGTAGCACTTTCCTGGCCGGGATGTCTGTGTACAACTTGTTTTAAGGTGTGGGGCATAGTACAGTAAGTCTTAAGTTATTCATAGTCTTAGGTAGTTCAATAGTATTTGTTAACTACTAGAAATTATATACATAAGTACAGCAAAGGTCCAAGCTAGGAGCTGTCTCCATGCTTGCTTCTGCACATGGCTCTGTCCAACACTACACTGACCCCTAGGCGTGGTTCATGTGTTCTTTTACATCACTGTGTGGGCGATACTGTACTCAGTCCTGTGTTATTCCTTAATCCGCCAGACCCTTATACTACACAACTCACCCCACTCTGTTGCTGGTAAACACAACTCAATTCCCATTAACCAAAAGCCCCTCATTTTCCCTTCCCTCCATCACAGCATCTACTTGGCCACAATGCAAAAATAAAAGCTAAAATCAACACTCCAAGCCAAATTTATAAATCAAATCATGTCATAATATGTACAACACAGTGCTACCCCAGTGGCTGCAACATGATTGGTATAAGGTTGCTGTCTTTGTGGGGAAGACTGCATATGGCTTTGGAGGCCAACCACGAGCAGCTCCAACACAAGAAGGTCTGGCTTTGGACTGCACCTTCTTGGCATTGTTTAATTGCATCAGGCTGGGCTGACTGGAAGGAAAGAGTGAAATTACTGGTGAACTAGCTGTGGTGGGAGGACAAATGCTGTCAACCTGAGAAGAGATACCAAATTCATGTACCACGGAATCACTGCCTCTCACCTGGTGCAGCACCTCAGCAATCCTGGTAACGATTTGGAGGACAGATTGCTGGATTAATGTGACACTTTGCAAGCCATTTTGAACATGTGTATCTGCAATCATGATATAGCATCAGCCTGAGATTGCATCTCAGAAAGCTGGGCTTGTATGAGGGCACCCAGGCATTAGGTGGCTTCTGCTGCAAAGGAAGCTGAGACATCAGCCATCAGAGGCTGCATCATGGTTGGATCCACAAGTATGCTAATCGGATTGGCCACCACTTTGAAGCTGGAAAGGATGAGCTCCAAGTTGTGTGAAAAACCATGTACAAAGTTGATGCCGGTTTCCTCCATGCTCCTTTATGTTGCAGGCAAGCTTTCTGGCAGACTTCCCAATACACCAAGCATTTCATTGTCATTACTCAAGAGGCTTCCTTTGTAGCCTGCTGCATCGCCACGCTCATCTGAGTCCTCTGCAGCAGAACTAGTGTGTGACTTTGCTCTTTGGGGAGGCTGACACCTGCATCCTGCTGCCCACTGTTTTGGTTGCAGGCCACTCATGCCCAGTGTCTCATCATGTGCATATTCTGCCTCTAAGCTAGCCTCTAAATTTCATACTAGGATCCGAGCTGATGGGTGGGAATCTGAGATCGAGTGATGGTGTTACTGCCTGGCTAGATTACAGTTCTTGGTCTCTTAAAAGGAGAAAGCACAAGGATAGGCTGTGCTGAAGGGAGGAAGGAAAGTGGTACATGTTTACACTCTGCGTCTGCAGCTTCTAAATCAGAAGAAATTGTGAGATGAGGGTGAAGTGGAATGTGAGAAAGAGAATTATATCTATGAGAATATTGACATTTACTTTTTCAACCTTGCTATTGGTCATGGTATCCGCAACAGCTGCTCAACTGATGTCAAGCAATGTCTTCTCCGTGGGAGTAGGACACGCAGTCGTGTATGTCTCCTGCTCATTAGTATCCGCTGCCTCTGGTTGTGTGTCACCTTGTCCTTTGAGAGAGAGGAAGTGTGTCATTGAGTGTGGTGTAATCTGTTTGGGTAATGTGGCAGTCATGGTTGAAGAGCTGGCAAGACTGTTCAAGCTGTGAGATATGGGTGTGAGGCTTGCAACAGTACACAGAGTGAGTGAAGCTGAGGTGAGTCTGTGAATATTTAGTATTGTTCTGATTAATTGAGATTGTTAGTAAGTGAGTGATGGATCTGTTCATTAAACAGTTGGTGTAATATGGTATTTTAAGAGGCAATCACTGATCGTGACCACTTGTGTGAGGCAATTAAACGTTTTGTGAGACTGCATCCAGGTCCCTGGGTCTTGTTCCTCGTATTGACTGCCCTAGCTATCTGATCCCACTACCTTCAGAGAGTTTGTCTGGAGGCCTTCATTTGGATAGAGCACATCTCTCCTCCTGTCCACCTTCTCGAACAAGGCCTCCAGTGCAGTGTTGGAAAATTTTGGAGCCTGCTATCTCCCATTATTACATCCGTTTCCATGTCAGAAGAAGTTCCACTCATCACCTTCTGTAGCCACAATGCACCTACTGTTTAAGAGGTGCAGGCTGGCTTTAACTAACGCTACCTTCTCTATTTTTGACCCCAGCTGGGAATGAATAGTGTGGTTAGTGTTGTCTGCAAGTTGCAGTCATGTTAATTGGCAGGCAGCATGAAGTTGGCATGCTTCCTGCATCAGAAACAATTGTCAGGGTTATCCCACATTGCTGTCCTCGCACCTATTTTCAGAGGTTATCTTAGTTAGTCAATATGCCAACAACTTTCTCAGGAATGGAGTGTTGGTTTTGGAAACATGCTGAACCCTTGCAGTGGAACTTATATCCACAACTTTCTGACTCAACGGCAGGAGTTGTGCAATTTAACCAATTTAACTAAGTTTCATACCATTTTAATTTCCAGGGTTAATTGGACAATTAATACCAGAGAAAATGATTCAGCCTCAGTTACACAATAGTTATGTAACTGTTTCTTGTACAGCTTGAGCCTTAGAAAGGGAACACAATGAAGGGTGGTTCACTGATACAGAGCATGCCGCCCTTGAAGGGCCGCAGCTCAGAATTAAAGACATGTGGTCACTTAATGATCAGTGTTAGATCCTATTTGAAGTCTTAGAAAGGGTCACAGTTGTTTTCAGCCTTTGAAAAGGCTGTGTGGTGGGGGGGTGGGGGGAGGTGGAGGGCTGCGGTGGTGGTTGGCGGGGGGCGGGGGCAAAGAAAAGAAGTTGCATCCAAGGTCAAAAAGAAAAAAAAAGCAATGCGTATACACAAAACAGAGCCAGCTGAGAATATTATCCTGGATCATTGGCACATTGTTATGCCACGGTCTGAGAATAATCCAGAGCCTGCTTTATTTCACCTAGTATCATCTCAAATATAGGTAGTTCACTTCTTTTCCCAAAATGATTATGCATATTAACAAAGCCACAAGAACATTGAAGAAAAAAATCTTACATACTGTATATTATTTAGGAACTGTTGCTCTCATGGATCGTCTTTACGCCTACCCAAATAGGCGCACAAAGAAAAATGAACTAAACCTGGCACAAATAAACCTGAATTGTTGTCAGTGTGTATTTACTTAGTTTTGCATTAAATCTGGGTTCCTTTTGAGGCTCATACAGGGAACCACTTAGTCAAAATAGAAGTGTTAGAATGTAGGGCAGAAAGAAATTGGTTCATTGTCTGCATTCCTAATTCAGCACTTCCTTTGCACATTCTGTCCCAGCATATAGGACCCTGACAATGTAAGTTACTTTCTTGACAAGGTTTGCAAGCTGGTGCTTGTCCTCCACTGTTCAAACTCGTGCTGCTTTCAGCATAAGTTAGAACCTGGCACTCTCCATCTCCAGTCCCTCTCAGTTAACCCTCCACGATTCTTCGCCTTACATTCCTCCCCTTCCTTCTCCTCTGTGTTGCTATTCATTTTCTATTTTCTCCCTTCATCCCTCAGAACCTGAGTGCTGTTGCTCCCAAGCACTGCTTACTGCAGGCTGGAATTCCTGTTCTTGATAAGTTGCAGGTAGGGCATTTGCAGGCTGGAACCGCTGCCATGAACAGGAATGGTGCTAAGGAGAGAGGAGATCTGTCCTGTTATTTTGTGGATCGGCCCTAAAATGCTAAGGATCAGTCTGAAATGCAGATACTGGACATATATGCATGCGGCCATTATTAGTATAATAAAGATTGTTTTTTTGGAAGTCAAGAACATCAATTCCTACCATCCTCACTGGTACAGAGAATAATCAAGATATTCGACAGTTAAGGTTCTGAAGAGCCTTATTTTGAATTGTTTATGACATGATGACCCTAACGTCAACTATTGCACCTGGGGGTTGACAAAAGAGGGAAATGGCGATACCTCCTGTGGGCTGGCATGCGCTACCACAATGACTCAGTGGCTTCAGCAGCTTGGCAACAGGTGTCAACCCTTGCAGTGGAACTTATATCCACAACATCAGGAGGCCGCATCATGGGCTGCGCTTGTGGCAGATTCTGCCTCTCAAGAATTGGCCTAATAGTCAGCAGCATAGGTGCACCAAATGAAGACCCACGGCCCAAATGGATTGTTTGCTGTGTGTCCATCATCTCTCGTAGGTGGAAGGATGACAACAATATTACATTGTCATTGTACAAGGCAATATTGTAGTTTTATGTAATTTTCTTCTGTACCTGTTAATAGGTGAAAATTTTAAGAAAAATAGGGAGAATCTAGTATAAATTTCTCTACACCTTAAAAATTCTGAAATCAAATTCCATGAAACTAATGAATTCTATTAAATAAATTATATAAATTTATGATATAAATTGTATTAATTTATTATCGAGGCAAAATTACAGAATCACAGAATTGTTACTGCACAGAAAAGGTCAATTCCCCCATTGTGAATCCACTGGCTCTCCGTAAGAACAATTTACCTAGTGCCCCATCTCCCACATTCTCCCCTTAGCCCTCACATTCTTTCTTTACAGATAACAATCCAATTCCCCCTTTAATGCCTCGATTGAACCTACCAGCATATTCTCAGGCAGTGCATTCCAGACCCTTACCACTTGCTGTGTGAAAAAGTTTTTCTTTGTGTCACATTGCTTCTTTTGCCAGTTATGCCTCAAATCTGTGCCCCCTTGTTCTTCATCCTTCCACCAATGGGAACATTTTTTCCCTATCTACTCTGTCCAGGACCCTCATGATTTTGAATACCTCTATCAAATCTCCTCTCAACCTTTTGTCTTCATATCTAAAGTGTGGTGTTCATAACTGGATTAATGCTCAAGTTGAGGCCAAACCAGAGTTCTATACAAGTTTGACATAATTTCCTTGCTTTTATACCTTGTGCCCCAATCAATAAAGCCTCGGCTGCTGTATGCTTTATTAACTTTTCTCTTAACTTGTCCTGCCACCTGCAATGATTTATGTACATATATACCTAGGTATATATACCTGGCTTATAGGGGGCAGGTGGGATGCAGATTTGAGGTTATTATCAAATCAGCCATGATCTTACTAAATGGCGGAGCAGGTTTGAGGGGTCGAATGGCCTACTCCTGCTCCTCGTTCATATGCTCGTAAAATTTGTGGATGATACAAAACTTGAGAGGCATTGTGAACTGTGAGGATAATGCAGAACTTCAAAAGGACACAGGTTGATGGAATGGGCAGACAAGTGGCAGATGAAAACTAATGCAGAGAAGGGTGAAATAATTCATTTTGGTAGGATGAACACAGAGAGATGACATATATTAAAGGTTACAATTCTAAAGGGGGTACAGGAGCCACCCCTGCCATCAATTAAAAAGCCACTTAGGGCCATTAAAGACCCAATTGACCCCGATTTATGTTGCCCGCGCGACTTCACACTTGTCGCATGGGCAAAACGGGCAGGCGGGCAGCCCACATTTTGCAAAACCTCATCCAAGGGCAGGATAAAAAGGACCAGCAGCATTGACAGTGTGAGTAGTGAGAAGTTTAGGAGATAGTTTTCTGGGAGTTGCTCGTTTGAACTTGACAGCTTCATCTCAGTTCTGAGCTGCATTCTTAGCATTTCTAGGCTTCATTTCAGGATTCATTGGTGTCTCCAAGGCCGCTGGAGGATTTTGACTGTGTGGACCCCTACAGGTATCAGACAGCCTTCTGTTACCCTGGTAATACGGATCGTGGTCTCCGCTGGAGGCACCTCCTCTGAGGAGGAAGAGAGGGGCAGAAGGGAGAGAAGGCCAGGTGTCCCAATGCAGCTTCGAGGGGAGTGACCTGTGGGAGGAGAGGTGCAGGCACAAGGAGCGCAGGGCTAGCTGGCAGCCCAAGGCGGAAGGGGCCGCAAAAGACGCCACTATCCTGTTGCCAGGATTTACAGGCAGCGATGCAGCTACCTCAACATGTCCAAGGTGCAATGCCAAAGGAGGCTCCGCCTCTCCAGGGAGACCATGACATTCATTTGCCAAATGATTGGACTTGAGATCATCTCAAACTGTGTGGGTGGATATCCCATGCCAGTGGCTCTGAAGGTCACAGTGGTCCTCAACTTCTATGTCTCCAGCTCTTTCCAGGGGTCAATGGGGGATCTGTGTGGAGTCTCCCAATCAGCTGTCCACGGTTGCGTCAAGCTGGTGACAAAAGCTCTGTTCAGGTGGTTAATGACATTTATTCATTTCCATACGGACAAGGCCAGCCAGGCTGAGCGAGCCAGAGGATTTGCAGTGATTGCTGTGTTCCCCCGCATCCAGGGTGCAACCGACTGCACACATGTGGCCATCAAGGTGCCAGAGGGTCCGTCGGGTGCCTTCGTCAACAGGAAGGGATTCCACTTGATAACCGTCCAGATAGTTTGTGACCACAGGACGCAGATTCTGCAAATCTGTGTAAGGTACTCTGGCAGCTATCATGATGCTTATATCCTGACACACTCCCAGGTGCTGAGGCTCTTCAGTGCTCCAGCCCAACTGGATGGATGGCTGTTGGGTGACAAGGGCTATTCGTTGGAAAAGTAGCTTATGACACCTCTCTGCTGCCCAAGAACAGAGGCAGAGCAGGGTTATAGTGTGAGTCATGCCTCCACAAGGGCGGTTTTAGAGAGGATCATTGATCTTCTGAAGATGCGTTTCCGATGGCTGGACCATTCAGGGGGAGCACTACAATATCCCCCAGAGCAGGTGTCACTGATCGTGGTTGCATGCTGCACTCTCAAAAATCTGGTACTGGCAAGGAGGGACCCACTGGAGGAAGAGGATCTTGAGGCAGCTCCACAGGCCACAGAGGATGAATCTAGTAGTGAGTCAGAAGAGGAGCACAGTGAGAACACTGAGGGCGTGGAGGCAGACCTCTGTATCCTTCAGGGAGGCAGGGACACCAGGGTCGCTTCATCTGACTCTCCTTCAGCTAGGCTGCCAAAGATCTGCTTCCACCTCATGCCAGGGCTGCCGCCTCCATCCAGGATGTCTGAAATGACCCTTTCATTTGAACCCAAAGTCCACTCAGTGACTGTGCAGTAACGTTTAAAGCCACTCCAGCATTACATACTGGTGTACCCTGCACCAAAGGAAAAAGGTGAAGCATATTCGGGTCATTATGACAAAAACAAAATTTATGTCATTTTCACAACCCAAACAAATTAACATAACCTTCTCTGGTCTTCATTCCCAGATCAGTAAACATAAACAAAACATTACAGAACAGAAGATCACTCGTGACCAGTGCCTCTTGTGCTCATGGTGCCTTAAGCCTACGTTTGCGAGTGCTATGTCTTGGTGCCTGGCCTCCACCCACCTGGCATTGGAAGAAGCCTCTGGTGTCTTGTTGTCTTTGGTGACCTTGGCATTCGTTCTCTGGCCAGTGGAGCCTGTGCTGGAGCGACCTGGGAGGGAGCGGCCAGTGTCACGTCTGGCATCTCCCCAATCATCGCAGCCTCATCAGATGCCACGGTCACTGGCAGAGGGGCGGAGGAGCTGCTGCCATCATCCAGAGCGCCCTGAGAGGAGCCCGCAGAGAGGACAGGCAGCTTGTGTGCAAACGTGAGGTCGCTCTGGACCCTCTCTGCCTTCGCCTGCTCTTTCACTCAGTGTGGAATGCCCCCACTGCTGTGCTCCAACATTCTAGCTGAAAATCTAACACCCACCAAGGTGCTGGTATCTGCACTGGTGCCTGGTTCAGAGAGCGGGTGTGACTCAGGTGCAGCTGGAGCCCAGCGGCCTCTGGCATCAGGCATGGCTCTTCGGGGTCCTGCGAGTGAGTGTGTGCTGACGAATCTAAGGGAGAATAACAACATGTTATTAGTTTAATTCATCACACTGTCGCTGTGCATGCCAGGCACCCTGGTGAGACCATGGAGATCTGCTTCATGGTGCCATCGTATTTCAATGATCAATGGGGACTCCAGCTTTGAGGCTTTCATCAATGAAGAGACTATACAAGAATGTTTTCACCATCCGAAACTCTCACCTCTGTGCATTGCACTCCTACCTTTGTCTGACACCCCAGCCTCTCCACGGCCGGCTGAATGAGGTGCGTGGCACCTCTCCAGCTCCAAGGTGTCCCGCTCAAATCTGCTCAGGATTAGGAGGTTTGGGGGGCCTCCGCCTGTCTGTGACCTCTCAATGTTGTTATGGCTTGTCTTCTTCTGAAAGGACAGAGGAGCATTGATAGCCCACTCTCCACCTGCAGCGCCTTTGCAGCCTGGCCAGCCCCACCTGAGGAACACCTTGCAGTGCACATCCAAGTCATGGCCCATGTGCCGCAAGTCACTCAGTCCAAGCAGCCAGGGCTCACCCCCTGGCCAGCTCTGGTGTAACTGACAGTTGGCATTCAGACCCTAACACCCCTGAGCTCCATGGGGGTATGGCCAGACCTTGACACTTCACCACATTGATCCACGCCAACATGGTACTCACCCTTGCCGAGCACAGCAGGTGGTTAAATCTTTTGCGGCACTGCACCCATGTGCACTGCACAATGTTGTGGCTGCTGACCCGGGCTGCCACTTCCTCCCAAGCTCTTTTTGTCAGGTGTGGTGGCCTCCACCTTCCATCTCTGAGGACGAGGGTGCCCCTCCTGGCAGCCACCTTCTCCAGGAGGACCGCGAGGCACTCATCCGAAAATTGGGGAGGAGGGTCGAGTCCCCACCCAACCTGCCAGGCAGGGAGCCTGGCATGCAGAAGATATGTTCTTCCTTGGCGGCCCTCAAGGAGCTGCCTGTGCCATTTTTAAACCACATCGCCATTGAACCCAGCGCTTGACAGGCCCGCACCCGGCCCTTTCCGACCGTTGGGAATATGTGTTTCACACTGGGTTAATTGGCCAGCCAGCGTGAAATCGCAGTTGGGGGCTGTTTGCAGGTAGGGGCCCATTTCATGACTGGTCTTTGGCCAGCCAATCGCGTGCACCCGCAAAGGATAAAATTCAGGCCAAAGGCTCTGCTTTCATTGCCTTTTCAGAAAGAGAGTTCCAAAGACTCACGACCGTCTGAAAGAAAAAAATTTTGCCTCATCTCCGTCTTAAATGGATGACCCTTTATTTTTAAACAGTAACCCCTAGTTCTAGATTGTCCCACAAGAGGAAACATGCTCTCCACATCCACCCTGTCAAGTCCCCTCCGGACCTTATATGTTTCAATCAAGTTGCCTCTTACTCTTCTAAACTCCAGCAGATAAAAGCCTCGTTTATCCACCCTTTCCTCATAAGAAAATCCACCCATTCTAGGTATTCGTCTGATAAACCTTCTCTGAACTGCTTCCAACGCATTTACATCCTTCCTTAAATAAGGTGACCAATATTGTACTCCAGATGTGGTTGCTCTGTATAATTGAAGCATAACCTCCCTGCTGTTACTCTATTCAATTCCCCTCGCAATAAATGATAACATTCTATTAGCTTTCCTAATTACTTGCTGTACCTGCATACTAGCCTTTTGCGATTCATGCACTAAGACACCCAGATCCCCCTGTATCTCAGAGCTCTGCAATCTCTCACCATTTAGATAATATGCCTCTTTCTTATTCTTCATGCCAAAATGGACAATTTCGCATTTTCCCACATTATACACCATTTGCCAGATCTTTGCCCACTCACTGAACCTATCTATATATTTTTGTAGCCTCCTTATATCCTTTTCACAACTTACTTTCCTACCTGTTGTTGTGTCATCAGCAAATTTGGCAACCATCCCATCCATCCCTTCATCCAAGTCATTTATATAAATTGTAAACAGTTGAGGTTTCCGCACTGATCCCTGTGGTGCACCACTCGTTACATCTTGCCAACCTGAAAGGACCATTTATGCCTACTCTCTGCTTCCTGTTCACCAGCTAATCTTTTATCCATTCCAATATGTTACCCCCTATACCATGAGCTTTTATTTTCCGCAATAATCTTTAATGTAGCACTTTATGAAATGCCTTCTGGAAATCTAAGTACCATACATTCACTGGTTCCCCTTTATCCACAGCACATGTTACTTCCTCAAAGAACTCCAATAAGTTGGTTAAACATGATTTCCCTTTCACAAAACCATGTTGACTCTGCCTGATTACCTTGAACTTATCGAAGTGCCCTGCAACAGCTTCTTTAATAATAGCTTTTAACATTTTCCCTATGACAGATGTTAAGCTAACTGGCCTGTAGTCTCCCTCCCTTTTTGAATAATGGAGTTACATTTGCTATCTTGCAATCTAATGGGAGCTTTCCTGAATCTAGGGAGTTCGGGAAAATTAAAACCAATGCATCAACTATCTCACTAGTTGCTACTTTTAAGACCCTAGGATGAATTCCTCAAGACCCGGGTACTTGTAAGCCCGCAGCTCTAACAATTTACTCAGTACCACTTCTTTGGTGATTGAAGATTTCCTTAGTTCCTCCCTCCATTCCAATTCCTGATTTATAGCTACTTCTAGGATGTTACTTGTATCCTCTATAACGAAGACTGATGCAAAATACCTGTTCAATTCATTTGCCATTTCCTTGTTTTCCATTATTAATTCTCCAGACTCAATTTCTATAGGACCAACACCCACTTTGTTAACTTGTTTCTTAAAATATTTATAGAATCTGTTACTATCTGTTTTTATATTTCCGGCTAGCTTTCTCTTGTACTTCAATTTTTCTCTCCTTATTAATCTTTTAGCATCCTTTGCTATTCTTTATATACTGTCCAGTCTTCTGGCATTCCACCTATCTTTGCACAATTATATATTTTTTCTTTAAGTGTGATACTATCTTTAACCTTTCTAGTTAACCACGCTTATTCGTTGGAATATATCTATTCTGTGTGCTCTGAAATATCCACTTAAATGCATCTATGTTGACATATCATTTAACCTAATTTGCCGATTCACTTTAGCCGGCTCTACTTTCATGCCCTCATTATTGACCTTATTTAATTTTAAAAACATAGTCTCGGACCCACTTCTCTCTCCCTCAACTGAATGTAAAATTCAAGCATATTATGGTCACTGCTACCTAGGGGACACCTTCACTATCAGTTCGTTAATTAATCCCATCTCATTGCACAATACCAAGTCTAGCGTCGCCTTTTGAAATTTATACCAAGGCCTGGGTCATGAATATGTTTTAGGAAGAGCAAGGATCCCAACACCGACTTCTGGGGAACTCCCTTACAAACATTGCTTCAGTCTGAAAAACATCCATTAACTCTCTGTTTCCTGTCACTCGGCCAATTTTGTATCCATGTTGCCACTGTGCCTTTTATTCCTTGAATTAATAGTCACCTGGGCAAATGCCGGTTAATTAAAGAAAGCTATCATGGATTTGTTAAGGGCAAATCATGTTTAACTAATCTGTTGGAGTTTTTTGACGAGGTAACAGAGAAGATTGATGAGAAAAGTGCTGTTGACATGGTATGCATGGACATTTGAAAGGCATTTGATAAATGGCTAGACAACAGGTTTGCGGGCAAAGTTATAGCTCATGGGGGTTCAGAAGCACACAGGGAAAATCCTGCCCCAGGAGTCAAAATCTCTTGGGCCTTACAATCTGGAGTAACCAGATGATTTTCTGCCCTCAGCCTCTGCATCCTGATTCCCATCCTGTGTCAAATGTCATTCATAACGTATTTTTAATAAACCAATAACACAAGCAAATGGAGAAAGGAGAAAATTGTGAAATCTTGCTTATACATACACTACCATTTGCAGCAGGATCTATTGATGTCATGTAACTAAATGGATTGACGTTCTACTTGACCTTCATATACCTTCAGGATATTTGCCTCCACTGATTGGAAGCTTATTGGAAGCAATGAATCCATAGCAAAGCTCAGCAGTCTCTCTCAAAGCTCATCAATAACTCAAACGTTCACAGCAAACTCTTTCTACACTGTTGCAGTTAGGAAGTTTTACCTTTTCAGTTTTCTCTCTTTCTCCCACCCCACCATATCTTTAGAAGATTCTGTTGGCCTAATCCACTTAACTTCATTTGATGCAGCTGCTTTTGAACTTGTTAAAATGAAACATTGGAAGGAATTAGCAATGACGTTTCAATCCTCTAAGTTCTCAGAACAGCTGCACGGATGTCTGAATTAGTTGAGATTTATGCTAATACTGGAGAAGTTCTTCATTTAGTTAAATAAGCTTGAGATTGCCACTTGAAAGGTAAATCTATAATCTTAAAGAGAAATCTGCAGCTTATATTGTTATCTTGGTTATGACATTATTAATACATAAATTAAGAAATGGAGACACTATTACTTTTTTTGTTTAGAAAGATGACTTTGGGAAAAAAGATCTTATTATCCTTTTGAATCACCAGTGGTGCTTGAAGCAGGGGATTTAATATGGGATGCTCTCTGTCTTTAAACTGTCTTGTCACCCCCATCTCAATAACCTTCAATGTTTCTTCAAATTTTAACTAAATTTCAAGTATCATCCTGGGTTTCAGTTGTGGTAGAACTGTGATTTGTGGGGACTCGAGCAGGAAGGAAGTTCCCATGACAGCACCTGCATGAGGCAGTTTTAACTTTTAGGCCACAATGGGAATGACAGCCCATGAATGGAGGGGAAGCCCTGAGAAAGAGGGACCCAAAGTTTTATTGCAGGCCTGAGAAGAACACTCCTGATTTACTAAAAAAAAGTTTTAAAAAAAAGCATTTATCCAGGGCTCTTCTGACCCTGGACTTATCTGCTGTCAGCTTTCCTTGGTGACCTTGACACTCTGCTATAATCCCCACTTAAAATAGTGCAGAGTCTGAATGATGGCAGATGTCAACATTTTATTATTAATGAAGACCTAGGCTATGTGTGGTGGGTAGCCTTGATGCTCCCACGAGTTAAAATGGCACTGTGCACGAATGCATTAGGGACATAGCATGTTGTATATGGCTGCTGTTTTAAAACTCCACTTATGTTATCTGACAAGTACATAGGATCAGAATCAGACTACTGAGTTGAAAATAGGTCAGCTTGGAACTACCGCGTTGAAATATTTTTAAAATTGAAGTTTCTGCTTAGTTGCTTTAAAATTCAGTTCTGCGCTTCGTTTTCCATAAAATTGCCAACATGGTTTCATCACCCACTGGTGTTTTTGGAAACAGACCTTGCTGAGAACTATTCAAGGCATCAGATTTTGTAACTGTAAATATTCTACAATGTCTTGTGAATTTTAAACATTTAAAGTTACCAGTAATATATTTAAGGACCTTCAACAGATGTTTTATTTATTTCTATATTAGGCAAACAGAAAAATCATACTTCTGTATTTCATGTACTGGAGCATGATAAAATATTTAATCATTGCTTAGTCTTCTGTGGCATTGCTCAAAGCTAATCCAAGACTGTGATCTCTGATGTTTTAGATATTTAAATTCACCCCACTTCAGCCTGACTACTGTCACAGTCCACTTTCTGCTAACAGCAAAATTAATGAACTGGTGGGAGCTCATAAGATCATAAGAATCTATGGGATTCCTGATAGCCCTGATGAAGTGACAGGTAAAGTAAACATGCAGATCTACGAAGCCCATTGAAAAGCATAATGGTTAAAATGGGTAACATGAACTTTCACCAACAAGGAAAGGCAGAACAGCTCCAGTTCCAAACGCAGTGAATTAGAAACATTTTTGGAGCTTTGGCCCCGATTATGCATTAAGAATATTGTTGAAGCCAACAAGAACACATAAACACGAGAAATAGGAGCAGAAGTAAACCATACGGCCCACTGACTTGCCGGCATTCTTTTTTAAAATTAAATCATGGGATGTGGTCATCGCTGGATAGGCCAGCATTTATTGCCCATCCCTAATTAAATAACTTCACACTTTCCCACATTATTGTCCATTATATGCCATCTTGTTGCTCACTCACTTAATTTGTCAATATAAACTTTGCAGCCACTCTATGTCCTCCCCACATCTTATTTTTTGACCTAGCATTGTATCATCAGCAAACTATAAATTGAAATATCTGGGGCTACAGCACTGATCTTCACGGCATTCCACTAGCCACAGCCTGCCAACCTGAGAATGCCCTATTTATGTCCACTCTTTGCCTCTTGTCCATTAAGCAATCATCTATCCATGCTAATATATTACCCCCATGCGTCCCTACCTTGCCTATGAACCTTTTTGTGTAGCACTTTATCGAATGCCTTTTGAAAATACATATATACATAATATCCATCTAAACTACATCACCTGGTTCTTTATCTGCCCTACTAGTTACATCCTCAAAAATCTAATAATTTGTCAAACAGCATTTCTCTTTAGTAAGACAATGTTGACTTGTTCGAATCGTACTATACTTTTGCATTGTTAAGATTTCCGTAATAATAGGTTCCAGCATTTTCCCAATGACTGATGCTTGGCTAACGGGTCTGTAGTTCTCTGACTTCACTCTTCCTCCTTTCTTGAAAAGCAGTGTTACGTTTGCCAACTTCCAAACTGATGGGCCCATGCCCAAATCTGAGGACTTTTGGAAAATCATGGCTAGTGCATCCACTAGCTCTGCAGCTATCTCTTTTAGAACCCCAGTACCTAGGCGATCAGGTCCCGGGAATTTGTCGGATTTTAGTCCCTTAAGTTTCTCCCATACTTTTTCTTTGCTGATATTACTTACCTTAATTTCCTCATACTTTCTAGCCCATAAGGCAAACCTGTATTTCTGGTATGCAACTTGTGTCTCCTACTGTGAAGACAAATACAAAAGATTTGTTTAATACCTCTGCCATTTCCTCATTTTCATTGATAAATTCTCCTGTCTCTGCTTCTACCAAAGTTTATTTTAGCTGCTTTCTTTTAATCTATGAATGAAAGCTTATACAATCTGTTTTTATATTTCTGGCTAGTTTACTCTCATATGCTTTCCCCCCCCCCTTTTTATCAACTTTTTGGTGGCCTTTTGCTGGTTGCTGAAACACTCCCAATCTTCAGACTCGTTATTGTTCTTTGCCTCTTCTTTTAATCTAATACTCTCCTTAACTTCCTGAATGAGCCACGGATGGCTCACTCTTGCTGGGTTTTTATGTTTTTCAATGGAATGTATTTTTGTTGAACATTTTGAATTCTTTCTTTAAATGTTTCCCACTGTTCATTTACCACCATACGTTTTAGTCTATTTACTTAATCAACTTCAGTCAGTTCTCCCCTGAAACCTATGTAATTGTCTTTGTTTAAATTTAAGATTCTTGTTTGTTGGAATATGTCACTTTTAAACTTAACATGGAATTCAATGGTATTATGATCACTATTTCCCAGTGGATCTTTCCATACGATGATACTAATTAACCCTGCCCCAGTACTCGATCTAAGACAACTTTATCCTTAAATCAGTTCCACAATATATTGCTCCAGGAAACTGTCACACAAACACTTACAACCTCATTTTCTAAACCAGTCTTGCCAATTTGAGTATCCCAGTCTGCATGAAGATTAAATGTCCCCACAATTATTACAACACCTATGTTACAAGTTCCAATAATTACTTGTTTAATGTTCTGTCTAATTGGGTAACTATTGTTAAGGGGCTATAAATTACTCCTTCCAGTTTTTTCTGACTCCTGCTATTCCTAATTTCCACCCATACTGATGCTACTTCATGATCTTCTGAGGCCAGATCCTTTCTCATTATTGCCCTTATGTTATCCTTTCTTATCAAGGCTACACCTTCTCCCTTGCCATTTTGTCTACGTTTCTAAACATATTGTGCATCTTGGAATATTTATTTCTCAACCTTGATCACCTTGCAACCATGTCTCTGTAATGGTGATCAAACCCAAACTGTTTACCTCTAGTTATGCTACTTGTTCATCTATCTTATTGCAGGTGCTTCATGTATCCAAATAAAGCACCCTAAATTTCATTTTTCTGCTTCTGTCCCTTGTAACTACTTTATTTGCTGATCTCTGGGCAATATCTTCTGTTCTCAAGTCTAAGTTGGGTGGCGGGAGCAGAAATGAGAATGACTTCCGCTCGGGGGCGGGATGGCTGGCCACGCACAATCCCACACTGTTCAGCTCATTAGATATGTATGTGCGAGGAGCATGGCGAATTTTGCAGCGGGGCCGGCAGGAAGTCACCATCCCTTGAGTTATCTCATGAGGCCGAGGGTCCTGGCCCCAAATTTAAAGGGCACCCAGGCAGCCATTCACTCGCTGCAAGCCAGGAGCTCCGGATGTGGACCAGGCCTGCGGCGACGGTGAGGTCTGTGGTGAACACCCACCTGAGGATCCTGCACCACATCTTCCCTCTCTCAATGCAACTGTGAGCTCACTCTCTCCTGCTTTTGACTCTGCTGCCATGCACCAATTATCTCTATTTTGGTTCACAGAGAGCTCTGCCAAGCGACTGACACACTCAGCTAGCCAGTCCCTCAACTCCACCCATGTCCTCACCTCCAGCGAAGAGCTGGAAACAAGTAGCCTGGAAGACCTGTCATAGCGATTACCCACACCCTCCACCAGCGCAGAGACACACACTTCGGTGGGACCTAGAGCAGGCTCAGTTCGCAATCTGGTGGTCACTGCATGGACAGGCGTTCACAGCAGGAGGAGGCAGGTTTAGCCAAGCTCCCCGGCACCCGGAGGACTACTGGTGAAGAGGCATCTGTGAGGTCCGAGTTAGGTGACGAACCTCTAGATTTGGCCTTTCAACTCATCCTGGAGAATCAGCAGAAAGCAGGGGAACATCACACTGAGCTGTTGGAAGCCCTTAATAGAGTGACTCGTGAGTCGGAGGAGTGCGTTCACCTGCTCTCTGATGAAGAGGTGCCCACATGTGTGTTTATGGAGGTCTCCATGGGGAGGATGGCAGATGTCATAGAGACCCTGGTCTAGCAGAACACGGAGATGTGCGCAGACCTGCACTCCATCATGGGAGCCATGGGTGAGTTCGTGCAGTGGCAACATGAGAGGGAAATGAGGCACCTCGACATATCTCCAGGTGTTCCTTCTCAACGAGTCAGGCCGGGGCCCTTGGGCACATGAACGGAAGAGGAGCGGCAGCTGGACACCCCTGTGTCATCCACTCAGGAACCACTCTCTCCAAGTCCCCTTTGCCTGTAAGCCTCTCAGCCTTGTCTTCTGTCACCGCAGAGGGAGCAGCCGGCCCACAAGTGATTCTGGAGGGAGAAGTGTGTGTGTGTGTCGCAGGGCTTTTCAGAGCCTCATGTGGGCACTCTCCCACTCATGCGGATCCTTCCCATATCACACTCATCTCAATGTCCTGAACATGTTCAATGCTGCCTGCTGGGGTACGGTTTCAGTTGTCCTTCTGAGCTGATCTGCATCTCTGCCCACCCACTAATCACACTCCCATGCAGCACCAAATCTCATATACCATGGCTCTCATTTCACTTTCGATTTGGATAGCGTGGTGCTAATTTGGTTTTAATTTCCTTCCCCTTTCCTTTACCCTCCCTCAGTCACCCATTTCCTTTCCCCCATCACAGTTGACCCCCCCCACTGACATCACCTTCCACCTCCCCTCCGTGACCTACAGTCACAACTCTTTTCCTTCGGGGATGCCCTGGTGAATGTGAACGTTCCCTTCCTTCCCTAAAATCCCACCCTCATCCACATTAGCCTCCGTGACTTCCTCCTTCCCACCCCAGGGTCCGTGTCTGCCTCCCGAGTCCCCACCAAACACCCTAGCCATCCCTTCACTACCATCGAACCCTCGCCCTTCCCACCCTACCATCTCACTCTGCTCTCGCTCATTCTTACCTTTTCTTCATACCACACCCACCCTCAGTTTGCTCTCCATGAGGCAGTCATGGACCCATCAGACCCCTCCCTTGCACATTCACCTGGACATCCCCCTCTCCGGACCCCTTCTCTCCCCCCCGCCCCCCCGGAACCCCTTCCCCCCTTCGGACCCCTCCTCCCCCCCAGAACCACTCTACCCAGAACTACTCCCCGCCTTGGTCCTTCCATATCCCCAGACACCCACACTGCTTAATCCTTACCCCTCCCTGACTCTCTCTGACACCCTTGCTTCTTTCGCCACCCTTAGTCCTTACCTAGCCTTACCTCTTCCTCCAGCCTCACTTCTTCCTCTAGCCTTACTCCTTCCCCCTTCATGATTTCCTCAGACGCCTTACTTCTTCCTCCAATTTTACTCCTTCCCCCTTCCTGACTCCTTCCTCTACCTGGACTCTCTCCCTTCACCGCACTCCTTCCTCCACCTCAACTCTCTCCCCTCTCCACATTCCTCCTTCCCCTCTCCGCACTCCTACCTCCCCCTAGACCCCCTCTCTGCAATCCTTCTTCCCCCTGGACTCCCTCCCCTCTCCTCACTCCTTCCTCCTCTAGACACCCTCCCCTCTCTGCAGTCCTTGTCCCCGCCAAACTCTTTCCCTTACACCTACCCCCTCAGTTGCCATCTTCTCCCCCATGACCTCCTCCTCCCCCCATACACCCCCCCCCCCAAGCCTACCCGCGACACCTTCATTTCCCCCTCCCTTCCATCCCCCCTCCAACACCTTCATTTCCCACACCCCTCCCAACCTTAATCCCCTGACACCTTCATTCCCCCCCTCAACCTCACCTCCCCAACACATTCATTCCCCCCCTTCCCAATCTTATGCTCCCCCCCGCAGGACACCTCTTCCTCTTCCTCTCCCAGTCGATCCTAGACTTTCCTCTCCCACCTCTCGACCATCATCCATTGTGAGCATCAATGGTGACTTCCCAACTTCCGTGAGCTACTCTGCAGCAAAGCCATGTCCATGAGAATCCACCCAGCATGCCATGGACATTCCTCCAGTGTGCCTTTGAAGGGGGACTCCAGTATCTTCTGCTCCTTGGACATCCACAATGTGAGCAAGGCCCTGGTGGTAAGCCCTGACTTCTGCACGTCACACTTGTCAAGGCATGTTCTGCACCAGCATGTTTTCCCGCCGACATGGATGGACGATCCAGCGGGAGGGATGAGTCCAGCGGGCTGGCCTTATAATGATATGCCAATGTATTACAATGAGGTTCCCGATGTCGGATGGTGGGGAACCCGGCCCGCCATCGGCGGGCTGAGCAGACGATCACAAACTGGTTTCAGGACGTTGTGAAACCGATTTTTGGCCTTCTCACCATATTGTCTGCTCATGCCACTGAACACGCCCGATGCCAGCAGGCACTGATAATACCATCCATTGTTTACATAAGGGAGCCTGTTAGGGCATCCATTAAATATTCCTTGGGCAGAATTTTATGGCTGACGCAGGGGAGGCGGAGCCCACATGTCATCGCTTAAAATGTCGCGCGCTGACGTCGCGTGAGCGTCCCGACATCAGCGTGCGGCATCGCAATATTTAGGTGGGCGGGTGCCTATGAAGCATGACGCGCTCCCGCCATTAATTAAAGGCCTTGTTAAGGCCCCTAACTCAGCAATTGAAGCCAATTTTGAGGAGCCCGTGCTATCTTCGGCTCGGCGCATGGGCCCAACGGGCAGGCGGGTAACTGATTTTTTAACAAACCTCATCCACGGGCAGGATATGTGGGCTCAGAGGGGTTGCTCATGTTTTTTCAGAAGTATTTAATGCAGAAAGCATTTTAAACTTGCCCTTGAGATTGTTGGCAGTTCAGATCGATGGCCAACAACTTTCTCTGTACTTTGAAGCTTCAGCTCAGCACTCTGCAGACAGTAATCTTTATTGGGCCTGCAGCTTTCCGGAGGCCTCCATTTAGCCTGGGCATGGGTTCTGGCATCTCCACTGGAGGCAGCTCCTCTGAGGAGGACGGGAGGGATAGAATAAGGAGGAGGCCAGGAGTGGACAATCAGCCTCCAGGGGAGCCACCTTTGGGAGGCCAGGCACAGGCACAAGGGGCGCAGGGCTAAGGGGTTGTCCAAGGTGGAAGGGGCCACAGAAGATGCCACTATCCTGCTGCCAGGGTATACAGGCGGCGAAGCAGCTACCTCAATATGACTAAGGTGCAGTGCCAAAGGAGGCTCCATCTGTCAAGGAGACAGTCAACTATATCTGTCAGATGATTGGCCCTGAGATCTCCCCTAACTGTGTGTTAGGCTCTGAAGGTCACAGTTGCCCTCCACTTCTATGCATCTGGCTCCTTCCAGGGCTCGGTGGGTGATCTTTGCCGTGTCTCCCAATCAGCTGTACACACTTGTGTCAAGCAGGTTACAGACTCTCTGTTCAGACGGGCATTGACCTTCATCCACTTCCGCTGCGACCAGGCAAGTCAGACACAGCGAGCCAGAGGCTTTGGGGCCATTGCTGGCTTCCCCCGCGTCCAGGGCGCTATAGACTGTACACATGTGGCCAGCAAGGCGCCAGCAGGTGAGCCCGGTGCCTTCGTCAACAGGAAGGGCTTCCACTCCATGAATGTGCAGATAGTGTGTGACCATAGGATGCAGATTCTGCAAGTTTGTGCAAGGTACCCAGGCAGCTCCCATGACGCCTACATCCTCAGACACTCTCACGTGCCGGGGCTCTTCAGTGCTCCGGCTCGGCTGGATGGTTGGCTGGTGGGTGATAAGGGTTATATCCTCAGAAGGTGGCTCATGACGCCTCTCCGCCATCCAGGAACAGAAGCTGAGGAGCGCTACAATAGGAGCCACGGCACCACAAGGGCTGTGGTGGAGAGAGCCATCGGTCTTCTCAAGATGCACTTCCGTTGCCTGGACCTCTCAGGGGGCACACTCCAGTACCCCTCAGATCGGGTCTCTGTGATAGTGGTAGCATGCAGCTCTCTGCACAATCTTACACTGGAAAGTGGGGATGCAGTTGACAATGAAGACCTTTACGCAGTGGATGTGGCTGCAAATGATGAATCTAGCAGTGGCTCAGAGGATGAGGAAGCACAGGGCAATGATGAGGGGCAGCACGCTGACCTGCTACTACACAAAGGAGGCAGGGACATCCGGGACAATTTAACCCAATGAACCTTCAGCTAGCTCCACACACATGGTTCAGCAGGACCAGCATTGCCTGGCACTTCCACACGTGGCACTTAGGTGCTACATCTTACACCTCATCAGCTTCAACTAAGGGCTTAGTACAGAAACATCAGTGTCCACTCAAACACTCATGAGATGTCTGTGAAACATACAAATGCAGCACAAAGGAAACGCCCTCAGCCATGGTCAGAAAAGTGGACTTTATTCCCACCAAAATAAAGCACAAACATCGCTCAGATGTACATAATTATATTATCCCTAATCTAGGGCCAACACAAAATCACCAGTGACAAACCCGTGGAGTGCCTAACGTGCCTTATGCTTATGTTTGCGGGTGCTACGTCTAGGTGCTGCCCCATCGCTCAAAGTGGCTTGTGAGATAGCCTGCTGTCCTGTTCGCCTCGATGACCAATAGAATGTAGGAAAAGGGAGGTCATGTTGCAAGTGCAGAAAACGCTGTTGAGGCCACATCTACAATTCTGTGTTCATTTGTGACCTGCGCTTCATGGGAGGGATGGCATTGGGGAGAGTTGGAGTTATGAGGAAACATTGCATACACTTGTGACATTTGCCGTGGAGCACAGGAGATTGACAGGTCACATTATTGACCTTCATACCATTATGAGGGGCATAGAATGGGTGGACAGAAGGCAACATTTCCCCTTGGCGCAGGGATGGCTAATGTGGTGGCATTTATTTAAGTTGAGTGCCATGAGGTTGACAGGTGAGGTGCTGAGGACCTTTTGAACAGAGTAATGTGGGACACAGTGGCTGAAAGGGTGGTGGAGGTACAAACCCTCCTAAGATGCAATAAGTCTCTGGATATGCAGCAGCGATGCCATGGCATGTTAGGCCATGGGGATAGTGGTCAGAAATGGGATAAGGGACTTTGGAAGGTGCTAGAGACGTGCATCCTCAAGGGAATGAGGGACCTTTGTATATGACCCACACGTCTGACTGTATCAGTCTGTGAATGAGCAGTGTTGCTGCATTAATGATTGCAGCACCCATCAGTGCTTTGGATGGTGGGGAGACAGAGTGGATGGGACTGTGGCCCTCAAATACCTGGCCGCTACACCCCAGCCTGGCCGACACCTGCCGGCCTGGCCGCCTGCCTCCTCCCCAGCTCCATGGCCTGCTCCTCATAGGTGGTGAGGCGCTGCAGCACAGCGTGCCCACCACCAGTCTGCTGCCGCTCCCCCATATTGCTCTCAGTTTTTGCCTGCAGAACAAAGAAGACCATTTATTGGGGCTGATCGCTCATGTACTCTGCACGTGCACGCCACGCCCCAACCACAGTGGCCCATCTGAGGCCTCTAACGGCTCCTGTCCACACTACTGGTGATCAGTCCCCAGAAGATAGTACGGCTGATCCAAACCCCCTCCCCCAACAGCCACCTTGGACACATTCGGCGTCCATCACTTTGAATAACACACTGGTCTTAATGTCCATTGCAAGGAGGCGCAACTAGGTGCGGTGCCAAGGCCAGCAGATGGCTCTTGGCCATGACACCTTGAGGCTCCGCTTCCACCATCTCATCACCATCAATATGACATGTGTTGGAGTTCTGGGTATGTGTCTAACTGCCTCCCCTGCAGGTTGCCCCCAGACTACTCAAATGCGACAAACACCAACATATGCTGCAGGGAGAACCCATCTTCTCTTCATCCACTAAGGCTGATGTAAGTATGGTCACTATCTGTTTGCCCACCCAGCGTGCGCCAAATACCCAATGCAGTAATGACACTAACACGTGGTGGAAGGGGGGGCCTCAAAGGCTAAGGCTACCTGCTGGATCAATTGGCCAAGGCTGACATGGTACTCACCCTTCCAGAGCGCAGAATATCATTGAAGCGCTTGCGGCACTGTGTTCCGGTGCGCTGCACAGCATCATGAGAGCTAACAGCCTCCGCCACCTCCTGCCATGCCTGCCTGATGATGTTGGGAGCCCTCCTCCTCCCATCCTCCGAAAATATGACATTCCGATGGTTGGACACCTCTTGGAGGAGGACAAGGCATGCATCTGAGAACCGAGGGGCACAGTGGCCCCTCGCTGGCCTACCCTGCAATCTGCCCCCCTCCTCCTCCTCTGCCCTCACATCTTGTGCTGCTTGATGACTGGCCATGGTGAACAGCCTAAAGGAGGCTGCCTAGCTGCTCTTTATACAGACTGCCAGTTCCCCGTTGGAACCCGTGGTCTGAACACGCCCGCCGCCGATTTAATTTTCCCGATGAACACAGGAGCTGGAACCCCGCTGGGCGGGCCTTAATTGGCCCGCCCCCGCAAAATGGCGGCGCGGCCCATTTCGGCGGCGGCGATCGGCTGCCCGCCCGCTGCCAAGTCAGTCGGGCCCGCCCGCCTGTCAAGTGCAAAATTCAGCCCCTCTTCTCCATTCTAGGTACCAGCAAGAAAAAGGGGAAGAAGGCAGCTCACCCACAGCTCCATCTCCAACCCCACATATGAGGATGATGACTCTCAATCCTCAGAGGATGCACCATAACAACATTCACCTGCACCCTCCACCAGTGCAGAGATATTCAACTCAAGATGGTGGGGGAGGGGGTAGTACATATTCTAGAGTAGGCTGGGAGGTCACAATCTGCTCAGCACTTCACTGACACAGGTCCACAGCTGGCGGAAGAAGTGACAACCAAGACTTCTGACACTAAAAGGACTGCTGGAGACCAGGTCCCCGCTGAGCCCCATACGGATGACTAGCCTCTGCACTCGGCCATAAGAGACATGTTGGAGATGCAGAGACAGACAGGGGAACTTCAAGTAGGGGTACCAGATACAGTATGCAGACTGGACAGAAGGCTGGTGGAGTCCGCCTACATTCTGTCTGCTGACATGGCTCCGGCATGATAGCGCTTGGCTGCTGCCCTGAAAAGGGTAGTGGCCGCCTTGGAGACGCAGGTCCAGTTGAACTGTCCAGTGGCTGTCAGAGATGTACTCCGTCATTCTAGCCATGGTTTCAGTGTAGCAGTGGCTAGGCGGGAGGGGGACAGTGTACCTTGACCTCCCTCAAAGTGCCCCTGTTCCTCAGGGAATCAGAGAGTTGCCATCGCACACCGACAGGGAGGACAAACGCCAGCAAGGAATCCTGGGTTTCATCCCAGTACACTTCAAGGGTGCTCTGCCACTCCACCTCCCCTCTGCTAATGACTCCATCACCTCCAGCAGGTCAGGCTGATGGGGGTGCACATGCACCTTGCAGAAGGCGCTTAGCAAGTCGGGGAATTCTAGGCCTCGAGCCACCAGAGGACGCCCGCTAAAGTCATCTCAGTCAGCAGAGCATAACAGTCAGCAGGCTGCCTCCACCTCAGCTGTGCATGTTGGTGCTGCACCTAGGTGTCGTGTTAGGAAAAGGAAGATAAGGAAACATTAAGGACAAAAAGGTGGCACAGGTGTATAATCAGTGTAAATGTCAATCACAATTGTAAACATATGTTTAATTGCACCATGTCTATTCTTGTTGTATTGTCATTATGCTGCTAGTTGCTGAAATGATGGTGTGCACTTCATTCCCAAACACCCATGGATGATGTGGGCCTATTCAATCACCATTTATTGTCTCACATCATCCATTGTTCAAGGTATAAGGATCCTGAACTGTGTATGAGGCGTCCTTGGGCATCACTGTTGAAGTTATGGCCTTGATACGAATCTGGCCACCCACCAGACACTGGTTAACTGATTAGGACCCCTCTGTGAATGCTTTTTGAGCAGCCTCTGCAGCCGCTGACTTCTGTTGCTTTGGCCTTTGCTGTTCCTGATGCTGGGCCAGCTGATGCCAGTTCTTCCTCAGTTGCATCATGGCTAACAAAAGGTTGCCTCCAACCATCATCCGGAATCTCTGAGATGCTCTGTGAACTCATTGCAGTGACCCATGTGAGGGACTAAGACCTCTGTATATTTTTATAAAATATATTTAGATATGCTCATCGCTATTTCTAAAATTTTAAAAACTGGACGACTTTTTAAAATGCTTGAAACTGTCTCTGTCTGTGACACCTGAACAAAAGAAGCCACATTGAAGTTTCAGAGAAATTCACACCTTGTTATCTCTGAGGAGCTACTAACGACCGCCTGCTGACTGCACAGCCCAACTTTGAAAGCCTTTTGTATTTGATAACCCAGGCTTGCCAACGGAGACAGAACATCTACTAAAGCAATATCCTCTCAAACATTCATTTTAACCCATGATGGCAGTCCTGAAGACCAAGCCGAATTTCAGACCTTGGATAAACATCCTTTGTTGAAGACCTTGCGGTGAGGTAGTGTCACGTGACCTAATCCTCTGGCTTGTTGAACAAGTTAATGGTGCCTTACTGCCCTGCTTATTTCAGTCTGCTGTTTAACATCTGACTAGCAGGCTACACCAAAGGAGTTATGGCCGAGGTTGGACATCTGGCCCCATCTACCCTGCTTCTGCTGGATATCTGTACCATCGCCTGTGAGACTGATTAATCTCCGCATGCCTATCACATTGTATGAAGTCAACACCACCGGAAAAGTGAATTATCCAGCATTGCTTTTCAATCCATCGACCTTCATGAAGGTATACCTCATTGGACTTTGATTCTGTACTGTGGAACCACACACCCCTTCCCCCCCTGCCATGAAACAATATTTCTTTTCTCTGTCATCCCTGCACTGTAAATCTCTCTTTTCTCTATCTCTCTCTTTACTATCTAAATACAAGGGGGAATGCTGCAAACCCTCTTGCCCATTTTGAGAGTGTGTAAGTAAACTAACCCTTTTCAGTCCATCTTATCTCGAACTTGTTATAGGATTATTAATAGAAAATTGGTTCACACCACTAATAAAGAGGGACACAAATCCAAATACCTTTCTGTTTATGGATGGGTGGTGAGAGGAGAAATTATTGTTGTTTAAATTAACCCATCCCCCCTCTGTCTGTAACACCCATGTAGTAATCACATTGTTTTAAACTTTCCCTCCATCCCTGATCAATTGAGCTAATGGCAAGGTCTGTACCTAGCATCAGTCTACCCATTCTCCCACCGCACCCCGCCTCTCGCCCCCAATCAAACACACACCCAGTATGGTGAAGCCCATACTGGAGGACCACTAATGAGTGCACCTCGGGTGCACACATCCATGTGCATTGATGTCTGAACCAGCTATGTCTGTTCACACTCCCTCAGACTCTATTGAGCTTCCCTCCAAAACCCTTGAGACACATTTTTAGACGCTTTCCTTGCCATCATAACACCCACCCCGTTATGCACCATTATTATCTACATGGATGCCTCACGGTTCTAACCTGGCACATTGGGGCCACCCCCCACCTGGGCCCCATGGAGCTCCACTTCCTTTGCTCACTCCGGCTGTCCCTGCCTTGGTCAAGAGGAGGTAGGCTTCAGCTCAAGCTTCACTGCTGCTCCAGACCTTGCTGAAATTATGCTGCAATGAGACCACGAGTTATGGAGGAATGCTGCAGTCTTGGGGGTTTGACCATAGAGATGAGAACATACTTGCGCATAGTTTTACATCCAGTTGACTAATAGTTATTAAGTTTCCCCTTTAGTTGGCCCACTAAGCACACCAGTATCTTCACCTACTGCTGAAGACCCTCCACCCACTTCGACTCCTGGCTCTCACCATGGGACTGCATTGCGACATTGCAAGTAAAACAATGCTGCGCATCTCATATCAACGAAGATCCTGCACTTTCTACCATTCCCCAGTCACCCACCAAGTTTGCCCTATTTTCCTTCAACACCATAATATCCTTTATCTTCACCTGTTCGCCTTGCACAGATCCTATATTGCTTTATGTCTTTATCTCTGCTTTCCCCCCCTTGAACTCTTAACCATCCAAGTGCACATGCCCATTCTGACCCTGGCCCCTCCCGTCCTTGAAGCAACTGTTAACCTGAATTTTCATGACTGCCCCGATGAAACCCTACAGTACCTGACCATGACCCTTCTACTCCCACCGTACCAGAACCAATTCCCCCATCACCGTCACTACGCCCTCTTCCTCCCAGTACCCTAATCTTAACCCTTAGGACTGAAATTCAAATCCACAGCCTCACCCTTTAGACACTTCATCTGCCACAATCACTACCCAGAAAGCCCCTCCCAACCAAAAGCATGACCAATGCTTCCTTGAGCAGGTTAGCTTGCACTGACCCTCCCAAGACAACCTGCACTGACCCTCCCCGGACAGCCTGCACTGACCCTCTCCGGACAGCCTACACTAACGCTCTCAAAGTAACTTGCACTGACCCTCCCCAACAGCCTGCACTGACACTGCCTTCCTTGCCAGGCCACTGCTCCACCCTTCTTTGCTAAGCCTGCCTCCCTTGGTCATCCTCAACACAATTTGCACTACCACCACCCACTCTCAAGCATACACTGGCATTTACAGACATCCCAAAGAGGACAATGGAGCACCTACTCACCGGTAATCATGGAAGAGGTCTACCTCGCCAGGTGCACCCCACCTATATGCATTCATAAATGTGAACATTCTAATTTCTCGCTGGCAGAGAATTTAATTTGGGGGAGTACTTAATTCTGGTGAGCTGGCCTTTCAATGAGCTGCATGACCTGCCAATGCATGCAAAAGAGCTTCCCAACACTATTCATCAGGAAGCTCAACCCGCCTTTTAAGTCCCGAGAACTTAATTGCAAAAGTTCATCCAGCTGTCAGGAAAATGATTTTTGGCCTCCCTCCAAAATAAATTCCCCTGCCTGCCAATCTTACCACTGCAGGTGGGCCCAGAAGATTCTGGCCTCTGTCCCTTCCTGTCCCATTCTGCTTGTCTTTACCCAGCTCACTGCACTGTTCCATTGCCTTGACCTTTCTCTTTGGGTTTTTATATCTCCCTTCACCCAAATCCTCTCCACACACCATATTGTTCGGTAAATTGGGCAACAACCTCCGGAGTGCGTATTTGTGTAGTTTAACACAGAAGTATGCAAGTTCCTGATAAAATTGCACTGCACCCCCACAGGCTGCACAATAACAATACCTTGCTGATAGACTGTGTATTGAAATCTATGGATGTGAAGCTTGTAATCCACTGGTTACCTGTAAAACATGGCAGAAAATGTTAGGGATGGTACAGCAGGTGTAAGTGAATTTTTAGCAGTGTGATAAGTCATTATTGTCAAACAACCTCTCTGGCACTGAAAATTTAATTTTACAAGTTACGAGGATCATTCATAGAATATATTACACAGAAACAGACCATTCAGCTCAGTGAGTCCATGCTGATGTTTATGCTCTATTCGAGTCTTCGGAATTTAACAAGTATTGGAGATTTAAAAAAAAGAATGATTTTTAATTCTTTTTTCTCTGTTTTATCTCTCTTAATCCTATTTTTATTCTCCAATCTTTATTTCACTTCCTGTACATGATTTAAATCTAATTTATACTTCCTAGTTTGCATGTCTCAAGTGAGATTCTTCAAACTGATTAATTGAAGAGCCTTGCTCACAGGGGTCACAGATGCCCTGTAGAGAATGTTGTGCCCAATATCAGCAAGTCTCCACCCAAAAGCCCATAAAAGCCATAAGCAGTTGTCAGTGAAGTGAACTGTTCCTACATGCTGACAAAAAAATCTAGAGTGAGAACAAGAGGGCAGGACAGACTAGATTTAGTGTTGAGTAATGAGCAGGAATTAGTAAACATCTAATGGAACATCAAGCTAACAGTGACCACAACATGACTGAATTTGATAGGTTTGAGGGGGAGAAGGGTGAGTTAAAAACCAAGGTATTGGATTTAAGAAAGACTGACATTGAAGGAAGAAGACAGAAATTGACCACTGTAGACTGGGCAAAACTGTTGACTGGTACAATTACACGTAGACAATGGACATGTTCAAAGTAGTAGTTGATATAATACATGACCTATACAAACTCCTAAAGTAGAAGAGCTCTACTTGTGTAATTAAACAATATTGGTCTTCAAAAGAGGTGATAGGTAGTTTAAAACTAGAAGAATGGTCTGATATAAATGTAAAGAGTAGTGAAGATTCTGGGGAGAGATAAAAAGAATAGCAAAAGGATACAATGGCCAGGATTTAACATGGTGGTAGTAGCCATGCCCACAGGCTAGGAAATTGGGGAGATGAGCCTGCCTCTGCAGGCCCTGAAAGCCACAATGCTACTTTACATGGTTCAGGCAATTAGTTGCCTAAGCTCATGGCTTCTGCCCCATTGAGGCAGAATATCGGACCTCCAAGAGCTGCTGCCCAATCAGAGCACCAGCAGCTCTTCAGTCCTAGTAGCACAATTGGGAGCAGTGACCACTGCTGGGACTGCAGCTAGTCTCAGACCAAGCCCGTAATAGAGACCAGAGAAGCAGGTAAGTGGGGCAGGCTCACCAGGGACAGTCAGGCAGACCCTGAATAGGAGGGAACCACCCCAAACCTGTAATGGGGCTGCTGCCGGGCTATACCTGCCATTGGTGAAATATGAGCTGTGACAGAAAGAGGCCCTTAAGTGGCAACTAATTGGCTAGTTAAGGTCCAATTGGTCTCAGTATTGGCAGGCTGCCTGCCACCTATCCCATCACCACTGGTAAAATATTATTCTCCCCCCGCCTCCCCACCACCATCCCACCAGATTTTATTCCCCCATCGCCTGCAGGCCCGCTTCTTGGAGGTGTTGTAAAATTTGGCCTTTGAGTTACCAAAGGAGAATGAGGAAAAACTTAATGGAAAGGTTTTCAAAAGCACCTGGAGAAAGAGGATAACTAAAGATAATATGAGCTCCTTAAAGACTGGCACAGGTGATATAATTGAAAATGAGGAAATAGCAGACTTAGTAAACAGTACATGAAGACAATAAAATACCAGGTATACATGGAAAACGAATTCAAGGGAAGGAGTGTGTTAGGTCAATGCAAGTCATGTAAAGTAATGGGGCAGGATTTTTGGGTCATTGAGCGGGCGCAGCGGGCAGCCCGGGAATGGCCGGGAAACAGGCTGCTGCCCGCGATTGGCTCCCAACCGCGATTTCACGCTGGCTGGTCAGTTAACGGCCAGCCAGTGTGAAAGACGTGCTGAGAAGCTCAGCGCTGCTGGGGTGGGGGCGGGAGGAGTGTGAGCGCAAAAGTCTGCACTGGCGCAGGGGAGCCTGCACTGAAAGCTCCCTGCAGGTAGGCAACTGCGTCAGGGAGCTGAAGAATTTCTAAATCAAAAATAAAGATTTTGAAAATGTGAAAAACATGTCCCCACATAGGACTCACTCACATGAACAAAGGCATAGTAGAAATTCTGTCAAAACGTTTTTAATTTTTAAATGATTAATGTTGGAAACCTCATCCTGCCCATGGATGAGGTTTCCTCAAAAATGCAAAGATTTGGCTGGCCAATTCGCCTAGCCGCCAACCATTAGGTTGGACGAGCAGTCTAAAAATAGCTTTCAACTAATTGATTAATGGCCTTAATAGGCCTCTTAATTGTTGGCAGGCACGCTGCCAACTTGTGCGTGTGCCCGCCGACCAAAATATCGCGTGCTATTTTACGCCCAATTGGGTCAGGCACGCGCCCGCCTACCCGCGGGACGTGAAATTCTGCCCATGGAAAAGTAATGAGTGTAAAAGCTTGCAAAAATCTAGGACTTGATGGTTTCCACCACACTATTAAAAGTAGGTGAAGAAATTGCAGGTGTTTTACGCAAGAATTTCCAAAACTTTCCTATTTCAGGAATTCTCCTACTGATTAGAAAATTCACAATGTCACTGTAACATTTTCATATTTACCTTAATGTTATTAAATGGGTCCAACCACCTTTTAGATTTCTCCCCTCAGACAATAGTTGTAATAATTAACCAGGTCTTGTATTTTTAGTCAATCGTTAAAAATCTCTCTTCCTTAATGGAAGTGGTTACTTCCTGTTGTCCACTAATAATCTCAGTTAGATAGTTACCAGACTTTATTCTTCACTGGTTCTTAAATTCTTTTTACCTACCTCATACTTCAAAAAAATTCTCTTTTATGCATTTTAAGTAGTCAAGCCTGTGCGATAGATAATGTAACGACACACACAAGCCTATGACAATTAGTTGGTTTTCTGATGTTGCTCTGTGCTTGCTCACTCTCTGTCCATATTACAATGCAAACTCTGACTGAGGACCTGTATCCCTCTTTCCTTCCCTGGTTACCTATTTCTAGCCTTTCAGTCTCCCTGTTTCACGTTTTTTTTACCGTCACCAGCCCCCTTTTATGCCTTGTGCTTTTACCCCATTGTGGCCTCTGCTGTCAGTTTATTTGCTGCATTCTGACCCATGTCACCTTGGCTGTCTTTTTTGAAATTTTAAGTGGTTGCTGCATTTGGTAGCTACATGACCCTAACTTTTTGACAAATGAAGGAACATTTTTGTTGCATCACATGATTATTCAAGAAGGCTGGGAAAGAGAATACAGAAAATGATAGACCCCTATTACCAGACCTATAGACTTAATGTTTGTTGAGGGGCAATTACTAGAATCTGTTATTAGAAACAGCATGACTGAACACTTGGATAAATATGAACCGATTAGAAAGAACCAACAAGGATTTGTAAAAGTTAAGTTGTAACTAATGAACCTAGTTTAATTTTTTGAAGATTGAAATACCATGGCAGGTAAGGTGATGTTAATGGATGATATTTAATGGACTTCCAAAAGGCATTTGTTAAGCTTTTGTGCAATTGATTGTTAGCAAAAATGGAAACGCATGAATTGGAGGCAACCTAGTGAAATGTGTAAGGAATTGGTTAGGAGGAAAGAGACAGAGAGTATGGAAAATATGTGTGTAATTCAACTAACAGGACGTGACTCGTGTTGTCCCTCAGCGATTGGGTTGGAACAGGAACTTCAGCTTTACACTATATTTATCAATGGTTTAGATTAAAGAATAGAAAGCTGTATATCCAGTTTGCTGATAATACTGAGTTAGGTGACATAGTAAGATGGGAGAAAAAAGTTGCAAAAGTACAATGATTGGTTAAGTGAGTGGGAAAAACTGTAACAGATGGAATTCAATACGGGAAAACGTACAATTGTCCATTTTCGATCTAGAATGGATAGATCAGAATATTTTGCAAATGCTAAGAAGTTAGGAACTATGGAAGAGCAGAGAGATCTAGGGGTCCACATACATAAATTATTAACCACTAGTCGACAAAATAATTAACAATGCTAATAGAATGTTAGCCTTTATTTCAAAGGGAATGAAATACAAAGAATTAGAAATTGTATTTAGGTTCTATAAAACTCTGGTTAGACTACATCTGGAGTACTGTGTTCTGTTCTGGGCACTGCACCTCAGGAAGGATAGATAGAATGGAAGGATATGTTGGAATTCGTGATAATGATACTGGGACTACAAGAGTTAAATTTTGAGGACAGGTTGCGTAGACTAGGCTTTTATTCAGTCGAGTATAGAAGATTAAGGAATGATCTAATTGAGGTTTTCAAGGTGATTATAGGATTTGATAAGGTAGAGGGACACGACTTCCTCTGGTGGGGGAGTCCAGAACAAGGGGGATAACCTTAAGATTAGAGCTTGTCTATCCAGGGTTGATGACAGGAAGCACTTTGAAAGGATACAGGAAATCTGGAGATCTCCTTTAAAAAGCTTTTGAAGCTACTTCAGTTCAATAATTCAAATTTGAGATTGTTGGAATTCTGTTAGGTCATCAAAGGAAATGGGAAAAAAAGATGGTTAAATGGAGTTGTGGTGCAAATCATCCATGATGTAATTCAATGACAAAACATGCCTAAGGAGCTGAATAGCCTGCTTTTGTTCTTGTGTGTTCCTATGTACAAAACAATGACTCATTTGAAAAGATAAGACAGCCATTCAGGCAAAAGCAATGTGTTACCCACATGTCCATAGACAGAAAAATTCATGTTGATCTCTTAGAGAGTTAGGCTAAGCACTAGTGCCATTTTTTAATTGCAAATTGTCATCAGAAGATCCTGAATTTCATTGTTCCCAGATCATCAATCAACGTTTTGCCCCATATTCAATATGTTCTATTGTGCTTCCTGAATGATTTCCAATAAATCAAGAAAAAATATTGTAACAATAGAACTATAATATAACATCTGTTTTTACCAAGGATAAAGATGCCGCAAAAGTCATAGCGAAAGAGGAGATACTTGAGACACGGGATGGGTTAAAAAGTGATAAAATAGAGGAGGTATTAGAAAGTGGCTATATTTAAAGTTGGTAATTCACCAGAACTGGATGGGATACATCAGAGGATATGGAGGAAAGTAAGAGAGGAAATTGTGAAGGAACTGACCATAGTCTTCCAATTCTCCTTAGGTACAGGGTGGCTTCAGAGGACTAGAGAATTGCAAATGTGACATCCTTGTTTTTTTTTTATATATAAAGGGTGTAAGGATAAACCCAGCAGCTACAGTGCAGTCAGTTTAACCTCAGTGCTGGGAAAACGTTTTGAAAGAGAAGCCTAGGACTAAGTTAACAGCCTCTTGGTAAGTGTGGATCAATGAAGGAAAACCAGCACAGATTTGTTAAAGGCAAATTGTGATTAACTAATTTGATTGAGTTTTTGATCAGATAAGAGAATTAAAACAATGGATCGAAATAATTTTAAAAATAATGGAAATAGGTGGGAAAAGAAAAATCTATATAAATTATTGGAAAAAAGGGGGATCCGAAAGAGGGTGGGGATGGAGGAGAGAGTTCATGATCTAAAATTGTTGAACTCAATATTCAGTCCGGAAGGCTGTAAAGTGCCTAGTCGGAAGATGAGGTGCTGTTCCTCCAGTTTGCATTGAGCTTCACTTTTCATTTCCCACCTATTTCCATTATTTTTAAATGTATTTCCATCCATTGTTTTATTTTTGCCTTTTAGCCTATTTTAATCCCTTCCCCCACCCCACCCCCACTAGGGCTATCTGTACCTTTATTATCACATTCCTTAGATAATATCACCAGCTTCAACACCTCTTTGTCCTTTTGTCTATGACATCTTTTGGTTATCTCCACCTATCACTGGCCCTCTACCCAGCTCTACTTGTCCCAACCCCCCTTAAACCAGCTTATATTTCACTTCTTTTCTATTTTTACTTAGTTCTGTTGAAGAGTCATACGAACTTGAAACATTTACTGTGTTCCTCTCCGCAGATGCTGTCAGACCTGCTGAGTTTTTCCAGGTATTTTTGTTTTTGTTTTGGATTTCCAGCATCCGCAGTTTTTTGCTTTTATTATAGTAGAGGTGAGTGGTTGTTTTTTGGACTGGAGGAAGGTGTACAGTGAGGTTCACTAGTGTGCTAGGACCACTGGATTTTTGATATATTAATGACCTAGACTTAGGTGTACAGGCCACAATTTCAAAATTTGCAGATGACAAAACTTGGAAGCATTATGAACTATGAGGAGGTTAGTGATAGACTTCAGGAGGACATAGTTGGAAGGTAGAAAGGGCAAACACATGGCAGATTAAATTTGACGCAAAAAAAGTGTGAAGTACATTTTGTAGGGAAAATGAGGCAAGGCAATATATAATAATTTCAGTTACCTGGACAGATGAGTGACACGGGTTGTTCTTAGGGAAGGGTGAGAGGAGGTTTGATAGAAGTGTTCAAAATCAGGAGGGGTCTAGACAGAATAGATAGAGAGAATCTGTTCCTATTGGTAGAAGGTTTGAGCACCAGAGAACACCAGTATAAGGTGAATGGCAAAAGAACTGATGATGACATGAGGAAAGTTTTCTTTTACTGGTTAGGATCTGGAATGCACTGCCTGAAAGTATGGTGGAAGCAGATACAATCATGGCTTTCAAAAGGGAATTAGATAAGCACATGACGAAAAAAGATTTGTAAAGCTACCGTGAAGGGATGAGGAAGCGCAACTAACTGAGTTGCCCTTGCAGAGAGCCAGCATGGACACAATGGAACAAGTGACCTCATTCTGTGTGTAACCATTCTATGATTCTAACTTCTCTTTCTCACTTTGTCTTTTCAACCCCTCAAAACACACAACTGCCAATCATCTATTATTGGACCAAAACTTCTGAGTAGTGGCAATCACCATCGGATTGCCACTCCGCTCCTATTTTCTTACTTTGCACTGATGGTCCACATTTCTGACTCGGGTTTCTGAACTGGGGTGTGCTCGCCAGGGGGGGGTCATGGGCAAGTTAGGTTTTCAGGGGGGTAGTCAGGGGTTAGTTGGGGGTCAATAGGGTTGGAGCATCAGTGGGGAGTCAGAGGGATCAGTGTGTGTGATTCTGTACACTTACCCAGGGGTTAGAACTTTTTTTTTCCCGTCTAAAATTTCCTGGGTAACTATTTAGGTAAGCAAGTTGGAAGCATCTGATGTCTCTGACTCTAACTCAGAGTTGGAGACTTTTTTGGAGGTTTCCAGATGCACGGGAATTGCCCATTGGAAATCTAAACTTCCCGGACAATTCCCACGTAGTCAGTTGTCGGGACTTCTCGGGGTCTCAGAGCACATCCTGGGGGTACCTCCAGGGTATGATCATCTGGAGATCCAAAGTCCTGGGCCATTGTCTCTTTTAGCATCCCATGCTCTGAAAAGGTAAGTAGATGCAATCTTTCATTTCTGTGGCACATGTGGACTTGGTTGCAATACCACGGGTCAGTGAGCCCAGCTTACATTCAAGTATGAAATTGCAATTTTCTGACCAAGTTCTAAGGGATAGCATATTAATATGCATTAGCCATGCAAAAGCAACATGTGTACTAAAGCATGTTGAACAGTCAAGTGTTAGCAGTGTATAAAGGACAAGTAGACACAGAAATGTACGCTCATGCAAATCACAAATTCTTCAATGAGCAATGGAACAGAACTTTTCAATTATTCTTTGGCTGACTGTTCAGGTGATGGGATTGCAATAAACAGTATTAACATTTTAGTTAGGAGATCCACTAATCTCAGAGTTACCCCAGGCATATGCATTAACTCAAGTGATGATCACCAGTTTAACCAAAAAATAACATAGAATGACCTTTCAAACTGCTGCAGCTGCAAGTATCAGCTGCAGTTATGCTAAAGGTGCCAGTTCCTTCAATACAAAAGAGCACATTATGGATTTTTTGTAAGTGTTTTTTAGAGCTGTTCTCCATTTTGGGAATCAAATTTTTTTTAACAAAGTTACATTCTCGCTAAAAAAGTCACTAATAACAACCTATATATTATTTTAAAACTATTCTAGCAATCTTAGTATTTGACAGATTGATAATAAAGAATAGATACAAATCCTTAATTCAGAATTATAATGGAGCTGACCCACTTGCAGCAGGGTGTCCGACAAAGGATTGGGAACCTGCTTGTTGCAGCTGTGAGCTTTATTATGGCTCTTTATCGTAGCCATGTCATTAGCATCTCACCTCTGGGTTTCCTGAGCAATCACAAGGTGCAGGCGTGAAGATGACCTTCAACTATCAATGGAATGATTTCTAATTAAGGGCACCTGGGCAGGGGTAAGCGTGGCTGAATTCTATGGTGGTTTTTGAGGCTTCAGCAACCACAGGAATGGAAACAAGATATGGGAAGGCTGTGGGAAGCCAGAGTCACCGTGGATTATTGGCGAGAGGTTGGAGGAGCCCATCTCTGCAGGCAACCAAGTATAAACTGGTCCAGACTATTGGCCTGCACACTCGGCCTGCCAGTTTAAACCGATGGAGCAAAGCCTCACCTTGTCTCTTCAGCACCTCACTGAAGTGCAGCAAAGTGCTCTTCAGCTCTTAGCTATCAGGAAAATGCAGGTGGACCATGACAGAGAAGAGAGAGAAAGGGCACATGGAAGTGGGAACTAATCTCTTGCTCCCTGCCCTTCAGATAGAGCCCCACATGTTATGTCCTTCCCCGATTATCGAGCCTGCCCCTGCACAGGTGAACTTGGGGCTAGTCTTTGGTAGTGTCCTCAAGGTCTCCAAACACGGAAGATGGACACTGCAGGCATTTCAGTTATCAAAGTAGGGGAACAAGCAGCCTGCCTCTAACTGTTGAAGCCATAGGGGTAGCACCATGTAGAGGTAATCGGGAAAGGAAAGATTTCTTAGTTGCAGAAAGGGATTCAATGCATGGTTATGAAAATATCAGTGTGTTAATTTATTGTAAAATATGAATGAATCGTGCACTTTATTTTAAGTTTTCATTGCCCGTTTATCTCAGTTCTTTGCTGCCATCTTCCAAATGGGCATTAGCTTTCAGGAAAATGTTATGACTAAAGTAGAATAGGAGCAAAGGTTGTGAATGAGATGGAGAAATTTCCAAGTGTGGGAATGATTTTTTGTTCAGAAATGGCAGGGGAGGGAATTGAGTTCAGCATTATTGTGTTGTATGGCTTCATACAGTCAGGCTACCTGAATTCTTCTTGGATGAGTCCACCACGAGCATCTCCGGCAGGTAGGTGACCAGCTGAAGACACCCTGGCCACATCAGCTGTTCCTCCTCTTGCTTCACTGAGGATGCTGATTGGTTTTAACCTTCCTCTTCCTGCAACTCCAGTTCACTCTGCAGCGTGATGTTATGTAAGGCACAGCAGATCACAACCATTCAGGACATCCTTGCTGGTACAACTGAATGGCAGCCTCAAATCTATCAAATCACGTTTCAGAAAGCCAGTGGTACTTTTAACTAGTATTCTTCCGCTTATGTGACCCTGGTTGTAACATTCTTCTGCATCAATGGCAGGGATCCTCACAAGTGTCATCAACCATGTCCTCAGAGGATAGCCCTTGTTTCCACCCACCAACTCTGCTTGGAGCTCCCAGGATATCTTGCATGAATGTGTGTGAATATTTTCCAGTTGTCACCTACCAGCTGAACATTGATGGAGGGAATCCCTTCCAATTGATAAATAGTACTGGATGAGCTGATGGAGCCTTGAGTACAACATGTATGCAGTCTATGACTCTCAGTGCCTATGGGAATCCAGCCACTATAGCAAATGTGAGAGCCTTTTATGTTTGAATTGCCTTATCAGTAGCAAAGCAGATGTAAGTGGCTACCCCAGCCAACATGGTATCAGTCACCTAGGAGATACACTTGTGGGTAGAAGATTGTGGAATCCTGTATATGTCTCCAGCAGAACCCTGGAAGGAGTCATAGACAGCTAATCCCTTTGTATCCGCACTGAGCTGTCAATCAAACTGTGAAGTTACAGCTCCCCCCCGCTACTGTGATAACAATAGGTTGTGAAAGTTTTGAAGGAGCACTAACGATAGCCCTCAAACTTATGTCAACAAATATATATTGAAATTGCAAGCACTAATTTTTTTTCAGCTGGAGACTGGCTGCATTTAAAGGGCGGGAGATTTAAGTGACTTGACAGTATAACAGTTCCAAAGACCATACCCACATTTTACGCAGACATTCATGTCTGCTCTTAACAATCCCAAAGGGGTACTGGACCTCTCCCAAAGGGGTACCTTACCTCTCCAAATAACTCCGGTAGGCTTAGATCCTTTGCTCAAATGTCTAAAGTCCATGAGTCATGTTTCAGAAACCTGAGTGACCAAAATTGCTTCTGTCTGAAGGCAGTTGCATTTTTGAATGTGCAGCACGCTCCGTGAACTGTGGATGTGTGAAGTACCTCCCGTTCCTGTTCTTCCCCTCAACAAAAATGGTGGATACCAGGTTCAGGGGCAGGACCTCCAGATTCTTGGATCTGTTGTCATTTTGGCTAGGGCACAAAGCCCTTTCAACTTTATAAAAATCTGGGCCAATGTCTACTGGTTCCTCTTTATCCAGCCTGCTTGTTAAATCCTCAAAGAACTTTAATAAATTTATCAAATACAATTTCCCTTTCACAAAACCATGTTCACTCTGCCTGATTGTATTATGATTTTCTAAATGTCCTGCTACTACCACCTTAATAATGGAATCTAGCATTTTCTCAATGATAGATGTTAGGCTAACTGGCCGATAGTTTCCTGCTTTCTATCTCCCTCCACTTTGAATAGTGATGTTACATTTGCAACTTTCAAATCCACTGAGACCATTCCAGAATGCAGGGTATTTTGGAAAATTGCAACCAATCATGTTCTCATCAGCCCCATCATATAGCTCAGTGTCATCTGCAAACATTCTTGACCATTGCACTTCTTGTCACATTTGCTCAGTCAAGAACATCCATGACAATCAGGAAGAGGAAGGGGCTCAGTTCCAATCCTTGCACAATCCAACTTTGGCTTCAAAACTTTCACTGTCCCCCACACTGCTTCTTACTTTTGTCTAGTACTTCTTGTGCATGTGCTGTAATAGTGTATGTACTTCTTAGGGATTCTACGAATTCTAGCACATCTCCAGACTTCGTCCCTAAGGCATCCATCTTAAGCCTTCTCTAGATCGATGAATACAATCTCCACGTTGCACTGGCTTTCCCGATTATTCTTCATCACTTGTCTCAAAATAAAAATGGTATATGTGATGCTTCTTCCAAGCATGAATCCAATCTGACCTTTGTGGATTTTCATTACTTTTATCAGTCACTTGTTCATGACTCTTTCCCATACCTTGAAGATGTGTGGTAGGAGTTTAGTTGCTCGGTATTTGTTGCAATCTTGGATGTCTCCCTTTCCTTTGAGTATTGGCACCAAAACACTTTGCCTCCATACCTTTGGGATTTTCTGTCTATTCATAACACAGTGTGAGTAGCTTGTTCAGGACCTGGACCCCATTTTCACCTAGGGAGGTCCATGCTTCAGCTGCTACCTCACCCGGCCCTACTGCTTTGCTGTTTTTCATTCCTTTCAGTGCGGTTCTGATTTCTTCCTGATTGATGCTAGGTGTCATTCCTTGCTTTGCAGCAACCTCTTCTGACTTTTTTTCTTAGGTTTTCTTCATTCATAAGCCAGTTAAAGTAATGACTCCATCTCTCTTTGATTTCATCCTCTTTCACTAAGGTTACTCCACTTGCATCCTTGATTATATGGATATTTCTCACATCTTTTGTTAAGCTAATGCTACCAGTTGCTATTCTGAAGATATCATCTTTTGTACTACATCCCTGGGAGCCATTCTACTACTGCAGTGGTTTTCTTTCCCCTTCTCACCAGGAGCGGGACAACCACACTGAAGGTGGGAGTTTGTGTCAAAAAAAACTAGGCCTTGCTTTCAAAACCTTGTCCTTGAATTAATCACCCATCTGTGAAGTCTGCTCCTAGCAACCCTGAAAACTAAATTTGAAATGAATATTAGGAAAAGGTTCTGTACTAACAGTAATAAATGGTCAAAATAATCTGCTAGGCATGGTAATAAAAATAATGAATATTAGCAATAATCGGAATGCCATTTTTAAAATTAAAATGGAGGTTAGCTACAAGAGTCGCAAGCTTCAATGCCTTTGTTTTTTTTGTTGTATAATGAAAATTATGCCATGCTTCAACATTATATTACTCATCTGGAATATTTTGACAGCAGAAGAAAATAACAACTTTTACACTTATATTTGATGTAGCATGAAAGAAACTGACCTGGCCCACAAGCAATGGAAAGGATCAAACTGCAAACCATGTCCAGTAGTTCATCCTCATCCTATATGTGGAACAGATGGCCATGTCTACTCTTCTCCGGTAAGGATATATTTACAAGGAAAACATTAGACGTTTACTCATTTTGCTTTAACAGTGAATTTTTTCTTCATCTTTATATAAAAAAAGTTTTAATTATGTGGGAGTGCACTTGTCAACCTCAATTCAGGATGCATTTGTAAAAACAATGATAGGATAATCGTATTTTAAAAACATGCTACATTTGTTATTTTTAAACCTTTAACTCAAGCCCACCCGAGAATTTAATGTTAGTGGATTTTCCATGGTTACGGTTGCAAAGGAGGTTTTTTTTTATTCATTCATGGGATGTGGGCTTTGCTGGCTAGGCCAGCATTTATTGCCCATCCCTAATTTCCCTTGAGAAGGTGGTGGTGAGCTGTCTTCTTGAACCGCTGCACTCCCTGTGGTGTAGATTCACCTATGGTGCTATTAGGGAGGGAGTTCCAGGATTTTGACCCAGCGACAGTGAAGGAACGGCAATTTATTTCCTAGTTAGGATGGTGAGTGGCTTGGAGGGGAACTTCCAGGTGATCATATTCCCATACGTCTGCTGGCCTTATCCTTCTAGATGGTGGCGGTCGTGGGTTTGGAAGGTGCTGCCTAAGGAGCCTTGGTGAATTCCTGCAGTGCACCTTGTAGATGGTACTCACTGCTGCCACTGTGCATTGATGGTGGAGGGTGTGAATGTTTGAGGATGGGGTGCCAATCAAGTGGGTTGATTTGTCCTGGATGGTGTCAAGCTTCTTGAGTGTTGTTGGGGGTTGTTAGTCCTGCAACAATAGCCTCTGTGTAATTCAGGCCCAAGTGGTTTCAAATAAAATATTTAATATACATTTATTAATAATGGTATTGTTCTTATATAGATGTTCTGCAGTATTACATTAAATGATGAATTAATACAACTTGTTTCCTCCATGAAGCTGTAGCTGATAAGACTTGCAGTTTCATGGGCTACCATTAAGGTGAAAAGACTTCCAACGGCCCACAAGGGCACTTTAACTTTTAGAAGGAACAGATTCTATCATTATGTTATTTGGCTACCTTAGGCTGCATGTACTCTCAAAGTATTCCACCCAGCTGATGACACACTTGAGCTGTTTGAGAAATATACTAATCTCTTCATTTCCAACCCTGACCTTTGTTTAAGGTACTCACCAATGCATAAACCAGCCTTAATCTGCATGTGGCCTTGCAGGCCTCCATAGTTCTTAGTAGTATTTCAGTACTTTCAGTTACTGTGGTATGTTGTTGTCCTCTAACAACTAGCCCCTCTTCTAGCTATGGGCCATCTCTTAACCTGAGGTTTTTGAAACTTCAGCATTCCCTGTCTTTTAGCTTCCAAATTATCTTGTACTCATATTTTCTCCACAGTTGCTCTCTGGCTAAAATGTTAAAACATAGCATGCTGGGATACCTAACCATTTAATCACTTTAAAAAATGCTACCATTCCCTCCTTTTTGCACCTGGTTGGACCACTTTTGGTTAATTTTCACTTGACCCATTAACTTTCTTTCTGGCTTTCTTTTGGATCATCTTGAAGTTTGCAGTTGGTTAGTATTACATTTACATCAGAACACTTAAATGTATTGCTTTAACAGTTCCTTTGGCCATTTTGCATTTGTTGATTATGATCCATTAGTAGCCCTTTACCCCACATATGAGAGAGCTTTTTTTGACACCGTTCCTTGTTTTCTTCCTTAATTTGTACAGGCTCATCTAAGCAATACATAATGATAAATAGTCTAAGTTTTATTTGACCAATACTTCACACCAAATGCAGACTGAGAGGGACGGAAAGCTACAGTATACTATATTATCAACAAGTCATGAACTTGTTTCATTTCTCGCTTTACCCATAACCATCGTGTGGATAACCCTTGGCAAGTATTACTACTCCCTAGCCCTCAGTTGCCCTATTTCATTGTTAACTCTTAGGATCCAACCTTGAATTTTGTGAATCCAAGTTCAATGACCCAATTTACTTTGATTCTTATCCCTCTGACAGGTGCCAGTGTGTTTAACTCTGTCCTGATTGATTAATTAGTCAGTTCCCCAATGGAGCATGTGTCAGTGCCTTAATTTTAAAGTGTTCTCACTCTCTTGTCACATATTAACCATCTTATGTTGTCCTGTTTGAAGTAACCAGGGATACCTGAGGCTTGGTCTTCAGTGCATTTTAACAATGTTATTCTGTGTGCTAGTTAACACACACTATAAATCAGACTTGTGAAAGTGCACATACGTACACACACACACAAGCCATTCTTGGGCCATCACATTGTCCTATCAACAGACTCTGTCAGTGGGTAGTCATGTGATCTTCGCTCATCTCCTGTTGCGTAGCCCTGCTATCTTGGCAATTATCCAGGGTATCAAATGCAGTTTTCCTATTAGCCAGTATAGGCAAAGACACAAATACTTTCACAATTAACTACTCTCACCTACACTTTCTTGACTTTCACTAGAATGTGTGTAGTTTGCTCCCAGATTGATATATTTTGATGAATTGTGCCCAGGTAATTTATTCCAGTTCACCTATGCATGTTCCCAATTGGTGATCTAATTTTCCTGCTTCTATCTTGTGTCATTAATCAAAACAATTTTACACAGTATTTACCATTATCATCTCATTCATGAACCCCGAAGGAACTTTACTGTCCAATAAAATATCATCTTTAAAACATGGATCAAATGTACCCACTTGGTCCAAGTTATTAACACATTTTGTTTATTTTACTTAACCAAGCCTCTTCTTGGATTAATTTATTTCCCAAAATAACCCATTGTATTGTGCTTGAATCCATTTTATCATATCAAAATTATCCCAAATCCAAACAGCAGTATTGTTGAACTGACAGGGTTTATCCAGTTTAATTTTAGTGCCCTAAAACTTACTTTATTTATTATAAAGCATTGGGAGGGCATGACTGCACTGCTATCTTGTCTTGCAATAAAAATTTGATTATCCTCTTAAACATCAGGTGAATTTTCCCTATTGGAGTGCTTGATAAAGCAACACATTTCCAATTTCAGAAAAAAATGTTTTTTTTAATTCATTCATGGGATGTGGGCTTTGCTGGCTGGGTCGGCATTTATTGCCCATCCCTAGTTGTCCTTGAGAAGATGGTGGTGCGATGCCTCCTTGAACCGCTGCAGTCCATGTGGTGTAGGTACACCCACAGTGCTGTTAGGAAGGGAGTTCCAGGATTTTGACCCAGCGACAGTGAAGGGACGGTGATATATTTTCAAGTCAGGATGGTGAGTGGCTTGGAGGGGAACTTCCAGGTGTTGGTATCCCCATCTATCTGATGCCCTTGCCCTTCTAGATGGTATTGGCTACATTAGCAACAAATGTACTTGCAGTTTCGTCTGTGGGCAACTGCTATACTTCCTCATATTTGAGCACTCTGACTCTGAATGGGTTAAGGCCGAGCCAATTTCTGAAGCCCGTGGAAAAATCCAGCTCTTGATGTCTACAGGTAAAATCTAAAACTACTAGATCTCTTGCTGTACGATCAGCATTCATAAGATCTGGATAACCGTGGTCCCCTGTTTAATAGAAAAAAACACTGAACCCATTATGGCTCTTCTTGAGAGCCAAAGGGATTAATTTATCAATTCATGATTTCCTTCTCTCACTGTGGGGAAATGTCCATTCAAATTAAGAAAATTAATATTTAATGAAGAGCAATATATATTCACATTGAGCAATATATCAAGCTGTTATGTGGTGAATTAAAACAGCTGTCAATGCAAAGGTGTAACAATTTGTATGTTTATAGCAAGACATTGTAACACGTGAACTGTTAGGAGGATTCAGACTTGAACAGAATAAATAATAACACGAGCAAAGGTATAGGATTATAACAATCTCAAACTAAACTTTCTTGAACTATGTTTCAAAGTTACAAGGATATGAATAGCACACAGATGGCTGATGAAAATGCGCGTAACATCATGCAGGACCTATCAATGAAAAACAAAATTTACAATTATGTTCTCATTTTATAAATACCCCACAGAAGCTGAATCCACCCTGTCCACAGGACAACCACCTGTCTTATTTTAAACTGTGAGATCAAAGTTTTACGCATCTGCTTGTCTGGATGATATCCACAAAGCTGAATCGTCCACGCAGGCCCCATCCTTGCCCTTCTGTCTCTTTAACCTAAAGAAAGACTCGTCTCTTTCACCCAGGCACTCTGTCGTTAACTCAACCGTAGAAACTGGCACTTTTCCTCCAGCTGACTGCTTTAACTGAACCAGTAGACTAAAGGGTTACTCATCCCCTGAATGATACTCACAAGCTTTCCTCTTACCCAGCCCAGTTGGTCCCCGCTAGACTCTCTTCATACCTGCAGCATTAGTCACACACACGGGGAAAAGATGTAACTTCTGAAAAGTTGATTGCCTTGAAGAGATGTTAATGCCTATAATGTTATTGGAAATTATTTTTAAAATGGAATTGTATTGGGGTCTGTGTCTATATGTGTGTCTGTGTGTCTCTTAATTGGATTAAAGGCAGCTAGTCTGAGTGCTTTGATATAGTAGTTTTAGATGTTAGTTGGGTAAACAGTAAGGAGGATAGAAGGTAAAGTGTAAATTTGCATTTTGTTGAATAAAGCATTCAAGAGTGGGAGTAAAATCTTGCACCTAGCTGGGAGATGCCAAGCAGTGTGTTTATATTGTTAATAAAATTAGTAGGATGAAAATGTTATTGTTAGAAGATGTGATGTTAAAAACCTAGGATACCATGAAAATTTACTTTCAAAGGAAAAGCTAAGTATAAACAGAAAGGAGTTTGTGTGTGTAAGTCAGAGGCATTTAAGATCTAACCAGCCTGTACGTCTACAACTATGTCTACAAAGGAACCAAATTGCAAGGAACCTTATTTTGAATTTGTAAGGTCAAATGTGCTTTGCCTGGTGTCTGTTTAAAGTCTATGGGCTACTGTTGCCTTGGTGGAGATTTTTCTGGGAGTGATTAATTTGTGGATTTGTTTATAAGTTATTAAGGTAGTAATTTGTAGACATGTGTATGTGTTTAATTTGTTGTTAAATTAATAAATGTGTAATTTAGTTTTATATTAAAAAAACCTCTTGAGGCTTGGTGGTCTTATTCCTGAATTCAGAGCTGCATTTCAAACATACCAATTGAAAATATAGGTTATGACCGTTGTTCAAGTTTTCCTCTGCAGTTTAGACAACTCAGCTTTCACCAACTGCTATGTCATAACATTGGCCAGTGTCCGCTGTACAGCGAGGAACAAAGGAAGGTATGCCTTTATTATGCCCCTCTGTACATGTGTTCAGAAACTGTGGCGATCAGGAATTGGTTACTCCCTGCATTGTCAGCTTTATGAGTGTCAAAGGTGATGTCACCCTTCATGTCAAAGTCGGTATGAACTGTTTTAAATTGCCAGTTTTGACTGTTACGAAACTCCCAAAGAGGCCTAACATTCCACATGTTTGATAAGCATGACCCAAGTGTGTCCTTCACACTGTCTCAAAACACTTCGCTGTCCTGAATGTAATGATAACCATGAAATCAGAAGAAGTTACAAGATCCCTTTAATGAGGTTCTTCCTGCCAGTGTTTTGATTAGCAAAGGTATTTGTACATTTTGAATGTTTGCAATATGAACAGACTCCATACCTGACTTCTTATAATTACAGGCTCTTAATCAATTTATTGTTTGTTTCTTGCATTAGGAATGCAGCACAAACATTCCAATTTTAACCCCCTTAACTCTTGTATTCCATCAAAAATCAAGCTGGCAAATTCAACAGTGGCCAATTTGACTTAATATATCATGCCTTGTGTACAATCTCAAAGCATAGGAAGTATAACTATGGTCATATTAAGTGGCTGGAAATTGATCAATTACATTAATGGGCCGTAACTTCCGAGCTCCCGAGCATTGCATTGGGAGGGTACCTCAAAGATGTGCTGGGAACCGCTCTCAGAACTTCACAGGTAAGGTTTGCATGGCAGTTACCCAGAAGTGCAAACTTCCACTGGACAATTGCCCTGCACTGGGAGCCATCTGAAAATACAATTTAAATCTCAAACTTTGGATGGTTCCGACTGTGTTACACTAACAGATACTCAGAAAAAGTGAGAAGAGTTAAAACCTCTTCTAACTTTTAGGTAACTGTTGTAAAGACCCAGACCAACCCACCCCCCCGCACCCCACCCTCTGCCATGGGACACACCCCACACCCCCGATTCCCCCAGGGAACTCCCCCACCCCCCAACTAACCGCTACCCCATGGTATTCTGTGCCACAGTGACCACCTCCCCACAATGAGATTCTCCCACCCGCATTGTATTGGGGAGTGGTCGCGTCTGGGGGGGCTTGGGTCAGGCCGGGTCATGGGGAGGGGGGCCGGGACGGGTCTTCGAGTGAAAGATGGGCCCCTGCCTCCCCTCCCCTACCTCCCTCTCCCCAGGGGGAGGGGAGGCAGGGGCCCATCTTTCACTCGAAGACCCGTCCCGGCCCCCCTCCCCATGACCCGGCCTGACCCAAGCCCCCCCAGACGCGACCACTCCCCAATACCCAACCTGATCTCCCCCCACCTGCCCTCCTGATGAGGTCTGACCCCCCCTCCCCCCCACCCCGGTTTCATGCCCCACCGAGGTTCAACCCACTCCACTCCTCGCATTGAGGTCTGCAGCCCCTGTCTGAGGTCCAAACTCTCCCCCGAGGTCCCACACTCCCTCCCACCCCAGAGGACTCACTCACCCCCACTCCCCCGAGGTCCGACCGACCCCACTCCCCTACCCTGAGGTCCACCCACCCCACTCCATCCCAACCCTCCCCAAGAACCAGCCAGCCCCACCCACCCTACCCCAAGGACCAACCCCCATCCTCCGAGGACCGACCACCCCAACACCCCCCCACAAGGTCTACCCCCCCAGGAGGACTGACAGCCCCCCGGATCTCCAAACCTCAATTCCCCACCTCCGATGCTGATTGCCATTCCAAGAAAGTTAACGGCCCATTATCATTTTCAGTCCATATTTACAACATCAACTGCAAACGTGTGCTTTCATGTACTAAAAGATACAAAAAAATCAAGTTTTGTTCTTTATTTCTATGCCTTTAAAGCTTAGGAACTAATTCATCAGCTAAAATCCCAATTACACATTGTTTCAAGATTGTTGCCACAGAGATCACAGTATTTAACAATTTGATATGCAAATTAAGAAATTGGAAAATGCTAGTTTTTATATGTCATGGGCTCCAACTCTAGACACAAGATTGTCACATAATTTACAATAACCAGAACTTCACTGTGGCTACCATGAAATTTGAGTTTTCACCATTTAAGAGATTAGTTAATTTGTATTTATATTCTGATAAATATTTAATTGAACACAATACAGAAAATTATTAAAATGGCACATACATGCAAAAACCCAGCAAGTTACGTCATTGTTCTTTTTGTTCTTTCATCAAACTCCTTTTCAAATGGCTGTCAAAATACTGAATATAACTGAAGAAAAGAAATAGTCCTCACAGTTAAACTAAATCTTTGTAATATTATTACACATTGAAATGGAGGGCATTCAGCACCAGCTTTTTAAAAGATGCCTGTTATTCCCAATAAAGGCATGTAATATTAATAACTTTAAACTTGGACTTTTTGTCCACATAGAAGCTTCTGGATCTTTTACTTAAAATTGACATTGATGAACTGTTGATGGCCGTCATGGGTCAGGTGATCTTTCCAACTTCCACACAGGCTATAAATACTAGGGGTGGAATAATACGCTGGGGCGCTGAGGGTGAGATCTGTACCAGGAAGTCAGCAGTGTTTCAACATCCGGGCCTGCCTTTGGAACATGCCCGATAATACGTTGATTGGGGCTAATCAAGCTAAGGGGGTTTTAAGACCTTCATCCTGCCCAATTGATGCTGGAGGGTAAGATGCCCAGCCACCAAGATTGTAGGCTGTGACCCAGAATGAGGTTCAGGCCTTTAAGGAGCCCCCGGCACTGGACGGGACAGTGTCAGGGGACGCAGGAAATGTAGGATCGCGTTAAGCCTCTCTAGATAATTTCTCATTAAGCAGTTTGCAGGCTTTTTTATTTACTCATTCATGGGATATGGGTGCCGCTAACTAGGTCAGCATTTATTGCCCATTCCTAATTGCCCCTCAAAAGGTGGTGGTGAGCTGCTTTCTTGGAGTTCAGAAGGATGAGGGGGGATCTGATTGAAACTTACAGAATACTGAAAGGCCCGGATAGAGTGGACGTGGGGAAGATGTTTCCATTAGTAGGAGAGACTAGGACCCGAGGGCACAGCCTCAGAGTAAAGGGAAGACCTTTTAGAACAGAGATGAGGAGAAACTTCTTTAGCCAGAGAGTGGTGAATCTATGGAATTCATTGCCACAAAAGGCTGTGGAGGCCAGGTCATTGAGTGTATTTAAGACCGAGATAGACAGGTTCTTGATTGGTGAGGGGATCAAAGGTTACGGGGAGAAGGCGGCAGAATGAGGTTGAGAAATTTATCAGCCATGATTGAATGGCAGACCAGACTTGATGGGCCGAATGGCCTAATTTCTGCTCCTATGTCTTATGATCTTATGTTCTTGAACCTCTGCATTTCATGTAGTGTAGGTACACCCACAGTGCTGTTAGGGAGTTCTAGGATTTTGACGCAGTGACAGTGAAGGAATGGTGATATATTTCCAAATCAGGATGGTGGGTGACTTTGAGGGACACTTGGAGGGTGTTCCCATGTGCCTGCTGGCCTTGTCCTTCTAGATCGTAGCAATTGTGTGTTTGGAAGGTGCTGTCTAAAGAGTCTTGGTGAGTTCCTGCAGTGCACCTTGTAGATGGTACACCTTGCTGCCACTGTGCGTCAGTGGTGGAGCGAGTGAATATTTGTGGGTGGGATGTCAATCAAGCGGGCTGCTTTATTCTGGATGGTGTCACATGACTTCTAAGGTTAGTGCATTATATTCAGAGTTCCGCTGTCTCCAAGCCTTGGCACTGCTCAGAGGGTGTATTCTTTTTAATCCAGAACAAGTTTTCCACTTCTTTGCTTGGAGGAGTGTTGAGTTGTTACCTTTCCCAACAGAGATGGCAGTGCCATTGGAGCGAGGGGAGAGGTGGGGGAGCGGTGTCAAACCATCCCCTAGATTCAACGAGAACTCCCACAGACCCCTCCTGTATGTAGTCTCCGCCAGATGTGAACAACTGATGCCCATCCCTGGCAAGAGGAGGAAACCCAGCCAAATACATGCAGCACAGGAGTAGGTGGGTGAGGAGGTCATCAAAGTTGGGCTGGTCAGAAGGACATGGTCCCAATACCAGAAAAGGCTCAATGTCTTAATGAGGGTGGCTAGGGTGAGTAAGGCCTCAATATGTGCAATATTGGGCCAGCGTGCTGCAGGATATGTTCACAAATGCCAGGGCGACAGGGCAACCAGGAGCATGGGCACAGACCCAGCTCCTAGGGCTTTACTGATTGGCAGAGTGGACCAGCCAGTCCTTGTGCCGGAAGATGAGCAGCAGCTACCTCCATCTGGAAGCACCTCAGGGCACTTCTGATGGGGGCAGCATCCCCTCCGTCCATTCATCATTGGCACAGTCCTTGTGCAATGCCATGGCGACAGAGGATTCACATGAGCCTCAGCAAGAGCCTTCTAAAGTGGCAGGCCGTTCAAGGCTGCAGCCACACAGAGGACGCCCGCCGAGGTCATCAAGGGCAAGGGAGGTAGCAGATCAGCCTCCATCTCTCCAGTGCAGCAGCAAGCGAGGGAAAAGCACTGCGTCGGAGCACCTGGCAACATGCTAAAAAGATCCACAATAGTCACCAAGAGGAACACATGGGTGAGCTCCTTTTGTTTGCTTTTAAGAACCCTTTCTCATTTGTAAATATACACATATCTCACAGACCCTCATGCTGATGTTTTAAATATGTGCTGTGGTTGTGGCACTTATGTCTGGGAGGTTGAGGAAAGCTTGATAATGTGGATGCAGGGCTGAAGAACTCTTGTGTTCATGTCGGGAAATGGATGGTGTGTGGATATGACAGTTACAGGACTCAATCATAACACATGGTACAGCTGGCCACTGCGCATCTCTGATGCAGGGGCCTTAGAGACTATTGAAACCTCTGCCTTATTAGGGTATCACTGGTGCCACAGCCATCCATGCAGTCACGGCCAGGGCCTTCCATCTGAATGTTGCCGTGTTCCCTCACCTCATCCTCGCTCTCATCCTCTGAGGATTGGGCCTTATCTGTTGTGCCCTCATCCTCCACAGCATCTCCTCTTTGGATAGCGAGGTTATGTGGGGCGCATCACACCACCACCATTAGGGACACCCATGAGGGGGAGTATTGCAATGCCCCTTCAGATCAGTCCATGGATCTGAATCTCATCTTCAGGACTCTGATGGTCTGCTCAACAATGGCCCTGGTGCTTCCATGACTCTCTTTGTACCTCCCTTCCTCCTCAGTTTTGGACACCCTCGCAGGCGCCAGTACCCATCTATTCAGTTGATAATCCCTGTCACCTATAAGCCATCCATCTAAAGAATCAGGGCCGCTAAATGTGTCTTTCACCTGTGAGTTGCGCAGGATGAAGGAGTTGTGGCTACTGCCCAGATACCTGGCACATACCTGCATGATCCGCCGATGATGATCAGCTGGACGCTCAATGAGTGGAAGCCCTTCCTGTTGGTGAAGGTGCAAGGCTGTGCAACAACAACCTTTACAACAATGTGAGTGCAACCATTGGTTCCCTGCACTCGGCAAATCTGCAATCACCTCGGGCTCTATCCCATTGACATTGGACATCCTGTGTGCAGTAGATGTAATTTCCTGCCCTTTGGAACATTATTTCAGTGAAAACTGTTATGCAGTGGTGTGCAGCAGGCTGTGTGATGCAACTTCAGTCTCCACAGGCTGCCAGAAAGGAGCCTGTCGCAAAGAAGTTGAACGTGCCAGTAACCTTCAAAGTTGCAGCATTAGGTGTCCCCCTTCGCAGTTGGAGGAGATCTCCCTTCCAAGCATGTCACAGAGTGATGTGACTGTGGCACTTGATACCCTGAGTCTTCTCCTGCATTGAGTCTCTGACAATTGCAGATAACTCAATCTCTGCCTGTAGACCTTAAGGGCTGCATAAGACCTCCTGCACCTCTGCTGAGGATCTCTGAGTGTCTCTTGACCCTCAGGGTCTAGCGCAGCTCTGTCCCATTTACATAACACCGGTGCATTCTGTACCTCCCGCTCACTTCCTCCTCCTCCTCCTCCTCTTCATCCCCCTCTCCTCATCGCTGGAGATTATGTCTCCGATTGAGACCACAATGCCCATATGTCTCAGAAACTTTATAGCCCTGGGAGATGGGCAGGAACAAAATCTAGCACTCAGCAGAGCACTCTGCAACCAAGTAAAGGCCTCTACTTCATATGCTTTTTGAATGGATAGTCTGCTCATTTAAATAAGCACTCTCTGCAGTTATTGAAGTACTAACCCCTAAGCTGAGATTCTGGGCTCAGCTGTAGCTTTGATACCTGCCTTAACAAGCTTACCCATGAAAAGATGGATTCCACACATGGTGTGACCCTGATTCTAGATGTGTATTATTGACTTCAGAACATATTATGACAGTCAATGTGGTCATTAATAACTTTAAATACATCTTTAATTGAAATTAACATAACGCGGTTCCAACTTTTAAGTCTGCCCGCATGCCGTATTTATCCAAAACATAAGCCTGGATCCCATGTCTCCAAATGGGAACCCTAACAATGAGAGCTATGCAGAAACCAATTCATCCTGAGTAAGTGTAAAGAACTCATCCATTATCTCCAGTACACAGCAATGGCTTTCAGCTAAGCCATTCCAGATGGACAATACCAATATTGGGCAAGTACCAAAACCAGCTGGAAATAAGTTTCTATCTGTAGACCCAGAAAGACCTGGGTAGTGTGTGGGAGTGATTGATGTAGCATTTAGACTTTACGGTTGAATATGTGAATAATAATCCTTTTCATTTAAACACACATAAGCTAGCTGCTGGTATTTATAAATTGACCACACACTTTGGGGACTAAGAACAACACATAGCTTCTTCTCCAAAGCAACACCGAATATGGACAGTAAGGGAAAGTACTCGAGTGTTTCAGTTTATCTCTCCTCCTCTGTCCGTAACAATGCCGTACACTGAAAGCAAAATAGCTCCTGAAGCCTGTGATCATACAAAAGGAACCAAATCTTTCCCTTTCTCCTTCTTTATTTCACCAAATTTGTTATTTTACTCTCAAATCAATTTACAATTTCTGATGATTGTTACTTCGTCCATTTGGAAAAGGTCAGTTCTAACCAAGATGTACTGGCTAACCTTGAATTCTTTGAAACAGGTCCATGTAATCAATCTGTAATTTCTCCATGGATGCTGGGACATGGATTGTTTTAACTCTGGGTCCAGGATCATACTGGGCATACGTGAGATAGTTTTAATGATAATTGATAAAACAAGTTATATTGCTGAGAACAGAGAGCGGTTCTTAGCCCCCGAAGTGTGTGGTGCCGAAGCTTTTCATCTTGCCCTCTGGACAAAAGTAAGAATTCCAAATTTCAAACGATCACAATAATTGGAGAAAACGTGCTGATTGGTTAGCAAGTTGACTCTGGTTGGCCAAGGCATTGCCTTGGAGTAAGCAATGGAGACCTAAGGGCTCCCCAAGCTCTGGTAATTCAAAAAAAGTACAATGCTTAAATAAATTCCTTTTGTTTACGGAGAAAGGGTCCCTACATATGAATGCATGTCGCTCCTAGCAAGGGTAAATGAGCCATGTTACAAGCTCAACTGATTATATTAAATTGTTGTTAGTGTAGCTATTAGCACACACAGGATTGTTCAGCGCGTGCTGCCCAATCATGGAATCACATCCAACAAGAGACATTTTGTTTTAGGTTTTATATGCGTGGGCTGGTTGAGTACATACTAGCATATATATGAACATGCAAATTTGGAGCAGGATTAGGCCATTTGGCCCCTTGAGCCTGCTCTGCCATTCAATAAGATCATGGCTAATCTGATTGTAACCTCAACCCCACATTCCCACCTACCCTTGATAACAATTCACCCCCTTGCTTATCAAGAATCTATCTACCTCTGCCTTAAAAGTATTTAGAGTCCCTGCTTCCATGCCTTTTGAAGAAGGGAACTCCAAAGACACTCAACCCTCTGGAGAGAAAACATTTCCCCTCGTTCCTGTCTTAAATGAGCTTCCCCTTATTTTTGAACTGTAACCCCTAGTTCTAGATTCTCCCACAAGAGGAAACATCCTTTCCACATCCATCCTGTCAAGACCCTTCAGCATATGTTTCAATCAAGTTGCCTCTTACTCTTCTAAACTCCAATGGATACAAACCTAGTCAGACCAACTTTTCCTCATAAGACAACCTGTCCATTCCAGGTATTAGTCCGGTAAATCTTCACTGAACTGCATCCAAGGCATTTACATCCTTCCTTAAATAAGGTGATGAATACTGTACACAGTACTTCAGATGCGGTCTCATTAATATAACTGAAGCATAATCTTCCTACTTTGGTATTCAATTCCCCTTGCAATAAATGATAACATTCTATTAACTTCCCTAATTACTGTACCTGCATACTAACGTTTTGCAATTCATGCATTAGGACACCCAGATCCCTCTCCATCTCAAAGCTTTGAAATCACTCACCATTTAGATAATATGCTGCTTTTTTATTCTTCCTTCCAAAATGGACAATTTCACATTTTCCTACATTGCCAGGTTCTTGTCCACCTAATTAACCTATCTATATCCCTTTGTAGCCTCCTTATGTCCTCTTCACAACTTACTTTCCTACCTATCTTTATGCCATCAGCAAATTTAGCAACCATGGCTAAATTGTTTCCCTTGATGGGCGGACGGGCAGCTGAACTCCGCCGCCGAAACGGATCCCACGGCCATTTTGAGTGTGCGGGCCAATTAAGGCCCGCCCAGCGGCCTGCCCAACAGGAAGTGCTATGCGCTTCCTGTGTGGGGGGAGAGGGATTCCCCATCTGTCAAAGTGCGCTCTTTCGTATATGCGCATGAAGGAGCGCACATCTCCCTGAGACTAAGTGCTGTCTCAAGGAGATTACTGACTGTGTAAAAAACTTGAAAAATAGGGAAATATAAAAATTATTAACATGTCCCCCTCATGTGACAATGTCACACGAGATGGGACATGTTAATAAGAAGCACATAAACCTTATTTAAGTTTCTAAAAACGTATATGAAACCTCATCCCGCCAGTGGATGAGGTTTCATGTATTATCAGAAGCCCGCTGGGGCTCCTGGCCTACCCGCCAACCTTAAGGTTGGACGGGCAGGGTCTTTAATTATCTTAATTATCCTGTCAATGGCCTTAAGCTGATTTCGCTGTCCGCCTGCCTTCCTCAATATTTAAATGGACCAGGATGAAGTCGGGGGTTCCTCCCGACGTCATCCCACGTCATTTTCCCGTCGGCGAGCGGGCCCCGCTCCCAAATCGCCGACAGGAAAATTAGCTCCCATGCCTTCGGTCCCTTCTTCCAAGTCATTTATATAAATTGTAAAAAGCTGAGGCCCCAGCACTGAACCCTGTGGCATACCACTGGTTACATCTTGCTAACCAGAAAATGACTCATTTACATCTCCTCTATTTCCTGTTAGCTAGCAATCTTCTATCCATGCCAATATGTTACCCCCTATGAGCTTTTATTTTCCGCAGTAACTTCTGATGTGGCACCTTATCAAATGCCTTCTGGAAATCTAAGTACAGTACATCCACTGGTTCTCCTTTATCCACAGCCTATGTTACTTCTTCAAAGAACTCCAATAAATTGGTTAAACATAATTTCCCTTTCACAAAACCATGTTGACTCTGCCTGCTGATTAACTTGAATTTTTCTAAGTGCCCTGCTATAACATATTTAATAATAGCTTCTAACATTTTCCCTATGACAGATGGTAAGCTATCTCGCCCCTAGTTTTGTGCTTTCTGTCTCTCTTTCTTTTTGAATAAAGGAGTTACATTCCAATCTAATGGAACCTTCCCGAATCTAGGGAATTTTGGAAAATTAAAGTCAACGCATCAGCCATCTCACTAGCCACTTCTTTGAAGACCCAAGGATGATGTCCATTAGGGCCCAGGGACTTGTCAGCCCGCAACTCCAACAATTTGCTCAGTGCCACTGATGATTGTAATTTCCTTGAGTTCCTCCCTCCCTTCCATTTCCTGATTTACAGCTATTTCTGAGATGTTAATTGCATCCTCTATAGTGAAGACTGGTGCAAAATAGCTGTTCAATTCATCTTCCTACTCCTTATTTTCCTTTATTAATTCCCCAGACTCACTTTCTATAGGACCAACGCTCCCTTTGTTAACTATTTTCTTTTTTAAAGATCTATAGGAACTCTTTCTATCTGTCTTTATATTTCTAGTTAGTTTCCTCTTGTACTCTAATTTCTCCCTCGTATTAATCTTTTAGTCATTCTTTGCTGTTTTTTATATTGGGCCAGATATTCTGTGGAGTTGGATTGCCACCCCACTCATACTTTTTTACCTGGTAATCTTCTCGATCCTGTCTCACCTGACCTTTGGACTCAGGCCTCGCGAGACTTGTGCAGGGCTGGGTGCTCCTTAAGCCTTCAGTCGAGCGCTGAAGAGCCGGACAGAAGGAAGCCTGTCCCCTTTTTTGCAGCATTAGCTAAGTAAGCTTATAGGTACAGCTATTCTCAAGCCAGGGAGAAAGTAGATTTGTCAGATATGTGCTTCGCATTTGGGGGGGTTGGAGGGTGGGGAGGATCTAGCAGTTGTGGCTGGGGGTGGGACGGTAGGGTGGATAGTCAAGGATTGGGGGCTGGAGTCCCCTGGGGTTTGGGAGGGGAGGGGGGCCCGTGAGGAGGTCGATGGGGAGACCCATGTGACGGGGTCGGTGTGGCTTTGTACAACAGTTATCCAGAAGCTAGAAGTGGTTTGAATTCTTCTAACTTTTTCTGGGTAACTATTGATGTAAGATAGTCGGAACAATTTGAAGTTTGCAATTTAAATTGCATTTTTGGATGGTTCCCAGATCAGGGCAATTGCTCATTGGAAATTTCCACTTCCTGAGCAACTGCCATGCAATCCTTATCTTGGAACTTCCGGGCGTGGAGCGGTGGGGGGTGGTTCCCCAGTTCATCTTTGGGGTACCCCTCCCAGTTACATTGCCCTGGAGCTCAGAAGTTATGGCCCATTCTGCCCAATCTTCTGACCTGCCACCCACCTTTGTGCAATTATATACTTCTTCTTAAAGTTTGATACTATCTTTAACTTTTTCAGTTAATTACGGATAGTAGATCCTCTTCCTGGAATTTTTCTTTCTCGTCGTAATATATCTATTCTGTGTATTCTGAAATATCCCCTTAGATGTCTGTCACCGCGTCTCTATTGACCTATCCCTTGACCTACTTTGCCAGTTCACTTTAGCTAGCTATACTTTCATGCCCTCATAATTGCTAATTAATTTGAGTTTGAAATACCAGTCTTAGACCCCCTCTTTCCTCCCTCAAACTAAATGTAAAATTGAATTGTATTATGAGCACTGCTACCTAAGGGCTCCTTCATTGTGAGGTCATTAATTAATCCTATCTCATTGCACAATACCAGGTCTAGTCTAGCCTGTTCTCTGCTTGGCACCAGAACATACTCTTCTAAAAAAACGATCCCGAAAACATTCTAGCAATTCCTCATCTAGGCTTCCTTTGCCAACTTATTTTTCCAGTCTATATTGGGATTGAAATCCCCAATTATGATCACCATAACTTTCTCACAAGCTCCCATTCCTTCTTCCTATATACTTGTCCTACCACGTGGATACTGTTAGGAGGGGGCTTGTATACCACTCCAACAAATTACTTCTTGCCTCTATCATTTTTTATCTCTACCCAAACCACTTCTACATCTTGGTTTCCTGAACTTAGGTCATCCCTCTCTATTGTCCTAATACCATAATTAATTAACAGAGCCACCACTACACCTTTTCCTAGCTACCTGTCCTTCCTAAATGTCATGTATCCGTCAATGTTTAGGTCCCAATCTATGTCACAGTCTGTAAACTGCCTATTACGAACAATGGATGGAACACGCTGATTTGATTTGATTAGCCAATCGCTGGGATGTATGGCCTACATACCTGGCGCTACACCGTCACATGATGTTGCTCGATTGTGTGGTAGATGGAACACCTTTTTGAACTGATGGCAGCACCCTGTTAGTGAAAAATATCACTCCTGTAGCCACTGCATAGTAGCAGTGTGAAATTGCTTCCTTCACCTGCTGTTCAAATTTTTTTGTTACTTTGCTTTTCTAGGGTAATTTGAGATAGACCAGGAACTTTTCAGGTCCAAACGTGGCAGCCTTTGGCCCATTTGTGAGTTTGCATGATGCACAGCAAACAGTGATCCTGCAGGATAGCCAATGTCCCACACGATAGTTTTGATTTAGTCTATTTTTGTGTAAAGTTTGCAAATGGCTAAGGCCCTATTTACAAGATTGCTGATAAAGCCAATGTTACAGTAGGGAGCTGTAGGAATCCCAACATGTATATTGACTGGTGAAGGTAGCTAAGCGGTAGACAATATTGGAGAAGATATCAGCGGCTTTCTTAACTGGCATGTTGAGGAAAGGAAATGCGTAAGGCTGCTCAATCTCAAAAGTGCATTTGAAGGTGGTTTGAAGCATCTTATGGTGCGTAAGGAAATCCTTACACACAGCTGCAGATTCAAAGATCATGAACGTATTATCTATGTATCGGAAATATGCTTAGGGTTGGGAGGTTAGGGCTCATTCCATCAAAAACGCATTTATCGTGGAAACCAATGAAAATGTTAGTGAACGCCTAGACCTGGAATGGATCCTTATGCTACACCATCTATTTGGACATACATGGTGTCATTGAAACTGAACTCAACTGTGTGACGTTTATAAGATCAATGAATACAGATTCAGAAACTGGCAATACATCTCTCTTCGTAAATAAGCTCATAATGTTGAACAAGTACATAGATAAGGCATTGCTGTCAATATGTAGGTCACGTATAGTCTTTGTGAAGGTGAAGGAATCCTTCAGTGTGTACGTGGAAAATTCACCAAGAACTGGCTGTAGTAATTCACTCAACTGTTTGGCCAATTCATGCTGGCAGAACTGGTCATTGATAAAATCAGGCATAATGGGACATCGTTTTTGTGTTGTTTGGCAGTCCATATATGCATGGACGTAGTGAACCATAATGATGAATCCTATCACATGTGTCTCAAGGGAGCTAATTACTCTTACACAAGTCTAACAAATGTTTTTGTAGTAAAAACAGAAAATGCTGGAAAAATAGAGCTTGAAGAAGGGTCATAAGTACTCAAAACTCTGTTTGTCTCTCCACAGATTCTAGTATTTTCTGTTTTTATTTCAGATTTCCAGCATCCACCGTATTTTGCTTTTATCTAAACATTTTCGTTGCTTGCTTTCGAGCAAGGCTGTGCCACCATGGAAGCAGATCCAATGGATACGAGTTTGGATCCATAATTAAGAACGGCATGCATTTCTTGTTTAGAAAGACTACTCCAGTCCCTTTGTCAGGCTCCTGACTGTGTATATCTACGATAGCTCTGAAGCCTTGCAATGCCACCAGATATTTGTTCTGCATGTGAAAATCAGACAAGTTATTAGGTATTCCACAATATGTGTGCACTAGATCAGTTAGTCATGCTTTCAAGGACTTAATGTCTTCATTGGACACTGGTTTGTAGCAGGATCACTGAGAATAAACGAGTTCAAACACAGAAAATACCTCTTCCCGTTTGATATGGAACGTGAGAACACTAATGTTGAAGCTGTGCGCCAAAATAAACTCTTTGCTTTTAGAGAGTACATGATCAGACAAATTCACTACATGTTTGGCAGCAAACTTGCAAATGTGCCAAAGACAACCTGAAGAGTGCCTGGCCTACCTCAAATTACCCTGGAAAGGCAAAGTAGCTCAAATATTTGAGCAACAGTTCAAGGAAGTTATTTCATGTTGCTACTTTGCAGTGGCAACACAAATGGTATTTTCCACTACGAGAATGCTGCCGTCAGTCCAAAAAGACATTCTGCCTACCACACAGTTGAGCAACATCATGTATGACTTCAGTGCCGGTGCGATGTAGGTGTGTAGGCGGTAAGTCCCAACAATTAGCTGATTGAATCAAATATCATGTTCCTTCGGTTGTTTGTAATAGGCAGAGTACAGACCGTACTCAACCAGGCCACGCTTGCAAAACCCAAAACAAAATGTCTACTTTTAGATGTGACTCAGTAACTGGATTGCTGAACAATCCTGAGTGTGCTGATAGCTACACGAACAACCAATTTAAGATAATCAGTCAAGCTCATAATGTGGCTCATTTACACAGGCTAGAAGAGACATACATTCATATGCAGGGATCTGTTCCTGGAATTTGTGCAAACCTTGCACCTTTTTTGAATTACCCATGGGCTTGGGAAGCATATACTTCCCTGATGCTTCCCCCATTGCAATGCCTTGGCCAATGAGAGTGAACATGCCAAGCAATTAGCGACCTTTTCTCCTGAAATACAAATTGTTGTGATCATTTAAAATTTGGCATTTTTGTGTTTGCCCTGACGAATATAAAACAGAAGGCTTCAGCAACATGTCTCTCTTCTCAGCGATATTCCGGTTCTGTAATAACAGAACATTATCCTGTTCGTCAATGTTAACTGCATCTTTGGGCCATAAGCCCTCATTTAAGATGGCCACCTAGACTGAATGAATCCAAGTGTTCTCACCCTGCACTCCTGCAAGTTTTCACATGAGCTTTTTTTGTCTGACCATGCAAGGCTATGAGTGCTTCCCATAATTCTAGGGCTATCCTGAATTTCTTGGCTAGCTGATCTGTCTTGCCATTCTCACTGACCTGGAGATGATTTTAGAAGGGGCTTTGCAGGATGCGCAGTGCTGATGCTATAGCTGGCATGAGGTGTGTAGGCCCCAAAGCTGAATAAGAAGCTTCTAGTCCCGCGTTTGATGTGTGACTTATAATAGAACCCCAGAGTTGAGTGCTTCAGGGAGTTAAGCAGAAGAGGAGAAAGAGGTGTTTGGTTGCTTTTGCCTAAACTTTTTCAGCCTCCAGGAATTGATTCTTGCTCTGCTACAGGAGAAGAAGCTGGTTAATTGGTGAGTATCTGGTAAGTGATTAAGGTTTATTCTATTCCTAAGGCTCAAAATAGTACATTTTGAGCGAGAGGTGAGCAGGTGAGGATAAAAGGCGCGGATTGAGAGGCCTACCTGCAGTGAGACCAGCAGTGGAGTGATGTCAGGAACCACAGTGTGGCACCAGTGCAGGAAAGGCAGCTGATTGGTGAGTAGGATTGGTGAGTATTTCTAGTCTTTGTAAAGTAAAAGTAGTTTGTGTTTAGGTTTCTAGTCTTTTTTTCTCTTTTTCTTAAAAATAGCTCGTTAAGTATAAGATCAATACTGGTGTGCAAAAAAAATAATTACAGTAAAGTGTAAAGAGCGGGGGATTCTTCAAGTGTAAAGAGCAGGGATACTAGAGTAATTAATTAATAAATAAAATAAAATACGACAGTGATGGCAGGATGGGTGATGTGTTGCTGCTGCAGCATGTGGGTTCTACTGGACACCAGAGTGATCCAGAGTGAACACATCTGTAGTAAGTATTTGCAGCTCTAGGAACTTTGGATCCAAGTTGAGGAGCTGGAGTCTGAGCTGCAGACATTGCACCACATCAGGGAGGGGGAAAGTTACCTGGACACTTTGCCCCAGGAGGCGGTCACACCACTCAGAGGAGGCCATTCAAATTTAGCCTATGATCACGGACAGGAGAGTATGACTGCGGGTGAGGCAGGCTTGGGGACCCAGGAGGTTGCATTTGAGGAGCCTCGGTTCCTGCAATTGTCGAATAGTTATGAGGTTCTTGCAAGCTGTGTGGATGAGACCAGGGACTTCAGGGAGGATGAGCAAGCTAAACACGGCACCATGGTACAGGGAGCCATTCAAGTGGGGGGTGGAAATAGGAAAATAGTAGTGGTGGGGGACAGCATAATTAGGGGGATAGATACTGTCCTCTGCAGCCATGAGCATGAGCCCCGAAAGCTGTGTTGCCTGCCCGGTGCCAGGGTGAAGGACAACATCTCGGGGCTGGAGAGGAACTTGGAGTGGGAGAGGAGGGATCCAGTTGTCATCATCCATGTTGGTACTAACAACATTGATAGGACTAGAAAGGAGATTCTCCTGAAAAAATTTGAACAGTTAGGAGCTAAATTAAAAAGTAGATCCTTCAAGGTAATAATTTTGGGACTACTACCTGAGCCACGGGCAAACTGGCATAGGGTAAATCAAGTCAAGGAGTTAAACGTGTGGCTGGAAGATTGGTATGGGAGGAATGTGTTTCAATTCATGGGCCACTGACACCAGTACTGGTGTAGAAGGGAACTATTCCGGTGGGACGGGCTTCACTTGAACTGTGTTGGGACCAATGTCCTGGTGAATTGAATAAATAGCACTGTAGAGAGGGCATTAAACTAAATGGGGGAGGGCGGTGGGGGAAGAGTTCTGGAGAGGGCATGTGTAGGCTTACAAAGCAAAAAGATATGGCAGCATTGCAGGGTAGCTATTTAGGTAATGATACCCAGAGTGTGACAGGAAAGGACAGGGTGTACAAACATAAAAGCAGCAAATAGGGTCAGTGGGGGAAAAAAATCATTATAAGACAAAATTAATGGCTCTTTACTTAAATGCACATACTATTCGGAACAAAATTAATGAATTAATGGCAAAAATAGAGGTTAATGGGTATGATCTTATAGCCATTACAGAGACATGGTTACAAGGAGATCAAAGTTGGGAAGTAAATATTCAGGGGTACGTGACTTTTTGAAAGGACAGACAGGAAGGAAAGGGTGGTGGGGTAGCTTTGTTAGTATGAGATGGAATAAGTACATTAGCAAGAAATTATCTTGAATCGGAAGATGTAGAATCCATATGGGTGGAGATAAGAAATAACAAGGGGAAGAAGACACTGGTACGAGTAGACTATAGGCCCCCTAACAGGAGCTATACTGTAGGACAGAGAATAAACGAGGAGATAATGAGGGCATGCAAAAAAAAAAGGCAGTACATTAATCATGGGTGACTTTAATCTTCATGTAGATTGGGAAAATCAAATTGGCAGAGGCAGCCATGAGCAAGAATACATAGAATGTATTTGGGACAGTTTCCTAGAACAATATGTTGTGGATCCAACCAGGGATCAGGCTATTTTGGACCTGATAATGTGTAATGAGGCAGGTTTAATAAATGATCCCTGAGTAAAAGTCTCCCTAGGAAACTAAGACCATAACATGGTAGAATTTAGCATTCAGTTTGAGAGTGAGAAACTTGGGTCGGAAACAACTGTGTTAAACTTAAATAATGGTAATTACAAAGGCGTGAGGGCAGAATTGGATGGAGTGGGCTGGGAAAGGAGTTTAGCAGAAAAGCCGGTTGATGAACACTGGCAGATATTTAAGAAAATAGTTCATGACTCACAACAAAGATATATCCCAGTGAGGAAAGAGGATTCTAGGAAGGGGATAAAGCAACCATGGTTAACCAAGGAAGTTAAGGACAGTATCAAATTGAGTGAGAAAACATACAATGTGGCAAAGATTAGTGGTAAGTCAGAGGATTGGAAAAGTTTTAAATACCAACAAAAGATGATGAAAATATAATAAAGAAGGAGAAAATAAACTTTGAGGGTAAACTAGCAAGTAATATAAAAATGGACAATAAGAGCTTCTCTAAATATATAAAAAGGAAGAGAGGGGCCAAAGTGAACATAGGCCCCTTAGAGAATGAAGCTGGGGAAATAATAATGGTGAACCAGGAAATGGCAGAGGAGTTGAATAAATACTTTGCATCAGAATTCACGGTATGAGACACTAATAGCATTTCAAAAATACTAAATATTCAAGGGGCAAAAATGGAGTGGGGGGAAGGGATTAAATGCAATAACTATCACTAGAGAAAAAGTACTAGGGAAACTAGTGGGGCTAAAGGCCGATAAGGCCCCTGGACCTGATGAGTTGCATCCTAGGATGTTAAAGGAAGTAGCTACAGAGATAGTGGATGCAGTGGTAGTAATCTTCCAAGAATCCTTTGATACTGGATAAGTCCCAGAGGCTTAAAAGTGGACAAATCTCCAGGTCCGGATGATTTGTGTCCCAGACTGCTAAGGGAGGCAAGGGAGGAGATTGCAGGGGCTCTGACCCAAATTTTTAAATCCTCTATGGCCATGGGAGAGGTACCAGAGGACTGGAGCACAGCTAATGTGGTTCCGCTATTTAAGAAGAATTGTAGAGATAAGCCAAGGAACTACAGATCAGTGAATCTCACGTCAATGGTAGGGAAACTGTTGGAGAAAATTCTGAAGGAGAGAATCTACCTCCACTTGGAGAGGCAAGGTTTGATCAGGGATAGTCAGCATGGCTTTGTCAGAGGGAGGTCATGCCAAACAAATTTGATTGAATTTTTTGAGGAGGTGACCAGGTGTGTAGATGAGGGTAGTGCAGTTGATGTAGTTTATATGGATTTCAACAAAGCCTTTGACAAGGTCCCACATGGGAGACTTATACAGACGGCAAATGTACATGGGATACAGGGTAATTTGATAAGGTGGATTCAAAATTCGCTTAGTTGTAGGAGACAGAAGGTGATGACAGAAGGCTGCTTTAGTGACTGGAAGCCAGTGTCCAGTGACGTACCACAAGGATCTGTGCTGGGTCCCCTATTATTCATCATTTAAATAAACGACATAGATGACTATGTGTGGGGTAGGATTAGTAAGTTTGCGGATGACACAAAGATTGGCCAGGTGGTTAACAGTGAGGTTGAGTGTCTTGGGCTACAGGAAGATATAGACGGGATGGTCAAATGGGCAGATAAGTGGCAGATGGAATTTAACCCTGAAAAGTGTAAGGTGATACACTTTGGAAGGAGTAATTTGACAAGGAAGTATTCAATGAATGGCATGACACTAGGAAGTTCTGAGGAATGAAGGGACCTTAGAGTGTGTATCCATAGATCTCTGAAGGTGGAGGGGCACGTTAGTGGGATGGTGAAAAAGGCATATGGAACACTTGCCTTTATCAATCAAGGAATAGATTACAAAAGTAGGGAGTTCATGTTGGAGTTGTATAGAACCTTGGTGAGGCCACAGCTGGAGCACTGTGTGCAGTTCTGGTCGCCACATTATACGAAGGATGTAATTACACTGTAGGGGTTGCAGAGGAGATTCACCAGGATGTTGCCTGGGATGAAACGTTTAAGCTATGAAGAGAGGTTGGATAGATTTGGGTTGTTTTCTTTGGAGCAGAGAAGACTGAGGGGCGACCTGATCGAGGTTTACAAGATTATGAGGGGTATGGACAGGGTGGATAGGGAGCAGCTGTTCCCCTTAGTTGAAGGGTCAGTCATGAGGGGACACAAGTTCAAGGTGAGGGGCAGGAGGATTAGGGGGTATGTGACGAAAACCTTTTTTACCCAGAGGGTGGTGATGGTCTGGAATGCACTGTCTAGGAGGGTGGTGGAGGCGGGTTGCCTCACATCCTTTAAAAGTACTTGGATGAGCACTTGGCACATCATAATATTCAAGGCTATGGGCCAAGTGCTGGTAAATGGGATTAGGTAGGCAGGTCAGGTGTTTCTCACGTGTCAGTGCAGACTCGATGGGCTAAAGGGCCTCTTCTGCATTGTGTGATTCTGTGATTCTGTGCTTGGAAAACTGTCAATGTAACACCCGTATTCAAAAAGGGAGGGAGACAAAAAACAGGTAACTATAGGCCAGTTAGCTTAACATCTGTCATTGGGAAAATGTTAGAGTCTGTTATATAGGATGTAATTTAGAGCATTTAGAAATACATAATCTAGTCAAGCAGAGTCAGCATGGCTTCATTAAGGGGAAGTCATGCACGACAAATTTATTAGAATTCTTTGAGGAAGTAACAAGCAGGATAGATAAAGGGGACCCAGTAGATGTAATATATTTGGATTTCCAAAAGGCATTCAATAAGGTACCGCACATAAGGCTACTTAATAAGATAAGAGCCCATGCTGTTGGGGGTAGCATATTAACATGGATAGAGGATTGCCTAACAAATAGAAGACAGAGTTGGGACAAGAGGGACATTTTCAGGATGGCAACCTGTAACTAGTGGAGTGCCACAGGGATCAGTGCTGGGGCCACAATTATTTCCAATACATATTAATGACTTGATGAGGGAAGCAAATGTACTGTTGCCAAGTTTGCAGATGACACAAAAATAGGTGGGAAGGCAATTGGTGAGGATAACACAAAGGGCGGAATTTTCCCAAATTTGCACTAAATACGGTAGCGGAGGGTAAAACAACGCTTTACCCGTTGGCCACGATGGCAGGTTTTCACGCCATATCATCCAGAACCCGCCTTATTATTTATGCACTTCCAGGAAACACTCCGCTTCCATGGCAGGCAGGCTCTCATTCGCCCACCTGCCATCATCCTGCCGCTGCATCACGCCAGGCACCATGTTTAAAGTCCAGCTAGAAGCACACATCTCAGTGCTTCCAGCTCACCACTACTACATGGAAGACATGGCCCTGAAACTGAAGAAGACTGCAGCCCCCCGGTTCAGCGATGTGTCTCTTGAGCGGCGTTTGGATGCCATGGAGGCCCCCCGGAATGTACTCTGCCCCTGCTTTGGCCGCAGGATGGGCAGCAACAGCACTCACCTGGCTCGAGAGGCCGTGGCAGTGGTGGATAGTGCCAACGCCCTGCAAAAGAGGACAGCCACCCAGTGCCACAAGAGGATGAACGTTCTCCTCTCTTCCGCCAGGGTAAGTCACTCATCTCATCTCTCAACTCACACACTCATAAATCCATCACACATCCACAGGGCCCGCACACTGTGCCGGTTCAAGGGACATCACCATTTACTCTTTCACACACACCGTTATTGTCCTCATCCCATCCATGGGACCACTCACCACCCACAGAGGCCAGGCACACTTGTCATCTGGCCTGGCAGGCATCCTGCTTACACTTTCTCCATCTCTATCCATGCAGGACAAGCTGGCACACAACAAAAGAGAGAGGTCACAGACTGGTGGTGGAATGCCTGAAATCAAGTCCTCGCGGACTTTGAAAACAGAGCCATCCAGTTGCCCGGCGATGACTGGGACCGGTCCTGTGCTGACGGTGAGGTCGGCATTGCTCTACCAAGCGAGGTTCCAGCAGTGCCATATCCATCAGACAACCCTGCCGTGAGCGATGTGTCCTCTTTCACAGGCCACTGCCATGCACTAATTATCTCCCCTTGCTTTCGCAGGCACATCTGCCAAACAAGCAACAGAGTCCATGACCCAGGGCCTCCAATCAAGCCACAAAGTAACCTCTGAAGAAGCTGGAAGCACCCTCCCTGAAGTCCTGTCACAGCACTCACCCACACCCTCCACCCCGAATGCTTGTGTGCTATATTCAACGGCAAGGCTGCACTTGCCCCCACTCCCCCTCACCCTGAAAAGAAGCAGAGCTGCATTTGCGCCCTGACTCCCCCCCCCCCCCCCCCCCCCCACCCACCGCTACCAGTCAGACAGAGTGGCACTGAACCTGATCCCCTGGCACCCCTGAAGCCTGCAAAGCAACAGGCGACCCTGGCAAGCTCTGCAGAACGTCACTGTTCACTCACTCCAGTTCACCGTAAGTGTAGGCCATTGTTGTGAAACATGTCAGTGTGCTATCCTGTTGACATGGATGGACGATCTAGTGGGGGTGCAAGGGCCTGGCAGGATGGCCTGATAATGATATGCTGATGTATTACAATGAGGTTCCCAATGACCGATGGTGGGAAATGCGGCCTGCTGTTGGCGGGCTGGGCGAACAATCACAAACCTGCCTTCCCACCATCATGAAACTGATCACACCATATTGTCCAGTCAATCCACCTATTACATCCGCCGCAAGTCTGCATGGAAAATTCCGCTCAAAGAGTCTACAGAGGGATATAGACAAGTTAAGTGAGCGGGCAATAACTTGGCAGACGGAATATAATGTTGGGAAAGTGTGAGGTTGTGTACTTTTACAGGAAGAATAGAGGAGCTGAATATTATTTAAATGGAGAAAGACTGCAGAAAGCTGCAGCACAGAGGGATTTGGGGGTCCTCGTGCATAAATCACAAAAAGCTAACATACAAGTTCAGTAGGTAATAGGGAAGACAAATGGAATGTTGGCCTTTATTTCAAAGGGAATGGAGTATAAAAATAGGGAAGTCTTGCTAAAACTTTACAAGGCACTAGTTAGACCACACCTAAAGTACTGTGAAATGTTTTGAGTCCCTTATCTAAGGAAATATATACTGGCATTGGAGGCAGTTTAGAGAAGGTTCACTAGGTTGATCCCGGGTATGGAGGGATTTTCTCATGAGGAGAGGTTGAGCAGGCTGAGCCTCTACTCATTGGAGTTTAGAAGAATGAGAGGTGACCTTATTGAAACATGCAAGATTCTTAGGGGGCTTGACAGGGTAGATGCTGAGAGGTTGTTTCCCACTTGTGGGAGAGTCTAGGACCAGAGGACATAATCTCAGAGAAAGGGGTCGCCCATTTAAGACAGAGATGAAGAGGATTTTCTTTTCTCAGAGGGTAGTGAATCTATGGAATTCTTTACCGCAGGGGGCTGTAGAGGCTGGGTCGTTAAGTATATTCAAGGCTAAGATAGACAGATTTTTAATGAGCAAGGGAATCAAGGGTCATGGGGGAAAGGCAGGAAAGTGGAATTGAGGATTATCAGATCAGCCATGATCTCATTGAATGGCAGAGCAGACTCAATGGGCCAAATGGCATACTTCTGGTCCTACGTCTTATGGTCTTTGACCACCCTTGTGTGTTGTCGCCTCCTCTCAGTATATGCCAGAATCTACTAGATTGGCCCAACCGAATGCAGTGTTTTACCATCCACAGAGTTAAGTCCTCTTTAATTCTAAATAACCTTTTGCTTGTCAGTCTTAAAGAGTGGAGGAGGAGTAAATGACAGTAGCAGGTCTCGGACTTCCAGTAACCGAAATAAGAAAAGTGTTTTGTAAACGTTTGAATTACGATAAAATGAGATATTGCATTTTAAACTTAAACTACATAAGGCTATAGCAGTTTTTGTTGTAATCCAATTAAAACAAGGGCCCCTGAAAAGTTCAAATAATCAATACCAGACCTCAGCAGCTGGAACATTTAAATCTTCAAGGCAGAATCTTTTTTAAAGCAAACTTCCTCTGCTTTTCAGAGTTGCTCAATTTAACTTCAGTCAAAATAAATCCACACCTGTGCCTTTAAATTGCAATGCAAATTACAATGTTTTCCACAATTCTGCCTGCAAGATCTTAAATTAAAATGAACATTCTCGACAACCATATTCAGACTTTCATGAACCTTAAAAATATTGATCCATGTAATAGGTTATAAGTGCCAGATTTTGGAATGTTAATCCCAGGTCATGAGCCCAATTTAAATCAGTTCCAGACCAAAAACATGACTCAAAGGGTGGAATTTTCCATTTTTGAGACTAAGTGCGGTAGCGGGTAGTTTCGGCAGTGCCCGCCCCGCAGGCACTCACGCCCGATGCCATGCTTGGAGGGTCATTAATTATGCAAAGGCGTGTATCAGTCTGAATCACCTGGCGGAGCCCTGAATCCATATGTGCTTTTGCCTTCTCTCTGAAAGGAAGCATTGAAGACATTGATGATTCAAGGAGCAAGAAAGTGAAGCTCAGAAGATGACACATTTGTCAACTGTAAGGGTCCATAGTTTTCCTGACCTACTTGCATGATTGCCCCATTCATGTTCATCAACCCCATTTTCGCCGCACTACCCAACCCCAGTTGAAGTGTTTCTGAAAGCAGGGGCCTGCATGAGTAAAACAGCACAGTGTTGTTCTTCAGGACAATGTAGGCAAAGAGCAGGAGCAGACTACTGCAGCCCCAGCAGTGTGTCGTTCATTGCAACAAGACCGGCAGCGGTGCTGTGGCAGGTAGACTATGTATGTTCCACTCACCTTGAAGTTACCAGCAAACTGAGGTCAGGCTTGTGCATGCAACTCTTTTTCAAATGGGCTTGAGGCTGACGTAATTTCCCGCTGGCGTGACGCAAAATTGGAAGGCCTGACGAGATTCCAGCGAGCAGCTCTTTTAATGAGCATTCATGACATGGCCATCTGATGGATCAATTACTATTTATAACTTAGTCATAACTAAAACCCCCTGAATTTTCAAGTCAGAACCTGTCATCTCTCTACACCTATTATTTTTATACTTTTAATTCAAGCACACCCAGACAATGCCAATGTTACCAGATTTTCCATTGAATGGCCACAACAATGGGCTGTTAGTCCTGCAACAATAACCTCTGCGTTATTCAGACCCAAATACTTTAAAACAACAAGCTTAATATACTAATAATAACATTGTTCTCTTGCAACGTTTCTACACTATTACAGTAAATAATGAGCAATTAATAAAGTCTATTTCCTCCATGAAGTCTAAGCTAACAAGACTTGTAGCTCCATGGGCTACCATCTGACTGTGCACAAGTGCAATCTAATGTTTGGCTACCTTGTGTTGCCTGTACTCAACCAGTATTCCACCAAGCTGACCCCATGCTTGAGCTGTTTACATCACTTCCTACTCTGAGTCATTGTAGTGGATTGTGGGTGGCTGAGGCCCAGGCGCTGGCCCTTGTAGCGGTCCACTGTTTGTAGCCAGCTGGCCAGAAGGTGACTCAATTATTCCTGCTCTGTCCATTGACCATTTCTCAATCTATGCTTGTGTGTTACCCCCAGTTCCATGAGTTTTGGTTTGGTGTAATATTGTGTGGCACCTTACTTAGACTTTATGAAAATCCAAATACACAACACCAACTGGTTCCCCCTTATCTAACCTGCCAGATACAGTATTAAAAAACTGTGGACAGCTTCGCCAAACATGATTTCCCTTTCATAAATCTGTGTTGACTCTGCCTAATCATATAACGATTCTCTTAGTTCTTTGTTACCAAGTGCCAGATTCTAGCATTTTCCCAACTATCAATGGCTAACTGGCCTATGGTTCCCTCTTTTCTCTCCCCTTCCTTTCTTGATTTGAAATTAGCTCACTGCCAGGAAGCAAAGCTACTGATTGCTGGGTGGTGTTGTTACTGGAAGGCTGTTTCCAGTGTGGGTTCCACAGGGATCAGAAATAGGACCCTTGCTTTTTGTGGTATATGTCAATGATTTAGAGATTTAGACTTAAAAATGGACATGATTTAGAAGTAATGCAATAGCAAAGTATCAATGGACTGGTCAGGTAGGCAGAAAAGTAGCAAATGGCATTCATTCCAGAGAAGTGTGAGGTATTCATTTGGAGAGGGCAAACAAGGATGGGAATGCACAATAAATGTAGAATACTAAGATGAATGCTGGTATGAGCTCAATGGGCCAAATGGTATCCTTCTGTGCGTAATGACTCTATAGCCAGGATTTTCCGTGTCCGCTGGCATCGGGTGTGTTCGGTGGCATGAGCGGACAATATGGCATGATCGGTTTCACGATGGTTTGAAACTAGTTCGCGACCGCTCGCTCAGCCTGCTAATGGGGGGCTACGTTCTCTGCCATCAGACATTGGGAACCTCATTACAATACATCAGTGTATCATTATTAGGTCAGTCCACCAGAATCATCTCCCCACTGTTGGATCATCTGCCCACATCAGCGGGAAAGCACGCTGGTATAGAACACGTCTTGACAAGTGTGACATGCAGAAGTCAGGATTTACCCACCAGGGCCATGCTCGCATTGAGGATAATCTGAGGAGCAGAAGATGCTGGAGCCCAATAGCAACGACACACTGGAGGAAGGTCCATGGCATGCTGGATAGAACCTCATGGACATGGCTGTGCTGTGAAGCAGCTCACAGAAGTTGGATAGTCACCATTGTTGCTCACAACAGGTGATGGTCGAAGTGGTAGGAGAAGAAGGGCCAGGATCGGCTAGGAGAGGAAGAGGTTGGGAGGAGGGGAATGAATGTGTCAGAATGGGGAGGGGGTAACGAAGGTGTCAGGATTGGGGGGGCAGTTTGGTGGGGAGGAGGGAGTAATGGGAGAGAAGACCTCAACTAGGGAGGTCGGAGTAAGGGGAGTGGAAGGTGCAAGGGAAGGAGTGCAGAGAGGAGGGTGTCCGGTGGGGGAGGAAAGGGTATGGAGAGGGGAGGGTGTCCAGGGGGAGGAAGGGATGTGCAGAGGGGAGGGAGTAAGGGTTGAGGAAGAGGTAAGAGTGGAGGAAGGAGTCAGGAAGGGGGTAGGTGTGAGGCTGGAGGAAAAAGTGAGTCTGGAGGAAGAGGTAAGGCCGGAGGAACGAGTCGGGAGGGGGCAGGGACTTATGGTGGCTGAAGAGGTAAGGGTGCAAGAAGGAGTCAAGAAGGTGGAGGGACTAAGCAGGGGGGAAGTCTGGGGTGGGTTGGAGGACTGATGGGGGGAAGGAGGTTCCGAGGGAAAGGAGTTCTGGGGGGTAAGGGTGCGGAGTGGGGAGGGGATGTAGAGTGGGGGGAAGAGGTGTGGAGGGAGGGGGGATGTGGAGGTGAATGTGCATATGAGGGGTCTGTTGGGTCCATGTCTGCCTCATGGGGAGCGAACTGTGGGTGGGTGTGGTATGGAGGAAGGATGAGAATGACTGAGGGCAGAGTGAGGCGGTAGAATGGGAGGTTGAGAGTTCAACGGTAGCTATAGAAGGGACAGCGAGGGTGGTTATGGGGACCTGGATGCACACACGGACTCTGGGGGTGGGAAGGAGGAGGTCGGGAAGGTGGACGGGGGTGGGATTTTCGGGAAGGAAGGGAACATGCACGTTCACCGGGTGTCTCCGAAGGAAAAGGATGTGGCTGGTAGGTGACGGAGGGGAGGTGGAAAGTGACACTGTGGGGGGGGGGGGTCAACTGTGATGGGGGAAAGGAAATGGGTGACAGGGGAGCTTAAGGGACAGAGGAGCAAAAGTAAACCAAATTAGCACCATGCTGTCCAAATCGAAGGTGAAATGAGATTCATGGTGGGCGTGATCAGGTGCTGCATGGGCATGTGATCAGTGGGTGGACAGAGAAGCAGGTCAGCTCAGATGAGCAACTGAAAGTGAAGCTCAGCTGGCAGAATTCAAATGTTCAGGACATTGAGATGAATGTGAAACGTGAATGATCCGTGTGCGTGAGTGCTTGCACAAGGCTCCGACACACACACACACCCACACTTTTCCCTCCAGAATCATTCAGCTGCTCCCTCTGCGGTGACAGGTCTTCCAGGCTGCTTATTTCCACCTCTTCACTGGAGGAGCTGTCCTCTTGGCTGCAGATAAGGACGTGGATGGATCTGAGGAACTGGCTAGCTGATGGTGTTGCTCCCTTGGCAGAGCTCCCTGTGAACCAAAGTAGAGATATGTAGTGCATGGCAGCAAAGTCAAAAGCAGGAGAGGGAGAGCACTCTCAGTTGCATTGAGAGGGGGATGATATGGTGCAGAATCCTCAAGTGGTGTTCGTCACTGACCTCACCGTCGGTGCAGGCACAGTCCACATCCTCACCAGTCAGCACAATGGCACGCTCCTCAAAGTGAGTGAGGAGCCTAATGTAAGTCACTCCACCCCGGTCTAGGACCTCTCCCTGCTGATGTGAGCAGGCTTCTCCTGCATGAAAACAGACGGAGAGAGTGTGAGCAGGACACATGGCACAGCCTGGAATGTTTGTGTGGTGAGCGGAGCCATGGACAGGATGAGGATGCGAGCTCAAGAGAGAGTGAGCCAGATGGAGATGTGAGGGTGTGTGTGAGAGTTAGTGGTGTTGTCCCTTGAGATGTGAGATCCTGTGGATATGTGGTGGTATGTGAGTTGAAAGTGATGAGAAGAGTGAATTAACCAGGCGGAACGGATGAAACCATTCATCCTGTAGCAATACTGGGCGGCTGTGCTCTTTTGAAGGGCATTGGCATTGACCACCGCCCCCCAAGCCTGGTTGGTAATGCCGCTGCCCATTCTACAGCCAGAGCGGGGATAGAGGACATCGTAGCGGGACTCCAAGTCATCCATTCCGAATATGTTAACAAGATGTTCCAATGACGCGTCATTAAACCTGAGGGCTGCAGTCCTTCGTGATCATCTTCCCTGCAGTCATCATGGGCTGGAAGCACTGAAATATGTGTGCGCGGCTAGGGTTTAACTATGGCACTCGGCATGATGAAGTGGCAAGGTGATAGCAGGTGGGTGAATGAAAGCCCACCTGCCATCAAAACAGCGTGTTTCCCGGGAATGCATAAATAATATGGCGGGATTGGGGAAATACGGTGTGAAAACCCGCCATCACAGCATGCGGTAAAACATTGTTTTATCCACCTGCTACCGCACTTGTTGCAAATCTGGGATGATTCCGCCCTATGACTGTGATCTCCAATTCTGACCAACAATATATTTTAATTGCATTCAAATGCGTAGAATAGTCTTGATTCACTTAAAATTTTGCTGGCCTCCATATTTCCGACAACATTGAGGAACTGCTAAGGCAATCTGTTACTGAAGTATTTTGGTGGTACTTGCAACTGGTCCCTTATCCAGTTATGATGCATCTCTTGACCTGGGTGTTTATCATAGTTTTGAAACTTCAACATTCTGTCTTTTAGCTTCCAAACTCCACTTGTTTGCAGACAGAATCAAGACACAACTTCCCCTTTTCTCCTCATTTGCTGCCTGGCTAATATGTTAAAACAAAGCATTGCTGGGATACTTGACCCCTTAAACTATTTAAAAATAGTTTAGCATACCTGCTGAGTTTTTCCAGGTATTTTTGTTTTTGTTTTCGATTTACAGCATCCGCAGTTTTTTTGTTTTTATCATAGTTTTGTTTTTAACCTCAGTCAATGTTGCTTGGGGATGTGACAAGCTTCTCTCCAAACAAAATTCCTTGCCCCTTTCTACTTTATAGACAGTGCTATGGTCATCACCTCTCTGAACTTTCCTTTCTTCATTCTGCTAAGCTGAAAATATGCATCCCTTCTTGCCATTTATCCTGCCTACATCTTCCCTAAAACAAAATAAGGACATTATCAAGGTCTTCTTGATTTCATTCTTTGCAAGAACCTTGAACTGCCACTTTAATGTTTTGTATGAATATATTAACACATTTGTTGCTAACATATTCATGAGTGGAATTTTACGACCCCTCCCACCAGTGGGATTTTTGGGTCCCACCGAAGTCAATGGTCCCCGCGCCCGCTACAACGGAGCTGTAGAATTCTGCCCCATGCATTTTTTTTGTAATAATGCAACCCCTTTATTAATCCTATGAACACTGGGCTGGTCATATAATCTAGTGCAGATATTTTGCTTTCCTTTGCTGGAGAAAAGTAAAATGAGAACAAAGAGATGTGGCTGAATTGTGATACCGACAGTATTCTAGAGCCGGGTTGGTCATGCAGGGAGGCAGAAATTACCTGAAGTCACTGGCCTGCTGAATACTGATGCTACAAGTAAAAGAGAGGCTGTACTACCCTGTCTATTCATGTATATATTTGAGTATTCTGTCAATGTCCCAGCTTAAGAAAAATAGGATATCAGTAAAGGGCTCCTACTTCTGTGGTAAACTAATTGATAGAAAGTTCTGTATTCTGAGCAAAGGGAAACATCTGTTCTGTTCCCTAGGACTAAAATTCTATACTATGGTAAGTACTAATTTGATTTCTTTTAAAATTAAAAATCATATAGCACCTTAATAATTTAATAGCCAGAAGTGATACACTAAATATTTAAATATATACAAATTATTTCCACGTTCAAAATTCCTTTTCAGGATCAAACACTTGTCAGTAAGGTAGAGATGAAAGTTTTTTTTCTACTTGCCTTCACAATGTATGTTAGTTCAACTCAAAAAATTACCTTTTCTTATATTTCTTATACTTATGTCCAATGAGCAACATTGGCAGTTTTGTGTGGACTTATATCCATTAAGAACCAGTTTGAGAGTGCCTAAACTCACTTCATGCCAGAATTTTAAGAGCTAACAGGAGCCTTTTACTCTATCAGTTTGGTCTGAATTCAGATTGAGCTTTCAAACATGAAAGAACAAGGGTCCGAAACCAACCTGCCACAGAGGCCCCAGAATAAGAAGGACTGTTATTGTCATTTACAAATTAAAACAATTTATGACACTACAATATGATTATATCTTACACAAGTGCATTATTAAAGTTTTTCAAAAGGCAAATGTTTCTGCAATTGGGGAAGAGACGTTGAAGTACAGAGGGCAGAATTTTACATCTCATTGGCGGGCGGGCACGCACCCGACCCATCGGGCTTAAAATAGCGCGTGATGACGTCGGGCTGGGGGTGGGAGGAGGGCAAGTGCAAAAGCCTGCACATGCGCAGGGGAGTGCGTACTGAAAGCTCCCCGAAGGCAGCGAGCTGCCTCAGGGAGCTGAATAATTTTAAAATCAAAAATAAAGCTTTTGAAAATTGGAAAAAAAAAATCACCACATAGGACTCACTCCTATAAACATTAATAGAGATCACCCCTGACTCCACAGGGGTCTCCCCCCACCCAGGGGATGTCCCCCTCCTCCCAAACCCCTAGGGGCTCTCCACAACCCCTGACTACCCACCCACCATGGGATTCCACTCCCACCTCCATGGGGACTCTTCTCCCTCAATACCCCAACAGACCCAATTAAACTGGAGACCCGAACCACTCCCCCACCAAGGCCTGTCCTGAGACCCGACCCCAAACCCCCCTGAGGCCCGCGACCTGACCTCCGCCCCCAAGGCCCGAGACTTGACCCTTCCGCCAAGGGCCGAGACCCAAATCCCTCCCGGGAGATCCGACCCTCCCCCCAAGACCCAGTGTCTCCCCTGAGGCCCTAGATCCCCCTAGAAGCCCAAGAATCCCACCCCCGAGGCCCAGGGCACCACCCTGTCTCCCCCCCCCCGCCCCACCAGGCCCAAGACGCAAACCTCTCCACCAAGGTCTGAGACCCGACCCCCGTCCCCAAGCCAACCCCTGGCAACCCCCGACCACCCACCTAAACTCCAATCCTCCCCGATCACCCCCCTGACCTCTGATCCCCCCACCTCTGCCTCTGATTCCCCCCACCCCCCAAATCCTATCCACTTACCTTAGACACTTACCTTCTCCCTGGCCTGTCAATGACCTTTAAATTTCAATGGACCTTTAACTTAGCTAGTTCACGGCAGCTAGTGCCGTAAAAAACGGTCATGGCCTCCTCCACTTCAACGGAGCTGGACTTCGACGCTGGGCCCCAAGGAAGCACTGCACTGTCTAGATCTCACCCAGCCTGATGCAGAAAGTCGTGCGAGATAGCATCGGAAAAAAATTGACTTCAGTAATTGGGCAGGGAGTGGCAATCCGAGGCTGATTGCCACTCCAAGGAAGTTACAATCACTGTCTTTGCAATGTTTTACCATATAGCAAGCATGTGTCATTGTCAGTGTATTACTCAGTGACTGCGTATGTCAAATACTCTGAAGTTAACAGAAAACATTTGTACTTGATACTTAAGCTAAGTAAACCTTTTAGTCCTGTATGTTTTGCTGCTGACAAACCATTGCAACAGTGCTATTTGGCATTCCAGTAGTTAAAAGTGGGTCAGCATTCTGTTTCTGCAGTTTGATCATTGGAAACACCCATCTCAGATAGTTTGGCAGGCCCTTCATTAACATATGCATTTGCATCTGTCCTGCATGCCAATCTCCTGTTGTTCAGATGAAATGAGCATCCATACTTGCTGGAGAGTCAGATATACCAATAGCTGTTTTAAAGGACACGGATAGATAATGTTAATATTTCAGTTTTTTCCTGACCATTTTTTAAAATATATTTTCATGTTTTTCTTGCAGGTACTTAAACTCTTGTAAACCGTTGTGCCAGTTTTTCATTTATTTTTTCCCTCAGCAGCATTATTCACATTAGTGGGTTTCCAAGTGGGAGTCCCCACCTATTTGCTTGCAAGAAGAGGAAGAGCAACGGAGGGATGCCAGACAATCAAGCTCCACAAGAACCTACTTGATGGGATTCTCATGTTACCACCCACAAATAATTAGTGCATGAGAAGGGTCATGTTTCCAACAGAAGCTCAAACAGGAGATCCAATGATGCCACTAAGTCATGCAAATGGATGACAAAGTAATGTTGAAGGCTTGCTCTGGGCTGCAAACAAAGTAGAGCAAATATTGAGTGTAGGGCTATGCTCCTGAGAGGCAAGGGCAAGATCTGGCAGTAGCCCAGTTTATGCTTGTTGAACCCCAAGGTGCACTCACTTTTATTCTGGCTCTACAAAAATAGATAAGAATTTACCTTTGCACCCCACTGCAGCTGGGATGTCAGACGATACTAGACAAAACATGCCCAACTGAGATCTAAAATGTCACTTGGGCCTTGTGACATAGGACTCTGATTTAAATGCCTAGTCATCAGATTCAGGGGGGCGGGGGGCGCCTATTTCAAAGGCCTTGTCAAACCTTCAGGCCTTCGACAGCCACAATGACAGATGAATCAGGGCAGTAGATTCCTCTCAGTGATTTTTTTGGGCACCATTGCCCCATTTTCATTCCATTTTCTACCGTAAAGCCTCAACAGATTGATAAATCACCTTTCAAGTTTGAACTGCAACAGGAAAGTCAGACTGTAAGCTCATCTCCCTGATTGCAATCAGCAGGAAGTGGGAGTCTAGAAATTCCTATGTTGCCATAATGAGACAGAAAAGAGGTGGGATGCAACATTTGCCTGCTCCATGGTTGCTCCTGTGGCACATATCACAGGGTTGGGGCTATTTCAATACTTGCACCACATGTCAGAAACAGTTGTAGTGTTGCTGGATGGCTGCAGCATCTTGTCGTGATGTACAAGGTTTTTTTTTAAAAAATGACCAGATTTGAAATTTGACACTTTCCCCAGCGTCAATTCCATGAGGAAATTTTAGCATGTAACCCCACGACAATCTCACACAGCCCTCATGCATGCTGGAAACCTGGCTGCTCAGATCTCCCTTGTGTTAAGCCTTGCTGAAATGCAAACCAGACAAATTATATGATTTACTCGCCATTATTTGCTGTGCATTATAACATACGTGCCAATATTTGGGCAGTTGTTACACACCGTACATCACACCTCCTGGAAAATGGCTGAAGTTCTGGGGGTGGTGCATCAGTGGAGCCACCCCACAGATTGATAATTTTTTCACCCATCTCAGTTTACCAGTATAACCAGTCTTGTAAGAAATTTAAATTGGAGCAGATATGCTTTCAGAATTAAATTACTATTAAAGGTTTGAAATCATACTTCATTTTCAAATGTGTACACATAGAAGTTTCTCTTGAATATGTTTCTAATAATAACCTGTCAAGTATGAAAAGCAGTTTCCAACATAGAGCAGAATTTTCCGCTCGTCGGGCGGGCGCGCGCCTGACCCAAATGAACGTAAAATGACGCGTGATGACGTCGGGCGAGCGTCCCAACGTCATTGCGCACTCGTGTGCTATTTCGGTTGGCGGGCGCACACAGGAGTTGGAGCCGTGCCCGCCATTAATTAAAAGGCCAGTTAAGGCCCTTAAGAACCCAATTGGCGCCAATTTAATGTTGCCCATGCGATTTTTCACTCGTTGCATAGGCAAAACAGGTAGGTACGCAGCCCAAAATTTGCAAAACCACATCCATGGGTGGGATAAAAAAGTCAGCAGCATTGCCAGTGTGGCTAATGAGGGGTTTTGGAGATAGTTTGTTGCTGCTGGCTTATCGGCACTTGGCTGCTTCATCTCTGTTCGGGGCTTCATTCTTAGCATTTCCACACTTCATTTCAGGACTCATTGCTGTCTCTGAGGCCCCTTGACAATTTGGACCGTGTGGACCCTTCCAGGTATCAGACAACCTTCTGTTATCTTGGTACTGGAGATTGTGCTCTCCGTTGGAGGCACCTCCTCTGAGGAGGAAAAGTGGGGCAGAAGGGAGATGAGGCCAGGTGTCCCAATGCAACTTCCAGGGGAGGGACCTCTGGGAGGAGAGGTGCAGGATCAAGGGAGCAGGGGCAGAAGGTAGTCTAAGGCGTAAGGTGCCACAGAAGACGCCACTATCCAGCTACCAGGGTTTACAGGAGGCGATGCAGCTTCATCGATAAGTCCGAGGTGCTATGCCGAAGGAGGCTCCACCTCTCAAGGGAGACAGTGACCTCCATTTGTCAGATGATTGGGCCTGAGATCAGCTCCAATTGTGTGGGTGGACACCCCATGCCAGTGGCTCTGAAGGTCACAGTGGCCTTCAACTTCTATGCCAATGGCTCTTTCCAGGGGTCAGTAGGGGATCTGTGTGGAGTCTCCCAATCAGCTGTCCACAGTTGCGTCAAGCTGGTGACAGAAGCTCTGTTCAGGTGGGTACTGACTTTCCTTCATTTCCGTACAGATGAGGCCAGCCAGGCCGAGCGAGCCAAAGGCTTTGCAGTGATTGCTGGGTTCCCCCACGTTCTGGGTGCCATCGATTGCACACATGTGGCCATCAAGGTGCCAGCGGATCAGCCGGGTGCCTTCGTTAATAGGAAGGGATTCCACTCCATGAATGTGTAAATAGTCTGTGACCACAAGATGCGGATTCTGCAAGCCTGTGCAAGGTACCCTGGCAGCTGCCATGATGCCTACATCCTCAGACACTCCCAGGTGCTGAGGCTCTTCAGTGCTGCAGCCCGACTGGATGGATGGCTGCTGGGTGACAAGGGCTGTCCCTTGCAAAGGTCGCTCATGACACCTCTCCGCCACCCAAGAACAGAGGCAGAGCAGCAGTACAACAGGGACCATGGCTCCACAAGGGCGGTGGTAAAGAGAACCATAGGTTTTCTCAAGATGCGTTTCCAATGCCTGGACCGTTCAGGGGATGCACTGCAATACACCCCAGAGCAGAAGTCACTGATAGTGGTTGCTTGTGACACTCTCCACAATCTGGCACTGGCAAGGGGGTACTCACTGGAGAAGGAGGATGTTGATGCAGCTCACAGGCCACAGATGATGAGTCTAGTAGTGAGTGCAAAGATGAGCATGGTGAGGAGAATGCTGAATGCATGGAGCCAGACCTCGGTAGCCTCCAGGGAGGCAGGGACACCAGGGCGCCTTGATCCAACGCACTTTCCGCTAGGCTGCCAAATAAGTGCTACCATCTCATGCCAGGGCTGCCACCACCATCTTGGATCTCAGAAATGACCCTTTCCTTTGTCCCCAAGATACACTCAGTGCCTGTGCAATAAAGTTTAGAGCCACCCACGTCCAGCATTTCATACTGGCGTACCCTGCACCAACAAAACAAATGAAGCATACTCAGGCCAATAACACAAAAGCAAGTGTAATATAATGTTGGCACTCTCAGATTATGAACAGAACAATATCAGGTGTTGATGTTCACACCATTAAAAAAAGGAGAAAAAAAATGATGGAACAAAAGATCACACTTGACCAGTCCCTGTTGTGCTTATGGTGCTTTAAACTTAAGTTTACGGGTGCTACGTCTAGGTGCTCCCCCCTTGCTGGCACTGGCATTGGAGACAGCCTGCTGACTCTGGTGTCCTGTTGGCCTTGTTGATCTTGGCAGTCATCCTCTGGCCAGTGGAACCTGTGTTGGCCCCGCCTGGCTGGGACCGGCCAATGGCATGGCTGGCATCTCCTCAGTCATCACAGCCTCATCAGATGCCACGGTCACTGGCAGAGAGGTGGAGGAGCTGCTGCCGTCATCCAGAGTGCCCTGAGAGGAGCTCACAGGGATGATAAGCAGCTTATGCGTCAATGTGAAGTCGTTGTGGCCCTCCCTGCTTGTCATTTGAGGATGGGCACTCAGCTGGGATACTGGGTGCCTCATCCATCTCACACATGGACACTGACCACCTGAGGTCAGTGCCTGTGTGAGGGCTTGCAGGTCTGAGCGCAAGCCCAGCAACCCCTGATTCTGTTCCTGGACCAGCCTCTCATGAGAGCCGCCACCCTCTCAATGGAGGAGGCAGTGCACTTGGCCATGAAGGTCAATGCAGTGCTCATGCTCTGCAGGGACTCCACCACAACAGAGACCATGGCACACATACCCTCATGGATCACCACCAGATCCTCCTGCACACTGCACTGGACATCCAGCATCTTCTGCCTAATGGATGACTCTAGAGGCTCATCATCTGCTTTTGACTGAGCATCATCCTGGTCTCTAGCAGTCCTCCGACTGCCATTTCCCTGGGCAATCTCTGCCTCTCCCTGCACCTCAAGTAAGTGTGAAGTGCCCTCATTAATGTGTACCGAGATACTAGCCACCAATCTAATGCCCACCGAGGTGCTGATGCCTGCTTCAGAGAGTGGGTGTGACGGAGGTACTTCAGGACCATGGTGATCCTCCGGTGTCAGGGGTAGCTCCTGGAGGTCCTGCACTTGCCTGCTTGTTGACAGATCTAAGGGAGAACAAGGACATGTCATTAGTTAAAGTCATCACACTGTCACTGTGCATGCCGGGCACCCTGGTGAAACAATGGAGGTGTAATTCATGGTGCCATTATCTTTCAGTGATCAATGATGAATCCAGTCTGGATGCTCCCATCAATGATGAGACTGCACAAGGTTGTTTGCACCATCCCAAACTCTCAACTCAGTGCACTGCACTCTTACCTTAGTCTGACACCCCAGCCTCTACATGGCTGGTTGACCGAGGTGCATGGCGCCTCTCGAGCTTCAAGGTGTTCTGCTTGTATCTGGAGAGGATGAGATGGTGTTGGGGTCCTCCGCCAGTCCGTGACATCGCAGCATTGTTATGGGATGTCTTCTCCTGAAAGGACAGAGGAGCTTTGATTAGTCCACTCTCTACCTGCAGCGCCATTGCAGCCAGGCCAACCCCACCTGAGGAGATAAAAACAAAAAGCTAAAAGAGGAGCACCTGTCGGGGCACATCTAAATCGTGACCCTCGAGGCAGAAGGCACTCAGTCAAAGCAGCCAGTGCTCACTTCCTTGGCCAGCTCCTGTATCATTGACAGTTGGCACTCAGACTCTAACACCCCTGAGCTCCCCTGACGGCCAGCCCAAAACACTTCAACTCACTGACCCATGCCAGCATGGTACTCACCCTTCCTGAGCGCAGCAGGTCATTAAACCTCTTCCGGTATTGCACCCAGGTGCGCCGCACCATGTCGTGGCTGCGCACTTGGGCTGCCACCTCCTCCCATGTCCTCTTTGTGAAGTGCGGTGGCCTCCTCCTCCCATTTCTGGGGACAAGGGTGTCCTATCTGGCAGCCATCTCCTCCAGGAGGGCGGCGAGGCACTCATCCGAAAAATGGGGTGTGCCGAGTGCCCAGCCAACCTCACCTCCCCGCTGCCGTCTACACCTGTGTTTGTAGCCGTGATTTTGCAGCAACTCCAATACGGGCAGCCCCCTGGGCCACCATTGGACCCGGTGGCCGACAGGGCCCTGCCCACACCCGCCCCTTCTCGAACATTCTGCAGCCGGCGTTCACGTTTGGCGGGCGGTGGTCCATTTCGCGGTCGCTGCCGCTCGCCCCTGCCGAGCCTGCCCAACAAGGGCAAAATTCTACCCATAAGGTAGATAATGATTATTAAGGAGTGAGGGTGATTGGTAACTGCCATACTTATTCATTCTGGGGTAGAGTTTCCATTTTGGGCAGAATCGGAAAACTGGGTGCAAACATTGTGTTGTCTTTTTGAATGTGAAATAATGGGTGGAATTTAATGCAATTGATGCTGATTCAGTTCACCAGTTGGAGAACTGGTGGGATTAAGTGGCTGTCTGGCACTGAACTGACCAGCATCAGGTCTTCCCCGAGATTCGGGATGCTGGGGGTGGGACTGGCCAATCAAAGGCAGCTAATGCACCCAGGGAGCGGCCTAAGATCGTCGAGGGACTCAGGCCTCAGGTGAATGAGGGAGATGGGCGCTGTAGGATAGGAGGGGCAGAGGGTCAGATGCAAGGGCAGGGGGATGTCTTTTAGTAGCCATTCCCCTGCCTTGATCGGCACTAAGCCTCTTCGAAAAAAGGAATCATCCCACAAATGGCTGCAGGCATTGCTGGGCTGCTTCTTGTGGCAAGAGAAGGTCATGTCACTCAGATGTAATCCCAGAGCCACCACTAATTTATTTATTTTATTTTTTTTCTGATTCAGCAATGTTTATTAAGTCATGAAATAAAAATTGGCATGTGGCTGTATACAGAATAATTTGACATTATTTATGCTTTTTTGGCTTCTTGACACATTCAGTTTGCTTTTTCTCCTCAGTCTGTAGCTCTGGCTGCCAATTCAATGGGTGGTTACAGTACATAGGCCACGGCGGGAGGGTTAGCAAGCATGAAATGACAAAACCAGCCAGAACAATGTAAACAGTCCATCCAAACTGCTCAATCATGTAACCATATATGAAGCCAATAATAGCAGATGCAACAATTACTCGTTGAAAAGTTTGCTCTGCTAATTGTTGTCCTTTGTAGTCCATGTGGGTAGGGAACGACTTTAGGTGGGAAAGCATTTTCCAAGCTGCAATTTGCCGTCCCTGTCCAGCCTACTTCCTCCCAGCGGTACTGCTCTAGTGGACTCAGGGATAATTAGTGTCAATTGGCTCAATAGTGAGCCTAATTGACAACCTGCCACGAGTGGGCAAATTTCCTCCATGGGCTCGTTCCCACCTCCAACTTAACCATGGAAGGTTTTTGCATTGTGGGAAGGCTCTCCTGTAATTAAGTGGGCCAAGCTGCCACAGATTGCATTAAATCCAGCCCAATAGTTCAAGTTTCCACCCAAACTGAAGCATATAATCACCAATCTTCAAATCTTCCATGAATTAACACAATCACTAAGTGTAATGGAATATAATCATTTATTTCATTTCTTTTACATTAAAAATATTCATTGATATATTTAAGAGTGGTAACTGGTCCAGTTTTATTAATTCAGCAGAAAATGGGTTTATTACCAAAAAGCATTTTTAGCAAGTGCCTACTCCACCACCTGTGAGTAATCTGATTTTAAATCACTGAAAAATAACTTAAAGATTATGCTGAGCCACTTCATTGATGTGCAATGGCCAGTTTCTGAATGAATTAAATATTTTTAATGTCTAAATCTTTGAAAACTTGCCTACTCATACCCTGTATACCCAAGAAAAGAGGTCAGTTTGAAAAAACTCCTTGAACAGGCACAAATGGCAGAAACTCTGCATTCTCAATGGCTCAGATTTGTTGGTCAGTTTACCATTGACTTTAAAGAAAGCTGCCCACAAAGGTTTTGAGTGCTCCTTTAGCTTTGATTGCCCTAATTTCACTCTCTACGCCATCAGCAAAGGGATCCCTGGTATCCAGGAACTGAGAAGTAATCTAGCAGGCTGAACTGCCAATCATATTAAAGAATTACAGCAACAAAAACGGAAAATGCTGGAAAAACTCAGCAGGTCTAGCAGCATCTGTGGAGAGAAAAACAGAGTTAACGTTTCGAGTCCGTATGACTCTTCAGAGCTAAAGAGAAGTAAAAATGTGATGAAATTTATACTGTTTAAGGGGGCTGGAGCAGGTGAAGCTGGATAGGCCAGCATTAGGTGGGGACAAAGGAGAGATTGACAAAGATGTCATGAACAAAAGGACAAATGGGGTGTTAATGGTAGTGGTAAAGGCTAAAGGAGGTGCTAATAGTGGCATTAAGGTAAGAAAGCAGAATGTGATAATAGGGACAAGGGAAAGAACTTGAAAAGAACAACATGAACAAGTGACAGATGGCCCTTCTGGGGGTGGGCTGAGAGAAGGGACAGTGGTGGGAAAAAACGATTGAAAATAAGATAAAAGGTGGGGTAAACAATGAATAAAAATTAAAATAAATAAAAATAAAATATAAGTGGGTAAAAATAAAAAATGAATATTTAAAAAGGGGGTGAGGTTAGAGGAGAGAGTTCATGGTCTGAAGTTGTTGAACTCAATGTTAAGCCTTTTGCTTGCTTTTACATATTTTCTGATGATACTAGTCCAAGCTAGTGGATATTCTCCCCCTGTAGTTTATTAGTCAGTTAGCAGCCATATAGTCTTCAGTTGGCAAACATGATTTTATTTTACAATTGTTAAAGCTAATTTGAAATATTGGACTTGGCTATTTCATTAAAATCTTTAGATCTGCAATCATGAAGGAAAAGAATATTAATAAAATCTAAATAACATGTACATTATAATCTGCAAGCCAAATGGAACACCCATAGAATAGAAACTCAAATTTTGCAATATGGAAACTGATTCTCATTTATAAAAATATATATATTTCTATCACGTAGTTAAGTTTAGCTTATAAGTGTCATTTTATAATTAGAACCTTTTGACATTTTATAAACATAGTGATCAATTGGTTACATTGTACAACATGGCCTGAATCTTCTGGTCGCCGTGCGGGGGCGGGCCCCGCTCGCTGACATGTAAAATGACGTGCGGTGACGTCAGGTGTGCGTCCTGACGTCACCACGTGTCATTCAGATCTTCAGTTCGGCGGGCGCACACTGGAGCCGGCTGCACGCTGCCGATCTGTCAAAGGCCTATTAAGGCCATTTAAATACCAATTAAAATAATCAGCAGGGCAGCCTGTCCAACCTTAAGGTTGCCGGGCAGGTGAAAAGCCCAGGCGGCCTTTGCATTTTTCATGAAACCTCATCCACAGGCGGGATGAGATTTCATGAGGGTTTTTAAATGTAATAAAAAATTTTATTAAAATTCATTGACATGTCCCATGAAGGGGCATGTCTAAATCTTTTTTTTTCTTTATTTCAATTTTTCATTACCAACCTAATCTCCCTGAGGCAGTTCCATGCAGGCCCCGACTCAGCCTCCCCCCACCGCCTGCACAGGGCACGCTCAGTGCTTCTGGGCTGGGCTGGCCTTAATGGCCCCGCCCTGATAAAATGGTGGCACGCAGCCGATCGCGGGCAGCAATCGGGTGTACACCCGCTCCAGTTCAGTCCCCCTGATGAAGGGAAAATTCTCCCCCATGTCACAGACATTCTTTTAGTGCTATGGTCCATTGCAATTGAACATCTGTCCCAATAAATCACCAATCTCTTCATAATGGATTATGAGGACTTGATAGTTTATATGAGAATAGTATAATTATCTCAGTAAGTGAGTTATGATGCTTTTAATATTATTGAAAGGCCTCAGTAATTATGGAAATGCTTGAAGAGCTACCCATACTTAAGAGAAAGAAAACTGGGAAACTGATTGATCACCCTTGATCTGAGAAAGCACTCTGTGCCAGCTTTATAATATGTTTGTATCAATGCTTACAAAGTATATTTAGAGAATCAAATCAGCTAAATTTGACTAAATTTACAATTTACTTAGTTGTTTTCTCTGAGTAGCAGAATCCATCTCGGTCAAAAAATTCACAATGTCAAATATTTTGTGCTACTGATTCTGAAAATATGAACAAAAATAGTCCAGAACTATGTTGAATTAACAAAGTCAAAAGCTATGTAACAATATCGTTCAGACAGGTACTTCACCTCAAATTCAAACAGGTCTACTGACGAGATGGCAGTACAGCAAATTACAATTTATAATTTGTCTGGATTTTCTCTGTTGCACTTTTTAAAATCAGACTATTTCTGGAATTCTAGATTGACCTTGTTAATGGTTAGCTCCAAAGGCTGCATGTATCATTGTTTTTGCAGCATCGGGCTCGCTACATGGAACTAGTCTCCACAATAGTGAATTATAGTGATAATTAGCTGCAGAAATGTAGGATAGTCTGATCCAATATTAAACACCACATTATTGTGAAAGGTTACCTCTTTGTGATACCTGATGATACAACATGTCATCTTTTTACATTAGCACAGTGGGCAGCTTAGCCAGGTGGATACTGGAGGCCTCATGCTCATACAACAAAGAGATGTTGTGGAAAGTTTTATCAGGTCTGCAAGAGTGGGAAATGTGACGGACGGTGTGACTTATTTAGGTGGGAGCCAAAATTTTGGTTTCCTCACGGCAGGCTGAGATGCAGAAATTAAGTCAATGGTGTGTCAGTAGTGGGTTGGGCCTCATTCTGTCCCATGGCAGGTTCCTCCTTGTAATACATTTGCATGAATACTCATTATATTAAAACCCTTTGTTATTAAGTGCGTCCTTCAAGATTAAGTTAGTGGCACCAGGAATATTATGGCATGCAGTTCATGTTTGTTTAAAGGTGCTGTACAACAGTCGGCTTTGTGCAGTTATATCTGCAGTTCAGCAATTTTCTTTGTTGAACCCTGTGGCACAAGGTAAGGGTACAGGAGAATAGCAGCTTGGATTGGAGGCTTGGGACTGACGAGGGTAAGTTGGTGTGATTGGAGGAGTTGGGGGGGTGGGTGCTATGGAGTAGGGCTGGGGGCATTGACAACTGGAAGAGGAATCAAAGGGAGTACAGAGGGTGTGGCCGGGGCATGGAAGAGTGAAGTGGGAAGGACCAGACATTCTGGATATGGTGGTAGGGGTGGGGGAATGGTTTCAGACAGTCAGCCATGGTAAGAAAATGAGAGGCCTAAAGGGCAGTATACATGTGGTCCATCTCAGGCCATTTACTGGCAGAGGAAACATTCAGAGAGTCACAGTGAGGAGGTTAATTTGGTAGCGGGGTAGGTCCATCTGAAGCTAGGATACTTGATGGTCTCATAGGATAGGTCATGGGATCTACCAAAAGCTTCAAAGATGTTCGGGGGCTGGTATAAGATCAGAAGGGGAATGTTGACAGGGATGGGTGTAAGCTCGGTGGAGAGAGATCATGTCCCATTGGAGGGTGACAGGGTGCAAGGAAATTGGGGGAGGTTGAAGGGTTACAGAGTGATTGGGAGGGTCAAGGGCGATGGGGACAAGCGTGAGAGTGACAAGAGGTGGGTGGATGGGTTTTATCGCAAAACTTGTGCAATTTCTCCAGAAGCACATGCGGTACCAGGATTGGAGATTGAAGTGAAAGGAGCTCAGTGTGCTGGGTGGAGTTTTAATTATGGACAATGGAAGGAGCTGAAAATATCACTGTCATCAGTTCTATGGGTGAAAGCCATGGACACATATGTTTTCATAATACTGTCTGCCTTCTCCATGCATTTAAGCTGCTAGGATACCTATGGGTTTCATATACCCAAAACCCCTGCAACCTTGGGAGCTGGAGCTGAAGATGTGAGAAAGGAGAGCCCTTACTAGTCAACAACAGAGGTTGCAATGCCAGCAACAGGCAGCGTCAGAGAGGGAGGCTAGTCAGATGCAGCCATCCAGGGAAAGCATCGTAGAAGACAGGCACTGGCGCTTGGCAGCAAAATTGTGGCCGTGATGCAGAGTCTCATTGTTTGTCCAAGTTGTTCTTTTATAGCCCACCCATACCTGCTGCATTGTGAGCTAAAGGCAGGTTTCACTAATGAAAAACTTCCCCCTCCATGTGATTTTAATTAGAATCGCGTGGGAACTAGCAAAAAGGAAAAGAGCAGAAGTGCCGCCCAATTCCGGTTCCGTCATCAGGAACAGCACACCATGGATAAAATACCACTCAGGGCCTCACTTTAGAACAGTAATTTTGACTGACACCCCTTTAGGATATGTCCCCATTTGATAGCCTTTGCTATATCCCTAAAGTCTATGGGTCCTGACAACACCCCAGCAGTCATGCGGAAGACTTTTGATCCAGAACTAGCTGTGTCCATTGCCAAACTGTTCCAGTACAGCTACAACACTGACTTCTACCTGACAATGTGAAAAATTGCCCAGGTATGTCTATCCACCAGGCAGTAGCAGGTAGCCAATCTGTGGAATTAAATGCGGATTGGAGATGCCACTGGGACATCCTGGTAGCAAAAGGGCCTCCAACTGAAAGCCATGTGTGGCAGGCGCCTGGGGGCAACATGCCGGCGGCTGACCTGGGAAGCCCGTGAGGCTTCCTGTTTTAACTCCCCCAACCAAAGCCGCAGCCATCAGCAGGCTCCAACTGTGACCACTGGCCATCCTGTCGTCTTCCACAGGGGTAGCCTGGCAGCTGTGATCACTGATTATTTTATTCAATACCTGTTTCAGAGTGTGCCTCAAGATGGGGATGTCCTCGCATTACCCTTCTGAGATTGGCAGCACCTATTTCTGCTAGTGCAGCTGACATTTTTCCAAGACTGCAAGCACTCTGATTGGACACACGGTGTCGGGATCCACCCACCATCTCCCAGAGGTGGCTCTTAATTGACTGTCTTCAGGAAGATTTCCAAGCTAGGTACCCTGAGATTCAGAGCGGGGTCAAGACCCAGAAATGGTTCGACTAACACTCACACCCTAAGAACATAAGATTCTTCCCTATTTTTGGAGTTTGGTTTGTAAAAATCTATTTTCACTGCTTCTGTAAGACTTTCACTGGATCATAGTTCACTGCACAACATTTTTTCAGTTCTCTATCTGGCACACAACTGATTTTATTGTTCAGACTGACAAGAGCTTGTGCTATTTTTCTAACATTGATTCTAAGATTGGAACAGAGTGTTGTATTTAGCTTTATTGTCACAATGTTGGTCAACTGAACGATAGTTTAGTAGCAGTGTTTGCAGTAAAGTGCATTAGTTGATTTAAACATCCTCAGGGTTATTTTCTATAGAAAACTACATTAATTGCAGTAATAGCAGTAGATTGGCAGCAGTATCTTGAACCTCATTTTTACACTGGGGATCTGAGTTCATGTTAGTTTCTTGAGTTCGAAGCCCATATTAAAACTATCATAGCTGTAATTTTTCTTCATAGCAGAAGCTGTCTTTTATAATTGGACAGGTTTCAGTTGCAGACCCAGATAAATTTTTATAGTTTATATATAGCAGGATCTCCGATCATAAGAATAAGGACACAAAAACTAGTTTTGTGTCATCTGAGCATGATACCAAAATGAATGTGGTGCAAGACTGAAAAAGTAATTAAAGAATGCTATGAATAAAAATCATGAACTTGAAAACCTGCAAGCTGTGACCCAGCAATTACATTCCAGTCATGCCTGGCTATGTTCTGCAGTTCTGACCACACTGAAGTTTACAAGATCTGTGGCAGGACAGCCCGTTGTTATGGGCCTGACAGCACTTGTGCTACTATGGGCATATCTCAGGTATTTACCTACCCATACCCCAATGGCCAATCAGATCCCCGCCACCATCCCACACCCCCCACGAGACCTCATTTGCAAGCCCTGTTCAGCTCCTTTTACAAGGGAAACAATACAAACATTTCCAAAACTTTATTTTTAAAAAGCCTATATATATGAGGGTCTGGGCTGTTTCAGTAGCTTGGATGCTCCCCTGACCTCCCACCCCAGTTCATCAAGGGAAGAACATGACTGGCAAGTTAGAGCAGTCCTCAAAGTCCTACAAGAAGCAGATTTGATGTTAAACAACAAATGTGAATTTCCAAGGCCTAATATAAAATTCATAGGGCATATTGTGCAAGCTTCGGCAATTATGGTCGACCTGCAGAAAACCAAGGTCATTAGAGAATTTACACAGCCTAAAAACATCACAGAATTACAAAGATTCCTTCAGGTGGTCAACCAAGTAGGCAAGTTCCTACCAAACTTGGCAGAAAAAAATGAGTCATTATGATAGTTGTTGAGAGAACGTCATCAGTGGTGCTGTAACATGGACCAACAAAATTATTTTGACAAGATTGAAAAACTCAATTTCACCAGAAATCCTAGCGCACTACGATCCAGTGTTGCCAACAATTGTAGCAGCGGACACATCATCTACAGGCTTGGGCGTAGTGCTGTTTCAAGCCCAAAAAGATGGACAAAGAAGACCAGTTTATTACATCTCAAGATCTCCCATAGACACATAGAAGAGGTGTGCAGCCATTGAGAAAGAAGCATTAGCAGCCACATAGGCCTGCGGGAAATTCTTTAATTGGATCTTGGGATTAAGGTTTAAAATTGAGACTGACCACAAACCTTTGTTTACTCTTCTAAACCTAAAGTAAATTTCAAAATTGCTATCTAGAATTCAACATTTTGGGCTGATACTCATGAGATACGATTCAGTTACTAAATACTTTCAAGGGAAGTACCAGATGACAATGGATGGGTTGTCAAGAATACAACTGGAAGGAGTCAAGCTGGAAGATTTAAATTTTATTGAGGAAGTGAAAAGATATACTTTGCCGATCACAAAACACTTACCAACCACTAAGAGATTACAAGAAATTAAGCAAGCACAACAGCAGGATGACGATTGCATCAAAATAGAGGAGTATACTCCTAACAACCCAATACATTGCCAATACATCGAACAGAGGAAACATCTCACAATTATTGATCATTTCTTAGTTTTTAACAATAGACTAGTTATCCCAAAATTGCTTCAACTAGACATTCTACAAATAATCCATCAAGGTCACTTGGGAATAGCAAAATGCAGAGCAAGAGCCCAACAGTTGGTTTGGTGGTCAAGCATCAGTCACTCTGTTGAAGAGTTAATCTCAAATTTCCTTACGTGTGCAATGAATAGTCAACAACAGAGCGAACCACAGTCACATTCCACTTTTCCTTCAAGGCCACAGGAGCGCCTGGGAATGGATTTATTTGAATTCAAAGGTAAAGTTTTCATCATCGTCATTGATTCTACTCCAAATGTCTGTGAGTAGACGGCACAGTACCATGGCAGAGGCAATCATTCTATCACCAAGAAAAATCTTTGCGGCACATGGCAGCCCGGACGTTGTGGTGTCAGACAATGACCCTCATTTGCTAGCGAGCGTCCTACAACTTGTGTGGTTTAATGCACCTGACTAGTTCACCTAGATATCCTCAGTCAAATGGAGGAGCACAAAGAGGAGGTTGAACAATCAAGGAATTGATAAAAATGAACAGTTATTAACTTAGCCCTTCTTAACTACAGAACCTCACCGCTTAAAAAACAGATTCTCGCCATCAGAACTATTGATGGGAAGATGGCTGTGAACACAACTCCCAGCTTGACAACAAACGCTACAACCTATTATTATCTCAGATGATCATGGGAAAGTTAGGAAGCGTAAGGAGCAACAAAGAGACAGTCAAGCTTGTAATTTCAACTTCAGGCACAGAGCACAAGACTTGAAAGTGCTGTAGCCTGGGGAGAGAGTGTGGACACAAGATCAACAGAAAGAAGGCATTGTAATGGAAAGAGCTTCACAGCCAAGATCTTATAGAATTGAGATGGACCAGGGAAATATCAGAAGGAACCAAAGACCCTTTATATAATTGGGAAGGAAACCAATAGAACCTTGGGCATACTGGATGGTGACAAGGAACCTGAAAGAAGTAGAAACTGTACAACCACCCAGGTGGAAGACACTCCTATCGAGCAACTAGAGAGTGCAGTTCAACCTCGAACTAAAATCAGGACCCGATCAGGGAGATTGGTCAAGGCACCACAGAGACTAACTTTGTGAAGTCTGAGACTTTGGGGGAGATGTAGGAGTGTGTAAAGACTTGTGGCGGGGGGTAGGGGGGGTGGTGGTGGTGATGTAAAGTAAAGGGTTAACATCAGGAGCACCTATACAGATGTAACTAATGATGTAACTATGATACAATGCCAGATGATTAAGTGATTAAGAGACTGAGATCTGGTGGGAAGCAGAAGTACAATCTAGTGTAAAGTGTTGAGGTGAATTTAGATCTGTAAATAAACAAGAATGGTTTTTACAAATAACAGTTCATGATAGCAATCTTAGGGTTACAGGAAAGCCCTAAAGAAACCCCATCTAGACCCCGAACCCAAGGCAAAATGGGTGATAGTGGGTTGACAGCTCTTTTACACGGCTCCCAATTTTTAAATTAAATCTGAGAAAAAGTAAAAGCTACTGATTCACAATAACCAATTTTACAGTATTGCACAACATCAAGATCTACTTCAAAGATTGACTGATTTGCAGAATAGCCTTATAGCTAGGGTCATTAAAAGCCCTAAGTGACATTCCTGAAGTGTCAGAAAATAATATGAATGAATTGCCCTTGTATTGCTTACTGAGATATAACTCATTTGTTTGCAGGCGCACACAGCACTTTAATACTGCTGAAATAATCTGTGGCTGTTGTATTGGTTTTCATATTTATCCCAGTATAATTTACAAAAATAGGGGAATATCTGTAATCTGTATTTTATTGAGCAGTTCATTTCTGTTTAAATGATTGTTTGTTTAATCCTTTCCCTTTCTCATAGTGCAAACTGGAATATCAGGCATGTGTTTCAGGCAAGCAGATCTCAGTCAAATGTGAAGGACGGTGCCCTTGTTCCTCAGATAAATCATCAGTTGAAGGAAAAGATGAAAAGCAAGGTAAGTCTTAATATTTTATTGGCTTTTTAAAATGACATTTTGCAGAATGAGTTTTGTACTCCTTGGTTTAGTGAAGGTGTTGGAGTATAAGGGTGAAGAATGATAATTCCATACATGTCTTATTTCCTTTGTGTTGGAAATACAACATATATGCATGTTATTTATAATGCATTTAAGTGCTGTGTTTTTTCAAGATTCTACTATTTCAGTCAATTTGTTTCAGAATGATTTCAGTATTAATGGTGCTTCAAAGAACACTTCCTTATGTAAAAACTAAAGAAGTTGTCTTCGGTTTGGAGTTTCCTATCCCAATGCAGGACAAATAGATGTCAGGCAAGCAGAAATGGAGGCATGTGGAGGTCTTGACCCCATAACCAGAGCTGGCTATTTTGATCAGAGTGGGAGCGGAGGTGGGTCGCAAGACTGCACACAGCATTTCCGCTCTTGTCGGCTCCATCGCTGGGTGAATATTTTAGACCCCACAATTTTTATGGAGTCAGGCCGGCTGCTAAAGACGACGTGGTCCATGACAACTCAGAGTTGTTGTGAACCATGGGGAAACCCTAGTTAGGAGTCAGGAACCTTTTGACAGATAAGTTCAAAGGGTGTTGACAATTTAACATGTCACAGTGTAATGCTGTATGGTAAGTTACATATGTTTTTAATATAGTGATAACAATAGGGCTTTGTTCTTAAAAGGTAAGTGACTATTAAATTAGCCAGCATTGTGAAAGTGGAAAAGCATTCGGATGCATTACAGTACATTATCCAATGGGTAAATTGTTTTCCTGCATTGAACAGAATTGGTATTCAGATTTGACTTTGTCAATTAGCCGCTATGATTTAATCTTTTAATTGACTGACAACTCAGGCATATGCTCCCCTCCTTTTAAGAACATAAGAAATGGGAGCAGGAATAGAACATTCAGCCCCTTAATTCTGCTCCATCAATCAATAAGGTCATAGCTGATCTGATGTGGACTTAACTCCACTTTCCTGCCTGTTCCCCCATAACTTTTGACTTCCTTGCCAATCAAAAATCTCTCGAACTTAGCCTTGAATATATGCAATGACCCCGCCTCCACCTCTCACTGGGGGAGAGAGTTCCAAACACTAATGACCCTTTGAGAGAAGAAATTCCTCCTCATCTCCATTTTAAATGGGAGACCTCTTATTTTGATACTGTGCCCCCAGTTCTAGACATCCCCATGAGGGGAAGCATCATCTCCATATCTACCCTGTCAAGCTCCCTCAGAATCTTATGTGTTCCAATAAGATTACCTCTCATCCCTCTAAACTCCAATGAGTATAGGCTCAAACTGCGAAACATTTCCTCACAAGGTAGCCGCTTGTTCCCAGGAATCAGCCTAGTGAATCTTCTCTGAACTGCCTCCAATACAAGTGTGCCCCTCTTTAAGTAAGGTCACCAAAACTGCATATAGTACTCTAGGGCCTGAATTTTATACTTCGCAGGCGTGCACGATCTGTGGGCCCAGGAGTGACCGGGTAATGGACTGCCGACCGCGATCGGCCCCTAACCATGATTTCACGCTGGCTGGCCAATTAACGGCTAGCCGGCGTGAAGCGCACACTGAAAAGCTCAGTGGTGCCGGGGTGGGTGTGGGAAGAGGGCAAGTGATGAAGTCACCACAGGCACAGGTGAGTGTTGCGAGAGAGTTCCCTGAAGGCAGACAGCGCCCTCATGGAACTGCAGACCTGCAAATAATTACAAAATGGTGTAAAAAGCTGCAAAAAAAAATCCATGCATCACAATCAAGCACCTCAGAGTATACCTCATAAAAATGCTGTCCCCAGATATTTATTTTTATTTTATTTCCTAACAGAGATTTCATCCCACCCTTGGATGAGTTTTGATGAAAAATGTAAAGGCCACCTGGCTGAATCAGGCCACGAAAAATCGCAGACAATTGCGCCATTAATGGGCTTAATTGCCCTCTTAATTGTCGGTGAGCGCATTTCCGACTTTTACGTGCACCTGCTGAGCGAAATATCATGCGAATGAGCGATGATGTCAGGACGCTCGCCCGATGTCACCTCGCATAATTTTGGTTGCGCGCCTGCCAGTAAGGCGTAAAATTCTGCCCTCGGTGTGGTCTCACCACTCTGGTACAATTGTAGCAAGACTTCACTATTATAGTCCCTTCCCCTTGCAATAAAGGCCAACATTCCATTTGTCTCCTTAATTATTTTCTGTACCTGCATGCTGACATTTTGTGATTCATGTACAAGGACACTAAGGTCCCTCTGTAGTGTAGCATTCTGCAGTCTCTTTCAATTTAAGTGATACTCTGTTTTTCTATTCTTCCTTCTAAAGTGGACACCCTCACATTTCCCCACATTATATTCCATCTGCCAAATTTTTGTTCACTCCATTTTTCTTACCTCTCAGATTCTTTGGGCAAGACTTTCCGGTCATGCCAGCAGCCGACATTGTCGTGAGTGGGACGGGAAAATTTGGAGAGCAGCCAAAAGCAAACTGACTAACTGCCCCTAATATATTTATATCCTTTCTTAAATAAGGGGACCAAAACTGCACACACTACTCCAGATGTGGTCTCACAAATACCCTATACAACTGTAGCAAAACATCCCTACTTTTTATATTCTATTCCCCTTGCAATGTTCCATTTGCCTTCCTAATCATCTGCATACCAATCTTTTATAATTCATGTTCCAGAACACCCAGGTCCTTCTGTACCTCAGAGTTCGGCAATCTCTTTCCATTTAGATAATATGCTGCTTTTCCATTCTTCCTGCCAAAGTGGATAAGTTCTCATTTTGCCACATAATATTCCATTTGCCAAATTTTTGCCCACTCACTTAACCTATCTATATCCCTTTGTAGACCCCTTATTTCCTCGTCACAATTTACTTTCCTACCTATATTTGTGTCATCAGCAAATTAGCGCACATTCATTTGGCTCTTTCCTCCAAGTTATTGATATAGATTGTGAAAAGTTGAGGTCCCAGCACTCATCCCTACGGCAGTCCACTTGTCACATCTTGCCAACCCGAAAATGACACATTTACGCCTAGTCTATTTTTCCTGTTAGCTAACCAATCCCCTATCCATGCTAATATGATACCCCCCAATGCCATAAGCTCTTATCTTGAACAGTAACCTTTGATGTGGCATCTTGTCAAATGCCTTCTGGAAATCTAAGTATAGCACATCCACATGTTCCCCTTTATCCACGTTGTTTGTTACTTCCTCAAAGAACTCAAAGATCAATTGTCAATTTAGTTCTGATCTCATCCTTCATGAACAAAGCGACACCATCCCTTTGCCCTTTCCTCCTGTCCTTCAAAAATGTCAGATATCCTTGAATATTTAGATCCTAGCCTTGGTCACCTTGCAACCATGTCTCTGTAATGACTTTCATATCAGACTTATTTATTTCTATTTGTGCTATCAATTCAGCTACCTTTTTATGCAAGCTGCAAGCACTCAGTTAAATAGCCTTTAGTTCTGTCTTTTTACTGTTGTTTCTCTACTCTGACCTTCTTTGCTGGTGCACTCTTATGTTTGTATGTTCTGTCCCTTATTGTCGCACTCTGGTTATCATAACCAATATATTTACCCTGATTATCCTGCACTATTGCCTTGTCTATTTGCTTAAACTTTTCAAATCTCCTCTCACTTGAGTCCCTCCACCCTCCCATGACTATTAAAGCCCTTTCTACAGCCCTTGTTATACAATTTGCCAGGACACTGGTCTCAGCTAGGTTCAGGTGAAGGCTATCCCAGCTCTCTCTTTCCCCAGCGCTGGTGCCCATGCCCCATGAATTGAAACCTTTTTCTCCCACACCAATCTTTGAGCCACCCATTCAACTCTCTGATCTTGTTGACCCAATGCAAAACAGGCAGAGGTTCTGCACCTAAACTTGGCCACAGGAAAACTCCATGAAAATCTGGTGTGTAAAAGTCCCAGTGATGTTTACAATCATACTGGTCTACAAGAAATGTTGCTGGAATGGCCGAGTAATTTCTGTCCCAAAACCTATTGCTCTAGCCACGGTTGGAAGACTTTTTTTAAATTTGTGATGGTGTTGTAATTAAATATAGCATTATCAATTGTGCAATTGCTCCATGCATCTATTTACATAATTTAAATCTTTTTGATAATTGGCCTAAGCCATTAAATGCAGGATAGTTGCAACTCACTGCACTCTAATAGGAGTAGTGCTTCTTTTCTTGTATCTGCAAACTGGAGACCCTGTATTCTCTGGCAGGACTGCCAGACATCTTCCCTGAACCTTGTTGCAGCAATAATAATTCCGATTATTCTGTTTTTTCAAATTGCTTCAAACCTGTAGGTCCTGCAATAAACTATTTCGTGTCTCCCAGTAGGTGAGTTCCCAGCCACAGGTTATTTCTGACAACAGTTGCTTGCCTTAAATATTATATTAAGGCTGACCCCAAAAAGATAACGGCTGATTGTTTTGTTTCTGCATCCCGACCCTGCCCTTGGGAGAAAATGTGGGTTGGGAATCCACACATGCCAGTTTCAGAACCCAGAGAGTGAGGAGGTGACCAATTAAGTGCTATAACCCCCAACTTCCCCCCTCCCTGCCACTGCCACAACCAGACCCTTCAAAAATGGCCCTGAGGCAGGACCAGACCAGCAAACCAGCACACCAACTAGTGATGGAAAATTGCGGATCTGTCCACCTCCAGTCCTGCCTCTGTAGTCTTTTAAAAATTTGACCCATGATGTCAGGTGGGCATAAATTGCACTCCACTCTTTCAGCTTGTGTCAATTAGCAAGTCCTACAAACATGAGGTTTAGTATACCAGGCTCCTGGTGGTGTCACAGGCTATAGCTGGACGCCTCTTTCACTTGTCTCATGGCAATGTCTGTGGAATGCAAAAAAGCAACAGACCTTAATATTGTGAAGGTTTTCACTGGGACATACTGTAAAACATTAAGCCATCAAAGAATTTTTTTCATTGTCCTAATGACCATAGACGTAGGGTGTGCCTCATTTTAATATTTTGTACTGCCCATATTCGAGGCTGATTCCTGAAGAGGTTAAGTATAATCTCTGAGCAGCTCCCTGGTTTTTAAAATAACGGTGCAGCATCAATTGTTCTAAAATAAAGGAATCATGGCTGCTACCAAGGTAGCAAACATGCAAATGCTTCACTCAGTACCAGTAGCCACAGACAAACTTAATGTTCGTGTAAATAGTAAAATTGAAGGGCATGGACTGTAGATGCCACCTGCATTTTGAGGAAACCTGACACATTAAATGTGCAGGAATTCATCTTATTTCTGGTGTGGTGGATATCTATGGGGAAAGTGATAAAAGAGTTTTCCTTAGCAAAGAAGAAATTTATCACCTACTTGATGCATTGGTATAATACTGGTTGTGTGGTTTGACAGATATTTGACAACCTGCTGTTGTTTGAAGGAACCAGTAGCATAGAAGTTCAAAATACTTTGCAACCATTGACAGATCTATCCTTGTCTGAAATTGATCTGAATTGAGCTGAATATCTAGCTCAAGGAAACAATATATTTCTGCTACTGCCTCCTTCATTGCAAATATTCATGGCCAATAATATGTCAAGATAGATGCTCCATGGGCTATGATGTATACAGTTGAATAAAAGGTGTAACATGATCTGCCAAGGTATAAACTTAGCTCCCTTCCAGGACTCCTCTGACCCTTTTCTGTCCCCTACAACCAGCAAGTATAATGATATTCCTATCGCACATCATGGTTAGAACTGCAGCAAAACTGCATTAGATAGCATTGAGCAAACAACACAGAACTGGTAGTTAAAATTTCAGTAACAAACAGACAAATGTGCTAGGGTAAAAAAAATCAAAATATGTGCCACTAGCAACTAATTAAATTTGCCTCAGAAAAATTGAACACTTCTCCCAAGATTGAAATCCCAAAATAGCTGACTGGGCATTTGAATAGGCATTTTCAGCTAGCAGTACTTTCCTGGCATTATGACCAGGTTATGAGTAAAATAGGTGATTTAAATAAATTTGCCATTTCTGGTAAATTAAGTTAAAATTAAACAATTTTTCCACCTCATTTTGAAGGTAGGGCATGTAGTATGAGTTTGGAAAGTGCTCCTCTGGCACTAGCCTATTGTGCTGTGAAATGCATTGCATTTTGGGTAATCAGCAGACCTAAGATCTACCCAATAATGGACACCACCCAATGGGCACCTATGGAATTGGTTCCTATTATACTATTAGGCTTTTCTTTGTATATGTGGTTTCTCTTTGTCCTGCTTCTTCATGTTTATTAACTTATGATGTGGTGATATCTTTATTGTGACAAGGGACAAGCAAGCACTCTCTTAAGGTTAGAGGAGCAGAAGCAACAAGGCCAATCATTAAGCAGTTGCAGACAGTTTAGCTGATGCAGATGGAATGGAGAAAAGCAGGAAAAGGAGGTGGGGAAATGAGAAGTGAAATTGGAAATGGAACTTGGATGATCCAGCTGATGAGAGAGTTTGGGAATAGGATGAAGTAAAGAGTAAGGAAAAAGATTGGGGATGGAGTGTGATGAACCACATTTCTGTTTCATTCATTTCACCTAAACACAATCATATCTGAGCATATTTGTTTAAAAAATTGGGGATAAGAAGACAATGAGTTTCCCGTAACGCAGTCAGGTTCAGCTGGAACAAGAAAAAAAACTGCAACAACAGAAATTGGGTCCAATATTTCAGTACAATATTTTTTAAAAATTGCACTGGCCTTAGTCAGGTGTTTAGAAACCTTTCACTTATTGAACAATGAATTAGGTGAATTGCTTGCAGAGCTGAAAATAATCTGAGCTCCCTTATGTGCTATTGCAAGAGGCTACTGCATTGGTAAATCTTATTTGTCAGAATTACATGATGGTTTTCCATTTTAGGCAGTTACAGATAAATATGATTTTCAGATCTCTTGGTCCCAGTCTATGTATTTAACATTTCCCTGTTTGTTCAGTTCTTTCATCCCTACAAACTTTAAACTCAGTTTTAGCTGTCAACAAATTGATAGTTGGTTAAAATAATTGCTTGTGTCTTTTGTTGGTGATGCAGGTCGTAATTTTTTAACTAAAAGCTATGCTGGAAGGGGTGTTATTAATTTGATGATAAAGCAGGATTCTTCATCTTCATTAAAAATCTTCATTTTAAAAAAAATGTGTAGAAGTAATAGGAAAAATTGAAGCTTTTAAGTAAGGAGCGTTAACATGCAGATTCAGTTGAGTGTGAATGCACTGAGAATGTAAAGTAATCTCTCTGTAACAGATTATCGGGTCAAACAAAATCAGTGACCTTGCAGTCTACTGAGAATAAAAGGTGAAAAAATGTTATATTGTTTGGATACCAAAAGTCATGAGTCAATGGAGATGTAGAAATAATCTCAGTGTCACTGCTAATCTTTGCAAATAGCATTTATTTTACACGAGTATTGGAAATGCAGTCTCCAAAGCCTCAACATAATAAGCGTCTCGCTTTCTTGACAGATTTCTGTATTGGAGATTAAGAATTTATGTAATGTACATTCAAAATTGGAATCCTAGAAAACCATTAATAGCTAAACATTTGTGCTCAAATTTACATTGTTGTAAGATGTGACTTAGAAGAATGTCTCAAAAGGATATAAATTTAGTTGCACAGCATTTTCCAGGCACTAACTGACTTACTAAACCCCCAAAGTGGTGGATAGGAAGTGAGTGTACGTTGCCAACCATGCATTGCCTACCCCAGAAACAGGCATTAGGTTGTTTGCATTAGGGGCTTAATACCTGTCTGAGGCCCAAACTGCAAGGTTGGCCTGAAGCAGCCAGCACCAGCCCCAGCTGTCGTGCTGTCTCCCCAGCTTCTGTGTGGGCCCTGTGGTTGCTGTGGTGACTGTCGGCTGGGTCTGGTGCAGCCCACCGGCTAGTAGCAGTAGTGATGGAGAGCATGAGGTGAATAGACTTTACTGTTCGGGATTCCTTGGGATTTTTGCGAGGGGTTTCAGTGGGCTTGCGGGGGTGAAGCTAGTGCTGTGGGCACGAAGTGGATGGCAGGCTGCTCTCAACTGTTGGGCTTAAGGGTTGAGCTCTCAACATATTTGATTTTTTTGTCTCCTCATGGTATCTTTTTTATACTCAACACATTTTGTGCCAGTGGAATAGTCATTGAACTGGAACGCTCATGCATTCAGTGTGCTTTTTCCAGCCTTAGAATCCCAATCCCACATTTAATGAATGTGAGCAGCCACTCCCTCTCCCAATTATCACTTCTTTTGCCCCACTAATCTCACGCCATGCACTTTATTTTCCCATACATTTTAAATTAACCGATCTTCAATGACTCATCACCAGCTGGCTGTTTGTGGTATGCTGGCTTGATGGAAATGAGGCCCACTGCCAATATTGGGCTGACACAGGCCTCAAGACTCAGATGTAGGGATCTTATCTTGCCCTAAAATGGATATGCTCAAATTTCTCTCCCGATGTATCTGACCATTCACAGTTAATTAGAAAAGAAATCACTCATGAACCATTACTAGATACGTTAGAACAATAATGTTGAAAATATCGTCTCATGTTTTATTTCCTTTACCTTAACTATGAGAGAGTGCCATGCATCCAGTTTGATAACAATGAATGGAATCTTATTGTGTGGAGGAATCGGAAAGAGGACTCACAAGCCATTATTCTCCAGGAAGCTAAAATTATATGTCACAAGTTTTATTTATTTTAAAGCCCCTTTTTGCAGCAACCAAACAATGGACTTCATTTTAGCTAATAATCTGTACATTAAATGAAAATGGTTTTCACTGTATCATGGTGACATTTTTTAAAAATAGGGGGAGATTTTGTCTGCGAACAGGAAACAAGAGGGTCATTAGGGCAGTGATATAGACTTAGATGTAAGGATGCCTCCCTAACTTACAGCACATGTGCACACTAGCTATTTTACGGCAGTGGATGCCGAGACATCAGAATGTCTTGCTATGGAGAGGTGGGACAGCATTAAAAGTTTTAAACTAGGATCCCACTGTGCAATTGGTAGCCTATTTTAACTTTTACAACTGTTATATGGGCTACCCAGGGGCCGGGAAAGCTGGCAGCAAAGCGGAGGTGGGGATTGCCAGCTCCACAAAGTAACTGCTATATCTAGCACTGCTTCTTGGCTAGGAGGAGCAGGAGTGCCCCCCACCACCATCCCTCATGAAAGCCATTGGCTTCCTCTGTGCCAATTGCAGACTTTCTTCTCTGCTGCAATCAGCAATCTCTCCCTCTAGTTCTCATTGCTGACCTTACACTGCTGCCACCATAGATCCTCTTCCTCTCACCTTCTCCCCACCTCTAGTATCCAGCCAAACTCCCATTGATTGTCGGGACTGTCCACAAAGGCTCCCACCCTCAGCCTTCGTCAACTTGTTTACTGATTTTCTCTCCTAGCTGCCTTTAATCACAGAATCACAGAATGTTATGGTGCAGAAGGGGACCATTCAGCCCATCATTTCTGCACCGGCTCTCCGAATGAGCATAATGACTTAGTGCCATTCTCCTGCTTTTTCCCTAGACCCTTGCACATCATTTCTATTCAGATAACCATCTAATACCCTCTTAAATGTCTTGATTGAACCTACCTCCACCACACTTCCAGGCAGTGCATTCCAGATCTGAACCACTCGTTGTGTGAAAAGGTTTTTTCTCACATCACATTTGCTTCTTTTGCAAATCACTTTAAATCTGTGCCCTCTCATTCTCGATCCTTTTACAAGTGGAAACAGTTTCCCCCTATCTACCCTATCCAACTGCCTCATGATTTTGAACACCTCCATCAAATCTCCTCTTACCCTTATCCTTTGCAAGGAAAACAGTCCCAACCTCTTCAATCTATCTTCATAACTGAAGTTTCTCATCCCTGGAACCATCCTTGTAAACCTCTTCTGCACTTTGTCCAATGCATTCACATCCTTCCTATAGCGTGGCACCCAAAACTGTACACAATGCTCCAGCTGAAGTCTAACCGGTGTCTTATATAAGCTCAGCATAACCTCCCTGCTCTTGTACTCTATGCCACTATTAATAATACCAAGGATACTGTATGCTTTATTAACTGCTCTCTCCACCTGTGCTGCCACCTTCGATGATCTAAGCACATATACACCCAGGTCCCTCTGCTCCTACATCCCCTTAAGAATTGTACCCCTTATCTTGTATTGTGTTTCCATGTTCTTCCTACCAAAATGCAACACCTCACACTTCTCCCCATTGAACTTCATCTGCCACCTATTTGCGCACTCCACCAACTTGTCTATGTCCTTTTGAAGTTCTGTACTGTCCTTACAGTTTACAATGCTTCCAAGTTTCGTATCATCCACAAACTTTGAAATTGTCCTCTGCGCACAAAGATCTAGATCATTAATATATATCAGGAAAAGCAAGGGTTCCAATACCCACCCCTGAGGAACTCCACTACAAACTTTCCTCCAGCCCAAAAAATATCCATTGACCAATACCCTCTGTTTCCTATTACTCAGCCAATTTTGTATCCACGTTGCTACTGTCCCTTTTATTCCATAACCTACAACTTTCCTCACAAGTCTGTTGTGTGGCATGGTATCAAATGCCTATTGAAAATCCATGTACACCACATCAACAGCATTACACTCATCAAACCTTTCTGTTACCTTTTCAAAAAACTCCAGCAAGTTAGTTAAGCACAATTTCCCCCTTAAAAATCCATGCTGGCTCTTCTTAATCAACCCACATTTTTCAATGTGGCCATTAATTCTATCCTGAATAATTGTTTCAAGAAGCTTCCCCACCACTGAAGTTAAACTGTCTGGTCTGTAATTGCTGGGCCTATTCTTACAACCTTTTTTGAACAAGGGCATAATGTTTACAATTCTCCAGCCCTCTGGCACTTCCCCTGAGTCTAGGGAAGACTGAAAAATTATGGCCAGTGCCCCTGCAATTTCCTCTCTTACTTCCTTCAAAATCCTTGGATATCCGGTCCTGATGCCTTGTTAACTTTAAGTACCAACAGTTTATCCAACACTTCCTCCTTATCAATTTTGAGCCCTTCAAGTGACAGAATTTCCTCCTCTGTCACCGTGGCCTCAGTAGCATCTGTTTTCTTGGTAAAGACAGATGCAAAGTATTCATTTAACACCTCAGCCATGGCCCCTGCCTCCACGTGTAAATCCCCTTTTTGGTCCCTAATCAGCCCACCTCCTCCTTTACCACCCCCTTACTATTTGTGTGCCGATAGAAGACTTTTGGATTTCCCTTTATGTTGGCTGCCAGTCTTTTCTCATAACTCCTCTTTGCTTCTCTTATTTGCTTTTTCACCTCCCCTCTGAACCTTCTGTATTCTGCTTGGTTCTCAATTGTATTTTCCACCTAACACCTGTCATAAGCACACTTTTTATTCTATCTTAATTTCTATCTCATTTTTCATCCAGGGAGCTCTGGATTTGTTTGCCCTACCTTTCCCTTTTGAGGGAATATACATACCTTGACTGTGCCCAAACCATTTTTTCTTTGAAGGTAGCCCATTGTTCAGCTACAGTTTTTCCTGCCAACCTTTGGTTCCAGTCTATCTGGCCTATCTCCGTTCTTGTCCCATTGAAGTTGGCTCTCCCCAAGTTAATTATTCTTACTCTGGATTACACATTGTCCTTTTCTATCATCATTCTAAAACTTATGATACAATGATCACTGTGTCCTAAACGTTCCTCCACTGGCACTTGATGTACTTGACCTACCTCATTTCCAAGAACCAGGTCCAACAGTGCATCTTTCCTTGTTGGATGGAACACATACTGCTGTAGAAAATTCTCCTGAACACAATCTAGGAACTCTTGTCCCTCTCTGCCCATTACACTACCACTGTCCCAGTCTACATTTGAGTAATTAAAGTCCCCTATTATAACTCCTCTATAATGTCTGCATCTCTCTGTAATTTCCCTACAGATTTATTCCTCTACATCCTTCCCACTAGTTGGCGGTCTATAGCTTACACCGAGAGATGTAATTGCACCCTTTTTGTCCCACAGCTCTAACCAAATTGATTCTGTCCTTGAACCCTCTGGGACATCCTCTTTCTCCAGCACTGCAATGCTTTCCTTAAATAATACTGCCAACCCTCCTCCCTTTCTTCCTTTCCTATCTTTTCTGAACATTTTGTACCCAGAACGTTTAACACCCAGTCCTGACCTTCCTTGAGCCAGATATCTGTTATCGCCACAACATCATATTTCCATATGGCAATCTGCGCTTGTAACTGCCCAATATTATACTCTGTGAATTCACATACATGCATGGTAATCGTGATTTAGACTCCATGACTTACTCCCTTAGTCCGACTCCACCTATTAACTTAATATTCTCTATACTAGTACTTTCTGTCTCTCCCAGTATTTTGTGCACCCTGCTATTCCTCTCTAACATTGTCTCCTGGTTTCCACACCTCTGCCGAGTTAGTTTAAAGCCCTCCCAACAGCACTAGCAAAACGTCCTGCAAGGAACTCACTCCTGGCTCTGTCCAGGTGCAACCCGTCCGGCTTGTACAGGTGCCATCTCCCCCAGAGCCAGTCCCAGTGTCCTTGGAATCTGAAGCCCTCCTTCCTGCACCATCTTTCCAACCATGCATTCATCTGCCTTATCCTCCTATTTCTGTACTCACTTTTACGTGGGACTGGGAGTAATCCGAAATTACTACATTTAAGGCCCTGCTTGCCAATTTTCTACCTAGCTCCTTAAATTCTGATCGCAGCACCACATCGCCCTTCCTACCTAAATCATTGGTAACAATGTGTACTTCGACCTCTAGCTAATCACCCTCCCCCAGAAGAATGCCCTTCAGCCACTCGGTAACATCAGCTAACAGTCAGCTTGTTGGTGTTAAACAATTGGAGGTTGTCTGTATCAATGATTCAGTTCAGTTGGAGAGTGGGGCTAGGGGCTGTCAGAACTATTCAGTTAGATTTTTCTCCTGCTTTTGTTGCATATGAACTTGTCCGAAAAGGTTTTAAGATTAATTGGTGAATTTTTTGAGCCACAGTTAAAGAATAGTTATATAGCACTTCTCCCAAAATAAGTTATATATAAATAACAAACAAGTTGCTCAAATGTAACTTTTAATAACTTTTGTTAAAGAAACATTCTGGGGCAGCCCAACTTAAGGTTTTTTTTCCTTCAAGTCTATTTGAACTCACTCTTTAAGATAAGTAGACCGTTCCGTGAGTGAATCCATTAACTGGTCTTATTTATTGCTGACACTACACTTGCAAAATTGCTAGAGTTTGAAAATAAAACAGGGTGTTGGATTGATGTAATGATATGTTTTACTTAATTCTGCTGAGGTTGCTATATTTAAAATGTTCTTACAGTACACAACTGTGATGTGTGTTGCAAACTGTTGTGCTGTTTTATACGAGTGCAGTTCTTGGTTATGTTCTATGATTTTGATAGCTATTTATTTGGTAGTGCACCCATTGGGGAAATCCTTTTGTTACCATGCAATTGACAGCAGGAGAGTCAGTATTTGTCTCAAACACCCAAAGGATATGTGAAGACTGATATTAATGATTAATAACAGTATAATCGATTGCAAACCCTATGCTGAAGGTATATCCATGTGAGAATGCAACATTCAGTTCCTTGTCCATACTCCTCCAAGCCATGTTGTTGTTCGCCATCTTTTTTTAATGATTACATTTTTTATTTCCAAATCAACTATTTTGACAAGGTCAAGGCTGTTTATAGATCTTTACTATGCACAAATTGGCTGCATTGTTTGTGAACAGTGACTACACTTCAATAGTGCTTCATTGACTGTGAAATAGTTTGCAATTTGCTGAGGTCAAGCAAGATGCTGTATAAAGCAAGTTCTTTATATTTTTATATGTCCACAATCATCAATAATAGATGAGTGAAGCTCCAACAACATTCAAGAAGCTTGACACCATATAGGAAAAAGAACCCACTTGATTGGGACCCCATCTATTACCTTGAACATCTACTCCCTCCACCACCAGCACAGGGTGGCAGCAGTGTGTACCATCTATAAGATGCACTGCAGCACCTTGCCAAGCCTCCTTCAACAGCAGCTTCTAAACCTATGACTTCTACTACCTAGAAGAACTGGGACAACAGATGCATTGAAATACCACCATCTCAGGTTCCCCTCCAAGGCACACTCCATGCTGACTTGGAATTATATTGCTACTCCTTCATTATCACTAGGGCAGTGTTGTGGAACTTCCTCCTTAAAAGCTTTATTGGTGTACTTACACCATGTGGACTGCAGCGTTCAAGAAGGCGGCTCACCACCGCCTTCTCGAGGTCAGTTAGGGATAGGCAATAAATACTGGTCTAGCCAGCGATGCTCACATCCCACAAATGAATTTAAAAAGTCAAATTATTTTATTTTGTCAAATCAAAAATTAATCTAGATTCATGTCTTAAGATTTTAAAATCAGAAAATGTTTGAAAAGACTATCATTTTATTTTTAAAAAAATCATTCATTCACCAGATTTTCAGATTTGGTTCTGGTAAAGGGCCATCATAAAGCGTTGGCTCTGTTTTCTCCCTGCAGATGCTGCGTGTTTCCAGCATTTTCTGTTTTTGTTTCAGATTTCCAGCATCCTCAATGTTCTACTTTTCAACCACTTTTAGTCTGTTCCTATCTATAGGAACACAAGTGAATTCCCACATAATGCTCACCATCTTCCTACACTTAAATACAATTAATATACAATTAACAGATTCCCTTTTGTCTCTTTAAATAAAAATTAGAGTTTATATGTACAACCACAAAGCACTATGTTGTGAGACACCTTTCTTTTAGGATCCCTAACAATTTCTTTGCACATGCATTTCTTCTTTGTAAAACAATCAGACACTTGATGCCTTGCACCCAGCCATTTAATTTTGGAGATTTCCTTTCTTTCCAGCATTCGTTTCAAGCCAGCAAGGTCAATCTGCAACCTTTTCTCACTCATACTTTTCGTAGAGTGGACGTTATCACACAAGGAACAATTTGTCTACATAACATTCAATTGGCATACTATCTTCAGTATGACCAGCATACAAAATATTACTTAAAATGTTCTACAAATAGAATCCCATACCCACTACCTCCACAACAGCCAGTTTCACCAGCTAGAGTACTTTTAACCACCATTTTTATTTCCTTAACTTTTCAAGCTAAAGGACAATATTTCCTATTCTCACCCATCAGAAATATTTTGAAACCAGTTGCATTGGTATATCCAACAGGAAGATTGGCACATAAAGCATTGCTAAAAATGACTCGTTTCATGCTCTTTGGGTCACCTAAGGATGCATTTTTCCATATTTAACTTTCATAATGGTTTATTTGCTTTTAAAACATTTTCTACTTTAGGGTAAATGCAAAATATTGCGGATACTGGAAACCTGAAACAAAAACAGAAAATGCTGGAAAAACTCAGCAGGTCTGTCAGCATCTGTGGAGAGAGAAAAAACACAAGGTTAACGTTTTGAGTCCTTATGACCCTTCTTCAAAGCCCTCTGCTTTAGGATGTTTCATTGTAGTACTTAACTCCAATACACCAAATCTACCATTCAGCCTAGTTTGAATACCTAACCAGTTCAAGTGACAAATCAAACTTTGCAATTGCTCTTTATCCTCTTTGGATATAATATCACCTTCTGTGATGACTTAGTATATATAATTAATCTGGATAGGAGTAACATTCTCTAAATAGAATTGTTGATTTAAAGTTATTCCAGATCTCCTTGCTTAATATCTAAACCTAAATATTTGAAAGCCACACAACCCTGACTCCAATTTTAAATTCTACTCTAATCTTATTAATAATACATTTCTCAAATTCCACAGTACCATCCCATAAGAAATTATCAGCATGTACCATGAAGGTGCCTGAAAGTTTTCCTCTATGATACCAATAAAATATTGCGGGATCTATTTTTAGTTCTCATCGGAAAATAGGCCATAGATGCTTTTTTAACTTTTCATAGTATTCCTTCTGCACTTGGTGTGCCTTTGGGCATTTTCAGAAATATAACTATCACTTTACAAAAATGCGGTTTTTATGTCAATTGACCTACAGTCCCATGAATATGTGGCCAAAACAACTAAAAAAAATCTTTGAGATTACTTTGCCAGCTGTGGAAGAATCCAGTCTAACATCTATCACTCTTCAAAACCCCTGGCAATTTGCCTCACTTTAGTCCTCCAAGTCCCATTTGCAAGGACTTTTTCATGACAAATCCACATGTAATAAAGCTCATTGGTCCTTAACTAGTACCTTAGAATAAACTCCAAACTCTTTCCAACTATCTAATTCCTCTTGCTTTGTCTCTCTTATTATTTAATTATTTTGCCAACGAAGCTTCACAATCACGGGGATTTTTGCTTCTAGTTCTGTTCCAAGTCTTTTCTGTGGCCTTTATTTCATTGGCTTATCCATTCAAGCTTTGTCCTTTACCTACACTTTTCAGTCTGTTGGATCTACTACTTTGAGATCTCTTTCTTTCAAAATTGGAGGTTCTTTCTCCAGTTCATTTTCTGACATGCGAGTCACTTCCAGAATCATTATCAGTACTTGTACTGTGCCTTCTTACTTTCCACTGTTCCATCTTTTTACCAGTCTGTGTACCTTGCTTCATGCCCATCATCCTGAATATTCAACAACATTTTAACTTGTCAGTAGCTTTTCATGCACATCCCACAATTGTCACAAACCTTCATTCATTCGAACCCTTCCAGATTTTATGCCACCAGAATACACCCTCTGGGAAATTGGCCTGTGGGTGCTATAGCTCTGTCATGTGTGTCATGATCACTCACATTACCACTATCCAGTCCTTGATTGATCGTATTCCATTCCTCAGGACCGTCATCACAAAACACACAAACTTTAGAGTACAAAATGTGCTGCTAACTTCTATCAGCTGCTAAAGAGTTCAAGATGTTGTAATTAATTCTGATTAATTGTCAGGAATGAGCCTTAACAGTTTGATTACCAAGTTTGATAAGCACTGACTTACCATCAAAGCCTATTACTTTGCTAGGGCCTTTCCATTCTTTAGTATGTCACATTTCCTGAATTAAATTCTTATCCCAGATGGCCTTATACAATGCCTCAGTGCTCCATCTGAATTTTCTCAGAGGTCTCAGCCTTGATGAAAGCCTGTCTCCCTGCATGTAAAGCATTCAAATATGCAGAAAAGTTGGAACTAATTGTCGGGCTATCGTGCAGAACAGAAGACAGTTTGGGATTTCATCCATTGACTAATTGATAGGGACAATATCCTCCAATTATCTAGAGTGAATTCTGTGAATGAATAGCCTATGCCAGGGCAGTTATCAATTTGCAGTCTGGTTGATCGGCTAAAATTTTATGCAACATTTCATCAACCACAGCCTGATTCCTTTCACAGAGTAGATTGCTGAAAGGACTATCAGTGGTGGTATTCATGACCATGATGTTCATGTTTCCACACGTGCCTCTGAACTCGTCATTGGCAAATTCCCCTCAATATCTGACAGAAACATTGCTGGTGTCCCAAGTCCAATTCCTATTCATTTCTCCATGACTTTATATTTAATAACCCTTTTGTTCTTATTAACTAATATTGTAAAAGGACTAAATCTGGTAGTCATGTCTACAAAATGTAGAATAAAAATATTTATCTGTCTTCTAGCACAAAGTCACGTAGCAATGGAAGGCTTGATACTTTTTATAAATTTCATTGTTGTCACCAATTTCTTCTATTAGCCTCATATACATGTCATCAGCTACACCTGCACCTTTCAACAGGAGTTTTAACCTTGGACACATAGGGCGAACAAATTGTCTGTGTAATATTTTTTCTCTAATTCTTATCACCTGCTGCTGTACTTATCTAACATTCTGATGAGAAATATCAGGTTTTGTAAAGGGGAGACAATAACGCCCTGACTAGATAAACTGAAGATCCATTGACTTTCAAAAAATAATTTACTCATCATGCTCTGTCCCAAATTTCATTTTTGCCTTTTTCATTGTAGGTTGAGCCAACAGCATAGGTGTCTAACTAGAGACTAGACCACTGCTTGCAAAATGGCTTACTCTCACTATTTTACATAGAATTACAACCATCTTTAGTGACCTCAAATTGTAGTCATCATAAAATCTAAAGCAAGTAGTGCTTTCATATTCTTTAAACATGTATTGATTTTCGCTACCTAGCGAATCAAGATAACATGTTAACAAATCTGTCCCACATGGTATTCAAGCATAATTACTATATAGCACTGCACAGTTAAAGGAGTCCATGACTAATGCATTCATCATAGGACTAAAATTCGTTATGACCAGTTTGCTTTGTTCGGATTCATCATTATTTTCATCCTCATCAGAATTGTCTTTGCCACGTGTCATTTCAAGGATCCTGCTTCTTGGCTGTGGGAAGTTAACCGCATAATAATACTTTGAATTTCACTTGAATCACTTAGTAATTGTTCTTTGGGCTCCTTGATTGATTTGCTCATTAGTTTTGTTCCAATTTTGCCTTCTGCGATAAAAGTTGATTTCACCTTCATTCTGCCAGTCTTTAATCCTCTCATTGTGTTAACACTTGCATCCAGCATCTAGGCTATTTCGAAATCTGGCAATTATTGAGTCTTTTATTCTTTGTGTCACCATGGAATGTCCGATTTGTTAGTATGTGGAATTAACAGCACAGAAAGAGGCTGCTCAGCCCAACCGATCCATGCTGGTGTTTATGTTCCATATGAGCCTCCTCCCACCCTATTTCATCAAACTCTATCAAATATCCTTCTATTCCTGTTCCTTCATGTTCTTTCCCCTCGAATGTATCTATGCTATTCGCTTCAATTATGCGAATATTGGTTGCAAATTCCACATTGTAATTATTCAGTAGTTAAATAAGTGAATTCCCCAGGAACTTTTTCAAGGAAGCAGGGCATCAGCTCACAAAATACTAAACTTCTAATTTCACTTCTTGTGGGAAGTGACAATGTCAAGGCCTTACCTTATTTTCTCTTTGGCAGGGATGTAACCAATATTCACCTGTCCATTTCATTCTTCCACTGGTTATATGGTTCAGACTCAGAACATCAGAGGGCAATTTACACCTACTTTCTGAAGTTTACCCAATGACCACTGGGATTTTAGTTTTCTGCGTGCAATTGCTTTTGTTAAGTTTCCAACCTTCAACTATAAGCAACCAATCCTCTGCTACCATGTTCTATTCCAGAAATCTAGGTGGTGAAGGGCAGAACTGGAACTTTTATAAGCTTTTATTTACATAGATACACACTGCAAACATGTCATGGCATCTATCTGTCTCAGGCGATGATGGACTGTGCCCAAGATGTATGTCACTTCTGGACTGAACATCGTCTATTGTGACTGTAGAGGCTAATAAGGGAATGGCAGTTCCTTCTGCAGCTGGCACAGCTGAATAGCATTAGCCCTGGGTCAACTAATGTATTTCCTTTCAATGGGCTCTCTTTTTCGTTATCTGGTCATTTCTTTTGTCTTTTGCTTTCTCCATGCCCTAACTGACCGATTGTCTCCAGGCACTCTGGTCAGCAGCATGGATTTCCCATGCATACTCTGATCCCAGTTAACTTAAGATCTTGCTTACGGACGTCCTTGTATTGCAGAAGTGGGCAACTTGTTGGTCTCAGGCCGACAGCAAGCTCGCCATAAAACGTATTTTTATGGCAACTGAGTCAATGCTGACTCGAGAGCAAGCATGCTAGTGTACTTTCATTTTTGGCACTCTAGCTTGCCAGGAGATGCCCAAGCTTCATCCGAAGCAGCAGAGGTTCACCAACCAGTTTCAGCCTGTTCCTATTTAAAAATTCTTTCGAGTTATCGACAGTCACAGATTGCAACTCTTTTGAGTACAATCACAGTTCTTGGTTTCCGGGAGTGGGACATGAACCCACAACCTTCTGATTCAAAGGCGAGGGTGCTATGGACTGAGCCACAGCTGACACCTCTGTTCCTATTTTTAAAAAAAAATTCTTTCGAGTTATCAACAGTCACAGATTGCAACTCTTTTGAGTACAATCACAGTTCTTGGTTTCCGGGAGTGGGACATGAACCCGCAACCTTCTGATTCAAAGGCGAGGGTGCTATGGACTGAGCCACAGCTGACACCTCTGTTCCTATTTAAAGGAGAACAAGTGAATTTCTAGTTCATACCCATCACCTGCATACAATTAAACACCATTAATATACAATTAAGAGAAAGATGATACAAACAGCAAATGAGATGAATGACCAGTTAATCTGCTTTTGTTGAAGTTGGTTCAGGAAGGAATCTTGGCCATGGCACCAGAATGCCTTGATTTTCTTGTGAAAATATTCATGGAATCTTCTGCATCCGCCTGAAGAGGTGGATGGGCCTCAGCTTAGTATCTCATTATAAAGACAACACTTCCAACCGCATTGTTTACTGCAATGTTGAAGAAGTGCTCGCAGCCAACTATTCAAACGACTTGAACTCCATCCTTCTGACATGGAGTAAACGTGCTACTAGCTGAGCCAATGTGACACAAAATTTCCAAAATGTCAAAAATATGTAGGAAAACCAAAAAGTTATTGGCTGGGAGGAGGAGGAGTGATTTTTACCCTCAGTTCTGCTAGAAAACAAATCTCATGCCTGTTGTTCTTGCATTGTCACCACCCCCCCTCACCGCCACCACCACCCCCCACCCCCCCCACCCTTCAATGATATCACAACATCACAACAGCTGTAAACAGTGTTTCTTTTTGCATACTTTCATTTTTTGTCCCTTACATAATACTGTTTAATGTTAGGATTGCCTACAACTTCAGCTATCACAGGAGTATGTCATACTGCAGCTTCAATCTAATCTCCTTTCTTTATGTGCTGTAAGCCGTATTATTGGGTCTGTTTTGGGGTTGTCAGCATTTTTTAGGTCGTTTGTCAGCTTTGGCTCAGTATGTTTGCGACTGATAACTTGATAGTTGATGAAAGAGAACAACAATCAATTGGTTGGAAGTGTTGCAACACATAATTATAAAAAACCTACTTCATTTGTTCATGGGATATGGGCTTTACTGGTAAGGCCAGCATATATTGGTCTTGAGAACACGGCGGTGAGCTGCTTTCTTGAACCATTGCAATCCGTGTGGTGTCGGTCCACCCATAGTGCTGCTAGAGAAGGAGATCCAGAATTTTGACCCAGCAACAATGAAGAAATGGTAATATATTTTCAACTCAGGATAGTGCATGACTTGGAGGGAAACTTGCAAGTGGTGGGGTTCCTATGAGTCTGCTACCCTTGATTTTCTGAGTGGTAGAGGTTGCGGTTTTGGAAAATGCTATTAAACAAGCCTTTGTGAGTTGCTGCAGTACATCATGTAGATAGTACACACTGCAGCCACAGTATACTGATGGTGGAGGGAGTGAATATTTAAGGTGGGGATGTGGAGCTTCTCAGGCAGGCAGCTATGTCCTGGATGGTGCCAAGCTTCTTGAGTGTTGTTGGAGTTGCACTCCCCAGGCAAGTGGGGTGTATTCCATCAGACTCCTGCCTTGTGCCTTGTAGATGGTGGACAGACTTTGAGGAGCCTGGAAGTGAGCCATTTACCATAGAATTCCCAGCATCTGACCTACTCTTGTAGCCACCATATTTATGTGGACAGTCTAGTTAAGTTTCTGGTCAATGGCAGCATCCAGGATGGTGGGGCTATTCAGCAATGGTAATGCCATTGAACCTGGAGGGGAGAAGATTAGATTCTCTGTTGTTGGAGATGGTTGTAGACCCTGAATGTTACTTGCCACTTGTCCAGATCTTGCTGCATGCAGGCACCGACTGCTGCATTATCTGAGGAGTTGAACATAGAACTGAACAGTGTTCAATCACCAGTGAGAATCCACACTTCTGATCTTATGATGGAACCATTATGATGAAGGTAATTGAGAAAACAGCTGAAGATGGTTGAGCCTAGGACAGAGCCCTGCAGAACTTCTGTTACAATGTCTTAAACTGAGATGTTTAACCTACACAACCACATCTTCCTTTATGTTGGATATGACTCCATCTAAAAGAAAATTTTCTCCCTGATTACCATTTTACTAGGGCTCCTTGATGCCACACTCAGTCAAATGTTGTTTTGATGTCAAAGGTAATCGTTCTCATCTCTAGAATTCAGCTCTTTTGTACATGCTTGGAAGAAGGATGTACAGAAGTCTTGTAGCCATGCAGTACTATTGTTACGCAAACTGAACATCGATCGATAAGCAGATCATTGCTGAGTAAGTGTAGCTTGATAGACGGTCAATGACAATGAAGGTAGATTGCCTGATTAGCCAGATTGGATTTGTCCTGCTTTTTGTGGACAGGGTGTACCTGGGCAATTTTCCAATTTGTTGGTTTGATGTCAGTGGTGCAGCTGTACTGGGACACCTTGGTTAGAGGCATTGCTTGTTCTGGAGTGCAGGATGTTGTCAGGGCCCGTAGCCTTTGCTATATCCAGTGCACTCGGCCATTTCTTAATATTACATGGAGTGAATTGAATTGGAGGAAGACTGGCATCTGTGGTGGGCACCGCAGGATCAGGCTGCAATAGAACTTCCAATTACCATTTCTGGCTGAGATAGTTATACATCTAACAGTATTGTGTGCCCAAACATGAAGCAAATGTTATGAAGTGCAGCATTTAGAGAGAAACATTGACTGGCAATAGGTTCAGTACACATTCAGCAAATTTGATACATATTTTTACAATATAGTTGTGAAATTGCCATCTTCATTATAATTTAAAACAGTTACAGGGCTGTGTGTACTTGATGTAATTTTGCTTTGTAAATTGAGCATACTCAATGTAAATGATTTACAGTTATTAAGTGGATATGCATTTGAATCCTACCTGGTAAATTGCAAACTGATCAGAAATGAACCTCAAGTGTTCGATAGTTTTTACACTGCAGGACTCGTAATTTTCAGATAATTTTTTGTACATTCATCCTCTGAAAACAATGATAGGTAAATAACATTTCTATCATAAAATGCATGTTTTAAGTGCGGTGTTAACAATATCTAAAATTATATGGATTGTAAAATAAGGTGAACTTATTTTTATTCATTTATGGAATGTGAGTGTTGCTGGCTGGGCCAGCATTTATTGCCCATCCCTAATTGCCCTTCAGAAAGTGGTGGTGAACTGCCTTCTTGAACCGCTGCAGTCCATGTGGTGTAGGTACACCCACAGTGCTGTTAGGGTGGGAGTTCCAGGATTTTGACCCAGCCACAGTGAAGGAACGGTGATATATTTACAAGTTAAGATAGTCAGTGGCTTGGAGGGGAACTTCCAGGTGGTGATGTTCACATGTGTCTGCTGGCCTTGACCTTCTAGGTGGTAGTGGTCGTGGGTTTGGAAGGTGCTGTCTAAGGAGCATGGGTGAGGGTTCCTGCAGTGCATCTTGTAGATGGTACACACTGCTGCACTGTGCGTCGGTGGTAGAGGCAGTTAATGTTTGTGGATGGGGTGCCAATCAAGTGGACTGCTTTGGATAGTGTTAAGCCCCTTGAGTGTTGTTGTTTTCCAGGCAAGTGGGGAGTATTCCATCACACTCCTGACTTGTGCCTTGTAGATGGACAGTCTTTGGGGAGTCAGGAGTTGAGTTACTCGTCGCAGGATTCCGAGCCTCTGACCTGCTCTTTTGACCACAGTATTTAAATGGCTAGTCCAGTTCAGTTTCTGGTCAATGGTAACCCTCAGGATGTTGATAGTGGGGGATTCAGCGATGGTAAAGCCATTGAATGTCAAGGGGCGCAGGTTAGATTCTCTCCTGTTGGAAATGGTCATTGCCTGTCACTTGTGTGGCATGAATGTTACTTACCAGTTGTCAGTCCAAACCTGGATATTGTCCTGGTCTTGTTGCATTTGGACATGGACTGCTTCAGTATCTGAGGAGTCACAAATGGTGCTGAATATTGTGCAATCATCAGCTAACATCCCCACTTCTGACCTTATAATGGAAGGAAGGTCATTGATGAAGCAGCTGAAGATAGTTGGGCCTAGGACACTACCCCGAGGACCTCCTGCAGTGATGCCCTGCAACTGAGAAGATAGACCTCCAACAACTGCAACAATGTTTCTTTGTTCTGGACATGACTCCAACCAGTGGAGAGTTTTCTTCATGATTCCCATTGACTCCAATTTTGCTAGGGCTCCTGGATGCCGCACTCGGTCAAATGCTGCCTTGATGTCAAGGACAGTCCCACTCTCATCTCACCTCTATTATGTAACTATTATGAAACATTTTTTAATTTTTATTTGCTATAGTAAGTAAAAGGCAATAATTTGAGACCAATAAAATTGTGCATTTTTACACATCAATCACCTTTTTCTAGGACAAAAATGTTGTATAGTATACCCATGGGAGACAATTAGCTGCAACTTTTAACCTGTAAATACAATGAAATATTTATACGCTTTTCAATTCCTGGCCACAACTTTATATTACCGAGTGTCCCTCGCCAAAAAAAAGTTCAAAGTACTGTCAAATTGTGCATATGATGGGCTGGTATAGGAAAACAACTAGGAATTAATGTAACATAACAGCTGTGTCATAGCATTATATGGTACATATATGCAGAATTGAAAATTTAACTGTGCCTAAATTGTGTATGTGTACAAGTCTCAGTAACACGGCCGCCTACAAGTATCAACATATATTTTCAACAGCAACTTAATATAGCTTCCCTCTTGCTTTTGTCCTACTGAACTTTTAAGTGGCTCCAATGGAATCCATTTAGCATATTACTCCACTTGGCAGAAAAACAGCAAGTCTGCAGCACACAGTTTTTTTAAAATCATTGTTTTCTACTTTTTTTTATTCTGTTCTTGAGAGGTGACAAGGAGAGCAGAGTACAAGGTGCTCATTCAGTTTTGCACCAAGCGTCTGGAATGAGAGCAAGAGCATGGAACGTTAGCAAATGGTCACCTTTGTGTGTTTGCATCACCAGTGTTTTTTTTTTGTTCATTAAGTTAAACAGTCCACAAGTATAAATTGATGGTTCTTGCCTCTGAATGTAGCTCTGAGCATAGATGAAGGATACTCCGATCTGGAAATTTGTGGGCCATGCCCTACCCACCCTTCACCAAGCCTGGAGACCCCATTCCAAAATTCCAAGGATGGGGTCATTTACATGGGTGGCATGACCTCCTGATGCCTGCAAGGATGCATCTGTAGTGACCACCCCAGCTGTAGTTCTGTACAGGGCTGACGTATTTTTCTCAACTCCCCAATTAGAGGAGACAATCGCTCTGCACAAAGGCATCATAAAGGTAAAAGGGAAGAATTTTCCAAGGAAGATTTGGGACTCATGCAGACTTGGCATTTTGATGGACAGGGACAAAACTTTCCCCACCCAATGAAATTGGAATTATGAGGTCCAGTGAAAATGTGACAGAATCCCAGAAGAGCTGGGATCCAGCCTATATTTCTCTCCCACCCACCAAGCTCCCCTGGAATTTACCAATCCAGGCATGTCAGGGCCCCATAACTGCATATTTCAGTAGTGTAAGAAGAAAATTGAAGGCTGAGGGTGGAAATTTCTCATCCTGCTCACTGCGGGTTTCGTGGTAGGCGGGAGCAGAGAATCCAGTGGCAGGTAAAAAGTCGAAAATCTGTCGGCATAAAAACAGCTTGCAATTCTCCCAATGGCGGGTTGGTTATCCCGTCGACTAGTGGCGTGATCGCCATTTGCATTCATTAACATCTCATGAACGATCATTAAAAGAGCTGCTCGCCGGAATCTCATCAGACCTTCCAATCTTGCATCACGCCAGCAGGAAATTACGTTGGCCTCAAACCCCTTTGAAAAGGGGCCGCATGCACAAGTCAGACCTCAGTTCGCTGGTAACTTCAAGGTGAGTGGAACGTACATAGCCTGCCTGCCATAGTGCTGCACCGGTCTTCTTGCAATGAACGCCACACTGCTGGGGCTGTAGGGTTGGTCCGCTCCTGCTCTTTACCTACATTGTCCTGAAGAACACCACTGTGCTGTGGTACTCATGCAGGCCTCCACTTTCAGAAACACTTCAACTGGGAGTAGGCTGTGAGGCGAGGGTGGGATTGACAAACACGAGGGGAGCAACGGGGAGCGAAGGCTGTGGAATGGGAGTTAGAGGGGGGGTGAACATGAGGGGGGCCTTTCTGGGGTCACTCTCTAACCTCTTGTTGCCGCAGGAGTGAGCAGGAGTCTACTTAGAAAGGAAGGAGGAAGTCCTCCTTACGACGCAAGCCACTGAAAGCCATTGGCTCCAGTAGCACTGTTAAAAAAAAAAAAAATCTTTCGAGTTATCAACAGTCACAGATTGCAACTCTTTCGAGTACAATCACAGTTCTTGGTTTCCGGGAGTGGGACATGAACCCACAACCCTCTGATTCAAAGGCGAGGGTGCTATGAACTGAGCCACAGCTGACACCTCGTAGCACTGTTAAATTTTTTCAAGTTATCAACAGTCACAGATTGCAACTTTCGAGTACAATCACAGTTCTTGGTTTCCGGGAGTGGGACATGAACCCACAACCCTCTGATTCAAAGGCGAGGGTGCTATAAACTGAGCCACAGCTGACACCTCGTAGCACTGTTAAATTTGCAGCCGCTGCATCTCAAGAATAACACATAGGAATGTAGAATTTGTAAATGCAGGCAATCGTGAAGGAGGCACAACTGTATCATATATGGCAATCCATCAATGAAGGCCTGTCACGTGTTCACTACTAACGGGCCAAAGGGCATCTATTCATTGATCATGAGCAACTGATTGATCATTAATATGCCACATCAGAGATTGGAGCACAGAGCTAGGTTGGGTCAATTATCTCAATTAAACTTTAGCATCCCACACAAGGCTCAAGATGTTACATATCTGCAATGCCATCTTGGTCACCTCGATGCGTATGATAATGTCTCAGGGACAAGGCAGCATCAGCCACCATGCAAGTAGGGCTGGAAAAACTATGAACCTTTACAGTTTCCAAACGTGTCATCTCCTGAGCTTCACTTTCTCGTCTCATGAATCATTAATGTCTTCAATGTTTCCTTTCAGAGAGAAGGCAAAGCAGATATGGATCCAGGGCTCAATGCTGCCTTTGTCAGGGTCCTAATGCAATGGAGGAGGCCAAGGAGGGAGAGGCAATTCTGCGTGGAACTCCAGCAGGATGGGCATGGTCAAGCGGAGCCAGAGCATGAACAGGAGGTCACGAGGAGAGACCCAGACATTGGACGACTCGTCAGACTTAGGTTTTATCATAGAAGAGTCTCCTATCTACAGATGAGTGAGAGGCAATACTGTGCATGTCTGCGCTTGTCCCGAGCTCTGGTACATCACATATGCCACATTCTTTGTGAAGACCTGTTACTACAAGTTGGAGGATATTCCCTGCCAGTGGCTTTGAAGGTGACTCAATTGCTTGGCCTCTGGTTCATTCCAAGGATCAACAGGTGACCTGTATGCCATCTCTCAGTCAGCAACACATTGATGCATAAAGGAGGTAACAGATGCCCTTTTCAGGAAGGTCCATCATTATGTCAGGTTTGCTCTGGATGAAAATAGCCAGGCTGTAAGATTTACTGGTTTCACTGTCATATCAGGCTTCCCAAGAGAGCAGGGTGCAATAGACTGCACCCACATGGCTATATGGGCTCGATGGCAGCAAGCCCTAATGTTTATAAATCGCAAGGGCTATCATTCTATCAATGTACAACTAGTGTGTGATCACCAGAAGCACATACTGCACATTTGTGCACGGTATCCTGGGAGTTGCCATGTCCCCTACATCCTGAGTCACTCCCAGCTGCCTGAGATTTTTGAGGGGCCATTACGTGTGCAGGGATGGCTGCTCGGGGATAATGGGTACCCACTGAAACGTGGCTGATGATACCGGTGCATCGCCTTCAGAGTCGTTCTGAGGAGAGCTACAACACTGCTCACCGCTCTACATGCTCCCTTATAGAGCAGACCATAGGGCTTCTGGAGATGCGTTTCAGATGCTTGGACCACTCAGGTGACTCACTCCAAAACACTCCCAACAGGGCTTCCCGCATCATCGCAGTGTGTTGTGCCCTTCACAATCTGGCTATGCAAAGAGGTGATCCCCTGCCAAAAGATGCGCTGGAGGAGGATGAGAGTTCATTGGAGTATGGCGTTCCGGAGCCCAGGAACCTCAGGAGGCTGCTGAGAGTCAGTATGAGCCCGACCTTGCTGTGGAGGAAAGGAGATGTGCCCGTGATGCATTAATTGCTGACAGCTTCCAGGAATAGTAAAGTTAAGTGAGGGAAAATGGCCACATATTTCTTAGCCCTCAGTGACATTTTCTTTCATTTCAGGAGATGTCCACCCACTTGTAGTGAGAACGAGTCCCGCATTCACACTTGCACGTTCTGGCCTCGTGAATTGCCAGGCCATATTCTTTGCTTTGGCCCGTGGGGCCCTGTGAGTGAGCTCACTCTAGGAACTGAGAATCCACTTTGGAACAAAAGCGATGCAAGAGAAGACTTTCAGTCCTCGCCGTCATCTAATGATGTAAACACTGCTGTGACTGAGATGTGGGCATGTCTAGGGATCTCCTGCTCCTGTGCATGTCTTTTCTTCTGACACTACCACTGCGGAGACACAAATGCAGTTAGAATATCAATGCTGATGAGCTGCCCTCACCCAATGGTGTTCCTTGAGGAAGAAGGGTTAGAAACGCTTACATCTTACATTTCCAATAAAGATTTAAACACATTTCCCTGACACCACACAAGGGTGTGGAGATGAGTTCAACTGAGGTTGACATCACAGGACCGTGAATCTCACAGTGGGCCACTATCACTAAGTGGGAGGAAGGCTAAACCTCGAAATAGGATGGTTCCAAAGTACAAAATCACAACACCTTCAGTTGCCAAGAACATTCACATAACCATCAAATGTATTTGCAAAAGCGCAATTTATTTACAAGTATAGCACACCCGTGACCCAAATGTGACATCAATTCTCTTCTTAACTTTCCTAACTCTAACACTACGCCTGGGTGAAGCCCTGACGCCCACAGCAGAGGTGGAGGCAGCCTGCTGACTGCTACCTACTGATGTCTGTGATGAACTTGGCAGACTAGCTTCTGGCCCGAGGCCTGGAGGGCTCCAGCCTGATAATGCTCAGGGGCAGAAGGGCTCTCGATGGCCTGAGAAGCTCGGGTGGATGAAGCACAGGGAGAGGGGGCTACACCCTTGGAATGTCCTGAGGTGAGGCCCCTGGGGTATCCGGCTGATGCTAATCCTCCCTGTGGATTCCCGATGGCCCCGCCTTGACTCCTGAAGGAGATGGTGCACCTGTAGGGAGGTCAAGGTGCTTTGTCCCCATGTCGCCTACATCCAGATGGTGCCCACCATTGTGTGTGGCCATGGAGTGTAGGGCTGAGCGCTAATCCAGCAAGACCTGCTGGACCAAGGTCTCCATGGTGGTTGCCATGTCGGAGCCACAACATTACACGGAACATGGATGGACTCCTCAATCATTTTCTCTAGTCTGCTGAGTGACTGTCGAATATCTGCCTGATGTTCCGCCGCCTGTCGTTGCATCTCCAGCATTGAGTTGACGACCACTTCCAGAGGCTCATCATCTGACCCAAACTGAGCGGATGACTGGTCTCCAGCAGCACTCCGAGTGCTGGGGACCTGGGTTGTCTCTGCCTCCAACTGCTGCGGGGATGCGTCAGTGAGGCATTCCCCAGAGAGTGAGTCAGAGCCTAATCTTCAGCTGTGCCCCACCAACGTGTGTGTCTCTGAGCTGGTGGATGGTGCTTGAGTGCCGTGACGGTTCTTCCAGGGCTTCATCTTCGGATATAGCCTGGGGGCTGGCACAGGTTCTGGACTGGTTTGAGGGCCTAGATCTGCAAGTACCTAAAAAATAGAAAATAGAGTTTCAGTAACTCTTTACTTTGCATAATTACTGACCCTCCCAGCGTGGAATCGGGCAAGAGTTCTCACCAATCCAGCCAGTGGGGTGGGCGCTACCGAAACCGTCCGCCACCGCACTAAGTCTCATTAATGGAACTTTCCGCCCTGAATGTTGTCCATCCTTCTACTGAATCTTGCTGCACTTTGTAAGTTGTCCTCTCCACTTAGTTATTTGGTTGGTCTTTTTAATCTCCACACAGCATTGACAGTGGATCCCTATTACATGCAACAGGTTGGAGAATACCAAAAATGTTGTACATTAAAGTAACTACTTAGAAGTTTCTTCTTGTCATGTTATGTTTGTTGATAAATACTAGTCATATATTCCTTAGGAGTGGATTACTGGTGCTGACAATTAAGCGGTAACTACATTTGTACAAAATATTCAATACATTAGCTTTTAGTCGCATGTGGATAATTTGGAATCCAGGTGTATAGAATTGAATTTTTTATTACTAAATATATAAAAAAGAGAAAGACACCACCCTTGGGTATATGATCTCAATACTCACGTTTGCACGGTGCATGGATCAATACTTAAACCTTTTTGGGCATTAGATAAAGTAGTAAGCCAATAAACAGAGCATGCAAGTGTCTCTTTGTTACTGCTAAGCTAGTGTGTAACATGAGTGAAAGTTCACAATTGTATGGAGAGAGGAGCTGGCACCAAGGTCAACTCAATCAATTGGCATTACTATCCTAGGACAGCAGAAGATGAAAGCAAGGCCAACCGAGCACATTATGGTAAAAGGCCAGCAGCATTCAACCTCATTCTGGATGGAGACCAGGGGTAAATCCGATGCATCTCATTATGCAATATAATATTCTCAATAATCACTGATGAAATCAAAGTACCGCTTGCAATGGCTGGACAAAGAAAACCCCGAAAAACTGCGTTTGTTGGCTTTCAAGATTTTTCGCACTTAGTGATAGATGTTTAAGTATATACACATGAAGTGCATTTACCTGGAAGTGAGGCATTTTACACTAAAATTAGTGTATGAAATCAAAATGGTGTCACATTGGCTAGACTTTGAATTTTGTTGGACAACACTGATATAGGTGTCCTATTCTTCAGAAAGACAAAGAAACTGACATGCCTTGTTTGCACAACTGGAAGCAATGGTGAATTTATTAACACTGAATTGGCAATGGCACTTGCATGAATAGAGATACCTGGAGCTTAGACCCAACAAGGAAGTTTCCAGGTCGCTATAGTAAAAAGAAACAGTAGTCCTAAATAACTACCATGGGGTTGGGGGTAGGGGGTGGAATTTTGTCACAACATTTGGCACAGACCCAATGTGATTATAGAGATCGGCATTTAATTTCCATGGGGCTCCCCCAATCCTTGTCGTAAGGAGTCCACAGAGAAAGGATGTCACTGGAAGACTTCAGCCATTTAAACTGCTTTGGGGATTCCACTGTTTTTTTTTCAGAGAATCACTGATGATTACAGACAATAATGTATATCTCCCTGTAGCTGTCAGGCACAACAGTTTACATTGGGCAGTGAATTTTGTGCAAATTTTAATGAAAACAGTTTGTCTAGCTGTTTATTTGAAAATTTGTCAGTTTAAATCAGAATAAGATTTTGTATTGGTGAAATAACAAGTTGTTGAAAATGAACTAGTCATAAATGAACAACTCTAATCGGATGAAATTTAATCCTGATCTCTGATGAACTAAGAAAGGTAAGTGCTCCAGGGTTTTACTAAAGTATAAATATAGAAACAAGTATTTGATTTCAATACTAAACATAAGTATAAAAAGAATAGATCCCTGACAAGCTGAAGGATGATAAGCAAGGTATCTTGTTAATGTATACCTACAGAATTTTGACATAACTGACATAATGTTGTGATCGGAGTTTGATATAAAACTCATTCCATAAATTCAAACTAATCTCTATTTGGCTGGTTTAGTTATGCTACACTGTCAACCTGGGTAAGATTGAATGCTTTAAAAATACCAGAGATGCACTTGCTGACAGCAAAAATACATTGCAAAATATTACAGGACCTAGACTTCACTCAGAGGCTAATTTGTCACATGAACAGTTTTGTAAGATTAGGCGTTCTTTTTTATTTGATGCTTAATCTTGGGAATACATTGGGATAGACTTTCATCATTTAATGCCTGAGTATTGCCTGGGCAGAGGACCAAGAGGCTGATTAGGTGCAGAAGATCGCATGCTCCTAACAGAACAATCCCAATTTTGTTCCATTCCTAAATTAATGGAAGGAAAATTGAATAGAGAAGGCTTTCCACTGGAAATTTAGAGATATTTAAAATTATTAAGTTTCAATAGGGCGAATAAAAAAAGATTATTTCCTTTGGCTGGCAAGACACAGGCATTGAGCCATTAGTTTAAAAAGATAACCAAGGGAATGAGGAGAAATTTCAGTACACAGAGGGTTAGTAGAGCATGGGATGCTTTATCACAAAAAGCAGCAGAGACCATTGCACATTACAAGAGGAAGTTGGATAAATATTGGAAGCAGAGGAAGCTGTGAAGTAATGACAAGAGAACAGGTCAGTGGGAGTAGTTTTGGATTGCTTTATTGAAGAGCCAGCACATGATTTGCTATTTTGAAGCTTTAAATTGTGCAGACTAGTTTTAAGTGATGCTAGCCATATTGGCCCCCTGCTGATGTGCTCAGCCAATGAATAGCATGCTTAGACTGACTGGTTGCAGAGATCATTCCAATCAATAGGCAACACAAAGTTGGCATGTTGCTTGCATTGTAATCAACAGCTGAGGGTTAATTGCGCATTATGATGTCTGCATCCGTTTTCAATGGCTATCGAATTTAACCCCCTTTATCTGTCCATTGAGCTGTGACCTACAATATAGAAGTTCTTATATTTAAAAAGTACCTCATTGGCAGTGCAGTACTTTGTGATGTCCTGAAATTGTGACAGACAAAGGCTGGAATTTTCCAGCCCCATTGGTGTCAGGTGTCATGGGGGGCAGATGGTGGGGGGGAACAATATGATAAAGAGGCCAAAAATCAGTTTCACACCGGCATGAAAGCACCAGGATCATCTGATGGTGTCCGCCATGGCTGAACACCAATCCCGCAGGTGGCGGCATGAACCCGCTTTGCACCCCGCTAATGGCATACAAAGGCCTGACCAGAATCGTCCCCCCACACCAGATTTACCGTTACGTTGGCGGGAAAATATGTCGGCCCAGAACAGGTCTGCACAAGTGTGATGCCCAGAAGTCGGGACTTACCGTTAGGGCCTTGCTCAGATCATAGACATCAGAGGAGCAGAAGATGCAGGAGCCCTACAGCTACTGGACTCTGGAGGAACACGTGCATCACATGCTGGGTGGATTCTCATGGACATGGGTTTGTCACGAAACAGTTCACGGAAGGTGAGAGGTCTCCGTTGATGTCTTGGGTCTGCTTCGGAACTTCGCGGTCTTGGCCATGGGCTGCTACGGATAAGCGGCAATGGGGGTGAGAGGAAGGTCCAGCTGTGAATGGAAGAGGAAGACGCACCTGAGGGGGATGGTTGGTAGAGGAAGGTTTGACTGGGAGAGGAAGGTGTACTGGGTGATGAGGTTGGGAGGAGGACAAAGGTGTCGGGGGAGGGGGGGGTGAATTTGGGAGGCTGAGGAGGAAGGTGTCTTGGGGTGTGATGTTGGGAGGGGGAGGAGTGTAGGGGGCAAAAAAGATGTCATCGAGAGAATGTAGCAATTTGGGAGGTAGGTGTGAGGTGGGATGACGGTGTAAGGGAAGGAGTTTAGAGCAGGGAAGGAGCCCAGGGGTCTGAGGGGAGGAAGGAGTAAGGGTAGAGGAGGGAGTAAGGGTGGAGGAGGGAGTAAGGGGGGATGCCCTGGTGAATATGTAAGGAAGGGGTCTGTGGAGTCATTGACTGTCTTCTGGCGAGCAAACTGAGGGGGTGTGTGGTAGGAGGGGATGATGAGTATGAGAGGGGACAGAGGGAGCCTGAAGAGTGGGAGGGTGAGGGTGTGATGGTAGCGGTAGAAAGGAAGGCGAGGATGGTTAGTGAGGGCACAGAAGCAGACACGCACCCTGCAGTGGGAAGGGGAAGGTTGAGGATGGAGCTGGGATTCTCAGGAAGGCAGGGAACATGCATGTTTACCTGAATATCCTAGAAAGACTAGGGTTCGGGTTGGTAGGTGATGGTGGGGAGGTGGAAGGTGATGCAAGGGGGTCAACAGTGATGGGAAAAAGAGATGGGTAACTGGGGGAGGGGAAAGGATGGGGTAACTGATTAGAAATTCGACAACCATAGCTGTTGAAATCAAAACTGAGCGGATCCTTATGTTGGATGGACATAGGTGCAGCATGGGAATGCAATCAGTGGGTGGGTGGAGATGCAGGTCAGCTCAGATGGACAGCAGGCAGCGTTCAAAATGCTCAGGACAATGAGATGAGTGTGATGGATGAAGGATCCACGTGCATGGGAGTGTGCTTGCAAGAGGCTCCGAAAGGCCCTACCACACAAGCACATTTGTCCCTCCAGAATCACTCTTCGGCCAGCTGCGTGCAGCTGAACTGCTAGTGGGTGGATGCTTGGGTGGGGGGTTGGGGGGGCAATGCTGTGGGAGCACATGCGTCGCCTGTGAATGAAGCTGAAAGACACCATTACACATTATTCAGTGAAAGTGAATGTATTTTCAGATTATAAATTCACAAAATGTGTTCATCCGTGCAACCACTTATGATCAGAATTTCTTAACTTTTCAATGCCTAAAACAACTATTACGTGCTGCCCTGACACCCTCAGTGAGGGTGGAGACAGCCTGTGCAATGGTTGGCTCTGTTGTATCTGATGACTTCGGCATATGTCCTCTGGAGAGCCGTGGCCTTGAGGTTCCTGGCTTGCTTTGGCTGTCCTCCTATGGGCCAGCTGCTCCCCCTGCAGTGACAGGGATGAGGTTCTGGGGGTCACGGGCAAAGGGGACTTAGAGGGAGAATACAGCATCTGAGATTCCTGAGTGGATGACGCAGGGGTGTCTAGTTGCCGCTGCTCCTCCTTTTGGGTGCCCGAGGGCCCCGACTTGACTCACTGAGAGGAAGGATCACCTGGAGGGACATCGAGGTGCCTCATTTTCTCCTTACGTTGCCACTGCAGAAACTCACCCATGGCTACCGCGATGGGCTGCAGGTCTGTGCACATCATCGGGTTCTCCTATACCAGGGTCTCCATGGCATCCACCATCCTCCCTATGGAGACCTCCATGCGCACACATGTGGGCAGCACTTCATCAGTAAACAGGCTGACACACTCCTCTGAGTCATGTGCCACTCTGTTGTGGGGTTCCAACAGCTCTGCGTGATGTTCCCCCGCCTTCTGCTGACTCTCCACGATGAATTGGAAGGCCAAATCCAGAGGCTAGTCATCTGACTTGGACCTCACAGATGCCTCTTCCCCACCAATTCTCCAAACGCTGGGGAGCTCGGTTGAACCTGCCTTCTCCTGCTGCAAACATCTGTCTGTGCGGTGACCACCAGATTGTGAACCCAAGCCTGTTGTACAGCTAGGTCCCACCGAGGAGTATGTTAGTGGAGCGTGTGGGTAAGTGCTGTGACGGGTCTTCCAGGCTGCTTATTTCCAGCTCTTCAATGGAGGAGGTGTCCTCTTGGCTGGAGGTAAGCACGTGGATGGGCTAAAGGACTGGCTGGCTGAGGGCATTGGCCACTTCACAGAAGTCCCTATGAAACAAAGTAGTGATAATTAGTGCATGGCAGCAGAGTCAAAAGCAGGAGAGCATGCACTCACAGTTGTGTTGAGAGAGAGATGATGGGGTGTAGGATCCTCACGTGGGTGTTTGCCACCATCCTCGCCATCGCAGCAGGCACAGTCCACATCCTCACCAGTCAGTACGATGGCACGCTCCTTAACGTGAATGAGGGGCCTAACATGGGCCACTCCACCCCTGGTCTGTGACCTCTCCTTGCTGTTGTGAGCCAGCTTCTCCTGCATGACATCAGATGGAGGGAGTGTGAGCAAGATGCATGGCAATGCATGGAATGTTTGTGTGGTGAGTGGAGCCATAGACGGGATGAGGACCCGAGCTCCAGAGGATATGAGCCTGATGGAGATGTGAGGTTGTATGAGAGTTAGTGGTGTTGAGGTGTGAGATACCTGTGGATGTGTGATAGATTTGTGAGTGTGTGAGTTGAGAGTTATGAGGTGGTTGACTTACCCTGGTAGAATGGATAAGAACATTCATCCTCTTCCTGCACTGGATGGCTGACCCCTTCTGTGATCCAGTGGTGCTGACCACCGCTGCCATCGCCTCCCAGGCCAGATTAGTGTTTCTGGTGGACCTCCTGCGGCGCGGGGATAGAGGACATTGCAGTGGCCTTCCACTGCATCCAGCAGGTGCCCCAAAGCGGGACCACTAAATTTGAGGGCTACCATCTTCTTTGCTTTTGGGGCCATCTGTCGCCAGGAGCAGTCCTGGTCTGAAGACATGAAGCAGGCATGCGCTCTGGAGCAAGGAGGTGCCACAGCAGCGTGGCGGGCAAGCCCGAGCCCTCCTGCCAGCGATCTGGACTGTTTCCAGTGAATGCAGTATTAATGAGGCAGAGCAGGCTTGAAATGGGATGATACGGCATAAAAACCCACCATTGTGGCCAGCAGGTAAAACATCCTATTTCCCACTCACAACCACACTTTGTGCAAACGTGGGGCATATATTTGTTTGTTCAAGTGTTGGCCAGCGCTAATCCTCTTCGGCATTTTTTCTCCACAATGCTCTCTGTTGCCTTCTATGATAGTGATCCTGGCATCGAGATCAGATATTGCATGGACAGGAAGCTGCTCAATCTGAGATGGGACCCGCAAAAGACCAAGGTCTCCAAAGCCATGCTGCGCAATTTCCTGTTTGCCGATGTCTGTGTTCGTGCTGCCAGGATGTGCAATGTAGTGCGAAGTAGTTCTCCAATACATTCAGCCTTAGGATAAGCATGAAGAAAACTGAAGTAATATATCAACCTGTTCCAGGAAACCCTTTGTCAAGCCCAAGGCCCATGCCCAGGACCTGTCAGCAGTCGATAAGCTCACTTACCTAGGCAGCACAGTCTCTCAAGCTATGTAGTTATGACGTGGCAGGTGATGTGTGCCAGGAGGACCAAATCTACAAGGGAAACTCGGCCAAGCTATCTCAACGATTTTGTAATTTGTATTTATTATGAGATGTGTGCATTGAATTCAGAAGTAATGAGTCCACTTTAGAGATTTAAAAAATTAAATTAAAATATTTATTAACAGAAGAAAAGATTTCAAGCACATACGTAAGATTACAGTTACTTAATACTATAACAAATCCCAAAATTCTTAATTAACCTAACTCCGAACTACACACCCCCTTTAAGGCAACAGTCCAAAATGGATTTTGGATTAAAAAAAATAAGCCAGCAAGTTACCACAGCACTCACTGGACAGTGGAATTCCAATCGTTTTTCTCCAATTTTAGTTACTGGACGCAGCAGACTTTTGCAAAAATTCCCGGAGGCTTCCCCAAGGCTGTCTAACACAATCCTGTTAGATCTTACATGGTCCCGCCTCATTAATAATGCATTCACTGGAAACACTCCCAACATGGTCTTCCATTCCCCTTCATATATGTTTCCCTCTCTTTAATCTGTAAATTCCATTGTTCCATATGTCTTTGTAAATTTACTTTTCGCATAATATAAGAATCTTTCTTGTTGCCAATATGACCTCTTTCCTTTTGGGAAAAATAAACACACTGCTTGGCCTTGCTTATCTTGCCAGTTGTAAAGATCCTACCATCCCTTTGAAATCGAAATAACTCCTTTACTTATTTAATAATGCAAATTTCCTTCACACCCTACATGCTCAGTTCTCATCCATATTTACTCATTAGCATTTCAAATGCCTTTTACTCTTAACTTTTCATAATTTCAAACTTGCAGTCTATCTATTTAATTAAATCACTCAGACAGAAGCATCTACACCCATAAACCTACTTTACAACAAAGCACAATAATATTATGAAACTTCTTATAGTTTTGTGACAGTGTATATTGATGATGAGACATATTCAAGAATTGCCAACATATAGCCTTCAGCAGACTTCGAACATCAATTTTGGAATGAAGAGGAATAAGTCTGTATGCCAAACTGAAAGTTTATGGGGAAATAGTCTTGCCCACACTCAGTACTTCAACTGTGTACCAGGTTCATGCCAAGAAGCTCAACCACCTTCACTTGAGCTGCATCCAGAAACTTCTGAAGATCACATGGCAGGATAAAATACCAGACACTGAGGTCTCACCCAAACTGGCATGCCAAGCATCCACACCATACTGAGATTGTCACAACTGAGTTGGACTGGTCATGTAACCTGAATGCCTGACATGCACTTACCAAAGTGAATCTTCTATGGAGAACTTGAACCTAGGTTTGACCCATGGGGGTCAAAGGAAGCACTGCAGGACTTTCTGAAGGCCTCACTTGAGTATTTTGATATTGACTTTTAGTCCAACATCACCGTATCTAGCACAAATAAAAATTGTTGCGGTCTGCTTCAAAAACAATTGCATATCAAAGGCAGAGAGGAAGCTCGAGGAGAGAAAATCCTGAGCTAGCAACTTGTCCAAAATTCAAAAGTCTGCAGTATTTTGTCCTATTTCCAGCAAAGTCTTCAGGGCAAAGTCTTTTGATCAGCCTTAGCAGTCACCTATGTACCCACTGGGGCAATCAAACAACTCAGATGATTAATATATCCCTCTTTGCCTCAACAGACAAACAAGATGATTAAGGAATAGAAAAGAGGTCAGTGGAAACTTATTTAAACCCTAAATCTGGAACCTGTGTACCCAATGTGTTGGGCATCACCGTCTGTGTTGGGCATCACCTTCTGTGAGTCTGACACAAGTCACAGCTCAACTTTCAGTTATTGGCCAAGATTTTATGGCTCCGCCCCAGCGTGTTTCCCCCTGACAGATGCAGTATGCCATTTAAATCTCCATTGAGTTCAGCGGGACCATAACATCCCGCCAGGCGGGAGGGGCCGTAAAATCCTGGCCAGTGTTTTGCCCACAGATATGTGGAACATTGGTCAGCTATTTGCCAACTATTTAAACTACTTTCCTACACTCTAGCAATAGAAGCACTGTTATATTTCACAAAATCCAAGCATTCTTCCTGGTAACTTGCAGAACCTTGCCTTTGCTCTGCCACCATCATTGCTCATCCTCAATTGTGTTCTTTGACATGCATGTGAATTGTATCCTGTGCCCTGCTATTCCATAACTACAAGGATAGAAAAAAATGACTAAGTTACAATGTTATCTTCAACAGACACCCGCCAACTGAATTCACGCACAAGATAATAACAGGATGTTTGTTTGTGTGGTTGTATATATGTCTACCTGATAATGGGAAAAGGATGAGTGAGACATGGAAGTGCATGGTGCTTCCTCACAGCTTGGGGAGGCTACCAGCTTCACTTACTCCTATCACCTTGATGATCTAACAGACCAGATTAACTAATGTGACATCTTCCAAGGAAATTGAGAATTTGTAATTTCTAAGCTGTTCTTCAGTTCGCATTTACTTCATTTTATTAGGTGCCATCTTGTCATGGAGATAGTGAAAAAGTTTTGATATGTTGTGAATTGAAAGGGTGAAGGGCTATGTGCACAATGGCAAAGTGTGAAATGTGGGCATTCTTGCCATGGCCATAATTATCTTTATACGAGATGATGGAATAATTAGTTCTGTACAGCAGAGCAGTTAATTGGCTCCACAACCCATAAGGTGAGAAAGGAACCCATACCCATCAAATGCAAGTAACCTGCTGGATGTCAACCTAAAATTCAGAAAGTTGTCAGGAGTGTTTGGAGCTGTTGCAGTTGTATGCCCTATTAGTATGTATAGTTCACATTGAAACAACTGTTTTGGTCATGGGTCAGCAGTAAAGTCCAACAGGTTGCTGACAACACTTTGCGGTCTGCGTACCTGCAGTATTTGGTAAATCGAACAATTGAGTATGCATCCTCCAAGGGAGTCCAGGATTTGTATTGTTGAGCCATGGTTCATATCTGTTGCTTTCAATTAGTTGTCTGGATCCTGAAAGTCTTACAAATTTAAGGTACTTGCTGCTGTCTGTACTGTTCGGTCCCAATGCTTCTACTATTCCAACTTCAAGGTGCTGCTGCAGGGCTTTCAAATCCAATCATCACAACCAATTTCCCACTTTCAGATCAACAATTTACCTACTAGCAAGTGCATTTCACACTAGCAACAAACCTACGACATGATAACAAAGATTTAAACCACAATGCTTTAGGCCCTCAGCCAACTCTTCTGATTAGGCATCACACATGTCACACCCACAAAGTTAGGATCCACATGAGAATCATTCCCATTGTGTCAGCCAATGCGTAATGTTAGCCTTTTTCCATCAGAATGTTTCAACCACCTCCCTTGCCTTTGGGTTGTTAGATGGCTTGTCCAACATCTGGTCCTGAATAAACCACAATTTCTTCCAGCCAAGCATTCAAAAGAAAAAAGCAATTGCCTTCTGCACCTCCCACAAACTCCTTACAATTACCACCAATTCCACCCCCTTTTCATGTTGGAACTAAACTGCCATATCCTCTCCATCACAAAGATCAACTCGTTGCACCTCCATAATGTCATCCATCTCAACCCATCTGTTTCTGAAACTCTCAGCCACTAGACTATTCCAATGCTCTGCTAGTCAGCTTTCCACTTTCCACTTTACATATACATCAGCCTCAGCCAGAATTCTGCTGCCAGTATTCTAGCCTGCTCCAGGTTCTACTAATTTTTGTTCACTGACGAATATTGGCTCCCAATCCCCCAAGACTAAAATCTTAAATTCTCATCTGCAAGTTTAAATTCCATCATAGTCTTATCCCTATCTCTAAACTTTTTTCAAGCCCTAAAATTCTCCAACATTATATTCCTCCAAATTTGTTAAAGTAGCAAAACAAGTTGATAAGGTCATAAACTTTGCAAAGTACTGGGTTCAATTCCAGAAGGATAAGATATCAAAAAAGGGAGGGAATATGACATTTATATAGAACCTTAGCTAGACTAGACTTGGAGTGCTGTGCATATTTCTCGTCTTCAAATGACAAAAAAAGCATTAAAGCTCTGGAGGAAGTGCTGAAAAGAGTTACAGATATGTTACCAGAATTGAGAAGATGCAACTATCAGGAAAAATTGAGCAGGCTAGAGTTCTTTTTGAAAAAGACATAACCAAGAGGAAGCTTAGTAAAAGTTTTTTAAAATTAAGAACGGTTTTGATAGGTTGGACATGGAGAAAATTGTTCTTTTTTTAAAAAAAAAGCTATTAACAGAACAAATGAAGAATTTAGGAGGGGAGAGAGAATGTGGAATAAACTGTCATATGGAGTGTTTGAAGAAGACGAAGCTTGATGCTTGCATAATAGAAACGGCAATATACGAGCAGGATGTGAAGCAGTAATTAAACGAGTAAGAGGAGGCTCATATGGAATATAAACACTTGCATAGATAAGTTGTTCCTGTGCTGTACATATTAAAGAAAACATTTTGTTTCTATTCAATCAACAATAAGGCCAGCATTTTTTGGCCATTCCTAGTTGTTCTCCTGAAGGTGGTGGTGAGACACCTTCTTGAACCATTGCAATCTGTATGATGAAGGTGCTCCTGCAACATTGCTAGGAAAGGAGTTCCAGGATTTTAATCCAGAAATGATGAAAGAACAGCGGTACATGTCCAAATCAGATTGGTGTGTGACTTGATGAGGAACTATTTTAAACATTCCTTTTTTAAACTGGCAGGGCTCTTTCCTCAGTGATTCATGCTGTCGCTTCTTCTTAAACTGGCTTTGCTCCTCCCTTGATGCTTTGCGCTGTCTGGGGTTTCTCCCTCACTGCTGCTCCTTTTTCAACTAGCTGGTCTCCTCCCTTTATGCTCTGCACGGACTTGGGTTTCTTCTTGGTTGCCACTCATTCTTCCTACTAGCTGTGCTCCTTCCTTTATGCTCTGCACTGACTTGGGTACTGCCTGTCCTTTTTTAAAATGGCTGGACCCCTCCCTTGATGCTCTGCACTGACTGGGGTTTCTCCCTTACTGCCCCTTTTTTAAATTGGCTGGGCTCCTCCCTTGATGCTTGGAGCTTAATCCGCATTTTCCATAAAGTCAGGTAGATGCCAGCATTGTAACTGTACTGGAACACCTTGCCTAGGGGCACAGCTAGTTCTGGAGCACAAGTCTGCAGTACTTAACAGCAAGGATGTTCTCAAGGCCAATAGCCTTTACTGTATCCAGTGAATTTGGTTGTCCCTTGATTTCATGTGGAGTGAATTGAATTAGCTGAAGATTGGAACCTGTGATGCCAGGGACCTTAGGAGGAGGTCAAGACAGATCATTCACACAGCACCTCTGGCTGAAGGTGGTTGCAAATGCTTGATGGTAATGCCATTGTACATAACTGAAAAGTTTATGACTCTTATCTACCACTAATAGATAAGTGTAGCTGCAGGCTTAAACAATGGAGCCAGGTGGAAAATTTGTAAGTTCAATTGGACGTAACTAATAGAGCATGTTTTATTGCTTCAATGTATAACTATGGCTCATTTACAGAATTCAAAGGCACATAAATCATGAATGTTCCAGTGATGGCCCTCACAGCTAATGAAAAAAGTACTTGAACACATTTTCATCAACATGATGCTTGGATCATACTATGGAACATTCAAATAATCTACAGTAAAATCAAGTAAACTTTAAGCATTTAAGCATAGGTTTTAAATGATAGCTTAACCTCACTAAAGCACATTTTTGAAACTAAGTATTTGTACATTATAACAAGAAATTTGCTAGTACGAACAAACAATCATATAAATTGTAACATAAGAAGATGGGAGTAAGTTAGAATCCTATCACAGAGCTAACACTTATGATTTTGGGGCCCATTTCTGAAGTACAGCCACAGCATCTAATCATTAATTGCACTTGAAATCAAAATACATTAGAAACATGTTGATACTATATCAATTTTTATCCGGGGGAAAAAAAAAGTGAACAAACACCTCAATAGTTAGTACACAATATTGTAATTTAAATAACCAGACAGTAGATATATCTACACATCAAAAATTATGTTAGAGTCTTTCCTATAGAAGTAATTGAATCTTTCTTCACTGCTCATTGACAGTCAAGAAATGAAATGGAATTACCTCGGCTGACTTCAGCAAACACGTATCTGAATGGGAACATCTTGTACAAGATATCATTAAAAATGCAACAATATTTTCAGTAAATTTTCAACATTGAGATGCCCTGTTTGCAGTTATTTTGAATATCTTTCAAACAGCAACTGAATAGATGATGCTTTTAAAAAATTCTGACTGATATTGAAGCGATGACTAAAACATTTCACTAAAATAGAAATAATTCAACAATGTACTTTTCCTGTCAATTTTCATAGGCTGATTATAAACTAGTCTTTGCAATGATCGTGCAGCTGCACCTTCTCTATACACTCTCTTTACAGTGGTACATACTGTTGTATTGACAATTATCTCCAGCTGTAGTCAACTATTTACTGCATTTTCTGGATCTCTGTAATCTCCTCCAGCCCTCCAACCCTCCAAAATACCTACACTCATCCAACTCTGGCCTCTTGAGCATTGTTAATTTTAATCACTGGCTGTACCTTCAATTGTCTAGGCCCCAAACTCCAGAATTTCCTCCCTACATGTCTCTATCTCACTTTCTTTCTTCAAGGCACTCCTTAAATCAGGGGTTCCCAAACTGTGGGTCACAAACCTTTTGGGGGAGAGGGTTTGGGAAGAGGGGCTGTTGTGTGTGTGTGTGTGGGAGGGAGGGAGGGGAGTTGAGAAGAGGGACTGCTGAGTGGGGGAGTGTGTTTGGCAAGACGGACTGCCAGCTGAGTCAGTGGGGCGAGGGGGATTGGCAAGAGGGACTGCCAAGTGAGTGAGTGGGGAGAGTGGATTTAAGATGAGGAGCTGCTGAGTGAGTGAGTATGAGGAGCGAATTTGAGAAGAGTGTCTGGTGTGTGTGTCGGGAGGCGGAGAGGGGTTGACATCAATGTGTCTTGCAGGGATGGGAGGGAGAGGGGCTTCACTGAATCTTCTGTCACCAGGGAATATGGCAAACTCGGCTGAAATCTACACGAGTTCATAAAATGCGAACCTTTTTGCAACATTCTTTAAAACACAGATTTTCACATTTATTATTACATGATGATCTGTAATCTGTGAACTTTAATAATTATATACTGAATGTTATTATTCGTTGGTGTTTTGTTTCGGCTGGCATCTGGGGTCATATTAATTTGCAGATGTTAAAATGGGTCACATTGGAAAATAGTTTGTGAAGCAATGCCTTAAGAGCAACTCTCTGAGCAAGCTTTTGGTCACCTGACCTAAGACCTGCTTATGTGACCTGGTGTAATTTTGTTTTATAAGGTTTCTGTGAAACGCCTTGGGATGTTTATTATGTTAAAGGTGCCAGATTAATATAAGTTGTTAGTTTTGATTAAATCTATGTTACCAATTACTTATCTCTGCAAAGAGAAATATTGCCATAGAGGTCAAAGGTTTACTTATCAAAGTGATTACTTTATTTATGAATAGATATTAGTGTTTAGCACCATGATTGGCAAACACAAAAATCATAATGTATGACATATATTCAGTGAAAAGGCCTTTAATCATCAATTTGCTTCCTATGAAAGGATTCTGATTGTGTTCATGAGTATTTTTGAAAACAATGATAAAGCTTTTGTTTCTGCTGGTGATTTCAGTCTTTTCGTCCTCTGAAAAACCATTCATTTGAGATTAATGTTTTAATATGCAATGCTACTGAACCCCCAGTTCTGACAAAAACAACAATTTTCAGAGGAACTAGAGCATTGATTCAAAGGCTGACTTTTAATACATTATGGGAAGAATTTTTCCCTCGGGGATAAACCAACCATGGTTAACCAAGGAAGTTAAGGAGTGTATCAAATTGAAAGAAAAAAACATACAATGTGCAAAGATTAGTAGTAAGCCAGAGGATAGGGAAAGTTTTAAAAACCAACTGAAGATTGCCAAAAAAATAATAAAGAGGGAAAAAATAAACTTTGAGGGTAAACTAGCAAGTAATATAAAAACGGACAGTAAGAGCTTTTTAAATATATGAAAAGGAAGAGAGAGGCCAAAGTGAACATAGGCCCATTAAAGAATGAGGCTGCAGAATTAATACTGGGAAACCAGGAAATGGCAGAGGAGTTGAATAAATATTTTGAATCAGTCTTCACGGTAGGAGGCACTAATAGCATTCCAAAAATACTAAATAATCAAGGGGCAAAAGGGCGCGGGGGTGCAGGAAATAAATACAATAACTACCATTAGAGAAACAATACTAGGGAAACTAATGGGGCTAAAAGCCGATAAGTCCCCTGGACCTGATGGGTTGCATCCTAGGACATTAAAGAAAGTAGCTGCAGAGATAGTGGGTGCACTGGTAGTAATCTTCCAAGAATGCTTAGATTCTTGAAAAGTCGCAGAGGATTGGAAAACTGCCAAAGTAACACCCTTATTCAAAAAGGGATGGAGACAAAAAAGAAGTAACTATAGGCCAGTTAGCTTAACATCTGTCATTGGGAAAATTTTAGAGTCTATTATAAAGGATGTAATAGCAGAGCATTTAGATGTGCGTAATATAATCAAGCACAGTCAGCATGGCTTCATGAAGGGGAAATCATGCCTGTCAAATTTAGTAGAATTTTTTGAGGAGGTAACAAGCAAGATAGATAAAGGGGAACCAGTAGATGTAATATATTTGGATTTCCAAAAGACGTTCAATAAGTTACCACACACAATGCTTAATAAGATAAAAGCCCATGGTGTTGCATGGATAGAGGATTGGCTAACTAATAGAAGACAGAGATTTGGGATAAGGGAGGCATTTTCAAGATGGCAACCTGTAACTAGTGGAGCGCCACAGGGATCAGTGCTGGGGCCTCAATAATTTACAATATATATTAATGACTTGGATGAGGGAAATGAATGTACTATCACCAAGTTTGCGGATGACACAAAAATAGGTAGGAAGGCAAGTGATGAGGGTGACACAAAGAGTCTACAGAGGGATATAGACAGGTTAAGTGAGTAGGCAGAAACTTGGCAGATGGAATATAGTGTGGGAAAATGTGAGGCTATGCACTTTGGCAAGAACAATGGAAGAGCTGAATATTATTTAATGGAGAAAAACTGCAGAAAGCTGCAGCACGGGGATTTTGGGGTCCTTGTACATGAATCCCAAAAAGCTAGCATACAGGTTCAACAGGTAAATGGGAAGGCAAATGGAATGTTGGCCTTTATTTCAAAGGGAATGGAGTATAAAAATAGGAAAGTCTTGCTAAAACTATAAAAGGCACTAATTATACCACACCTAGAATACTGTGAACAGTTTTGGTCCCCTTATCTCAGGAAAGATATACTGGCATTGGAGGCCGTCCAGAGAAGGTTCACTAGGTTGATCCCGGGTATGGAGGGATTTTCTTGTGAGAGGTTGAGTAGGTTGGGCCTGTACTCATTTGAGTTTAGAAGGAAGAGAGACGACCTCATTGAAACATATAAGATTCTTAGGGGGCTTGACAGGGTAGATGCTGAGAGGCTGTTTTCCCTTGTGGGAGAGTCTAGTTCCAGAGGGCATAATCTCAGAATAGGGGGTCGCCAATTTAAGGCAGAGATGAGGAGGAATTTCTTCTCTCAGAGGGTGTTAATCTGTAAAATTCTTTACCACAGAGGGCTGTAGAGGCTGGGTCGTTAAGTATATTCAAGGCTGAGATAGACGGATTTTTAATCAGTAAGGGAATCAAAAGTTATGGGGAAAAGGCAGGAAAGTGGAGTTGAAGATTATCAGATCAGCCACGATCTCACTGAATGGCAGAGCAGACTCGATGGGCCGAATGGCCTACTCCTGCTTCTAGGCCTTATGGTCTTATGGGCAGGTGTGCTCCCGACCCGAATGGGAGTAAAATAGCACGCAATTACATCGGGCGAGTGTCCCAATGTCATCACGCACTTGCACGATATTTCGCTCGGCAGGCACACACGGGTGCCAGAGCCACACCCGCCAATAATTAACAGGCCACTTAAGGCCATTAACAGTCCAATTGACAACTATTTTTCATTGCCCGTGCGATTTCACACTCGTTGCACGGGCAAAACGGGCAGGCGGCCAGCCGACGCTTTCAAAAACCTCATTCAAAGGCAGGATAAAAAGGGTCAGCAGCATTGCCAGTGTGAGTAGTGAGGAATTTGGTACATAGTTCGCTGCTGGTGGCTTATTGGTACTTGGCAGCTTCATCTCTGTTCGGGGCTTCATACTTTGCATTTCCAGCTTCATTTCAGGACTCCTTGGTATCTGCAAGGCCCCCAGAGGATTCAGACCGTGTGGACCCTTCCAGATATCAGTCAGCCTTCCCTTACCCTGGTAATGAGGATTGTGGTCTCTGCTGGTGGCACCTCCTCTAAGGAGGAAGAGAGGGGCAGAAGGGAGAGGAGGCCAAGTGTCCCAATGCAGCTTCCAGGGGAGGGACCTGTGGGAGGAGTGGCACAGACACAAGGGGCACAGGGCCAGCAGGAAGTCCAAGGTGGAAGGGGTCGCAGAAGATGACACTATCCTGCTGCCCAGATTTACAGGCAGCGATGCAGCTGCCTCAATATGTCTGAGGTGCAATGCTGAAGGATGTTTGGCCTGTCAAGGGAGACCGTGACCTCCATTTGATTAGGCCTGAGAGCAGCTGCAACTGCGTGGGTGGACACATGCCAGTGGCTCTGAAGGTCACAGCAGCCCTCAACCTCTGTGCCTCCGGCTCTTCCCAGGGCTCAGTGGGGGACCCTCCTAATCAGCTGTCCATAGTTGCGTCAAGCTGGTGACAGAAGCTCTGATCAGGCGGGTACTAATATTTATTCTTTACTGTACGGCAAGGCCAGCCTGGCTTTGCAGCGATTGTTGGGTTCCCCCATATCCAAGGCGCCATCGACTGCACACATGTGGCCATAAAGACGCCAGCAGGTTAGCCGGGTACGTTTGTCAACAGGAAAGGCTTCCACTCGATGAACGTGCAGATAGTGTGTGACCACAGGATGCAGATTCTGCAAGTCTGTGCAAGGTACCCAGGCAGCTCCCGTAACGTGTACATCCTCAGAGACTCCCAAGTGCCGATGCTCTTCAGTGCTCCAGCCCAACTGGATGGATGGCTGCTGGGTGACTAGGGCTATCTATTGAAGAGGTGTCTCATGACACCTCTCTGCCACCCAAGAACAGAGGCAATGAAGCATTACAATATGAGTCATGCCTCCACAAGGGCGGTGATAGAGAGGACCATAGGTCTTCTCAAGGTGTGCTTCCAATGCCTGGACAATTCAGGGGGTGCATTACAATACCCCCCAGAGCAGGTGCCACTGATCGCGGTTGCATGCTGTGCTGTCCACAGTCTGTCACTAGCCAGGGGGGACCCACTGGAGGAAGAGGATCTTGACACAGCTGCATAGGCCACAGATGATGAGTCTAGTAGTGAGTCAGAAGAGGAGCACGGTGAGGAGAACGCTGAGGGCATGAAGGCAGTCTTTGGTAACCTCCAGGGATGCAGGGACACCAGGGACGCCTTGGTCCATTGCCCCTTCAGTTAAGCTACCAAAGGTCAGCTACAACTGCATGCCAGAGCTGTCTCCTCCATCCTGGATATCTGAAATGACCCTTTCATTTCAAAACAAAGAACACTCAGTGCTTGTGCAATAAAGTTCACAGCCACTTACGTCCAGCATTACATACTAGCATACCATGCACCAAATACTCAGGTCATGACGACAAAAATAAAATTTATCCCATTTTGACAATTCCAAACTATTTACATAAACTTCTCTGGTCTTAACTCCCAGACCATTATAGATAAAGTAAAGATAAATTAACATAAAATCACCCGTGACCTGTCCCTCTCGTGCTCATGGTGCCTTTACCTTACACTTGCGAGTGCTACCTCTTGGTGAGCCCCCCCATCATTGGCACTGACATTGGAGACAACCTGCTGACTTTTCTATCTTGTTGGCCTTGATTACCTTGGCGGTTGTCCTTTGGCCAGTGCAGCCTGTGCTGGCCCCGCCTTGGAGTGAGGGCCTAGTGCCATGGCTGGCATCTCCCCAGTCATTGCAGCCTCATCAGATGCCATGGTCACTGGCAGAGGAGCGGAGGAGCTGCTGCCGTGATCCAGAGCGCCCTGACAGGAGCCCGCAGAGATGGCAGGCAGCTTGTGCACCAACGGAGGTCGCTCTGGACTTCCCTGCTCACCATTGATGGAGGGGCACCTAGCTGAGATTCTGGGTGCCTCATCCATCTCCCACATTGGCAATGACCACCTGAGGTCAGTGCCTTAGAGAGGGCTTGCAGGTCCAAGCGCAATCCCAGGAACCCCTGATTCTGTTTCTGGAGCTGCCTCTCCACAAGAATCGCCACTCTCACAACGGAGGATGCAGTGCACTCGACCATGAGGGTCAATGCAGTGCCGATGTTCTGCATGGACTCCTCCATAATGGAGCCCATGGTATACATACCCACATGGATCTCTGCCAGATCCTCCTGCAAATCTTGCTGGACATCCAGCATCAGCCGCCTAATGGATGACTCCAGAGGCTCATAATCAGCATTTGACTGAGCGTAATCCTGGTTCCCAGCAGTCCTCCGACTGTCAGCGTCCTGGGCACTCTCTGCCTCCGCCTGTACCTCAAGCGAGTGGGAAATGCCCTAACCAAAGTGCACCAAAATTCTAGCTGCAGAACTAATGGCCACCAAGGTGCTGGTATCTGCACTGGCACCTGCTTCAGAGCCCGGGTATGACGATGGTGCAACAGAAGCTCGGTGGTCCTCCAATTTCAGAGGTGGTTCTTCGGGGTCATCAGAGCAAACGCTTGCCAGCGAACCTAAAAGGGAGAACAAAGACATGTCATTAGTTAAAGTCATCACACTGTCACTGTGCATGCCAGGTAACCCTGGTGAGACAATGGAGACCTGCATCCCGGTGCCATCATCTTCCAATGATCAATGGGGACTCCAGGTTTGAGGCTTCCATCAATTAAGAGACTACACTAGAATGGTTGCACAATCTGAAACTCTCACCTCAGTGCACTGCGCTCTTACCTTCCTCTGGCACCCCCGCCTCTTCACACTCGGTTGCACGGGGAGCGTGCTGGCTCTTGAGTTCTAGGGCGTCTTGCTCAAACCTGCTGAGCAGCAGGAGTTTTGGCTGCCCTCGATCTGCCCATGCCCTCTCTGCCTGGTTATGGCTTGTCTTTTCCTGAAAGGACAGAGGAGCATTGATTATTCCACTCTCTACCTACAGCCCCATTGGAGCCTGGCCAACCCTAGCTGAGAAACACCTCCCTGGGCATATCCAAGTTGTAGCCCTCAAGCCGCAAGCACTCAGTCCAAATAGCCAGGACTCTCGGCCAGCTCTGGTGTCATTGACATTTGATACTCAGACTCTAACACCCCTGAAGTCCACGGGGGTGGCGGCCACACCTTAACATTTCTGCACACTGAGCCATGCCAACATGGTACTCACCCTTGCTGAGCGCAGCAGGTCATTTAAGCACTTCCGGCACCCCACCCATGTGCGCTGCACCACATCATGGCTGCTCACCATTGCTGCCACGCCCTCCCCTGCCCTCTTTGTGAGGTGTGGTGGTCTCCTCCTCCCATCTCTCAGGACAAGGATGTCTCTCCTGGCAGCCGCCTCCTCCAAGAGGAATGGTGAGGCACTCATTGCACCGACCTGCCCCCTCACCCCGCCTGCCGTGTCCAGCCGCACTCAAATCCATAACTTCAGTTTGGGAACATAGAGGAGACATCCTTCCGTGGCAGCCTTCCAGGGGCTGCCTGGGCTGCTTTTAAACCAGCCGCCGGGTGTCCATTGGACCTGGCGGCCAACAGGCCCCCCCCATCCCACTCTGTCCTTCCTGACCAGTGTGGAGCCGTGTTTCATGCTGAGTGGGCCTTAATTGGCCCACCAGCGTGAAATCATGGCCAGAGGCTGATCGCGGACGGCGGACCATTTTCCTGGCCGCTCCTGGGCCCGCCCACCTCGATATCCTGCCCATGATTGATTTCTTGATGTAAATGTCCACAAACACACTCATCAGTATTTCAAAGACATTAACAGTTTTAAAAAAAGATTAACAATAGAAATGTTATGGTGTGATATGAATTTTTCACCACTGTCCAACATATATATTTCCAAAATGTAAAAAACTTTTGGATCGAAGCCACCATCTGATCTTTATCTAAATCAGACAAGCAACTAAACTTTTTGACAAAAGAATGCACTATCTATATGTAAACTTTACTGCAAAAGGAAGAATTCACATTTATATGGTACCTTTCAGAACCACAATGATTACAAAGTGCTTTACACTTAATTAAGTTTTTTTTTTCGAAGCGCAGTCACTATTGTTTAGGGAAACCTGGCAACCAATTTATACACAGCAAGGTCTCCGAAACAACAATGAGATCAATGACCAGATCAGTTTTAGTGTTTTTATTTAATGATAAATATTACTTCCCAAAATTATTTTATACACAGTAAAGTGCATTTGAAGTGCATTCACTAATACTGTACAGAACTGTGGCACCAATCTGCACACAAGGTCCCACAAATAAAAACTAATGATGCTGGTTAAGGGATAAATATTGGCCAGGACACTGGGACACCCCACATGTTCTTCTTCAAAATAGTGCCATGGAATATTATATGTTTACCTGAGAGGGCAGGCAGGGATTCAGTTCAAGGTCTCGTCTGAAAAATGGCATCTCGGACAGTATGGTACTCCCTCAGTAATCCACTGAAGTGTCAGCCTAGGTTTAGCGATCAGGTCTTCGGAGTGGGGCTTAAACCTATGACATCTGACCCTGTATGAGAGTGTTATCACTGAGCAATGACTTACACCAATAAACATGACTATGAAGATTTTAGTTTAATTACCATAAAAGCTCAACCAGGTTCACTAATGTCCTTTAGAGAATAAAACCTGCCATCCTTATCCAGTTTGGTCTTTTTGTGACTCCTCACACCAACTACCCTTGAAATGACCTAGCAAGTCACTCAGTTGTATCAAACCCTTCAAGAAGAAAGCTGACAACCTCTTCTCTGGTAATCTAGGGATGGGCAATAAATGCTGCCCTTGCCAGCGATGCCCACATCCCAAAAATGAATATGAAGAAAACCACACCCCAAATACTCAGGGTGGGATTTCCAACCCCTCCCGCTGGCGGGATCTTCCAGTCCCACCGAAGCCAATGGACTTTTGGTTGGCTTGCTGCATCCATAGTGGCAGGAGCCGCCATGCGGGTGCTGAAAAATCCCAGCCTCAGTACCTGAGTGCTGCTTACCTCTCGCCCAGGGTTAAAATGATGCCTTACATATTTGGTGGATGGCAAAGTTTAATTTTGAAAATTATATAGTAACAAATCAGCAAGCAAACATGCTTTGAATAGAATTGTTTTTCAAAATGTGTGCAGTGCCAATAGAATATCCACTATATGAGGCAAATTCTTTGTCTGCTGCCATATTCTTTCACATTAAACTTATCAGTGATCCACAATATTCTTCCAAATCAAATTATTGAAGAAAGCCTTAAATTGATTTAGTACATTCAATAAATTTGATTTTCTCCTGGCACAGATGAACAAATTAAGGCACAATTAACAGAACAAATTTAAAAAAGAAATCATTTCATTCAAAATGTTTATGTAGTGAAATCTAATTTTAATGAATTCTTTGACAAATTATTTTTGACGTTAAAAAGTATCGAAACCCACCATCCAATTACAGTAATTCACATCTTGGAATAAAATTAAAAAGATAGACTTAACAAATAGTTTTTCATTATATAGAAGTGCCATTGTCTTTTGTTTTGAGTTTTATATAAAGAATATAAATTGACTGTAGCTGTTGTCTTCAATCTATTATCGAGAAATATTCTGGTAGGTTAGAAACTTACTTGTTATATTATTCCAAAATGCTTTAAGAACTATATTGTTCATGTGTACGTATGTAGCCAGAGTGCCACCACTCACAATTGCACTACAGCCTGTGTACAAAGTAACATTATATCATCCCACAGCACGTGAAGAGATCTGGAAAAGCTCCAGTATTTGTATCTTCAAGTGTGTTTATTTCGAACTTGTGGGAAACACAAGACATAACATAACAGCAGGTGTTTTTAATCAAAACCCAAACATTATAAACAAAATAACAAAATCTCTTCGCTGAATTAGATTGAGAAAAAAATCAACTCAAATTAATGCTGGTGAGAGAGAAAAAAAATGACTGAATCGTCTGAAAGCGAGACAGCTGCTATCACAGTAATGAACACACAGCTCCAGTCCAGGATGATTGGAAGGCTGATGATGTATGGAGGCATTTGAGAATTTAAACAAAAGTACAAATTAACATTCAGTAGTTTTCGAAAATGCACTAGTGAAGAGGAAATGGCCAGCTATTCTTTGTGTGAAGTTGGTGAGAAATGGTTAGGCCGTTTCAATACCTGGGTAATGAGTGAGGTCGACAGTAAAAACCCCTCCACAGCATTTTTGAGAAATTTAGCACACATCAGCCAAGTCAAACGGTTGAATCCACCAAAATGAATCTCAGAGCCTGAGGCAGGGACCAAGTGAGCTTGTTGACCATTTCTTAATGAGATTGAGAAACGTAGCTGGCAAGTGTGAATTCAAAGAAACAGATGAAAGGCTGATAGATCTGCTCATTTGAGGGTCTGCACACCCTGATGTACAAAAAACTCTGATTGGAAAATAACAAGTTCACAACAGCACAGGCAGCTGATGCTGACAGAGCACATGAAGTCACAAGTAGACAGATGAAGATGCTGACTACCCAAATGGCGAGCTTCAGTTCAGTCAAAGGAAAGGCAGCAGGGTTGATGTAGTGAAACGGAATGAAAAGAACGCACACCAGACAGAGAAAAAGATGTGTAAGAGCTGTAGATGTCCACATGAGTTCACAGACAGAAGGAAGCGCCTGTCTACAGTGCAAACTGCAGAGCTTGTGAAAGACCCAATCACTGGGAAAAGATGTGCAGAATAAAGAAAAATGATGGTAAAGGAGTTACCAGAGATGGGAAAACTGGACAAATGAGAAAGAAAAGAAACCAAATCATCTATACCCTGGAAGGTGGCAATGAGTTTGAGGACATGATAGAAAATGGCCCAAGTCTTCTAATTAGCATCAGAACAGTTTCGAACAATGCGAGTCACAGAAAAGAGTGCACACTTAACCTGCCAACATTTTTTGAGGCCAGACTTCCAATGCTAGCTGCTTGTAAAAAAACAGGCAGGCCTCCCTCGGTGCAGCACAGGGGAGGCCAAACGACACCCCCTTTTTGTGGCACTAGCTGCCATTTTGTGGCAAGTAAAAGTTTAAATGTTGCAAAGCTTGTGTTCATTGTGTAATTTCCAGCTCCGTTCTACAGTAAAAAATGTGATTTTCAGTATTTACAATGATTAAATATCCCATGGCTGGCATTTCTAAATCAAAATACTTGGGAAAAACTCGTGGGTTTAAGATTGCCTGGAGCTGTCAACCTCTGAAACTACATACCTCACCCCAATAACAGTGTTCACCCGCCTCCTTCACTCTGACAATGTTCAACCCATTTCTCACCCCAGACGGTGTTCAACATCTCCCTTGCCCACGACAGTGCTCACAATCCCTCCCTCATCCTGACAATGTTCAGCCCCCTCCTTCACCCCCGACAGTGCTTAGCACATGGGGAGGGGGTGAGCACTGCTCAGAGCATGGGGAGTGGGTGAGCACTGTCCAGCGGTGAGGAGGGGGTAAACACGGTTTGGCGCACAAGAAGCAGGCGAGCACTGTCCGGTGTGGGGAAAGCGGGTGAGCACTAGAATGATAGAAAAGTTACGGTACAGAAAGAGGCCATTCAACCTATCATGTCTATGCTGGCCAGAAAAAGATGAAAAAGAAAGTAGCTGCTCATTTTAATCCCGCTTTCCAGCACCTGGTTCGTAGCCTTGCAGGTTACAACGCTCCTGATGCAGACCCGAGTTCCTTTAAATGACCCTCATGACCCTTCCCCCGCCCCCCCCCCCCCGCAAACCAGCTTATATTTCACCCCTTTCCTATTTCTATTTAGTTCTGTTGAAGGGTCATGAGGACTCGAAACGTCAACTTTGCTCTTCTTCGCCGATGCTGCCAGACCTGCTGAGTTTTTCCAGGTATTTCTGTTTTTGTTTTCCTTTTAAATGAGTTGAACATTTTAGCCTCAACCAACGATTTAGGCAGTGAATTCCAGACGCCCACCGCCCTCTGCATGAAGAAATTTTTCCTCATGTCCCCTCTAATCGTTCTACCAATTACCTTAAATCTATGCCCCCTGGTAATTTACCCCTTCAGTTCGGGGAAACAGGTCTTTCCTGTATGCTCTATCTTTCCCCCTCATAATTTTGTACACCTCAATTAGGTCACCCCCTTAGCCGCCTCAGTTCTCAGGAAAACAACCCTAGCCTATCCAATTTCTCCTCATAGCTGCAATTTTCATGCCCTGGCAACATTCTTGTAAATCTCCTCTGCACTCTCTCCAGCGCAATTATGTCCTTCCTGTAATGTGACGACCAGAACTGTACACAAAATTCCAGCTGTGGCCTAACCAGCGTTTTATACAATTCCATCATTACATCCCTGATTTTGTATTCAATACCTCGCCTAATAAAGGAAAGCATTCCATATGCTCCCTTTACCACCTTATCCACCTGTCCTGCCATCTTCAGGGACCTGTAGACATGCACTCCAAGGTTTCTCACTTCCTCAACCTCTCTCATTATCCTCCCATTTACTGAGTATTCCCTTGCTTTGTTTGCCCTCCCCAAATGCATTACCTTGCACTTTTCCAGATTGAATTCCATTTGCCACTTTTCTGCCCAGTCAACCAAACCATTGATGTTATTCTGGAAACAACAGCTATCCTTTTCACCACCAACTACACAGCCAATTTTTGTGTCATCTGAAAATTTCCCAAACATACCTCCCACATTTATGTCCGAATCATTAATGTATACAACAAACAGCAAGGACCCCAACACTGAGCCCTGTGGAACACTACGTAGAAACCATTTTCCATTCACAAAAACATCCATTGGCCATTACCCTTTTTTTCCTGTTGCTGAGCCAATCTTGGATCCAACTTGCCACCTTCCCCTGTATCCCATGGGATCTCACTTTTCTGACCAGTCTGCCATGTGGGACCTTGTCAAATGCTATACTAAGACCCATGTAGATAACATCCACTACACTACCCTCATCAATCCTCCTTGCTACTTCCTCAAAAAATTCTACTAAGTTAGCAAGGCACCATCTTTCCCTAACAAAACCATGCTAACTGTCCTGATCAGCCTGTGCCTTTCTAAGCGACAGCTTCAGAATTGATTCCAATAATTTGCCCACCACTGAAGGCAGACTGACTGGTCTATAATTTTCTGGCCTATCCTTTGTACCCTTTTTAAATAATGGTATAACATTTCTAGATCTTCAATTCTCTGGTACCTCACCTATATTGAATGAGGATTGGCAAATGATCTTCAGAGCATCCGTTATTTCCACCCTGGCTTCCTTTAACAGCCTGGGATATAATCCCTCTGACCCTGGTGACTTATCCACCTTCAAGGATGTCAGTCACTCCAGTGCTTCCTCTCTCACTATGCTTATTGTATCTAATATTTCACACTGCTCCTCATTAACTAGACTGTCTGCAGCCTCCCTCTCCTTAGTGAAGACAGAGACAAAGTACTCATTGAGAACACTGCTCATATCTTCAACAATGTACAACTTACCATGTACATCTCTGATAGGCCCTACCTTTTCCTTAGTTATTCTCTTGCTCTTAATGTGCTGGTAAAATACCTTTGGGTTTTCTTTGATTTTACCTGCCAATATTTTTTTGTATCCTCCCTTTGCTTTCCTTATTTCCATTTTTACTTCATCCCTGTACTTTCTATACTCCTCTATGCTTTCTACAGTATTAAGTCTTTTTTGACTGGCATAAGGTTTCTTTTTCTGCTTTATCTTGGCCTGTATGCTTCTGGATAACCGAGGGCTCTAGATTTGGCAGTACCACCCTTTTTTTGTGGGGACATGTCTACACTCTGCCCATAGAATCTCGTTTTTGAAAACCTCCCACTGATTTGACACTGTTTCCCCTTCTAATAGCTGTATCCAGTCCACTCTCGCCAGCTCACCTCTGAGCTACCCCCAGTTTAGAACTTTCACTCCTGTTCTATCTTTGCACTTTTCCATAATGATGCTAAATCTAACTATATTATGGTCGCTATCTTCAAAATGGCCCCCACTGCTACTTCATCCACTTGTCCAGCTTCATTTCCTAAGACTAAGTCTAGAATTGAACACCCTCTCATTGGGCTTGTTATGTGCTGGCTAAAAAGGTTTTCTTGAATGCAGTTCAAGAATTTTGCGCTCACTATGCCCTTCACACTGTTTGTATCCCAGTTGATATTAGGGTAGTTGAAGATCCCAACTCTTACTGCCCTATTGTTTTTGCACTCAGAAATCTGCTTACGTACTTGCTCTTCTAACTCTCTTCCACTATTTGGGGGTCTATAGTACACTCCTAGCAGTGTGGCTGCCCCCTTTTTATTTCTGAGCTCAACCCTAATGGCCTGGCCTCATTTGGTGCTTCATTTGGTATCTTGTCCCTCCTCACAGCTGTAATTGATTCTTTAACCAATAATGCTACAACCCCACCTTTTTTATCCCCTTCCCTATCCTGCCTGAAAACTCTATATCCAGGGATGTTGAGTTGCCATTTTTGCCCCTCCTTAAAACAAGTTTCCATTATAGCAACGATATTAGTGCGCGGGAAGGGGATAAGCACTGCCCGCTGAGCGGCGACGGGATGAGCACTGACCGGAGCGTGGGGAGTGGATCAACACTGTCTGGTGCATGGGGTAGGGATGAGCACTATCCAGCGAGTGGGGAGGGGGTGAGCACTGTCCGGCGAGTGGGGAGGGGGTGAGCACTGTCCGGCGAGTGGGGAGGGGGTGAGCACTGTCCATTGTGCAGGGTGGGGCTGAGCACTGTCTGGTGTACGGGGTGGGGGTGAGCACTATCCAGCGAGTAGGGAGGGGGTGAGGAGCACTGTACAGTGCATGGGGTAGGTGTGAGCACTATTCAGCGAGTCAGGAGGGGGTGAGCACTGTTCGGCGAGTGGGGAGGGGGTGACCACTGTCTGGCGAATGGGGAGGGGATGAACACTGTCCGGTGCACGGGGTGACAGTGAGCACTGTCCAGCGTACAGGGTGAGAGTGAGCACTGTTCTGTGCGCGGGGACAGGGTGAGCACTGTCCAGCGGCAGGGAGGGGGTGAGTACTCTCCCACAACAAGGAGTTGGTGAGCACTGTCCAGAGAAAGGGAGGGGTGAGCACTGTCCAGTGTGCGGGGATGGGGGTGAGCACTGTCCAGAGGCAGGGAGGGGGTGAATAGTCTCCCGCAGCGAGGAGGGGGCGAGCACTGTCTGGCAGCAGTGTAGGGTTGAGCACTATCTGGTGACGGTGAACGTTGTTGGGTGGGGGATGATGATCACTGCTGTGGCTGCTGGAGTTCTTTGTCCTCAGGCAATTCGATTCAACCACGTGATATAGTAAACAGCTGAAGCTAATGGATAATGCAAAAGCTATGAGCCCTGACAACATTTCAGTGATAGTACTGAAGATGTGTGCTCCAGAACTTGCCACACCCCTAGACATGTTGTTCCAACAATACTGGCATCTACCCGGAAATGTGAAAAATTACCCAGGTATGTCCTGTACACAAAAAGCAGGAGAAATCCAACCCAGCCAATTACAGCCCCTGCAGTCTACTTTCGATCATTAGTAAAGTGATGGGCGGGGTCATCAATAGTGCTATCAAGTGGCACTTTTGTTTCATTCATTCATGGGATGTGGGCATCACTAACTAGGCCAGCATTTATTGCCCATCCCTAATTGTTCTTAAGAAGGTGGTGGTGAGCTGCCTTTTGAACTGCTGCAGTCCATGTGGTGTAAGAACACCCACAGTGCTGTTATGGAGGGAGTTCCAGGATTTTGACTAAGTGACAGTGAAGGAACGGCGATATATTTCCAAGGCAGGATGGTGGGTGGCTTGAAGGGGAACTTCCAGGTGGCAATGTCCCCATGTGTCTGCTGCTCCTGTCCTTTTAGATGGTAATGCTCGTTGTTTTGGAAGGTGCTGTTTAAGGTGGCTTGGTAAGTTTCTGCAGTGCATCTTGCTTAGAAATAACCTGCTCACTGACACTCAGTTTGGGTTCCGCCAGGATCACTCAGCTCCTGACCTCATTACAGCCTTGGTTCAAACATGGGCAAAAGGGCTGAATTCCAGAGATGAGGTGAGAGTGACTGGCCTTGACATCAAGGCAGCATTTGACCTCGTGTGGCAGCAAGGAGCTCTAGCAAAACTGAAGTCAATGGAAATCAGGGGGAAAACTCTCTGCTGGTTGGAGTCAAACGTAGCACAAAAGAAGATGGTTGTGGTTGTTGGAGGTCAATCATCTCAGTTCCAGGACATCACCACAGGAGTTCCTCAGGGTGGTGTCCTCAGCCCAACCACCTTCGGATCTTAATCAATGACCTTCCTTCTTTCATAAGGCTAGAAGTGGGAATGTTCGCTGATGATTGCACAATTTTCAGTACCATTCGCAACTTTTCAGATACTGAAGCTTGCCCATGTCCAAATGCAGCAAGACTTGGACAATATCCAGGCTGGAGTTGACAAGTGGCAAGTAACATTTGTGCCACACAAGTGCCAGGCAATGACCATCTCCAACAAGAGAGAATCTAACCATCACTCCTTGACCTTGAATGATATTACCATTGCTGAATCCCCCACTATCAACACCCTGGGGTTACCATTGACCAGAAACTGAACTGGACTAGCCATATAAATACTGTGGCTACAAGAGCAGGTCAGAGGCTAGGAATCCTGAGGTGAGTAATTTACCTCCTGACTCCCCAGAGCCTGTCCACCATCTACGAAGCACAAGTCAAGAGTGTGATGGAATACTCTCCACTTGCCTGGATGAGTGCAGCTCCAACAATACTCAAGATGCTTGACACCATCCAGGACAAAGCAGCCTGCCTGATTGGCACCCTATCCACAAATATTAACTCCCTCCACCACTGACGCACAGTGGCAGCAGTATGTACCATCTACAAGATGCACTGCAGGAACTCACCAAGGCTGCTGAGACAGCACCTTCTAAACCCACGACCACTACCACCTAGAAGGACAAGGGCAGCAGACATGTGGGAACACCACCACCTGGAAGTTTCCCTCCAAGCCTGACTTGGAAATATATCGCCATTTCTTCACTGTCACTGGGTCAAAACCCTGCAACTTCCTCTCTAACATCACTGTGGGTGTACCTACACCACATGGACTGCAGTAGATCGAGAAGGCAGCTCACCACCATCTTCTCAAGGGCAATTAAGGATGGGCAATAAATGCTGGCCTAGTCAGCAACGCCCACATCCCATGAATGAATAAAAAGAAAGCTGATTTACTTTGAGTTACACTGACTTTAAACCTGCTATGAAAATTTCTAAGTAAATCTGTGTAAAAACCAGGGTAAGTAGAGCGCAGATAGCCAAAGTCTCCATCATTCTGTCCAGTCAAGAAGCAATCTGGGCAGGATAAAATCAGGAATCAGAAGTTTACACTTCCCTCCTAGATACCGGAGATGTGTGCAAGTCAGGTCTTTCAAGGGGTCCTGACGTGTATCTTTGGGGTATGTCCGGTGTCTGACTATCTGAAGACCGGAAGATCTGGGCCATAGAGTTATTCACAGCACAAAAGGAGGCTTTTTGTCCCATTAAGTCAATGTCAGTTCTGTGTGGAGCAATCCATTCAGTCCCATTATTCCACTCTATCCCCATAGCCTTTGGAACCATACACCTACAGGAAATTGTCAGGATGTGACAGTTTCTAGAGAAAGGGAATTTGCATAATCATTCAGATCAGGAGAAAGGTGAGAAATAAGCCCACAATGATAAATTTGCAGCTGAAACTTGATACCGAGTAGCATCATCCCATTAATTCCAAACCAGAAGCTCTTTCCTGAAGATATGAAAAAAAATGGTCACCCAATGAAAGATACTTTGAAATCAAACAATGTCATGCTGAAGGTGTGTGGTGTTACTGAGATTCGACAGCTAGGAATGACAGAAATCAAAGTGACACACAAAGGAAAAGACGTCAACTGTTCTCTGTCACTGAAACAGATGGTCCTTGGTTTGAGCAGTTGTGAAGAGCTGCAGCAGATCTCAATAAATCGTGAGGAGAAAGAGGCAACACTGAAGGTTGAAGGTAGTACACCCATTAAAAAGTGTTCTCCAATCATAAGTGAGAAAGATCTGGTAAAATGTATCCAGTGTGTTTTAATGAGACAGTTGAATGCTTTGAAGATTTTTAGTCTCACATCACCATTGATCCAGAGAAGAAACCAGTGATTCATCCCCGTATCAAGGAGCAATAGAAATAAAAGGAAAGTCTGAAAGAGAGCTCCAAGATATGGAATAAAAGAAAATGACTGCCGGAGTGTCAGATCCTAGAGATTGGGGGAAATTCACCGTTGTGAGAGATCGGACAGCTATAAATTTGCCTGGATCCCAATGACCTTAAGCAATAAAAAGGAATATTCCTTATTCCAACACTCAAAGAGATCACACAACACTGGCAAAGGCAAAAGTCTTCAGCAAGCTTGATCCCAGAAATGGCTACTGGAACTTGAAGCCTGATGAGGAATCTTTGCTGTTGACAACATTCAGCACACCCTTTGGACCGTACAAATACCTGTATCTACTTTTTGGCCTTAAAATGAACCAGGATGTGTTCTAACAGAAAGTAGATGAGACATACAAGGGACACAAAGGAGCTGTCAGCATAGCTGATGATATCCAGATCTATGGTGCAGATAAAAAAGACATGACTACCATCTGTACAAAGCCATGGAGAGAACTAGGAAGGCTGGAATTAGGCTAAATCCAGATAAATGCATTGTGATGGTGCCAGAATGCCAGTTCTGTGGAATGGTGCACACAGCTGATGGAGTCAAGCCAAATCATGAAAAAAGTCACAGCTATCTCTTAGTTGGAAGCTTCAAGAGACAAGAAAGAGCTGAGAAGTTTCCTTGGCTTGAACAAGTACATGCGTTCTTTCATACCTCAGATGTTAGAACACACAGCAAGCCTACAAGCTGATGAGAGAAGATGCTATGTGCCAGTATCACATGAGAGGAGTTTCAGCAAACTCAAAGATGAAGTATGCAAGGAGACAAGACTGTTGTATAGGTCACGTACCTTTATCCGAAACTCTGAGGTCTGGCTGCTTTTCGAATTTCAGATAATTTTTGTTTTCGATACCACATATAGGCAAAGGCCTACTTATATTACAATGACCGAAGCTTAAGCTAGCTAGAGTCTGAAGTAAATAAAATGGCTAGCAAAGTAAGATGTACCGCTGACTAATAAATACAGAGTACCTGTGTTAAATTCCCACCTGTGGTTCATCTACAATTCTGCTTGTAGAAGAGGGTTTGCAAGGTTAACAGTGCAGACAAACAACTAGACTTCCGGCGTTAAAGGTCAGGTGTGGTCAGTGAGGTTTGTGTCGGATCAGAGACTTGCTGCACTAAAGTTCAGGTGCTGTTGGTAAGATTTGTGTCGGCTCGTGTTGTGTCGGCTCCGGTCACAGACTTCCTGCTTTAAAAGTCAAAGTGGTTCAAAAAAAGTGCGGCTTTTGGATGTGTTCAGTTTTCGGATTTAAAGATGAAGGATACTCGTCCTGTACCACAACGGAAAGAAACCTATCACTTTGCAAGTAGATGCTGCTCAAAATGGACTGGGAGCAAATCCGGTATGAAAACAAAAACCAATAGCATCCGCATCTAACATCAGCTGAAACCAGAAATGCCAACATAGAAAGAGAGTTGTTGGCAGTTATGTCTGGATTTGAGAAATTCCATTCATATCTCTGTGGGAGAAAGTTCATAGATGTGAGTGACCATTGTCCATTAAAGCAGATCTACAAGAAAAACCAGCAAGACCACAGAGGTTACTCTTGAGGCTTCATAGTTATGATTTCACTCTGAAATGCAGACCAGGAAGAGAAATGGTGCTAGCAGATGGCCAACCTCATATGTCACCACATGATAAACATAAGATAAAATATTTATGTGTAAAGATCCATCACCTAGTAAACATAACACAACTGAAACTGGATAGGCATCTACAAAGACAGTGAAAGAATGATGTCTGCATTAGGGGATGCCAGAAGCATAGAAATACACAGTATGAAGAAGAGATGACGTTCCCTGAAGTACCACCTAGACCAAGGCATACTGTGGGAGCTGATTTGTTCACATACAACCAAGAATGCTATCTTATAGTGGCAAGCTCTTACTCAAAGTTCCCACTGATCAGAAATATGAAAGATTTGAGAGCTACAACATTCAACACAGCAGTACAAGTTGTCTGTGCTGAATAAGGTGTTCCTGAAAGGGTAATATGTGAAAATGGAAACTAATTCACCTCCAGAGAGTTTCAGGAATTTAGACCATAAGACATAAGAGCAGAAGTAGGTCATTCGGCCCATTGAGTCTGCTCCACCATTCAATGGGATCATAGCTGATCTGATAATCCTCAACTCCACTTTCCTGCCTTTCCCCATAACCCTTGATTCCCTTACTGATTAAAAAAAATCTGTCTATCTCCACCTTGAATATACTTAATGACCCAGCCTCTAGAGCCCTGTGCAGTAAAGAATTCCACAGATTCACTACCCCCTGAGAGAAGAAATTCTTCCTCATCTCTGTTTTAAATGGGCGACCCCTTACTCTGAGATTATGTCATCTGGTCCTAGACTCTCCCACAAGGGGAAACAACCTCTCAGCATCTACCCTGTCAAGCCCCCTAAGAATCTTTTATGTTTCAATAAGGTCGCCTCTCATTCTTCTAAACTCCAAAGAGTACAGGCCCAACCTACTCAATCTCTCCTCAAAAGAAAATCCCTCCTTACCCGGAATCAACCTAGTGAACCTTCTCTGGGCTGCCTCTAATGCCAGTATATCTTCCCTCAGATAAGGGGACCAAAACTGTTCACAGTATTCTTGGTGTAGTCTGACTAGTGCCTTGTATAGTTTTAGTAAGACTTCCCTATTTTTATATCCATTCCTCCAAATGACTAAGAGGAAAGGAGGAAGGAAGACAAGAACCCACTGATGCTGCTGGCGGGATTGGAAGATTCCTTCCCCCCCCCCCCCCCCCCCCCCACCCCACCCCCGATCCTACACAACTTAAGCGCAGAAATCAAGGCTGACAACCCAGTGCGGTACTGAGGGACTGCTGCACTGTCAGATGTGCTGTCTTTCAGATGCGATGTTAAACCGAGGCCCCGTCTATCAACTCAGGTAGATGTAGAAGATCTCGTGGCACTAATTTAAAGTGCCAGGGAGCTATCATTGGTGTCCTGGTCAATATTTATCCCTCAATCAACATCACAAAAAGCAGATCATCTAGTTGTTTTCACATTGTTACTTGTGGGAAATTGCTGTGCACAAATTAGCTGCTGTGTATTTATTTTACTTCAGTGACTACATTTCAAAACCATTTAATAGATATTATGTGCTTTGGGATACCTGGTGCATATGAAAGGCACTTTGTAAATGCAATCTTTTTATCCAAACATACAGTATTTCAGTTAGGTTTACCCTGCCTGATTCTATAAGGTGTGTTTTTTTATGTCTGTTCCGAGCTTGTGCATGTTAGGTGTACAGCACTTTCCTGATCAGCACCTGTTTCTAGGAATGGTATACTGCCCACAAGGATATTCTGAAGTACTATATGGGGCAATCTTCCTCAGCCATCTCATGACAGTTTACCACTTCTCCCTCAGGTCACTTAAACTGCACTTCCATTCTTCCGACCCCCTCAACTTTGGCCTTCCATTCATTTTGATACTTACTTGCAGCTGACATTTAATCAACCATTCCTTCATTGCTATTCCTCATGCTTCGCACCCAGCAAGCCCTCTACGCTTTTCCATCCCTCAGCGTTGCTCCCTCAATTGCAAAGGGTGCAGACTTGAGCCTATCTGGTGCACAAGTGGCCTGTCTATTCATCGTCACCTGATAAAACTGGACCATTTAATACACTGTCAAGCCTCATTCTGCAGAAAATGTCCACTACTCCAGGATCCTCAAATAATTTTAGGATTAGCATTATCTGTCCTCATCAATTAAGTCTGACAAATATTTTCAATTTATTTTTCAACTTTATAAAGGTTGGAACAATGTTTGCTTCCAGATGCAGCATTTCACCTTTAATTCCCATATCCGTTGAAATTTTATATATCCGTCATTAGGCTAGCTCTCTGCACAAAACTAAAGCTGCACAGGCAGCTATGAATAATTATTCAAATGAGCTGACTATGGAAAATTGTAGGCTGTCAACTCACTGCTCTTTAATGAGTTTTGCATGAGCCACTACGCAGAAAAGCCTTTTTGTCCAACATCAGACCCTGAATAAGCGGCAATTTACTCCAGTTAGCCATTGAGGATCAAAGCCCACAGCTTCAAATCTCTCCACAAACACTATCCTGATCGCCAATTCCATTCCACTTCTCATTGTTTCAGGCTGAAGCGGACTGTTTGCAACCTTGACATCTGATTTACCCCAAGGTGAACTTCTGATCCAATATAATTTTCATTACAGGAACCATCTACTACGAACTCTGTGACATTGCCCATCTCCACCCATCGACTTCTTTGCCACCTCCAAACCCTACAATTCCAATGCTCTTCTTGCCAGCCTTCAATTCTTCACACTTCCTAAATTTCAGCTCATCCAAAACTGCTGCCTGGATACTATCCTAGCACCAGGTCCTGCTCATCTACTATCCCTCTGCTTGCTGACTTAGGTTGGCTCCTAGTTCTCCAACTAAGGCCAGGATTTTCCAACCCTGTCGTGACCAGACCTGCTGCGGCCCAGCCAAAAGCCCATTGTTTTTCAGGGGGACTGGACAACCCTTGCAGCAGGCGGGGTGGGAAAATACTGCCCTAAAATTGTAATTTTTTTGATCAAGTTCCTCTTTGGTCTCGTCACTTCCTATGTCTGTAATCATCTCCAACCTGAAAACTAGCCTCTAGCCTCTTGTACAAGCCCCACTCTTTGTGCCCTATCTTTGGTGTTTTCACCTGTCTCGGCCCCATGCTCTAGAATTCACTCCCCTAAGCATCTTCACCTTTTCTCCTTAAAACCCATCTCGTTGACAAAGCTTTTGGTTACCCCTCCTAATATCGCCTTTATTGGGCAGGAGTTTCTCTTCTGAAGTCCACTGTTAGGCTCAGTGGAGGTTGGTGGGTGGCGGGCACGGCTTATGTCAACAGTGTGCCGTTCTTGATGGCATAACCAGAAGTGTGCACCACTTCCACTCTCTTGCTTTTTCCCATTTCCCACGTGATTACAAATAAAATGTAAAGTGCTGTCCACGGGATCAGATGGTAGGGTATGCTTTTCAGTGGTGAAACCCACTGCCAGCTGACAATGCTGTAGCCAAGGTGGGCTATAAGCCAGACTCCTGGTCAAACAAGGAGGCTGTGCCAAAAATTTCTTGTCCTACTCCATTGCCATTAACACAAAACTTGAGAGCACAAAGTTAAATCTCACTTGTAAATGCTTCATGGGCAGGATCTTACATTTGACATGCAGGCCTGACACACTGGAACGTAAAATGACGTACGATGAAGTCGGGGGTGCATCCCGACGTCCCTGCAGACCCTCGCGATATTTTGGTAGGCTGGCACACAATGATGACGGAAGCGCACCCGCCATTATTTAACTGGCCAGTTAAGGTCCTTGAGGCACCAATTGTCTTTGATTTTACGCAACCCATGCAATTTTCAGGGCATCACAGGGGCGCAACGGGCAGGCGGGAAGGCCACATTTTTAAAAACCTCATCCACGGGCAGGATAAGAGGGATGAGTGATCTTGCTAATGTAAGTTGTTAGTACTTTAGCTTATATCTTACTGCTGCTTGCTTGTGTGAACAGGACAACCTCATTCGCCTCAGAGCTGCTTTGACAGAAAAACAGGCTTCAGTTCAGGACTCCAGAGGAGTCATAACACTTGGAGCTTTCCAGGTATCAGACAGCCTTCCCTTACCCTGGGAATGGGGATTGTGGTCTCCGCTGGAGGAACCTCCTCTGAGGAGGAAGGGAGAGCCAGAAGGGGGAGGAGGCCAGGAGTCCATATTCAGCCTCCAGAGGAGCCACCTGTGGGAGGACAGGCGCAGTCTCAAGGGGCGCAGGGCCAACAGGAAGTGCAAGACGGAAGGGGCCACAGAAGATGCCACTATCCTGCTGCCAAGGTTTACAGGCGGTGATGCAGCTACCTCAATATGTCTGAGGTGCAATGCCGAAAGAGGATCCGCCTCTCGAGGGAGAGCGTGACCTCCATCTGTCAGATGATCGGCCCTGTGTAGGTGAACACCCCATGCCAGTGGCGCTGAAGGTCACAGTAGCCCTCAACTTCTATGCCTCTGGCTCTTTCCAGGAGTTGGTGGGTGTCCTTTGTGGAGTCTCCCAATCAACTATCCACAGTTGTGTCAAGCTGGTGACAAGCGTTCTGTTCAGGCATGCATTGACTTTCATTCACTACTGCACGGACGAGGCCAACTAGGCAGAGCGAGCCAGAGGCTCGATTGCTGGGTTCCCCTGTGTCCAGGGTGCTATAGACTGCACACATGTAGCCATCAAAGCGCCAGCAGGTGAGCCCAGTGCCTTCGTCAACAGGAAGGGCTTCCACTCCATGTACGTGCAGATAGTGTGTGATCACAGGATGCAGATTCTGCAAGTCTGTGCAAGGTACCCAGGCAGCTCCCATGACACTTACATCCTGAGACACTCCCAGGTGCTGAGGCTCTTCAGTGCTCCAGCCCGGTTTGATGGATGGCTGCTGGGTGACAAGGGCTATCCCCTGAAAAGGTGGCTCATGACGCCTCTCCGCCATCCAAGGACAGAGGCTGAGCAGCGGTACAATAGGAGCCATGCCTCCACCAGGGTGGTGGTAGAGAGAACCATTTGCCTCCTCAAGATGCACTTCCGATGCCTGGACCATTCAGGGGGTGCACTGCAATACGCCCCGGATCATATGTCACTGATAGGGGTTGCATGCTGTGCTCTCCACAATCTGGCGCTGGAAAGGGGGGACGCAGTGGAGGAAGAAGATGTTGACTTGGCTGCTCTGGCAGCAGACAATGAGTCCAGTAGTGAGTCCGAGGACAAGCGCGGTCAGGAGAACGCTGAGGGGATAGACGCTGACCTGGGAAACCTCCATAGAGGCAGGGACACCCGGGAGGCTTTGATCCAACGCTTCTTCAGCTAGCCTACCAAAGATGAACCACCACCACATGCCAGGGCTGCAGGCTCCATACTCAATATCTGTCGGGATTATTTGCTTGGTGAACAACATGTAGTATGTACCATTTCAATAAGGTTCAATGACAAACAAATCACTCATAACATCATGTATTACCCTGCACCTGCAGAACAAATGAAGCACCCAGAGGCTTGTTGAACACAAACACATTTAATGTTGTGATGCCTGGCATACATAGTACAAATTAAATTGAAAGGTGTTATCCATCACACCAAATAATAATTAACGTAAAAATGGGGGAAAAAATATCAGCAGCGATAAGCCCGTGCTGTGCTTAAGGTGCTTTAAGTTTTCATTTGTGGGTGCTATGTCTAGGTGCTCCCCCTCGCTGGCACGGGCATTGGAGACAGCCGGCTCACTCTGATGACCTTGGCAGGTGTCCTCTGGCCCGTAGAGCCTGTGCTCGCCCCTCATAGGAGGGAGCGGCCAGTGCCACGGCTGGCATTTCCCCAGTCGTCGCAGCCTCATCAGATGCCACGGTCACTGGCAGAGGGGCGGAGGAGCTGCTTCCCTCATCCGGAGTGCCCTGAGAGGAGCTCGCAGAGATAACAAGCAGCTCGTGCACCATTGATGGATGGGCACCGAGCTGGGATAATCCAATCCATCTCCCACACTGATAATGACCACCTGAGGTTATTGCCGGTGTGAGGGCTTGGAGATCCGAGCTCATCCCCAGGAAGCCCTGATTCAGCTCCTGGAGCAGTCTCTCCATGAGAGTCGCCACTCTCTCCATGGAGGGGGCAGTGCGCTTGGCCATGAGGGTCATTGCATTGTTCATGCTCCGCATGGACTCCTCCACAGCAGACAACATGGCACACATTCCCTCATGTATCTCCGTCAGATCCACCAAAACACCCAGCTGGATGTCCAGCATCTGCCTCAGGGTGCACCCAGAGGCACAGCATCAGCCACCGACTGTGCATGTTCCTGGTCCCCAGCAGTCCTCTGACTGCTGGTGCCCTGGGCACTCTCTGCCTCCACCTGCACCTCAAGCAAGTGTGAAGTGATGTCACCATTGTGCACCGCGATATTATCCGACAATCCAATGCCCACCGAGGTGCTGGTATCTGTGCTGGTGCCTGCCTGGCTGAGAGGGCAGTTTCTATTATCTGTGTCCTCTGGGTTCAGGGGCAGGCCTTCAGGCTCCTGACCCCAATGGGCTTCTGGTGAGTCTGAAAGGAAGAACAAGGATATGTCATTAGTTGAAGTTGTTACGCTGATACAGTGCATGCCTGGCACCCGGATCAGGGTGCCCTCATCTTTCCATTATCAATGGGGATTCCATGTTCGAAGCTCACACCAATATAGAGACAACAGTGGAATGGTTGCTATTATAGACATTCTGATCTCAGTGCACTGCACTCTTACCTCCCCAGGGCAACCCAACCTCACTGCGGCCAGCTGACCTAGGAACATGGTGCCTCTCCAGCTTCAGTACCTCCTGCTCAAGATTTGAAGGTGGGGCGGCCCTCCGCCAGTCCACAACCTCTCAGCAGTTTTTGTGGGATGTCTTCTCCTGAAAGGAGAGAGGAGCATTGATTAGTCCACCCTGTATCTGCATTGCCATTGCTGCCCTGGCCAACCCCACCTGAGGAATATCTCACAGGGCTCAGCCTATTCATGACCCTGGAGCTGCAAGACACTCAATCCAAGCAGCCAGGGCTCACCCCCTTGCCCAGATGATGCCTCATTGACATTTGCCACTCACATTCTAAGAACTCTGAGGTCCAGGGGGTGGAGGGGTGGTGGATCTGGCGGAGATACATGAGGGAATGTGTGCCATGTTGTCCGCTGTGGAGGAGTCCATGCGGAGCATGAACAATGCAATGATCCTCATGGCCAAGCGCACTACCTCCTCCATGGAGAGAGTGGCGACTCTCATGGAGAGACTGCTCCAGAAGTTGAATCAGGGCTTCCTGGGGTTGCGCTTGGACCTCCAAGCCCTCACACTGGCAATAGCCTCAGGTGGTCACTATCAGTGTGGGAGATGGCTTGGATTATCCCAGCTCGGTGCCCATCCATCAATGGCGCACGAGCTGCTTGTTGTCTCTGCGAGCTCCTCTCAGGGCACTCCGGATGAGGGCAGCAGCTCCTCCGCCCCTCTGCCAGTGACCGTGGCATCCGATGAGGCTGCAACGACTGGGGAAATGCCAGCCGTGGCACTGGCCGCTCCCTCCTAACTGCTGTGCTAAGTGACCCATGCCAACACGGTACTCACCCTTCCCGATCGCAGGAGGTCATTGAACCGCTTACAGCACTGCACCCATGTGCGCCTCACCACATCATGGGAGCTCACCCTGGATGCCACCTCCTCCCAGGCATTTTTGGTGAGGTGGAGGGGGCCTCCTCCTCCCTCCCCTGGGGACAAGTATATCTCTGCGTACTGCCTCTTCCTCCAGGAGGGGCAGCGAGACACTTGTCAGAAAAACGCGGGGCCGACTGCCCCGGCGACCTGCCCTCCCGCCTGCCGTGTTCAGCACTGACGTTCTCCATAATTAGGGTCCTCCGAGTCACTGGCAGCCTTCGCATGGCTGCTGCGGCCGCTTTTGAATTGGCTGCCAGGTTGCCATTGGACCCGGTGGACATTGAGCTCCCGCCCCTTTACGCTGATGCCGGAGTCGCGTATTACGCGGGTGGGCCCTAATTGGCCCGCCCGCTTAAAATGGTGGTGCAGAGCCTATTGTGGGTGGTGGTCAGGTTCCCCACCGCATGTGCCTGTCCCCACCGAGCCCGCCCGACCAATGCAAAATCCTGACCCATATTACATTGCTTTCACCTTATCCATATGAACATTATTGTTATTTGTTGAGTCGAAACACAGACAGCTAAATGTAGTGATGCACCTCATGTTTGTCACATCTTGATGGTTAGGGGAGTGAGGGACATTTCCATTATTGTGGAAGAAGTAGTGTGGCGTTTTTTTTTGTTCGCTCTTTATTGAATGTTCATGTTAATGTCCTGTGTTGTACTTGCCACTCTGTAGGACATGGCTGAACTTGTAAGCTCAGTTGGTCCTCCCTTCCATGAAAGCTGCCATTTGCCTGCTCCCCTCCCTTGTGCCGTAAAGTTAAATAAGGAAGAGCGCTGACCTTACATACAAATGCACAAAGCCGGCTGGTGCATGCCACAAGATTCCCGTGCACTGCTGACTTTATCTTGAAGGTAGGAGGTAATTTTTTTAAAGTATTATGCTAATGAGTATCCCTGGCATGCAAATGTGTTGCAAGGAACTCAACACAGGCCGGCATGAGGCTTGACAAGCCGCTGATTTTATCCCAGGACATCTCAAACTGCCATCGGGATATCTAATTAAGTCACCCCACATGCCACATTTTCTGCTCTTGCGGGCTCCATAAAATCACCCCCACTGTGTGGGAAGCAATCATGTGATTTTCCCCGGAGCTGCCAATTAGTGGCCAGAGGGTGAGCTCACCATCCAGTTAAGGATGGCGGGCAGGCTCTTGAAGCTGTGGGCTAATCAGAAGCTTTCCAACTTTAAAGCAGCAGCATGATGCTATTTAATGCAAGTGAGGAAGCGGGCACTTCAAAATGGAGGCATCCTCTCTTTGACTTATTCAAACTTTAAATTGAAAATGGCCTTTGCAACCAAGCCACCTTTGGTGGGGATCCCCTTTACAGGGCAGGCTGCAGCTGCTGCTCCACTGAGGCTGGAAGGGAGAGCCTCTAAGCCTGCCTGGAATGCTGGCCTCCCTATCTGCTGCTGGGAGGCTGCCTACATTGGCAACTAAGCTTTCCCCCCGCCACTTCCAGAAATCTGAAAACCAATCTGAAGATTCCAGTCATGCTCCTTCAATAGGTATTAACATTTCACGTTGATGAGCTTTCACCAAAACAGGATCCAGAAAAATCACCAACCTGAAACATTAACTCTGTTTCTCTCTTCACTGATGCTGCCAGACTGGCTGAGTATTCCCAGCATTTTCTGTTTTTATTTCAGATTTCCAGCTGTACAATAATTTGCTTTTGTATTATTGAAAGTATATTGTCCAGCTTTGCATGTTCTCCACTCAAGAATTTGTTGCGGCAAAATAATACATCAGTGCATTAGTTTTATATTTAGTTACGCTTAAATGAAGATACATAGGCAGAGCTTTTTCCTTGCATTGTGGAGGTGTTAAATATTTCCATTGGAACATTAGACTAACGTTATGTCCGATTATGGTTGAATCAGTTAGTTGTGAATTTCAGAATCCAAGCTAAATTCAAAGCAATTGTTTTTAATTGATTCAAAAATTAGTCTATCATTCTATAAACAAGAAGCCAATGAAACATTATTGTGTCTACAAAGCACAGAATCATGTCAAGCATCAGTATTTGCATTTAGGAAACATATCTGTATATCTTTAGCATACCGTGGTGCCTGGGGTGAAATTGCTCATTTTTCTTAATGTGGTTTCAAAAAGCCAGACAACTGGATAGAATGCAGTATGATGTTCAATTAGCTATAAAACCATGAAATTATTTACAGTTGGAGATCAACCACAGAGACTGGAAAATGGTCTTCATTGCTTTTGTTTGACCCTTGTTAGGGAGAGGGTAAAATAATTCCTTTTAAGCTCCATTAATGCACATGATTCGTCAACAGTAGAAACGTACCTAGAAAGGGCAATTGCGCACAGCCCTTTTAATTATTGTCATTAGATATTTGGAATTATAGAATGATTTCCAATCACTGGAAATCATGACACAGACTGAAATTTTCTGGCCCTGTTGGCGTTGGGCTTCATGGCAGGCGGGGGGAGACAATATGGCGAGAAGATCAAAAATCACTTTCACGCCGTTGTGAAACCAGTTTGCGATCATTCGCTCCACCCGTCAATGGCGGGCCACGTTTCCTGCTGCTGCTCATAGGGGCCAGAATTTTACGTCCTGCGAGCGGCTGCGCACCCAACCCGAATGGGCATAAAATTGCATGAGATGACATTGGACGAGTGTCCTGACATCACCGATCACTTGGACGATATTTCGCTCGGTGGGCGCGCATGCACAAAAGTCAGAAGAGTATCTGCCGACAATTAAGCGGGCAATGAAGCTCATTAACGGCCCAATTGTAAGCAATTTTTCGTGGCCCACCCAACCTTACCGTTGACAGATGGGCCAATTGACCAGGCGGGCTTTACATTTGTGATGAAACCTCATCCATGGGTGGGATGAAATCTCCGTTGGGATTTAACATAAAAAGAAATATCTGGGGACTTTTACTTCATGAAGTATGCTTTCAGGTGCTTGATTGTGTTGCATGGACATTTTTTGCAGCATTTTTGTGCTTTCCTTTATTAGTTGGAGGTCTGCAGTTCTCTGAGGCATCTGTATGCCTTCAGGGAGTTGAGTGGAAGCGCTTACCCGCACCCATGGTGACGTCGGCACCTGCCCTCTTCCTGCCCCCTCTGGCAGTGTTGGGCCTTTCTCCAGGCACATTTCAACAGCTGCAGGGCTAGAGCTTGCTTGAGGAAGGGGGAGAAGTGGCCTCAGGCAAAGGAAGAGGCTGCAGGCCGAGGGCTGTACTGGGGAAGGATGTTATCTCAGGGGCCACATGTTGATCTGTGCAAGGTGCCTCAAGATGATGAGGGCTGAGGAGGCAGTCTCCAGAGAAAATGAGGCCAGATGGAGATGTGAGGGCATGTGTGAGAGAATGAGTGGTAATGTCCTTTGAGCTGGCAGTGAGTGAGATGCCATTGAATGTGTGATGGCCTTATGAGTGTGTGCGTTTAGAGTGATAAGATGGTTGCTTTACCCTAGTGGCATGAATGAGATCATTCATCCGTTTTCTGCACCGGATGGCTGACTTGTTGTGTGCAGCATTGATACTGCCTCCCAAGCTGGAGTGGTGAGACTGATGGGCCTCCTGCAGCCAGGGCAGGGGTAGAAGATATTGTGGTGGACCTCCACAGTGTCCAGAAGGTGTCCAAGAGAATGCGTCACTGCATGGGAGGCTGCACTCATCTTGGTTTTTGGGGCTATGACTTCACCAGAGCAGTCTTGGGCTGCAAGCGTTGAGAAATGTACGCGCAGCTGCAGTTTAAATATGGCACCTGGCATGAAGAAATGGCGAGGTAACAGCATGGCAGGCAAATCAGAGGCCATCCGCCAGCGAAATGGTGTGTTTCCTGTGGCTGCATAGTTAATGAGGCGGGAATGGGATGATACGGAACGCAAACCCATCATTGCGGCTGTCGGGTAAAATGACTTTTTTCCCGCCTGCTACCGCTCTTAGTGCAAATCTGCGACGATTCCACCCATAGATCAGCCTGGTCGTTTTTTCTGAGTTTCTTTTGCATGATGCACTGCCTTTCAACTAACTTATGTGAGGCCAGTAAAATCTGTTCAGAGAGCATCACCACTTACACTTCCTCCTGGATTCTCCAATACCTACTGTGGTTCAAATCCCACTCCAAGGTATGGACATTTATTCACTTCAATTCAGGATTGCAGGAGTACTGTATTTTTATATCAAACATTATACCCAGATCCTGTCAACCCATTGCAATGGTTCAAATGAGTGTTAAAGATCCTATGTGCAGTATATTGTAAGAGTTGAACATTTTATTCTACTGCCCTCTTCCCTTTCCCTCTGTGTTGGGAGGTGTAAATAAAATTAGTTCAATAATGGCTGCTTGCTGTGAATCCACAAGATGAGTCTTCTCTCAGTGTAACGTGCACAGAGGATGACAACAAGGAAAGGATTCAAGAAAGATAACTCGGCCCAATGAACAAAAAAGGGATTTGAGAAAGATGGTGCTGAGCATGGGATGGAATTCTTTTCTACATTTCATTTGAGAAATTAATGACTAAAGAACATTGTGACACACTTTATGGAACTCCTGAAGTTGATTTTGAGGAAGTGTGAGCAGTTAAAAGATTGCCGCATGTGCTCACCATGTTCAGGTACAGCTTAGCAATTCAGCATGGTATGAATTGGAAAAAAATGGCAAAAAAGGCATATTCGGGGACAATGGGGGAGTTGAACCCGAACAGAGAGGACTGCTGTAATTATGAACAAAGGTTTAACATTTATCTGAAAGCGAATAAAATAGGAGATGCGGATAAAGCAAATGTTACTCTCACCATGATGGGGCCAGATGCTTTCCATGTAGCGTCTAACCAGGTTGTCCAAGAGATCACAGTACGATGAAATATTCTGAAATTAATGAGATGCTGGAGTTACATTATGGTGCAACCAGGAATGAAATTGCACTGAGAGTTGCATTCTATCAAAAGAAGCCGTTGGCAAGTAAGACTGTTGCAGATTAAATTCCTGATTTAAAGAAACTCTCTCACCACTGTGGATATGGCGCAAATTTAGAAATTGATCTTAGAAACATGTTTGTGGAAGGCCAAAAGAACAATAAAATCCAAGCCAAGCTTTTGAACAAAGGCAAATAAGCTGATGTGGAAGGAGCCCATCAATGAGACCACAGTCATGGAAACGACAGAAAGAGATAGTAAACAAAAACAGAATTACCTGGAAAAACTCAGCAGGTCTGGCAGCATCGGCGGAGAAGAATAAAGTTGATGTTTCGAGTCCTCATGACCCTTCAACAGAACTGAGTAAAATTAGGAGAGGGGTGAAATATAAGCTGGTTTAAGGTGGGGAGTGTGGGGGGAGAGAAGTGGAAGGGTGTGGGGGGGTTGGTTGTAGGGACAAGCAAGCAGTGATAGGAGCAGATAATCAAAAGATGTCACAGACAAAAGAACAAAGAGGTGTTGAAGGTGGTGATATTATCTAAGAGAATGTGCTAATTAAGAATGGATGGCAGGACACACAAGGTACAGCTCTAGTGGGGGTGGGGTGAAATAAGACTAACAGGGCATAAAAGGTATAAATTTAAAAGTAATGGAAATAGGTGGGAAAAGAAAAATCTATATAAATTATTGGAAAAAACAAAAGGGAGGGGGAAGAGACAGAAAGGGGGTGGGGATGGAGGAGGGAGTTCAGATCTAAAGTTGTTGAATTCAATATTCAGTCCGGAAGGCTGTAAAGTGCCTAGTCGGAAGGTGAGGTGCAGATTGCAAGGGAATTTGTTTCCTGAGCTGGCAGGGGAGGTCCACCAGATTTCAGCAGGATCCAGGCCAAGGCAGCCAAGTTCACAATCTGAGTCAGGAATTTAGATGCTACCATTGCCATGGTAGCCACCAACCATTTAAATACTCCCATTTTTGGTCAAAGTGCTATTCCTGTGGGAAAGTTGGTCACATGCAGATAGCATGCAGGAGTAGAAGAAACAGTAATGCTCCATGTCACAGCCAAGCATGGAGACGCAGCCATGCACCAGTTGAGGTTGTGGTAGATATAAAGCTGGTCCAGGAGCCTGGAAGTCCTCGAATGTGCATATGATTGATATAGAAACAGAAGTTGATTTGATCAAGCAGGAAGATAAGTGGAGTAGTCAATCAGAGAGCAAGAAAAACAGCACATGGAAGATGAGAGTAATAGGGCTGAAGATATCATTCCAAGGCCTACAGTACAAATGAAAGTCGGAAATTCACAACTTATTTTCATTGTTGATACAGCTATAGCCATGTCTGTTATCTTGGAAGGACAGTACAAGAAGTCCCTATGTCACATTCCCTTATGCAAAACTGGTGTAAAACTGACTAGTTATTCCAATAACAGTATCCCATTGTTAGGTCAAGTTAATGTTAGGTTGGAATATAGTGATTCATCCTATTATTTACCATTGATCGTAGTAGGAAGGGATAAAGTCTCTCTGATGGGAAGGGATTGAATTAAAAAAAGATGGTTAAACTGTGCTGAGTTATTTACAGTAGGGATCAGTAAGACTACATCTGAAAAGTGCTAAGAGAGAAAGTGCTAAGAGAGCGCAAAATGGTCTTTCAGCAAGGAGAATGAAATTCTAAAATTAGGCATCACAAGGCATATCAAGATAAATGACAATATACAGCTGATATTTTATAAGGCTAGGCCAGTGCCTTATGCACAGCTAGGAGCAGTGAATGGGCTGTACCCATTGTGGTAGTTCAAAAAGCGGACAGATCTGTTCAGATTTGTGGAGATTATGAACAAATAGCAAATAAGATGGTAAAGATTGATACTTACCCACTGTCTACCAGTGAAGATTTGTTTTCTAATTTAGCCAATGGAAATGTATTCAGTACGAGATTTGTCAAAGGCATATTTACAACTAGAATTAACTGACAAGAGCAAGAAATTGTTTGCCATTCATACGCATGAAGGGCTGTATCAGAAAGAAAAATTACCATTTTGGGTGTCTGCTGCTCCCACAGTGTTCCAGAGCGTCATGGATCAGGTACTAAGTGGGATGAGAGGAGTGTGCTTCATGGGTGACATTCTAATTAGCAGTAAGACAGAGCAAGAGCACATTCTAAGGTTGAATGAAGTTCTAGATCGACTTCAAGAGTATGGCATCAAAGCTAAAAAGTACTAGTGTTGCTTCTTGGTGTCAAGCGTAATTTACCTGAGTCACCAAATAGATGGTGAAGGTATCCACCCAATGCGGGAGAAGGTTGTCAAACTGGTAAAGCTATAACGCAGGACTATTTGGGTGCCAAAAAGCATAAGCAGCAAGTAATAGACAGGGCTAAGCGATCCCACAACCAACAGATCAGATCTAAGCTCCACAGTCCTGCCACATCCAGTCATGAATGGTAGTGGACAATTAAACAACTCACTGGAGGAGGAGGCTCCACAAATATCCCCATCCTCAATGATGGAGGAGCCCAACACATCAATGCAAAAGATAAGGCTGAAGCATTTGCTACAGTCTTCAGCCAGAAGTGCCAAGTGGATGATCCATCTCGACACCCTTTGGAGGTCCTCAGCATCACAGATGCCAGTCTTCAGCCAATTCAATTCACTCCACGTGATATCAAGAAACGGCTGAAGGTACTGGATACTGCAAAGGCTATGGGCCCTGACAACATTCCTGCAATAGAACTGAAGACTTGTGCTCCAGAACTTGCCTCACCCCTAGCCAAGCTGTTCCAGTGCAACACTGGCATCTACCTGGTTATGTGGAAAATTGCTCAGGTATGACCTGAACGCATAAAGCAGGACAAATCCAACCCAGCCAATTACTGCCCCATCAGGTTACTCTCGATCATCAGTAAAGTAATGGAATGAGTCATCAACAGTGCTATCAAGCAACACTTGCTTAGCAATAACCTGTTCACTGGCGCCCAGTTTGGGTTCCGCCAGGGCCACCCAGCTCCTGACCTCATTACAGCCTTTGTTTGAACATGGACAAAAGAGCTTAATTCCCAAGGTGAAGTGAGAGTGACTTCCCTTGACATCAAGGCAGCATTTGACCAGGTGTGGCATCAAGGAGCCGTAGCAAAACTGGAGCCCTAGCAAAAACTGGCTTGGACTGCCAAGTGGCAAGTAACATTTGCACCACATAAGTGCCAGGCAATGACCATCTACAACAAGAGAGAATCCAACCATCGCCCTTTGATGTTCAATGGCATTACCATCACTGAATTCCCGACTATCAACATCCTAGGGGTTACCTGAACTGAACTAGCCAAATAAATACTGTGGCTACAAGAGCAGGTCAGAGTCTAGGAATCGTGCAACAAGTAACTCACTTCCCGACTCCTCAAAGTCTGTCCGCCATCTACAAGGCACAAGTCAGGAGTGTAATGGAATACTCCCCACTTGCCTGGATAAGTGCAGCTCCAGAAACACTCAAGAAGTTTGACACCATCCAGGACAAAACAGCCCATTTGATTGGCACCACATCCACAAATATTAATTCCCTGCGTAGTAGCAGCAGCGTGTACCATCTACAAGATGCACTGCAGGAATTTACCAAGGATCCTTCGACAACACCTTCCAAACCCACTTCCACCACCATCTAGAAGGACATGGGCAGAAGATAGATGGGAACAGCACCATCTGGAAGTTCCCCTCCAAGCCACTTACCATCCTGACTTGGAAATATATTGCCGTTTCTTCACTGTTGCTGGATCAAAATCATGGAACTCCCTCCCTGACATCACTGTGGGTGTGCCTACACCATATAGAATGCAGCGGTTCAAGAAGGCAGCTCACCACCATCTTCTCAAGGGCAATTAGGGATGGGCAATAAATGGTGGCCTAGCCAGCGAAGCCCACATCCCACTAATGAATATTAAAAGAAATGCAGTGATAACATGAGTGACATTTGCCACTAACAGGATGTTGCCGTCAAGCCAAAAAGATGTTCTGCCTATCACACAAATGAGTAGTGTGGTATATGAATTTCAGTGCCAGTGTGATGCTAGGTATGCAGGCCGTATGTCACAAAGATTGGTGGATTGTATCAAACAGCATGTCCCATGTTTGCAACGGGCAAGGTACAGACCATACCCTATCAGCCCGTGCTTGCAAAATTCAAAACACAGTGTCCAACATTAGATCTGATTCTGCAATTGGACAACATTTGCTAAGTGATCCTCAATGGGCTAAAAATTACACTGACAGCCAATTTAAGATTGTCAGTCAAGCTTTCAGTGTGGCGCATTTGAGTGTACTGGAAGCTACAGATATTAATACACATGTCCTGTTCTTTGCAGACAGAAATAACGTGTACACACATTGCACCTATTTCAGCTAAACAAAATAAGTGACAGCAATTCGCTGGTTCAGTCCTCAGGACAATTCTTTGACCAATCAGTGTTAAGCTGTCTGGTTTAAATTTTCAAACAATTTTTGTCAGTTAACTGTCAGTCACCATCACTGGTGCATTCTGCATGGCAATGCCTCTACCAATCAGAGTCCACTTGTCAATCAATCAGCACTATCTTCCCATAAAGTATAAATTGTTGTTCCCCTTACATTTGGTATTCTTGCGAATTGTGTTGATGACTGCAAGACGAAAAGGTTCAACAAAAAATACTTTCTTTTTTTGAAAATGGAAGTATTGTTTTTCAGCTGTTGCTGTCATCCAATGCTATACCCAAAGAACATTAAAAAGGAAACACAATAAGGCTACTTGAAATGTCAAACATGTAGATCTCTCCCAGGTGCCGGATTTTCACGTCATCGGGTAAGCGCAGCGAGCGGGTCCAGGAGCAGCTGGGAATCCTTCTACCAACCGCGATCGGCCCCCGACTACTATTTCACACTGGCTGGCCAATTAGCGGCCTCAGGGAGCTGAAGAATATAAAATACTTAAATAAAGATGTGGAAAATGTGAAAAAAAATGTCCCCATGTAGGATTCACTCACATGAACATAGACATAATAAAAATTCTGTCAAAACATTTATTTTTAAATTAATGTCAGAACCCTCAACCCGCTCTTGGATGAGGTTTCTTCAAAAATGCAAAGGCCGCCCGGCCGAATTGCCCACCCATCAACAGTAAGGTTGGACAGGCAGCAAAAAAATAGCATTTAATTAATTGATTAATGGCCTTAATAGGCTTCTTAATTGTCGGTGGGTGTGTTGCTGACTCTCATGCACACCCCCCGACCCAAATATCGCGCAATGAAGTCGGGTTATTTTACTCCTGATTGGGTTGGGCGCTTGCGGGACGTAAAACTCTGCCCCAAGTTTCTTTCTAAATGTTTTCAATGGGCACATATACCCCCACTTTCACACCCCATGAGCTCTCCCCTCCTTCCTTTGGAACAGCATAACCTCTGACTTTTCATGCACAATGTCACAGCATGTATATTTATATATCACTAAAAATCTCGTCAGTGCACTCATTCTTATTGCCTGCATCCAATATTTTTTGTAATGCTTTGTGGAAACTTGTGAAATTAAAACTGCCTTTGTAAATATTTGCAAAGGCAATTCTGTATGTAGAGTTAATTGGTCACTACGTGAGACTTTACTGATCCTCCCAGCTGTCTCTCAACTTGGCCTGCCGTTTAATCTCTTTTTTTTGGCACAGCGCACTTTAAATTTAAGTCCTTGTGGAATGTGCCTACTCGGTTCTATACTCCCTGTGAAATATGGTTCTTTTCAGCACCAGGCAAGCGTGCATGCCCCTGAGGGCCTGTTCCAGCCTTGGGTTAAGCCTCTCCATGTCTCTTGGCCTACTCGTCTTTCACATATCTAGCTGACTGTTCACCTTTCCTCATGACTGATTCAGTCTTCACAGCTTCTAAGAAATAAACTTGTGAATCAACAATTTTGTCTAAAGAGTTTACAATGTTCTATTTATAATGCTGTGGCCCTTTAAAAAATGCCATTTCTATAGTTAATCCTTAGAAACATCATTACCAGGCATTTTGCTATGGAGGGAATGGGGTGGCTATGGATTTAAGGTGTCTACAGTGTTCGGGGTGTAGGGCTGCAGAGTGTGTCATTGAGGTAGTTGCAGCTGACAGGAGGAGGAAAGGATACAAGTGGAAGTGAGTTAAAACCATATTGATGTTGGACCATATGAGATTTATTGGGGTGGGAATTCTCACAAAAGGGCTGGTGTTAGAAGGACAAGGGATGAGGGGTAATCTAATAGGAGCTAAACTGAGTGGGTAAAAAATATCTAGTGCTTACAGCATGTGATAGGGTCAAGTGAGATAAAAACAAGGAAGAGGGTTATGCAATAAGAGAGGGGAAGAAAGCCTCTAACTTGCAGCTATGATGGTTCATGATAAATGAATTAGTTACGAAAGAAAATACAGAAATGGCAAGTAACAGAAAGTATTGCAGAAGCAACGATACAGCAAATGACAATGTAGGTAATGGGGAATACATAGAGAGGTACTAGAAATGATTGGTAGTAGAAGGATGGAAATACTAAGTATTAAGGATTCGGAATGGGATAAGTTGGCAGATGGTTTTGAGATTGAGAGAGCCAGAAGCAAGCAAGAAGAATGAGGGAAAGGGACATAGAAGTGCTAAATTAGCCACCAAGGATTCCAGGAGAATGTAGCTTGCAGCATTTGATAGCACCCTTCCCCATCACCCATTATCTTTGACTTAATATAAAATGAGAAAAAGGACACAAAAACAGAAGTTAATTGAACATAAACCACAAAAGAGTAAAAGTGAGCCAGAAGCATAAGAGAACAGGAAGAAAGATAAACAAGAGGAGTGAGGCACAAAGCTAAATTGCAACACAAAGATGAACGACAGGTAAGATGAATGATACGTTCTGATTTACTGTGAGCAACATTACAAGAGATCCAGTAGCATGTGTATATTTACTTGGGTATTTGCTTTTTATATTAATTCTCGAGAAGCAGCCAACGTTGGCAAGGCCACTATTAATTAGCCATCCCTGGTTGCCCTGAGAATGTGGTAGTCGGCCGCTTTCTTTCCAGTTGTTTTGTAGAATTATAGAATGATATAGCACAGAAAGAGACCATTCGACTTGTGCCTGTGCCAGCTTTTTGAAAGAACTGTCCAATTAGTTCCATTCTCCTGCCCTTTCCCCATAACCGTGCACTGTCAATGACACCATCCATCACTTTGATGATGATCGAGTGAAGGCTGATGGTGTGGTAATTGGCCGGATTAGATTTGCCCTGTTTTTGTGGTCAGGGCATACCTGGAAATTTTACACATTGTTGGGTAGATACACTGTAGCTATACTGAACAGCTTGGAAAGGGGTGCATCTAGTTCTGAAGCACAAGTCTTCAGTACTATTGCCGGAATGTTGTCAGGGCCCACAGCCTTGCTGCATCCAGTGCCTTCAGCCATTCTTGATCTGTGAATCAAATTAGCTGAAGATTGGCACCTGTGGTGCTAGGCACCTCAGGAGGAGGTCGAGATGGATCACCACTTGACACTTTGGATGGAATCATCCCAGAAATCGACAAAGCCTGATATCGAGTGGGGAAAGCAACGTTGGACCCGCCGATGGCAATGGCAGCTTTTTCCACTGTATCGTGCGGCACTTTGTTTAAAAAAGGCAGAGGCACAGGTTTCACATTGGATTGCTGGTGGGGCGGCCTCTGATTCGCCTGCTCCGCTGTGACCTCAGGCCTTCAGTAATCTGAGCACCATATTTAAAGGGTGCCCGTGCACAGAGCTCGCACTCTCTGAGGGATCAAAGGCTGCAGGAATGTCATGCCTGCCAAAGGGAGGAAACATGCTACCCCCAATTTAGTGACGCCTCCCTCAAGCGCCTACTGGGTGCAGTGGAGGCCCACCACAAAGTCCCCTACCTCTGCTTGGGGCAAAAACCAGCAAGCAAGGCTACCAATCAAACATGGGAGGCGGTGGCAACAGTGGTCAGCACCATGCCCTGCAAATGACAGCCACTCAGTGCCGAAAGAGGATGAATGATCTCCGTTCCACCAGGATAAGTCACTCTTCTCATCACTCTCAACTCCACACTCACCAACCCATCACAGGGATCTCACTCACTGCCAGTTCAAGGGACATCACCATTCACTCTCTCACACACACCTTCATCTGCTCTGTGGATCATGCCCTCATCTTGTCCATGGCACCACCTACATATGCTCGGCATCCTTCTCATCTGATAAAAGCAAAACACTGTGGATGCTGGAAACCTGAAACAAAAACAGAAAATGCTGGAAAAGCTCAGCAGGTCTAGCAGCACAGAAAGAGAGAGACACACGGAGAGAGACAGAGAACTCTTTCTCTTTTCAGCTCTGAAGAAGGGTCATATGAACTCGAAACGTTAACTCTGCTTCTCTCTCCAGGTGCTGCTATACCTGCTGAATCCTTCTCATCTGGCCCGGCAGGTGTCCTGCTTGCATTCTCTCCATCTGTATTCATGCAGGGCTATCTGGCATACAACAAAAGGGAGGGGTCACAGATTGGTGGAAGAATGCCTGACATCAAGGTCCTCACAGACTTTAAAAATAGAGCCATGCAGCTGGCTAACGATGATCTGGACCGTTCCTGTGCTGATGTTGAGATCGGCAGCACTTAACCAAGTGAGGATCCAGCAGTGCAACATTCATCAGACAACCATGCTGTGACTGAGTTCCCCTGTTCCGCAATCCCCTGCCATGCACTAATTATCTCTCCTTGCTTTCACAGGCACATCTGGGAAGCAGCTGAGGGGTCCACAAGCCAGGTCGCCTCCACCCCCAAAAGACACCTCGGAAGAGGAATCTGATGGCACCCAAATTGAAGGCCTGTCACAGCGCTCACCCACACCCCCCATCAGTGCAGAGACACATGCCTTGGTGGGACCTAGTTGTAGAGCAACCTTAGGGTCACAATCTGGTGAGCACACCGCACTGTCTGATACACAGCAGCTAGAGACAGGGACTTCCAAGGTTTCTGGCATTTGGAGGACCGCTAGAGGCCAGAAATCTGCTGAGTCTGAGTCAAATCCCAAGAACAATTTAAAAAATACATTTGATTGCCTTTTTAATTAAACGTAATTCATTACAATAGTAAATATAATGCTAAATTCGGGTCAATGGCAACTCCCAGGATGCTAATAGTGCAGGATTCAGCGATGGTAATGCCATTGAATGTCAAGGGGCGATGGTTAGATTGGGCAGAATTTTCTGGCTGACGTGCAGGTGGCGGAGCCCGCACGTCAGCGCTTAAAATGTCACGCGAGCGTCCCGACGTCAGCGCGTGGCATCGCGATATTTCGGTCGGCGGGCGCGCTCAGCAACGGGACACTCGCCCGCCATTAATTGAAGGCCTCATTAAGGCCCTTAACTTGCCAATTGTCCAGGATTTTGAGGGGCCCGTGCGAACTTCGGGCCGGTGCATGGGCCCAACGGGCAGGTGGGTAGGAGATTTTTTAATAAAACTCATGCACGGCGGCATATGTGGACTCAGAGGGTTGTTCATGTTTTCCATGAAGTTTTAATTTCAGAAAGTGTTTTAAAGCTGCCTGTTTGATTGTTAGCAGTTTACATCGATTTCCAAGAGCTTTTTGTGTACTTTGAAACCAGTCTGCAGACAGTAGTCTTTCTCGGGCCTGCAGCTTTCCGGAGGCCTCCATTTAGCCTGGGGGTATGGTTTCTGACATCTCCACTGGAGGCAGCTCCTCTGAGGATGAAGGGAGGGATCGAATAAGGAGGAGGCCGGGACTGGACAATCAGCCTCCAGGGGAGCCACCTTTGGGAGGCCAGGCACAGGCACAAGGGGTGCAGGGCCAAGAGGTTGTCCAAGGTGCAAGGGGCTGCAGAAGACGCCACTATCCTGCTGCCAGGGTATACAGGCGGCGAAGCAGCTACCTCAATATGACTGAGGTGCAGTGCCGAAGGAGGCTCCACCTCGCAAGGGAGACAATCAACTATATCTGTCCGATGATTGGCCCTGAGATATTCCCTAACTGTGTGGGTGGATACCCCATGCCAGCGGCTCTGAAGCTCACAGTTGCCCTCCACTTCTATACCTCTGACTCCTTCCGGGGCTCGGTGGGTGATCTTTGTGGTGTCTCCCAATCAGCTGTCCATACTTGTGTCAAGCACGTTACAGACGCTCTGTTCAGAGGGGTATTGACCTTTATCCACTTCCGCTGCGACCAGACAAGTCAGGCACAGGAAGCCAGAGGCTTCGTGGCGATTGCTGGCTTCCCCCGTGTCCAGGGTGCAATAGACTATACACATGTGGCCAACAAGGCGCCAGCAGGTGAGCCCGGTGCCTTCGTCAACAGGAAGGGCTTCCGCTCCATGAACGTGCAGATAGTGTGTGATCACAGGATGCAGATTCTGCAAGTTTGTGCAAGGTACCCAGGCAGCTCCCAGGACGCCTACATCCTCAGGCACTCCCAGGAGCCGGGGCTCTTCAGTGCTTCGGCTCAGCTGGATGGATGGCTGGTGGGTGACAAGGGCTATTCCCTCAGAAGGTGGCTCATGACGCCACTACGCTGTCTAAGAACAGAAGCTGAGCAGCGGTACAATAGGAGCCAGGGCACCACAAGGACTGTGGTGGAGAGAACCATCGGTCTTCTCAAGATGCGCTTCCGTTGCCTGGACCGCACTCCAGTACCCCCCCAGATTGCGTCTCTCTAATAGCAGTAGTATGCTTGCGCTGGAAAGGGGGGATGCAGTTGACGATGAAGACCTTGAAGCCCTGGATGAGGCTGCACATGATGAATCCAGCAGTGCTCAGAGGATGAGGAAGCACAGGGCGATGATGAGGGGCCGTGGACACTACCCTGAGGAACTCCTGCTCTGTTGTCCTGGAACTGAGCTTCAATAACCACAACCATCTTCCTTTGTGCTAGGTATAACTCCAACCAGCGAGAGTTTTCCCGCTGATTCGCATTGACTCCAGTTTTGCTACCTGATGCCACACTTGGTCAAATGCTGCCTTGACGTCAAGGGCAGTCACTTTCGCCTCACCTTGGGAGTTCAGCTCTTTGGTCCATGTTTGAACCAAGGCTGTAATGAGGTCAGGAGCTGAGTGATCCTGGCAGAACCCAAGCTCAGCATCAAGCAGGTTATTGCTAACCAGGTGCCACTTGATAGCACTGTTGATGACCTCTTCCATCACTTTACTGATGATCGAGAGTAAACTGATGGGGCAATAATTGGCCGGTTTAAATTTACCCTGCTTTTTGTGTACAGGACGTACCTGTGCAATTTTCTACATTGCCGAGTAGAACCCAGTGTTGTAGCTGTATTGGGACAGCTTGGTTAGGGTGCAGCAGTGCTGGAGCACAAGTCTTCAGTACTATTGCTGGAATATTGTCAGAACCCATAGCGTTTGCAGTATCCAGTGCCTTCAGCAATTTCTTGATATCACTTGGAATGAATCAAATTGGCTGAAGACTGGCATCTGTGATGCTGGGCACCTCCAAAGCAGGCCGAGATGGATCATTCACTTGACACTTCTGGCTGAAGATTGTTGCAAATGCTTTAACCTTATCTTTTGCACTGATGTGCTGGGCTCCTCCATCATTGAGGATGGGGATATTTGCAGAGCCTCTTCCTCCAGTGAGTTATTTAATTGTCCATCACTATTCATGATTGGATGTGGCAGGACTGAAGAGCTTAGATCTGATCCATTGGTTGTGGAATCACTTAGCTCTGTCTATTACTTGCTGCTTATGCTGTTTGACACACAAGTAGTCCTGTGATACTACATGGTGAATGAGCAAAGCAGCAACAATTGATTTGTACTCAAACCTTCTGTAAACATATCGATGTACGTTATTTGCATTTTTATTGCAGCTAAAGATTTACTTTTTCAAAATTATTTGATTTCTTTAGTGTTAATCTAAATGTACCACTTCCATTTATCTTATAGTGGGTGAAATCAGTCTTTGCTAGTAACATGAAACAGGCATAATGAATGACCCATTTTACATCATACCCAATTCTCTTTTCCAATGAAATAATAATTAATTTTCTATCTCCCCGTTTCACGCAACTCGCAAAGACTAATTTTATACCAAAAACGAGTGCTTCAGAATCTCCTTGATGCACAGAGCTGCCCCAGAGAGATGAAACATTGTTAAAAAAAGAAAACAAAGAAAATAAAAATGTAATAAAACATGTCCCCTCATATAACTCTCTCACATGAGCAGGGACATGTTATTAATTCAATTTTAAAACTTTTATTTTATCTTTGTTTGCTTTTGGAAACCCCATCCTGCCCGTGGATGAGGTTTCCAAAAAAATGCAAAGGCCACTTGGCCTTTTCGCCTGCCCGCCAACCATTAGGTTGGACGGGCAGCAAAAAATTTTACTTACTTGATTACTTAATGGCCTTAACAGGCCTTTTAATTATCAGTGGGCACGTTGCCGGCTCCGGCGCGCCCCCGCCAACCGAACTATCGCACGACTGCGCATTGATGTTGACAGATCTGAAATGGACGTCTTGGTTGACTTTGAGTGAGTGAAGGGTTCATGATTTATGAACCATTTTAAGTCAGGATTGTGCCTTTCAATTTATGCCATCTCATTCTAGAAGCAGAAAATTATCCTTGCAATTTTGTAAGTTGAAGTAACACTTGCAGAGTCACAGGTATGTACCCAACCTGTGTGCCAGATGGTGCTTCATACAGTTTGGTTGTGATATCTTGTACTTCTATCTTAATTGTGTACCCTACTTTTGTATGAGAATGGATGCAATTAAAGTGTTGGTGGGATGGCTTCACATCGATGACCAGTAAATGTGGATAAGGTTGACAGGCAACCTGTATTGTTATTCTAATCTTGGGCCCCTTACCCATTTAATGGTAACTTGGCTAATTTTGCTTTGCAAGGTGCCATCTTCTCCTGAGTCTGTTCCCAAGCCCTCCAGATAATGTAAACAGGATTAAGCTTAGCCACTACAACCTGTTAGGCACGGTGCATTACTCTCTGCTTTGGAGGATATTGTGGAGTGTCAAACAATCCTCAACACAAGCAACCGCATCTCTACCTCATCAGCCGTTGAAAATGGGATTGGATGCCGAAACGGCCACTTACTGCTCTGAAGACTCCATATCATGCTGCCAGATTGGATTTTCTTTGACTTAATTTTCATCTGGGAGCTATTTTCCTCTGTCCTCCCTTTCCATTTGAAAAAGCTTACCAAAGAATTGATTGCATTTTGAGCTGTTCCTGCACAACCTTAGGATTTTTTCCTCCCCATCCCAGTATTACCATGTACCTTTAAGTGAACATACACATTTAACTTTGACTTGCAGCTTGATTTAGCATTCTCCTCATTATGCTAGCTCTCCACGCATGACCAAAACTACACAGGAGGCTATTATTTATTATGTAAATGAGCTGACCCTGAAAAAATTGCAGGCGGTCAGTTCATTGCACAGTTGGCCTGCTTTGTGCCTGCAGCCAGTCACTTCCGTAATCTGTTTAACCAGGACAGCAAGTTCACCCCTTAAATCGTTATGAATGGGCTGGCATTGTTCTTCTGTTACTAAGTATTTATTGTTTCTCTTGTTTTGGTTTCATGTGCAAATTTGGACATTTTTCTTCCTATACTTGTTTAGCAGAAGCGTTCTGAGAATTACAACGAGCATTTTGTAAAAGAGGCATGTTTTGAGTGTTTTTAGAAGTGCTTTCAGGAAAAAGTACTAAAAAAGTAAAATAGAAAGGATGAAATATTTATTGTTCTCTTACTGCATTGTGCCTTCCATCAAATGCTGTCAGCTACCCGGCAAACTGTTGATTTAGTCAATGAAGGCTTAATCTGTCTTTGTTCTTCCATGAATTTTTAAAGCTGTGCAGAATAATCACAGAGCAATTACAGACAATACTTTTTTTCCACTATCTTGATTTAGTAGGAGGACATTAATATTAAATCAAAACCTATGGAGAATGAAAGTAGTGTGTGAGTAATCACATTTTAGTACACGCCAGCAAGATCATATTTAGTTTCATCATTATCAGGTTTTTCTCAGTAAAGATTTGCTTTCTAAGCAAGTACTGTAATTCTCTCCTAAGTTTTCATCTACGCCATATTGAGAAGCAACACTAATAGTTTAATTCTTATTTGTATATATTTTATCCTAAGTTTAAATGTAATTCTCTGAGGTAGATGATTATTGTTTTGCTTCACTTATTTTCACCAGTGTTTTAGAAATGGAAAAAAAGAGTGGTAATTTAGAAAACAAAAGAGAACTTCACATTTTATGTAGTTGTTTTTTAATGGGAGAGTTATTAGAACAAGTAATGCAATCCGTGATATCAACTTATCTACACATATACAAAATATTCTCTGAAACCATTTTAGGTTTATTGTCTATTATGCAGTAATCAATGGAAACTTATTTATTCCAATTAACCACAAGATCGAAAGATAAATTTGGTTGCATAAGGTCCTTCAGTTCATACGATCCCATCGTTCCAGTTACAAATCCTTACAGAATCTTAAGTCCTGGTTTCAACCATCCTTCCTGGCAACCATTTCCAGCTTTGGATCACTCTTTGAGTAAATAAGTTTAACTTTTACAGCCCTGCTTCCCTAGTGGATATAAAAGTAGTATTTTGGATTTAATTTCTCTATCTTTTAAAGCCACTCTAGGGTCTCTTCTGAAATGTATCTTTTGAAAGGTCAAGAGCCATGGTTTATCAAGTTCTTCTTACTTTACCTTTGAAAGGGATCAGCCTTGCTGTTCTGCTCTTCTCTGTCTTTAGAGCCTGATAGATTCAATCAGCAGACTGTAAGACTTCACATGACTCTAAGAGTTTCATCTCAATTAGTTTGATAATATTACCCAGCATCCTATTTACTTCATTTATTGCCACTGAACTACATTTAACAGTTGCAGGGGTGTTCACAGAGCAAGTAGGGAGAAATCAATTCCTCTAATAAATGGTTCATTTATAACCATTTGTTATAACCAAATATATAACAAAATTATATATAATTTAATTATATATAATTATATAACCAAAGTTTATAGATTTAAAATCATTGGCTAAAGCAATAAAGGGAAAATGGGGAGACACTTCTTCATGCAGAGGCTTGTTAAGGCCTGGAACACATTTAAAGTGTGATGAAATCAGAATCCATAGGAACTTTCAAAAGGCAATTTGACATGTACATGAGTAAGACTCATCTGTAGGGTTCTAGGGAAAGAGCTGGGTCGTGGGACTAAATTAGACAGCTCTTTTAAAGACCCAGCACAGGCAGGCTGGGCTGAACAGCCTACTCCTGTGCTGTAAGATTTAATGGCCGGGATTTTCAAGCCCCACCGCACTGGGTTCACCCACAGCGGATGCGGTGAGCCAGTCAAATGTCCGTTGACTTCAGCAGGACTGGAAGATCCTGCCGGCAGGAGAGTCCAAAAAATTCCGGCCAGCGATTCTAATGGTGAGTGATGGAGTCAACTAATATTCTTCTTTCTACATCAATCTTGGCAATTCTACCCTATGTATGGAGTTCTGCTTTCACCATCAATATTCAGAACTTCACATTTTTATATAGAATTACGTAGAATTTATAACATAGAAATAGGCCATTCAGTCAAACATGTCTATGCTGATGTTCATGCTCCGCCCACCTTACGTCATTGCATCCAAACAACACACCCTTCTATTCCTTTCTCATGTACTTATCTAGTACTTTCCCTTAAGTGCATTTATGCTAATCGCCTCTACCACTCCATGTGGTAGCGTGTTCCTTGTTTTCACCACTCTGTGTAAATATTTGTCTATGATGAGCTTATTTTATCATGTACCAGCTCAGGTGCAAGCTCTATGCAAGATTTTGTTTGCCTCCTACGAGTCTACAATCCTCTGGCTTGGGATCAGTTGCAAATTTAACCAAATGCATTATGAGTACATCTTCAGGCCACTCATTTACCAGCTAGCAGGAATTACGCTGTTTTGTTCTGTTTAAGGTCTCTACAATCTACAGCCATTTAGGCCAAGTCACTCACTATCCTGACTTGGAAATATATCGCCGTTCCTTCACTGTCACTGGGCCAAAATCATGGGACTTCCTTCCTTAACAGCACTGTGGGTGTGCCTACACCACAGGGACTGCAGCAGTTCAAGAAAGCAGCTCGCCACCACCTTCTCAAGGGCAATTAGGGATGGGCAATAAATGCTGGTCCAGCTAGCGAAGCCCACTTCCCGTGAGTGAATATAAAAAAATTCAATTAGTTATGAACTCAACTGCTACACTGGTAAACTGGAGAGATCTCAGAGATAATAATCAGCAACTTGTCTACCATGTTGCTGCTATAATTCCAGCCAAAGGACCACTATTATATTACATATTACTTAATTAACTGAAAAAAATTAATCAATTATTTTTTTCTTAAGCGGCACATGATTATTTGATCTTCAGTCACGTCTGATCTAAAAGCCAATAACAAGTGTAGTTATTAGTAGCCTTCTACTGGCTTGCTTTGTAAAACTATATCAAAGATTGACAGATGTGACCACGTCGGCCTTACAACTATGGACTTTCAGTTTTACAGACAGTTTCAGCCAATAAAAATTCTGTTTTTTTCTAAACTTGTTCCTACTTGCAAAATGTCTAATGCTTTCACAAATGGTAGCATAAGATCAGGACCTCTGTTTTTGTTTTATCTATTAAGAGTCCTAACAATAATGTTGGCCTTTCTTGGTTTAAAAAACGCTTGGGCTGGGAATTTCCTCAGACTGCTCCAACTTCACCACTGTAACTTTGCTGGGAGTGCATGTCTGTGGGGTTTCCGCCACACTTGCAGCGAAGTTAGAGCAGGTGCGGAATGAACTCTGAAGAAATTGTCTGATTTAATTATGGAAAATTGACTGACAAATTTAGAAATCCCTGAATACTTCGCTAAAATATTAAAGTGGATTACAGAAATGTTTCATTGATTTCCACACACTCTGCTTCCCAATAGCTTTGGAAGATGTCCTAAAGCATTTCCTGTAAACTGAAAGGACACCAAGGAATAAGCTGGTCACTGACCTTAAATTGAGAATTCTGGGTTGACGTGTTGGAGATAGAGGCTTTGTCCATCCCAAACATTGCCACCCATGTAAGAGCGGTGAGTAAAAGGACTGCTTGATCATGAGTTATCACTTTCGCAGTCCTCTGGGAGATCCAACACAGTGCTGCTAGAAGCATGCTTACCTACCAGCCAAAGAAAGCCGGATTTGTGACATGGAATATACACCCTCCACAAAATAAATTAATGAGTTTAAAAAATATTTTTTTCGCTGTAGAGGCCCACTGGCATAGTTCCAGGGTAAGACCCAACAGCACTACTCCAGCGGACACTCTTGCCTGGCCTTTCCAGTGGGCAATTAAGTGCTTTAGATATGGAAATCTTTGCCAGGGGAATGCAGAAATGTTGATCCATTCCAAGAAAGTCCACCATGGTTAGAAGCAGAGGTTTCTGGTTGGTATATGTTAACATTTATGCCAGGAGGCACACTTTTTTAATTTGTTTATAGGGTGTGGGTGTCACTGGCTAGGCCAACATTTATTGTCTATCCCTATTGCCCATTCCCACGCCCTTGAGAAGGTGGTGGTGAGCTGCCTTCTTGAACTGCTGCAGCCCATGTGGGCTTTCAAGACCCAAATTATTTTCCCGTCAGCTGAGAATTCAGTTAGAGTGAAAATTAGACATTCAGCTATATTTAATCTCAGCCTCATTCTTTCCTGTCTGATTTACTTTGGCCAGAATTTTTCCCTTGTCGGGCGGGCTCGGCGGGAGCGGGCGGGGGCAGTCGGGAAGCCGACCACTGCCCGCGATCGGCTCTGCACCGTGATTTCAAGCAGGCGGTCCGATTAAGTTCCGCCCTGTGCGGATTGCGAGCGGCAGCACTCAGCATTACGTTTGCAGGTGGGGGGAGGAGGGAGAGCGGGCCTGGCGCGCAGTTCGCACATGTGTGCGAAAGAGCGCTTCAATTTCAGGGAGATTGAAGCGCTTTTTTAAAAAATTAATAAAGATGGGACATGTTTTTAATTCCAAAATAAAGTTTTTATTTAATGTTTATTTGCTTTAGGAAACCTCATCCCACTTCTGGATGAGGTTTCCTAAAAAATGTAAAGGCTGCTTGGACTTTTCGCTTGCCCGCCAACCGTAAGTTTGAATGGGCTGCATAAATTTAATTTTAATTAGCTTGCTAATGGCCTTAATAGGCCTTTTAATTATCGGCGCGCACCCGCCACGTGAGCGCAGTGTTGAAGCTGCGCCCGCCATCAATTAAAAGGCCATTTAAGGCCATTAAAAAGGCAATTGACCAAGATATAATGTTGCCTGTGCGATCTCGCACTCGTCGCATGGACAAAATGGGCAAGCCGGCAGCCGACATTTTGCAAAACCTCATCCAAGGGCGGGATAAAAAGGGTTTACAGCCTTGCCATTGTGAGTAGTGAGGAGTTTTGGAGATAGTTAGCTGCTGGTTGCTTATTGGCACTTGGCAGCTTCATCTCTGTTCAGGACTTCATTGTTAGCATTTCCAGGCTGCAAGTGAGGATGCATTGGTGTCTCCAAGAATTCCGGAGGACTTTGACCATGTGGACCCTTCCAGGTACCAGACAGCCTTCTGTTAGCCTGGTAATGGGGATTGTGGTCTCTGCTGCTGGCACCTCCTCTGAGGAGGAATAGAGGAGCAGAAGGGAGAGGAGGTCAGGTATCCCAATGCAGCTTCTAGAGGAGTGACCTGTGGGAGGAGAGGCACAGGCACAAGGGGCGCAGGGCCAGGAGGTAGTCCAAGGAGGAAGGGGCCACAGAAGATGCCACTATCCTGCTGCCAGGCATTACAGGTGACAATGCAGCTACCTCAATGTGTCTGAGTTGCAATGCTGAAGGAGGCTCAGCCTCTCCAGATAGACTGTGACCTCTATTTGTGAGATGATTGGGCCTGAGATCAACACCAACTGTGTGGGTGGACAGCCCATGCCAGAGGCTCTGAAGGTCACAGTGGCCCTCAACTTCTATGCCTCCGGCACTTTCCAGGGGTCAGTGGGGGATCTGTGTGGAGTCTCCCAATCAGCTGTCCACAGTTGCGCCAAGCTGGTGACAGAAGCTCTGTTCAGGTGGGCAAATGACATTTATTCATATCCGTACAGACGAGGCCAGCCAGACTGAGTGAGCCAGAGGCTTCGTAGCAATTGTTGGGTTCCCCCACATCCAGGGTGCCATTGACTGCACACATGTGGCCATCAAGGTGTCAGCAGGTGAGCCCGGTGCCTTCGTCAACAGGAAGGGCTTCCACTCCATGAACGTGCAGATAGTGTGTGATCACAAGACTCATAGTCTGCAAGTCTGTGCAAGGTACCCAGGTAGCTCCCATGACGCCCACATCCTCAGACACTTCCAGGTGCTGAGGCTCTTCAGTGCTGCAACCCGACTGGATAGATGGCTGCAGGGTGACAAGTTTTATCCCTTGAATAGGTGGCTTATGACGTCTCTCTGCCACCTAAGAACAGAGACAGAGCAGCGGTATAATGTATAATAGGAGTCATGCCTCCACAAGGGCAATGGTAGAGAGGACCATAGGTCTTTGGAAAATGTGCTTCTGATGCCTGGACCATTCAGTGGAAGCACTACAATACCCCCCAGAGCGGGTGTCGCTGATCATGGTTGCATGCTGCGCTCTCCATAATCTGGCACTGGCAACGGGAGACCCACTGGAGGAAGAGGATCTTGACGCAGCTGCACAGGCCACAGATGATGAATCCAGTTGTGAGTCAGGAGAGCAGTACGATGAGGAGGACGTTGAGTGCATGGAGCCAGACCTCTGTAACCTTCAGGGAGGCAGGGACACCTGCCTTGATCCAATGCTCCTTCAGCTAAGCTGCCAAAGATCCGCCCTCACATAATGCCAGGGCTGCCGCCTTCATCCAGGATGTCCAAATGCCCCTGTCATGTGAACCCAAAGTCCACTCAGTGCCTGTGCAATAAAGTTTAGAGCCACTCACATCCAGCATTACATAATGGCGTACCCTGTATCAAAAATGAACGGTGAAGCATACTCAGGCCATAACAACAAAAACAAATTGAATATTATTGTCACGTTCAAATCACATTGACATGACCATTACTGGCGTTGAAGTCCACAGCAGTAGACATATAAACCAAACATAACTAAACAGAAGATCACCAGTGAACTGTCCATCTTGTGCTTATGGTGCCTTTACTTACGTTTCCAAGTGCTATGTCTAGGTGCTCCCCCCTCACTGGCAGCGGCATTGTAGACAGCCTGCTCACTCTGGTGTCTTATTGGTCTTGATGACCTTGGCGGTCATCCTCTGGCCAGTAGAGCCTGTGTTGGCCCCGGCTGGGAGGGAGCGGCCAGTGCCATGGCTGGCATCTCCCCAGTCATCGCAGCCTCATCAGATGCCACGGTCACTGGCAGAGGGGCGGAAGAGTTGCTGCTGTCATCCAGAACATCCTGAGAGGAGCCCGCAGAGAAGACAAACAGGTCGTGCGCCAACATGAGGCCGCTTTGGACCTCCCTGCTTGCCATTGATGGACGGGCACCTAGCTGGGATACTGAGTGCCTCATCCATCTACCACACTGGCATTGACCACCTGAGGTCAGTGCCTGTGTGAGGGCTTGCAGGTCCAAGTGCATCCCTAGGAACCCCTGATTCTGTCCCTGGAGCTACCTCTCCATGGGAGTCACCACTCTCTCAATGGAGGAGGCAGTGCACTCACCCATGAAGATCAACGCAGTGCTTATGCTCCACATGTACTCCTCCACAACAAAGACCATGGCACCCATACCCTCATGGATCCCCACCAGATTCTCCCACACATCTCGCTGGACACCTAGCGTCTGCCACCTAATGAATGAGCCCAGAGGCTCATCATCTGCCTTCGACCCAGCATCATCCTGGTCTCCAGCAGTCCTCCGAGTTCCAGTGTCCTGGGCACTCTCTGCTTCCGCCTGCATCTCAAGCGAGTGTGAAGTGCCCTCACCAATATGCACCAACAGGGCACTCCTGAGTCATAGCCCTCGAGCCACAAGGCAATCAGTCCAAGCCGCCAGGGCTCACCCCCTTGGCCAGCTTCGGCATCATTGACAGTTGGCACTCAGACTCTAACACCCCTGAGCTCCAAGGTGGGAAAGGCCAGCCCTTAACGCTTTCACCACACTGATCCATGCCAACACGGTACTCGCCCTTCCTGAGCACAGCAGGTCATTGAATCTCTTATGGCACTGCACACATGTGCGTCGCACAATGTCATAGCTACTGACCTGAGCTGCCACCTCGTCCCACGCTTTCATCGTCAGGTATAGTGGCTTCTTCCTTCCGTCCCTTGATACAAGGGTGACCCTCCTGGCAGCCACCTCCTCCAGGAGGACTACGAGGCACTCGTCCGAAAACCCCGGGGGGGTCAAGTGCCCTCCCGACTTGCCCTCCTACCTGGCGTCTCCACCCACTGCCGAGGCGTTAAATATCGTCTCCACACTGCAGACTGTATGCTTCTCCACTGGCAGCCTTCAAGGGGCTGCCTGTGCCCTTTTTAAACTGGTCACCATTCGGCAGGCCCTCGCCCCCGGTCCAGCCCTTCCCCACCATTGGGAAGCCGCGTTTCAAGCTGGACAGGCCTTAATTGGCCAGCTAGCGTGAAATTGCAGTTGTTGGCCGATCGTGGTCAGGGGCCTGTTTCTCAGCCGCTCCAGGACGCCCGCCCACCGAGCCGAAAATTCAGCCGTCGGGTTCCCTGAGCATTCAGACATAAATTTCCCAAATATGGGAATCCCAGAACATGCAGAAACTTCCTCATATGGCCTCTGTTTCCCAATGATAGTTTGTCCTAGTTTTTGTCAACTTAGGGCAAAATTTTTAGCTCGGCTGGTGGGCATGCGCCCGGCCTACTCGTGCGTTGAGTTTGAGCGAACGTCCCGCCATCAACACGCAGTCGCGCGATATTTCAGTTGGCGGGCACGCACAGGAATTGGCAGCGTGCCCACCAACAATTAAAAGGCCTGTTAAGGCCATTAAAAAGACAATTGACTGATATTATTCCTGCCCGTCCAACCTTACGCTTGGTGGGCAGGTGAAAAGGCCAAGCGGCCTTTGCACTTTTTGGGAAACCTCATCCTCGGGCGGGTGGAGGTTTCCTAAAGCAAATAAGAATAAAATAGCACTTTTAAAATTTAATTAATAACACATCCCTGCTCATGTGACAAAGTCACATGAGGGGAAATGTTTTATTACGTTATTCATTTATTTTATTTTTATTGAAAATGCTTCATCTCCCTGAGGCTGCTCTGTGCCTCAGAGATTTTCAAGCGGTCATTCGCGCGCACGCGTGGAGGTCGGGCTGTCCCCACTCACACTCCGTCCCCAATGCCCCACCTCCCACCCGCACAGGCAGCGTTGCAGCTCGCGTTTCATGTTGTGCGGGCCTTAATAGGCCCACCAGCGTGAAATCACCTTCCAGCCTCAATTGCAGGCGGTGGTCGGCTTCCCGACCGCCCCCACCAAGGCCGCCTGACGAGGGCAAGATTCTGCCCTTAACGTCTAGAGGCAAGATATTCAGGGATGAAGTTGGGACACTGCAGCATTCTAAATTCCCACCCTTGATGCTCCCTGAGTTTCAGCTTTATTTTTTCTTCCAGCTGATATGTAGGCTGATAGTTCCACTGCACTGTTTCAAATCTACACAAGATAATATTCATCAGAAAACTCAGTGAGGTGTCATCCTTCAAAGGGGCAAATTGTAAAGTAGCCACTTAAATTGATTTTCCATTCTTACTAGTTAAGATGAAGAATTTGCCTGAGACTTGCAAGAGATAATCCATCTGATTGATGACCCCTTTACAGGTTACCTTAAAAGCTATTCTCCCAAGAGATTGCCCACTTAATGGAGAGCTATCCATACTCAGTATTTAGATATTAATGTGTTCACCTGTCTTCGATCAGAGAGCCGAAGGTTGGTAGACTCTTTTTTTCTTTTCAGTTATATCCTAGGCCATCCATTAAAATTGCAGACCTAATCCTCTCATACGAAGATAATGCTTTTGTAAACATAGACCATTATGTGAAAATTGAAGAAAAGTACCTTAGTCGCATCTGGTAGAATAATATTTATTCTGCACACGAGGATACTTTCAAATACTAGCATCCTACTTCCCTCTACTCTCTGACCTGCTGAACATCTGAAATTAGATAATAGAGTAAGTGCATGTGGCTGCACTGAATTTTTAATATAGTTGGTATAGTAACCAAAGCCCAAGGGGCATTTTGTCTATTTTGTATTTTTATACTGCTATCAGGGAAAAAAAGAATCGTATAGTTCTACTGAAGTTTTCATTTGGTTTCAGATTATAAAGAGATTAATAATTTCTCTCAGTTTCTAAAAGGATGGGAGGTATTGTTTATGCATTTGTTAGAAGTGCAAATATTAAGCACTGAGGTATAACTTTGTACACAGCAAAGCTGAGTAGCATGAGAAATGAACATGGTTTGTGAAGTGAGCCGAAGACAGTCACCAGCTATATTGAAAGAACTGCCTAGATACACTTCATAAAAATCCTTAAAGAGGCTGGTACTTAACTTCTGTTTTAAGTAATGGTTTGGCACTAAAACAGTGCTATGTGATGTAAAATGTTTCTTCAAACAAATGAGGATTACTTCACCCCAAAGTGAGAAATCTTTTTTATTGCAGAGCTCCTGCTGAGCCCTTAAAGGACTAACAAATTGTGATTTCTTTGTTCGGGCCTTCATTGTTGTCAACTTCATTTGGAAACATTCAGTTCTCTACGTATAGTGTTTCCATGGATTCATAATGTGTGTAGGAGATACATGAATATTTTGGATGTGCAATGAATAGATTTTGTGCACAGCGTTCTTCAGTATTCACATAAAAGTATTGAAGTAGATAAATAGCAAATCATTATACAAGAAATTTACACAAATACATGAATGTTTTCAATTTTGGGGGGGGAATTGCTGCCATTAAAATTCAATGAACAGTTGACTTTATTCAAGCACATTTCATTAAAGTTAAACACAAGGTGCAGCTTACATGTTCATAATGTATGTTCTCAATGAGCACAATATATATATTTTAGTTTGGATAAAGAAGATGCTAAAATGTTAGCATTATTCATGAATTTACAGAATTAGAAGTTTGCATTAATATACACAGTTCATCAATCAGCATCCATTGGTTTCAAATTTCTACACAGAAAAATCAGATTAGATATATTTTATTAAAAAAGCAGTTTGAGTGAAATCATTCCATATTTTCTGAGACATTAATCAGGAGAAGTCCGGTGTATGGAACATTAATTTTGCGGCAGGATGAAAAAGCAGCTGCAGTTTCCTGATATGATATCTAGGGCTTTTATATTAATTATGCCATACCACAGGTTAACTGGAGTAGAAAATTCATTACATTTAGCTAAGTACTAAGGGAATCAAACTGCTGTCATTTAGTGTTATTTTAAAGCATAAAAACTTATGAAATAACTCCTATTTATTTTTTCAGCATTATGTTCAGCAAATGTAATTATTTTTCAGATGTCATTTGAGACCTCACCCTTCTTTATAGCCTACCTCAGCTAGAAAATGAAATGCCCCCATGATTCCTAGTTACTCATGTTGCTGGATAGCCTACCAAGATTTAACATTAAAATTGAAAATACTCAGCAGGTCAGTCAGTGTCTCTGGATAGAATAGACAAGCTGATGTTTCAGGTGAGGACTCTTCATCAAAGCTAACACTTTTTTTTTTCTTTTTAAGACATGTATAGGAAAGTGTCCCTGCAGTCTAACAGAGTGGTACCAAAATTTATTTCAGGCTTAGCAGGTAGTTTTGTGAGGCATGCAGCTGGGAATTCATTTCAGTTTGGAAGCCAGCAGTATTACAAATCAGGCACTTGTGTGTGTGTGTGTGTGTGTGTCTGCCTTAAGAAAGGAAGTACAATCCTTAAAATTGTGGTAACATACTGACAATATTGGCTTGGATTTTTCTCTCTGTAGCGAAGGAATAGCGTTTGCTATTCACCTCACTGACAACGGCCCACAGATGCTTTGCTGGCTTGCTAGCAGAAATTTCCTCTATTCCAGCAACTTTTGTAGCACTACACTGTTCACAGGGGATCTGTGGCATCTATGAACATGGTAAGCAATAGCAATGCTCTGCAACCAATCAGATTGAGGTATCGTCACTGAGACAAGCAGAGACCAGACCAGGAATTGTAAAGCAGGAAATATAAATTAGATTTAGATAATGCACAACAAGTGACATAAAGATTGGGAAGTACAGATGGGATAAAGAAAGAAAGAAGTTTCCAATGCTAATGACACCCCACACTTGGAAAAGCAATTTTGTAAGTCCTGAATTGCATCAGCCTAAACCTTTTCAGCCATTTTAATGCAGCAATAGTGGGCAAGTATCCCATGTTTATGCTGTTGTAGTCGATTCCATGCCAAATTTATTGGCAAGGACTGAAACAGCAGGCCCTGAGGAAGAATAACAACTTCTAAATTTTCCTGTGTGGATGTGCATACTCCAGAAGCTGCTATCAGATTTTCTTCTTCATAACGGTGCGTGCCAATAGCCTCCCCACTAATTTCATTGCAAATTTCAGGGTCAGTATTAAATTATGTTACTTCTGGCAGAAATGGTACAGTGCACATTTTGCACCTGAAACTCACTTAAATCTAATTCACGTATGATTGCCGACTGAAATCGTTCTCTCATTTATGTTAGTTCAAGTGCATTTTACATTAACTTAAAAGGCTAGCTAGAAGCTTCAAGGGCAGGGTTTTTAGGTCAGCGGGTGGGCGCAATTGGTGCGCCCGGCATCGGCTGGGAAACAGACCACCAACCGCGATCGGTCCCTGACAGTGATTTCACTCTGGCTAACCAGTTAACGGCCAGCCAGTTTGAAGCACACGTTGAAACGCTCAGAACTGCTGGGGTGGGGGCAGGAGGAGGGCGGGCGCTGACGTAAGCGTAGGCGAGCTCGGAATGAAAGCTCCCTGAAGGCAGAGTGCTGCCTCAAGGAGCTGCAGACTTTAAAACCAATAAATAAAGTTTTTAAAATCAGGAAAAAAATGTCCACGCATCACAGTCAGTCACCTGAACATACACATGATAGAAGCGCTGTCCATAGATTTTTATTATTTTATTTAATAATGGAAACCTCTTCTCGCCCTTGGATGAGATTTCATGAAAAATGCAAAGTCCACCTGGCCGATTCGCCGGTCCACCAACTGTAAGATTGGACGGACCACGAAAAATTGGAGACAATTGCAACTTTAATTACACTAATTGACCTCATTTATTGTGTGAGCGCGGGGTGACATTGGGACACTCGCCTGACGTAATCTCGTGCGATTTTGCGTCCAATCGAATCAGGCACGCACCCGCACACCAACCTTAAAATTTCTGCCCCAAGATTCAAGTAGGAATTGGAAAAAATGGGCCAGAAGCCACTTTTATGGCCCCCACATGTCTGTTCTGTGTCAGTTTGTACCAACTGGACATTTAGCCCGTAAACTGCAGGAGCAAAATTTGACTGTTCTTCCTCCCTTGGAACACAAATGTTTTACACTGCATATGAGTTTGTACTCTTGAGGAGATGCACATGCTGGGAGACAACACTGGAAATTCTGGCACAAAGGGAAGGAGATCCTGCAGTATTTTCCATCCATAGTAAAATCCACAGCGAAACTCTGGGCAGAATCATCCCAGATTTTCACAAAATGCGGTAGTGGGTGGGAAAAAGGACGTTTTACCCACCAGCCGTAATGGCGGCTTTTCGCGCCGTATCATCCCATTCCCAGTGCATCCTGCCTCATGAATTATGCATTCACGGAGAATACGCCGGATTGCTGGTGAGCAGGCTTGGATTAGCCCGCCACGCCATGGCCTCAGCGCTTGCTCACTCCGGGTGCCATATTTAAAGTACAGCAGAGCGCAGCCTACTTCATGTCTTCAGACCAGGACTTTTCCAGGCAGCAGATGGCTCCGATAGCAAAGAAAATGGCAGCCCCCAAATTTAGTGATGCCTCTCTGGGGTGCCTGCTGTGTGCAGTGGAAGTCTGCCACAATGTCCTCTACCCCTGCTCTGGCCGCAGGAGGTCCATCAGAGTCACCAGTAGGGCCTGGGAGGCGCTAGCAGTGGAGCACAGAGGAGGTCAGCTATCCAGTGCAGGAAGAGGGTGAATGTTGTCATTCATTTTGCCGGGGCAAGTCAACAACCTCATCACTCTCAACTCACAGACTCTCAAACCCATCACACATCCACAGGGATCTCACATCTCAAAGGACAACACCACTAATTCTCACACGCACCCTCACATCTACATCAGTGTCATATCCTCTGGAGCTCATGTCCCCATGCTGTCCATGGCCCCACTCATCACACAAACATTCCACGCATTGCCATGCATCCTGCTCACACTCTCTCCTTCTGTTTTCATGCAGAAGAAGCTGGTTCACAACAGCAGAGGTCCCAGACTGGGGATGGAGTGGCCCACATTTGACCCCTCACTCACTTTGAGGAGCGTGCCATCGCACTGACTGGTGAAGACGTGGACCATGCCTGTGGCAACAGTGAGGTCAGCAGCGAATTACCATGTGAGGATCCTGCACCACATCATCCCTCTCTCAACGCAACTGTCAGTGCTCTCTCTCCTGCTTTTGACTCTGCTACCATGCACTAATTATCTCTACTTTGGTTCACTCTGCCAAGGAGCTCTGCCAAGTGACTGACACCCTCAGCCAGCCAGTCTCTCAATTCCATTTATGTCCTCACCTCCAGTGAAGAGGACAGTTCCTCCATTGAAGAGCTGGAAATAAGCAGCCTGGAAGATCCATCACGACGCTTACCCACACCCTCCACCAGTGCAGAGACACAGACCTTGGTGGGACCTAGATCTAGACCAAGTTCGGGTTCACAATCTGATTGTCACCGCACAGACAGGTGTCCACAGCAGTAGGGGACAGGGTCAGCTGAGCTCCCCAGCACTCAGAGGACTGCTGGAGAACAGGCATCTATGACATCTGAGTCAGATGACGAGATCTGGATTCAGTCTTCCAAATGATCTGGAGAATCAGCAGAAGATGGGGAAATATCACGCAGAGCTGTTGGAAGCCCTCAACAGAGTGGCATGTGAGTCAGAGGGGTGTGTCTGTCTGCTCTCTGATGAAGTGGTGCTCACATGTATATGCATGGAAGTCTTCATGGGAAAGTTGGTGGATGCCATGGAGACCCTGGTCCAGCAGCATGCAGAGATGCGCGCAGTCTTGCACTCCAGTGCGGTAGCTGTGGGTGAGTTCCTGCAGTAGCAACGCGAGAGGGAAACGGGGCACCTCTACGTCCCTCCAGGTGCTCCTCCTTCTCAAGGAGTCAGGCTGAGGCCCTCGGGCCCCAGGCAAGAGGAGGAGCAGCAGCTGGACATCCCTGAGCCATCTACTCAGGAATTTCAGAGTCTGTCCTTTCCCTCCTTATCCCCTTTGTCTGTGACCCCTCTCAACCTCGTCCTCTGGCACCACAGAGGGAGCAGCTGGACTACAGGAGGACAGCCAAACCAAGCCGCTCAAGGCCTCAACTCTCCAAAGGAGACACACCAAAGTCATCAGAGGCAACAGGGCCAAGCATTGCACATGCTGTCTCTACCCCTCCTGCAGATGTCAGGGCAGCATCTAGAAGAAGTGGTAGGCCCAGAAAAGTTAAGAATTTCTGATCATAAGTGGTTGCACGGGAGAACATATTTTGTCACTTTATAACCTGAAAATACATTCACTTTCACTGAATAATGTGTAATGGTGTCTTTCAACTTCATTGACAGGCTTCGCGAGTCCTCCCACTGCAACCCCCCTCCCCCCACTAGCAGTTCAGCTGCATGCAGCTGGATCACAAGTGTTTCTGGACGGAGAAGTGTGTGTGTGGCAGGGCCTTTCGGAGCCTCGTGCAAGCACTCTCCCAGGCACGCAGAGCCTTCCTCCATCAGACTCATCTCAATGTCCTGGGCATTTTCAATGCTGCCTGCTGAGGTTCTCTTTCAGTTGTCCATCTGAGCTGACCTGCCCCTCTGCCCACCCATTGATCACACACCCGTGCAGCACCTGTGCCCGTCCAACACGAGGCTCCACTCACTTCCGATTTGAGAAAAACGGTAGTCGCCACGTTTCTGCTCAGCACCACTTTCCTTTTTCCTCCCCCAGTCACCCATGTCCTTTCCCCCATCACTGTTGACCTCCTGGCATCTCCTTCCTCCTCCCTACTGTCACCTGTCAACGAGAACCCTTTTCTTTCCAGGATGTCCAGGTGAACGTGCACATTCCTTAACTTCCTGAGAATCCCACCTGCATCCACATTCACCTCCCCGACCTCCTTCTTCCCACCCCCAAGGTCCGTGCCTGCCTCTGAGTCCCCAAAAAAACCTCTTTCTCCGTCCCTTCTACCACTACCATTTCACCCTCACCCTCCCACCCTTCTGGCTCACACTGCCTCCTACCACGCACACCATCAGTTCGCTCCCCAGGAGACAGTCATTGACTCCACAGACGTTCCCTTGCACGTTCACCTGGACATCCTCCTCCTACTCCCTCCTCCACCCTTACTCTCTCCTTCACTCTTACTCTTTCCTCCCTCTGAACTCTTTCCTCCTCCAGACACCTTCCTCCCCCCAAAGTCCTTCCTCTCCCTAAATTCCTTCCTCCCCCCGAAGTCCTTCTTCCCTCCAAAGTCCTTGCCCTCTTTGAACTCCTTGCCTTACACATTCCTCCCCCCCTTACACCTACCTTCCCAGTTGCCACATTCTCCCCCATTGCACCCTCCTCCCCCCATGCTTTCTCCTCCCCCTCCGAACCTCATCCCGCCTGACACCTTTGTACCACCCCCAACTTCACCCCCTCCTGACACCTTCATTCCCCCATCCCAAAACACCCCCTCCCCCCGCCGCCGTACACCGTCTTCTCCCACTCACAGCTGGACCTTCCTCTCTCCACCCTCTCACCGATCATCTGTAGCAGCCCATGGCCAAGACCATGATCTTCCGAAGCAGGCCCGAGCCATCGTTGGAGACCTCTCACCTTCCATTAGCCGCTTCAGGGTGGAGCCGTGTCCATGAGAATCCACCCAGCATGCGATGCACATATTCCTCCAGAGTCCGGTAGGCATAGAGCTCCAGCATCTTCTGCTCCTCAGATGTCCACGATCTGAGCAAGGCCCTAACAGTAAGTCCCAACTTCTGGACATCACACTTGTCCAGACTTGTTCTGGGTTGGCATGTTTTCCTGCCAGTGTAACGATAAGTCTGACATGGGGGTATGATCTTAGTGGAGCCTTACTTTGCATCCCATTTGCGATACGCAGAGCGGGTTCATGCCAGCCTGCTGCAGGAGTGGCTTTCCATCATGGCAGACACTATCGGATAATCCCGCTGTACTTTCACGCTGGTGTGAAACCGATTTTTGGCCTTCTTGCCATATTGTGCCCCCGTGCCCACCATGACACCCGATGACAACAGGGCTGAAAAATTCCAGCCTCTGTGTTGGAAGTGCAAATTCATAGCATCTACCATATGTATAAAACATAGCATTCTTCTATTTGAATCCGTTTCTGTTTTTTTATTTACTGGTAGAATGTTGGGCAGGCAGTAATCTGTGGTAAACAGCAGGCTCTTGTAATTGAGAAAATGTTTTTGTTAACAGCGACACTGCATTTTTATGGTACCTTTAACATAGTAAAATAACATATGACACTTCACAGAAAAGTTCACCAAACAAAATGTGACATCAAAGCACATAAGGAGATATTAAGGCAGGTGATGACAAGCCTTGCATAAAGTCTACAGCACTGAAACAGGCCCTTTGGCCTAGAGGGTCTGTGCTACCATTCATACTTCTGTCATGAGAGAGTGCTTTATGCCAAATAATGATTTTTTAATGCATTGGCTGGAAAACAGACTTTTTAAAACACAGAGCTTAAAGTGATTTGAACTCACACCCCAAATGTCTAACCCCAATTTGCATTACTATATGTTCCACATTCCAATTCATTGGAGTGGAGTCAGTCTGTCTGTAAAAACCATCAAAGACAATGATGTCAGGAGAATGTGAAGGACTCACATCTCTTTATACATGAGGTATATGAAAAATTAAGGATTTTTGACATCAGAGGTCAACTTTTACACGAGATCGACTATTACTCGAGCATATACCTGAGTATGTCTTCAGGACTCAGCCAGCTCAGTCAATAGTGGTGCTACCGAACACTTTTGGTGATGGACATTGAAGTCCCCTACCCAGAGGGCATTCTGTGACCTTGATACCCTCAATGCTTCTTCCAATTGGTGTTCAACATGGAGGAGTGTTGATTCATCAGCTGAAGTAGGGCAGTAAATGGTAATCAACGGGCATTTTCTTTGTCCATGTTTGACCTGATGATATGAGACTTCATCGGGTCCAAAGTCAATCTTGAGGACTCCTAGATCCATTCCTTCCTGACTATGCACTACTGTGCCATCACCTCTGGTAGGCCTGCCCTGCAAATGAGACATGGCATACCTAGGGATGTAAGTGAAGGACTCGGGAATTGGCTGTAAGGTATGATTCTGTGAGGATGACTGTGTCAGGCTAATGATTGACTAGTCTATGGGACAGCTCTCCAAATTTTAGCACAAGTCCTAGATATTAGTAAGGAGAACTTTGCAGGATCGACCACTCTTTGTTTGTTTCTGGTTCCTAGATTGATGCCGGGTGGTCCGTCCAATTTTATTCTATTAGCCTTTTTCAAAGTGATTTGCTAGAACTGAGTCATTTACTAGGCCACTCCCTCCTCACTGTAAGCCACTATGCCTCCACATCTGATGGGTCTGTCATGTCAGTGGGACTGGACATACCCAGGGATGATAGTTGAGGGGTTTGGGTCATTGGCTAAAAGGTGCCAAAGTGGTAGGTTTTAAGGAGTATCTTAAAACAGGAGAGAGAAATGGAGAGGTGGTGAGGCTTAAGGAGAAAATTCTAGAGCATAGGGCCTAGGTAATTGAAGACACAGCCACAAATGATGGAGCGATTAAATCAGGACTGCACTAAAGAGAATGAGCACAGAGATCTCAAAGGGTTGTAGAATGGAGGATGTTACAAAGATTGGGTAAGCAGAGGTCATGGAGGTATTTTTACAACAATAAGAATTTTAAAATCAAGGCGTTGCCAGACTTGGAGCCAATGTAGGTCAGCGAACACGAGTGATGGATGCACGAGGCTTAGTGTGAATTAGGTTACAGACACCGGAGTTCCGGATGGGCTCAAGTTTACAGGTGGTTTAATGTGGGAAGCTGGTCAGGAGACTTTTGGAATAGTTGAGTCTAGCAGTAACAAAGCTTGGATGAGAGTTTCAGCACCAGATGACCTGACGCAGGAGTGAAGGCGTGCAATGCTACAAAGGTGGCAGTAGGTGGGTTTGATGATAGAGAGTACATGGTTGGGATTCTCAGCTCTCGGCCAAATAAGATGCCAAGGTTTCAAAAGGTTTGGTTCAGTCTCAGACTGTAGCCAGGGTGAGCAATGAAATTGCTGGCACCAAAATCAACAGCTTCAGTCTTCCCAATATCTATTTAAAGGAGTTTGTTGCTTATCTAGTACTGGATATCAGGCAAACAATGTAGAGGGTTCGAGAAAGGCACGGGCGAGGTAAAGTTGGGTAAACTCTTAGGACCCATGGCAACCCATGCCATACAAGTATGAATTTTCCATTTTGCACACTAAATATTCTACAGCTAAGGTAAGTGAGATTGTCAAACAGTGTAATTTTAACAGATCATGCAGGGGTGAGTCTTTGGCCTTCTGACCTCTATACCTCAATTCCTGATATACATTCCTAAATATGAATCTCTGTGCCAGCAATGGTAACATTTACTGCTATAGCTTAGCCCATGAATTTCCCTTCGCCCGCAGTTCCATCAAATTTTACCTGCTGGTCTGGTTTCTTTAGACCACCTGTGTGTAACCTAGTGGAACAATTATTTTTTCTAGGAAGGACAGTTAAACACTATCCTTTTGTTTCTCGATCATACGGTCATGCTGTTTGTTCCAGTGCAACAACGTCAAGAACATGGGATTTTTTTTGTGTTTTAAAATAGATTTTGTGAAAACAGGTTTTTTCTGTTGCTTTGGTTTTTTATGAATAGTATTGAGGTGAAGTAAAAAAAAATTAAAGAAATTTATTTGACTTGAAACAGCATTGTATGTTATTTCAGTGACAAAGAGCTACTAATGAATGATCCACCACATACAATAATAGCTGTTCTCAGTCAGTAGAAACTAGTCACTTTAAAAGTTGTTATTGATGTGAAATTAGAATAATAAAGATGAATTAGTGCTAAGAGCTAGGTGTGCAAAAGGTGTTCTATATAATAAATACAAATTATTCAGAATCCAGCATGTTCCTTTAAGAAAACTATTAACTTTTTTAAACAGAAGATAACAATGCTTTTAAAATTTGTTTTGGCACAATTTGTGATGGTGTCATGTACTTTTGCAGTTCAATATGAAGAGTCCATCTGATAGAGTGTAAGAACAGAGTAATTTTTTTATTTGTTCACAGGATGTGGAAATCACTGGGTAGGCCAGCTTTTATTGCCCATCCCTAATTGCCCTCAAGGAGCTGGTGGTGAGCAGCCTTCTTAAACCTCTGCAGTCCATGTGGTATGGGTGCACCCACAGTTCTGTTAGGAAGGGAGTTCCATAATTTTACCCGAGCAACAGTGAAGGAATGGCAATATAGTTCCAAGTCAGGATTGTGTGAGGTTTGGATGGGAACTTGCAGGTGGTGGCAACTGCTGCCTTTGGCAGTAGAGACCACAGGTTGAAGGAGCTTTGGTGAGTTACTGCAGTGCATGTTATAGTTGGTACACACTGTTGCCACTGTGGGTCAGTAGTGGAGGGAGTGAATGTTTAACGTGGTGGATGGGATGCCAATCAAGCAGGCTGCTTTGTCCTGGATGGTGTCAAGCTTTTTGAGTGTTGTTGGAGCTGCACTTCCAGATGATGAGTGGAGAGCATTCCATCACATTCCTGACTTGTGCCTTTTAGATGTTTAGATGGTAGACAAGCTTTGAGGTGGCAGCAGATGAGTTACTTGCAACAGAATTCCTAGCCTCTGGTCTTCTCTTGTAGGCACAGTATTTATACGGCTTGTCCAGGTCAGTTTCTGGTCGATGGTAACCCCCAGGATGTTGCTAGTGGGCGATTCAGTGATAGTAATGGCTTTGAATGTGAAGGGGAGATGGTTAGATTCTCTCTTGCTGGAAATAGTAATTGCCCAGCACTTGTGTGGCACAAATGTTACTTGCCACTTGTAAGCCCAAGCTTGAATGTTGTCCAGGTCTTTCTGTATATGATTACAGACTGCTTCTGTATCTGGGGAGTTACAAGTTGTGTTAAACATTGTGTAATCATCACCGAACATCCCCACTCCTGACCTTATGTAGGAAGGAAGTTCATTTATGAAGCAGCTGAAGATGGTTGGGCCTAGGACGATACCCTGAGGAACTCCTGCAGCGATGCCATGGGACTGAGATGATTGACCTCCAACAACCACAACCACCTTCCTTTCTGCTAGGTATGACTCCAACCAGTGGAAAGTTTTCCCCCTGATTCCCATTGACTCCAGTTTAGCTAGGGCTCCTTCATGCCACACTCGGTCAAATTATTCCTTGATGTCAAGGGCAGTCACTCTCACTTCACCTCTTGAGTTCAGCTATTTTGTCCATGTTCGGACAAAGGCTGTAATGAGGTCAGAGGCTGAGTGGCCCTGGCAGAACCCAAACTGAGCATTAGTGTGTGAATTGGTCATTTCCGTGTATGTGCCGCTTAATAGCACTGTCGACAATACCTTCCATTACTTTGCTGATTATCAAGAGGTAAGCTGATGGGGTGGAATTGGCTGATTGGATTTGTCCTGCTTTTTGTGGACAGGACATAGCTGGGCAATTTTCCAAATTGCTGGGTGGATGACAGTGTTGTAGCTGAACTGGAACAGCTTAGCTATGGGTCTGGATTTTTCTGGAGCACAAATCTTCAGCACTATTGCCATAATGTTCTTAGGGCCCATAGCCTTTGCAGTATCCAGTGCCTTCAGCCCTTTCCTGATATCACATGCAGTGAATCAAATTAGCTGAAGACTGGTATCAGTGATGCTAGGGACCTCTGGAGGAAGCCAAGATGGATCAGTATTGTGCAACAGTGTGCATTCTCTGGACTCAGTGGTGTGAGTTGTAACCTGGGAGTGTTATTTTAGCCCTGCTGGCTCTCTGATCTCAGTAGAGTGAGCACTGTGTAATCTGTGAACTGAAGAGTGTAAATGTTGCCCACTTCCTGAACTTGGGCATATGAGCACTGTGCACTCTCTGAAATCAAGAATGTGACTGCTAAGCATTTTCTAAAATCAGTATGAGCACTGTATGCTCTCTGAACTCAGACATGTTAGTGTTTTGTGTTCTCTGAGTGCAGGGGGCATGAGCCCTATCTGTTCTCTGCAAACAATAGAATTAGCCCCATAAGGTTTGGAGCCTGCCTGATCAAATTACACAATGCAGAGGTTTTGATGGAATTTTATCTTAACAGACTTGCAGACAGTGTGGAGACAGCTGGTGGTTTGGGGACCCATTTGATTCAGCAGCAGGCTTTGCAGTGGCACTTTAACCACCATGGTGTTGGCATCCCGCTTCTGGGTTTCCTGACTAATTGCAGTCAGTGGGCAGTTAACGTGCTGGATCTCTCAAAGGAAGGCTTCCTGAAGGGACCCTAACAGGAGTCAGAATGAACTAAACATCAGTTTCTGTGGCTGCAGCAACAACAGGAATAGAAAAGAAATGGAATGCTGAATTGGATCTTGGATCTGGTGTTTGTGCTGCAGGATCTGAGGAACAAAAGTGAGGTGATGTTTGCTAAGCACGTAAGAAAGTGACTGACCTCTCAAACCAAACAGGTGTGGATGGAAGTGACAGAGAAAGTGAGCAGTAGGAGTGTGGTCCCTCAAACATGCAGATAGTGCACCAAGAGGTTCAAGGACCTCAGGAAGGCAGGAAAGGTGAGTGGCATATCACTTCCAGGTGTTAAGTCCTACACGCTGAATTCTCCAGCATTCTCCTGCACAATACTCTTCAGAGCAACACGCCTTATAGCTTCACTCATTCCTTTGTCTCCAGGCACCTCCTCATATTCCCATGTGAATAGCCAACGTTCATACTCATCCTCACCTTTCTGCCATCTCACACCCATGCCTCATACATACCCTCCTCAAATGTTGCCCTTCCCCCCTCTCCACATGAGCAATTTCTCACACACATAACTCTCTCCTTTCTTTCTTTACAGAAGGAAAAGCGCAGAACCCCAGGGAGAGGCAGAGAACAGAGTGCAGGAGGAAGTGGGGGAAGAGAGGTGGACGCCCTCCAGTGATGACCACCATGGTGAACACTGGCAATGTGTACCCATCTGGTCCATTGGGATGGAGGCCTTGTTAGACGGGGCTGCAGATGTCAGATATGACATGCTGTGAAGGCCTAAGCTTCCTGAGGCACTGGTGCCAACACATGTTGAGAGAGCTGATTCTCTGCCTTTAGATCTTGTGTTGGGGGTCTTGGCTCCTTGGAGTTGGATATCTGTGCCCATCTCCTCTGTCCTGTGGAGTGACATGTGGCTGAGGAGAAGGAAGTTGATGTTGCTGGTGCTGTGGCTTCTCCTCCTGGTACTTTTGGAGTTGGGGGTGCTGTTTCTCTTGTTCCCCATCAGGGTTTCATGATTGAGCTGCATAAGCTGCTCCAATGCCACAATGAAGGCTGACAACAGGGAAGTGCAGATCAAGGTGTGAAATGTCCAGGACAGATGAACTAACTTCCAAGAAATTACAAATCACCTGTCAAACAGTAAGAGCACACTCTCAGAAGAAGTGTTGTAAGCAGCAGTCTCTTATCCAGGCATGGCTACAGCTCTTCAATTTCAAATAGTTGTTTGGTAGTACAGAACTTGAGTATTGCTGAAAAAAGAGACATGTCTAAGCTTTTCATCTTGCACTCATCAGGAAGAATACCAATATAAGGGGAAAACAACAATTTATACCGTATGTGAAGGAAGTGCTGATTGGTTGGCAAGTGACGTTGCCATGGGGAATGCATCAATGATAGCGAATGACAGTTAACTGCCAAGCATTGTTTGAAATTTAATCCAGACAATTTAACCCTGATTGGTCAAGGCATTGCCCTGAGGAATGAGTCAGCAAATGGTTGTCATTTATTTTGTTCAGCTGAAACAGGCGCAATGTGTGTACATGTTCTTCTTGCCTGCAAAAAACATGGTCCTGTGTATTAATATATGTGGTTTCCAGTACACGCAAATGTGCCACACTGCAAATCCAACTGACAATCTTAAATTGGTTGTCAGTGGAATTCTTTGCACACTGAGGATTATTCAGCAAATGTTGTCCAATCGCAGAATCAGACCTAATGTTGGGCACCATGTTTTAAGTTTTGCAAGCACAGGCTGGTTGGGTATGGTCTGTACCTGCTTGTTGCAAACAGTGGCTGGGACATGCTGTTTGATACAATCTGCCAGTCTTTGGGACATACGACCAACATACTACCTAGCATCACACAGGCACTGAAATTCATATACCACATTACTCATTCATGTGATAGGCAGAACGTCTTTTTGGCTTGACCGCGGCATCCCGTTAGTGGCGAATATCACTCGTGTTGCAACTGCAAGTAACAGCGTGAAACAGCCAGCTTCATCTGTTGCTCAAATTTTTGAGATGCCATACCCTTCCAGGGTAATCTGAGGTAGACTGGGCACTTTTCGGGGCTGAGAGTGACGGCCTTGGGCCCGTTCATGAGTTTGCATGATATACAACGCAAAATGATATGATCAGTGTAGCCATTATTCTGCAGAATGTCTTTGATGCGCCCTATTTCAACATCAAGCTTGCATGGTGAGCAAATGGCTCGGGCCCTATTTACAAGGTTGCTGATAAGACCAGCTTACGGCGTCTGGAACTGTAAGAATCCCAACGCATATATGACCAGTGAAGGTAGGCTTGCGTTGGACTGTGGTAGAGAAACCCTGGAAAATTTCTCAACTAGTATGTCAGGAGGGCATGGGCATGTTCATCCTCTCCCTCCCATCTCCAGTCTTGACACTAGCATAGTATTATGTTGACAGAATAATTCATATTCTGTTTTATCACAAGGTATTTTGGGATGTTTATACTTGTTTTAAGGATCATATTTACAATTCTGCCCCTTTATAATGTAACCCACTTGTTTATGATGGCCAAATAAATTTTTAATACAGGAAATTATAGGATTTTTCAGTATTTTTACAGTGTCATCTGCAATTTCCTGTACAAATTTCTACAAAACAAAACAAATAAGGGATCTTACCCTTGGTCAGCAAGATTATAGAAAGCACAGATACAAAAAGGCAAAGAACATGCCTCACAATTGTAGGTTTAAAATGTCTGTCAAGTTGATGTTGGTGCAACACGTGTTAATTTACATTTTAATAAAATGTATACTTGCCGGGCCACATATTTGTATCCAGTAAAAAAAAATCAACTTGTAGGAATCACATTCATTGACACACACACGGGGCTGAACACTAAACAGTTTAGTGTTAATCAAACTGAGTTCTCTGCTGCCACCAAAGTGACATCATGCAGATTAGATAGTCAAAATCTCTTAGCCCCAGCTATATTAGTTCAAAACTTCATGTTTTATATTCTGTGTCTATCTAGTCAATTTTGCAAAAATAAAAAACTACTTGTTGCCACCCCCTTTGCAATAACTACCTTCCCTATAGGTATTTTTGGCCTGTAAAATCTTCATTGCAAACTGAAATAAGAAAAAAAATCATTAATTTTAATAGTCCTAACATTTTTACTTCTTAAAATCCCAAATTAATGTCAGGTATAGTTAACAATCACTCTACCTCTTCACCAGCCACTATTACTGCTCTTAGTTCTAAATGGTTGCTCTTTATTTTTTCTTCAGGGGAACCAGAATCTCAGAATCTTCACAGTGCAGAAGGAGGCCATTCAGCCCATTGAGTCTGCACTGGCTCTCTGAAAGAGCATTCCACCTAGTCCCACTCCCCTGCCTTATCCTCGTAACCTTGCACATTATTTATTTTCCGGTAACAATCCAATTCCCTTTTGAATGCCTCAATTAAACTTTCCTCCACCACCTTTTCAGAAGTTCGTTCCAGACTCCAACCACCCTCTGGATGAAAATTTTTTTCCTCACATCACATTTACTCCTTTTGCCAATTATTTTGGATATGTGCCCTCTAGTTCTTGATGCTCTCTTGAGTGCGAACAGTTTCTCACTATTTACCCCATCCGTACACCTCAGGATCTTGAATACCTCTATCAAGTCTCCTCTCAGCTTTCTTTTCTCCAATAAAAAGAGACCCGGCTTCTCTCCCATCTATCCTCATAGCTACAGTTCTTTATCCATGGAATCATTCTTGTGAGTCTTCTCTGTACTGTCTCTAATGCCTTCACATCTTTCCTCAAGTATGGCACCCAGACACCCAGAACTTCAGATGAGGCCTAACTAGTGTCTTATACAAGTTCAACATGACCTCCTTACTCTTGCACTCAATGCCCCTATTAATAAAGCTTAAGATAATATATGCTTTATTAACTGCGCTCTCAACATTATCTGCCATCTTCAATGACCTATGTACATATACACCAAAGTCCCTCTGTTCCTGCACCTCCTTTAGAGTCTCTCCTTTTATTTTATATTATCTCACCATACTCTTCCTGCCAAAATGGATCAACTCACACTTCTCTGCATTGAATTTCACCTGCCACTTATCTGCCCAATCCAACAATATGTCTATGTCTTTTTGAAGTTCATGACTAGAATTCCTTACTTGGAGATATATAACGGGCCAGTATGATTCCACATCCATCATTAATGCCACACCAATAGTCTTTGACTATTTCCATCATTTTTGTCCATTAGTAATATAGCTCCTACCTCCTGTCACTGCTAGCTAAGCTCAAACCAACATTGTGCTGGAACTATTCCTCGAATAATGTGGAGATCCCTTCTGATTCAGCGCCATTGTCCAGTTTCCCCAAAATAACGTTTATTGTTGAAATAGCTTTCACATACATGTAAATGATGAATTGGTCTGCTCATACTGTTAGGCAACTCTTAAAAGAGGTGGAGTAAAAGCCAATTTGGAGGCAAGGAGCTAAGTAATTGTCATCTTTCAACATTAAGACAAAGTTGGGGTGGTTCCACATCAAGGAAATCATGAAAGCGAAGTGGGATGGGGAGGAGTTGGGACAGTTAACTCCCTCGTGATGTAGGATATTTTTTCTATTGATTCATGGGATATGGGCATTGCTGGCAAGGCCAGGATTTATTGCTCATCCCTAATCGACTTTGAGAAAGGGATAGTGCTGATCCACCATCTTAAGCAATGTGGCCTATATGGTGAAGGTACTTCCACAGTGCTCTTATATAGCGGGATCCGGATTTTGACCCAATGATGATGCAGAAACAATGATAAGATTACAATTCAGGATGATGTGTGACTTGCGGGGAACTTGCAGGTGATGGTGTTCCCATGCACCTGCTGACCTTGTTCTTGGGAGGTACTATCAAAATAGAAAACACCTTGGTGAGTTGCTGCCGTGCATTTTGTAGATGTTACAAGCTACAACCATGGTTTATCAGTGGTGGCAGGAGAGAGTGCTTAAGCTGGTGGATAGGGTATCAGTCAAGTGAGCTGTTTTTTCTTGGATCACGTCAAGGTTCTTGAGTGTTGTTGGAACTGTATTCATCCAGACAAGTGGAGAGTGCTCTATCACACTCCTGGTTTATACCTTGTAGATGGTGGAAAGGCTTTGGGGAGTTAAAAAGTAAGTTACTTTCCACAAAGTACCCAACCTCTGAACTTATCTTGTATCTGCAGTATTTATGCGCTCGCCCAGTTAAATTTCTGGTCAATGTTAATAGTGGGGGAATTCAACAAAAATAATCCTGTAGAATGTCAGGAGGAGGCAGTTAGACCTTTTATTTTTGAAGATAGTTGTCGCCTGGCACTTGACTGGCATGAATGTTACTTGCCAATTATCCGCCCAAGCCTGAATGTTGTCCAGCTCTTGCTGCATGCAGCACCAACTGCTTCATTATGCAAGCAGTTGTTAATGGAACTGAACAGCATACATTCATAGTGAACACCTCCACTTCTGACATTATTATGGAAGGGAGTCATTAATGAAGGAGCTAAATGTGTGTTGGGCCTAGGAGGAGACAAAGATTAATCATTCACTCGGCACTTACGGCTGAGGATGGTTGCAAATGCCTTGTGTTTCGTACTCATGTTGGGCTCTGCCATCATTAAGGATGGGGATATTCATGGAGCCTCTTCCTTCCATTAATTGTTTAATTGTCATGACTGCATGTGGTAGGAGTACAGAGCTTTGATCTGATTCGTTGGTTTTGGGATCGCTTAGCTCTGTCCAGTAGCATGCTGCTTCCACTATTTAAGTGCAACCATGCACTTCAGTGTTATAACTTCACCAGGTTTGCACATCAGGTGCTGTTCCTGGCATGCTCTTCTGAATTCCTTGTTGAACCAAGGCTTGTTTGCAATGGCAATGTAAGGAATATGCTGGGCCATGAGGCTACAGTTTGTGGTTGAATACAAATCTGCTGTTGCTCCACAGTGCCTCATTGATGCCCAGTTTTGAGCTGCTAGATTTACATCTGCTGTATCTATCACATTTAATACAGTGGTAGTGCTACATGCATGATGGAAGGTGAAGTGTAGTGGTCCTACCAGTATTCTTATGGGCAGATGGATCCCTGTCAGGTTGATTAGTGAGAATGAGATAAAATAGGTTTCTCCCTTGTGTTGATTCCCTCACCACCTGCCACAAGCCAAGACTGGCAGCAATACTCTTCAGACCTCTGCCAATTCAGTCAGTAGTGGTGCTACCAAGCCACTTTTGATGATGGACATCGAGGACCACACTCAAGTGATTTCCAACATGGAGAGGTATGGTTCATCAGCACAGGGAGAGCAATAGGTGATAACGGCAGGACTTTTCCATGCCCATGTTTGACCTGATGCCATGGGACTTCATGGAGCCCAGAGTCAATGTTAAGGACTCCCAGGTCCACTCTCTCAAAACTACATACTGCTGTGCTCTAATGGGCCTGTCCTGCTGATGGGAAAAGGACATAGCCAGGGATGCTGATGGAGGAGTCTGGGATATTCGATGTGATTCAGTGAATATGGTTATATCAGGCTGTTACTTGACCAGCCTGTGGGTCAGCTTTCCCAGTTCTAACACAAGGTCCCAGATATTAGTGAAGAAGACTTTGCAGGGTCGACTGGGCTGGGTGTGTCTTTGATGTGTCCAATGCCGGGGTCACTAACACCAAATCGGCATGATCCTTCTTTGTATGTTATTGACCTCCTAATTTCCTTGACAAGCCTAAATAACACATTTTATACAGAAAGACATTACAATCAAACATCAATACCAACGGTCTCCAGAGGTAATTTTTCTGATAACCATTTTCCTGCTGTCAGGATAATGCAGTTGATTTGGTCAGTGATAGCTTTCGATCCCTCAACTTAATTCTGTGATAAGGAGAGAGAGTTCAGCATGATTCTATTTCTCACCGAAGTGGAGTAATATTAGCAATGCCCATCCTAATCAGCTTTTCATTTTTATGATTTATTTTTAGAATCACTGAGTAACTGAGGTCTTGCTGTTTGGCTTACTGGTATGATTTTTAAAAAGGACAATGAGAAAAAGCAGACTTCACAGTACAGCATTGTAAGAGAGAGAATTTTTTTTTAAAGAGAACAGAATGAAAGGTCAGATTTGAGAAAGGAAACATGGGTGCCTTATAGGCAGAGATAGGAGAAATTATAAGGGGAATAAGGGAATAGTAGAGATACTAAATGAATATTTTGGACCGGGCTTTCTCTTCCTAAGTGTGCGCGCAGAGTTGGGAAAAATTCCAGCTTGGCACACCTGACTTGGGCAAAACAGTCTGATTGCCATTCCAGGGGTTGGGGGGGCGGGGGGGGGGGTGGGGGCAGATGCATCACATGCCTACCGCCCCTGGAGACAGTTCAGAGGCAGCCACAGGGGCTACCGAGTGCCACGGCAGGCTGTTTAAAAGCCTCGTCTTGGTGCTCTGGGAATTTGTCCCAGTTGTAATAAAAGTAGTCAGGCCCTCTAGCTCTCACCCCTCACACCCCCCACCTCCCCCACCCCCCCAACCCACTCCCCATGCCCTATCCGTGCAATTCATGTCCTCACCCAACCCTCCATGCCAGCCTATGCCCCACCACCCACCCCCATGACCCCTACAGCCCCTGTGCTGACACATGCCAATCTAAGTCCCCAACCCCTCTCTCCTCCACCCACTACCCTTTGCTTTACACCCTCCATGTCAACTCACCCAGTATCCATGGCGGACAGACCTCAGGAGCCATGCTGAGATGCAATAAAATGAAGGTCTAAATATCTATTACAGACTTCACTATATAAAAATCACTCTCATTGATAAAAGTCCTTTCAATGCATTTAAATCCCTTCAAATACTTATAAAAGCTTTATAAAAACAATTATTTATATTGATAGACCCACATGAAAGACAACTAATTCTTGAATAGCCTCTTGGAGCTATTGACCAAACTGTGAAATTACAGGCCCATCACTGCGATAAGAGGTTGTGAAAACAGTCATACAGTAATAATACTATAGTGACATCCCTCAGGTGTATGTCAACAAACAGCTATTGAAATTGCAAGCACTTTTTTTTTCAACTCAAAGACAGCAGGCTGTTTTTTGCTCAAAATTTAAAGAGCAGGGGATTTAAACAACTTTACAGCTTGACAATTCCCCAGAACTTATCCACCTTGTGCATGCTTTCACATCTATTCTTAAAAATCGTAAGTCACACACTGTGGGAAATGGACCATGCTCCAGCAAAAGTGGGTTCTGTTTGAACTCAGCACTGAGTTCAAATAGCCCTGCTGTGTTCAAGTTTCCCCCATGTGTAAATCACATCCTTTCCCCCTTTACACGACCCTTGGCAAAAATAGGATCTGTTGGAAACGGGGGTGAGACTTCTGGACCCATCCCTGCATCATTTTGGATAAGGTGCGGATTCTCCACAACACTGCAAAAATCCTGGCCTTTGTATCTGTTTTCTTGACAGAAGACACAAAAACATTCTGGGAATAGAAGGAAATCAAAGGTCCAGTAGAGATGAGAAACGTAAAGGTATTACCAGTAAAAAAAAAATAGTGCTGGAAAGTAATGGGACTTAAAGCTGACAAATCCACTAGACCTGATAGGCTGTATCTTACATAGACCAGGATATTGAGGTTGGCAAGCCGGGGATGGGGCCCGCTCGCCGATGCATAAAATAACATGGGGGTGACGTCGGGCGGAACTCCCAACATCACCCCACATCATTTCAATTTTCAGGTCGGCGGGGGCGCAGCCAAATCCGCTGTGCACCCACCGACCTGTCAACGGCCAATTGAGGCCATTTAAAAACTAATTTAACTAATTAATGGACCTGCCAGTCTAACCTTAAGATTGGCGGGCAGGCTGGGAGCCCTGGCGGGCTTCAGAAAAATCAGGAAGCCTCATCCACGGGGGGAATGTAGATTTCTAAAAATTTAATAAAAGTTTGATTGAAAGTGATGGACATGCCCCAACTCATGTGATAATGAGGGGTCATGTCAGGGAAATTTTATTTCTCAACATTTACTATTTTTAAATTTGGCGCCGATCTCCCTGAGGCAATACTTAGCCTCAGGGAGATGAGTGTGCTCTTTCATGCACATACGCGAAAGAGCACAGTTTCGGCTAAGGGAATCCCCCCCTCCGCCTGCACTGGGAGCACATAGAGCTTCCTGGCAAACGTCACGCTAGGTGAGCCTTAATTGGCCCACCTACGTAAAATGGCGGCGTGCCGCACGCACCTGCTCCTGAACCCTCATCATAGAAACAGAAATAACGGATGCATTTGTGTTGATCTTCTAAAAAAAAATCCCAAAGTGCTTTACAGCACTCCAATGGACTACTTCCGAAGTATAGTCACTGTTGTAATGTAGAAAACACATTGCAGAATTCCTTCAATTTTTTTTTATTCATCTGTGGGCATCACTGGCTAAGCCAGCACTTATTGCCCATCCCTAATTACCCTTGTTCAGGAGGTATTTAAGTGTCAACCACATATTGCTGTGGTTTTGGAGTCACATGTAGGCCAGACCAGGTAAGGACATTAAGTGAACCAGATGCGTTTTCACAGCAATCATTTCATAGTCATCATTAGACTTTTAATTCCAGATTTTTATTGAATTCAAGTTTCACCATCTACCATAGCGGAATTTGAACCCAGGTCCCCAGAGTATTACCCTGGGTCTCTGGATTGCAAGTCCAGCAACAATACCACTATGCCACTGCCCCATGGATTGGAAAGTAGCAAATATAACGTCAGTATTCAATAAAGGAGGGAGAGCGAAAACAGGAACCTATAGGCCTGTTAGCTTAACATCTGCCATGGAGAAGGTGCTAGAATCAATCATTAAGGAGGGTATAGCTGGGCAATTAGAGAAACTCAAAGCAATTGGGAAGAGTCAGTGTGGTTTTGTGAAAGGGAAATCATGTTTAACCAATTTATTAGAGTTCTTTGAAGGAGTAACATACGGTATGGATAAAGGGGAGCCCGTAGATGTGCTGCACTTGGATTTCCAGAAGGCATTTGATAAGGCGCCACATCAAAGGTTATTGCAGAAAATAAAAACTCATGGCGTAGGGGTAACATATTAGAATGGATAGAAGATTAGCTGGCTGGCAGAAAACAGAGAGTATGCATAAATGAGTCTTTTCTGATTGGCGGGATGTGGCAAGTGGAGTACCACAGGAGTCTGTGCTGAGGCCTCAACTTTTCACTATTTATCTCAATGACTTAAATGAGGGGATTGAAGGCATGATAGCTAAATTTGCAGATGACAAAGATAGGTAGGAAAGTATGTTGTGAAGAGGGCAGATGGATATAGGTGGGTTGAGTGAGTGGGCAAAAAATGGCAGATGGAGTATAATGTGGGAAAATGTGAAGCTCACTTTGGCAGGAAGAATAAAAAGCGGACTATAACTTAAACAGAGAATGGCTGCAGAATTCTGAGGTGCAGAGTGATCTAGATGTTCTAGTGCATGAGTCACAAAAACCTAGTATGCAGGTACAGCAAGTAATTAAGAAGGCTAATAGAATGAAATCTTTATTATGAGAGAAATTGAATGTAAAGGTAAGGATGTTATGCTTCAGTTATATAGGGCATTGATGAAACCTCATCCCGAATATTGTGTGCAGTTTTGGTCTCCTTATTTCAGGAAGGATATTAATTCATTGGAGGCAGTTCATAGGAGATTTACTAGATTGATATCTAGAATGAGCGGCTTGTCTTACGAGAAAAGGTTAGACAGACTGGACTTGTTTTCACTGGAATTTAGAAGCGTGACAGATGACTTGATTGAAGCATATAAGATCCTGAGCAGTATTGATAAGGTGGACATGGAAAAGATGTTCTCTCTTGTGGGTGAGTCCAGAACGAGGGGGCACTGTTTTAAAATTAAGGGTTGCCCTTTTAGGTCAGAGATAAGTAGAATTTTTTTCTCTAAGTGTTGTGCGACTTTGGAACTCTGCCTCCGAAGGTGGTGGAGGCGGGGTCATTGAATATGTTTAAGGCAGAGATAGATAGATTCTTGTTAGGCAAAAGAATCAAAGCTTATCGGGCGTGGATGGGAATGTGGAATTTCAAACACAAATCATGAACTTAATGAATGGCGGAGAAGGCTCCAGCCAAATGGCCTACTTCTGCTCCTAGTCCGTATGTTTGTAAATGTTTGTAAAACAGAACTATAACCTATTAGCCTGACATCACTGGAGTAAAAATGCTGGAATAGGTATGTGGTGATGGAATGTTCAGAGAATCATAATACGGTTAGGATGAGTCAATATGCTTTTATGAAAGGGAAAATTGTGTTTGGCAAATTTTTAGAGTTTTTGAGGATGTAACAAGTAGGATGGATAAGGAGGAACCAATAGATGTAGCGTATTTGGTTTTTCAAAAAGCATTCAGTAAGATACCACACAAGAAGTTATTGAACTGAATTAGGTCTTATAGGATTGGGATAATATATTAACATGGCTTAAGGATAGGTTATTGGACAGTAAGCAGAGCTAGGAATAAATAGGCCTTTTTTGGGTTTACAGGTTGTAACTAGTAGAGTATTGGAAAGATCAATGCTTGGACCTCAGCTATTTACAATCTATATCAATGATTTCAATGAGGGGACTGAGTCTAATATATCCACTTTTGCTAATGGTACAAAGTTAGGTGGGAAAGTCACTGTGAGGAGGACACAAAGAGACTGCATTGGATGGGATTGAGTACATTAGATTGAGTGGGCAAGAACATGGGAGATGGAGTATAATATGGGGAAGTGTGAAGTAATACACTTTGGAAGAAAAAGTAGAAATAAGTTCTTTTTTAGATGGTAAGAAACTGAGAAATGTTGGTACTCAGTGGGACCTGGGCATCCTTGTACCTGAATCACAGGAAGTTAACATTCAGGTACAACTAGGAAAGTAAATGGCATGTTAGCCATTATTAGAAAGGAATTAGAGTATTAGAGTGAAAAAGTTTTACTGCAATCATATAAGGCCTTTGTGAATTACTGTGTATAGTTTTGGTTTCCAGACCTAAGGAAGGATATACTGGGTTTGGAGGGAGAGCAACAGAGGTTCACAAGTCTGAATCCTGGGATGAAGGAATTATGTTAGGAGAGATTGAGTAGATGGAACTATATTCCATGAAATTTAAGAGAATGAGTGATGATCTCATTGAAACATATAAAATTTGACAGGGTAGTTGCTGGTATTTTGTTTCCTCTGGTTGGGAATTTAGAGTTAGGGGTAACACTTAAAGAGTTAGCCAATTATTGCTGAGATGATAAATTTCTTCACTCAAAGTATTGTGGATCTTTGGAATTTTCTACCCCAGAGAGCTGTGGATGTTCAGTCGTTGAACATATTCCAGACATGGATCAATAGATTTTTGGATAGTAAGGACATTAAAGGATATGGGGATAGTGCAGGAAGGTGGAATCAAGGTAGATGATCAGTCATGATCATATTGAATAGCAGAGCAGGCTTGAAGGGCCAAATGACCTTCTACAACTCCTATTTCTTATATAGTTAGATTCTGAAAGGTTCTGGACATGGTACACCAGCTGAGACAATTAAGTGAACATAATTTGCAGTAGTGAAATTGGGAATATGCACTGAAAAATCGTATATTTCAACAATAAGTAAACATTTTCTTTCATTAAAAGATACACTTGACAAACATAGGTTCCCATATTTTAATTGCATGATCATTCAGCACACAGGCTAATTGCTTAAACTACAAATACAATTTACATATGACATCACTATGTTCATCTGCAATGCAGTTTTAATATTGAAATTAATATTTATGCTGGGAGCTTGCTAGTCCATTGGGTTAGCCCATTAACATTTCACTTTGAACCTGTTTGCAAATGTAGCACAGGCTGATGGGATCAGTCGAATTCCATGATAATCTCAAAATATTGTGGATGCTGGAGATCTGAAATAAAACAAAAAATGCTGGGAACACTCAGTGGATCAAGCAACATCTGTAGAGAGAGAAATACTGTTAAAAGACTGAATTTTAATTCCCAAATGTGGTTGGGTGTGGTCAGAATTGAAAACGCCAGAAGTCTTGAACAAGAATGAAACCTGTCATTTCCTGTTTTAACACAGTAGGTATTAGGAGTCAATCCACTCCTAATACCTACTGTTAAAAAAAAAAAGGTTTTGTGAAGGGGAGGTCGTGTCTCATTAACTTGATCGAGTTTTTCGAGGAAGTGACAAAGATGATCGACGATGGAAGGGCAGTGGATGTTACATACATGGATTTCAGTAAGGCCTTTGACAAGGTCCCTCATGACAGACTGGTACAGAAGATAAAGTCGCACGGGATCAAAGGTGAGCTGGCAGGATGGATACAGAATTGGCTTGGTCATAGAAGACAGAGGGTAGCAGTGGAAGAGTGCTTTTCTGAATGGAGAACTGTGACTAGTGGAGTTCCGCAGGGATCAATGCTGGGACCTTTGCTGTTTGTGGTATACATAAATGATTTGGAGGAAAATGTAACTGGGCTAATTAGTAAGTTTGCAGACGACACCAAAGTTGGAGGAGTTCCAGATAGTGAAGAGGATTGTCAAAGGATACAACGGGATATAGATCGGTTGGAGACTTGGGCGGAGAAATGGCAGATGGAGTTTAATCCGGACAAATGCAAGGTAATGCATTTTGGAAGGTCTAATACAGGCAGGTATTACACAGTAAATGGCAGAACCCTTAAGTGCATCGACGGGCAGAGGGATCTGGGTGTACAGGTCCACAGGTCACTGAAAGTGGCAATGCAGGTGGATAAGGTAGTCAGGAAGGCATATGGCATGCTTGCCTTCATTGGCAGGGGTATTGAGTATAAAAGCTGGGAAGTCATGCTGCAGCTGTATAGAACCTTGGTTAGGCCACACTTGGAATATTGCGTGCAATTCTGGTCACCACATTACCAGAAGGATATGGAGGCGTTGGAGAGGGTGCAGAGGAGGTTTACCAAGTTGCTGCCTGGTCTGGAGGTTATTAGCTATGAGGAGAGGTTGGAGAAACTCGGATTGTTCTCACTAGAGCGACGGAGATTGAGGGGCGACTTGATAGAAGTTTACAAAATTATGAGTGGCATGGACAGAGTAGATAGTCAGAAGCTTTTTCCCAGGGTGGAAGAGTCAATTACTAGGGGACATAGATTTAAGGTGAGAGGAGAAAACTATAAAGGTGATGTGCGGGGCAAGTTTTTTACGCAGAGGGTAGTGAGTGTCTGGAATTCGCTGCCAGAGGAGGTGGTGGAAGCAGGTACGATAGTGGTATTTAAGAGGCAGCTTGACAAATACATGAATAGGATGGGAATAGAGGGATATGGACCCCGGAAGTGCAAAATGTTTTAGTTGACGGGCAATATGATCGGCGCAGGCTTGGCGGGCCGAAGGGCCTGTTCCTGTGCTGTACTTTTCATTGTTCTTTGTTCACTTGCAGGGAGTGTACTTATCTGAATATAATAGTGAGGCTGCGTGTCTGTAGCAGTCATTCTCTAGTTAACCACAAGCAGCCGAATTTCCCGGCGCTCTGGAATCTTGGCAGCTTGAAAGAAGACAGAGGGGCTGATGTCATGAGGTGACAGACTTTACAGCAGTTTGTGGGCCAGTAGAAGCAGAAATGTTTCCCTCCTGCCTAACAAGCTACCCAGTAAACTCCCCCTCCACATCCCCTCTGCCATCCCCACACCCAATTAATCTATAATCTGCTTGCTCCCCACCCCGACCACTATCAGACTTCCTGGGCCATCATCAGGAACCCTCTTTTCCCTGCAATCAGAATTCTCCCAACCACGCACCCCTCCCCTATGATCACTCCTACTATAGGTTCAGAAAATAATATTTGTTCATGACATATGTCTCGGCAATTTCTCTTTTCCGTATTTACACTGCAGAGAATGTAAGTGATATTTCTAATGAGTTTGAACCAAAATGTTCAACCACAAAATGCCAATTGGAGACATTATTTTTGAAAATCTTTGCACCTTATGATAAAAATTAAGAAAAGATTGTTAATTAGGTTCATTAATTTGCTAATTAACAACAAACTTACCTGCTGTCATAGGTTTCTTTCCTGTGATGTAGGCTTCCTGCCCAAAGGCCTCCTGCCAGTCAGTCAGGCTGCCCATAGACAGGAAACTGACTTAAAGGAGCCCTGCAGTTAAATTCTACAAGTCCTTCAAGAGACCCATCCTTCCAGATTTCCTGAACTGATAACAGCCACCCCACCCCGGCATGAAACTTACTCCCAGGCTGAAGTTTCAGGCCAATGATCTTTCACCCGAACTGTCATGAACCCCATTCTTATTCTGTTTAAATTTTATCTTCTTTATAAGAAACTTAAATTTACGTAAGGTAGCACAGGCTCAGTGATAACACTTCTGCCTCTGAATCAGAAGATTGTTGGTTTAAGCCCTACTCCAGAGATTTGAGCACACAATATAAGCTGACACACTAGTGCTGTAGTGATGGACTGTTTAATTGTCAGAGGTGCTGTCTTTCGATTGAAACACTAAACTGAGACCCAATCTAACCTCACAGGTAGATGTAAGAGATCAAGTGGTACAATTTCGAAGGAGTGCAAGGGTGTTCTCACTGATGCTCTGGCCAATATGTACCTCCTCAAACAACATCACTAAAAACAGATTTTCTATTCATTATCAGTGCATTGTGTGGGACGTTGCTGAAGAGACCCAGCTGTACCTCACCACCAATTCTCTTTCTCCGCTGTCTGATTTGTTACACTGTTTGTCCGATATCCAGTAGTGGATGAGCAAAGATTTCTTCCAACTAAATATTGAGAAGACCAAACCCATTGTCTTTAGTCTCTGCCTCAAACTCCATCCCTCTCCCTAGCAATTGTCTGAGGCTGAACCAGATTGTTCAGAACCTTCTTATCACATTTGACCACATGATGAGCTTCTGAGCACATATCTGCTCCTTCATTAAGAGTGCATATTTCAACCTCTAACATTGCCCAGCTCTGCCCCTGCCTCAGCTCATCTGCTGCTGTAAATTTCATCCATGCCTTTGTTACCTCTAGACTTGACTATTCTCTCCTGGCCAGCTTCCCATCTTCCAACCTACATAAACTTGAAATTGTCCCAAACTGTGTTGTCTGTATCCTGATGTGCATCAAACCATGTTCACCTACCGCCCTTGTGCTCACTGACCTCTATTAGCTCATGATCTGGCAACACGTCAATTTTAAAGTTCTCATTCTTTTTGGAATTCCTCCCCCAAATCTCCTCCCCTCTACCTCTCTCTCCCCTTTAAAATGTCCCCGAATCTTCTCTTCCCAAAGGACAAAGTCCAACCTCAGCTCCCCAACATCAGCTTCTCCAGCACAACCAGTCTCTTTCTTTTCAACACACTGCACCCCCCCCCCACCCAACCCCACTCAATTCCATTGAAACTAGCAGTCCTGTAACCGATCATCCTCCTATTGTCTTCCATCAATTCATGTCTTCTTGGCCTTAACAGTCAACAAGGGAAAATGGTACAAAGTAATAACCCTTGTGTTTGTGCGAAACAACGGAAACTTAACATTTTCTCAAACACCCGTGTGCATAATTTTGTGCGACTACAAAGCTTTCCTTTTCCTTTTCTGACTGCTGATAAGTGGCACAAACCCTATGCTTTCAGCAAGGTAGAGACAGGCTGCTCAGACCACCGCTCTGACATTGACATGTTCTTGGCTGACATTTCCTGGCTTGTAGAGCCGTGGAGAGCCCCACCAAAGATTGCTCCATCAGCACCTGTGCAGGGGCCTACTCAGGCTTTGGGACGTGAGGTAGCAGTGCTAGGGAGAGGGGAGGGAACAGAAATGGGAGCACTTAAGAGTGGAATTCCCACTTCCAAGTTTTCTTTCACCATCTTGTCTCCCATGGCCCAGCCGCATTTCACTCCTACCACAGTGCTGGAGAGTAGCTTGTCACAAATCAGTGACTCATTGTAATCCTAGGGTAAGATGTCTGTCATCCTATTTAAGGCACCATCCATGTTGGCATCCAGAGTGTGTATGGCCAATGCTCAAAGCCTGCATGGACACATTTGATTGCTGCAAATGACGTTCCATGGAGTTAGTTAATCTATTCACAGATAAGACACCCTCGCAATGCCCTGCAACATCAACCCACCTCATGCTTCAGCTGGACTGCCCCAATCCCTATGCAATCATGAAAAATGTGCATGGAAGTCCTGCCAGTATATCACATTTTCTGCTTCCCGTCAATAATTATCCTTTTGAACACTGGCCCCCTGGGGTACAGCATTTGTGCCCAATTGAATAGAGTTTGAAGAGGGCTGAACCTTCCAATGCACACTCTCCAGTGCTGTTCCTTCCATCACCATTTGCTGTCGTTCACTTTTGAACTGTGAGTCACCAGGTGAAAATTAACTGCAGTACAAGTGTCTGCACTGGTGCATGGTAAGCATGAGTCTCACCAAAGTGCAAATATGCAAGCTGAGATGAAGTGGTTACCTTATGAGGAAAGGTTAGACAGGCTGGGCCTGTATCTATTGGAGTTTAGAAAAATGAGAGGTGATCTTATTGAAACATCTAAGATCTTGAGGGGACTTGGACAAGGTGGATGCTGAGATCATGTTTCCCCTTATGAGAGAGACTAGAACTAGGGGACACAGTTTTAAAAAAAGGGGTCTTCCTTTTTAGATGGAAATGAGAGTTTCTTTTAGAAAGTAGTTAGTCTGTGAAATTTGCTTCCCTAGAGAGCAGTGGAGGCAAAGCCATTGAATATTTTTAAGGTTGAGTTCAATAGATTCTTGACTGACAAGGGTGTCAAAGGGTATAGGGGTTAGAAAGGAAAGTAGAGTTGAGGCCACAATCAGATCAGTCATGATCTTATCAAATGGTGGAGCAGGCTCGAAGGGCCGAATGTCCTAATCCTGCTCCTAATTCATAAGTTCGTAAGTAAGACCCCCCACTCTCCGAACGTGCCTAAGAGTCTGAGTTATTGTCGGATCCTACATTTTAAAAGTAATTAACTGTCTGTAATGTACTTTGGTGCATCTTAAGGTGATGAACAATTCTATATAATTGCAAATCTTTCTTATTTTTGATAAGCGTACAAGTAATTGTAGAAAATCAGTCACATCCTTAACTGAAATACAGTATATAATATTATTACATGTTAAGTTTTTTACTACTGAGTTGAAGTACTATAATTATTATAGTATAGCATCTCTACAGAGACTAAAAGGCAATCACAAAATAAATCTGACTTTGTAAGTAGAACTGAAATCTGGAACATTTGATTACATTTTTAAATTGCAGTACATTTTATTTTCAATGATGAAAAAAGCTAAGGTAGCCATGAAGCTGTCAGCTTCACTCTGCTGTTATCTAATTCTGCTAATGGCTAAACAATTAAATGTAATATTAAGGATAGTTTGAGCTGGCATAAGGTCTGATCTTAAGCACTTCCTGTCAAGTTTGTGTGGGAAGCTTTTGATTTGTTATGCATATTTTCTATTAGGCCTGAGCCACAACAATCTTTCATGTTTGTCTTTTCCCATTAAAGCTTCATTTATCAGTTCATCAGATACAGTAATGGTTTGGTTCTGAATTACTTTAGTTCCATTTACTTTACAGTTTATGTTAAATTGTTTTATTACACATTCTTGTACAATGATTTGACTTTATATCAGTATCCTACCAGAGTCATAGACTCAGCTAGAACAAAAAAAACTAAAAAAAGCTAACTATAAGAATTGGGTGGTACAATGCCTCAGATACTAACCTTTCTCATCTCTGTGATCTGGATATTAATCCAGCCCAGCCTGTCTGCTAGACGTGCAGATTGCTCGTGAAATGTGTTTAGGCAGACTGAAACCAGTTCCTTGTGGGCATAAGCTGCACAATACAAAATAGATCCTAAATTGGCAATTTCAATTAAGTTACCCATAAGAATTGCTCAGGGAAATAGCAATAAATAGTGCTGGTGCAGTAGACTGCCCTCCTGACACTGTGCTGAGTCATGTTGCTGGAGTAGAGCAAAGGGGATTTTACTCTGCAATTATAGTACTATAACTGAACTAGAAGTGCCTGATGTTAATACCCTGTACATCTGAGTGACAAAAAAAAACATCTGTTCACTAGCTCTGATCTACCTACACTATGATTTGCAGAGCATTCAAATACAACGGTCTGCTGTAACACAGGCTTGGATTTTCACTCCCAAAGGGTCTTGAAAATTCCCCACTCCACAAACCCGACTCAGGAGAAAGTGCCCCGAATTATCTAATTTTTGTTCTGGGTCCAAGGGTCCCGCTGCCCCAGAAACAGTGCAAGGTGCAGAGGCGGGCTGTGTGAAAGGCCAGAATTGGTGCTCCAGGATTTGTAAGAAAAAAATAAAACAAAATACAGCCCTCTAACCCTCACATCCCAGACACTCATGGCCCACCGTACCACCTCATGCCTCTACCCACCCCTCATTAGCTCTTCATACTGTCCATGCCAACTCATGCTCCTCTACCCACCCCCTATTTCCCTTTATTGCCTCATGCCGACCCATGTCCACACCCACTACCCTTTACACCTTCAGTGCCAACTCACCCGGCATCAACCATGGGCAAACCCCAAAACCCATGCTGAGACAAAATAAAGTTCTAAGTGTCTATTGATGACTTCGCTCTTTGAAAAAAACACTCCCACTAATGAAAGCCCACTCACTACATTTAATTCTCTTCAACTACTTAATCCCTTATAAAAAGAAATGTTTCCTTCAAGTACTTAATCACTTATAACAATATGCATTTGTATTCATGGCCCTGGATCAGAGTCTTTATAACCACTTGGAGCTGTCAATCAAACTGTGAAGTGACAGGCATGATAATGTCAAGTTGCGAAATCAGTCATGCAGCACAAATCCTATAAAGACAACCCTTGAGCTTTTGTCAACGGTTATACTTATAGGACATAGGAACAGGAGTAGACCTTTTAGCCCCTTGAGTCTGAGATCATGGATGATCTGCCATGATCCAACTCCATATATCTATCTTTTCCCTTAATACATTTGGATAAAAAAAGCTGCCAATAACTTAATATGACTATAGTAGCTAAGGACAATAACAATTCAAAGATAGCTCTGTATGTTATTTCCCTGAAGAGAGTAAAATCAGTTAGTAGACTGTTAATTCATTCCTGAAAAAAATGAATATCTGGCTATGAATGTTTATATAAATAAGTATTCTGGGGAGATAATTAAATTCTCCATGGAATATAGTGGGCTTCTTTGCTCCTGTGCCAGGGAAATGCAATCTTTTGAAAGCAACTAGGAAGAGCTGCACACTGGAGATCTAGGAGCACATAGATACTCTAGACCTTTGCTTGATTAACATTAGGAGTCAAGCAAATAGTTTCCATCAGGACACTAATTAAATGACGTAAAGTCCACGATACAGTCTATGAAAGCAGCAGAATTGGTGGGTCCAAATATCTTTTCTGTGCCAATATTGTAAATAAAGTTTGAAGAGAACAATCCATCCCAGCAATAATGTATTATACCGGATTAGTGCAAAATTCTACCCTGTGCTACATAGGGGAGAAATTTAGCAGTGCAATTGCACCACTAGAAATGTGACAGGGCAGAACTTCTACTTGCTACTCTCACCTGATCATGATTTCATCCCAATACCTGGGAGACAGGATCATTGAAATAATAGCAATGGCACCGAGGAGGGAAGCAAGAGACCAAAGAAGAAAGTGATCCAAATTTTAAATGACCCACACTTGCTGACCTGGGACTGATGGTCATTTGCCTTTTTAGCCTGTTTTTGGGCCTGTTATGGCTCCATAATGGATTCTGAACTTGCACTCAGCTGACTTGTGTCTGCCAGGCCATTCAGATACATATTTGTTGGTGCATATGCAGAAGGAGTGGCCACCTAGTGGATTGCAATTTGCAATGTTTTGTTGCGGAAAAGAGACAAACGTTGCAGATCTAAATTCAGCTCCAGTTTTTATGCACCCTTTTGTAACAAATGAATGATGGAATTTTTTTTTATTTGTTCATGGGATGTGGGTGTCGCTGGCTAGGCCAACATTAATTGCCCATTCCTAATTGCCCTTTCTCAGAGGTCATTTAAGAGTCAACAAGAATTGCTGTGAGTCTGGAGTCACATGTAGGCTAGGCCAGACCAGGTGAGGATGACATTAGTGAACCAGATGAGTTTTTTAAAAAATATGACAATCAGCAATGGTTTTGTGATCATTATCAGACTTTTAATTTCAGATTTTTATTGATTCATATTTCACCATCTGCCATGATGGGATTCAAACCCAGGCCCCCAGATCACTGCCCATGGTCTCTGGAATACTAGTCTAGTGACAATACCACTACACCACCACCCCCCTGCCAATTTTAATTGTGGAATTTCTGCCATCTTTAATAAATGGCAAATTGATAGTCTGCTCCTAGTATATTGGCAATGCTAATGCCTTTTTCACTGATGGTGCACAGAGACACTTCTCCAAGTTTTCTACTGTTCACCAATTTAAACGCAGCTTGTGTGCTCCCAGCACAATTTCGGTAACACATGCTGTGTGGATTACACACCAACTGCATTTAAATGAGGACAGATGCTGGGATTTCCTGGGCAGCAGCAAATTGATCGACTTTAAAAAAGGCCTCCCTGCAGCAATAATACAATGTGAGTGGCCTTAACAATCTGAGAATTGGACTTCCACCTCTCAGTGGAAGGAAGTTGCACCCTCGAGAGCTGTCGGCCGATCTAATGCAGAAATCTAATTCAGTTTCTGAAAGTGACAGCTGCACTTCCTGTTGGTGCAATGTTTGAAAATGCTTAATTTTTGCTGTGCTTTGTGTGGAGATAAGACAGGGGAATGTTATGTACAGATGGAAAGCAAGAAATTCTGTGCCAGACAAAGTCCTTTGAATTCTTGGAATCTAGCATCATAGTTTAACTAAGAAGAAAGCAACAAATAAACATTCAATCCAATGTAACGTGGAATGATGTAATGCCAAGAAAGCAAAAATGGCCAAAAAATAAATGAGGACTAATTCCATCAAAACATCAGTGGAATTGTTTTAATGGTACACTTGCAGTTGCTAAGAGTTTGGTTTGTCCCAACTTTTAAAGGTACAGAGAGCTAGTCTAATGCCAAGGATGCAACTCATTGTAATTCCAGGGAATGCTCCAAATAAGTAATATAAGAAGGCAGCTGCAAATGTCCTCTGCACCCCCAGTGTAATATCTTCAAAAAATTTTTAGCTACCAAAAATCAAATGCACTGACAAACATCCCAGTGTTTTGAGACAGCTGCACCCAATGTGTACCTCTGTAGCCAGTGCATGGGAGTGGCTTTTCTGCCCATTGGTTTGCATATTCTGTTTTCTATTTGTCAGTCAATTTATTTTAAATGAGCTAATGACTATGAAATAGCAAACAGAAAAACTGCACCTAGACCGTTAACCAGTTCATTACAAAGCACGGGCTTCAAAAAAGCTCTGCCTACCTAGAACCTATAAAATCAGGTTGCATTTCCGAAGAATCAGTGTTACGTATTCTTCGCATTTGCACTAAACATTGTCATGCAGTTCTGAAGTGTATTTGCATGGAATGTGAGATACTGAGAGAAAGAAATATTTGTGAAGTAACCTGTGCTTTTACGGGCGTTGTGGGGGTGCAGAGGGTGGGGTGATGAGTGGAGGGGAGGGAGGTGGGGGGGTGCATATTGCTTGACCCCCTGGAAGAGAAGTCGGCTGCAAAACGACCAACTTTAAAAAAGGCCACCCTACAGTGATAATATGATGAAGGTGGCCTTAACAAGCTGAGGATTGGAATTCGACCTCTCAGTGGAAGGAAGTCCCATCCTGGAGGGCTATCAGCGAATCTGATTGGTTGGCATCTCTTACAGACCAGCAGCGCCAGAAGAGAGTATTGAGCACTGCTGGGACTGCATGGAGGCCAACAAAGAAGTGTCATGTTCATCGGAGATTGGTAAGTCAGATCTGTTTAGGAGGGGAGGGATCAGGCACAGGTGGTGAGGGGGTGGACTTTGGAGGCTGTGGGGAGGCACCAATAGGGGGATATGATCTTAGGGGAGGTGTCCTGATATGCACAGGACACCTCCCGATATGCACAATGTACCCTCGCCTTTCCTTCCTGACTTTTCACAAATTTCGGTGAAAAAAACGACCTTCCCATTCTTGCCCGTCTTCCACTGCCCAGTGTATTATGGCAGTGAAGGCAATTAAAGTCCTTAAGTGACCATCAATTGACCACTTAAGTGCCTCAATAGGCCTAATGGGCATCTAACCCATCTCGCCAACCCCTCCCACCTCCCCTCCACCTCCGCCCAAACATATTATGGGGACTGGATCAGGGGTGGGTGGGAAGGTGGTGGGCTACTCACCTGTCATATTTTATGTGCCCCCCATCATCCCCACCCCTCTCCACACATACAGTACGCCCAGCCGGAGGGGGGGGGTGCAGAAAACCAGGCATCTAAAAGAATACATTTTACTGTTATTGGGTTTCCATTTGTTGTAGCAATAAGAGCAGTTCCTCTGATCTTGAAGCCCTCCAACTGTCCTCACCACTAGATCCAGCTTCATTCATTGTATTCTTTACACCAGCATACCCCTCACTTGCACAGAAGGGTAGATAATTGAATCTCTCGATAGTGTGTATTCTTCATTTTAGACAGAATCTTGGGAATCTGCTCCACAGTAACTGAGTAGACTGTGATATGCCTACTCATTTCCCATTCTGTAATTTTCTTGGCATCCCAATTTTAAAAAATATCAGCAGCCCTGTCACAATTTTCAAATTGAGTTACTTTCTAATGCACCTTGATGCTGGTCAGACTTCTTGTTACATCTTGATAGCAATTCCTAGTAATTCAAACTGACAGATTACCTCTTAAATAGGAAATAGGAAACCTGGCTTGATCAATGTGAAGCATTACTTTAATCCTGCTTACTTTCCTTGTGTGTGTGAGAGAACAGTGTGTTAAAGCAAACTGAAATTTGATTTTTCATGGTATACAAGATTGTTCTATCTTCACTAGTTCAACTACAAACACTGCCAAGTTGATCAAGGTGAAAATCAGCTTATAATACTAGTTCTACTCACTTTGTTTATGAAAGCGAGGTAGAATAGAACTTTAATGGTCAATTTTGAAAGATTTGAAATAGTCTGTGGATGTATGCTGCAAAATTCAGATGCGCAATCCTGTTTTTTGGGGCACTGAGAGTGGTATTACTGATCCAAAAGGTGCATGTGCACACTTCTAGTGCGAGTTGTACTGGATGATGTTTTGGTGAGGGCATTAGAGCTGTGCACAGTGAGCATCCATTAGAAATACACAGAGCAGGCAGATGACACTGCACATGTAATGCTGATTTGATGCAAACATTGCCATTTTGGAGCTCAATGCTCCAGCTGATGTTCTTGCTTAAACTTGAACAGTGGAACATGCATTAATAATAGGTAGAACCCCTCACTATTTAAGGGGATCATCAATTACAATCAGATTAGTTTCTGATTAATTATTTTTTTCTGGCTTTTGTTGTGATTGAACAAGTGTTTTGTGTTTCCTGATGCATCAGGAAGGAGGAAAGTTACCTGGGCATTTTGTTCCAGGAGGCAGTCACATCCTTTGGCTAGGGTCTTCTGATTTGTTCCATGGTCAGGGATAAGAGGGTATGACTGTGAGTGAGGCAGGCATGGGAATTGAGAAGTTAGAGGTGGAGGAGACTCAGCCTTTACAATTATCCAAAAGGTTCAAGGCACTTGCAGCACTTATGGACGAAAGCTGGGGCTGCAGGGTGGGTGAGCAAACTGACCATGGCACCGTGGTACAGGAAGCTATTCAAGCAGGGGGGGTTAATAAGAGTATACTGGTAGTAGGGGACAGTATAGTCAGGTGGATAGACAGAGTTCTCTGTAGCCAACAGTGAGTGTCCAGAAGGCTGTGCTTCCTGTCCAGTGCCAGGGTTCAGGGCATCTGCTCTGAGCTGAAAAGAAACTTGCAGTGGGAGGGGGAGGATCCAATTGTCATGGTCCATGTAGACACCAACGACATAGATTGGACTAGGAACGAGGCTCTGCTTAGGGAGCATGAGCAGCTAGAGGTTAAATTAAAAAAACAGAACCTCAAAGGTTACCTGAATCATGAGCAAATTGGCATGGGGTAATTAAGATTAGAGAGTTGAATGCGCAGCTGAAAGATTGGTGTGGGAGAAATGGGTTTCAAATCATGGGGCACTGGCACCATTACTGGGGAAAGTGGGAGCTGTACCGTTTGGACAGTCTTCACCTGAACAGTGCTGGGACGTGTGTTTTGGCGAGTCATATAACTAGGGCAGTCAAGAGGGTTTTAAACTAAATAGTAGGATGAGGGATCAAGTGAGGAAATTGTGACAAGTTACAGGGAAAGGACAACAGGAGAGCAAGGTAGCAATAAGAGTAATGAGCATGGCAGGAAGGGACAGAGCATACATACTTAAGCAGTACCAGCAGATTTGGCTAGATGTTGCAAAAATAGTAAGAAGACGGTATTAAAGGCTCTGTGCCTGAATGTGCATTGCTTTTGTAACAAGATGGATGAATTGTCGGTTCAAATAGAAATAACATGTATGATCTGATAGCCATTACAAATACATAGCTGCAAGATGACAAAGGCTGGGACCTGAATATTCAAGGGTACATGACATTTCAGAAGGTCAGGAAGCTCAGAAAAGGTGGTTGGGTAGCTCTGTTAATTAAGGATGACATTAGTACAATAATGAGAGATGACCTTAGTTCTATAGATCAAGATGCATAATCAGTTTGGTAAGTGATAAGAAATAGCAAAGGTAAGAAGACCTTTGTGGGAGTAGTTTATAGGCCCCCTAATAGTAACTGCACTGCAGGACAGGGTGTACAGGAAGAAATAATAAGGGCTTGTAAGAAAGGTGCAGCAATAATCATGGGTGATTTTAACTACATACAGTTGGATGAATCACTTTGGCCAAGGTAGCCTGGTAGATGAGTTCATGGAGCATTTTTGGGACGTTCTAGAGCCAACCAGAGAGCAGGCTAATGATAGCTGGTAATGTGCAATGAGACAGGATTAATTAATGACCACATAGCAAAGGAGCCCTAGGTAGCAGTGATCATAAAATGTTTGAATTTTGCATTCAGTTTAAGGGAGGGAAGAGTGGCTCCACCACTAATGTTTTAAGCTTAAATAAAGGCAATTATAAGGGTATGAAGACAGCTGGCTAAAGCGAACTGGGAAATTAGATTAAGAGATATGTCAGTAGAGACACAGTGGCCAACATTTAAGGAGATATTTCAAAACACTCAGCAAAGATACATTTCAGTGAGAAAGAAAGACTCTGTGGGAAGGGTGCATCATCCGTGGCTAACTAAGGAAGTTAGAGATGGTAGCTGGGATTTTCTGGACCCACCCATGGCAGGCACGATGGCAGGTGGGAGGGGAAAATATCATGGGAGCCAAAATGTATGTTTTCTGCATAAAAATTGGTTGCGATCATCCACTCCTGCCCTCAATGGCAGTGCGCTTTCCTGCCATGCCATGTCAGGAACACCATATGTATACATTGCAATATCATGAATGCTCATTATCAAGGCAGCTCGCCAGAATCACGCCCCCATGCTGGATGAATAGGCCACACCGGCATCTAGTAAGACTGGCATGATTCACAGCTGCATATAAGCGGCATGCACCTGATGACCTCCACTTCACTCGTGACTTTGAGGTTTGTTCACCTACGTTGCATCACATAGTGCTCAAAGCCCCTTGGACTCTGCACCGGCTTCATAGGCAGCACCACTTTGCTTTCAAGGGGGGGGTTACAGAGGCAAGGCTGTACATACCAGAACATCGGCAAGGCAGGAGTGGGTTGTCATGCACTGCATGGCAAGGGCTTAACTTGGGGGTGGGGTGTGGTGGAAGACAAGACAGAGGCAAGGGAAGGGGCTGGAAGGAAAGGGCACGACTGTAGGGGTGGGGGGAAGACAAGACAGAGGCAAGGGAAGTGGCTGGAAGGAAAGGGCATGTCTGGGGGAGGGGAAGACAGACAGAGGCAAGGGAAGTGGCTGGAGGGCAAGGGCTCGACTGGGGGAGGGGAAGACGAGACAGAAGCAAGGGAAGTGGCTGGAGGGCAAGGGCTTGACTGGAAGGAGGGGGAAGATTGGGGAAAGTTGCACTCAGACACACGACTGGGAGGGTGATGGGGTACACAGGGGAAGGATGTACCCAGACGTGACTGGGGTGGGGTGGTGGGGGAACGTCCTCTGGACCAGAATTGGGAGAGAATCTTTTACAGAAGGACATAAACAAGTTGGGGCCAGAGTGGGAGGATTGCAGAGTGAAGAAGTGTCTCAGCTTACATTGCTGATCTTCCAAAGACAGTCCTTGTCCCAGTCCGGGGAGGGAGAGGGCATGTCGGGCAGGGGAATGTCTATATGTGATGGTACAGTAGGCCTCAAGGTGGGGAGAGATAATGTCTACTTGGGCCATAGGCATATCCACCTCAAATGACTCGGGGATAACACAGGATTATGAACCACAATTACAATGGGATCAAGGATTACAAGGGGAGGACTAAGAGTAATCGGTATAGGGAAACCTGAACTTTATGCTCCTCCAGGATGATAGGAGGGATTTCCATGGTCACACAGGGAGAGTCGAAGCTGGTCTGACCTGCCACATTCTTCATGAGTTGACACCGCAGGGACTGGGAGGACATCCTTTGCAAGTGGTTCTGAAAGTCACCACTGCTCTTAACTTCTACATGAGTGTCTCTTTCCAGGGATTGCTGGGGATCTCTCAAGCTTCCACCCACAAGTGTATACAGGAGGTGACAGAGGCCCTCTTTGTCAAAGCCCACAATTATGTGGACTTCGCTAGAGATCAAACTAGCCAGGCAGCCAGAGCACTGGGCTTAGCTGCTATTTCCAGATTTCAACAGGTCAGAGTGCCATCGACTGCACTCATGTGGCTATAAGAGCTCCCTGGCAACAGGCAATGCAATACAGCAACAGGAAAGGCTTCCACTCATTCAACGTGCAGCTGGTCTGCGACCATCAGAAAAATGCCATGCAAGTTTGTGCAAGATGCCTGGGAAGCCACAGCGACTCCTACATCCTGACTAGATCGCAGATCCTGGACATCTTCAAGGGACCACACAACATCCAGGGTTGGCTCCTCGGTGACAAAGTCTGACCACAAAGGACTTGGCTAATGACTCCCATCCCACGGCCACAACCTCCAGCTGAGAGAAGGTACAATGATGCTCGTTCCGCCACACGAACATTAGTAGAGCAGATAATTGGCATGTTGAAGATGCCATTCCGATGCCTCAGCAGATTTGGCAGAGCACTCAAGTACGCTCCCCAGAGTGTCTCACAGATCATTGTGGTTTGCTGCACCCTGCACAACCTGGCACTGCAAAGGGGGGAGGGTTTGTCAGATGACAAGATGGAGGAGCAGCACATATCCTCCTTTGAGGAGGACATCAAGAGGGACGAGGGTGGTGAGGTTGAGGAAGCCGAGGCTGCAGGGGAAGAAACCATAGCAAAGGCCTCCAGATTCCAGGAGGATGATGATGAGTAGCAGTGCTTACTCTATCCAACCAGTGCCCTCCATGATGGGCCCACATCGCCACCAGCATGGCTAGTCTTCTCAACATTCCTCTTCACTCTGAGATTGAGTGATTAAACATTCTCTTCACCATGTCCTCATCCTTTGAAGGGTGATGAAGCCTCAGGTGCATGTGTCCTTGCTGAGATGAGGACATTCTGGCATCATACGACAGAAGGTATTGCCTCTTCAAGCATTTCCCCAACATCCCAGTCACTAAGGCAGCCTACAAGAGGCAGGAGTTGCACTGTTGTCCTCAATGGACTCATGGCAGTGTACCTTCAGCCTGACAAAGTGCCTCAAGGAGATGCATCCTCAGCAATAGAAAAATGCCTTATGTGTCACTTTGATAATGATACTGCAAGGCTAGACTTGGGCCAGGTGTTAACCCTTATTCAAAGCACACAGTCCTCAGCGTTACCTTAATCACCATTACATTGAGACCCTCCACTCTCAGTTAGGGACGCAAAGCTCCAGCTAGCCTGACCTTTCAATGGACATAGATCACCTCACAATGCCCATCTTCACACATTTGCCCTGAGGACATGAAAAAGCCTCCTTTTCAATGCCATCATTTTCTCATAATGGTTAGCCCTGATCCTTGCGACCCCAAAATTGCAGACACACCATGGAGCCCTCAAGGTTCCACATCGTTGATAATAAAGAGCACACATCAGCTGCATTACACCCTAGCTCCTAATCCATTTCTGCCCTGAGCATTGTCTTCCCATCAAGCTAATATATGAGCATTGACACCATGCTCAATGGTTCCATTGCCTGCACCACATCTCTATATGGATGTAGCATTACTGAGATCAGCGAGTGTTTAGGGGAGGACAGGCTAAGCAGAATGAATGCGCCAGCACTGCATCCTTTCTTTTTGTTGATAGCCTCCTGTGTGCTATGCAGAAAATTCCAAGGTGCAAAATGGTTAAAGCTGTAGCTTTGAGCGCCAGGACAAAATTATGCCAGTAAGGGACAGAGCACCGACACATTGAGGTGGGAAGGTGCACGCACTTATTGGTCAGCTTAGCAGGTGTACACTCATAGGGTCAACAACATGCAAGGCTGGCAGGAGTGCAAACGACCTCTAAGTATGGGCTTATAGATAGGAAGTCCTCACGGATGACTGAGAACTGGCGTTCAAGGAAAGATTATCCTTCTCCATGCACTTCTACATCTCTCCTACACTACACCTTCACCTTTCCACAATGCAGGATGAGCTGGGGGATTACATGAGCCTCGACCTTACACAGCCAAGAATGGACATCACTTGAATCTGCAAAGCATGTCGACGCAATGCCTTGCACAAGCATGCTTTAATTTGAAGGTGAGACTTCACTGATGTTGGTAATGAACTGAAGAGGTACACACACTGTGATGTGTTGGCTGCACAGAACATCAACCAGAGGCACATGATGCAAAATCTGCACTAGGTGGGGGGAGGAACGTGGTGTGACATCTGATCAAGCACAACATAACTCGGCATAGAGGGATACATAAGAGGAGATGTGGAATGGGAGCAATTCTATTTACATTGATGGAATGTATATACATGTGGTCAACATCCATGCCACTATTGTGTTCCTAATATTTCTTGATCTTTCTAACCCTACTGCTACGTCTTGGTGCATCCCCAATGGAGGTGGAGACAGCCTGCTGACTGCTACACCCTGTTGTTTCATGATGACCTTGGCAGGTGTCCTCTGGAAGGCCAAGACTTGGAGGGCCCCAGCTTTGGGTCTCCTGCTGTGGGGGGTGCACCCTTCTCAGCCTGTGGAGCTGGAGGTGATGGGGTCACAGGAAGAAGGGATTGGGATCAGCTGGACATTCCCGGAGTCACATGGGGGGATGACCCTGGGTGTCCAGCTTTTCATCATCTATATGAGTGTGCGAAGGCCCATGGCTGACTCCTTGAGGAGAAGGGGCATCTGGAATGATATTTAGGTGTCCTGGCCCCCTCTCACATAGCCACTGCTGGATGGCATGAATGCCTACAATGATGGAATGCAGCTCCTGCAGCAGCACAAGCACAATGTCCTGGACTAAGGTCTCTGTGGTGGCTGCCATCTTACCAGTGTTGACTTAGTGTGCTGGCATGCCAGCGCTATTACCTCAGACTGAACGCAGACGGACTCCTCCATCATGCATTGCAATCTGTGGAATGCAGTTGATAACCCTGCCTGATATTCCCGTGTCTGTTGCTGCGGCTTCAACATCTGCATTAAAACCTAGTCCACAGGCGTGCCATCTGAATGGGACTCAGCAGAATCCTGGCCTCCAGCAGTCCCCTGAGTGTTAGTGACCTTGGATGTCCCTGCCTCTGTATGCTGTGAACCAGAATCTGGGCTGTGCTCACCAGATTGTGACATCAAGCCTGTTCTAGATCTAGCTCCCACTGTGGCGTGTGTGTCTGCACTGGTGGAGAGTGTGGGGAGCGCTATGACAGGCCTTCCACAAGTGGCTCCTGAAGATTCTCATCTTAGCTGTCTTCGGGGCTGCATATGAGAGGCTGGCTCCCAGTGTCCCCGGGGCGCCTGTTCCTATGAAAGAGAGTAGAGATAATTAGTGCATGGCAATAGACTCCAAGACATAATATTGCACTCACAGTCTCCCTGTCTGAAGGATCAGCTGGTGCAGGGTCCTCACTTAGGATGCACCGCCAACCTCACCATTGCTGCAGGCACAGTCCCAGTCTTTTCCAGCCTGGTGTACTGCATGCTCCTCATACTGGGTGAGGGTCCTGATCTCTGGCATCCTGCCACTGGTCTGGGACCTCTCCCTTTTATTGTGGGTGAGCTTGGCCTGCATGAAGACAGATGGAGAGAGTGTGAGCAAGAAGCACGCCAAGGCAGATGATAAGGGTTAAAAACAGAAAACGCTGGAAAAATTCAGCAGGATTGGCAGCATCTGTGGAGAGAAAAACAGTGTTAACATTTCGAGCCTGTATGACTTCTTCAGAGCTAAAGAAAAGAGGAAATATGATGGATTTTATATTGTTTAATGGGGTTGGAGCAGGTGGAGCAAAATAGAAGGTCAGGGATAGATGGGAGCTCAGGAGAGATTTGACAAAATTGGTCATGGACACAGTTCAAAAGGAGTGTTAATGGCGGTGCTAAAGACTAAAGAAGGTACTGATAGTCGCATAAAGGTAAAATGGCAGAATGTGTTAATAGCAGAACAAGGGTCAGCACTCTGTAAAAGCAAAGTATAAAAACAAGTGACATATGGTCCTGTGTGGCGGCAGGGGAGGGGAGCATGGCTGGGGAAAAAGGATTTTTAAAAATCTTAAAAAAAGAATAAATAACATTTTTTCAAATCGGATTAAAAAAGGTGTGAAGATAGAGGAGAGAGTTCACGGTCTAAAGTTGTTGAACTCAGTGTTAAGTCCAGAAGGCTGTAAAGTGCCTAATAAGAAGGTGAGGTGCTGTTCCTCCAGTTGCGTTGGGCTTCACTGGAACATTGCATCTGGTGAAGGATGGACGTGTGGGTATGATATCAGAATGGTGTGTTGAAATGGCAAGTGACAGAAAGGTCTAGATCATGCTTGCAGAACGAGTGAAGGTATTCCGTAAAGCAGCCACCCAGACTGTGTTTAGTCTCCCCATTGTAGAGGAGACAGCATTGAGAACAGCGAATGCAGTGGACCAAATTGAAGGAGGTGCAAGTGAAGCACCGCTTCACCTGAAAGGAGTGTTTGGGGCGTTGGACAGTGAGGAGGGAGGAGATAAAGGGACAGGTGTTGCAGCTTCTGCGATTGCATGGGGAGGTGCCATGGGAAGGCGATAAGGAGTTGGGGATGATGGAGGAGTGGATCAGGGTATCACGGAGGGAATGGTCCCTGTGGAATAATGACGGGGTGAGGGGAAGGTGTGTTTGGTATGGCAGCATCATACCAGAGTTGGCGGAAATGTTGGAGGATGATCCTTTGAATGCGGAGGCTGATAGGGTGAAAAGTGAGGACAAGGGGAACCCTATCATGGTTCTGGGAGGGAGGGGAAGGGGTGAGGGCAGAGAGATGTGGGAGGTGGGTTGGACACAATTGAGGGCCCTGTCAACCACAGTGGTGGGGGGGACCCTCTGTTAAGGAAAAAGGAAGACATGTCAGAAGCGCCGTTTTGGAAAGTAGCAAGATCAGAACAGATGCAATGGAGGTGGAGGAACTGGGAGAATGGGATGGAATCCTTACAGGAAGCAGGGTGTGAGGAGCTGTCGTTGAGGTAGCTGTGGGAGGCGATGGGCTTGTAATGAACATTGGTATTGGATTTGCGAATGTAGATGGGAAGGGAAGAGAAAATTGAGTCAAGACAGGAAGAAATGACTTCCGTGGGGCAGGAACAAGCTAACATGATGAGTCTACTTGGACAATCCTGTTTGTGGATTTTGGGAAGGAGGTAGAAGCAGACTGTGCAGGGTTGGGAGAATGAGGTTGAAAGCTGTGAAGGGAAGATCTCCAGAGGAGATGAGGTCAGTGACAGTCCTGGATGATAAGGATGCCTGCCTTCTGTGTGTGCTGACTGGAGCTGTGTACAGGATGAGGCAAACTGCACAGGACATGAGCCCATTTGGAGATTCAGGTTGTGTGTGGGAGAGTGATTGATGATGTGCCTTGTGCTGGTAGTATGCGAGATCCCTGCGGATGTGTGAGGGGCTTGTGATAGTGTTTGCTGAGAGCGATGAGAAGGTTGATTTACCCTGGCTGTGCAGATGAGATCATTCACCTGTTTGTGGCACTGTATCACTGTTCTACTGCAGGCTGAGTTAGAGCTCACTGCCACAGCCACCTTCTCCAAACTTTGTTGGATTTCTGCCAGCCATCCCAAGGGTAAAGACGTCACAGCGGGCCTTGACAGCGTCCAGAAGGCAACCCAGCAAGGTGTTAGTAAACTTGGGGGCTGCACTCTTCCAGCTTTTGGGGGCCAACTCTCGCTTGAGGCAGTCCTGGGCTGCAGACATTGAAAAATCTGTGTGCAAGTGCGGTTTAAATATGGTGCCTGGAGCATGGATCTGCTGAGGTCAAAGCGGGGCGGACAAATCACAGGCCGTCGGCCAGCAAAGCGGCATGTTTCCAGCTGATGCATATTTAATGAGGCAACAACAGTTTGCCAGTGGTGAAGGAAATTAATGCTTACGGGGGTGAATGGAATGCCCATCAAGGGGGCTGCTTTCTCCTGGATTGTCACAGAATCACAGAATAGTTACAGCATAGAAGTCGACTATTCTGCCCATTGTGTTTGTGCTGGCTCTCCAAAGGAACAATTTACTTAGTGCCACACCCTGCCTCCTGCCCATAGCCCTGCACATTCTTCCATTTCAGGTAACAGTCCAATTCCCTCTTGAATGCCATGATTGAACCTGCCTCCACCACACTCTCAGGCAGTGCAGTCCAGATCCTAACCACTCGCTGTGTGAAAAAGCTTTTCTTCATGTTACATTGCTTCTTTTACCAATCATTTTAAATCTGTGCCCTCTTGTTTTCAATCCTTCCACCAATGGGAACAGTTTTCCCCTATCTACTCTGTCCCGACCCCTCATGATTTTGAATACCTCTATCAAATCTCCTCTCAATCTTCTCTTCTCCAAGGAAAATAATACCAACTTCTCCAAACTGATCTTCCTCATCCACGGAACCATTAACATAAGAATCTAAGAACTAGGAGCAGGAGTAGGCAATTCAGCCCCTCGAGCCTGCTCCGTCATTCATTACGATCATGGCTGATCTAACTTTAGCCTCAATTCCAATTTCCCGCCCTCTCCCCATAACCTTTCAACGCATTACTAATTAAAAATCTGTCTATCTCCTCCTCAAATTTATTCAGCGTCCTGGCATCCACTGCACTCGTAGTGAATTCCACAGATTCATGACCCTTTGAGAAAAGTAATTCCTCCTCATGTCTGATTTAAATCTACCGCCCTTTAGCCTCTCGTTCTAGAATGCCCCAGAAGGGGAAACATCCACTCCACGTCTACTTTGTCTACCCCCTTTAGCATCCTGTATACCTCAATTAGATCTCCTCTCATCCTTCTAAACTCTAGCGAGTATAGACCTAAACTGCTCAATCTCTCCTCATAAGACAAGCCCCGCATCTCTGGAATCAATCTAGTGAACCTCCTCTGAACCACCTCCAGTGCAACTACATCCTTCCTCAAGTAAGGGGACCAAAACTGTGCACAGTATTCCAGGTGCGGTCTCACCAATGCCTTGTATAGTTGCAACAACACTTCCCTATTTTTATACTCTCTTCCTTTAGCAATAAATGCCAAAATTCCATTTGCCTTCCTTATTACCTGCTGTACCTGCATACTAGCTTTCAGCGATTCATGCATGAGGACACCCAGATTCCTCTGCATTGAAGCGTTCTGAAGTTTCTCTCCATTTAAATATAAAGTTGCCTTTTTATTCTTCCGACCAAAAAGGAAAACCTCACACTTATGTTAAACGTTAAACTCCATCTGCCAAATTTTGGCCCATTCACCTAACCTGTCCATATCCATTTGTAAATTTCTTATTTCTTCCTTGCAACTTACTTTCCCACCTATTTTCTCATGAATCTTTTCTGTGCTCCCCCCAAATGCCTTCACATCCTTCCTGAAGCGTGTTGCCCAGCACTGGATGCAATGCTCCATTTGAGGCTGAACCAGTTTTCTATGCAAGTTTAACATCACATCCTTATTTTTGTACTCTATGCCCCTATTAATAAAACCTAGGATATTCTATACTTTATTAACCCTGCTCTCAACCTCTCCTGCCTCCTTCAATGATTTATGCACATAGCTTCTTGAGTGTTGTGGGACTTGTACTCATCTAGACAAGTAGAGTGTATTCTGTTGCACTCCTGACTGGTTCCTTGTAGATAGTGAACAGGCTTTAGGAGTCAGGAGGTGAGTCGCTCGCAAGAGAAAACCCAGCCTCTGACCTACTCTTGTAACCACTCTATTCTTGTGCCTGATCCGGTTAAGTTTCTGATTAATAGTGACCCCCCCCACCAGGATGTTAATGATTAGTAATTGAACAAATAGAAAAAACATTTAATGTCAAGGGGAGGCAGTTAGACTTTCTCGTGTTGGAGATGGTCATTGTCTGACAGTTCTGTGGCATGCATGTTAGTTATCAGTTTTCAGCCCAATTGAACCAAACAAGAGTGCAAGGGCTGGGTTTAACGCTTCCCTCATTAGGGGCTTCGAAAGCGAGGGGGCCCATAAAATCCAGCAGGTGGCCTTCCCACTGCTTGTCTGCCTGTCTGAAACTTTACAGTGGATGAGAGGGACATCAGGCAGCTCACCCACCATTGGGCCCATTGTGGCCCTTCAGTGGCCAATTAATGGCACCCTTAATGGGGCATTTCATCCGCCACCGTAAGCATTAATCTCCTTCACCACTAGCAAACTGTTGTTGCAGTGTGTACTTTCTGGAAGATACACTGCAGGAACTTGCCAAGGCTTCTTCAACAGCACCTCCCAAAGCTGCAATGTCTACCACCTAAAAGGACAAGTATATTTGGTGGGAGCTAGAGTTGCTGGTTGTGCCTCCACAGGCAGCTTGCCGAAGTGAAGGGTTCAATGTTGGGCACCTGCCTTGCTGGCAGTGGCACCCAGGTAGGAGAAAGTGTGTGATAAGGCGGAGGGCAGGAGAGATTAAATAACAAAAGATTTCATGATGCACAGCCAAAAAGAGTGGTAGTGGATATTGTAAAGAAACAAAGGTTGTGTCCACGTCATATGGGAAGCCTGGCAGCTTTAGCTGCATCGGCTGCTATCGGTCAAGGAGTGGGGACAGCCTCTTTTGTGCAACCCCAGGCCCTTCAGAGGCACCACCACCAAGATCATTCCCCCACTTTAGCACTCCCCCTGGCCTCTTGAACTCAGTCCCCTAAACCCCTCTCTGAGACCCCTGACACTGGACATTCCTGTGCTCTGCAACATTCTGGGATTGCCTGTAGTCCCAGCAGTGGCCACCGATCCCAGCTGGCGCTGTTGGGACGGGAAGCTGCTGGCCATCTGTTTAGCTACAGTTCTCTAAGGTGGGACTTCCTCCTGAGAAAGTGGCATAAGTCTGGGCTTACAGCAATTAATGCTGCTCCAAGCTTTTAATTGTTGCAGGGCAACCATTGGCGTCGTAGGTAGGCTCTACACCTGACATTTTAACCGGTGGGGGCGGTGGGACACAGCACCACATAAACTCCCACCCCAAGGGCTACATTTTCCCAGTTGATTCATGATCCCAAAGTCGACCTCAATTCTAGGTTTGGAACCTGATAATGGTCAAGTCAGGATGTCGCTTATGAACACCTTAGCGGTACCCAATTAAGAAGCCAGCTCCAGGACCTCATCTAATTAAGGACAACGGGCTGACAAGGAAACTGGCAGGAAACAAGATAAAGGTGCCATCTGAAGAATTATAAAAGAATTGTAAAAAAGCCATGGCCACAGCTGCCAGGCTATTATTGTGGAGTGGAAACTCTTCACTGGATGGCCTGCAGCCACGCCTATGGCCCTTTAATGCCTCTGGCTCCAAAGAAGGGGGACTTAAAGGAGGCATCAAAGACTCCACGGCCTGCTGCCAGGTGACCACCTCCAGGCAACTGCCATGCTTCGGCCTCAGTGGGGGCCCATCCGCCATCGGGAAGATCCCAGCATTGTCACTAATTTGTCCCAAGTGGACAATCAATTGAGTCTAATTAGCTACCAGCCCCTACCAGATGGGATCATGTCAAGAAGCTGACCTGATCCGATAATCTCCAGTTTTGCTGCCGGAACCACCTCCATACCCATTTCTGTAGGACCAGGGAAATTAAGTCCCTGTTGTTCAATACAAATATTATTTATCTAGTTTCCACAATTAATGTAGTAGCTTGAATTTTACCAGTGATCTGCTGAGGTTTGCAGATTTGTATCAATGCCGTGAGGTGGAATAGTGCAGCTTATCTATAGCAGAGAAAGTTGGTTTCAGCTTCTCATGGATTAGCCCAGAGAGGTTGGCAAATACATTTGTGGTTATATTCTGTGGATAGCACATCATTTATTTAATGTAGTTATTTAACATGGGAAATAGCTGGTTAGCTTAGTTAAGTCCCCAATAATTGGTTTAATTAGTGTTTTAGTTGCTGTGTGCTAATTCATTCAAGCCATGCTTAACTCATCGTGGAAAATGCAAACTGACAGTCATTATGCCGAAAGTCGGATTACTACTAAAAGACGTACACTGCTAAAACAGAAACTGGATGACTGCTCTTCCACATACAGTATAACCTTGGCTCACATCTTTAAACCTGGTTACAACTCTTTGTATGAACCCCATGAACACCTTCCAGTATTAAATATGCAGGGTTATCCAGGGTGCTGGATTATATTAGTTCAAAGACAATGGCGAGTAGAGCTTGCAGCTTCTTCCAGACAGCAGGGAGTTGGGAATGGGCAGACACAAGCTGTAGTGGAATATCCTGATGTTTTTGAAACTCAATTGTTCACTAATTAAATCAGTTGTTCATCTAATTGAACACATCAACAACATCATCAACATATTGCTTAAAGCTTTAAACCTCAGTGAAGTATAAAGTGTAGTGTTTGTACTGTATAGATATGCAGTTGGAAAACTGATAAGAATCATAATAGCCTGGATTTTTGTGGAGTTGGGCTGACTCCATACTTTATATTTGGGAATTTTTTGTAAGGTAAGTTCAACAGGTCTTGCCCATGCACCCTATGCCTCCATGCCGCCGCCATGGCCCCTATGGCCCTTCAATGCAAATTCACCAAATATGAACTATGTACATTACCAACGAACCATATAATAACAATGGCAAGAGTTTAAATGTTGAGGGACAGAAACAACAATCAGAAATCTCCTTTGAAAAAAGCTGCTGTTCCTACAACCCTATACAAATGTCAATCAGACAGGGCAATTATAGTATCAATAACAGAAGCTTTAATCACTTCACACCTCTTAATCTTGTCCAAATAACATTCTGACAAAAGAGATCACAGACAAAATAACTTATTATAACCATGTGTACATGTCAATCATGCAAAGTAAATTCCACTCAGTTGTAAAATCAGAACCCCTACTGTGCTAATGCATCTAAGTGTCTTGGAGCTCAGCCAAACATTCATAATGAGGCAATCTAGGAACTATTTCCATAGAAACAAATGGAGCACAGCTGGAGAACCCAGATGACTGGCCATCTGTTTCACAAGCACCCAAGAAGCTACTTGTTCAATCTAAATCTCCAAATCTTCTGTCCTGTTAAGCAATTGATTAAGCAATTCTAGAAGAAGATGGCTATTTCCGAAACAAAAAATTCAGACTTGTACTGGATATTGTTAATGGGCTTTTGTGATGAAATATATGTTGAGCAAAGCAGGGTTACACATAAGCAAAGACGAGGAATGCATGGGAATACATTGCAAAGATGGTGAAATTAGCTTCCAGATCGAAGAAGTATGGGGAAAAATTGTTAGGCAACTTTTCTATTTCACCTGAAAATTCCTTAACCAACGATCCCTGTTCGGTATGCTGTCTAAAATGAAGGCTGAACATATAATCTAGACTAACGTCTCTATATAATAATGATGGAGTGATACACTATTGAAGATTCCTTCTTTCAGATGAGTTGTTAAACTCAAGCCTTCATAAAATATTTGTTGAGAAAGGTGAACATGAAATATTCCACAGCACTGTTCATTGATCTTACTGCAGTTTCTGGGACTTTACTGCCAAATTTGTCTACGTAACAGTAAATAATACTCCACAAAAGTAATTCATGGGCTACAAAGGCACTAACCAAAACAAATCCTGTTTTTCTAGAACATCCTTGTTCATAACTCCAGCTCACAATGAACACTTGAGGTCTTTGAGTATTTTAATTAAACAGTTGCGTGGTCTCAGGGGGAGGTCTTATGGCGCAGTGGTAGAACCATAGAACCATAGAAAAGTTACAGTGCAGAAAGAGACCATTCAGCCCATCGTGTCTGTGCCGGCCAAAAATGAGAAAACAGAAACTAGCCGCTCATTTTAATCCCATTTTCCAGCACCTGACCTGTAGCCTTGCAGGTTACAGCACTTCGGATGCAGATCCAGGTACCTTTTAAATGAGTTGAGCATTTCAGCCTCAGCCACCAATTTAGGCAGTGAATTCCAGACGTCCACCACCCTCTGGGTGAAAAAGTTTTTCCTCGTGTCCCCTCTAATCCATCTATCAATCACCTTGGGCTGAATTTTCCCCCCGTCAGTGGGGTTGTGCAGGGGCGGGCAGGAGCGAGCGTGAACTCAAATGGTGGGTGTGCGCCACCATTTTATGTGCGCGGGCCAATTAAGGCCCACCCAGCATGATGCTCACCCGGAAGCGCTGAGTGCTCCCTGTGCGGGCAGGGGGTGGATTCCCTGAGTCCGGCCTGTGCTCGTGAAACAGCGCAGAAATCCCCCTGAGGCAGAGGTGCTTTAGGGAGATTTGTTTCAGGTTCAAACATTTAAAAAAGAATTGAAAATATTTTAAGATATGTCCCCTCATGTGACAGTGCCCACCGAACTGAAAATCTAAATGACACGTGGTGACGTCGGGACGCCTGCCAGATGCATCATTTTACGCGTTGGTGAGTGATCCCCACCTCCGCTAGCTGACCGTAAAATTCTCCCCCTTAAATCTATGCCTTTGGTAATTGATCCCTCAGCTAGCGGAAAGTCTTTCCTGTCTACCCTATCTAGGCCCCTCAATTTTGTACACCTCACGGTCACCCCTTATCCTCCTCTGTCCTAAGGAGAACAACCCTAGCCTAACTAATCTCTCCTCATAGCCGCAACATTTTTGTAAATCTCCTTTGCACTCTCTCCAGAGCAATTATGTCCTTCCTGTAATTTGGTGACCAGACTGTACACAAAATTCCAGCAGCGGCCTAACCAGCATTTTATACAGTTCCAACATTACATCCCTGCTTTTGTATTCAATACCTCGCCCAATAAAGGAAAGCATTCCTTATGCTTTCTTGACCACCTTTTCCACCTGTCCTGCCATCTTCAAGGGCCTGTGGACATACCCTCCAAGGTATCTCACTACCTCAACCCCTCTTAGTAACCTCCTGTTTACTGAATATTCCCTTGCTTTGTTTGCCCTCCCCAAATGCATTAACTCATACTTTTTCGAATTGAATTACATTTTCCACTTCTCCACCCACTAAACCAAACCATTGATATCATTCTGGAGTCGACAGTTACCTTCTTCAATGTCAACTACACAGCCAATTTTTGTGTCATCTGCAAATTTCTCAATCATTTAAGTCTAAATCATTAATATATGAAACAAACAACAAGGGCCCCAACACTGAGCCCTGTGGAACACCACTGGAAAGCATTTTTCATTTGCAAATGCATCCATTAACCATTATGCTTTGTTTCCTGTCACTGAGCCAATTTTGGATCCAACTTGCCACCTTCCCCTGTATCCCATGAGATCTCAATTTCCTGACTAGCCTGCCATGTGGGACCTTGTTAAATGCCTTATTGAAATCCACATAGACAACATCCACTGTACTACCCTCATCAATCCTCCTTGTTACTTCCTCAAAAAATTCTATTAAGTCAGTAAGGCACAATCTTCCTCAAACGAAACCATGCTGACTATCCCTGATCAATCCGTGCCTTTCTAAGTGACAGTTTATCCTGTATCCCAGAATTGTTTCCAATAGTTTGCCCACCACTGAAGTCAGACTGACCGGCATATAATTTTCTGGCCTATCTCTCCCACCTTTTTTTAAATAATGGTACAATATTTGCAGACCTCCAATCCTCTGGGACCTCGCCTGTATCTAGTGAGCATTGAAAAATGACCCTCAGAGCAACCACTATTTCCTGGTTTCCTTCAACAGCCTGAAAAACAATTCATCTGGGGGAGAATTTTCTCCCCGTCAAGCGGGTGCAGTCAATTTACGTGGGCGGGCCAATTAAGGCCTGCCCAGCGTGACGTGCACCCGGAAGCGCTTAGTGCTACCTGTGTGGGTGGGGGGAGGAGGGAGAGTCGGGGCCTGTGCTCATTCGCACATGTGCACAGAGCTGCCTCAGGAAGATTAATTTAATTGTGAAAAATTGAAAAAAAGAATTTTAAAAATTATTCAGACATGTCCCCTCATGTGACATGAGGTGGGACATGTTTATCAATTTACATGAAGTATTTTATTAAATTAATAAAGCCTTAATGAAACCTCATCCCGCCCATGGATGAGGTTCCATGAAAAATGCAAAGGCCGCCTGGGCTCTTCGCCTGCCCGCCAGCCTTGAGGTTGGACGGGCAGCCCTGACAAGTGCCTCAATTAGTTGATTAATGCCCTTAATATGCATTTGACAGTTCTGCGGGTGCACAGCCAACTCCAGTGCGCGCCCATCGAACTGAAGATCGGATTGAAGGCGGTGACGTCGGGACACACGCCCGACGTCACCGCATGTCATTTTATGCATCTGCATGTGGGGTCCAACCCCGCACACCGACCAGAAGATTCAGGCCTTGGTCTTGGTGATTTATCTACCTGCAAGGATGCCAGTCCCTCCAATACTTCCTCTCTCACTATGATTATTGTATCTACTATTTCACATTCCTCCTCTTTAACGAGAATTTCTGCATCATCACTCTCCTTAGTAAATACAGAGACAAAGTACTCATTGAGAACCCTGCCAACATCTTCTGCAACCCACAAGTTACCATGTACATCTCTGATAGCCCCTACCTTTTCATTAGTTATTTTCTTGCTCTTAATGTACTGGTGAAACATATTAAGATTTTCTTTGATTTTACCCACCAATATTTTTTTGTACCCTCTCTTTGCTTTCCTAATTTCCATTTTTACTTCACCCCTGTACTTTCTATACTCCCCTAGGCTTTCTAAGTCTTTCTTAAGTCTTTTGTGACTGTCAAAAGCTTTTTTTTCTGCTTTACCTTGGCCTGTATGCTTCTGGATAACCAGGGAGCTCTATATTTGGCAGTACCACCCTTTATCTTTGTGGGGACATGTTTACACTGTGTCTGTGGAATCTTACCTTTGAATACCTCCCACTGATTTGACACAGTTTTTCCTTCTAATAGCTGTATCCACAGCACTCTCGCTAGCTCACCTCTCAGCTTTGTAAAATTTATCTTCCCCCAATTTAGAACTTTTACTCCTATTCTATCTTTGTCCTTTTCCATAATGATGCTAACTCTAACTATGTTATGGTCACTGCCTCCAAAATGGTCCCCCACTGCTACTTCATCCGCTTGCCCAGCTTCATTTCCTAAGACTAAATCTGGAATTGCGCCCCCTCTCATTGGGCTTGTTATGTGCTGGCTAAAAAAAGTTCTCTTGAATGCAGTTCAAGAATTTTGCACCCTCTGTGCTCTTCACACTGTTTGTATCCCAATTGCGATTAGGGTAGCTGAAGTCCCCAACGATTACTGCCCTATTGTTTTTGCACTCAGAAATCTGTCTACGTATTTGCTCTTCTAACTCCTTTCCACTATTTGGGGGGTCTATAGTACACTCTTCGCAGTGTGGCTGCCTTTTATTTCTGAGCTCAACCCATATGGCCTTATTTGATGCTTCATTTAGTATCTCATCCCTCCTCACAGCTGTAATTGATTCTTTAACCAACAATGCTACACCCCCACCTTTTTTATCCCCCTCCCTATCGTGCCTGACATTTTGACCCCCCCAAGCCAAGTTTCCATTATAGCGATGATATCATGCTGTCTATCTGTGCTCTCAGCTCATCAGCTTTATTTACCATGCTCCTTGCGTTTACATATAAACCTTTTAACACTGCCAAATTCCTTTGCTATACACTTTTTAACTAGTGTTGCTTCTGTCTTTCAGAGTCACTCACAAATTCTCCATCTTCCGATCCCTGCTCTGACTTTGCCCTCAGGTTCCCATTTCCTTGCCAATCTAGTTTAACCGCCACCCCCCTTCACCAACAGCACTAGCAAATCTCCATGCGAGGATATTCATCCCAGTCCTGTTCAGGTGTAACCGGTCCCAAAGCTTCAGAAGTCTTTAGCCCTCCCTCCTACACCAGCTTTACGTGTTTAATCATTCAATTCTCCTATTTCCTTACTCGCTTGCATGTGGGACTGGGAATAATCCTGGGCAGGATCTTCCGGTCAGCGAGCGGGGGCGGGGCCCACTCGCCGACACGTAAAATGACGCAGGATGATGTCAGATGGAACTCCCAACATCACCCTGCGACATTTCATTTTCAGGTCGACGGAGGGGCAGCCGAGTCAGCTGCACGCCCGCCGACCTGTCAACGGCCTATTGAGGCCATTGAAAAACTAATTAAGGTCATTAATGGACCTGCCCATCCAACTTTAAGCCCTGGCGGGCTTTGGAAAAAGCATGAAACCTCATCCACAGGTGGGATGAGGTTTCATGAGGGTCTTTAAATTTTAATCACAGCTTTCAATAAAAGTTATGGACATGTCCCAACTCATGTGACCATGTCAGGGAAATTTTTTAAACCTCTTTATTTAAAGTTTTAAATCGGAGACGATCTCACTGAGGCAGCACGTAACCTCAGGGAGATCTGTGCACTCTTTCACGTGCATGCACGAAAGAGCGCACTCCTGGCTGAGGGAATTCCCCCCCGCCCCCACAGGGAGCGCACAGCGCTTCCGATTGGACGTCACGCTGGACGGGCCTTAATTAGCACGCCCATGTAAAATGCCGATCGAAGGCACACCCGCCCCCGCACTCCGCCCAATGGGGGGAAAATTTTTCCCCTGAGACTACTGCTTTAGAGATCCTGCTTTTCAATCTCCTTCCTAGCTCCCTAAAGTCTTCTTTTAGGGCCTCATCCCCTTTCCTACCTAGGTCATTGGTACATAGATTACGACCTCTGGCTGATCACCCTCTCCCTGAAGAATGTCCTGCAGCTGCTCTGTGACATCCTTGACCCTGGCACCAGGGAGGCAACATACCATCCTGGAGTCACGTCTATGGCTGCAGAAAGGCCTGTTTGTTCCCCTAACTAACGAATCGCCTATTACTACTGCTCTTCCCCTCTTCTTTCTCCCAACCTGTGCAGCAGAGCTGCCTGTGGTGCCACAAACTTGGCTCTAACTGCACTCCGCTGAGGAACCAACACCCTCACCGGTATCTAAAACAGAAAACCAATTGGTGAATGGGACCCCAGGGCAATCCTGCACCATCTGCCTAATTTTCATGACTGCCTGGCAGTCACCCATTCCCTTTCTGCTTCCAGGCTCCTAAGCTGCAGTGTGACCACCTCTCTGAATGTGCTATTCATGTAGCTCTCAGCCTCATGGATGCACCACAGTGACTCCAGCCGCCGCTTGGGCTCTGAGCTCAAGTTTCTGCAGCTGGTGACTCTTCCTGCACAAGTAGTCATCTAGGGCACCGGTAGCGTCCATGATTTCCCGCATATTACAAGACATGCATTCCATACGATCAAGCTGTTCTGCCATGGCTTCAATTTACTTCCCTTGCGTTAACTTTATTTTACTTTTGTTTAGTTATGTAACTTTATTTTAGCTAGCCTCAACTTAACTTTATTTCCTATTGCTTGTATCTCTTACTTAAATGTAAGTTGCCCCTTATGTTAAAAGGAATGTGTTTATCTAATTCTCAGCTACTTGATGACACTCCCTAACAGCAGTTTCTCACCAACCAATGAACTTATGTTTCTCCTGCGATGTTAAGTGCTAGGTGCTGCTGACTGCATGGCCCGGGGTCCTCTTCTCACGCTCTCCTTTGGTGCTGCTGATCGTCTGTCCCAGGGTCCTCCTCTCACACTGTCCTCTAGGTAGCGTCCCAACCTCTGCCAGGACTTGTTGGCCATAGAAGACGCATTCCAAACGTGGCTAAATGGGTTAATTATCAACCTGTAAATCCTTCTGATATGCCTATGGCAGGCGGTAAGAGTGGGAGAGTTCCCTGGTAAGCCATTTGCAAAAGGCAACAGCAAACCACTGCAGTGCCTTGCCAGGCATAACCATGGACCAATCATAGAAGCCCATGGTCACCAACACCCTTTCAGGGCATGATACCTAAAGAGCAAGAAGAGAGTCTCAGAGGGTTAGCATTAAAATCAAATGCTTCACTTTAGTGTGAACATCTTTATTGTTGCAAGTGTTGTGAGTAATGGGGATAATTGCCAAAATTAGAAATGTACTTGCACACCTATAATAGTTAATGGGGGTGATGATCTCTCCTCTCTTTATGAATGAGGCTGTGCATTTCAATTTGAAAGCATGTATATATAAAACAAGTAGATGGTCTTACACTTCATTTGCTCCTACCCAGGGAGTCACGTGTTTAATTCTCAGAGCTGCTTGACACTCAAGCCTAGTTGCCTCAGCCTATCAGTTCTCAGCTAAAACCTGACTGCAATACAACATCAGGAGGGCAAGAGAAAAACTAACATATTTTTAATCAACCCATTTTTATATTCAGTTGATCAGTTTGTGAAGACTTGATGTATATTTTCAAAATTGTTGCATCTTTTAGGAGGATAAACAGTGCAAGATGTTTTGAATTTGGTGCAATGAAAGCAAACCTGTATAATTTGATATGTGTAAATCATTATTTGGTCACATTTTTAATGTCTGATCCTGTTTCTTTAGCAGAATGCAGTGACAGGGAGTTCAGAGAAGTAGTATCAAGACTAAAGGACTGGTTCAAAGTGCTCCACGAAAATGGAAACCACAACAAAAAGGCTCGTGGGCTTCAGAGACAAGGCAAGGACAGAGTTAGTGAGTGTCTTCATTTTTTGAATTGAACTTTCTACCTTTCTAATAATTGGAAAACAAAACACATTGTGCAATAATTAGAAATGCTACATTTAACCACCTGCCAAATGAGCATTTAATTTTTGAACAAATTAACTCTTCAAAATGTTCTCCTCCTCTCTCAGATGATTTCATACCGCAAGAATGTACATTTGTGATACTGACAGAGACAAAATTTCACATATAAATTCTTTAGGCTATTTGATAACCAATTTCCAATATCTATCTAGCGCTTAAACTGCCATTCCCCAGTTGTCGTTTTCTTTCCCCGAGCCCCTATTACGCAGTCTTCCGCTGTCGCACATGTGTGCATTTAAAATCTTGTACTACTGACTTGTGGTAATCGGAGGTGTAATACACCTTTAGGAGAATGTGAGCAGATTGACCACATGACTGCATGACCCAAGAGTCGTGTAGCCCGGGCTACAATGTTAAGTTAGTCTTGAGTAGGGTCTGTTTGGAGAAGCACACATCATGTTAGTGCTCTGTTGTCTGTGTAAATAAATAGCATGTACTTCATTTCATATTGGTCTCTGCGTCGGCAGTATAATCAACACTCCTGCTGACAGATAAACGTACAACCGGTTCACGAGCAAAGTGACCCCTTAGTCAAAACATAACAACTGGCGACGAGGAAAAACCACGACCAGTCGACGACACCAAGGAAAACCGTGAAAACTCAACTGAAGTGAATCAGCCGTGCCTTGCAGACTGATTGTAAGTACAGCCCTCACCATAGTCGTCGAAGTTATATCCCTCCAGTATGCCACAATTTGGCCTCATCAAACCGTTTGGTCAGACCACCGATGACTAGTCACATTATATTGAACGCCTCGTGTTTTTCTTTTTGGCCAACGACATATTGGGGGAGGAGAAGAGGGGGGTGATTCTCTTATCAACATGTGGCAGCAAAACATATGGCCTAATTCGTAGTCTAAAGGCACCCAACACCCCAGATTCCAAGAGCTGATGAGTTGGTGAATCTTGTGAAAAGCCATTTTCTGCCGAAATCCTCGGTAACAACGCAGCATTTTAAATTCAATTTGAGGTGTCCCGCCTCTGGAGAGACAGTTGCTTGCTATGTAGCAGCCTTAAAACAACTGACAGAGTACTGTGAGTTTGGGATGTCGATTAACAACATGTTAAGAGGCCAATTAGTGTGTGGTTTTAACGAAGACGCCATTCAAAAAAGGTTGTTGTTAGACAAATTTAGACTTCAGCAAGGCGCTGGAGTTGGCGCTCAAAATGAGAAGCGCAGTCAAAGATTCAGAAGGAAGCCAAAGGAGCACAAAATGGCGCCATTCTTCATGTCGAGAGGGAGGCACCAACTAGAAATGGCGCGGAAGCGTAGAGCTCCACGGAAAGGCAGGAAACAGCCACCATTAGCAGACCAGCAAAAACCAGTGGTTTAACGGATAAAAACCAAATTAATAATAACAGAATTGGAACCAGACAGCCTGCAAACGAATGACAATTTAATAGAACCAAGTGTTTCTCCTGTCATTGCAATGGGCACATTATGCGGTATTGTAGAGACAGATTGAGGCAAAATTTCAAACAAAAAGGCAAAAATCGTGAAATTCATATAATGGAGAACCAGAAGAAACAGAGTCAGATATTTAGTCACTACACAACTTAAAAATGGGTATAACAGAGCCAATCTACTTGACAGTAGAAGTCAACAGAAAAACCATCCGAATGGAGGTGGATGTAGGTGCATCCACAACAGTTATAGGGGAACACATGTTTAAGTATCTGATTAGAGGAGGCCACTCACTAAAGCTGGAAAATTCAGATGCTAAATTAAAGACATATACTGGTGAAGACATACGAGTAAGAGGTATATGCAAGGTTCCAGTACAATATAGAAGCCAATCTGTTAATTTACCCCTAATGCTGATAGCAGGCAGAGAACCGGGTCTCCTTGGAAGAAACTAGTCAAGAGAGATCAATCTTGAGAGATTACTGAGATCTCAGTCAGAAGCAGGAAATGTTGCTGTTAGGAAAAAGGAGCATGTAAAGACTCAACAAAAGGAACTCGTAGATCTGATGCTTCAGGTCAGAGCTCGAGTTGAAGTCAGTAACCTCCAAAAAGAAAAAGAAGACCTGCTGAAGGACTTTCGCATATTGCAAGATTCGCTCAGGTCCCAATTTTACCACTAAAAAGGTGTGAGAAGAACAGGAAAAATTCAGCATATCTTTGGCTGAGGTGAAGGATCAATTAGCCGAGAAAGCACAACAATACTTAATTCTCCAGGAAGCAACTAACAAATATCAAAAAGAAATGGAAGAGCTGAAGAATCAGCTACATGGAAGCCAAGAAGTTTTAAAAATACAGACCCCTGAGTTTTCAAAGGAGCTGACAGATGAGGAAATGCTGGAAGATTAAACCACTGAGTTTACTCAAGTTGAGCTTATACCTGAGCCTAGTCTGGCCAATAGGGAAATTGAAAAGGAAGCCGAGATTAAAGTCAGCGCTGCCAAGAAGAGAACCCATCAAAAGAAGACATATAGAAAGAAAAAGCAGAATTACTAACAAGGCCCCAAAAGTTTTTCTTACAAGACCAGCAGCTGATCATTCTGTGTTGAATTTAGCCTTGCCTGACATCCTGATTCTTAGAACCTGCCTGACATGTTGCCCTTCATATTAATGAACTAGGAGGTAAAGGGGGAGGAATGTGGTAATCTGAGGTGTAATACACTTTTAAGAGAATGTGAGCAGATTGACCACGTGACTATATGACCCAATAGCTGTGTAGCATGGGCTACAATGTTAAATTGGTCTTGAGTAGGGCCTGGTTGGAGAAGCACACATCATGTTAGTGCTCTGTTGTCTGTGTAAATAAGTAGCTTGTGCTTCATTTCATATTGGTCCCTGCGTCTGCAGTATATTGTTATCAATTCACCCGCTGACAGATAAGTGTGCAACCAGTTTGTGAGCAGTAGAACATAGCAGAACTGTAATTCTTTAAAATAATGTTAATTAATTCCCAGATTGACTACTTATCTCTTAGAATCTTTTAGAATCATCCTAAAGTCCTCAGTGGAAGTCATACCAGCTCTAAGTGGAAAGCACTTATTTGTGGCCTGTTGTGCCATCCTTGACGCAGTGGTAGTAGTCTCATCTCTGAGTCAGAAGATCATGGGTTCATGCCCCATTCCAGAGACTTGAATTCCTTAGGGGAGGTCATGCGGGATGGGGCTGAGGGGGTCATCAAACTATCCCTCCTCACCATGAGGCCTGGGAGGTAAAATCCCAAGAGGCCGGGCAATCTCCCAATCAAACATAGTTGTAAATGCTAGATGAGCCATTAAACCGAGGCCATGTCTGTCCTCACAGGTGAACATACAAGATCCCATCGTACTATTTGAAGAAGAACAGGTAAGTTCACCTCATGTCCTTCACAATATTTATCCCTCAAACAACACAATTAAAACAGATTATATGATCATTTAGTTTATTGCTATTTGTAGAATCTTGGTGTGTGAAAAGTGCCTGCTGTGTGTGCCTACACTGCAAGAACAATAACACTCAAAATTGGCTGCAAAGCAATTGGGGACATCCTGAGTTGTTAAAGGCACTTTATAAGTACAAGTTCTACCTTTCTTTCTTTCTTTTTAAGGGCATAATGGGTGGAAATCCTGGGATAGCCTGGCTGCATCCCCAAGCACAACAGCCAGATGATTCACCACTACCGGTTCAGAATTCACGATGATATATAATTGGGACACACACCCAGCAGAATTTGATCCATCCTGAATTTTAGCATCAGTCAAAGCCAAAGTGTACACACTCTTCTTGGCCACAAGAATTTCAGACCCTAACTTTTCCTGAAATCTGAAGTTGGAACAAGGGTGTGACTATTTGTAGATGGAAAATGATATGCTGGCAACGAATATCCATAGCTGAATTCCCAATTTGTGTTCCAATTGCTCAGAGCTCTACATGAGCAGTGATTCACCATTATTTTCTGTTGGTGAAACAATCCTATTTATATTTCACCACCAGCAGGGGGATTAAACATAAACATCACGTCAAAAGAAGATGAGTGCCACCACACCACGTGCCTTCCGATACCTTCCCATTTTGCTTTTTGGACCTGAAATTTCACCCAGTATGCTGCCTGCACAGACTCTGTGCAGAAGGAGCAGAAAGTCTAGAATGTAATCCCTCTTTGCACCTGGTTCAGATATTGTATTAGGGGCACAAGAGGCTTCTGTTGCATCATGACACGAGCATCATGAGACGGTTTTGTATTCTAGGGAAGCATCCAGGCCTCCAGCAATTGCACTACTTTGTTCTATGGGGTACAGTGCCAGCTGATACATCAAGGAAAAGGTGCAGCAGCAGGCCATGCAGCCCACCCAATAATTCCACACATCTTAAAAGTGAACTAATTGTAGGTTTTTAACTTTCAGCCATCTGTTATATACGGTGTCTAAGTTTTCTCTGTGGAAAAAATAATTGGGTGGGGTGGTTAATGGCAGGCAATCCACCACCACCTGCACATGAATGTTTAGCTTTATTCCTTGTCTTCATATCTATCTCTGGTGAACATGTTACTTGTTCTTTGTTGTGCTAGCTCTTGTTCACTTGCTAGACCCTTAGAATCTTTGGGTGGATGTTTTTAACGTGGAGTGGAGTAGTCATTTGAAGATGTTTGTTTAGGACCTTGACATCTCCACTCCTTACTCCTTACCAAGGAACCATGACTTGCATGATGGACATTCCTTTAGGGACTTTGTCAACTCTTTTAAAAATGGAGAAGCAGGAAGGGCCAAAGATGAATAAGAGTAAGAGACATTGCATGATTTAGCAGCACCCCTCAAGGAGCAGGACAAAAACGAAGCTATAAACATTGGACTGGAGAACCGTTTCAGGATCAGATTTCACTGCACAAAAGGTGAAACCTACGAAACAGTGAAAGGGTTTGATGAAAGGGGTTTGCAAAAATAAATAACAATGCATCTCAGTTACATATGAACCTGATGAAGGTAAAAGCCTGTATGTGTTGTATTTTTTTATTTATTCTTTCACAGACTGTGTATGTCACTGGCTAGGTCAGCATTTATTGCCCATCCCTAAATGTCCTTGAGAAGGTGGTGGTGAGATGCCTTCTTGAACTGCTGGAGTCCATGTGGTGTAGGTACACCCACAGTGCTGTTAGGAAAAGAATTCCAGAATTTGACCCAGTGACAGTGAAGGAACGACGATATTGTTCCAAGTCAGGATGGTGTATAGCGCGGTGGTGATGGTGTACCTATGGATTGGCTGCTCTTCTCCTTCTAGCTGGTAGAGGTTGTGGGTCTGGAAGGTGCTGTTGAAGGACCCTTGGTGAGTTATTGCAGTGCATCTTGTAAATGGTACACACTACTGCCACTGTGCGTCAGTTGTAGAGGGAGTCAATGTTTGAGGTGGTGGATGGGGTGCCAGCCAAGTGCACTGCTTTGTCCTGGATGGTGTCAAGCTTCTTGAGTGTTGTTTAGGAGCTGCACCCATCCAGGGAAATGGAGAGTATTTCATCACACTCCTGATTTGTGCCTTGTAGACGATGGACAAGCTTTGGGGAGTCAGGAGGTGAGTTACTCTCCACAGGATTCCCAGCCTCTGACCTGCTGTTGTAGCCACAGTATTTATATGGCTGGTCCAGTTCAGCTTCTGGTCAATGGTAACCCCCCAGGATGTTGATAGTGGGGGATTCAGTGATGTTAATGCCATTGAATGTCAAGGGGAGATGGTTGAATTCTCTCTTGTTGGAGATGATTATTGCCTGGCACTATTGTGACACGAATATAACTTGCCTCTTATCAGCCCAAGCCTGAACATTGTCCAGGTCTTTCTGAATATGGACACGGACTGCTTCAGTACCTGAGGAGTCATGGATGGTGATGAACATTGTACAATTATCAGTGAACACCCCCATTTCTGACCTCTTATGGAAGGAAGGTCATTGATGAAGCTGGTTGGGTCTAGGACACTACCCTGAGGAACTCCTGCAGCACTGTCCTGGAACTGAGATGATTGAACTTCAACAACCACAACCATCTTCCTTCATTCCATGTGTGACTCAAACAAGCGGAGAGTTTTCCACATGATTCCCATTGACTTCAGTTTTGCTAGGGCTCCTTGATGCCACACTCAGTCAAATGCTGCCTTGATGTCAAGGGCAGTTACTGTCACCTCACCTCTTGAGTTCAGCTGTTCTGTCCATGTTAGGGCTAAGGCTGCAATGAGGTGTGGAGCTGAATGGCCCTGGCGGATTCCCAATTCAATGTCAATGAGCAGGTTATTGCTGAGTAAACGCTACTTGATAGCACTGTCGACGACAGCTTCCATCACTTCGCTGATGATCGAGAGTAGGCTGGATTGGATTTTGTCCTGCTTTTTGTGGACGGGACATATCTAGGCAATTTTCCACATTGCTGGGTAGCTACCATGTTGTAACTGTACTGGAACAGTTTGGTAGGGCTGTGGCTAATTCTGGAGCACAAGTCTTCAATACTATTGCTGGAATATTGTCAGGGACCATAAGCTTTGCAGCATCCAGTGCCTTCAGCTGTTTCTTGATATCACATGGAGTGAATTGAATTGGCTGAAGATTGACATCTGTGATGCTGGAGACCTCGGGAGGAGGCTAAGATGGATCATCCACTCTGCACTTCTGGCTGAAGGTTGTTGCAAATGCTTCAGCCTTGTCTTTTGCATTGATGTGCTGAGCTCCCCTATCATTGAGGATGGGGATATTTGTGGAGCATCCTCCTCCAATGAGTTGTTTAATTTTCCACCACCATTCACAACTGGATGTGACAGGCTTTCAGAGCTTAGGTCTGATCTGTTAGTTGTGGAATAGCTTATCTTAGTCTATCATATGCTACTTTTGTCGCTTGGCATGCAAGTAGTCCTGTGCTGTATTTCACCAGGTTGACACCTCATTTTTAGGTATTCCTGGTGCTGCTCCTGGCATGCTCTCCTGCACTCTTCATTGAACCAGGGTTAATCACCCTGGCTTGATGGTAATGGCAGTGTGGGGGATATGCTGGGCCATGAGGTTACAGATTGTGGTTGAATACAACTCTGCTACTGCTGATAGCCCACAGCTCCTCATGGATGCCCATTTTTGAGTTGCTAGGCCTGTTCGAGATCTATCCCATTTAGCATGGTGGTAGTGCCACTCATACCAATGCTGTCATGGACAGGTGCATCTGTGACAGGGAGCTTGGTGAGAATGACGTCAAGTAGGTTTTTCCCTCTTGTTGGTTCCCTCGCCACCTGCTGCAGACCCAGTCTAGCAGCTATGGTTGGGACTCAATGTTGAGTGCTCCCAGGACAGCTCCCAGGACAACTCCCTCCCAACTGTATACCACTGTGCCACCATCTTTGTGGATCTGTCCTTCTGGTAGGGCATACTTAGGGATTGTGATGATGGTGTCTGGGACATTGTGTGTAAGGTAAGATTCTGTGAGTGTGACTATGTCATACTGTTGTTTGACTAGTCTGTGAAACAGCTCTCCAACTTTTGGCACAAGCTCACAGATGTTAGTTAGGAAGACTTTGCAGGGTCGACAGGGCTGGACTTGCCATTATCATTTCCGTTGCCTAGGTTGATGCTGGGTAGACTGCCCGGTCTAATTCCTCATTCCTTTTAGACTTTGTAGCGACTTGATACAATTGAGTGGCTTGCTAGGCCAATTTAGGCAGTGGGAGTGTTTGTCATTTAAGAGTCAACCACATTGCTCTGGGTCTGGAGTCATATGTAGGCCAGACCAGCCAAGGATGGCAGATTTCCTTCCCTAAAGGACATTAGTGAACCAGATGGATTTTATAGCCTTGAAAATAGAGAGCACTGATATATTTGAGTGCACCTTGAAAGGTTTTTTTTTACCTTAACTGGGAAGTTGGTTTCTGAACAGTTGCACTCACTACTTTACATGGACCCTTGACTACATCTTGTTGAGGAGGGTGCCAAAAGATGGCACATCTTTTTTCTACTTGCTTCACCATGAATTCCAGAACTCTCTCAGTAAAGGAAGCATTCCTGTCTGCATCAATGTGTACTTCTATTCCATCAAAGCTGCTCTCCAAACGACCTTCTTTGGGACCCACAGGAAGTACCATTGCAGCATTAAGGTGCAGTAACCACATTTTTAAGGCCTATATTTAGAAATTGTACTCTTGCCTCCCTGAGCTGGGGAAAGGGTGCCGGCTACACAGCACCTCCATGCTAATAATCGGGCAGTGCATAATCTGAAGAGGTTTTCTCCAAAGTGCCATCTGCAAAAAGTGCTCTTTCATAACAGTGTGTGTATGATTGGTGAGAACCTTTATTCGCCTACATTGACATTAGAGGTCAAACCATATATAAGCCTCTCATTACACGTGTATGGCATGTCAAATTATGCAGAGGCATCCATCCAAACATCCCCCTTTTGACAGAAAAAAGTGCATGCAAAATTGCTTGCAAACTAATCCACTTTAATTGAGTGTTACTTTGGTTGCAAGTTAGATTTTGTAACTTTCTGTGATATACAAACCCATATTTTTTACACACAAAATAATAACATTTAATATGTTTTGATATTTTTTAACTAGACAAATCCTTCTCTCTAACAGTAAATCAACAGATGAGACTAGAGGTTATAAAAATAATATAAAGATAAAACTAAAGACTCTGTATCTGAATGCACGAAGCATTCGAAACAAAACAGATGAACTGAGAGTGCACATGAAAATAAATAAGTACAGTTTGATAGCCATTACGGAGACATGGCTGTAGGAGGACATGGATTGGGACCTGAATATTAAAGGGTATCTGAAATGTAGGAAGGTCAAGAAGTGGTGGAAAGATGGAGAGGTGGCTCTGCCGGTAACTAATGCTATTAGCACAATAGAGAGCGATTACCTACATTCAGGAAACCAGGATGTGGGAATGGTTTGTGTAGAGATGAGGAATGATAAAGGCACAAAGTCACTTGTGGAAGTTGTGTACAGGCCCCATAATAATAACCACCTGGTAGGATGGAGCATAAAGGAAGAAATAATGGGAGCTTGTCAGAAAGGCATGGCGATAATCATGGGAGATTTTAATCTACATATAGGCTGGAAAATTCAGATGGGCAAAGGTAGCCTAGGTGAGCAGTTCATAGAATGTTTCTGGGAAAGTTTCTTAGAACAGCATGCTCTGGAGCCAAACAGAGAGAAGGTTAAACTAGACCTGGTATTGTGCAACAAAATAGAATTAATTAATGACCTCATAGCGAAGGTGCCCCTAGGTAGCAGTGACCATAACATGACTGAATTTTACATTCAGTTTGAGGGAGAGAGGAGAGGGTCTGAGACTATGTTTTTAAACTTAAATAAGGGCAATTATGAGGGCCTGAAAGCAGAGCTGGCTAAAGTAAATTGGCAAATTAGCTTAATACATAGGTCAAGAGAAATGCAATGGCAAACATTTAAAGGGATATTTCAGAATACACAGAATAGATACATTCCAATGAGTAAGAAAAAGTCCAAGGGGTGGAAGGTTAAAGATAGTATCAAACTTAAAGAAAAGCATATAATTGTGCAACGATAAGTGGAAGGCCAGAAGATTGGACAAAAGATAAGGAACAGCATAGGATGACTGAAAGATTAAAAAGGAGGGAAAAAATAGAGCACGAGAGAAAGCTTGCCAGAAATATAAAAACAGGTGGGTGTGGGTAAGAGTTTCTATAAATATATAAGAAAGAAAAGAGTTAACAAAGTGAGCATTGGTCCACAGAAAATGATTCTGGAGAATGGATAATGGAAAACAAGAAAATGGCAGACGAATTGAACAGTTATTTTGCATCAGTCTTCACTATAGAGGATACAAGTTACATCCCAGAAACAGCTACAAATCAGGAAATGGAAGGGAGGGAGGAATTCTGGAATTATTACAATCACCAGAGAAGTGGTACTGAGTAAGTTGTTGGAGCTGCGAGCTGACAGGTGCCCAGATCCTGATGGACTTCATTCTAGGGTCTTAAAAGAAATGTCTGGTGAGACAGTTGATGCATTGGTTTTAATTTTCCAAAACTGCCTAGATTCGGGGAAGGTCCCATTAGGTTGAAAGATAGCAAATGTAACTCCATTATTCAAAAAGGGAGGGAGACAGAGTGTGGAATTGTCCCAGATTTGCACTAAGTGCAGTAGTAGGCGGGTAAAACGTTTTACCTGCCAGCCGCAATGGTGGCTTTTCATGCTGTATCGTCCCAAACATGCCGCATTAATTATGCATCCCCGGGAAACACGCCATTTCCATGACTGGCGGGCTCTCAACCACCCGCCACGCCATCATCCTGCTGTTTCATCACGCCGAGCACCATACTTAAAGTGCAGCCGCGCGCACACCTCTCAGTGCTTCCAGCCACAACTGCTGCAAAGAAGACATGGTCCTGAAAGACAAAGGACTGCAACCCCCAGGTTCAATGATGCGTCCCTAAAACACTTTTTGGATACTATGGAGACTCGCTGTGATGTCCTCTACCCCCGCTCTGGCCGCAGGATGGGCAGCAACATCACCAATCTGGCTTGGGAGGTAGTAGCAGTGGTGGCCAGTGCCAACGTCCTTCAAAAGAGAACAGCCAGCCCGTGGGTCAAGAGGATGAATGATTTCCTCTGTTCCACCAGGGTAAGTCACTCTTCTCATCAATCGCAACTCACACACTCACAAACCCATCTCACATCCACAGGGCGCTCACTCACTGCTAGTTCAAGGGACATCACCATTTACTCTCTCACACACACCTTCATTGTCCTCATCCCATCCATGGGACCATTCACCACACACACATGCCAGGCATACTTATCATCTGCTCTGGCAGGCGTACTGTTTACTATGTATGAGCAGATGCACCATGGTGGGATCTAGCTTTAGAGTAGCCTTGGGATCACAGTCTGGTGAGCAAATCGCACTTTCTGATCCACAGCAGGCGGCGGCAGGGACTTCCTAGATGTCTGGCATTCGGGGGACTATTGGAGGCCAGAAATTTGTTGAGTCCAAGCCAGATGATGAGCCCCCGGATTCGGTCATGTCACAGTCGCAGGAGCTGCAAAGGCAAGCTCGGGAACATCAGCAAGGGATGTCCGCTGCACTCCTCAGATTGCAAGGCATGATGGAGGAGTACGCCCGCCTTCAGGCTGAGGTGATAGCGCTGACATGCCAATGCAACGAGGTCAATACTGGTAAGATGGTGGCCGCCATGAAGATCTTAGTCCAGGACATTGCTCACACTCCCTGGACACATTACTGATGCCTGAACCTCAACAGTGCTTGTCATTGCTGCCAGAATGTCGTGGGCAGATGCCACAGAATTCCATCATTCTCTCTGTGTGCTCCCAGCTGGTGGGGCTGGCCCCTATCTTTTCAGCATCTGTGACCAGTAACACTGTGCTCCTGAAGGGCTCAGGTGCTGAAGGCAGACAAAGGAAGATGCTTTTAAAGTTTCATGGTCGCATCTCTGTGATATGACCCTGATCACAGAGCACCAGCGAGCTGCCCTTGGCCAGACAGGAGTCAGACATACTCAGAGGCTCTGGGAAGATCTATGGAGTGTCGTCATTGCATGTCGCTCTCATCCTCCTGCAATCAAGCAACTATTAGGGCCTCCACTGTGTCTCCATGATAGGAGCATTATCACAGAGGATATGCGTGCTGCCATGAGGAGTCAAACATTCATAAATGCAATGTGAGGATCTATGGGGTCTCCTCACTGCATGTTGTCATCATCCTCCACAAATCTAGCAGCAATGAGGGCCCCCCGAGTGCGCCTGCCTCACCTGGCCAGTGCAAGGGCCTCATTGCCATCATTGTCGCCTTCGAGGACCTTCTCACCCTCATCATCATTAAAGTCGTCCTATTCGGAGGACACCTCCAGCTCCTGCTTCTCCTCCACAGCAGCTCCTATCCCCATTGCAGCACCAGGTTGTAAAGGGCACAGCAGGTGATGACAATGTGTGACACCCCCCTGTGGACTGTATTGTAGGGCTCCAACAGACCGCGCCAGGCACTGGAACCTCATTTTCAGCATCCCGATGGTTTGCTTCATCAAGTTGCGAGTTGCAGCATGAGCACCGTTATACCTTCGCTCTGCTCAAGCCTGAGGCTGCTGTACAGATGTCATCAGCCATATCCTCTGCGGGTAGCCCTTGTCCCCAAGGACCCATCCCTGCAGCCTCCGTGGACCCTGAAAGATGTCAGGGATCTGTGACCACTTGAGTATGTAGGAGCTGTACACACTCCCTGGAAACCATGCACAGACCGACAGGATGCGTTTCTGGTGGTCGCACACCGGCTGCACATAGTTGACTACATGTTGCGACAGAGATCTTAGCGCCATATGAGTGCAATTGATGACACCCTGCACCTGTGGGAAACCCGTATCTGGGAAAATCCAATTGCACTTGCATCTTGGCTCTCCTGGTCCCAGGTGGAATGCACAGGTTGTGTGCCTTTGTGAAGATGGCATTTGTGACCTCATGGATGCATTTGTGGGTTGAGGCTTGTGATATCCCACAAAGGTCACCTGTGGAGCCCTGAAAGAAGCCACTGGCATGGAAATTGAGCGCCGCTGTCACTTTCACAGCCACTGGCAGTGGATGCCCTCCAATTCCACGTGGTGCCAAATCCTGCAGTAGCTGGCAGATGTGACCGACCAGTTCCCTAAACATGTGCAGTCTTCAGCGACACTGGGCCTCAGTCATCTGCAAGAATGAAAGGTGGTGCCTATAGACCCTGGGTCTAGCTAGGCGCCGACCAGTGACAACTTACTGTAGCTCTTCGGCGGCGTGTGCGGGAGCCCCAGCCGCCCCTTCTTCTAGAGGATGCTGGTCTTCCCTCTGCACAGCCAGGCTCCTCAGTTGCTCTCTTCTCCATCATCTTCACTCTCTGTACACCACGAGGCACACAGCTAGTTCACTAGGTTCCATGATCCTGATGTACTCCTCCGGCAGGATGAAAGAGAAAGAGATGCTTGGGTTAGCTTGGGTGTACTAAGAACCTCTCTTAGTTAAGTCTGAAGACCCCTTAACACATCCTGGAGAGTGCAGGCTACCACTTAGATGACCAGAGAAAAGTGCACTGCATGGCTGCTCGAAGCCCCACCTTCTCCACCCCACTCCACCTGACCGATTGGAGGCAGCTTTGCCCATTGGACTGCATGCTGTGCTCTCAGCTCAGGCACAGGCTTTCTCAGAGCCCATACTACAAGGCTGCACTGTTAGCTTGAACCATGTGAGATACTGGCTCAAACTGGGATGGTGAAATTGCAAGAGGCTGTGAGTTACTCCACCAGTGACTGCTGCACGGCCAGCTTCAAGGAGATTGTACATCATGCCAAATCATCCAACTGTTCTGTAATCCACTAAAATGCTCATTAGTTTGCAGTCTGTGTTCAAGGGGTGAAAAGCTCTGGAGCACTTGGTGGCATTTTGATGCCTTTGCGTTGCTTGAGTGGACAGAGAAGCTGGAGGCTGGATTCCAATCATATCAATGTGACTGCACCTGAACTGTCTCAGCTACAGAGGAATGGTCACTTTACGCAAGGTTTCACTAATGCGTGGCCATTTCCCTCGCCCACTGCCCCCCCTCCCCCCCCCCACCTCGCAAGTACTTGTGAGCTATATTCAACCGCAGGGCAGCCTCTGCTCCCCTTTCCCCAAAGTTACTGCAGCGCAGCCTTTGCCCCTCCCCCCCAAGTCACCTCAACCACAGGGCAGCCTTTGCCCCCACCCCCAAACACGCCTCAACCTCAAAGTCCAACAGGCATCCCTTGCGAGCGCTACACGACTTTACTGTGCACTCACCTCCAAGTCCCCCTCAAAGTGCAGTCTACCAGGTGCACGCCTTTTATACGCTGTTGTGAAACACATTGGCGTGTTTGGGGCGGACAATCCAGTGTGGCTAGGGGGGTGGTTGAGTCCAGTAGGCTAGCCTTATAATGATATGCAGATGTATTACAGTGAGGCTCCCAACGTCCGATGGCAGGAAACATGGCCCGCCGTCGATAGGCTGACTGGACGATTGCAACGTGAAACTGATTTTTGGCCTTCTCGCAATATTGTTTGTTCACACCATCGAACACCGTCGACGCTGGTGGGAACGGGTGATTCGCCCAGAAAGTGGGAAACTACAGGCCAGTTAGCTTAACATCTGTCATAGAGAAAATATTAGAAGCTATTAGTAAAGAATCTATAGCAGGGCACTTGGATAAGTTCAAGGTAATCAGGCAGAGTCAACATGGTTTTGTGAAAGGGAAATCATGTTTAACCAACTTATTGGAGTTCTTTGAGGAAGTAACATGTACTGTGGATAAAGGGGAACTGGTGGATGAACTATACTTAGATTTCCAGAAGGCATTTGATAAAGTGCCGGATCAAAGGTTATTGTGGAAAATAAAAGCTCATGGTGTAGGGGGTAAAATAATGGCATGGATAGAAGGTTGGCTGACTAACAGGAAGCAGAGTAGACATAAATGGGTCTTTTTCAGGTTGGCAAGATATAACGAGTGGTGTGCCACAGGGATCAGTGCTGGGACCTCAACTGTTTACAATTTATATAAATGACTTGGGTGAAGGGATGGACGGGATGGTTGCCAAATTTGCTGATGACACCAAGATAGGTAGGAAAGTAAGTTGTGAAGAGGACATAAGGAGGATACAAAAAGATATAGATAGGTTAAGTGAGTGGGAAAAGATCTGGCAAATGGAGTATAATATCGGAAAATGTGAAATTGTCCATTTTGGCAGGAAGAATATAAGAGAAGCATATTATCTAAATGGTGAGAGATTGCAGAGCTCTGAGATTCAGAGTGATCTGGGTGTCTTGGTGCATGAATCACAAAAGGTTAGAATATAGGTACAGCAAGTAATTAGGAAAGCTAATAGAATTCTATCATTTATTGCAAGGGGAATTGAATACATAAGTAGGGAGGTTATGCTTCAGTTATACAGAGCACTAGTGAGACCACATCTGGAGTATATACAGTATTGATCACCTTATTTAAGGAAGGATGTAAATGCATTGGAAGCAGTTCAGAGAAGGTTTACCAGACTAATAAAAATAAAAAACTACTGCGGATGCTGGAAATCCAAAACAAAATCAGAATTACCTAGAAAAACTCAGCAGGTCTGGCAGCATCGGCGGAGAAGAAAAGAGTTGACGTTTCGAGTCCACATGACCCTTCAGCAGAACTGAGTGAAGTTAGGAGAGGGGTGAAATATAAGCTGGTTTAAGGTCGGGGTAGGGGTGGGGGGGGAGGGGGGGGAAGAGAAGTTGGGGGTGTGGGGGGTGGTTGTAGGGACAAGCAAGCAGTGATAGGAGTAGATAATCAAAAGATGTTACAGACAAAGGAACAGGGAGGTGTTAAAGGTGGTGATATTATTTAAGAGAATGTGCTAATTAAGAATGGATGGCAGGACACTCAAAGTACAGCTCTAGTGGGGGTGGGGTGGAAAGACTGACAGGGTATTATAGTTATAGATTTTAAAATAATGGAAATAGGTGGGAAAAGAAAAATCTATATAAATTATTGGAAAAAACAAAAGGGAGGGGGAAGAAACGGAAATGGGGGTGGGGATTGGGGAGGGAGTTTAAGATCTAAAGTTGTTGAATTCAATATTCAGCCCGGAAGGCTGTAAAGTGCCTAGTCGGAAGATGAGGTGCTGTTCCTCCAGTTTGCGTTGGGCTTCACTGGAACAATGCAGCAAGCCAAGGACAGACATGTGGGCAAGAGAACAGGGTGGAGTGTTAAAATGGCAAGCGACAGGGAGGTTTGGGTCTTTCTTGCGGACAGACCGCAGGTGTTCTGCAAAGCAGTCGCCCAGTTTGCGTTTGGTCTCTCCAGTGTAGAGGAGACTGCATTGGGAGCAACGAATGCAGTAGACAAAGTTAGAGGAAATGCAAGTGAAATGCTGCTTCACTTGAAAGGAGTGTTTGGGCCCTGGGACGGTGAGGAGAGAGGAAGTGAAGGGGCAGGTGTTGCATCTTCTGCATGGGCATGGGGAGGTGCCATAGGTGGGGGTTGAGGAGTAGGGGGTGATGGATGAGTGGACCAGGGTGTCCCGGAGGGAACGATCCCTACGGAATGCCGCCAGGAGGGGTGAAGGGAAGATGTGTTTGGTGATGGCATCATGCTGGAGTTGGCGGAAATGGCGGAGGATGATCCTTTGAATGCGGAGGCTGGTGGGGTGATAAGTAAGGACAAGGGGGACCCTATCCTGTTTCTGGGAGGGAGGAGAAGGCGTGAGGGCGAATGCACGGGAGATGGGCTGGACATGGTTGAGGGCCCTGTCAACGACCGTGGGTGGAAAACCTCGGTTAAGGAAGAAGGAGGACATGTCCGAGAAACTGTTTTTGAAGGTAGTATCATCAGAACAGATGCGACGGAGGCGAAGGAACTGAGAGAATGGGATGGAGTCCTTACAGGAAGCGGGGTGTGAGGAGCTGTAGTCGAGGTAGCTGTGGGAGTCGGTAGGCTTGTAATGGATATTGGTGGACAGTCTATCATCAGAAATTGAGACAGAAAGGTCAAGGAAGGGAAGGGAAGTGTCAGAGATGGACCATGTGAAAATGATGCATGACCCCACCATTAAACATCAAGCCATTGTTTCCAGGACTGTCACTGACCTCATCTCCTCTGGAGATCTTCCTCCCACAGCTTCCAACCTGATAGTCGCCCAACCTCGGACGGCCCGCTTCTACCTCCTACCCAAAATCCACAAACAGAACTGTCCCAGCAGACCGATTGTGTCAGCCTGTTCCTGCCCCATGGAACTCATTTCTCATTATCGTGACTCCCTTCTCTCTCCCCTTGTTCATTCCCTTCCCACCTACATCCGTGATTCCTCTGACACCTTACGTCACTTCAACAATTTCCAGTTGCCTGGCCCCAACCGCTTCCTCTTCACCATGGACGTCCAATCCCTCTACCCCTCCATCCCCCACCAGGATGGTCTGAGGGCCCTTAGCTTCTTTCTTGAACAGGCCCAAACAATCCCCATCCACCACTACTCTCCTCCGTCTGGCTGAACTTGTTCTCACACTGAACAATTTCTCCTTTAACTCCTCTCACTTCCTCCAAATAAAAGGTGTGGCTATGGGTACTCCGCATGGGCCCCAGCTATGCCTGTCCCTTTATGGGGTATGTGGAACATTCCTTGTTCCAGTCCTACTCTGGCCCCCTTCCACAACTCTTTCTCCAGTACATCGATGATTACTTCGGTGCGGCTTCATGCTCTCGTCGGGACCTGGAAAAATTTATTAATTTTGCTTCCAATCTCCACCCCTCCATCATTTTCACATGGTCCATCTCTGACACTTCCCTTCCCTTCCTTGACCTCTCTGTCTCTTGTCCTCACTTATCACCCCACCAGCCTCCGCATTCAAAGGATCATCCTCCGCCATTTCCGCCAACTCCAGCATGATGCCACCACCAAACACATCTTCCCTTCACCCCCCCTGGCGGCATTCCGTAGGGATCGTTCCCTCTGGGACACCCTGGTCCACTCCTCCATCACCCCCTATTCCTCAACCCCCACTTATGGCACTTCCTCATGCCCACGCAGAAGATGCAACACCTGCCCCCTCACTTCCTCTCTCCTCACCGTCCAAGGGCCCAAACACTCCTTTCAAGTGAAGCAGCATTTCACTTACATTTCCTCTAACTTTGTCTACTGCATTCGTTGCTCCCAATGCAGTCTCCTCTACATTGGAGAGACCAAACGCAAACTGGGCGACCGCTTTGCAGAACACCTGCGGTCTGTCCGCAAGAAAGACCCAAACCTCCCTGTTGCTTGCCATTTTAACACTCCACCCTGTTCCCTTGCCCACATGTCTGTCCTTGGCTTGCTGCATTGTTCCAGTGAAGCCCAACGCAAACTGGAGGAACAGCACCTCATCTTCCGACTAGGCACTTTACAGCCTTCCGGGCTGAATGTTGAATTCAACAACTTTAGATCTTAAACTCCCTCCCCCATCCCCACCCCCATTTCCGTTTCTTCCCCCTCCCTTTTGTTTTTTCCAATAATATATATAGATTTTTCTTTTCCCACCTATTTCCATTATTTTAAAATCTATAACTATAATACCCTGTCAGTCTTTCCACCCCACCCCCACTAGAGCTGTACTTTGAGTGTCCTGCCATCCATTCTTAATTAGCACATTCTCTTAAATAATATCACCACCTTTAACACCTCCCTATTCCTTTGTCTGTAACATCTTTTGATTATCTGCTCTTATCACTGCTTGCTTGTCCCTACAACCACCCCCCACACCCCCAACTTCTCTTCCCCCCCGCCCCCCCCCCCGACCTTAAACCAGCTTATATTTCACCCCTCTCCTAACTTCACTCAGTTCTGCTGAAGGGTCATGTGGACTCGAAACGTCAACTCTCTTCTTCCCCGCCGATGCTGCCAGACCTGCTGAGTTTTTCCAGGTAATTCTGTTTTTGTTTTACCAGACTAATACCTGGAATGGGCAGGTTGCCTGAGGAGGAAAGGCTGGACAGGGTAGGCTTTTATCTGCTGGAGTTTAGAAGAGTAAGAGATGAGTTGACTGAAACATAATGAGATCCTGAGGGGTCTTGACAGGGTAGATGTGGAAAAGATATTTCCTCTTGCGGGACAATCTAGAACTAGGGATGAGGTGAAATTTTATTGAAATTGAATTGAATTTTATTGAAAAATTGAAATTTTTTTCAATAATTTATATAGATTCTTCTTTTCCCACCTATTTCCATTATTTTTAAATCTAAAACTAAAACTTTGTTAGTCTTTCCACCCCACCCCCACTAGAGCTGTACCTTGAGTATCCTGCCTTCCATTCTTAATTAGCACTTTTCTTCGATAATATCACCACCTTCAACACCTCTTTGATCCTTTTGTCTGTTACATCTTTTGATTATCTGCTCCTATCACTGCTTGCTTATCCCCACAATCACCCCACCCTCAACTTCTCTCTCCCCCCGCTCCCCCACCTTAGACCAGCTTATATTTCACCTCTCTCCTAACTATACTCAGTTCTGCCGAAGGGTCATGAGGACTCGAAACGTTAACTGATTTCTTCTCCACCAATGCTGCCAGACCTGCTGAGTTTTTCCAGGTAATTCTGTTTTTGTTTTAGAACTAGGGATCACTGTTTAAAAATAAAGGATCGTCCGTTTAAAATGGAGATGAGGCGAATTTTTTTCTCTCAGAGAAATCTCTTCCTGAAAAGGTGGTGGAAGCAGAGTCTTTGAATATTTTTAAGGCAGAGCTAGAAAGATTTTTGGTAAGCAAGGGGGTGATAGGTTATTGGGAGTAGGTGGGATGCAGCTTTGAGGTTACTGTCAAACCTTATTAAGTGGCAGAGCAGGCTTGAATGGCGTACTCCTGCTCCTTGTTCATACGTCCGTATGTCTCTGCCACTTTGACTTTCACATTGACAAGATCTTTTTCCCCATGCAATGACAAACAAATATTTGAAATGAAAAGGCACTGATTCCATTCATTGTGATTGTATTTACAGAGTCCCAGAGTCATTTTCTTTTTCAAATTCAATTTTAAATGTTTTTAGTATCTTCATTTCGACTAGCTTGAAAATGAGGTGATTTAGTTTGTTCACAGATATAACAGTCCTTTCCTCAGATATAAGTCCGTAAAGAAAATAATCACACGAGTGAAAAAATAATCCTTCTTTCTTATCCTTTCCATTTTGTCAGTCCCTATCCAAGATTTTCACACACAATCCTTAAAACATGCTGATCATTTTATGGTACACTTACAAGTTGTTGTTGGTTGCTTATCTAATGTCTGTTGTTTCCTTGGATGATGTTGCTGGTGTTGGTTCTCTGGGCAATGTTGTTGTCGTGATAGATGTTGATTCTGATTTGCTGTGCTTGTTCAAGTACAAATGACCTCTGGAACTGATAGTTATTGAGTTTCATGTTTAGTTGGCAAAATCAGATGTGTTTCATCAGCTGTTTGCTAGAAGGAGCAGCTTCTCCGGTTGAGGGAGGATGTTTGCGATTGCAACAATAGATCTGGTCGTTCTCTTTCACGTTGTATGATCAAGGTGACAACTTCTCTATACAAGCCCCAAATTATCAAATGGACTGATTTTCTTGAGTGTGATGAATGCTTCTGCTCTCCAACCCTCAGCTTTGGCAACAATTTGGCAGCTTTATCAAAGTGAAATTTGACTTCCTGTCATTTCACTTTGATCTTGTCACTCACTGTTGTTACTGCTTCTGGCTTCAATAGTGTTTTAGTTGTTGGAAGAGTATTCTGGATGTGGCATAACATTAATTACTGGACTGGGTGACTATCCACGCTTTCAGTAGGTGTGCTTCTGTACTCTAAGATTGTCTTGTACACATTTGTGCTCAATCTAGTAGATTTTTTGATGATCCTTTTGGAAATTTTCACCTCTGCCTCAGATAGTGTGGAGATGATTTGTAGTGCTGAACTTTCCAACCATCCATGAAGTATTTGAATTCCTCACTCATGAACTGAGGCATATTGATCCTCATCACAATGCCAGAAATGCCGTGACGATTGAAGACGTTCTGTGATTTCCCTGTAGCCGTTGATGTCAGCTGATCTAATAATTCACAGTAATCTGAATAATAGTTGATGGTGACAAGATAATCACTTCCAGTGAGAGTGAAGAAATCTTCTCCAAGCTTCATCCTTCATCTGTCTGGAATGTCACGAGAGGCTCTTTAGCTTGCTCAGCATGATGTCCATTGCAAGCACTGCACTGCCTCATGTGGCTCTTAATCTCATTGCTCATGTTTGGCCAGTGGAGCAATTCTCTTGCCTTTCTCAGACTAGACTTGATTCAATGATAGCTTGCATGGATGCGCTTCAGCATCTCTTTTCTCATTTCTTTAGGAATATTGACTCTAGTCCCTTTGTATAAGATCAAGATGTCACCTTGGGTGGTTATTTCATGTTTGTATACCCAATACACTCTTACAGCAACAAGTAGGTTCTCAATGGTTTCAGGCCATGCTTTCATCACAACTTCCTGTAGCACTTGAAAAGTTGCATCTCATTGCATATTTTGCATGATCTGAGAAGTTATGCTTGTCTGTCAGATTGAATGTCTCTGCTAGGTTGATGACTTCCAGAGCATGTCATGCCGTTGCTTCTTGTTGAATCTGGGAGATCTCACACTTTGAAGGAAGCTGTTGATGCTAAAACAAAGGGAGTTGTCAACAGCATTTTGGCAATGTACATCTGCTCCCTTGGGTGAAGTGCTTATCTTATTAAAGAAAGGTTGAACAAGTTCTGCCTATACCCATTGGAGTATAGAAGAATGGGAGGTCATCTTATGGAAACTTATAAGGTCCGGAGGGGACGTGCTGGGGAGATACCAGAAGAATGTTTCCACTTGTTGAGGAGACTAGAACTTGGGGACACAGTTTAAGAATAAGAGGTCTTCCTTTTAAGACGGATATATTAATAATTTTTTTTCTCTCAGAAGGTCGTTAGTATGTGTAATTCTCTTCCACAAAAAACAGTGGAGGCTGAGTCATTGAATTAATTCAAGGCAGAGTTAGATATATTTTTGATAGACAGGGGAGTCAAGTGTTATGGGGGCAGACAGGAAAATGGAGTTGAGACCATAACCTGATGAGCCATGATCTAATTGAATGGTGGGTCAGGCTAGAAGGGCTGAATGGCCTACTCCAGCTCCTAAGTCCTATATTCCTATGTTCCCTTGCCTGTACTTCACTTCCAAGTGATATCTCTGCGAACAATGTAACATTCTTTGCACACTCTTTGGAGCAGATAGAGTTAGTTTGAGAAAGATGCTTTGAAGTAGCTTGTGGTCAGACTCTACCATCATTTTACTCTCTTACAAAGAGTTACTGGTTGAAGTGCTTACAAGCAAAGACAATAGCCTGGCACTCTCTCTTGACCTGTGCATAACATTGTTCAGTTTACATTAACCCTCTGGGTGCAAATGCAACTGGCTGTCCTTACTGCATGAGGGTTGCTTCAAGTCACTGGCATCACACTGCCAGGTGACTTCATTGTTGATAGCATTACCCCAGCACTGGCATTGTCATCACTAGTTGTTTGACATGATTAAAAACTGCTTCTTGTCCTGTGCCCCATTACCATTTCACATCCTTTGCAGTGAGCTTGTGTAGAGGTTCATACACTGACAACAGATTGGGCAAGAACTCCATCTAGATAGTTCACAAATCCAAAAAAGCATTGCACTGTCTTCACATCTGTTGCTGCATCTCTGTTACAGCTCATACCTTATCAAGATCAGGGCAAAGTCCTCTAATTGTTAGTACATGACCTATGTACTTGCCTTCAGTCATCTTCAACTGCAAGTTTTTCTTCTTCAGATTCAGGTTCACCTGGCGAGCATTCTCCAGCAGTCTCACTAGATTCCAATCATGGTCTTCAATAGCGTCTTCCATCGTTTCTCCACACCTGTTGACTAGGAGATCATCCACATTCGATAAATCAATTTCCAGTTGATCATATTTGACACTACTCCAATAAATTGAAGTGCATTTGCTTCATTGCACCTGTGCTGGCACTAGTTCTTCAACGACAGCCATCTGCTATTTCCCACCCTTTCCTCATATCAATTTTTATTCTGTCTTTTCAAAGACTTATTAAATTCACTCTTAAGTTCTTTAATTGCCTCTATCTCAAGAACCACTTGTGTTGAATTCCATATTATTGTACATTTCTGTATAAAGACAATCCACTTCCCTTTGTAATTCCAATGATAATCCTACCTCTGCCTCTTGGTACCGATTTGTCACTGGCCTGTAACTTCCACACTCCCCAGCATCAGATTTGGGGGGTACCCGAAAGATGCGCTGGGGAATTCCTATGGCAAGTTCCCAGGTAAGGGTTTGCATAGCAATTTCCCAGAAGTGCACACTTCCTCTGCACTGCACTGGGAACCATCCGAAAATGCAATTTAAGATGCAAACTTGGGATGGTTCTGCCAGAGTTATACCTACAGTCACCCAGAAAAAGTTGGAAGAATTAAAACCTCTTCTAACTTCTGAGTAGCTATTGTAAAGACCCAGACCGACCCCAAGGGACTCCCCACACCCCGATTCCCCCTCTCCCATGGGACACGTCCTCCCCCCTGCTGACCCCTTCTGACCTCAGACCCTGCCCCCTCCAAGCTCAGATACCTCCCCCCCAACCACCCCAGCCTCAGAACCCATTCACCTTGGACCCCCCCAACCCCCTCCTAACCTCAGACATCACCCCAACCTCGGACCCCTCCCCAACCTCGGGCAACCCTCCCTGAGCTCGGAAGCCCCCCCCCCCAACCTTGGACCTCCCATCCCCCTCGCCGCCCTCCAACCTCGGATCACCTCCCCCAGACCACAACGCCCGGACCCCCCCCCATCGGACCAGCCCCACAAACCTCTGGACACCCCCAAATCGTATGCACTCACCTTAGACACTTACCTTCCCCTGGCCTGTCAACCTCCCTGGCCCTTTAAATATACCTGCTTTACAGCAGTACATGCTGTAAATAAGGGGGCATGGCCTCCTTGAATACACTGGAGCTAGACTTCCCTGGAGCCTGCGAGGAGCCTTTCAATGCAGGTCCCAAGCAGCTCCGGAGAATGTTATTTTCAAGACCAGGTAAGTAGGTATTTATTTCTTCTAACTTCTGTGGGCCAGCACTTTCTGACGCTAGTCAGCTGTTACGGCCCATTATGTCCAAAACTTCCTTTCAGTGCATACCCAACACAAAATATTTCAGAAATCTTGAAAACCTCTGCAAAATCCTCCTCAATGTTCTCTGTTCCAGTAAAAAAAAATTAACCCTTTTTCATAACGATAACCTCTCACTCTTGTATAATTCTAGTGAATTTTTGTAACACTCTTTCCATAACTCTATCTTTCCTAAAATGGAGTATCAAAACCTGCATACATTACTCCCATCTGCAATCTAATTACTGTATTTCACAAATTCAACGTTGCTCCCTTACTTTTGCATTCTGTGTTTCCATATTTAAAACATAATTTTCTTTTAACCTTTTTGACCTTTTCTATTTGCAGATCTGTCTTAAAATATGATTGTATCAGTACCCTTTGATCTCTCGCAGGGAGAATTGGGCCATATTGCACCCATTCACTGGATGAGAAATGAGAGCTGTATGATAACTTTTGAGCAATTGTGTCCCATGCCTAATTTCCAGCAGAAATGTGCAGGGCCCCTACCTGCAACGGATGTCCTTTGAGATGTGGGCATCGTTAGCAAGGCCAGCATCTATGGCCTACCCCTATTTTCCCTTGCGAAAGTAGTGCTAGAGCTTCTTCGCAAACTGATGTAATCTACATGGTTAGGATGCTGTTCAGGAGGGAGTTCTAGGATTTTGACACAACAATGACAAACAGTGGACATTAAACATCCTACAGTTATTACTTAAAAGAGCAAGAGTGTTTTTCTTGTGTTCTTGTCAACATTTATCCCTTAACTAACACAAAAAATATTATAGATGCAATATTCAAGATCTGAAAAAGAGCAAGGAGATGGCATTGTGCAATTAACCCTTGCCTGTTGAATTCGATGCAGGCAGCATGCAAACTTGGTGCTGCCTACTCATTTACATAATTTTTGCATGAAGCCCGCACTAACCACATGGCAAAGTGATTGCACTCCTGAGCAAGGGAACAAATTCATGAGAGGATAGAAGCATTTAAACCTAGCCTGCACCAATTTAAGCCATATAGCACCTTTGAAAGGAGAGGTGCATTTTGGATGGAGCTGGTTGCAGAAGAGAATGTGGCTAGAAGAATACCTGAATGATGGCACAACATAGCAGAGAGCAAACTCTAAGATTTTCCACTGGAGGTCTTGGTCAGGAAGTTCCAGAGGAAGAGAGATGTCACCTATCCACAATGGACTATGGGGCCATCCAGACAAACTCTGAGAAGGCAGATAGCTGCGGCGGTCAATGTAAAGGGTGTAGCCCCTGGATGCAGTACTGCAAAATGCTCAATAACCACACACAAGTGGTCAAGGTCAGTAAACATATCCTCAAATGTCATATCCTACCAACATCCCAATCTCAATCAATCAATCATAACTTCAACCTAACATTCATGTGTCTCACCGCATCCACATTCACTTAACAATGCTGCAAACCTCTCACCCACATCTCAGAGCTTGCAAGCATTGCCAACTATTCAATTATGATAGCCACATCACCCAAACACATTGCACAACACTCACTGGAACACTTCCCTTTCTCTTGCAGGAGCTAACCAGGAATGGACAGCTGTGTTTGCATATCCTTACTCCCATGGTAGAGACGATGCTCACCATCACTGGAGTCACCATGACTGAGGTTGTGACCAGCCACAGAGCTGAAACTGTCGAAGATAACATTATGCTTATGCCTAATCCTCCTTCCTACATCCCACCTCCCCCTTATCGCAGAATCTCTTCTAGTTTACAACTATTGATAGTGGCTGCTTGTCCTTTATCTACACCAGTCCTCTCACCACAACCCTACCCTTGTGCACCCAAGAACTGCAACCTGGCCAGGGGGTGGTGAAACAGCAGGAAATGACAGAGCAGGAAGACACTGTTGAGGAAACAACAGCCAAACTCACTCTCACGCTCACAGCCACCAGCTCATATATTGACACTGTACATACTTTAGAGGATAGCTTAAGAGGTGGACCTGTACATTGGTGAGACAACAGGCACCTGTGGCCTTCTCCCAGGGCAGGGAACAAGGTTGTACAGATACCAGCTTACTAGGGGGCAAGGCCTCACAAGAGTTCTGCTGCAGAAGACTCAAATGAAGACTTCAATGAGAAAACCTACAAAAAAGGCTGATGGGTATGAACAGTGAAATTCTTGATGCATTAGAAAGCCTGTGCACACTGTCAAGGAGCATGGAGGAGTCCAGCACTAACTCGGCAAAGAGCTTTGTTCATCTCCCAGAATGAAAAAACAGTAAAAACTGGGAAATAAGGATACTGGTCCGAACTGGTGTTGTATACCTTAAAATAGAACACCAGTAAAAACTGGGAGATAAGAGTACTGCTCTGAACTGTTTTTTCCCATCCATCTTTTCCAACGTGGAGGTGGTGGCCTGCTCCATTTGCTTACATGTGGGCCCAACCATGCAGCAGCAGCATTAGATGCCCGATTTCTCAGCTTCCATTTCAGCATAAGCCGGCATCACATCTGGCTGCTGATGTGGAAGACTTCTGTCATACAGGCACTGACTACTGCCATCATAGCTGTAAATCTCAGTGCTCAGAAGAGCTTGCAGGGTCTCACAGCAACTCAGCAATTTGTCCTTCAACACATTTCTAGGACTGCTGAGGTGCAGCCCTGTTGGGAATGGCTTGGTGGAGCACAAAACTATTGTCCTCCCTCAGGATGACAGCATTCATCCTCCCACTACTGCCATTCCACCTGTTGTTTGTCAGCCAGCCAGCCTAGACTGCTGCCGCTGGTGCAATCTGAAGCTAGGTGCTTAGGGCCCAGAGCCGCTGGAGGTTGTCCTGCAAGGACATCTGTAGTCTCCGCCACTGAATGTCACCAACCTTGCACCAGCTATACTTCAGCACTGGGGTAACACTTTGTAGGAACACTAAGACAAGAAAAGACAAACAAAAGACAGGCACTAAGGGAATGCAAAAGTTTAGTTGATCTTTATCTAGTGTTGGATGTTTTGATTGATAAAGTAGGTTCAAAATATTTGTTTTGTGGTAGCTTTTATTTCAACATTATAGCCAAGTGAATACTGTTTTGTTCAGTAAAAGAGGGAATGTAAAGTGTGGGATTGTTGGTGAATGTGTAATTGGGTTGCAGTCACCGGTACCGCAATCGGATGAGCAGATCATTGACAGCTCAACCAGAAAGGGAAGGTATTGGTTGCCTCCTCCACCATCCTCCTCATCCTCCTCTTGCTCAGCTGTTTGCCTTACACCTGGTGACAATGGCTGTGTCCTCAAGATGGTGAGGTTGTGCAGAATGCAGCAGAGGACGAGGAATCATGACACACACTCTGGTGAATACTTCAGGACTCTCCCAGAGCAGTCCAGCCTGTTGTCTGCTCAATGATATTTCATGTGGCAGCATGGTTTTTGTTATATGCGTACTGACCATGTTTTTATAAGCTGTGCATCAGAGTCATGAGCCATGAACAATCCCCATCCACACCACCCTCCCCTGCCTGGCTGAACTTGTTATCTCACTGAATAATTTTTCCTTGAACTTGTCTCACTTCCTCCAAATAAAAGATGCGGCCATGAGTACCCGCATGGGCCCCCAGTTACGCCTGTCCTTTTGTGGGGTATGTGGAACGTTCCACGTTCCAGATCTACTCAAGCCCCCTCCGATTATTCTTTTTCCGGTATACTGCTGATTGTGTTGGTGCTGCTTCACGCTCTCATCTGGACCTGGAAAACTTTATCAATTTTACTTCCAGTTTCCATCCCTCACTCACCTTCACATGGTTCATCTCTGAAACTTCCCTTCCCTTCCTTGATCTCTCTATCTTAATTTCTGAGGATAAACTGTCTAAATATTCAATCCAAGCCTCTCGACTCCCACAGTTACCTCGACTACAGTTCCTCACACCCTGCTTACTGTAAGGACTCCATCCCATTCTTCCAGTTTCTTTGCCTCCATCGCATCTGTCCTGATGATGCTACCTTCCAAAACAGTTCTTCTGACACGTCTCCCTTTTTCCTGAGCTGAGGTTTCCCCCCTATGGTGGTTGACAGGGCCCTCAATCATGTCAGACCCATCTCCCGTACCATTTCCCCTCCCCCCCAGAAACATGATAGGGTCCCCCTTGTCCTCACCCTTCACCCCACCAGCCTCCGCATTCAAAGGATCACCCTCCGCCATTTCCACCTCCTTCAGTGTGATGCCACCACCAAACATACCTTTCCCTCACTTTTCCTGTAAGCATTCCATAGGCCCCAAACATTCCTTTCAGGTGAAGCAGCAATTTACTTGCACCTCCTTCAATTTAGTCTACTGTATTTGCTGCTTATAATGTGGTCTCCTCTATACCAGGGATACTAAACGCAGACTGGGCGACCACTTTGCAGAACACCTATGCTCTGTCCGCAAGCATGACCCAAGCCTTCCTGTCGCTTGCCATTTAAATTCACCATCTTGCTCTCATGTCTACATGTTCGTCCTTGGCCTGCTCCAATGTTCCAGTGAAGCCCAAAGCAAACTGAAAGAACAGCCTCTCAGTGTCTGATTAGGCACTTTACAGCCTTCGGTACTTAACATTAAGTTCAACAACTTCAGACCATGAACTATGTCCTCCATTTTATCATATTTTTCTATCTTTTTACCCCCTCCCCCCACAAGACCTCTTGTAACTTGTTCTTATGTTTTGCTTTCAGAGACCGCTGACCCTTATTCTGCTATTAACGCATTCTGCTATCCAACCTTTATGTCACTATTAGCACCTACTTTAGTCTTTAACACTACCATTAACACTCCCTTTGCCTTGTGTCCATGATATCTTTGTCAAATCTCTCTTGAACTCCCACCTATCCCTGACCTTCTATTTTGGTCCACCTGCTCCACCCTTTCTTCAACAGTATAGCATCCATCACATTTCTACCTCTGTTCAGCACTGAAGGAGAGGACTCATACAGACTCAAAATGTTAACACTGTTTCTCTCTCCACAGATGCTGACAAAGCAACATGTGTGCATCGATGGCACACTGCAACCCTGTCAAAGCTGCATGCTTTCTCCACCTGCTTCTCACTGGCAAAAACAAACAAAATATATTCAGCACTCTTTGTATACAGAGCATCAGTGACCTCCTTTACTCAACAGAAAATGACAAATTGGGAGATGTTGTAAATATTGTTGGCTCCAGTCTGGAAGGAGCCAAAGACATGGCCACTGTCACCTTCATAGCCACTGTCAATGCCATCCTCACCTTGCTTTAAAGCTGCATTTTGGGCTGCTACAAGTAACGTATTTCAGTGAGCATCTCCCTAGTAAAGCAGAAGCATCTAATGCACTGCTCTTCACTAAGGTTGAGATTAGACTGTTGCTCCCTGGGTACTTACAGCTTCCTCCTGAAAGCTGTTTCTTCCTACCACCGACCGCTCCCCACCCCCCACCCCCTCCAAATCCCTGAAGACTTCAACACTTTAAATAACAGCACAAACCACCAAATACTTCTACAAACTCAGCAACTAACCTGAAAGTAGTTGATGATCCTTTAAGTGGAGCTGGTGAGGGATCCTTCCTGCAGTTGACTGCATATTCAGTTGTACGATGTGAAGAGAAGCATTCAGGTGTTCAGCTCAAAAATGGCACCAGTGAAATCAAATCAGTGTGATGACACAATCTGCCTTCCCTGGACTCTGCATACTTTTGGCAAATGCTCCCTACACTCAGGCTAATGCTCTTATCAATATGGGGTCATGCATGGCCAGTACCAGAGGTGTGTGTGCATCATGCGGATGTCATTTTGGACCTGAAAGGGAACCCATAACACTGAAGATATGCACGTGACATTACTGAATTCTGTGGCCTATATGTTAATTTATCTCACTGTTATTAGAAGGAACTTGCTATGTGAATATTTGCTGTCAAAAAAACAACTGACTGTTATTTAAGAAGTAATTAATTGGCTGTGTAGCATTTTTAAATGCCCTGAGCACATGAGAGTGTCTATGTAAATGAAAGTTATTCTTTTTTTCTAGTTAGGGAGATAAATTTAAGAGCAAGTTGTAGAAGATCTAGATGAAAAATATATCATTAACAACAAAAGGTAGAGCTTCTGTTTGCAATTGGCAAAATACAAGGCTAGGTTACAGTTCAAGTTTCTGCTGAAATTCATTTGTATAAACAGAAATACAAAATCTGCCCTGAACTAGAGCGATCAGGCAGCATAATCAAATATAAGTCTTTTTTTTCCCATTAGCAAGTATTCCTTGATGTATTTAAGAATGGAATCTGGTGCAGTTTTATTAAAAACTGTCCTTCAGAATGTGGGTAACCTGGTTAAAAATCAGAGAAAATGACTTAAAAATGATATATTGAACCATTTAATAGTTTGGTTGATGTAAACTTATAAGTATCTTAGCAAATTAGATACTTTTTGAAATTAAGGATCTTTTAAAATATGCCAACTAATGTCCTTGCGTCTAAACAAAACAATGAGCACAATTTGAAGGGCTTTCCTGAAACAGCGCACATTGCATCTTACATTTTTGACCTGACACATGGCAAGTTTTGTGGGTGGGACCTGATTTAGGCTGATTGAATCTTAAACCAGTGTAAAAGATAGTGGAAAACATGAAGGTAAGTGTATTGAGGCCTAACTTATTTATTTTTAAAATTTCCCGATCATTTGTACTGGTTCAGCTGATTCTTCCTGGGTTGTACTGATATTACTGGCATAAATGAGCAGAAGCTCTACTCCCAAGTATTTATATATCCACACAGAGAAATTAATGAATTTCCAGGTGTCAAAGTAGTTTGTTGTAATATAGAATTGAAGGACTTACATAGAGATGATATTAAATCTAAATAAAGATATTGGGGGAAACTTCCAAACTTTGTCACTCACAATTTTCATAAAATCACCCCTATTGTATACATGAAAAGAACAATACTCACACAGAGAATTAAGTCTCAGGTGTCTAATCAGATTGTCTTAATCCACAATGAAGTAATATTTATCATATCCAATCTGAAGGTCAGTGAAAAGTAGAATGAGCGTAGCTGACCCGGTGTGGGCTGGACTTTATCAATAGGGGCATAGAGTACAAAACAAGCAGGTTATGTTGAACTTATATAAGACACTAGTTAGATCTCAGTATAGTTCTGGAGTATACTATAGGAAGGATGTGAATGCATAGGAGAGAGTGCAGGAGGGGTTTACAACAATGGTTCCAGGGATGAGAAACTTCGATGGTGAAGGTAGATTGGAGAGATTGGGACTGTTCTCCTTCAAGAAGAGAAGGCTACGAGGAGATTTGATGGAGGTGTTCAAAATCATGAAAGGACTGGATAGAGTAGGTGGGGAGAAACAGTTCCTGCTCGTAAAAGGATCTAGAACGAGAGGGCACAGATTTAAAGTGATTTGCAAAAGAAGCAAATGTGGCATGAGGAAAACTCAGCGAGTGTTTGGAGTCTGGAATGCACTGCCTGGAAGTGTGGTGGAGACAAGCTCAGTCAAGGCATTCAAGAGGGCATTGGATGATTATTTGAATAGAAACAATGTGCAAGGGTATGAGGGAAAAGGCAGGTGAATGGCACTAAGTCATAATGCTCATTTGGAGAGCAGGTGCAGACACAATAGGCCGAATGGCCTCCTTCTGCATTGTAACAATTCTGTGATTCTGAGTGTGTTGGAATAGTCACGTCTAGAGAAATGAATGAAATAGAAATAAAAAGAAATACAAATGAATGAAGGACACAAGGTACATCAGCTGCGAAGTAATTATGTTGTGTTTTTACAGCGGATTACATAGGATATACAGCACAGAAACAGGCCATTCAACTCAACCAGTCCAAGCCAAGTTTTTGTTCCACTCAAGCATCCTTTCATCTTTTCTCATCTAAATCAACCATCATAACCATCTATTCCCTTCTCCCTTGTAGGATTTTTTCATGTATGATTATTTTAATTTATCTTAATCCTTAATAATGCAACTATCTAACTTCAGAATAACCCGATAAAATCAATTAAATGTTTACGTTTAAACAAGACATAACCATAAGACAAGATGTACACTCGAGCAGTAAATTAAAAGCGAATGTTTATTTTAAAAAGGAAAAAGTATACTTAACAATACAAATAGAGTTACAGCTTCAAACGAGTAATCAGGTCGCTGAAGAGTATGGTTGTCCTCCTGTTCCTTTGTTGACAGCAATCCTTTCAAATTCTGCCTCAGGAACACATAGTACGTGACTAGCTAGCAAAGATGTTGTTCAAAGCCTTTAGTTTTATCCCCTAAATTATCAATACTTCATCTTAGAGCATGTCTGTGTAATTTCATAATTGGTTAATTTAAATGTATTTTTTAATGGGAGTTTGAGTACCTACATACATCATCTCTTGAAAGGACAATGTTTCTTCTGCAGTGTCTTTTGTTATCTGACTTCGCAGTTGTCTGTTGTCCATTTGGTCATGGCTTTTGCTGAGCATAGCACAACATATCTAATTGATACTCATCAAAAGCAGACATATTAAAATAGCATTTAAACATAAACTTTTAAATCCAGCTTTAACATAACTACTTGATTAATTACTATTGCTTCAATTACAATTTAATTGAGAGACACTATTTGGTCAATCATCTGTTTCTGGCTGGTTCCTAATTATGTAATTACCCTTAATTAATACACATGAATGATAATAAAGTACATAATACAAAATGGCTTCTTATCTCAGTGTTAGTACAAAATGGCGTTTGACCTTGTTAGCTTGTTACAATGAATGTAACATGAAATTAATCTAAAAATGATTGAGTCTCACTAAAATCTAGTAGCCCAGGCTTACTTACAACCTCATATGCTTGTCTAATTTCCCCTTAAATGGAACGATAATATTTGCTTCAATGACTCCCCTTGGTAGCGAGTTCCATATTCTTACCACTCTTTAGATGAAGAAGTTTCTTCTGAATTCCAGATTGGAATTTTTGGTGACTATCTTAGATTGATGGCCTCTTGCTATGCTGTTCCACACAGGAGGAAACATACTCTCTGTATCCATTCTGTAAGTGAATGTGGTGTACGTGTTTATTATCTTAATTTACTACATTTATCCTTTACAGTCATAAACATCCATGAAAGGAGCTTTTCAAGGCTTCATACTGCTGGTTAGGCCTCCCTTGCAACCTATTAGAAAATCATGGGTGCATTGTTCAGTTTTCCTCCTAGTATGGAAAAAGAAAATCATGGAGCTGAATTTTGAGGTCGGCGGGCGGGCACAGTCAGTGGACCCAGGGGTGGCCGGGAAACGGCCTGCTGCCTGCGATTGGCCCCCGACCGCAATTTCATGCTGGCAGGCCAGTTCAGGCCTGCGCAGTGTGAAACGTGGCTCCTCACTGGCCAGGAAGGGGCGGGCGGGGGTGGGTGCCTGTTTAAAAATGGCCCAGGCAGCCACTTGAAGGCTGCCATGGAAGAACATCCCCTCTGCGTTGTCAATATTGAAGTTATGGAGTCGAGTGCGGCTGGACACGGCAGAGGGAGGGTAGGTCGGGTGGACACTCGGTCCCCCGCTTTTCAGATGCCTCACGGTCCTCCTGGAGAAGGTGGCTGCCAGGAGGGACACCCCTGTCCCCAGAGGTGGGAGGAAGAAGCCACCGCACCTCGCACACACATCATGGGAGGAGTTTGTAGTGCTGGTTAGCAACCATGACATGTTGCGGCGCATAAGGATGCAGTGCCAGAAGGGGTTCAATGACCTCCTGCCTTCAGGAAGGGTGAGTACCATGTTGGCATGGGTCAGTGTGCGGAAGTGTTCAGGTGTAGTGGTCCTCCCCTGGACCTCAGGGGCACTAGAGTCTGAGCGCCAACTGTTAGTGACGCTGGAGCTGGCCAAGGGGGTGTGCCCTGGCTGCTTGGACTGAGTGCCTTGCAGCTCAAGGGCCACAACTCGGATGTGCCCTGCAATGTTTTCTTCAGCTGGGGTTGGCCAGGCTGCAATGACGCTGCAGGTAGAGAGTGGACTAACCAATACTCCTCTGTCCTTTCAGGAGAAGACAAGCCATAACCAATTGGAGTGGTCATGGACAGGTGGAGGCCAAACGAAGGTAAGAGCACAGTGCACAGAGGTGAGAGTTTTGGATTGTGCAACCATTCTAGTGCAGACTCTTCATTGATGGGAGCCTCAAACTTGGAGTCCCCATCGATCATTGAAAGATGATGGCACCATGATGCAGATCTCCATTGTCTCACCAGGGTGCCTGGCATGCACAGTGACAGTGTGATGACTTAGCTAATGACTTGTCCTTGTTCTCCCTTTTAGATTCACCAGCACGCACTCACTCTCTGGACCCTGAAGGGCCACACCTGACACCGGAGGACCACTGGGCTTCATTTGCATCTGCGTCACACCCGTCTCTGAACCAGGCACCAGCGCAGATACCAGCACTTCAGTGGGCATTAGATTGGTGGCTAGAATTTCGGTGCGCATTGATGCACATTCGGTGCACTTCATGCTCACTTGAGGTGCAGGCAGAGGCAGAGAGTGCCCAGGGCGCCGGCAGTCAGGGGACTGCTGGGGAACAGGACGATAATCAGCCGAAGGCAGATGATGAATCCCTGGAGTCATCCATTAGGCAGCAGATGCTGGAAGTCCAGCGGGATGTGTGAGAGGATCTGGCAGAGATCCATAAGGATCTGTGTGCCAGGGTCTCCGTTATGGAGGAGTCCATGCGGAACATGAGCACTGCGTTGACCGTCAAGGCTGAGCGCACTGCCTCCCCCATTGAGCGAGTGGCTCCAGGGACTGAATCAGGGGTTCATGAGGTTGCACTTGGACCTGCAAGCCCTCACACTGAGCTCAGGTGGCCAGTGCCAGTGTGGGAGATGGATGAGGTACCCAGGCTCACCAGGGTGCCTGGCATGCACAGTGACAAAGTGATGACTTTAGCTAATGACGTGTCCTTGTTCTCCCTTTAGATTCGCCAGCATGCACTCACTCTCTGGACCACAAAGGGCCACCCCTGACGCCGGAGGACCACTGGGCTTCATTTGTGCCTACGTCACACTGCTCTCTGAACCAGGCACCAGCGCAGATACCAGGCTAGGTGCCTGTCCATCAATGGTGAGCAGAGAAGTCCAGAGCAACCTCACATTGGCACACGACCTGCTTGTCGTCTCTGTGGGCTCCTCTCAGGGCGCTTTGGATGAAGACAGCAGTTCCTCCGCCTCTCCACCGGTGACTGTCGCACCTGATGAGGCTGCGATGACTGAGGAGATGCCAGCCGTGGCACTGGCCTATTCCTCCCAGGTGGGACTAGCACAGGCTCCACAGGCCAGAGGACAACCGCCAAAGTCATCAAGACCATCAAGACAGCAGACTGTCTCCACTGCCGGTGCCAGCGAGAGGCGGGGTGGGGGTGGGGGGGGTGCGGGTGGTGCACCAAGACATAGCATTATGAAACTTAAGTTAAAGGCACCATGAGCACAAGAGGGACAGTTCACGGGTAATTTTCTGTTAATTTATTTTTGCTTTATATGTCTGCTGGTGTGGACATTAACACCACTCAACACCAATGATAATGTCATTATGCTTTCAATGTGACAATAACATTAAATTTGCTTTGGTTCTGATGGTCTGAGTGTGCTTTGCCTTTTTTCTTTCTGGTGCAGGGCACACCAGTATGTAATGCTGGACGTGAGTGGCTCGGTACTTTATTGCACAGGCACTGAGTGGACTTTGGGCGCATGTGAAAGAGTCACTTCAGATATCCGGGATGCAATCGGCTGCCCTGGCATGAGGTAGAAGCATATCTTTAGTAGCCTAGCTGAAGGCATTCCTGGTGTCCCTGCCTCCCTGGAGGTTACAGAGGCCTGCCTCCATGCCCTCAGCATTCTCCTCACCGTGCTCCTCTTCTAACTCATCGCTGGATTCATCCTCTGTGGCCTGTGCAGCTGCGTCAAGATCCTCTTCCTCCTCCAGTGGGTCCCCCCTTGCAAGTGCCAGATTTTGGAGAGTGCAGCATGCAACCACTATCAATGACACCCGCTCTGGGGGGTATTGTAGTGCGCACCCTGAACAGTCCAGGCATCAGAAACACATCTTGAGAAGACCTATGGTCCTCTCTACCACCGCCCTTGTGGAGGCATGTCTCGTATTGTAACGCTGCTCTGACTCTGTTCTTGGGTGGCAGAGAGACATCATGTGCCACCTCTTCAACGGATAGCCCTTGCCACCCAGCAGCCATCCATCCAGTCGGGCTGGAGCACTGAAGAGCCTTAGCACCTAGGAGCGTCTCAGGATGTAAGCGTCATGGGAGCTGCCAGGGTACCTTGCACAGACATGCAGAATCTGCATCCTGTGGTCACACACTATCTGCATGTTCATGGAGTGGACGTCCTTCCTGTTGACGAAGGCACCCGGCTGACCCACTGGCGCCTTGATAGCCACATGTGTGCAGCCAATTGTACCCTGGACGTGGGGGAACCCAGCAATCGCAGCAAACCCTCTGGCTCGCTCAGCCTGGCTGGCCTCGTCCGTACAATAAAGATTAAAGGTCAGTACCCGCCTGAACAGAGCTTCTGTCACCAGCTTGACCCAACTGTGAACAGCTGATTGGGAGACTCCACACAGATCCACCACTGACCCCTGGAAAGAGCCGAAGGCATAGAAGTTGAGGGCCACTCTGACCTTCAGAGCCACAGGCATGAGTTGTCCACCTACACAGTCGGAGCTGATGTCAGGCCCAATCATCTGACAAATGAAAGTCACGGTCCCCCTTGAGAGGTGGAGCCTCCTTTGGCATTGTACATCAGACATATTGAGATAGCTGCAACGCCGCCTGTAAACCCTGGCAGAAGGATAGTGGCATCTTCTGCAGCCCCTTCTGCCTTGGACTGCCAGCTGGCCCTGCACCACATGCCAGCGCTTCTCCTTCCACAGGTCCCTTCCCTGAATGCTGAATTGGGACACGTGGCCTCCTCTCCCTTCTGCCCCTCTCTTCCTCCTTAGGGAAGGTGCCACCAGCGGAGACCACAATCCCCATTATAAGGTTAACAGAAGGTTGTCTGATACCTGGAAGGCTCCACATAGTCTGAACCTCCGGAGGCCTTGCAGACACCAATAAGTCCTGAAATGAAGCCTGGAAATGCTAAGAATGAAGCCCCGAACAGAGATGAAGCTGCCAAGTGCCAATAAGCAACCAGCTGCAAACTATCTCCAAAACTCCTCACTACTCACACTGGCAATGCTGCTGACTCTTTTTACCCCGCCCTTGATTGAGGTTTTTGAAATTGTCGGCTGCCTGCCTGCTTGTTTTGCTCGTGCGACGAGTGCAAAATCACACAGGCAACATAAAATTCAGCTTAATTGCCTTTTTAATGGCCTTAACTAGCTTTGTAATTGATGGCGGGTGCAGCTCCAACTCCTGCTCGTGCCCACCGAGTGAAATATCGCGCGATTGCGTTATGACGTCGGGACGCTCACCCAATGTCATCACGCGCTATTTTACGCTCAAGCATGTCGGGCACGTGCCCACACACCAAGCGAAAAATTCTGGCCATGTTCAAAGCATTTGTGGGCATAGCACTCATGATTTTCCAATAATTCAGTCAGTGTGTGTGTGTGAAGCCTCTTTAATGTTGTGAAGTCTCAGAAAATTCCACCCCTTTATGTCCCTCATGAAGGTGCCTTAGTCCTATTTGCTTCCTTAGCTAAAAAAGTAACAATGGCCAGCCATCTCTACAGGCTTTGAAATGTCCACTTTCCTGTATCTGTGACCTCCCTTAATGTATCCAGACCAGTGTCAGGACCCTCCCATTGTTCAAGTTCCTCGGGGTTCACAATGGGAGAAAGTTAACTTTGTAGGAATGGAGGATTGGGGAAATAAGAGGAGGGCAGACTGTCTTAGGCATTGTGCCTGATCAAGTTGACGATGCGCTTGTATGTTTTGCATTAATGCAATACCAAAATTGATATATGTGAATATGTACTCAAAATTTTCCATTTTCCCTCTTCACAGAACAAGGAGAACCAACTGGTCAACAGTATGCACCTGAAGGGCATCAATCACCAGCTCGCCAACTTGAAGCAAGCATCAGGACAGATATAGACACTTTGCAACATTTGTATAGTGATGTGAATAAGGAAGCACACAGTGAAGGACAGGGTGCCGATGTTGGAGGTGGGCTTTGCTAAGTGTTTTGGAAGTGTGAGGCTGAGTGTGTGTTACATACCCCTGCTAAGTTGCCTTATGTTACTGACAGTAAAGATTTGCTATCCAACAGGAATGAGAATACTTGGACCGTTTTGAGCAGTCAGTTGCTTCTGTATATGCCATACAGAAAGCAGTAGTAAATGCTATGAATAGATAGCACCAAACAGGCAAGGACTACTTCATCTTGCTTGGTAACTATTTAGAGACAGCAATAGCGGAAGGGGTCAGAGATATTATAATTGTTACCTGTTCAGAGAGATTAGTGGACATTGTGAGGACATGCCCTCCAGCATTAGCATGGGTAGAATTTCCCCCCCCTCCACCCAGTCGGGGGGGTTATGCTGGGGCAGGGGCAGGCGCAGGTGGGCGCGGACCTGATCGGCGCCACCGATTGGGTCTGCACTGCCATTTTACGTGTGCTCCCTGTGCGGTCGGGGTAGGGGGTGGGGGGGTTCCCTGAGTCAGGCACAGAGATGCCTCAAGGAGATTAGTTTCAAGCTTTAACAGTTCAATAAAGTGTTGGAAAAATTTTTGTGACATGTCCCCTCATGTGAAACTGTCACATGAGCTGGGACATGTGCATTAATTTCAATAAAAATTTTTGAGAAAATTTAAAATCATTCAAGAAACCTCAACCTGCCCATGGATGAGGTTCCATGAAAAATGCGAAGGCTGTCTGGGCTCTTTGCCTGCCCGCCAACCTTAAGGTTGGACAGGCAGCTCCATTAATTATTTTAATTATTAGTTAAATGGCCTTAATAGACCTTTGACAGTTCCGCAAGCACACAGACAACTCGGCTACGCGCCCGCCATACTGAAAATCTAAATGACGTGCGGTGATGTCAGGACGCACACCTGATGTCACCCCGCATCATTTTATGCCTCGGCAAGCAGGCCCCGCCCCCTGCTCGCCGAGCCGAAGATTCTCCCCTATGTGTAGCAAAGCACATGAACAGTTAGGCACCACTCATGTTTCTAGTAAGTCTCCACCATCATATAGCATTGCATAAGTAACAGTGGGCTCTGTCTCTAGTATATCTACAAGGTGCACTGCAGCGACTTGTCAAGGCTCCTTCGACAGCATTTTTCAAACCCACAATCTCCACCACCTAGAAGAACAAGGACAGCAGATGTGTGGGAACACCACCATCTGCAAGTTTGCCTCCAAATCACACACCATCCTGATGTTGGAACTATATTGTCGTTTCTTTACTGTCACTCAGTCACATAAATAGACTTAGACCACACACCCAGAATTGGAGGACAATAGTTTAAAAATTGGAAGTTTTAATAAAGAGATTAGGAAAAAATTTTATGACAAATATAATAAACTCCTGAAGAAAGTAATTGAAGCGGAATAGATTCCCTATCTTTCGAAAAAAGTTGAATAAATATAGGGTTGCTGAAAGGATTCATAAGAAAACTCAAATACCCCATTGACCTGCTGATTCCTTTGCTGCTGCGGGAAGGGAGGGAAGGTGAATGCTGTGTGTGGAAGGGAATCAGATAAAGATAGAGATGGAGGATGAATGATATGTTGGTGTTTTTCTCTTTACAAAGTATGGAGGTGACTTACCCGGTCCTGCAGCTGGGTTAATAGACCAAATACAGGAAAATTAGGCGGGTTGGTGTATATACTTTTGAGAGTGTCTTTCCATCCACTGATGTTATCTGAACTTCATGAAGGTGCCTTAATCCTATAGGCTTCCTTAAAAACACCTTAGATTTGGCATCAGTAGTGTACAGATAAGAGGTGCAAACTCACCTGCTATCACTCTGTGATTGTGTGCATTAGGGATGTAATTGATGTGTATGGCTAATATTTCCTGGCCCTCTTCTACTACTTGCAGAATCCAAATGTCTGCTTATTCTGCTATAATGTGAATGGACCACTTAAATATTGCAGTTAATGTCACTTCTGCATGGTGTTTCAGCACAGTCAAAGGTTCTAGCCAGTCATGCTTTGTTAGGCAAGTACACCCAACTGTTACCGAAACAGTTCTGGGTGTCAGGATATATTGTGCTCACAAATTATGCTGAATGAAGGTTAACAAGTAAAACTAATAGCTGGAACGCAGAACTTCTCATTAAATTCTAACTAATGAAGATATTCCTCCTTCTATCTAACTAGCATATTAATCAATAGGATATGAAGAGCTTGTGCCAGGTGCACAACATGAAACAAAGACTGCATCTTTTACAGAGCAGCTTGAACCTCCTGCATCAGGGAATACCGTCTTAATCATTTAGGATAAAATTAATATTGTCCCATGAGATATCTACTGAAAATACTGGAGTATTTACAGATCTCCATCACTGTTGATGTCTGTGCAGTTTAATTTTGTAAAATGCTGAGTTCTATTTCCACATGGTGCAGTCCTGATTCTGTAGCATAATGACATCTGCCTGATTTGTAATCCTGTTTGTCCTTTACCCTAAACAGTGCCGACTCTTCACACTAACTTGGGCACACCACCTTCCCATTCAGGCTTGTTTGAGAGGGCAAACTGACTTGAAGTACAATTGCTGATTTAAAACTAATAGTGCAACTTTTGAGCAGTATTGAGTGGCTTTCTGTACGCTGACACTAGTTTCAAACTTCCGTTTGGCTTCACAGCCTATTACAACTGTGCTGGGAATTCTTGAGAATTTTTTTATTTCCAATCTGGTCTGCTCTCAAACTAAGTTGAAACGTGTTCAGTTCCATTTCACGCAGCCACCCTTTGCTATATATCTCTTCAGAAGGAACAAACAATGTAAGATATGTAGTTTTCAGATTTCTTGTTTTAATTCTGGGTTCCTAATAACCTCATAATTAAGATGTTCACAACCCTGACCTAATTGTAATCTTATGCTATTAAACTGCTGTTACAAATGTTATAATCCTGGACTAGATCCCCAAGTTTTTGGTAAGATCCGATTAGGGACCAATAATGTTATGTTTAAACTAGACAAAGTTTGAGATTCAAGACACCTGCTAAGAAAATAAAGCCACAAAATTCCACGGGGTTTGAACAAACAAAAATAAACTTTACCGCCCAAGGTCAGAAAGATAAAACCATTTACAATATCTATTTTATACTCTAACATTCAGGGTTAATATGAGGTACATGTGAATTAACAGGCAACCTGTAACTGAACACACCACACTGCACAATTAATGACAGATGTGACTAAGGTAGGTTCCACAGGTTTCCCAACAGCCCATCCAGACATCAGTAAACACTGTGAGCAGAAATTTCTGGGTGACGTGCGGGTGGCGGGCCCCACACGTCAGCACTTAAAATGGCACACGCTGACATCGGGCGAGTGTCCCGACATCATCGCGCACCATCACGATATTTAGCTGGGCGGGCGCGCGATGAAGTGCGACGCGTGCCCGGCATTAATAAAGGGCTTGTTAAGGCCCTTAACTCGGCAATCGATGCTGATTTTGAGGAGCCTGTGCGATCTTCGCCTCGGCGCATGGGCACAACGAGCAGGCGGGTAAGTGACTTTTCAACAAAATTCATCCACGGGCGGGATATGTGTGCTCAGTGGAGCTGTCAATGTTTTATGTGAGGTATTTATTGCAGAAAGTGTTTTAAACTTGCCTGTGTGATTGTTAGCAGTTCAGATTGATTTCCAACAGCTTTCTCTGTACTTTGAAGCTTCAGCTCACCAGTCTGCAGACAGTAATCTTTGTCGGGCCTGCAGCTTTCCGGAGGCCTCCATTTAGCCTGGGTGTGGGTTCTGTCATCTCCACTGGAGGCAGCTCCTCTGAGGACGAAGTGAGGGCTAGTATAAGGAGGAGGCCAGGATTGGACAATCAGCCTTCAGGGCAGCCACCTTTGGGAGGCCAGGCGCAGGCACAAGGGGCGCAGAGCCAAGAGGTATTCCAAGGTGGAAGGGGCCACAGAAGACGCCGCTATCCTGCTGCCAGGGTATACAGGCAGCGAAGCAGCTACCTCAATATGACTGAGGTGCAGTGCCGAAGGAGGCTCCGACTGTGAAGGGAAACAGTCAACCACATCTGTCAAATGGTTGGCCCTGAGATATCTCCTCACTGTGTGGACAGACACCCCATGCCAGCAGCTCTGAAGGTCACAGTTGCCCTCCACTTCCATGCATCTGGCTCCTTCCAGGGCTCATTGGGTGATCTTTGCGGTGTCGCCCAATCAGCTGTCCACACTTGTGTGAAGCAGGTTACAGATGCTCTGTTCAGATGTGCATTGACCTTCATCCATTTCCGCTGCAACCAGGCAAGTCAGGCACAGCAAGCCAGAGGCCACTGCTGGCTTCCCCCGTGTCCAGGGTGTTATAGACTGCACACATGTGGCCATCAAGGCGCCAGCAGGTGAGCTCGGTGCCTTCGGCAACAGGAAGGGCTTCCACTCCATGAACGTGCAGATAGTGTGTGATCACAGGATGCAGATTCTGCACGTTTGTGCAAGGTACCCAGGCAACTCCACGACGCCTACATCCTCAGACACTCCCAGGTGCCGGGGCTCTTCAGTGCTCTGACTCGGCTGGATAGATAGCTGGTGGGTGACAAGGGCTATCCCCTGTGAAGGTGGCTCATGACGCCCCTCCGCTATCCAAGAACAAAAGCTGAGGAGCGCTACAATAGGAGCCAGGGCTCCACAAGGGCTGTGGTGGAGAGAGCCATCGGTCTTCTCAAGATGTGCTTCCGATGCCTGGACCGCTCAGGGGGTGCACTCCAGTACCCTCCAGATCGGGTCTCTGTGATAGTGGTAGCATGCTGCGCTCTGCACAATCTTGCGCTGGAAAAGGGGGACGCAGTTGACGATGAAGACCTTGACGCAGTGGATGCGGCTGCACACCATGAATCCAGCAGTGGCTCAGAGGATGAGGAAGCACAGGGAAATGATGAGGGGCAGCGCGCCGATCCCCAACTACACCAAGGAGGCAGGGACATCCAGGACACTTTAATCCAATGAACCTTCAGCTAGCTCCACACAAATGGATCTGCAGGACCATCATTGTCTGGCGCTTCCATACGCGGCACTTAAGTGCTCCATCTTCCACTTCATCAGCTGCAACTAAGGGCTTAGTATATAAACATCAATGTCCACTCAAACACTCATGATATGTCTGTGAACTCATGAAACAGACAAATGCAGCACAAAGGAGACACCCTCAGCCATGGTAACAAATATGGACTTTATTCCCATCCATCAGATGGTGCCACCAAAAACATAACAAAACATTGCTCCGACGTTGACAAAAATAAATTCCCTAATCTAGGGCCAACAGAAAAGCACCAGTGACAAACCCGTGGAGTGCCTAATGTGCCTTATGCTTATGTTTGCGGGTGCCTCATCTTGGTGCCGTCCCATCGCTCGGAGCGGCTTGTGAGACAGCCTGCTGACTCTGCTGTCCTGTTGGCCTCGATGACCTTGGTGGACGTTCTCCGGCCCGTGGAGCCTGTGCTGGCCCCACCTGGGAGGGAGTGGCCAGTTCCAGAGCTGGCGCCTCCCCAGTTGTCGCAGCCTCAACAGATGCAACGGTCACTGGCAGAGGGGCGGGGGAGCTGCTGCCCTCATCCGGAGCGCCCTGAGAGGAGCTCGCAGAGACGACAGGCAGCTGCTGCGCCGAAGTGAGATAACTTTGGTCCTCCCTGCTCACCACAGATGGATGATCACCGAGCTGGGATACTTGGTGCACAGAACATCTCCCACGTTGCCAATGACCACCTGTGCCCATTAGCGCTGTGAGGGCTTGCAGGTCCGAGCGTAACCCCATCAGATGCTGATCAATCCATTGGAAGCCTCTCTCCATGAGAATCGCCAATCTCTTAATGGAGGAAGCCTGACGCTCTGTCCTGAGGTTCATGCCATCACTGACACTCTGCCTGGATTCCTCCACCACAGAGACCAAGTGAAGCACACTCTCATGCAACACTGCCAGATGCTCCCGCGCACCCGGCCGCTTGTCCTGCAGCTGCTGCATGGTGGACATCTCCAGAGGCACATCATCATGGCCCAACTCAGCATGTGCCTGGTCGCCTGCAGTCCTCCGGCTGATGGCACCATCGGCACTCTCTGTCCATGCCATCTCCTCCAGCAATTGTGAAGTGCCCTCTCCGCTGTGCTTCGGGACACTAGCCGACGTTATATTCCCCACCGATATGGTAGTGGCTGCGCTGGTGCCTGGCTCATTGAAATGATGTGATGTTCATGCCAATTGACGCCCCTCAGGTGTGGAAGGGGGACTCTGGATGTCCTCCAGGCGGCCATGCGGTGGTGATGCTAAAATTAACAACAAGGACAGTGAATCAGTTAGCATTCAGTCAGTAACACAATTCAACCCTTTCCCCCCACAAAGCTCATAATGTGCTCAACCTTCAAGAGCCTAAGGAGACGAACATTGGTGGGGTGATAAATAGTCAAGAGGAGGCCCAAACATTACACGCGCATATAGACAGGCTGGTCAGATGGCCTAAGGAATGCCACATGGAATGTTATGTGGATGAGTGTGAGGTTATACACTTGTGCAAGACAAATAAGGTATGGGAATACATGAGTAATGGTAGGACCGTGGGAAGTCACGACGATTATAGGGACCTTGCTGGGCAGACCCGTTAAGGAAGCAGAACAGGAACATAAAGCGTTTAACAAGGTAAAAGCCAAACTTGCCTTTATTAGCCAAGGAATAGAATGTAGGAAAAGGGAGGTCGTGTTGCAAATGCAGAAAACGCTGTCGAGGCCACAGCTATACTTCTGCATTCAGTTGTGACCTGCGCTTCATGGGAGGGATGGCATTGGAGTGGAGAGAGTGCAGAGGTTCCTGACCAGGATGCATGCTGACCTGCAGAGTTGGAGTTATGAGAAAACATTGCATACACTTGTGACATTTGCCATGGAGCACAGGAGATTGACAGGTCACATTATTGACCTTCATACTGTTATGGGGGGCATAGACCGGGTGGACAGAAGGCAACATTTCCCCTTGGCGGAGAGATGACTAACATGGTGGCATTTATTTAAGTTGAGTGCCATGAGGTTGACAGGTGAGGTGCTGAGGAGCTTTTGGACAGAGTAATGTGGGACGCACTGGCTGAAAGGGTAGTGGAGGTAGAAACCTTCCTAAGATGCAATAAGTCTTTGGATGTGCAGCAGCGATGCCATGGCATGTTAGGCCATGGGGATAGTGGTCAGAAATGGGATAAGGTGACTTTGGAAGGTGCTAGAGACTCACATCCTCAAGGGGCCGAGGGACCTTTGTGTATGACCCACACGTCTGACTGTATCAGTCTGTGAATGAGCAGTGTTGCTTCATTAACGATTGCAGGAATCATCAGTGCTTTGGATGGTGGGAAGACAGAGTGGATGGAACTGTGGGCCTCAAATACCTGGCCACTGCACCCCAGCCTCACTGACACCTGCCGACCTGGCTGCTTGCCTCCTTTCTAGCTCCATGGCCTGTTCTTTGAAGTGGGTTAGTGTGTGCAGCATGGCCTGGCCACCACCAGTGTGCAAATTCTCTTGGGTGTTGTGCGCAGTTTCTGCCTGCAGAACAGAGAACACCATTTATTGGGGCTGATCATGTACTCTGCACGCGCACGCCGCACCCCAACCATAGTGGCCCATCTGAGGCCTCCAGCGGCTCCTGTCCACACTACTGGTGATCAGTCACCAGAAGATAGTACAGCTGCTCCCAACCGGCCACCTTGGACACATTCGGCATCCATCACTTTGAATAACGCACGGGTCTTAACGCCCATGGTAAGGAGGTGCAACTAGGTGTGGTGACGAGGCCAGCAGATGGCTCTTGGCCACGACACCTTGAGGCTCCCCTTCCACCATCTCATCACCATCAATAAGACATGTGTTGGAGTTCTGAGTATGTGTCTAGCTGCCTCCCCTGCAGATTGCCCCCAGACTACTCAAATGCGACAAACACCAACATATGCTGTGGGGAGAACCCATCTTCTCCTCAACCACTAAGGCTGATGTAAGCATGGTCACTCTCTGTTTGCCCACCCAGCGTGCGCCAAATGCCCAATGCAGTAAAGACACTTTGACGTGGGGGGGCGGGCCTCAAAGGCTAAGGCTACCTGATGGGTTAAATGGCCAAGGCCAACATGGTGCTCACCCTTGCAGAGCGCAGCAAATCATTGAAGCGCTTGCGACACTGGGTCCCTGTTCGATGGACAGCATTTAGGGAGCTGACCACCTCCGCCAGCTCCTGACCTATTCCAGTACTTGAGCACAAAAGTCAGGGCTGACACTCCAGTGCAGCACAGAGGAGTACTGCACTGTCAGTGGTGCTTCTTTTGGATGAGACTTTAAACCAAGGCCCCATTTGCCTGCTTAGGTGGATGCAGAACATCGTATGGCACCATTTCAAAGAAGAGCAGGGAGTTATCCCTATTTTCCTGGTGAGTATTTATCCCTGAATCAACATCACAAAAAACAGTCACATTGCTGTTTGTGGGAGCTTGCTGAGCACATATTGGCTGCTCTGTTTCCTACATTAGAACAGTAATTACACTTCAATAAGTACTTCATTGGCTGTAAAGTGCTTTGAGACATCCAGTGGTCATGAAAAGAGCTACATAAATGCAAACCCTTTTATTCTTTTATTTCTCTAACTACCTCTCTCTATTTCTTCATATTTCCTGACTGGACAAATGTGTCTGCCATATTTAACTCATTATCCATCCAAATCCATAGGGAGGATTTAGCTATTAATTGTGAGAAGTGTGAGACAGCTCAGAGTAGGGTGAATAAGAAACTGCATTTCACAGATTGAATTTGTATTATTCCAAAACACAAATAAAAATGCTTAAAGCCAATGTAGTAAAAAGGAATTTAACTTATTAAGCTCCAATTTTAACTCTGGGTGCCTTTGGGTTGAGTGGAGTGCAGGGATGGGAGTCGTTTTGACTTCTGGGCCTTATTTAATTTTGTTTGCACTGTCTCAAGCCCGAAGCCAGCAAAAATTAAGTAGATGTCAGTGGGCCGGAACCGAGAGTGGGAGACCAAGACCATAGGGGCCCAAGGGAACATTCCTTGGCATAAGGCTAGAGCTTGGTGGGGAGGGAAGAGCTACCGGCGTTGGAAAGGAGATGGAAGGCTGGGTTTGAGAAGGCCCAAGGATTCTGCTTCAACTTCTTCCTGCTCCAAAGGAATCCTCACACATTTTAAAAGTATCTATTTACTTTAACCTCTTCTCACCACTCTGCTGCCTCCTGCTAGATGATACAGATGAATTTGGTACCGCGTGCAGGCTTCCCTCAATTTTAAGCTAAATTTTGTTTGGATTTAATAACATCATTGGTTCTTGATGTTCATACCTTCAGTAGATCTCCACTTACCTGTAGTAAGTGGACTGCACAAAATGGTGGACATAGGGCTTGTGGGAGGCAGTGGCACAGGAACACTGCAGGAATGAAGCCTTCCACCTCATGGTCATCATACATGCCCTCTCCCATCATCCACACTATTCCCGCTAGGGCAGCTATTTTTAAGTTGTGTTGTTTTCTGAGTTTCTTTATTTATTGATGCTATATCAACTTGTTTGAAGATATTTGCCTGCTTTTCCATGTTAATGTATATGTAAGGCACTTCATTGCTACAGCACGGTATCCTATAATTTAATAACAATTCTGCACCGAAGTCAGTTTCATCCTGCACAGGGTATAGAATGAATTGGGGGCAAGCTGATTTGTTACTAAAGCGATAATTCTGTGATACAGGACTCCCAGTGATGACTGGCACTCCCAGTAAGCACATCACAGGAAATCGCAAGCATGTAGCCCATGATTTTCCATCCATTAAAGTTTCTAATGCTTCTAATTTCCCAAGGTGTTACCTGCAAATGCCACTCTCCACTAGGAAGAGCAGATCATAAAATCACCTCTTAAACCTATTCTGCTGGAGGGTATTTGATAATAGGCTTCCTTTCAAATGGACAGGTACAAAAGTACCCTGCTACCATAGGTGTTGGCATATAAGTTGACCTCTGAAGCCTTGAAAAATCCCTCCAAAGAGGGAGGTTGACTTATATGCCGAGTATAAGCATAAAACGCTGGTTTGGGTGTGGGTAATCACCATTTTGAAATGTCATCTGCTTCCAATGCAAAGAATGGGCATTTCTTAAACTCTTGGGTACCTTTGCAACAGCCCGTATCGCCTGCTTGAACCCTTTTGTCCAATTATAAAGCACCAGTAAGTGAAACATGCATTTTTGAGGAGAAGAATTGAGCTGACTATTAATGAGAGTATAGCATGTTGTGGCTGAAAAGGGGGATCAATTTATATACCAAGCATATGCAGAAACATGATTTTGGGGCTGAGGGTCCCTTTTACAGAGGGTCAACTTATACGCTGCGATTTATTGTATACATTGCTGTGGGACTACAAATCACAGTTCAAATTGATTCAGTTAAAATCATGAACAATATCTAGGTCAGCTTCACAAGGTTGATGGAACCTACTTAAATCACACTGGGATAATAACAGGCACAGATAAAAATAAGGATGTGCAACAGTCAGTCAGTACAAAGCAGTCTCCACCCTCCCAGGTGTAGCAAATTGTTGAATTCCTGTGAGATTTTGAGACATAATGACTAAGTTATTTTTTAAAAATCAAAATAAAGGTAATTATATGGTCTTGATCTCCCAAACATACGCACACATATATTGATCCAGAATTTTAGTGAAAAAGATAATGGCAGGTTAAATGCACACATGTCCTCGTGCGTAAATCACCCAGCAGTTTGTGGTGAGGAAAAAATACAGTGCAAATTCCAAATCACCTCAAATTGCTGGATGATTTGCACTGCTATGCCATTAGCCTTACAAAAACCAGAGCTCATTTTCAGCCTGCTTGTCTGTTTCAAGAAATTGCTATATGTGCATTGTAAAAACAAGTTAAACTTGTTGCAGAAATTTAGGACTGGCATTAACTGATGTAAGGTCGCAAGATGCCTGACGCCAAAAAATTCTGGGCCATTATTACTCATTCCTAAAGGTAAGTATCATGGGACATAATTTACATGACAGGACACCTAATGTTATCTGCTGTTAGTTAAACTTGCCCTTGCACCTTTCGATTTTTATCTTTTTTGCATGGCAAGTTGCTGCATGTACGAACGGATAGCAATGCAGCAAAGGAAACTGGCCATCTGGGAGCTAAGTGAACATGGTAAGCAATTTAACCAATCAGATTGTAGGATTCTGAAATGAAGAGCACTCAGACTGAGAAGGAAGTGTAAATTAGAGCGGCTGAATTTAATCTCAAATCAAGAGAATGAAGAGAGGGAAAGAGAGATTGGATTAGAAGAGCAAGAAAGAAAAGCTTTTAAAAAAATACATTTTACATTGTTAAAATTTCTAACAAGAATGGACTCCGCACTTGTAATAGTTAATTTTCAGTGCAATTAAGGTTGATTGGTATCAATTAACACATCAAATTGGTAAAAAGCACTTGAACTAAAATGGACAAGACCTAACTTTCTGCAGCAAGCTTAGTTTGTATCTATTGCACAAATATAGGAAATTAATGCCATTTCACCGTGAACCAGACAATGAGAAGCTATTTTCAGGAAGCTAACAGCACAGCGGCACAACCTGGACAACAGCTTTTGTTCTGTCCTTGTCTGAAATTACCATAGCATTGTACATAAATAATAGTGAGCACTATTAGTCTCGCCATTATTTTGAAAGCAAATTATGGATCCATATTACTCCAATTTGAGTAATGTAGAATAAAATTTCAATGCATCTCCTATGGCATACCACTCCTCCATCACCCCCTACTCCTCAACCCCCACTTATGGCACCTCCCCATGCCCACGCAGAAGATGCAACACCTGCCCCTTCACTTCCTCTCTCCTCACCGTCCAAGGGCCCAAACACTCCTTTCAAGTGAAGCAGCATTTCGCTTGCATTTCCCCTAACTTAGTCTACTGCATTCGTTGCTCCCAATGCGGTCTCCTCTACATTGGAGAGACCAAACGCAAACTGGGCGACCGTTTTGCGGAACACCTGCGGTCTGTCCGCAAGAAAGACCCAAACCTCCCTGTTGCTTGCCATTTTAACACTCCACCCTGTTCTCTTGCCCACATGTCTGTCCTTGGCTTGCTGCATTGTTCCAGTGAAGCCCAACGCAAACTGGAGGAACAGCACCTCATCTTCCGACTAGGCACTTTACAGCCTTCCGGGCTGAATATTGAATTCAACAACTTTAGATCTTAAACTCCCCCTACCCCCATCCCCACCCCGTTTCTCACCCCCCCCACCCCCTTTTTTTTCAATAATTTATATAGATTTTTCTTTTCCCACCTATTTCCATTATTTTTAAATCTAAAACTAAAACCTTGTTAGTCTTTCCACCCCACCCCCACTAGAGCTGTACTTTGAGTGTCCTGTCTTCCATTCTTAATTAGCACTTTTCTTAGACAAATATCACCACCTTCAACACCTCTTTAATCCTTTTGTCTGTGACATCTTTTGATTATCTGCTCCTATCACGGCTTGCTTATCTCCACAATCACCACACCCTCAACTTCTCTCTTTCCCCCCCCCACCTTAAACCAGTTTATATTTCTCCTTTCTCCTAACTATGCTTCAGTTCTGCCGAAGGGCCATGAAGGCTCGAAACGTTAACTGATTTCTTCTCCGCCGATGCTGCCAGACCTGCTGAGTTTTTCCAGGTAATTCTGTTTTTGTTTTGGATACCCAAGGTTATGTTGTTTTTCAGTTCTTTTAGCTGTTATGGTTTTTGATCTTGGTTGAATCCCATTGTTGCATTATTACTATGTAACATACTACTGGTTTTGAATTGGATAATGTCAACTTCTATACAATTGTCACTAATGTGAATAATTCACATTATATCATTAGCTGATAAATAATATGTTTTATTCTGTTTAAAAAATTCACTTGCTATTTTCCCTGCTGTTCCTTAGGATTTGACACCAGCATTCTACCCATTTGTAAGGACTCACTTGGATGGATGTTTAACAGACTGGACACAAACTATGACCTGCTGCTTGATCAGTCAGAGCTGGGAAGCATTTATTTTGACAACCATGACCAGTGTATGAAACCATTTTTCAACTCATGTGATACATATAGAGATGGTCGCATTTCCAACAATGAGTGGTGCTACTGCTTTCAGAGAAATCAAGGTGAGAAATCATAAGGTTCATAATATATTGGTGGCAACTTTGGAAAGCTCTGGTCCCAGTGTGTAGCCTTGCTAGATTGAGTTGCAGATCGGAGATGAACCTACAATATTCTTGCCTCGTGAGGCTTCACTGTAAGCAGAGCCTCACAAAGTTACCCACATTGTATTATTTCTAAGTTTATTGCAGAATATAATTTTCCACTGTGGTTGGAACTTTGTTTTTATGACTGATACCTGAAAAATCTGCTTGATATCAGTGATATTCTTCAAATTCAACACTTAAATTAAGGTCTAATTATCTTTCTTCTGTTTGAATATGTGTTAACTGCTATAAATACTTTGTTTACATCAGTATTTTAATTGGCTCCTATTGTGAATGACAAACATCCATGAAATTAAAATCCCAATGCCTATTTACCACTACACAACAAAATTAAAATTAATTGAAAATAGCAAACATTGCATGACTGAAATTAAATTCAATTATACTATAGTGCGTTTTGCATTCCTAGCATTGTCTGGGGGATCTTTTGTTTTTCACAAAAACTCTAAAGATGAAATTTTGCTTAGATGGATGCACAAGATGCTTGGACATGAATTGAGTCTATCTTTACCTACATGCACCCTAAGGAATATTTCTGAAAACCTGAAAAACTGGCTGACTAGTATCTTATTCTCCACAGATCTGCCACACCTTTTGAGCATTTACAGCGCTTTCTGTTTTCAAATGATTCTCCATTTTATTATAAATCATCACTCTGTACTACATAGGATTCCAGTACATCTGATGGTGCTTCAGGCAGTGGATAATATCTACCACTCATGCACTTTGCATACAGGTTTAGTACGTTTTTGCATAAAACTGTTTTGGGAACAGGCAGTACATGAGAAATGTTAAACAATCCATTCAGTACTAGAAAGGTAGAACTTTCAACTCGTGGGGATGAAAAATGGGCGGCAGCAGATAGCTGCCGATTGTGTACCCCACCAGATTTTCCTTTCCACTGATTTCTCAGAAGGGAATAATCAGTTTTCTCGACAAACACAGAATACAGTTAACTTTTGAATTACATAATTCATCCCAATACCACTTAGTAAGACCAAGCAAAGTGAGTTATTATTTGTAGTTCTGTAATATTCTTGCCCAGGTTTAAACTTTGATATAAAAACAACTTCCTCTGATAAGATTATGGGTGAATTAATTATTTACAAAACAATCTGAAAAGGTGATGTGGTGCAGTCTGGTTACTTCAATTGAACATTTAATACGACGTGTTCTTGTGATGCAATAACTTTTCAAGAAATACATCCGTGTGTTAAAATACTTTTTCCTTTTAATTGATGCACTGTAGCTGTAAACCAGACATGCGCTGGCTTATCTCAAGTGGATAGTTAATTTTTCCTGCCAAAAATCAAAGCAGCTGATGATGTGTTTTTAGCTGATTAGCATATTTTTTACTGATTCATGGGATGTGGGCATCGCTGGCTAGGCCAGCATTTATTGCCCATCCCTAATTTCCCTTGAGAAGGTGGTGGTGAGCTGCTTTCTTGAAACGCTGCAGTCCATGTGGTGCAAGTAAACCCACAGTGCTGTCAGGGAGGGAGTTCCAGGATTTTGACCCAGCGACAGTGAAGGAACAGCGATATATTTCCAAGTCAGGGTGGTGAGTGGCTTGGAGGAGAACTTCCAGGTGGTGGTGTTCCCATGTGTCTGATGCCCTTTTCCTTCTAGATGGTAATGGTCGTGGGTTTGGAAGGTGCAGTCTAAGGAGGCTTGGTGAGTTCCTGTAGTACATCTTGTAGGTGGCACACATTGCTGCCACTGTGCGTCGGTGGTGGAGGGAGTGAATGTGTGTGAATGGGGTGCCAATCCAGCAGGCTGGTTTGTCCTGGATGCTGTCAACTGTTGCGCTGCACTCATCCAGGCAAGTGGGGAGTATTCCATCACACTCCTGACTTGTGCCTTGTAGATGGTGGACAGGCTTTGCGGAGTCAGGAGGTGAGCTACTCGGCGCAGGATTCCTAGCCTCTGACCTGCTGTTGTAGCCACAGTGTTTATTTGGCTAGTCCAGTTCAGTTCATGATCAATGGTAATCACCCAGGATGTTGATAGTGGGGAATTCAGCAATGGTAATACCATTGAATGTCAAGGGGAGATGGTTAGATTCTCTCTTGTTGGAAATGGTCATAGCCTCGCGTTTGTGTGGCGTGAATGTTACTTCCCACTTGTCATCCCAAGCCTAGATATTGTCCAAGCCTTGCTGCATTTGTGCACGGACTGATTCAGTATCTGAGGAATCGCGAATGGTGCTGAACATTGTGTAATCATCAGCGAATATCCCCACTTCTGACCTTATGATGGAAGGAAGGTCATTGATAAAGTAGCTGAAGATGATTGGGTCAAGGACACCACCTTGAGGAACTCCTGTAGTGATATCGTGGGACTGAGATGATTGATCCTCCAACAAGCCCAACCATCTTCCTTTGTGCTAGGTATGACTCCAACTGGCAGAGAGCTTTCTCCCTGATTCCCATTGACTCCAGTATTGCTAGGGCCACTTGATGCCACACATGGTCAAATGCTGCCTTGATGTAAAGGGCAATCACTCTCACCTCACCTCTGGAGTTCAACTCTTTTGTCCATGCTTGAACCAAGGCTGTAATGAGATTAGGAGCTGAGTGGTCCTGGCGGAACCCAAACTGATTGTCAGTGAGCAGCTTATTGCTAAGCAAGTGCCACTTGATAGCACTATTGATGACACTTTTCATCACTTTCCTGATGATTGAGAGTAGAATGATGGGGTAGTAATTGGCTGGGCTGGATTTGTCCTGCTTTTTGTGTACAGGATATACCTGTGCAATTTTCCACATCGCTGTGTAGATGTCAGTGCTGTAGCTGTACTGGAACAGCTTGGCTACAGACTCGGCAAGTTCTGGAGCACAAGTCTTCAGTACTATTGCCAGAATATTGTCGGGGCCCATAGCTTTTGCAGTGTCCAGTGCCTTCAGCCATTTCTTAATATCACGTGGAGTGAATCGAATTGGCTGAAGACTGGTATCTGTGATGCTGGGGTCCTACGGAGGAGGCTAAGATGGATCATCCACTTGGCACTTCTGGCTGAAGATTGTTGCAAATGCTTCAGCCTTGTCTTTTGCATTGATATGCAAGGGTCCCCCAACAGTGAGGATGGGGATATTTGTGGAGCATCCTCCTCCCATTAGTTGTTTAATTGTCCACCATCATTTAAGACTGCATATGGCAGGACTGCAGAGCTTAGATCTGATCAATTGGTTGTGAAATCACTTAGCTCTGTCTATGGCTTGCTACTTATGCTGTTGGCAGGCAAGTACTCCTTTGTTGTAGCTTCAACAGGTTGACACCTCATTTTTAGGTATGCCTGCTGCTGCTCCTGGCATGTCCTCCAGCACACTTCATTGAACCAAGGTTGATCCCCTGGCTTGGTGGTAATGGTAGAGTGGGGATCTGCCGGGCAATGAAGTTACAGATTGTAGTTGGGTACAATTCTGCTGCTGCTGATGGCCCACAACATCTCATGATTGTCCAGTGTTGAGTTTCTAGATCTGTCATGAAATCTATCTCATTTAGAATGGTGGTAGTGCCACACAACACAATGGAGGGTATCCTCATCACGAAGACGGGACTTCATCTCCACAAGGACTGTGAGGTGGTCACTCCTACTGATGTTGTCATGGACAGATGCATCTGTGACAGGCAGCTTGGTGAGGATAAGGCAAAAGTACGTTTTTCCCTCTGATAAAAGAAAAAGCTCTGAAGAAGAGGCATATGGACTCAAAATGCAAACTCTGTGTTTCTCTGGCAGCAATCCAGAGACACTGGGGGCCCAGGTTCGAATCCCATCACGGCAGATGGTGAAATTTGAATTGAATAGAAATCTGGAATTAAAGCCATTGCTAATTGTTGTAAAAATCCATATGGCTCACTAATGGCTCTTACCTGGCCCGGCTGACATGTGACCAGCAATGTGGTTGGCTCTTAAGCGCCCTCTGAATGGCTGAGCAAGCCACCCAGTTGTATCAAACCTCTAAAAGGAATGAAGCTGGACAGACCTTCTTCATGTCTATGCAGAGTTTTCATGAAGAAAGGAATTTTACAAAGGACCTGGCCAGAAGCCAGTCCTCATGAGAACTAGTGGTCAGTGACAAGCTTGTCATGATGGGAGCAGCCAGCCAGTTCTCTCCATCTTGACATAGAGGGGCATCAAGAAAGGAGCATGAGGTTAGGAGATAAAATAGGCCATTTGAAGGCACGAGGAGAAGCAGCATGGTGGATAATAGCACTAATAAATGATGCAGTATTTTTTGATACAATCCATAATTTCCAACTGCTTGGATATCAGTCTTTATGTAGAATAGTATAGAAGTGAGTTATTCAGATGAGGGTGTCACATGTTCAGTGTTGTAGTCAGTGGTGCTCATGTCTGTCCAACAAGCAACCAGATATATAAGTAGAGCCCTGAATTATGACTGGCAATAGAACAAAGGGATCATGAGAACTGCCAGAGTAATTGCTATTTATATACATGATGTGATGCTGGTAATAGCAAACAAGCTAAACATTGATGCAACAGAATTCCTTTCTATTCATGTATAATGCCATGTCAATGAAGATGCCTCTTTGCCACTAAAGCACCCCATACTCTGGAAAAAGTCAGCCATCCTATCAAAGCAAACACCTCCGTTAAGGCAAACAATTTAGCACCAATGCATTCTGATGTTCTTTTGAATAATGATCCTGTAACATTCCATGTACATATTTGTGCTATGCATAAGGACAAGTGTCATACATTTGGATACGTTGATAATGTGCCCAAAATGTGTAGCCACATGAAAGAATCTAAATGCATAGAATTCAAGGGTTACTGTGACCTTCACTTTGACTTAAAGGATATTTGGGTTCTTTTAGGAAGGCCTTAGATCCATGTTGAGCATTCTACACAGCTCCTTAATGGTCTCTTTCAGGAACCTTAGATATAGCTCTGTGCCTCTAGCTTAGGGAACATGGCATGTGTAAAATAAGACGCGACAAGAATATAGGTGGTCATAAATATTAGTATAATTTCATATTTGAGTACAAATATGTGCCATTTACTGCTCGTGGGCAATGATGAGTTCCTGTTTTGTATACAGGAAAACACTAGGATGGAGAGCAGGTCATAGCGAATGATGAAAGAAGATGGGTCCCAAGCTGGCAGTTCCCAACTGTGCTTCTCTTCTCTCTAATTCAATCCATTGTCATCCTTTCCTCTTCCCCTCCAGTTTTTTGTCCCTCCAGTACTTATAAGAGCGCTTGCTGCTAACAGTGGGTAGCATTCAGCTTGCTCTATAAATTCAAACTACAATTTGAACCCAACTTTACAGAGCACATTGCACATTGCTCGACCCTACTTGTTCTGCTCTTTTTAACAGCTCAAACTCTGCTCAGATTTGATCTCCTGTGCCATCAGAACTGTGCTGCTCTGCTGGATGACACTGTATGCCTTGGCTGTCCCTCGGTGTCAAGAAGTTTAAGGTATCCTGCTGCAGCCTATCATGTCCATCTTCCTGCCACTGTTAACCTGCTGAGCTTCAGGACTCTGCTTCAGTGCACTGGTACTATCTCAGTTTTTCTCTGATGCTATGTTGTGAGCATGTCCATTGCATTCCTGAACCTTGTAGAATAGGCTTTGACAAATCAAGAGTTGAGCCCTCGCCGCATAATATGTGGCATAAGGGTGTTCGGGCAGAGCAAGGGTTATTGTGGGAATGGAGAACAGTACCACCCACAGTATGATGTAGAGAGTCACATGATAGTAGACAGTGTGTAGTAGAGCCTGGAAGGAGCCAGCATGGAGACAGCACCCATGCAGGGCTGTACCTCGAAGATGTATATAGTTATGGGCTACCAGTAAATGGTTTATGTTCAACCATACAAGCCTCCAGGCCTCTTGGTGAGACACCAAACAACCTTACAACATTATGGTAGCAGTGGGATGGACCCTAAAATCCAAGAGAAGCTGGAGAAGGAATCCACAGTCTCAGGCATGAACAAGTAAAGAAACTGAAGCCGGATCTGAGAGAAGTGCACCTGAATTGAAGACAAAGTTGGAGATTTCCTAAAAAGAAGCTCCATGGCAGACATGGAGGCTGAAGGACTCCACCAGGGCATGTGGAGGTCCATTGCTTGACCTGATCGAATGCAGAGTTATGGGAACTAACTAGAACACAAAAGGCTGAGCAAAACTCAAAAAGGAAAAAAAAAAGCTGAAAGGCAACAGAAGAATCGACTCTGCAAATGAAAAGCCATGTGCAGAGGCAGAATCAAAGCACCTAGCTAGATCACAAAAGACTGGCCAAAATTCAGGGGGAAAAAAGGCTGAAAGACAGCAGAAGAACCCACTGTGCAGATGAGAAGCCAGACCTGATTGAACGCAGAGTCAAGGGACCTAGCCAGATCACAAAATGATGAGCAAAATTCAAAAAAAGGATAAAAGGCAGAAAGGCAGAAGAAGAATCCACTGTGCAGATGTAAAGAAGAACCTGAGTGAACAGGGTCAAGGGACCTAGCCAGATCACAAAAATGGTGAGCAAAACACAGTAAAAAGGCAGAGATTACCTTTTAAAATAGGCAACACTTAGGGTCAGCATTAGCATACCATGCTGCAGCAACGGGTCCACAGTCCGTGCCATAACACATGATGGCCGAGCTCGATTGAATGACCAAAGATTTTAAAATGGCAGACAGAGCTGAAAATCACCTCCCTGTATATTTTCTCAGATTTAAAAATCCACCAGGTGGCCCAGGCCTCTTGTTTGAAGGTTTCCTGCAGAGTTATTAAGTTTAAGAAGATGGCACCGTCAGTGCAAGGGAGGGGGGCGGAACGGGGATTGGGGGGGGACCTGCCAAGGTCTGATAGGCATAGGAAGAACATAGAAAAGAAAAAAATGGCAGCAATGGAGCCATCTTGAAAAAGAAGAAAAAAAATAGAGGTGCTCACTTATAATGAAAAAATGGCCATGGATAGTAAATTAAAACTACCAGGCCAATTTAGGCTAAGGGTAGGGGCCAAACCCGATTCAAAATTGGGTGTCTTAGAGAAGAAATATTTTAAATTGGAGGAGTACATCAGGATTATGCCAAAGATCAGAAGAAGTCTAAGTTAATATGTTTTTGCACTTGTTTGGTGTATTTGTCATTGAAGTAATCCTAAGACAGGATTTGGATGAATCTTGAACCATATTTGGTGAGGTATTGAAAGGCTTTGATTATAATTTTAAACTCCAAGTTCTGGTGGGTGCAGACCTTAAAAAAAGGGCCAGAACATCCTCAACAAAGCACCGAAGGGGCAAGGAGACCCCAGAGCAAGGGAGAGAGGAGATCCCAGGCGGAGGGAGACAATACCTAAGCAAACCACAAGATGACTGCAGACCATATTAGTGCAATGAACTGCTCAAGCCAAAAGAGTTCAGTGCAAAGGAAAGAAGAGGCTGAGAAACAGCCGAAAGGCTTAAAAATATACATTTTTTGAAAATGCTGACACATTACCCAAACTGCAATAGCAACTGGCAGTGTGAAGTGAGCAGATGGCTGTATATGAAGGAAAGCTATCTGAGGTGATCCAAAAAAACAAAAAAACCTGCAAAGAGGAAATGAAATTGTTCCACTGGAAAATGTGTCAAAGCTGAGTTGGAAGAACTCAACCAGAAGTACAGCCAGGCACAACGGCAGGCAGAAATGGCATTCAAAGAAGCCACTGTCCTGAAAGACTCTGAAGAATCAATACATGCCCCTGGAGAAACATGAGGAGTTAAAAAAAATGTTGAATGTTACTTCAGAAAATCTATGTTGGAACTATCAGTAGCAACAAAACAATGCACTGAAGTGCAGCTTGAGTTGGCAAGAGGTCAACAAAAAAATAAACAGTTGAAAGAACAGCTGATTGTCCTTTAAAATCAAATATAAAAGGCATACATAACCCTTCAGCAACATGAAGAAATAAAGACCATCTTGAACAGCAGAATGTAAGAACAGCATAAAAAAGTCGAGGAGACCCTGTTGAATTACAAAATAACTCAAAATGAAGCAATTGAGCTTCACAAAGGAAATGAAAACCTGTTGAAGGACCTTCATATGTTACAAGGATCCCTCAGGTCAAAGTTTGTTACTCTTGAAAATCATGAAGAGAAGCAAAATTATTTTAATGTCACTCTGAATGAACTGAAGATCCAGGTGGCAGAGAAGACTCAGCAATGTTCAATGTTCTAGGAGGATGCCAAGAGAGTCAAGAAAGAGAATGAAGAGCTGAAGAACCAGCTGAATGGAAAAGAGGAGGCATTGAAAGCAAAGGCTGTAGACCTTTCCAAGCTGTGAGCAGATAATGAAGCCATGAGTATCATGATTCCAGAACTGAAACAAGTTAAGACTTCACCAGAGACAGACCTGGCCAACAGTGAAACCAAAATGACGGAGAAGGACAAAGTTCTGCTGCAGACAGAGAAAGAAAAGACAAAATAAGATCGGAAAATATAAATTCAATGCTGAAGCTCAAGGAACTAGACAAAAAAGCACTGGATGCTTCAAACTTACTGAAAACCATTGAGCTGTTGAAAAGTGAAATGGCTGAAATGAAAACCAAGAACCTAGAACCTAGAATGTCAAGAAAAAGTTGAGCAGTTCCAAGAGAAAATAGAAATTCTCACAACACAGCATGAAGAGCCCCAGAAACACTTAGCAGAAGTAAAATTAGAGAATGTGATCTTGAAGGATAGCACACAGGAATTAGGCTCTGCTAAGGAAAAACTGTTCAGTGCAGAGAACCAACTTTCACAGAAGAAAGATGAGTTTACTAATAAAAAACAGGAACTGAGGAGAGCACTGGAGTGTCACTCACAAGAAGTAGAACACTTGAAGCTGAACATGAAAGATGAGATGTGCGTTTGGAAGAGTAAATCTAGACTTTAAAAGGAGTGCAGGAAAATTCTAAGAAAAACATTGAGGATCTACCAAATTAATTGAAAGAGTCCAAAGAGCAGTCAGTGACCTTGGAAGAAAGACTCTGGAAAGAGTCTGAATTCCCAAGTGAAGTTGTTAAAGTTGTATAAAGAGTCTGCAGAAAATTATGAAACAAAAGCAATTGAACTCACCAGAGTAATTGCTGAGCTGAATGAGTAGATTCATAAGCTTGACAGAGAATTAGAAAATAAGAGACTAAGCAAATATTTGTCTGAAATTGTGAAACAAGTAGAACTGAAGGTCCGATTTTTGAGACAACAACTTCCAGGAAGAACTTGGCAGATGCTACGGAAAAAAAAAATCAGAGTCTACTCTAGAAATGAACGGAATGAATATTCCCTTGAGCAAAAATGGGACAAACCCAGGGTATCCAAACAAAGCAGACGAGCTATCGATAAGGACAAATACAACTCGAAGGTACGCAAAAATCAAATCAAATGGAGGTAGCCAAGTGCCAGAAATGCCAAACTGAAAGTTCACCCCAAAGCAACTGAGACTACTATTCCTCCAAACTGGACAGAGTGAGATCTGGAAGAATTGTCAAGCTGCCAGACCATTTGAATTTATAAAGTCAGAGACTTGAGGTTGGGTATGGGCACTGGGGGGTAGGCTAGAAGGGGTAGCAAGTAAAGAAGATTGTATTGTAAATATATTTGGGTAAGGACTTGGGGGGAGGTGTAGTACAAGAGTGTTTGGGTAGAGCAAGTGTTAATGTGGGACTGGAGAACAGTACTGCCCACGCCATGATGTAGAGAGTCACATGATAGTAGACTGTGTACAGCAGTAGAGCCAGGAAGGAGCCAGCATGGTGACAGCAACCATGCAGGGCTGTATCTTGGAGATGTATATAGTTATGCATTACCAATAAATGATTTATGTTCAATCCATACAAGCCTCCAGACGTCTGAGTGAGACACCAAACAATCATACAACAGAATACACAGTTCTACCTTGCTCTTGTAGCTGCAGTGTTGGTTAAGCATCTGGTCAAAGGTAACCCCACAGTGTTGATGATGGGAGCCACAGCAATGGTGGTGCCAAAGGGAGATAACAGGTATTCTCATGTTGCAAATGGTCATTACCTGTCACCTATCAGCCCTAGCTTGGGTATTATCTGGATCCTCCTATAGGCTGGCAGGGGCTGCTTTATTGTCAGAGGAGTTGTGAATGGAATTCAACACTGTGATATCAAAAGCATATTTCAGCCTCATTCCTGACTTTATAATGGAGGGAAGGTCATTGATGAAGCAGCTGAAGTTAGTTGCACTTATGCCTGTATCACCAAAAAGTTCATGATAAATTTGTGCACAGCAATGGCGACATCATAGAGTGCTGTGTGCAACTTTGGGCCGCTCAGAAAAGCATTAATGCCATTAAGAACAAAGAGCATAGATTCATTGGGATTTTAAGGATGGAAAACTACAATTGCAAGAAAAGATTTAAATACTATCTGGTGGAATTTACTTTAGGCCTATATTCGAGCCTGAAATGCACACTATGCATGGAGTGTACCTTGCAAAATTTCTTGTGCAGGATGTCAGTACTTGCTGTACCTCCACAGGCAGCTCATCCATTTTAAAATAATGGATTTCCAATCATTTACCTCACTGACTTTGGCCTGGTGGTAATTTATGAAGGACTTTGATAGGGTGAATAGGAAAAATCTGTTTACTCTGGTTGGAGAGTTGGCAACAAAGGGTCATTACTTTAACATTTTCGGTATAGAGACTAGGAGAAATCTGTTTATGTAGAGAATCGTTAAGGCAGGGAAAATTCTGCCAACAGGAGTAGTTGAGACAGATACAGTTAAATATTTTAAAGCCAAATGAATAAAGATTTGATGAGGAAGATGCAGGGATATGGGGCGAGAACAGAACTGCAAGATTAGTTTTGGACAGCTACTGATAGTGTCTTTGTTTAAATTAAAAATGAGAACATTCAGTGCTGTGGGATTGCAATCAATTGCCTGGTGGTTGATTAGTGGTGCCTTTAAAATTGAACTTCCCATCACTAGACCATAGGAATGCTGAATGGCGATAATACTTCCTCAAATGATTCTATGTGGAGAAATGGTCTATGGCATTTTGATCAGTCTGGATTTTAGTCAGTGTCAAAATGGTTGTTTACTATATTACATAGTATTCTATGTAGGACTTTTATAAGTGAGAGTACCTTTTAAACTAATCAATTTAAAAGAAAGAAAACACAACATCTTGAGACATGCAAGGGAAAATATTATCTGTCAGGGTAATTGTTCCTCAACATTCTATTTTTTTCAGTACAGCATTTTAATGTTTTTTTTAATAATTCCAATTTCATTAAAGCAGCTTTATAAAAATAACACAGCTTCTGTATTCTTTTTCTTAACCACCTGACCACAATCTATTATCAATTAAGGTATTTTGAGATTATGGAATCCTTGTTTCAATAGTTACAATCTACTCAAAAAGGAAAATTAATCCCAAGATTCTCCCACTTAAGTAAGGAATTAAACACTGAATAATTAAGTGAACGCAAGTGTGCTACTAAAATTTTGCCTATTTCATGTGAGTGCATTCAGACCCTGAAAGTGACTCCAAAACCTTGGATTCTTGAAGGAGAAATCCAAAGGGGCAAACAGAATTAGCAAGAGACAGATAACTGACACTGAATGACCCCACTGCTGCAATTTAAGGTTAAAGAGAGGTAGATGAAAATAATTCTATATTTTTATTCTTTTCATGGATGTGAGATTCACAGGCAAGGCCAGCATTTATTGCCAATCCCTAATTGCCTCACACCCTTTAAAAAGTACCTGGATGAGCACTTGGCATGTCATAACATTCAAGGCTATGGGCCAAGTGCTGGTAAATGGGATTAGGTAGGTAGGTCAGGTGTTTCTCACGTGTCGGTGCAGACTCGATGGGCCAAAGGGCCTCTTCTGCACTGTGATTCTGTGATTAATTGTCCATGAGAAAGTGGTGGTGAGGTGCCTTCTTGAACCACTGTAGGTACACCCACAGTGCTGTTAGGAAGAGAGTTCTGATATTTTGACCCAGTGACAGTGAAGGAAAGGCAATATAGTTCTAGGTCAGGAAGGTCTGTGACTTGGAGGGGAACTTGTGGTGGTGTTCCCATGCATCTGCTGTCCTTGTCCTTCTAGATGGTAGAGGATGCGGGTTTGGAAGGTGCTGTTGAAGGAGTCTTAGTGAGTTGCAGCCGGGCATCTTGTAGATGGTACACACTGTTGCCACTATGCATCAGTGGTGAAGGGAATAAATGTTGAAGGTGGTGGATGTGGTGTCAATCAAGCTTTGTTCTGGATAGTGCCAAGCTACTTGAGTGTTGCTGGAGCTGCGATCATCCAAGCAAGTTGAGAGTATTCCATCCCACTCCTGACTTGTGCCTTGTAGATGGTGGACAGGATTTGTGGTGTCAGGAGCTGAGTTACTCGCTGCAGAATTCACAGCCATTGACTTGCTCTTGTAGCCACAATATTTATATGGCTGTCCAGTTCAGTTTCTGGTCAAAGTATGATGACAGCAGGGGATTCAGCGTTGATACTGCCATTGAAGGTCAAGGGAAAATGGTTAGATTCTTTCTATTGTTGGACGTGGTCATTGCCTAACATGTATATGGTACAAATGTAACTTGCAACTTATCAGCCCAAGTCTGAATGTTTTCCACATATGGCGACATATGGGCACGGACTGCTTCAGTATCGGAGGAGTCTGGAATGGTGCTGAATATTGTGCCTCAATGTGTAATCATCAGTGAACATCCTCACTTCTGACCTTATGATGGAAGGAAGATCGTGGAGGAATCAGCTGAAGATGGTTGACCCTAGGACACTACCCTGAGGAACACCAGCAGCAATGTCCTGGGACTGAGATGATTGACCTCCAACAACCACAACCATCTTCCTTTGCGTTAGGTATGACTCCAACCAGCAGAGAGATTCCCCCCTGATTCCCATTGACTCGAGTTTTGCTAGGTTTCCTTGCCACAGTCAGTCAAATGCTTCCTTGATGTCAAGGGCAGTCACTCTCACTTCACCTCGGGAGTTCAGCACTTTTGTCCATGTTTAGACCAAGGCTGTAATGAGGTCAAGAACTGAGTGGCCCTGGCAGAACCCAAACTGAGCATCAGTGAGCAGGTTATTGCTAAGCAATTGCCACTTGATGGCACTGTTGATGACCCCTCCCATCACTTTACTGATGATCGAGAGTAGAATGATGGGGCGGTAATTGGCCGGGTTGGATTTGTCCTGCTTTTTGTTTACGGGACATGCCTGTGCAATTTTCCACATTGCTGGGTAGAAGCCAGTGTTGTAGCTGTACTGGAACAGCTTGGCTAGGGGCACGGCAAGTTCTGGAACACAAGTCTTCAGTACTATTGCCGGAATATTGTCAGGGCTCATAAACTTTGCAGTATCCAGTGCCATCAGCCATTTCTTGATATCACGTGGAATGAATTGAATTGGCTGAAGACTGGCATCTGTGATGCTGGGGAACCCCAGAGAAGGCCAAGGTGGATCATCCACCTGGCACTTGTGGCTAAAGATTGTTGCAAATGCTTTTTTTATTCCCTCACGGGACATGGGCTTGCTGGCTGGACCAGCATTTATTGCCCATCGCTAGTTGCCCTTGAGAAGATGGTGGCATGCTGCCTTCTTGAATCGCTGCAGTCCATGTGGTGTAGGTACACCCACAGTGCTGTTGGGAAGGGAGTTCCAGAACTTTGACCCAGCAACAGTGAAGGAACAGCGATATATTTCCAAGTCAGGATGGTGAGTGACTTGGAGGGGAACTTCTAGGTGGTGGTGTTCCCATCTATCTTCTGCCCTTGTCCTTCCAGATGGTAGTAGTCAAAGATTTAGAAGGTGCTGTCTACGGAGCCTTGGGGAATTCCTGCAGTGCACCTTGTAGATGGTTGCTGCTACTGTGCATTGGTGGTGGAGGGAGTGAATGTTTGTGGATGTGGTGCCGATCAAGTGGACTGCTTTGTCCTGCACTGAGTCCAGCTTCTTCAGTGTTGTGGGAGCTGCACACATCTGGGCAAGTGGGGAGTATTCCATCACACTCCTGACTTGTGCCTTGTAGGTGGTGGGCAGGCTTTGGGGAGTCAGGAGGTGAGTTACTTGTCACATGATTCCTAGCCTCTGACCTGCTCTTGTAGCCACAGTATTTATATGGCTAGTCCAGTTCAGTTTCTGGTCAATGATAACCTCCAGGATGTTGATAGTGGGGGATTCAGTGATGGTAATGCCAGTGAACATCAAGGGGCAATGGCTGGATTCTCTCTTGTTGGAGATTGTCATTGCCTGACACTTGCGTGGTGCAAATGTTACTTGCCACTTGTCAGCCCAAGTCTAGATATTGTCCAAGTCTTGCTGCATTTGGACATGGACTGCATCAGTACCTGAGTTGCGAATGGTGCTGAACATTGTGCAATCATCAGCAAACATCCCCACTTCTGACCTTATGATGGAAGAAAGGTCATTGATGAAGCAGCTGAAGATGGTTGGGCCTAGGACATTACCCTGAGGAACTCCTGCAGTGATGCCCTGGAGCTGAGATGATTGACCTCCAACAACTACAACCATCTTCCTTTGTGCTAGTTATGACTCCAACTAGTGGAGAGTTTTCCCCCTGATTCCCATTGACCCAGTTTTGCTAGGGCCCCTTGATGCCATACTCGGTCAAATGCTGCCTTGTTGTGGGGGACCTCAGGAGGAGGCCAAGATGAATCAACCACGTAGCACTTCTGGCTAAAGATGGTTGCAAATGCTTCAGCCTTGTCTTTTGCACTGATTTGCTGTGCTCCTGTATCATTGAGGATGGGGATATTTGTGAAGCCTACTCCTCCAGTGAGTCTTTTAATTGTCCACCACCATTAGTAGTTGCTAAGAATGAGAAGAATACTAGGGTTTTTAAATAAAAGGCACGCAACTAGAGGAAATGCATGTAATAAATGTTTATTTGGAAGAAGCTGTAATTGAATTGATCTGAATTGCAATGTGCCATCCCATGCAAATCTTGCACACTGGGGAAAAATGTTCCATTTTAAATTGAATCCAATTCCAAGAAGGCATTTTCTTGAGCTGCTTCCCAAGGACACCAAATTGCCTGGGCACAATGAATAGCAGCAAATTATCAGGTTGGAGCACGTCTGTTTCAGAGCTCACTTGATTTTCCTTTCATTTAAATTTTTGAAAGGAAAGTGAGACAGATTTCTTTAGAGGTGCGCACACTGACCCACACAGCTACCCCACACTCACTGCAAGCATGAGGTCCGGCAACTTGAGTAAAGACCCAGGAAAATCTCCCCTCAGATGTCTTTACTATAACTCTTCCCACTGTAGGCTCTGGCATTGTTGAACACAGCACCAGCTCTTCCCATGTTCTGGATAACGTAATTTCTGATCAGAACTTTAAAGCCAACAAAGAAAGAAACTTTCAACGGATCAGAGTGCTGCTTTCCACCAAATCCCTGGAGGTGAAAGGTCAATGTTTTTAACCCATTGCACCACAATTTAAATGATATTTTTAAATTTTTAAAAAATCATCTCTATTACAGTTTGACAGTTAACCACTATTCCAGTTCCTGTCACTGTATTCCAACTTAATAAAGTTTTACCAGTTGACAGAGCTCTATTACTGACACCTTTTCCACAGAATGGGTGGAATCCTCTGTGCCCCCTGGTGGCGGGCATGATAAGGTGGTGTGAGTGGACAATATGGCACGATCGGTTTTACGGCGGCGGGAGACAGATCACGATTGTTCGCTCAGCCCGCCAACAGCGGGCCACATTTCCTGCCATCGGTCGTCAGGAGTCTCACTGTAATACATCAGCATATCATTATCAAGCCATCCCGCCGGGCTCTTGCACCCCTGCTGGATCGTCCGTCTACGTCGGTGGAAAAGCATGCCAACGTGTTTCACAACAGCACAAAGGCGACGTCCACTTGGTGGCCTGCACTTTGGGTGAACTGGAGGTGAGTGCACAGCAACGTTCTGCAGAGCTTGCCAGGGTCACCTGTTGCTTTGCAGGCTTCAGGGGTGTCGGGGTTAAGTGCCGCCCTGCCTCGGGGGCGACTTTTGGGGGCGAGGGGGAGCGGGCCATGTGCAGCCATGCCGTTGAGATGACTGGTGGCGGGGTGGGGGGAAAAGGCAGCTCTGCTATTGAATATAGCACACAAGCATTCGAGGTTGTGGGGGATGGTGGTAGGGTGGGAGAGGGAAGTGACCACACAATTGGGAAACCTGTAGAAAGTGAGCATTCCTCTGCAACTGAGACAGTTCAGTCACAGCCACATTGATATGATTGGGGTCAAGCTCCTAGCTTATCTGCCCACTCAAGCAACGCAGAGGCATCAAAGTGCCAAAAGTTTTACAGAGCCCCCCCTCCTCCCCATTGGCCCACCACCCCCCACCCCCATCACCCGGGACAGACTACAAATTTGTGAGCACTTAGTGGACTGCACATGTTGTACAGTCTCCTCGCTAAAGCTGGCCATGTAGCAATCACTGCTGGAGGCGCTCACAACCCCTTGCAATGTCAGCATCCCAGTTTGTACCAGTCTCGCCCATGGTTCAAGCTAACAGGGAAGCCATGCAGCGCACTAATCTCTGGCCATCAAAATGGTGGCCAGCACTCTCCGGGAAGCATTAAGGAGCCATCATACTTAACCAGGACAGGTTGTTAGTACACCCATACTAACCCACGTGTCTCTCTCTTTCATCCTGCAGGAGGAGTACATCAGGATCATGGAGCCTGGTGAACTAGCCTGTATGCCTGATGGCTTACAGAGTGTTAAGAAGACGGAGGAGAGAGCAAGCGACTGAGGCTCCTGGCTGTGCAGAGGAAGGAGCAGCAACCTCAGGAAGAAGGGGCAGCTGGGGCTCCCACACATACCACCCAAGAGCCACAGTATCACAGACTGGTGCCTAGTGACACCCAGGGTCTATAGTAACCGACTTTCATTTCTGCAGATGACTGAGGACCAGTGTCGCCGAAGACTGCGAATGTCTAGGGAAATGGTCAGTCACACCTGCCAGCTACTGCAGGATTTGGCGCCATGGGCACATGGAGGGCATCCACTGATGGTGGCTGTTAAAGTGACCGTGAAAGTGAGGGCCCTGTGGATGTGTGCTGGGTTTGTGAGTGTGTGTGTTGAGAATGATAAAAAGAGTGACCTGCCCTGGTGGAACGGAGGAGATCATTCATCCTCTTGTGGCACTGGGTGGTTGTCCTCCTCTGAAGGGCGTTGGCGCTGACTACCTCTACCACCGCCTCCCAAGCCGGATTGAGCAGGTTGCTGCCCATCCTGCGACCAGAGTGGGGGTACAGGACATCCCTGCGGGCCTCCACGGCATCCAGCAGTCGCTCAAGGGACCCGTCATTAAACCGGGGGGGGCTGCAGTCCTCTTCTCTTTGAGGGCCATGTCTCCTGGGCAGCAGTGATGAGCTGGAAGCAATGAGCACTGTGCTTGCGGCTGGCCTTTAAACATGGCGCCCGGCATGATGCAGCGGTGGGGTGATGTCAGGTGGGCGAATGAGGAGCCTGCCCACCATGGAAACATAAATAATGAGGCGAGCTCGGGGTGATGTGGCGTGAAAACCCACCAACACTGTTGGCGGGCAGCACGCCGTTTTACCCACCCGTTACCATACTTAGTGCAAATTTAGGAAAATTCCACCCCATAAGTGGGATAGTTTATCAATAAGAACTGGTGCCTGCACATGCTCAGACCTGGGATCTAGGTTTGGATCTGAGTATAAATTACAGGTTCTGAAACTTTATTAAATGTTCAGCAAAAACAGTGATAAAAAAAATCTAAAGAAATTCACATGGCATTACAGAAAGTCATAAAGCCTTCTTTTAATATTATTGGTTACATAAGGAGATCTTAAATGTATTTTTGAACTGAAATTTTCCCTGTGAAATTTGATCAGAAAGCAAAGTGGAGATCTATACGATTTATAGAGTTTCTTTCAATACATTCCTCATATTCTATCTATTTATAGAGACTTGAATTTGCTCTCCATGATATAATAAACAATTTAATGATGCTGTTATTTGTTTCTTATCTAGCTTTTGAGTGCAGTTGTTAAATTGGAAAACATTTTAGCTATAAATGAGCAACACCATATGTTGCTTACTTGCCTCTTCAAGTTGCAAGTTCTTTGATGTGATCTGTATTTATCTTACAAATTGGTTTTGGCCAACTGAAGCTAATGCTTTATAAGCACTTTATAAGCATTGTGGTGCTGCTTCACAGTATTTTCATTTGATTCTCTCAGGTCTTCACAGGTACTTCATGTGAAGAAATAAAAACCCGGCACATAATATAGTGAATTTGTGCAAAGAATTATCAAAGATGAGCACAAAAATCGAAAAGCATCAGGAGGGTTTTACCCCTAAAGCCACATGTAAATTTTGGATAAAGGCAAAATACTGCAGATGCTGGAAATCTGAAACAAAAACAAAAAGTGCTGGAAAAACTCAGCAGGTCTGGCAGCATCTGTGGAGAGAAAGACAGAGTTAACGTTTCGAGTCCTTCTTCAGAGCCATCCATTTTGGATGAACTTCTCAGCATTTAGTACTGTCAACGTGAACAAATTGAAACCTTTCGATAATCCTTCTTTTATCATAATTTATGGCCTTAACTTCCGAGCTCAGGGCTGCAATTCCCTTTAGAAGTTCCCAGATAAGGTTTGCATGGCTATTGCCCGGAAGTGCAAACTTCTCCTGGGCAATTGCCCTGCCTGGGAACCATCCAAAGATGCGACTTAAATTACAAACTTCAGAAGGTTCCGAATGGGTTACACCAATAGTTACACAGAAATAGTTAGAAGAATTAAAACCTCTTCTAACTTCTGGGTAACAATTGCATAGACTCACACCAACACCCACCCCCCCCACCCACCCCCCAACTCACACACCCCCGCCAAACCCCCACACTCCACACTCCCCCGAGGCCTGACACCGCTGCCCCCCGACCCCCCCGAGGCCCAAGCCCCCCACTCCATCCCCGAGGTTCAACCCCCACACTCCTGAGACCCGACACCCCCCTGAGGCCTGACAGCCCCCTCCCACTGAGGCCCCAACCCTCCACCCACCATCCCCCGAGGCCCAACCCTCCCCCACAACAACCCCCCAAATGCTACCCAATTACCTTATGCACTTTCCTTCTCCTTGGCCTGTCAAGTACCTTTAAACTTTACTGGATCTTTAAATTCCCCGCTTTATGGGAGTTAGTGCCGTTAAAAAGCAGGCATGGCTTTCTTCCCTTCAACAGAACTGCACTTGATGCTAGGCCCCGGGGACATGCTGCACTGCTTGGATCTCTCCTGGCCTGCGTCGAAAGGTCGGGCAAGACAGGATTTCGGGTAAGAAACTGGGAGCGGAGTGACAATCAGTGTCAGATTGCCACTCTGAGGAAGTTCAGGCCCATAATCTTAGTCGGCAAGGCCATCAATGCAAAAGAAAAGTCTGTCAATCTTTAATAATCTTAATAATCTTGCTTGATGAAAGAGATAGGTCCTAAAATTGCATGGGTGTTTCAGCAATCTCCTGATATATGTCCAGTGGAGATGTTCCAGACTGACTGGGAACCAGGTTCTTACCTTGTAAAGCCTTTTCTATCGGCATAATGAAATGGGGCCTTTCTGCCTGTCTTAACATTCTATCAACATAAAGGGGCTGGTCCAGGGAATGGAACATCCTCTGCTGGGGTGGTTTCCTCTTCTAGGTACCCAGTTAGCACTTGGTGTACATTAAGTGCATGTACACCTGATCTCACAATACATACCTGGACAGTCCTAGTTGGGAGCCCAGATAAAGATCTCAAAAATCAGAGGCCAACCAAATTTTGGTAAAGGGACTTTAATAAGCTAATCAACCTTTGTGAGGAACCTGTGGTGGCATTCAGATTGCTCTTCATTGGTAGATGTGGGTGAAGGGCAGCATACATCTCCCCGGTAAACTGGATAGTTATCATTAATGTTCCCAGGGCCTTTGAGGGGGATGTGCCATGAAATATTCACTCACAGAGGAACTCCCCCAACCCTGCAAACTTTGACAAGGTAAGTAACTAGTTCCACTGTAGATGCAAAAACAGCCTAACTGCCATCACAGTATCATGGTGGATTGTCCAGGTCATACCATCAGCAGGAATTCAAATTACCTTGGGGTACGACACTCCTTAAAACCTACCTCTTTAGACAAGATTTTGGTCATCTGACCTAATTCTCCTTACATGGCTCAATTGTCACACTTTGTTTTATAATGCTCCTGTGAAGTGGCTTGGGGCTTTTCATTACATTTAAGGCACTATATAAATATAGGTTGTTGTTGAAAAAATTTGCTTGTGTAAATTGGTGCCACACAGTCTACTATCTGTGCAGCCTCTGCTTGATTTCTCAGTTGTATCAATGAGGAATGCACATGGACCATGCGGGCTTCCTCAATGATATCAACGGGGAATGCGTATCAGTAATGGCCCACGGTGCTGTCTGCTCCCAGGTAATCAACCTAGCCTGCATAGTGCCGCTTCACACAAAAAGGCTTTCCTATATTATGCCCATCTAATTACTCCCACTAAAGCCAAATACCCTGCTAATATTGTAATTAAAGAAAAATCTTGTTCTGTACAAAATACCACCATCATCTCAGGTTTTCATTTTATAAACAAATATGTTAATTTTACCGCAGTGCAGAATGATCAGTAAGTGTAAATGTTTTGGAAGTTTTACATCATATGCATCTGATGGATGCAGCTGAGCACTTTTATCTTTGATCATCTGGAAACCTTTTCAGATAACATGTTGAATTCATTTCAGACCCGCCCTGCCAGATGGAACTGAGCAATATTCAAAGACAACAACGGGGAAAGAAGCTGCTTGGTGAGCTATAGATTATTCTTTTGAACAAGCTGTTCATTCAAACAGTGAAAATAATGTGTAAAGAAATAAATTAACAAACCTTCTTGTGATAATTTACCAATTGTGATAGGGTATGTTTAATATCATACTAATTATTTTAGTCTTTTCTAATATATTGAACATATAATGCATTTATGCTTATCAGAGAAGCTAACGTAGAAAAACAGAATATTAGTTATTTGTTGCAGATTTTAAATGGTTGAATTATGCATTTTATTTAAATATTAAGTGCATATTTTTGTGACATACATGTTAGTATTTTTGTTTCAATAGTACTTTTATGTTAACATTTAGAAGAGATATTTGCTGGACCCTTGCTTTTCCTGATATATATTAATGATCATTGTGGATGACACAAAACTCGGAAGCATTGTAAACTGTGAGGAGGACAGTATAGAACTTCAAAAGGACATAAACACATTGGTGGAGTGGGCAGATAGGTGGCAGATGAAGTGCAGTGTGGAGAAGCGTGAGATGATGCTATTTGGTTGCAAGAACATGGGGAGACAATATAAAATAAGGGGTATAACTCTTAAGAGGGTGCAGGAGCAGAGGGACTGGGTGTATGTGTGCTTAGATCATTAAAGGTGACAGGGCAGGTGGAGAGAGCAGTTAATAAAGCATATAGTATCCTGGGCTTTATTAATAGAAGCATGGAGTTCAAGAGTAAGGAGGTTAGGCTGAGCTTGTATAAGATGCTAGTTAGACCTCAGCTGGAGCATTGTGTACAGTTCTGGGTGCCGCACTATATGGAGTATGTAAACACATTAGAGAGAGTGCAGAAAATGTTTACAAAAATGATTCCAGGGGTGAGAAACTTCAGCTGTGAAGATAGATTGGGGAGGTTTGGACTGTTCTCCTTGGAGGGGAGAAGGCTAAGAGGTGTTCAAAATCATGAGGGATCTGAATAGAGTAGATAGGGAGAAACTGTTCTTGCTCATAAAAGGATCTAGAATGAGAGGGCACAGATTTAAAATGATTTGCAAAAGAAGCAAATGCATTATGAGAAAAAACTTTTTCACACAGTGAGTGGGTCGAGTCTGGAATGCTCTGCCTGGAAGTGTGCAGCTTCAATTGAGGCATTCAAGAGGGCAATAGATGATTATTTGAAAAGAAACAATGTGCAAGGGTATGGGGAAAAGGAAGGAGAATGGCATTAAGTCATAATGCTCATTTGGAGAGCCAGTGCAGACATGATGGGCTGAATGGCCTCTTTCTGCACCTTAACAATTCTGTAATTCTATGATTCTGTGATTTTATTTATTTGAACATTTTTTTCACCACAGTAATGTGTCAGTTGCTTGTATTGAATCAATGGTAACTCTTCTTTTTATTCAGCAATATTTTTTAAAAATTGAGTTAAATAACTGTTGACCACTGATTGTTGCAATATAATCTGGTGGTTGATGGGAATTCACTTTGCACCCAGATGCTGTTTCCAGAGGGTGGGACCAATGGCGGTGGCATGCATGGAAGAAAAGGATGGAATATGGAGGGATGCCAGGCAAGGCAGGCTGCATGAACAATATTCTGTTCCTAACTATTCATGCGTGCACAACCAAACTTGCACACCCACACCCGCACACAGAAGTAACCAACCCCCTGTTTTGACAGATTAGTAATGTGAAGGTTCCTCTTCTAGAAGAAACTGGCTGTGTGGGTTAGGCGCAGGATATGGATCATGCAACCTGCCTTGTGACCATGCATGCTATCCATTACTTCCATATATGTCAGTTGGAATAATTGTCATTAGGATACCAATTGGTGCTAATAATGGTACTGAGGGCAAAAAATAAATTAACAGTAGTGGAATAGTACCACGAAAATATATCTTTTCCTGTTTATGTTCCAACTTTGTCCTCTAATTTCAATATTGTTGGATTCATATTTTCTAACCTCTACCCCCCCAGCCCCCCTACCTGGATTGCAGAAATGATGACAAGCCTGGAGATTATGATGAACAACATTATTTCCTCAACTCTCAATATGTTTTTATCAATTTCCTTTTTTTTGTTTTACAAAATATTTAACCTATTTAGTTTAAATAATTTAACACATCCATTAAAGTAGCAGAGAAAGATATTTGAAATGAATGTGCTAAAGCCACAGCAATTTTCAGGGTTTTCTTCTCAGGAGATCGTAATGGGTTACTGACGGGGATAAATTTGCTCCATGGGTACTTTGCATACTTTGCACTGCTAGTGGCAACCACCAGATTAACTATTCAAATATTCTGCTGGCAGTTCATGTCAAAGCAAATGTTAAATGAAGGCTGAGAGACTTGGTTCACCTTATTGCGGGTTATTTTAGAAGATTGGACACTTGGGAAACACCAGAAAATTTTGTAGCCATTTATTCAATTACCTCACTCCTTCCATGGCAAGGCACTAATGCTAGAGTTAATGCCAGAATTGTTGAGTCCAATGGTTATTATTATCTTTTATATTAGTAAATAACACTCAAATACCATATTGAAAAGAAAACTGCTCACAGATTTTTTAAGTGCTCCCAATAGTAAATACTGAGAGAATGTTTGCAGCAACCTCTTATTGCAGGTGTCTTGAAATTTATTTGGTTCATAATTGAGTTACTTTTTTACCAGAGAGCATCCAAGATGATTCCAGGCTCCCAAGGCTGACTTCCTTTTTTGAGCAGGGATCAGGTAGAAGTGACACAAGATATATCATCTGCTGCAATCAGAGCGTTGTTAGTTCCAATGTTCTCATGCATACTTCATGACATGTATTTGGTTACTTCAGGAATTTTTCTTCCAACCTGTGATGAAGATGGTTATTATAAAGCGACCCAGTGTCATGGCAGTGTGGGACAATGCTGGTGCGTTGATCGCTATGGGAATGAAATGAGAGGATCTAGATCAAGTGGATCACCAGACTGTGGTATGCACTAAAACCAAAACAATACTTTTAGTCACATATTTTTAGTCTCATATTTAAAAAACATGCAAAATCCAAAGGCCTGTAAATCACATGTTTACTTAATTAAAGCATCAACTGACATTTCCATAATCTGATACTGAGCTATTATTCCATTTTGGTGATGCAGAAGTTCTCAATATAGCAGTCCTAGTTTTATGAAATTGTTTTGAAATTGCAAATTACTAAAAAAGTTCTATTTTTATTCATTGATGTACGATTTTGTCAAAATCTCTTTTAAGTTGCATCTTAATTACTTAATTTAGTTTAGAGAATGTCAAACAGATATGAAACTTCTTAGCTAAAACATGCAATGAAAACCAAAATGTAGATTAATGTGATCTGGAGTGCAGTTTGTTCAAACCATACTGTACGTTAAGGCCTATAAAAAGATTAATTCACTGTTTTAGCAGAGTTAAATGTGCATGGCTCCAGGAACACAGCATTTTACAGCCCATTAGATTGCTGTGAAAAGGTAAATTCACCAAAATACACCAGAGAGCCTGCAACTAATATCAAAAGCAAAGTGATTTTACACTCCGGAAGAATGAAAGACGCTATCCAGAGACTCTGATTAAATTATGCATATAAGGCAGTGAATAAATAGTTATGTGGGCCATAACTTCTTATTTTCTTCAACATAAATCTACCTGTTGCATCTTACTGTCAGTGATCTATGGCAGGGCTTCCTCAGTTTTGGTTAATTACTGTTCACCGGTGCTCACTTCTCATTGCTTGAGCATCATTCACAACAGCATAAATCTGCTGTTTGTTAATGTAATCTTCTTCTCAGAAGGTTCACTGCCATGGATCTCCACCTCTGCCTGTCCTGTGCTCCCCTTACACATTCCACATAGGTCAACTGCATTCAGTCCATTATATCCATCATCCATTGCCTCCTCTGCTTCCCTCTCTGACACTTGCCGTCAATCTTCACTTCCAATATTTGTCTCTGTCTACCGTCTACTCAAATGACGTGACCAAAACATTGTATCTTTCTCTCTTTTATGTTATGCTCTAATTTCCTCTTTTCTCTAGCCATTTCTAGAACTTCTTCATTAGCCTGTGTAGGATATGCAGAACATTCTCCTATGTGTCCACATCTGAAATGCATTCAACTTATAAATAATCTCTTTGTTTGCTGGCCAAGTCTCCGAGGCATATAAGATAGATGACAAAATGTAATAGCTCAGCATTGTTTTTCTAAGGTTCAAGTTCAGTTTCTTTGATAATAATACATCCTTCATTCTGACAAAGCTGATCTTGGCTATCTCAGTTGTCCTTTGGATCTCACAATCACATCTCCCAACATTTGTGATAATCCACCCAAGGTATGTGAACCTTTTCATTTCTTCCAGGGCTTGTCCATTTACTTCAATCTTCACTTCCAGGGTTAGTCTCTGCTTATCACCATTGTCTTGGTCTTCTTCAGATTCATTCTTAAGCCATGTTCCGCACTCCTTGCTTTCACTTTGTGAGATGTTGAGAAGGTGTTTCCACTGGTGGGGGAATCTCAAACTAGGGCACATAGTTACGGAATAAGGAGACACTCATTTAAAACTGAGATGCAAAGGAATTTCTTCTCTCCAAGGGTAATGAATGCCTGAATTCTCTACCCCAGAGAGTTGTGGAGGCTAGATCACTGAAAGTATTTAAAGAGGAGGTTGATAGATTTTTGAAATATCAGGGAGTTGAGGGCTATGAGGAACTGGCACGAAAGAAGAGTTGAGGCCTGGAGCAGATCGACCAGGATCTTATTGAATGGCGGGGCAGACTTGAGGGGCCGAATGGCCTACTCCTGCTCCAATTTCTTATGTTCTTATGTTCACACTTTCCTGTAGCGCTATAGAAACACTTGAAATAACATCTATTGTCTTTTCAGAAACAGTGAATTAAATGGGAATCGTGGCATTTTTTTTTCACCTCTATTGCCTGAACCACGGAAGCTAATTGTAGCACACACATTATCGCCAAAAACTAATTCACCGCAACCTGAAACCAAACAGAGAATCCTCATGGTTCAATACTGCAATATATAATTTATTTACTCACTGAGCAAGTGGGGAGAGATCCGCTCCCTAGTTTCTCTTTAAGATGTGTAAAGTATAACAGATAATTCTTTTACTTAAAACTACAATTACATTCATAATGAACCTGACAGGTGATTAGGAATATAGGAGCAGGAATAAGCCATTCAGCCCCTCGAGTCTTCACCACCATTTAACTAGATCATGGCTGATTCTCTATTTCAAAAGCACTTCACCGTGCTATCCCCATATCCCTTGATGTCATTAATATCTAGAAATCTATCAATTTTTGCCTTGAACATACCTAATGAGTGAGCTTCCACAGCCCTCTGGGGTAGAGAATTCCAAAGATTCATTACCCTCTAAGTGAAGAAATTCCTCCTCATCTCAGTCCTAAATGGTTGCCCCTTACTCTGAGACTTATTCTGTCCCCTGGTTCTAGACCCCCCCCCCCCAGCCTGGGGAAACATCCTTCCTGCATCTACCATGTTGAACCCTGTAAGAAATTTGTAGGTTTCAATGAGATAATCTCTAAGTCTTCTAAAGAATAAAGACCCAGCCTCCTCAAACTCTCCTTATAGGACAGTCCTGCCATCGCAGGAATTAATCTGGTGAAATTCCACTCCCTCTATGGCAAGTAAATCCTTCCATAGGCAAGGGGACCAACACAAGGTTACACAATACTCCAAGTACTGTCTAACCAAGGTTCTATACAATTGAAGCAAGACATATTCACTCCTATTCTCAAATCCTCTTGTGATAAAGACCAACATACCATTTGCCTTCCTAATTACCTGCTGCATCTGCATGTTAGCATTCAGTGACTTATGAAAAAGGACACCCAGGTCCCTTTGGACATCAACACTTCCCACTCTCTCACCATTTAAGAAATACTTTGCACCTCCATTCCTCTTACCAAAGTGAATAACCTCACACTTATCCACATTATATTCCATCTGCCCACACCTTCATGCCCACTTACTAAGCCTGTCTAAATCCCATTGAAGCATCTTTGCATCATCCTCATAGCACACATTCCTACCTAGTTTTGTATAATGCACAAACTTGAAAATATTGCATTTGGTCCCCACATCCAAATCATTGATATAGATTGTGACAGCTGGGGCCCAAGTACTAATCCTTGCGGTACCCCACTAGTTACAGCCTGCCAACCTGAGAATGACCTGTTTATTCCTGCTGTCTGTTTTCTGCCTGTTAACTAATCCTCAATCCATGCCAGTATGTTACCCCCTATCCCATTTGCTCTAATTTTGTTTATTAATCTCCTGTATGGGACCTTTCCCAAAGCCTTCTGAAAATCCAAATGCACCACCTATACCAGTTCCCCCTTATCCATTCTGCTAATAATATCCTCAAAAAACTCCAGCAAGTTTGCCAAACATGATTTCCCTTTCATAAGTTGACTCTACCCAATGGGATCGTTATTTTCAAAGTGTCCAGTTATCACATCCTTTATATTAGATTCTAGCATTTTCCCTACTACTGACTTCAGGCTAACAGATCTGTCAATCCATGTTTTCTCTCTCCCTCTTTTCTTAAATAGTGGGGTTACAATTTCAACTTTCCAACCTGCAGGGTCCATTCCAGGATTTGTAGAATTTGGAAAGATGACCACCGGTGCATCCACTATTTCTATAGCCCCTTCTTTCAACACTCTGGGATGTAGATCACCAGGTCCTGGTGATTTATCAACTTTCAGTCCTAATACTTTTTTATTAATACTAATTTCTTTCAGTTCCTCATCCCCACTTGTCCTTTGGTTCTCTATTATTGTTAGTGTCTGTTGGTGTAACTTTCTCCTTGAAGACAGACACGAAGTAATTATTGAGCTTCTCTGCAGTTTCCCTATTCCCCATTATAAATTCTCCTGTCTCTGCCTACATGGACCCACAGTTCTCCTTGCTATTTGTTTCCTTTTTACATATAGAAGTTTTTACAGTTTCTTGCTAGATTACATTCATATTCTATTCTCCCTTTCTTTATTAGTTCCATGGCCCTCTTATGCTGAATTCTAAAATGCTCTGAATCCTCAGGCTTACTACTTTTTTTTGTCAACTTTATAAGCCTCTTCTTTTGATCTAATACAACCTTTAACTTTAGTTAGCCACGATTGACTCCCTTTTCCAGTTGGATTTTTGTGCCCTAAAGGAATGTATATTCATTATATACTATGTATTAATTCTTTAAATGCTAGCCATTGCCTGTCTACCATCATACCTTTTACTGTATTTTCCCAATCCACCACAACCAATTTGCCCCTCATATCTTAGTAGTTTCCTTTGTTTAGATTTAAGACCTTAGTTTCGGATTGAACTACATAATTTTCAAACTTAATGGAAAATTCCATCATATTATGGTCACTCTTCCCCATTCTTTTACAACAAGATTATTAATTAGTCTTTTCTCATTGCATAATACTAGATCTAAAATAGCCTATTCAGTAATTGGTTCCTCAACATACTGCACAAGAAAACCATCTTGTACACATTCCAGGAATTTGTCCTCAACAGCATTAGTGCTCTTTAGATTTACCTTGCCTATATGTAGATTGAAGTTACCTGTGATTACTATATTACCCTTGTTACATGCACAACTAATTTCCTGATTTACACTGTGCCCTACAACACCACTATTGTTTTGTGGCCTATGAATAAGTCCTACCAATACTTTCTGCCCCTTGCTCATTCTTAGCTCCACCCAAACAGATTCGACATGTTGTTCTTCCGATCTCAGATCCCCTCTCACTAATGTACTGGTCTCATCCCTGATTATCAGCATTACCCCACCTCATTTTCCTTTTCTCCTGTTATTTCTAAATGTCAAATATCCTTGAATATTCAGTTCCCAGCCTTGGTCACCCTGCAGCCACATCTCCGTGATGGCAGTTAGATCATACCCATTTACTTATATTTGTGCCACAAATTCACCTACCTTGTTCCGAATGCTACATGCATGTCTCTAATTCTGCCTTTTTTGGAATTAGATTAGAATTGCACTTCATACATAAAACATTGTTGTCTGACTAGGACAAATGTTTTCACAAGTAAATATTTTGTTGGTGGTTTATTTTCTAGGTGGTGATATAGAGATTTCAGGTGACTTTGGCAGTGGTGACTTCCATGAATGGTCAGATGATGAAGACGATGAGGAAGATACCAATGACGAGGAAGAAGATGATGAAGTTGACAATGAAGATGATGAAGATGATGATGATGAATATGATGTGGGTGGCTACATATGGTAGTCTGGAAATGTCATGAACTTTAATATTTTGCACGTTTCTATAGTGAAATCTCATGAGTTACTAGACACATTAAAAATGGCAAAAGATATTCACTCAACGTGTATATTTTGTACAATTATACCCTCAAACATGGTTACTCCAGAAATAGGTCTACATCCATTTAAAAATTGTTGCAGTACATCTTAACTCTGTCATTCTGAAAACATAAATTAAAAATTATAATCCAAACCAATTAAGAGAAATACAATACTAGAACACATGAGAAAACCTCAATTATGTTTTGAAAAATAGTTTCCTTTAAATTGTGTCCTGTCATTGTACATTGTCTCAGTGATGCAGTAAACCTAGGCTGCTCCTCCACAAATGACTTGTGTGCACTGCTCATTGTTGTTGACCTTGAAACCACTAATCACAGTTTTGGTTTGCCTTTTTTTTGAACCTCTTGGTTATTCAGATGGCAAAGGCTAAAATGTACTTATGTCATCAATATATAAACAAAAAATAATTTGTTAATAATTAGTTAATTTTTACATATGAACATTATTATGGTGGAATTTGCAGCAGTTAAAATTTTTAGACAGAGAAGATTATGGCAACAAAACATTTTTGCCATATCTCTACGTAAACATTGCTAAAAAAATGTGGATGCCTTGACTACCTGAGTGTTTTTTTCTTTTTTTTTCTTCCAATTTTAAAAGTATATGTAATTTTAATTACCAATTTAAAAATGAATAGAAGTCACATTACGATGTGCCTTTCAACTTAAAACTAGACATATTTTTTCTTTGTGTATGAAAGGTAGGAGTTCAGGTATATTTAAGCACACTGATCACAGCATAAGTACTGCAGCCGCAAACATGGGGTAAGAGAAAAATAATTTTAAATAATTTTTCAATAGTTATGGCACTCATCCTATGGAAAATAAATATATACCAGTAACGTGTAGCAGTAGCACTTAACAATTTTGCTATAGACTAAATTGCCCTGTATTTATGTTAGCATGTTAATTGATTGTATAGACATGTTAAAATTCCACCGCCTTGATGCATATTACAGTTGAGTCTTTTAAGTCCTTTGTCAACTAAAATCAATGTTGTTTGTAGTTACTAACATAACATTACATTGTATGCTGTTTATTTGGAACATATGATTGTCAGTTCTTAAATGTATCTCCTGAAATCTGGACTAAAGGAAAATCATAAATAATATGACTCATTTTCATTAATTTTTCCTAATAGACTGAATTTGCATTATAAAATGAAAAGCTATGCTGCATTTTTTTTTACTGTATGTATAGTTTGCAATAATAAAGGAATCCTGTAACCAATTACACTGATGGGTTTTATTGCTGTTACATAATATTAATAACTTTTCTAGTAATCTGAAAAACTCACATGCTAAATACTTTTTGTTTGTTTTGCCAAAGCAGATATGGAATAGGCAGAGTTGACAGACCTGAACTACCTCACTAGTTTCTGATTTGCTGTTTGACTAGGGAACAAAATCCACAATGTATATGTTTGAATAAATGTACACGGCAGCACTCACTGGCTTCCAAATATTGGTCAAACTGTCATTTAGGAGACATCTGACTAGCCTGTTATCTCACTGCCCTGAGAGGTGTGAAACTGTTTCCTGGATGTGGGTAAAATCTCTTCTTAATTGTAAAATCATGCATCAAAATTTGCCACATAAAACCATTTCTCCTCAACTTCCCCTGGTTCTTTTGCCAATTATCTAAGAACTATTAATTATTATTAATTACTTTGAATCCCTTAATAAAACTAATATTCTTTCTCTGGTTGTGAGCATCTCTGGCAAGACCAGGGGTGAATTTTTCCTATGGTGGGCGGGCTGTTCAGGCGGGGGCGGACGTGGAGCCGATCGCTGCCCACGATCGGTTCCGCGCCGCCATTTTAAGCGAGCAGGCCAATTAAGGCCTGCCCTGCATGAATCACGGCTCCCGAGAACAGCAGGAGGGGGTGGGCGGCAGCGGCAGTCCAATGACCGCTGGGTCCAATGGCGACCTGGCGGCCTATTTAAGAACAGCACAGGCAGCCTTCCAAAGGGTGCCACAGATGTCACACAGGAGGATGTCAGACAACGGTCTCGAAGAGCAGGCCAAGCAGGAGGGCAGGTTGGCGGGGCATTGTGCCTCGAGATTTTCAGATGAATGCCTCACTGCACTCCTTGAGGAGATGGCAATATGACGCGACATCCTTCTGCCAAGGGACGAGAGGAGGAGGAGCCCCCCCCCCCCCCCCCCACTACACATGTTGAAATTTGCCTGGGAGGAAGTGTCAGAAAGGGTCAGCTCCCACAATGTGGTGAGACGCACTTAGGCTTAGTGCCGCAAGCGGTTCAATGACCTCTTGCAATTGGGAAGGGTGAGTGCCGTGTTGGCATGGGTCACTTAGTACAGCAGTTAGCTACCATTTTTATCTTGTGATGCGGAGCTTTGGAAACCCATTAAAAACCCAGATTTCAGAATTTGTGAAGGAAATGGAAAGTCTGTTGAGGAGTTAGTAACACTGTGAAAGGTAAGTATAAAATGTTTTGACACCTTCACATGTCACTATTAGGTGCTGTATTTTAATGAAGATGTGCTTAATACAGTGATTCAACATGGGGATCTGACCTGTAAAGAATAGTTGACCCTTACATTGATCAGCATTGTGTAATTTTGCACATGCATTACAGTACTTGTCCAATGGAGAGAGAGCATCATATTGCAGTGAAAAATGTTATAAAATGTCCTGTCAGCCTGTGATGTCATCTTTTTTCCTGTGACTTAAATGACTGTCTCATGAAAAAAAAATCTGCTTATGACACTTGGAATAAAACTAACCATCCGCTCCTGTGCATTGATGACAGGCGCTAGGCTTTGAAATTAAAACGAGCACCTTCTGTTCTTTCTTTCCCAGACACCAATCTGTTTGGACAGCTGTGGCTATTATGAAAGCTTAGCTGAGTTCCAAGTGCTAATGGGTTTCAGCACAGTAGGCATTCCATTCAACTGAAAATGACGGTTTTGAGAGGTTGTAACAACAGATTGTGCCTTTGATGTGTTTTCTGCTTTGTTGACACAAGCTAATAGTATTACAAGTACAATAGATTACAAGGATTCTTCACATGGCAGGATGCATGTTTTCTCAGTCTCAATGATAGGCCAGAATTTTACCTTTGGCGAGCACGCTGGATCAGCGGGCCTGGGGGTGGTCAAGAAACAGACCGCTGACCGCGATTGGCCCCTGACCATGATTTCACGCTGGTTGGCTTGGGGGTCATGATGGCATAGTGGTATTGTCGCTGGACTAATAATCCAGAGACGCAGGGTACTGCTCTCGGGACCTGGGTTTGAATGCTGCCACAGCAGATGGTGGAATTTGAATGAAATAAAAATCTGGAATTAAAAGTCTAATGATGGCCACAAAACCATGTTGATTGTTGTAAAAGCCCACCTGGCTCACTAATGTCCTTTCGGGAAGGAAATCTATCACTCTTACTTGATCTGGCCAGACCCACAGCAATGTGGTTGCCTCTTAAAAAATGCCCTCTGAACATGCGCAGTAAAGGCTGGCCTAGCCCAATGATGCCCACATCCCATGATCAAATAAAAAAAACAGCCAGCCAGCTTGAAGTGCACACTGAAATGCTCAGTGCTTCTGGGGTGGGGGGTGGGAAAAGGGCAGGCAATGACATTTCCATTGTTGTGGGTGAGTGCTGTGAGAAAGCTCCCTGAAGGCAGGGAACTGGAGACCTGAAAAAGCTAAAGTAAAGGTTTTAAAAGCTTAAAAAATGTGCCCATGCATCATAATCAATCACCTGAAAATACAGCTGATTAAAATGCTGTCCGCAGAAATTTATTTTCATTTTACTTCATCACGGAAATTTCATCCTGCCCTTGGATGAGGTTTGATGAAAAATGCAAAGGCCACCAGGCCAATTCACCTGTCTGCCAGCTGTAAGGTTGGACAGGCAACGAAAAATCGGAATCAAACGCACCTCTTAATTGTCAGCGGGCGCTTCCGACTTTTGCGCGCGCCTGCCAAGCGAAATATCGCACAAGTGTGCAATGACATTGGGATGCGATCGACGTCGTGTGGATTAAAATTACAAAAGCTGCAGTTTGAAGGACATGTCCACTGCAACAGTGTGAGGGATATGGACAATGTTGCTGTCCTGGGACAGAGTGTGCCATGAAAGACAGGATGGTGCTGAGGAGGAGTCTGGTCTAAAGGGGAAGTGTCTGGCAACAACGTTTTACTTGTCTCCCGACCAGATGACAAAGGTTTGTGTGAGAGCAGTGTAGCAGTATTGCTCCTAGCCTGAAAGGAAAAAGACCTAAAACCTCTTGCTCCTGTGCGTGAAAGATCCCAGTAATTCCACAATAATAGCTAGCTGGTTTTTTCTCCTCAAAACTCTATAACCTGCTCTCTCTCTGAAAACCCCTGTCAAGAGGCAAAGGGGAAAATCGCTGTTAGAGATATTGAAAGGCAAGTGCTGAATCAGTGAGCTAACGACCAAAAGTGCTGGAAGACCACCTCTTAAAGGAACTGAAAAGAATTTGGAAGGCATCGATCAAAATCAACCCATCAAATCCTGTACTCCAGAATTGGAGCCATTGAACTGTTTGTCCCCACCCTTAAAATTCATGTTTGTGTGTGTCTTATGTGCTTTTTATGTGTGTGTATAGGGATTTGAGAAGGGGTAGAGTTTAGGTTATAGAGTTATAAATTAGCAGTTCATATTTATTTCTTTTGCCACTGGTTAAAGATGACTTGTTTAATAAACAGTTATTTAATTATTAAGTTTACAAACCTGGTGCTTGCATTCTATTAACCTAAATTAAACAATTAGGTGGGTTGATCAAACTTTTCACATTTGCAACAGCTTAGGAAGCAGTGGGACTTGATAATGCAGCACACTATCCCCGGTGAGTCATGACAATATCTAGAGGATTAGCATACAAGAAGACAGAGGTTATGCTCCAGCTATACAAAGTGCATGTTAGACCATAACAAAAGCACTGTAAACAGTTCTGGGGACCACACCTTAGGAAGGATATATATCCTACAGAAGTAGTTACTGTTATAGGGTGGCTGAGTTGTACTATTAGTAATAGAGTTGATTTGCAAACATTTCTTGGGTGGAAACATTAAGTTTATTTACAATATACTCAGCAGCAACTACACGTGTGCTTTCAACTCCAACTCCATCTCTACACTGACTGCTGAGGCAGCCTGCGCTACTCTCCTATTGGTTACTAAAGATCATGTGATCTTGCCTGCAAGTATTATTCTTAAAGGTACATCACACACTAAATAAAACCATAATTACTACATTCCTACCCCTTTAACTTGGCTATATATATATTTACAAATACAAGACAACATAATACTTACACTGGGTAAGGAATTTATAAGTTCAGTCTTTCAGGTGGTTTCCTGATCTGTGTGCAATGTCGCAGCTCCACAACTCCAGATTCTTTGTCAGGAACCTCCTTTTCCAGAGTTGCCTGAACATCAGGTGCTTCGATGGGCACTTGCAGTTCTGCATCCTCAACTCTTAGAGGAACATCAGCCATGTCAGTCCTGGGGTGAGCATCCTCAACAGGAACGTAGACCTGGTCATGATCACTGGTGGAACCAAATCTTGGTGATTTATTTCTCTCTTCCTTAAATGGTCCACATCTTTACAGATGATCCGGCCTTCCACCTCCACATGGTAACATAGAGGTCCAGTCACTGCACTTATTTCACCCGGTAACCACTTTGGTCCTTCCCTGAAGTTCTTCACATATAACGTTTCTCTCACAGTAAATTTCCTCTCACGACTATGCCAGTCGTGTATAGTTTTCTGGCTTCACTGACTCCTTTCTACCTTCCCCTCTAAATTCAGCATTATTAAGCTCAATCTCATCCTGAGATGGTGTTTCAACAATAACTCCGCAGGTGTGACACCTGTTGTTGGGGGGTAGTCCTGTAATGAAAAAGAAAGTGTGCTAGTTTGGTTGCCAAGAAATCGCTAGTTAGCTTTTTCATGCCTTCTTTGAACATTTGAACTGTCCTTTCGGCCAGTCTGTTTGAGGAAGGGTGGTACGGTGCATTTTACACATGAGTGATACGATTGAGGCTGACAAACTGTTGAAACTCAGCACTCGTAACTGCTGTGCTGTTATCAGAAATGACTGCTTCTATTAATCCTGAATGGCAAAACTCTGGCGTAGTTTCTCAATTGTAGCGACCGACATTGGTGACTTCACCTTATATACGTCCAACCATTTTGAATGGGCTTCAACAATGAGCAGAAACATTGTTCCCAGGGAAGGTTCAACGTAGTCAATGTGTAACTGCACCAAGGGTCCACCTGGCAACTCCCATGTGTGTAACAGAGCTGTCACTGGCAACTTTTGCAGTTGCTGACATAGCACACAGTGCTTTACTAAACTCTCTATTTTGCCATCCATCCCAGGCCACTATAGATAGCTGTGTTCTATAGTCTTCATTCGGGAAATTCCTGGATGGGCACTGTGTAGTTCAATTAAAAGTGTCTCCCTTCCCCTTAGACCATAAGTAATAAGACAGAGGAGCAGAAATTAGGCCATTCATCCCATCGAGTCTGCTCTGCCATTCAATCATGGCTGATAAGTTTCTCAACCCCATCCTCAAGCCTTCTCCCCGTAACCTTTGATCCCCTTACCAATCAAGAATTTATCTATCTCGGTCTTAAATAGACTCAATGACCTGGCCCCCACAGCCTTCTGTGGCAATGAATTCTATAGATTCACCACTCTCTGGCTAAAGAAGTTTCTCCTCATCTCTGTTCTAAAAGGTCTTCCCTTTACTCTGAGGCTGTGCCCTCGGGTCCTAGTCTCTCCTACTAATGGAAACATCTTCCCCATGTCCACTCTGTCCAGGCCTTTCAGCATTCTGTAAGTTTCAATCAGATCCCCCCTCATCCTTCTAAACTCCATCGAGTATAGACCCAGGGTCCTCAAACGTTCCTCATATGTTAGGCCTTTGGAGGAACTATCACTCATGCTCCCCACTGTAAGATGCCATCCTGGCTGGTTATTTCATGCCTTCTGTTGAAATACGGTTTCATTTTATCAGATATAGAATTTGTTCTGAGATAGGACTGGGTCCCAACTTGTCCAGTGTCTGATCTGTCGAGCACATACTGGCGAGGAATCTAAGAAATTTAACAGTAAAACATGTTCCTGTGGAACTGGGACATGTTCATCATTTTTGTGTGAAGACAAACAATTAACGACATTGGAGTTTGTGATTTGATTGCCAAGCCTATGTACGGAAGTCTATTTGTATGCTGCTTTAATTAAGGTCCATTATTGTATTCTTGCTGAGGCTATGGGTGGCATAGCTTTGTCCTCACTAAACAATCCTAGCAATGGCTTGTGGTCTGAAACGATTGAAAAATGGCGACCCTGTGAAATTTCTTGACACCAAAGATGATGGACAGGCCTTTTTTTTTATCTGCAAGTATCCCTTTTCCGCTATGGTGAGTGTTCTTGATACATAACCTGTTGGCCATTCCATGCCATCGTCAATCCAATGAGAGAGCACTGCTCCCACTCCGTGGGGAGATGCATCACATGTCAGCACCATTTCTTTCGTCTGGTCATAATGCAATAATAGATTGGACGAGTGCAACAATTGTTTCATCTTTATGAAAGCTTCTTTCTGCGGTGCCCCACAAGGACAACATTGGTTCTTTTTGAGTAGAGAATGCGTGAGGGCCAGTAAAGTAGAGAAATTGGGTAAGAACCGCCCATAATAGTTGATCATTCTGAGGAATGATTTGAGCTCCGAGGTGTCCTTTGGCACAGGTGCCTCTCTTAGGACTCTCACTTTCTCCTCAACTGGGTGGAGGCCCTGTGAATCTACCCAGCGACCCAAATAGATTACCTTCCTCGCTTGGAACATGGACTTTTTTTTGGACGCACTTCAACTTGCAAGAAACGTTTTAAGACTTCTTCTAAGTTTGCCAAATGCTCTTTTTCAGTGAATCTTGTCACCAATGCATTGTCTAAGTAGACTACACCTGGGGCAGTCCCTGCAGTAAGCTTTCCATTGTTCTCTGAAAGATAGCAGAAGCAGAGGTGACACTGAAAGGCAATTGTGTATATTGGTACAACCCTTTGTGGGTATTAACTGTGACAAATTCATGGGAGGCATTATCCAACTCTAGTTGTTGATAAGCATGACTCATGTCAAGCTTTGTGAATGTTGTCCCTCCTGCCAGCTTGATATACAGGTCTTCGATTTTTGGAATGGGGTGCCTGTCTAGCTTAGCTTCTTCATTAACCGTCAGTTTGTAGTCTCCACAAATTCGGATGCTTTTGTCATGTTTAAGGACGGGGACTATGGGTGCTGCTCATTCTGAGAACTGAACAGGTTGTATAATGCCCAGTTTCTCTAGTCTGTTCGGTTCAATGCCGACTTTTTCTCACAGGGCATATGGCACCGGTCTTGCCTTCATGAAGCTAGGGGTTGCTTCCAGAACCACATGAATTTTGGCCTGCAGGCCCTGGATTTTCCCCAGTTCATCCTTAAAGACAGCGGCATACTTTCTAAGTAACTCTGGTAGCCCACTTGCCCTCAACTGGAAAATTTCAAACCATTCTAACTTAATCGCCTTTAACCAATTCGCCCCAGGAGGCTTGGTCCTTCACCTGCTACCACCATCAAGGGTAGCTTTGCCAATTGGCTTCCATAGTGGACAGTTACTCTGCTTATGCCTTTTAGTTGAATGTCTTCATCCCTATATGTTTTTAGCTTGGTGGCTGTTTCTTCTAAACTTAATTGATGTTCACCATTATTCAAATATCTGAAGGTATGTTCCCCACTTACTGTAGTGGAAGCTCCCATGTCCACTTCCATTCTAACAGGTTTGCCATTTACATTCTCTGTGGCTAATATTGGTTCTGCCTTTCCAACTTTCAGATTAAACAATGAGTAAATATCTGAATTTGTTGTTTCAGGCTCTTCTACATTGTAGATTTCATTGGGCTTCTTCTTTTGTTTACAAGCCTGCTTGAATCTTTCCTCGCACTGCCTCATTATATGTCCATTTCTGTGAGAATAATAGCACTTGATTTGTTTAAACTGCCAATCGCTAAAAGACTGATTGTTTCCATCTCTATTAAAATGATTCTTTGATTTTGCTGCTATGTTATTTTTCTTTATTCTTTGGCGAGCGGGAGTTGTTTCCCGCTTCTCGGTGGAGTCTCACTTTTTCACATCTCTTTCGGAAGAGGTTTCCTGCCTGATGTGGAGGACGGCGCCATTTTGCACACCCTGTGTTGCTTTTGGATCTCTTACTATGCTTTCCATGTCCAGCGCTATCTCCAGCACCTTCTTGAAATTCAGATTCGCTTCGGACAATAATCTTTTCTGAATAGAGTCCTCTTTCACATCACACACTAAACAATCTTTGAGCATATTGTTCAGAGTCGTACCAAACTTACAATGTTCCGTTAGCTGTTTCAAATTTGCCATGTAGCATGCAATTGTCTCACCTGGGGCTCTATTTCTTTAATTAAGCCTGAACCTCTGTATTGTGACTGGGAGTTTTGGTTGAAAATGACCCTTCACGAGGTTCACCAATTCATTAAAATTTTTCAAATCCAGGGCGCTGGGTGCCGTCAAACTTCAAATCAAGCTGTAGGTTTTGCTCCCACAAGTATTCAAGAGGATTGCTTGCCTCTTCTCTTCCCTGGTAATCTTGTTTGCTTGAAAAAAGCACGTGAGGGATTCTATGTATTGAGACCAATCGTCTGTGGCTGGTTGAAAAGGGTCAATTCTCCCAAATTGTAGCATTTTGAGAGGTGATAACTTATTCAATTCTAAAGGAGATTGCTACTTATGATCACTGGGTGAGGTACAGTGCTGATTTCTTTTTAACTTGTTTTCTTCTGTTCAATCCTGTTTTATCCTTATCGCCAGTTTGTTGTAGGGTAGCCGAGTTGAGCTATTAGTGATAGAGTTGATCTGCAAACACTTCTTGGGTGGAAACATTAAGTTTATTTACAATATACTCAGCAGCAATGACAAGTGTGCTTTCAACTCCAACTCTATCTCTACACTGACTGCTGAGGTAGCCCGTCAGCCCTTCTATTGGTTACTACAGATCATGTGATCTTGCCTAACAAGTATTATTCTTAAAGTTAAATTACACACTAAATAAAACCAAATTTACTACAGCTACCCTATCAGTTCACCTTAATATCTTGAAACTTTGACCAAATCATGCCTTAACTTTCTAAATTCCAAGGGATGCAACCCTAGTTTGTGTATTCTGTCCTTGTAATTTAACTCTTGAAATCCAGGAATCATTCTGGCAAAAGTCACTCTGCACTGCTTCCAAGGCCAGTATATCCTTCTTAAAGTGTAATGCCATCTACATTGCCTACCTTTGTAATGTCATGAGGCTATGCCCATTTGTTTTTGAAAATATAACTTTTCAATTTTCAACTGACTGGAAATTTTGCAATTTGAAATGAGACAGAACAAATTAGTTAAAAATGCAAGGCCACCTTCTAAGATGAGGGTGAAAATCAAACAAACCACCATCAGAGGAGTGTGAAGAAAGAAACATTTCCTATAATTCAAAGACCCATCAAAACCCATAACTGTTTAAATAAGAGACATTAAAATGCAAAGTGCTGGTTAGTGAAACAATGGCCTGAATGTTCCCCTTGGTGGGCATGTATGATCGACAAGCCTGGGAGCGGTAGGGAAACAGGCGCTCGAGTGCGATTGGCCCACTACCACAATTTCATGTTTGCTGGCCAATTTAAGGCCCATCCAGAGTGAAACATATCTTCCCAATGGTTGGGAAAGGCTGGGCAGGGGCAGGGGCCTGTCAGGCACCCGGTCGAATGGCTACCCGGCGGGCTTTTTAAAAATGGTAGAGGCAGCTCCCTGAAGGCTGCTGGGGAGAATCATATCCAGCAGTTTGGAGACTAGAGCTATGGCCTCAACAGCAGCTGGAGACGTCAGGTGGGAGGACAGGTTGGGCATGCACTCAGTCCTCCATTTTTCAGACAAGTGCCTCCTGGTCCTCATGGAGGAGGTGGGTGTTAGGCAGGACACCCTTGTTCCCAGGGATGGGAGGAGGTGGCCACTGCACTCAACAAAAAAGGCTTGAGAGGAGGTGGCAGCTGATGTCAGCAGCCATGACGTTGTGAGGCGCACATGGGTGCAGTGCCGCTAAAGGTTCAATGACCTGCTGCACACAGCAAGGGTGAGTACTGTGTTGGCATGGATCAGTGAGGAGAAGTGTTAAGGGCTGGCCATGCGCCCGTGGAGTTCAGCGGTATTAGAGTCTGAGTGCCAACTGTCAATGATGCCAGGGCTAGCCAAATGGGTGGGCCCTGGCTGCTTGGCCTGAGTGCCCATGACTTGAGCGCCACGACTTGGATGTGCCCTTCCAGGTGTTCCTCAGGTGGGGTTGACCAGACTGCATTGGCGCTGCAGGTAGAAAGTGGACTGATCAATGCCCCTCAGTCCATAACAACCGAGAGGTCACGGATAGGCAGGGGGCCCCAAAACCTCCTAATATTGACAAGATTTGAACTGGATGCCTTGGAGCTGGAGAGCTGCCATCCACCTCGGACAGCCGGTTGTGGAGAGGCAGGGGTCTCTGACAAACTAAGTGTGCAGTGCACAGAGAGGTGGGAGTTTTGGATTGTGCAAACATTCTTGTGTACTGTCCTCTGACAGGAGCCTCAAAACCTGGAGTCCCCATTGATCATTGAAAGACGATGGCACCGTGATGCAGATCTCCATTGTCTCACCAGGGTGTCTGGTATGCACAGTGACAGTGTGATGACTTTAACTAATGACATGTTGTTATTCTCCCTTAGGTTCACCAGCAGGCACTTGTTTGCAGGACCCCGAAGAGCCCTGGTGCCAGAGACCGCCGAGCTTCAGCTGCACCTGTGTCACACCTGATCTCTGAACCAGGCACCAACACAGATACCAGCACCTCGGTGGGTGTTAGATCGGTGGCTAGAATGTCGGTGCACAGGTGTGAGGGCACATCAAACTCACTTGAGGTGCAGGCAAAGGCAGAGAGTGCCCAGGGTGCCGGCAGTCGGAGGACTGCTGGAGACCAGGATGGTGCTGAGTCGAAGGCAGATGATGAGCCTCTAGAGTCGTCCATTAGGCGGCAGATGCTGGATGTCCAGCAGAATGTGCTGGAGGATCTGATGGAGATTCATGAGGGTCTGCGTGCCATGGTCTCTGTTGTGGAGGAGTCTATGCGGAGCATAAGCACTGCGTTGACCCTCATGGGTGAGCGCACTGCCTCCTCCATTGAGAGAGTGGTGACTCCCATAGAGAGGTAGCTCCAGGGACAGAATCAGGGGTTCCTGGGGTTGCGCTCGGACCTGCAAGCCCTCACACAGACACTGACCTCAGGTGGTCAGTGCCAGTGTGGGAATGGGTGAGGCACCCAGTATCCCAGGTAGGTGCCCGTGCATCAATGGCGAGCAGAGAGGTCCAGAGTGATCTCACATTGGGGCACAAGCTGCTTGTCGTCTCTGCGGTTTCCTCTCAGGGCGTTCTGGATGACAGCAGCAGCTCCTCTGCCAGTGACTGTGGCATCTGATGAGCTGCCATGACTGGGGAGATACCAGCTGTGCCACTGGCCGCTCCCTCCCAGGCGGGCCAGCATAAGCTCCACTGGCCAGCGGACAACCGTCAAGGTCATCAATACCAAGAAGACAGCGGAGTCAGCAGAGTCAGCAGGCTGCCTCCAAAGCCGCTGCCAGCGAGGTGGGTGGGGGGGGTAACCATGATTCAGGGCACTCATAAATGTAAGTTTAAGGCACCATGGAGCACACGAGTGCTCTGTAACATTTTGTTTATATGTTTACTGGTGTTAACACCAAAGATGTTAATGTTCATTTGTTTTGAGTGAAAATTATATAAATTTTGCTTTTGCCTTACCGGCCTGAGTATGCTTTGCCTTCTTTTTAGTGCAGGGTATGCTAGTATTTAATGCTGGACGTGAGTGGCTCTAGACTTTATTACATGCACTGAGTGGACTTTGGGTTCAATTGAAAGGGTCATTTCAGACATCGGGGATGGAGGCAGCAGCCCTGGCATGAGGCGGAAGTGTATCTTTGGCAGCCTAGCTGAAGGAGCATTGGATCAAGACGCCCCTGATGTCCCTGCCTCCCTGGAAGCTACAGAGGTCTGCCTCTCTGCCCTCAGCATTCTCCTCACCGTGCTCCTCTTCTGACTCACCACTGGATTCATCCTCTGTGGCCTGTGGAACTGCGTTTTAATCCACCTCCTCCAGTGGGTCCCTCCTTGCTAGTGCTAGATTGTGGAGAGACGGTCCAGGCATCAGAAGCACATCTTGAGAAGACTATGGTCCTCTCTACCACTGTCCTTGTGGAGGTGTTACTCATATTGTAACGCTGCTCTGCCTCTGTTCTTGAATGGTGGAGAGGCGTCATAAGCCAGCTTTTCAAGGAATACCCCTTCTCACCCAGCAGCCATCCATCCTGTCAGGCTGGAGCACTGAAGAGCCTCAGCACCTGGGAGTGTCTCAAGATATAAATGTCATGGGGGCTGCCAGGGTACCTTGCAGACTTGCAGGATCTGTGTCTTGTGCTTGTGGTTACAAACTACCTGGATGTTCATCGAGTGGAAGCTCTTCCTGTTGACGAAGGCACCCAGCTGACCCGCTGGTGCCTTGATGGCCACATGTGTACAGTCTATTGCACTTTGGATGCGGGGAAAGCCAGCAATGGCCGCGAAGCTTCTGGCTCGCTCAGCCTGGCTGGCCTCGTCCATACAGAACTGAATAAATGTCATTTCCCACCTGATCAGAGCTTCTGTCACTTGCTTAACGCAACTATGGACAGTTGATTGGGAGACTCCACACAGATCCCCCCCACTGACCCCTGGAACGAGCTGGAGGCATAGAAATTGAGGGCCACTGTGACCTTCAGGGCCACTGGCATGGGGTTTCCATGCACACAGTTTGAGGTGATCTCAGGCCCAATCATCTGATAAATGAAGGTCACAGTCTCCCTTGAGAGGCGGGAGCCTCCTTCGACATTGCACCTTGGACATATTGAGGTAGCTGCATCTCTGCCTGTAAACCCTGGCACCTGGATATTGGCATCTTCTGTGGCCCCTTATGCCTTGGACTAAATGCTAGCCCTGAACCCCTTGTGCCTGCACCACTCCTCCCACAGGTCACTCCCTTCGAAGCTGCATTGGAACACCTGGCCTTCTCTCCATTCTGCCCCTCTCTTCCTCCTCAGAGGAGGTGCCTCCAGTGGAGACCACAATCCCCATTACCAGGGTAACAGAAGGCTGCCTGATACCTGGAAGTGTCCACATGGTCAAAATCCTCCAGGGGTCTTGGAGACTCCAGTGAGTCCTGAAATAAAACCTGGAAATTCTAAGACTGAAGTCCTGAACAAAGATGAAGCTGTCAATTTCCAATAAGCAACCAGCAGCAAACTATCTCCTAAACTCCTCACTAACACTGGCCATGCTGTTGACCCTTTTTACCCTGCCCTTTGATGAGGTTTTGCAAAAAGTGGGCTGCCCGTGTGACAAGCACGAAATTGCACTGGTGATGCAAAATCTGAATCAATTGACTCTTTAATGGCCTTAAGTGGCCTTTTAATCGATGGCAGACGGGGCTCCGATGCCCGCACGCACCCGCTGAAGATTGCGAGATAACATTGGGACACTTGCTCGATGTCATCTCGCGTGAATTTACGCCCAATAGGGTCGGGCGTGCACCCGCCCGCGAGGTGCAAAATTCTGCCCAATTGCTGCCACAGACAGACCCAAGCAAAACCATTGGGAAATACACAATGGCTGGAATATTTAATGGTCAGGCTGCAGCCACTGCAGAGAATCAGCAAGGAAGTTTTCAGCAGGGGTAACAGGCTAAAAGCTGGGCTCTCTCTTTTTGAACAAGGGTACTTCCTGGTTCGGAAGCCAATGTAACCAGAAATCCACCAGCAAACTATGGCTACAAGATCAGGTCAGAGGCTAGGAATCCTGCAACGAGTATCTCATCTCCTGACTCCCCAAAGCCTGCCCACCATCTACAAGGCACAAGTCAGGAGTGTGATGGAATACTCCCCACTTGCCTGGATGAGTGCAGCTCCAACAACACTGAAGAACCTGAACACCATCCAGGATAAAGCAGTCTGCTTGATTGGCACCCCATCCGCAAACATTCACTCCCTCCACCACCTATGCACAGTAGCAGCAGTGTGCACCATCTACAAGATGCACTGCAGGAACTCACCAAGGCTCCTTTGATAGCACCTTCCAAACCCACGACCACTACATCTAGAAGGACAACAACAGCAGATACATGGGAACAGCACCACCCAAAAGTTCCCCTCACTCACCATTCTGACTTGGAAATATATCGCCGTTCCTTCACTGCCTTTGGGTCAAAATCCTGGAACTCCCTCCCTAACAGCACTGTGGGTTTACCTACATCACATGGACTGCAGCAGTTCAAGAGGGAAACTCACCACCACCTTCTCAAGGGCAACTAGGGATGGGCAATAAATGCTGGCCCAGCCAGCGAAGTTCACATCCCGTGAATAAAAAAAACCCTGAACTTTTGTAAAAATTGCAACATCTATATCTGACCGCGTCCACAAAACCAACTAATCCAAGTCAACCACAATGTTTAAAAATCTACGCCTCAAGGACAATCAAAGGACACAACTGTATATTTTTAAAACTTTTTTAAAATTGGACTTTAACTTCCCTTATTTCTGATGCCTGTGTGTATGATGTCGCGTTTTTTTTTTCCTCAGATTTAGTGGTTAATAAAATTGCACTTTGTTTGACTCGAGAAAACCTTTTGTTTGATTAGGTCTTTATTGCTTACAGCTAAATGCATTGGATAAATGTATTTGGATTCAGAAAGGCCTATTCTCATGAAAAAGAAGCTTAAACCTTTGCCGTGACCATCTGAGGAGGTTGAATAGAGGGGAACCAGTTCTCACCCCTTCTCACCTGGTCATAACAGTCGCACAGGCAAATTTGAATTCATGGTTCTTTATCCCACCACCTAAGTAATTAGTAAATACAATGAATATTTGAGGTCCCAATTTCTGCCTGTGAGACACTACTAGTCACACCTGCCAATTAAGAACACTTGCCCATTATCCCTACTCTCCGACTCCTGCCACACAGCCAATTTCCTAACCAAGTCAATAATTTGACTTCAATTCCATGGGCTTCAACTTTAGCTTACAGTCTCTTGTGTGGGACTTTACCAAATGCCTTCTGAAGGTCTGTTAGGGCACTGTTTCTGCACTCTCTCCTTCCAGTTACATTTCAGTCATTAGCTGGACATGTATGGAATTTGTTACATTGCTGTGATGAACACTTTAATCACATAAAATGGTTAACCTCCAAGGATTAATGAACAGAAAGTTCAGCCCAGCACGACCCGTTCCTCTGGGCTGCCTAGTATCACACTCCGCTGTATTTTGAATGGCTCTAATATTCTTGGGGGACAATTTGGTGGTGAACTGCCTTCTTGAACTGTTGCAGTCCAGCTTGAGTCATAAATATTTGGAATAACCCACAGGCAAAATTGTAGAGTCAAATGTCTGGAATGCTCATGACAGCTCTCTTGAACTCTCATCATAACTTCAGCAAAGACGAGAGAAACAGGATAAATAGGTTAAAAAGGCCACTTACATCTTATCTCCAGAGTTCTACCAGTCACTGAAGCTACAGCAGGAAATCAGGGAAACCCGTAGACATTGTCCCCCAAGAATATTAGAGCCATTCAAAATACAGCACAGTGTGATACTAGGAAGCCCAGAATAATGGGCTGTGCTGGGCTGAACGTCCTGTTCATAAACTTGATCTTTATTATGAGCATATTGAAAAGTTGAAAATGACTGAAGGTTTCAGTGACCGTGGGGGTTGACAATGGTATTATCAGGCTATGGTGAGCTAAAAATCAAACTCTCTATCACGTTGTTAAAAGGATATTTAGAGTGAAATGAACAAGTTAATTCAAATCTACCACGCAAATACAACAGGCGGGATTTTCCGGCCCCGTCTGCTGCCAGGATTGTCTGGTCTCGCCGAAAGCCAATGGACTTTTGGCTGGGCCGCCGAATCTCCCGCGGCAGATCCTGCCACAATGGGGCCGGAATAACCCGGCCAACAACTTTACACCATTCAATGCATTCCAATTGGTGTGACAGACAGGAAGATGCAGTTTTCAATTAGGACAATAATGTGTATTTATATAGTGTTTTTAATGTAATGAAATGCCCCAAGGTGCTTCACAGGGGCATTATAAAACAAAGTATGTCACTGAGACAGATAAAGGCAATATTAGGACAGACAACCAAAAGTCTGAGGTAGATTTTAAGGAGGAAAGTAAGGGAGGGAGGCAGCAAAGTTTAGGGAGGGAATTCCAGAGCTTAAGGCCCAGGGAGCTGTGGAGCAATTAAAATCTGGGCTGCTTGAGCCCCGAGTTAGAGGAGCAAAAATATGTTGGAGGATTGTGAGGCTGCAGGAAATTATGAAGAAAATGCAACTCGAAGAGCAATCTTGGCTTATTGGCATTTAACTGCACTTTTACTTCTGTCAGTGCCCAAGGGCAAAATCGTGGGTCCTGGTGTTGCTCCTGTTGCCAGGCCCTTATCCCACCTGCACCCTTTCCCACCTCCTGCTCCGCCGCAAACCTCCAACTGCGTTTTTAACCTTCACACTTCGATCACACATATTATTTTTGTGAATTGACTTCAATTTATGTTTGACATCTTAACCTGAAGCTAATATATCTGAAAAGTAATTTTTTTTTATGTTAAGCCTATTTTCACAAGCTCAGGGATGCGAAATTTTTAACTGCCACCAGTTTTGCTTGTCATTTATAGCAGTCTGATGTAGCATACATTGTCTATGTTTCCTTACAGACTTTATAATCTGAAGTGCAATATATTGGCACCTATGCTTCCTTGACACCCTACTCCTACATTTATTATTTTGCCGGATACGCTGCCTGAATTCCAATATATAAAGTTATCTTGCAGATTCTTAACTGTACTTTTTATTTATATATGAAATCTATTGAAGTCTTTGGGTGGAACTTTCCGTGCCCGCTGGTGTCGGACGTGCTCAGTGATGTGAGCGGACAATATGGTGAGAAGGCCAGAAATCGGTTTCACGGCTTTGGGAAGCCAGTTTGTGATCGTCCGCTCTGCCCGTCGATGGCAGGCCGCATTCCCCACCATTGGATGTCAGGAACCTCATTGTAATACATCTGCATATCATTATAGGGCCAGTCTGTCGGAATCATCCCCCTACGCCCGTCCATGTTGGCTTGATTGCAGTCCAATATGTTTCAGTTGAGGCGAATGGGGGGTGGGGGGGTGAGGGCTGCCTTGCGATTGAGGCAACTTGGGGGTGGGGGCAAGGGCTGCCTTGCCATTGAAGGTAGTGCACAAGCATGTGCGGGGTTGGTGGGGGAGGAAAGTGGCCACACATTAGGGAAACCTTGTATAAAGTGACCATTCCTCCGCAGCTGAGACAGTTCAGATGCAGCCACATTGACATATGTGGAATTGGGCCTCTAGCTTACCTGCCCACTCAAGCAATGCAGAAGCATGAAAGTGCCACCAAGTTCTCCAGAGTTTTTCACCCCTTGGGCACAGACTGCAAACTAATGAGCGTTTTAGTGGACTGCAGAGCAATTGGACGACTGGTCACGTTGTACAATCTCCTTGCTAAAGCAGGCCATGGAGTAGTCACTGGTGGAGGCGCTCAGTCCCTTGCAACGTCATCATCCCGGATTGGACCAGTCTACCCCCATGGTTCAAGCTAACAGTGCAGCCTTGCAGTGTGGGTTAGGAGAATGCCCGTGCCTGAGCTGAGAGCACAGCATGCAGTCCAGTGGGCAAAGCTGCCACCAATTGGTCAGGTGGAATGACTGGGAGGTGGTAGGGGATTCCAGCAGCCATGCAGCACACTAAATTCTGACCATCCAAGTGGTGGTCAGCATTCTCCGGGATACATTAAGGGGCCTTCAGACTTAACCAAGAGAGGTTCTTAGTATACCCAAGCTAACCCAAACATCTCCCTCTTCCATCCTGTAGAAGGAGTACATCAGGAGCATGGAACCTGGTGAGCTAGCTGCGTGCCTCATGGCTTACAGAGAGTGGAGACGATGGAGAAGAAAGTGGCTGAAGCATCTAGCTGCACAGAGGGAGGAGCAGCACCCTCTGGAAGAAGGTGCAGCTGGGGCTCCTGCACATGCTCCGAAGAGCCACAGCGAGCTGTCGCTGGACGGCGCCTAGCTAAACCCAGGGTCTATAGATGTCAACTTTCATTCCTTCAGATGACCGACAACCAGTGTTGCTGAAGACTGCGCAAGTCCATGGAATTGGTTGGTCACATCTGCCAGCTACAGCAGGATTTGGTGCTACAGGGGCATGGTGGGCATCCATTGCCATGGATGTGAAAGTGACAGCTGTGCTCAATTTCTATGCCGGTGGTTCCTTTCAGAGCTCCATAGGTGACCTCTGTGGGATATCACAAGCCTCCACCAACAAATGCATCCATGAGGTCACGGATGCCATCTTCACAAAGGCACACAACTTTGTGCATTTTGCCTGGTACCAAAGGAGCCAGGATGTAAGAGCAATTGGATTTGCCCAGATCTCGGGTTTCCCACAGGTGCACGGTGCGATCGACTGCACTCACGTGGCGCTTAGATCTCCGTCACAACATGCGGTCAACTATGTCAACTGCAAGGGTTTCCATTCGCTGAATTGCAGCTGGTGAGCAACCACCACAAATACGTCCTGCAGGTCTGCGCACAGTTTCCAAGGAATGCCCATGACTCCTACATTCTCAGTCGGTCACAGATCCCTGACATCTTCCAGGGTCCACAGAGGCTGCAGCGTTGGCTCCTCAGGGACAAGGGCTGCCCACAGATGTCGTGACTGATGACCCCATGCGGCGGCCTCAGGCTGCAGCAGAGTGAAGGTATAATGAGGCTCATGCTGCAACTCGCAGCTTGGTGGAGCAAACCATCGGGATGCTGAAAATGAGGTTCCGGTGCCTGGACCAGCCTGGTGGAGCCCTGCAATACAGTCCACAGAGGGTGTGACACGTTGTTGTTGCCCGCTGCACCCTGCAAACTGGCGTTGCAACGGGGAGAGGAGCTGGCTGATGAGGAGATGCAAGGGCTGGAGGTCTCCTCCAATGAGGAGGACATTAACGGTGATGAGGGTGAGGAGGTCCTCGAAGGCAACGATGAAGTGGATAAAGCCATAGCACTGGCCAGGCGAGGCAGGCCCTCATAGCTGCTAGATTTGTGGAGGATGATGACGACATGCAGTGAGGAGAGACTATGCATCCTCACATTGCATCTATGAATGTTTGACTCCAGTCTGGCTTATGGCAGTGCAAATACCCTCTGTGATAATGCTCCTGTCATTGAGATGCAGTAGAGCCATAATTGTTGCTCGATTGCAGGAGGATGATGACGGCATGCAGTGAGGATATTCCATAGATCGTCACATTGCTTCTGTGAATGTTTGACCCCTGTCTGGCTGGGGCAGCTCACTTAAATTGTGTGATCAGGGTCATATCATAGAGATGCAGCCATGAAACTTTAAAAGCATCTGATCCTTTGTCAGCCTTCAGCACCTGAACCCTTCAGGAGCACAGCGTTTCTGGTCACAGATGCTGAAGAGATGGAGGCCAGCCCCACCTTAAAGGTGCTGAGAGCACACAGAGAGAATGATGGAACTCTGTGACGCCTGCCCATGACATTCTGGCAGCAATGACCAGCACCATCGAGGTGAAGGCATATGTCCAGGGAGTTTGAGGTTGGACCATCACTTTGGTCTGAAGGCTGCATGAAGCACAGGGAAGAGACCCAGGACCTGGGTATCTTGTACAAAAAGGTTTCACATCTGAGTGACAAGAACACTGCTCATCAGAACAAGGAGCCATAGGCAGGGAGACATTCTTGGGAGTTTATTTACAGCAGTGAACATTATGTACAAGTGATTAACACCCATGTCCAGGCTGTGCAACTACATCTTCTTAACTTTCCTAACCCTGCCTCTATTCCTTGGTGCTCCCTGGACATCCACAGTGGCAGTGGAGGCAGCCTGCTGACTGCTAGGCCCTGTTTGTGATTGCCTTGAAAGGCGTCTTCTGGAGGGCCAAGAACTGGAGGTCTCTAGGCTGCTTACGGGGTCCTGCTGTGTGGCGGTGGCACCCTCCTAGGCTTGTGGAGCTGGAGCTGCTGAGGTTTCAGGAAGAGGGGATTTGGATGGGCCGGACACTCTTGGAGTCACCTGGATGGATGGTCTTGGGAGGTACACCTGCTGATCCTCACCCCTCTCGGTGCCCGGGGGGCCCCGGCTGACTCCTTGAGGAGAAGGGGAAGCTAGAGTGAGACGGAGCTGTCCAGCACCCTCTCGCATACACACTGTTGGAGGCCAACTATGGCATCGGCAATGGAGTTCAGCCCCTGCAGCAATGCAGGAGTGATGTCCTGGACCAAGTTCTCCATGGCAACCGCCATCCTACCAGTGTTCGCTTAAATGCGTTGGCATGCCGGCACTGTCACCTCAATCTGAAGGGGGACAGATTCCTGCATCGTGCCTTGCAATCTGAGGAGTGCAGCGGACATCCCTTCCTGATGTTCCCAAGCTTGCCTTTGCAGCTCCAGCAACTGTGACATGACCGAGCTCAGAGGCTTCTCATCTGACTCAGACTCAGCACATCTCTGGCCTCCAACAGTCTTCCGACAGCTGGGCAGTCCCTGCCGCCACCTGCTGTAGATCAGAAAGTGCGATGTGCTGACCAGATTGTGATCCCGAAGCTACTCTAAAGCTAGGTCCCAGTGAGGTGTGTGCCTCTGCGCTGGTGGAGGGTGTGGGTGAGCGCTGTGAAGGGACTTCAAGTATTTTTCTTCAGAGGTTTTTTCAGGGCTTGGTGGAGGCTCTGGGTTGTGAACTCTGTCGACAGATTCCCAGGTCTGCCTGCAGAAGCAAAGGTGATAATTAGTGCATGTCAGTGGCCTGTGAAACAGGGCACATCACTCACAGCGTGGTTGTCTGATGGATGATGCACTGCTGGATCCTAGCTTGTTTGAGCACCGCCGACCTCACTGTCAACACAGAACCGATCCTGATCCTCTCCGGCCAGCTGGATGGCTCTGTTTTCAAAGTCCGTGAAGACCTTGATCTCAGGCATTCCTCCGCCGGTCTGTGACCTTTCCCTGTTGTTGTGAGCCAGCTTGTCCTGCATGAATAGAGATGGTTAGAGTGTAAGCAGGACACTGGCCAGTCCAGATGATAAGTATACCTGGCATGTGTGAGTGGTGAGTGGTCCCATGGATGGGATGAGGACAATGGCGGTGTGAGAGAGTGAATGGTGATGTCCCTTGAATAGGCAGTAAGCGAAGACCCTGTGGAATTGTGATGGGTTTGTGAGTGTGAGAGTGACTTACCCTGGCAGAATGGAAGCGATCATTCATCCTCTTTCAGTACTGGGTGGCTGTCCTCTTTTGTAGGGCCATGGCAGTGACCACCACTGCCACAACCTCCCAAATGGATTAGTGATGTTGCTGCCCATCCTGTAGCCAGAGTGGGGTTAGAGGACATCCCGCCGGGCCTCCACCTGGGGGCTGCATTCTTCTTGCCTTTCAGGGCCATGTCTTTGGTACAACAGTCCTGGGCTGGAAGCACTGAGAGGTGTGCGTGTGGCTGCACTTTAAATGTGGCGCTTGGCATGATGAAGCAGTGAGGTGATGTTGTGGCAGGTGAATGCAAGCTCGCCCACCATGGAAACGGCGTGTTTCCCGGGACTGCATACTTAATACAGCGGGTTTGGGACAATACGGCGCGAGAAGCCAACATTGGTTTCTGGGTCGGGACCCACCCGCTACCGCACTTAGTGCAAATCTGGGAAGATTCTGTCTTTTATTTCCAACAGACTGTAACACAGAGATGTCGATTAATTTACAACCATTTAATTTAATTTGCAGAGCTCTGCATTGAATTTGACAATCACATAGTCCCTCATTACGATTTGTGTAAAATCATATACAAAAGATTAAACTCATTTTCTTCTTCAGTTTTGAAGAAGAGTTATATTGGACTTGAAACCTAACTCACAGATGCTGCCAGAACTGCTGAGATTTTCCAGCACTTTCCCTTTTGATTTCAGATTTCCAGCATCTGCAGTATTTGTTTTTATTTTAAATTAAGCTCATTGTTTTGGTTAAAATACCATGAATATGGTTTGTTTTTAGCGTTCTTAACAAAATACGATGGGCATCATCATTAAACTCATCATCAAGTGCATCTTTACAATTATTTTTCATCATTTATCATGTCTGCATTTAACATTGTAGCATGTGTGTGAAAATTAACTAAGTCTTCCTATAAATCAGCATGTCAGGGTTACAATAATCCCAACATCCATGTTTAATTCCTTCACTATTACCTCACAACACAAGAACACGAGATAGGAACAGGAGTAGACCATTTGGCCTGTCAAACCTGCTCCGCCATTCTATGCAATTGTGGCTGATCTTGGGCTTCAGCTCCACTATCCCACTTACTCCCCATATCCCTCGATTCCCTGAGAGACCAAAAACCTCTCTGTCCCAGCCTTAAATATGAGAAATCAGTATTAGCAGCCACACACTATTAATCCATTCTGCTTAAAAAGGAGGGAGCGTTTGAAGAAAGTAATTTTTATTCAAAGTTCTTTCCCATTTGTTGAAAAAACGATCATTACAAAAATATGAGCGACACACTTTTTAAAACTCTGATCTCTACCTCTGATAGAGACCTCACCTGGTTGAATGTGGAAGGACTTTCTGTGGCATTGCTAATCAGAAAGTACCTGGAACAGCTCCATTAAAAGCTTTGGAGACTGAGACTGGGATTTCAAACAAGCTTATACTTTCCTTCAGACACCCAATCCCAGTAAAAAAATATTTTAGTGCTGCAGGGTGGATGCTCAGACACTGGAATAACTGCAGCAGCTTAAAACAGCAGCTTTCAAAGCTTCCTGTATAGGGCCGACTCTGCAAATATTGACATCCTCACAGGAACTCCTGCCCTCACTCCTAATTGATAGCATTAGCTACCCAATATTGCTATCACTGCAGAAAACCCGCTTTTTATTAGCACAGAGCAAGATAAATATATGTGGGATTTTAGATTTTCAATTGGACGCCCAGTGTAACCCAACATTAGATCGGCCGGCCATTATGAAAATCACCAATTTTTATTTGCCAATCCACATCACCAGTTTTATGCCCGGGCGGCAAGTTGAAAATTTAGCCGTTTGTGTTTTCAGTGCATAGTGAGCTCAATCGAAACAGAAACCTGATGACATCCAGCCTGGACTCTTTGGGACTCCTCACTTCCTAGGATCCATGTACCCCAGTTTTGAAAGTTATGCTCCGAAGTGCAGCTCAAATGTTCCCATTATGAGCTGACGGATGGAAGATTCATGATGGAGCTGTTCATGTAAAAGTTTTCAATTTAATTACTTGACAGACAACTATTATATTGAGGTCTTGCACCTCTTTATAATATTTATCAACAAGAAGCCAAATGTTTAGTTTGCTCTCCCTGCTATTGAAATCTATTTTTTTTTTATACACAGCTATTTGCCTTACCTTACAAATTAGGATGCTTGAACTGAGGGAGAAATTGGACTAACAGTAGGAGCCTAATTGGAAGTCCTGGCTGGACCTCTGCATCTCATTGAACCATCCCCACCCATATTGACCTATCATCAGAGTGGGGGCTTGTGGAATTCTTGTAGTCAATTCCACCTTGATCTAATTGGGTCAGAGCGATTGAAAACCCATTTTATTGACAGGTGCCTTGTTTCCAATGTTCCCGCACTGCTCTAGCATTCAGGGAATTATGGAGCTGTCAGAGTCATGAAGCAATCAATCAGATGCATGGATATTATTTGTTGGAGCTCAGCCTCCTTAAGAGGCCCAATGTTTTGTATATCCCTCTCCTGGGTCCTGCTCCTTGTCTGAAGTTGTTGACCCATTTACCCATAAGTAATTGATTAACATCTACCAACACCACCCCCTCAGCCCCCTCAGCTGATGAATCAGTGCTCCTCCATGTTGAACACCACTTAGAGGAAGAACTGAAGGTGGCAAGGGCAGAGAATGTACTCTGGGTGGGGGACTTCAATGTCCATCACCGAGAGTGGCCAGGTAGCACCACTACTGACCGAGCTGACCCAGTCCTAAAGGACATAGTGGCAGGTGGTGAGGGAACTAACAAGAAGGAAAAAACTTGTTGATTTTGTCCTTGCCAATCTACCTGTTGCAGATGCATCTGACCATGACAGTATTGTTAGGAGTAACCGCCCCACAGTCCTGTCTTCACATTGAGGATACCCTCCATTGTGTGGCACAGCACTGTGCTAAATGGATAGATTTTGAACAGATCTCACAACTCAAAACTGGGCATCAATAAGGCAGCAGAATTGTATTCAAACAGATGACCTGGCATATCCCCCACTCCACCATTACCACCAAGCCAGGGGATCAATCCTGGTTCAATTAAGAGAGCAGGAGTTTATGCCAGGAGCAGCACCAGGCATACCTAAAAATGAGGTGTCAACCTGGTGAAGCTACAACACGGGACTACTTGCATGCCAAACAGTGAAAGCAGCAAATGACAGACAGAGCTAAGCAACTCTACAACCAATGGATCAGATCTAAACTCTGCAGTCCTGCCACATCCAGTCATGAATGGCGGTGGACAATTAAACAACTAATAGGAGGGGGAGGCTCCACAAATATCCCCATCCTCAGTGATGGAGGAGCCCAGCACATCAGTACAAAAGATAAGGCTGAAGCATTTGCAACAATCTTCAACCAAAAGTGCTGAGTGGATAATCCACCTCAGCCTCCTCCGAAGGTCCCCAGCATCACAGATGCCAGTCTTCAGTCAATTCGATTCACTCCACATGATATCAAGAAACAGCTGAAGGTACTGGATACTGCAAAGACTATGGGCCCTGACAGCATTCCGACAATAGTACTGACGACTTGTGCTCCAGAACGTGTTGTGCCCTGAGGCAAGCTGTTCCAGTACAACTACAACACTGGCATCTACACGGCTATGTGGAAAATTGCCCAGATATGCCCTGTACACAAAAAGCACGACAAATACAAATCAACCAATTACTCCCCCATCAGTCTACTTTTAATCATCAGTAAAGTAATGGAAGGGGTCTTGAATAGTGCTATCAAGCTGCACTTGCTTGGCAATAACCTGCTCACTGACACCCAGTTTGGGCTCCGCCAGGGCCACTCAGCTCCTGACCTCATAATAGCCTTGGTTCAAACATGGACAAAAGAACTGAACTCCTGAGGTGAGGTGAGAGTGACTGTCCTTGACATCAAGGCCGCATATGACCGAGTGTGGCATCAAGGAGCCCTAGCGAAACTGGAGCCAATGGGAATCAGGGGGTAAACTCCAACTCACTGGTTGGAGTCATACCTAGCACAAAGGAAGATGGCTGTGGTTGTTGGAGGATAGTCATCTCAGCTCCAGGACATCACTGCAGGAGTTCCTCAGGGTAATGGCCTCGGCCCAACCATCTTCAGCTGCTTCAACAATGACCTTCCTTCCATCATAAGGTCAGAAGTGGGGATGTTCCCTGATGATTGCACAATGTTCAGCACCATTCGCTACTGAAGCAGTCCATGTTCAAATGCAGCAGGACCTGGACTATATCCAGGCTTGGGCTGACAAGTGGCAAGTAACAGTTGTGCCACACAAGTGCCAGGCAATGACCATTTCCAAGAGAGAATCCAACCACTGCCCCTTGATGTTCAATGACATTATCATCACTGAAACCCCCACTATCAACATCCTGGGGTTTACCATTGACCAGAAACTGAACTGGACTAGCCATATAAATACTGTGGCTACAAGAGTAGGTCAGAGGCTAGAAATTGTGTGATAAGTAACTCAACTCCTATCTCCCCAAAGCCTGCCCACCATCTACAAGGCACAAGTCAGGAGTGTGAGGAATACTCCCCACTTGCCTGGATGAGTACAGCTCCCACAACACTCAAGAAGCTTGACACCATCCAAGACAAAGCAGCCCACTTGATTGGCACCACATCCACAAACATTCACTCCCTCCACCACCAACACACAGTGGTAGCAGTGTGTACCATCTACAAGATGTACTGCAGGAATTCGGCAAGGCACCTTCAACAGCACCTTCCAAGCCCATGACCACTACCATCTAGAAAGACAAGGGAAACACATAGATGGGAACATCACTACCTGGAAGTTCCCCTCCAAGTCACTCACCATCCTGAATTGGAAATATATTGCCGTTCCTTCACTGTCGCTGGGTCAAAATCCTGGAACGTTTTTCCTAACAGCACTGTGGGTGTACCTACATCAAATGGACTACAGCGGTTCAAGAAGGCAGCTCACCACCACCTTCACAAGGGCAACTAGGGATGGGCAATAAATGCTGGCCCAGCCAGTGAAGCCCACATCCCGTGAATGAATAAATAAAAGGAGAGAGGAACAGGAGGGTGAGGATGGTGAGGTCCCCCCCACTTATGGATATAAGACACCCCTCCCTTTCTGGACCTTCTCCACTTCAGTTCTGCATCAGGGAACCTATGCACCCTCTCGCTCGGTTCCTGAGCCATCCTGCAATGTGCCACTGTGGCGCGGATTTAGATGGGACACCAACCCAACTCAGGAAAAAGACTTTCCCCTCTCCGACGCTGAACGTTTAGTGCTCAGCAAAGGACTTGGTTTCATACCCTTATGCCCTCATCTCAATGAATTTCGGGCTCGGCATGATCCTGAACGATTCTTCCGCCGCCTTCGTCTCCGTGCTCACTTCTTTGGGCAGGAGTCCTCTCCCCGTTCAACGGATCCTTTTACCCACCTCCAATATTCTCCCTCCACCTGGACCCCTCCCTCTGGATTCTTACCTTCTCTTGATCTTTTCATTGAGAACTGTCGGCGTGACATTAGTCGTCTCAATTTCCCTGCTCCTCTCACCCATTCTAATCTGTCTCTCTCTGAACTTACTGAACTCCATTCTCTCAGGTCCAACCCTGACATTGTCATCAAACCCGCTGACAAGGGTGGTACTGTTGTTGTCTGGCGCACTGACCTCTACCTCGCAGAGGCTGAGTGTCAACTCGCAGACACTTCCTCCTACCTCCCCCTGGACCATGACCCCACCACTGAACATCAAGCCATTGTTTCCAGGACTGTTACTGACCTCATCTCCTCTGGATATCTTCCTTCCACAGCTTCCAACCTGATAGTCTCCCAACTTTGGACGGCCCGTTTCTACCTCCTACCCAAAATCCACAAACAGGACTGTCCCGGCAGACCAATCGTGTCAGCCTGTTCCTGCCCCATCGTGTCAGCCTGTTCCTGCCCCACGGAACTCACTTCTTGTTATCTTGACTCCATTCTCTCTCCCCTTGTCCACTCCCTTCCCACCTACATCCGTGATTCCTCTGACACCCTCCATCAGATCAACAATTTCCAGTTCCCTGGCCCCAACTGCCTCCTCTTCACTATGGACGTCCAATCCCTCTACACCTCCATCCCCAACCGGGATGGTCTGATGGCTCTCCGCTTCTTCCTCGAACAGAGGCCCGAACAATCCCCATCCACCACTACTCTCCTCCGTCTGGCTGAACTTGTTCTCACACTGAACAATTTCTCCTTTAACTCCTCTCACTTCCTCCAAATAAAAGGTGTGGCTATGGGTACCCGCATGGGCCCCAGCTATGCCTGTCTCTTTATGGAGTATGTGGAACATTCCTTGTTCCAGTCCTACTCTGGCCCCCTCCCACAACTCTTTCTCCGGTACATCGATGATTACTTCGGTGCTGCCTTATGCTCTCATCTGGACCTGGAAAAATTTATTAATTTTGCTTCCAATTTCCACCCCTCCATCATTTTCACATGGTCCATCTCTGACACTTCCCTTCCCTTCCTTGACCTCTCTGTCTCAATTTCTGGTGATAGACTGTCCACCAATATCCATTACAAGCCTACCGACTCCCACAGCTACCTCGACTACAGCTCCTCACACCCCGCTTCCTGTAAGGACTCCATCCCATTCTCTCAGTTCCTTCGCCTCCGTCGCATCTGTTCTGATGATGCCGCTTTCAAAAACAGTTCCTCTGACATGTCTTCCTTCTGCCTTAACCGAGGTTTTCCACCCACGGTGGTTGACAGGTCCCTCAACCGTGTCCAGCCCATCTCCCACGCATCCGCCCTCACACCTTCTTCTCCCACCCAGAAATATGATAGGGTCCCCCTTGTCCTCACTTATCACCCCACCAGTCTCCGCATTCAAAGGATCATCGTCCGCCATTTCCGCCAACTCCAGCATGATGCCACCACCAAACACGTCTTCCCTTCAACCCCCCGGTGGCATTCCGCAGGGATCATTCCCTCCAGGACACCCTGGTCCACTCCTCTGTCACCCCCTACACCTCAACCCCCTCCCATGACACCTTCCCATGCAACCGCAGAAGGTGCAACACCTGCCCCTTTACTTCCCCTCTCCTCACTGTCCAAGGGCCCAAACACTCCTTTCAAGTGAAGCAGTATTTCACTTGCACTTCCCTCAATTTAGTCTACTGCATTCGTTGCTCCCAATGCGGTTTCCTCTACATTGGAGAGACCAAATGCAGACTGGGTGATCGCTTTGCAGAACACCTTCGGTCTGTCTGCAAGCATTACCCAGACCTCCCTGTCGCTTGCCATTTCAACACTCCACCCTGCTCTCATGCCCACATGTCCGTCCTTGGCTTGCTGCATTGTTCCAGTGAAGCTCAACGCAAATTGGAGGAACAGCACCTCATCTTCCAACTAGGCACTTTACAACCTTCCAGACTGAATGTTGAGTTCAACAATTTTAGATCATGAACTCTCTCCTCCATCCCCACCCCCTTTCCGATTCCCCTCCACTATTTTTCCCAATGATGTATATAGATTTTTCTTTTCCCATCTACTTCCATTATTTTTAAATGTATTTCCATCCATTGTTTTATCTCTACCTTTTAGCCTTATTTGATTCCTTCACCCCACCCCACCCCCACTAGGGCTATCTGTACCTTGCTTGTCCTGCTTTCTACCCTTAATTAGCACATTCCTTTAGATAATATCATCACCTTCAACACCTCTTTGTCCTTTTGTCTGTGACATCTTTTGGTTATCTCCACCTATCACTCGCCCTCTATCCAGCTCTACTTGTCCCACCACCCCCCCCCACCTTAAACCAGCTTATATTTCACCTCTCTTCTATTTTTACTTAGTTCTGCTGAAGGGCCATTCGGACTCGAAACGTTAACTGTGTTCCTCTCCGCAGATGCTGCCAGACCTGCTGAGTTTTTCCAGGTATTTTTGTTTTTGTTCTGGATTTCCAGCATCCGCAGTTTTTTGCTTTTATCAGGAAAAAGAGGTCCAGATCCCTGTTACTGCAATGGGATGGGGGATGGTGTGGTGTGTGGTGGTGTTGCAGTGCCCCCGGAATGAGTAGGGAGGCTGCCGGGTGCCGAGGCGGGCTGGCGGAAGGTCTGCCTCTGTGATCCTGCGCTTTGTTGAAATTGTTTTAAAAAATTATTAAAACAAAAAAATTCCTCCAGCCTCACCCGTGACCCCCCACACACTACCCATGACCCATCCATGCCAACCCACCCACCCACAGGGTCCCTCATACTCCCATGCCACCCCATGCCCCTCTAACCACCCCCATGGCCCCTCTTAACCCCATGTCCCTCTATCCAATCCCCATGACTCCTCATATCCTCTATACTATCCTAAGCCCCTCGTGCTCCCTATGCCACCCTATGGCCCTCTAACCACCCCATGGCCCACCATGCTCCCATACCATCCCATGCCCTTCTACCCACCCCACTGGCTCCTCATACACCCAGTGCCGCCATATGCCCCTCTACCAATCTCCCCAAGGCCCCTCATACCTACCTCTATGTCAACCCATGCCCACTCATCCCCACATCCCCATGGCCCTTTATAACCCCTGTGCCAACTTAGTGACAACTCCTGAACCACACCCACCATCCTTTGCCCTTGCCTCCTCCATGCCAATTCACCTAGTATCTACCATGGGCAAACCTCAGGGCCCATGCCGACATTAAAAAAAAGTTGTGTCTATTGATAATGTCACTATTTATAAAGGCACTCATTGATAACAACCATTCAATACACTGAAATTCCTTCAACTAATCTCTTATAAAAACAAACATTTTTATTTTGTAATCACTTGCAGTTGTCAAACTGCTCACTTAATAGACAGCCCACTATGATAATGTTAGGTTGTAAAATCAGTCATGTAGCACAAATCCTTTAATGATATTGCTCAGGCTATGATCAATAGACAGTGAAATATTAGGCAGTGTGTTTTCTTTAAACTCCACACATTTTTTTAAAATTTAAAGCCCAGCAGGTTTAAATCCCTTGCAATTTTGACAGTTCCAATGAGTTTTGACGGTTCTTTGAAAGCTTGAAAGTTCCAATGGGTTTATGCATCTTTTACGCACAATTATGTCTAATTTTAACAATCCAAAATGGAGTCTTACCTCTCCCAAAGGAGTCCTGGGACCATATCAAAAGGAACAGCCTGGCCGTCCAAACAAATCAACATGGTTCAGACCTGATCTTACCAGATCTAATCTGCACATTGTGGGTTTCACACAACTATCTCACCAAAATCACGCATGATTGGAGGTACTTGCCGATTTATATGGGCAGCTGCCTCTGTGAACCATGAATATGCAATTTGTAACCCACTCACATACCCCGCAGCTCCCATCAAAATGGCAGAGGCTGGGTTCAGGGGTAGGATTTCCAGCTTTGGGTCTCTGTCATAATTTCTGCACAGACAGTGAGCCTTTTCATCTGCGCAAAATTTCAGAACTATGGGCAGAATTTTTGTTCAGTGCACAGGCACGTGCCTGACAGTCTGAAGCTTAAAATAGCACGCTCGCGCGATATTTCGCTTGGTGGTGGCACGCGGGTGCCGGAGCAGCTCCCGCCATTAAGATGCTACTTAAGGCCATTAAAAAGTCAATTGATGCCAATTTTTCATTGCCTGTGCGATTTTGCGCCTGTCGCATGGACAGAACAGGCAGGTGGTAAGCCGACAATTTCAAAAACCTCATCCACGGGCGGGATAAAAAGGGTCAACAGCACTGCCAGTGTGAGTAGTGGGGAGTTTGGGACATAGTTTGTTGCTGGTGACTTATTGATATATGACAGCTTCATCTCTGTTTGGGACTTCATTCTTAGCATTTCCAGGCTCCATTTCAGGACTCACTGGTGTCACCAAGGATCCTGGAGAATTCAGACTGTATGGACTGTTCCCGGTATCAGACAGTCTTCTGTTACCCCTGTAATGGGGATTGTGGTCTCCGCTGGAGGCGTCTCCTCTGAGGAGGAAGAGAGGGGCAGAAGGGAGAGGAGGCCATGTGTCCCAATGCAGCTTCCAGGGGAGGGTCCTGTGGGAGGAGAGGAGCAGGCATGGGGACGCAGGGCCAGCAGGTAGTCCAATGCATTAGGGGCCGCAGAAGATGCCACTATCCTGCTGTCAGGGCTTACAGGTGGCGAAGAAGCTACCTCAATATGTCTGAGGTGCAATGCCGAAGGAGGCTCTGCCTCTCAAGGGAGACTGTGACCTCCAATTGTCAGGTGATTGGGCCTGAGATCAGCTCCGACTGTGTAGGTGGATACCCCCATGCCAGTGGCTCTGAAGGTCACAGCGGACCTCAACTTCTATGCTCCCGGCTCTTTTCTGGGTTCAGTGGGGGATCTGTGTGGAGTCTCCCAATCAGCTGCCCACAGTTGCATCAAGCTGGTGACAGAAGCTCTGTTCAGGTGGGTATTGACTTTCATTCATTTCCGTACGGACGAGGCCAGCCAGGCTGAGAGAGCCAGAGGCTTCGCAGTGATTGCTGGGTTAACCCGTGTCCAGGGTGCTATAGACTGTACACATGAGGCCATCAAGGCGCCAGCGGGTGAGCCCGGTGCCTTTGTCAATAGGAAGGGCTTCCACTCTATGAACGTGCAGATAGTGTGTGATCACAGGATGCAGATTCTACAAGTCTGTGCAAGGTACCCAGGCAGCCCCCATGATGCCTACATCCTCAGACACTCCCAGGTACCGGGGCTCTTCAGTGCTCTAGCCCAGCTGGATGGATGGCTGCTGGGTGACAAGGGCTAACCCTTGAAAAGGTGGCTTATGACGCCTCTCCGCCACCCAAGAACAGAAGCAGAGCAGTGGTATAACAAGAGCCATGCCTCCACAAAGGCGGTGATAGGCGGTCTTCTGGACCGTTTAGGGGGAGCACCACAATATCCTCTAGAGTGAGTGTCACTGATAGTGGTCACATGCTGCGCTCTCCACAATCTGGCACTGGCAACTGGAGGAAGAGGATGTTGACACAGCTGCACAGGCCACAGATTATGATTCCAGTGATGAGTCAGAATGCTAAGGACTGGAGAAAAACCTTTGTAACCTCCAGGGAAGCAGGGACACCAGGGACAGCTTGATCCAACGCTCCTTTAGCTAGGCTGCCAAATAAGCGCTACCACCTTGTGCCAGGGCTGCCACCTACAGCCCAGATGTCTGAAATGGCCCTTTCCTTTGACCTCAAAGTCCACTCAGTGCCTTTGCAATAAGTTTTCGAGCCACCCATGTCCAGCATTACGTACTGGCGTTCCCTGCGCTACATTAAAAAGAAAAGATGAAGCACACTCAGGCCATTACAACAAAAGAATATTTAGCTCATGTTGATAATCAAAACAAATCAACAGAATCCCATTCCAATTAAAATAAACAAAACATTGCACAACAGAAGATCACCCGTGACCGATCCCTTTTCTGCTCATAATGCCTTAAACTTATGTTTCTGAATGCTACGTCTTCCCCTCTCGCTGGCACCGGCATTGGAGACAGCCTGCTGACTCTGCTGTCCTGTTGGCCTTGATGAACTAGCCAGTTGTCCTCTGGCCAGTGGAACCTGTGCTGGGCCCACCTGGGAGGGAGCAGCCAGTTCCACGGCTGCATCTCCTCAGTCGCCGCAGCAATATCAGATGCCACGGTCACTGGCAGAGGGGCAGAGGAGCTGCTGCCATCCTCCAGAGCGCCCTGAGAGGAGTGTGCAGAGACGACAGGCAGCTCATGAGCCAATGTGAGGTCGCCCTGGGCCTCCCCGCTCACCATTGATGGACGGGCACCTAGCTGGGATACTGGGTGCCTCATCCATCTCCCACATGGACACTGATCATAAGACCATAAGACCATAAGACATAGGAGCAGAAATTAGGCCATTCGGCCCATCAAGTCTGCTCCGCCATTCAATCATGGCTGATAAGTTTCTCAACCCCATTCTCCCGCCTTCTCTCCATAACCTTTGATCCCCTTACCAATCAAGAACCTATCTATCTTGGTCTTAAATACACTCAATGACCTGGCCTCCACAGCCTTCTGTGGCAATGAATTCCATAGATTCACCACGCTCTGGCTAAAGAAGTTTCTCCTCATCTCTGTTCTAAAAGGTCTTCCCTTTACTCTGAGGCTGTGCCCTCGGGTCCTAGTCTCTTCTACTAATGGAAACATCTTCCCCACGTCCACTCTATCCAGGCCTTTCAGTATTCTGTAAGTTTCAATCAGATCCCCCCTCATCCTTCTAAACTCCATCGAGTATAGACCCAGAGTCCTCAAACGTTCCTCATATGTTAAGCCTTTCATTCCTGGGATGGTTCTCGTGAACCTCCTCTGGACTCTCTCCAGAGCCAGCACATCCCTCCTGAGATATGGGCCCAAAATTGCTCACAATATTCTAAATGTGGTCTGACCAGAGCCTTATAAAGCCTCAGCAGCACATCCCTGTTTTTATATTCTAGTCCTCTTGAAATAAATGCCAACATTGCATTTGCCTTCCTAACTACTGACTCAACCTGCAAGTTAACCTTAAGAGAATCCTGGACTAGGACTCCCAAGTCCCTTTGTACTCCAGATTTCTGAATTCTCTCCCCATTTAGAAAATAGTCTATGCCTCTATTCTTCCTACCAAAGTGCATGACCTCACACTTCCCCACGTTGTATTCCATCCGCCACTTATTTGCCCATTCTCCTAACCTGTCCAAATCCTTTTGCAGCCTCCCCACCTCCTCAATACTACATGTCCCTCCACCTATCTTTGTATCATCTGCAAACTTAGCCAGGATGCCCTCAGTTCCTTCATCTAGATCATTAATGTATAAAGTGAAAAGTTGTGGTCCCAACACTGACCCCTGCGGAACTCCACTAGTCACCGGCTGTCATCCTGAGAAGGACCCCCTTATCCCCACTCTCTGCCTCCTGCCAGACAGCCAATCTTCTATCCACGCTAGTACCTTGCCTCTAACACCATGGGCTCTTATCTTACTGAGTAGCCTTCTGTGCGGCACCTTGTCAAAGGCCTTCTGGAAGTCCAAGTAGATAACATCCATTGGCTCTTCTTTGTCTAACCTACTCGTTACCTCCTCAAAGAATTCTAACAGATTTGTCAGGCATGACCTCCCCTTGATGAAACCATGCTGACTTTGCCCTATTTTATCATGCACTTACAAGTATTCTGAAATCTCATCCTTAATAATAGACTCTAAAATCTTACCAACGACCGAGGTCAGGCTAATCGGCCTGTAATTTCCCGTCTTTTGCCTCACTCCCTTCTTAAACATGGGGGTTACATTAGTGATTTTCCAGTCCTCTGGGACCCTCCCTGACTCCAGTGATTTCTGAAAGTTCACCACTAACGCCTCCACTATCTCTTCAGCTATCTCCTTCAGAATCATCTGAGGTCAGTGTCTGTGTGAGGGCTTGCAGGTCCGAGCGCAACACCAGGAACCCCTGATTCTGTTCCTGGAGCAGCCCCTCCATGAGTGTCGCCACTCTCTCAATGGAGGAGGCAGTGCGCTCACCCATGAGGGTCAACGCAGTGCTCACGCTCCGCATAGACTCCTCCACAACAGAGACCATGGCACGCAGACCCTCATGGGTCTCCACCAGGTCCTCCTGGACATCTCACTGGACATCCAGCATCTGCCGCCTAACAGATGACTCCAGAGGCTCATCATCTGCCTTTCACTCAGCACCATCCTGGTCTCCAGCAATCCTCTGACTGCCGGTGCCCTGGGCACTCACTGCCTCCGCCTGTACCTTAAGTGAGTGTGAAGTGCTCTCACCGCTTTGCACAGACATTCTAGTCAAAGATCTAACACCCACCAAGGTGCTGGTATCTGTGCTGGTGCCTGGTTCAGAGAGCAGGTGTGAAGACCAGCGGTCCTCTGGTGTCAGGGGTGGGTCTTCGGGGTCCTGCGATTGGGTGCTTGGTGGCAAACCTAAGGAAGAGCATGAACATGTTATTAGTTTCAGTCATCACACTGTCACTGTGCATGCCAGGCACCCTGGTGAGACAATGGAGAACTGCATCATGGTGCCATCGTCTTTCAATGATCAATTGGGACTCCAGTTTTGAGGCTCCCATCAGTGATGAGACTATACAAGAATGTTTGCACCATCAAAACTCTCACCTCTGTGTACTGCACTCTTACCTTCGTCTGACACTCTAGCCTCTCTGCTGGTTGACCAAGCTGCGTGGCGCCTCTCCAGCTCTAAGGCACTGCTTGTATCTAGTTAGGATTAGGAGGTTAGCAGGGCCTCCTCCGGTCCACGACCCATCAGTGTTGTTATGGGCCATCTTCTCCCGAAATGACAGAGGAGCATTGATTAGTCCAGTCTCTACCTGCAGCGCCATTGCAGCCTGGCCAACCCCAGCTGAGGAGCATCTTGCAGGGCATATCCGGGTTATGGCCCTCGAGGTGCAAGACACTCAGTCCAAGCAGCCAGAGCACAGCCCCTTGTCCAGCTCCGGCATCATTGACAGTTTGCACTCAGACTCTTATACCCCTGAGCTCCACAGGGGTTCAGCCAGATCTTAATACTTCAACACATCGATCCATGCTAAAACGGTACTCGCCCTTCCTGAGCATAGCAGGTTGTTAAACCTCTTGTGGCACTGGACCCAGGTGTGGAGCACAACACCATGGCTGCTGACCAGCACTGCCACTTCCTCCCAAGCTCTTTCTTGTCAGGTGCAGTGACCTGCTCCTTCCACACCTGGAAACAAGGGTGTCTCTCCTGGCAGCCACCTCCTCCAGGTGGACTGCGAGGCACTCATCAGAAAACTGGGGGGCCGAGTGCCCACCCGACCTGCCCTCCTGCCTGGCAACTGCAGCCACATTGGAAGCCATAATATTTAATCTCCTGCTGACAACACCGAAGATGTCTTCCTTGCCGGCAGCCTTCCAGGGCCTGACTGTGCCAGTTTTAAACCGGCCGCCGAGTCGCCATTGGACCCAGCAGCCGACAGGACCCCGCCCCTGCCCGCCCCTTCCCGACCAGTGAGGAGCCGTCATTCACGCTCAGGGGGCTTTAATTGACCAAACGGCATTAAATCACGGTCGGGGGCTGATCGCTTGTGGTGGGCCATTTCCCGCCTGATCCTGGGCCCGCCAACCGCACCCCCCCGCCGACCTCAAAATTCTGACCTATGTGTTAGACAGGTCACTCCATGCCATAAGACCATAAGACATAGGAGCAGAAATTAGGCCATTTGGCCCATCCAGTCTGCTCCGCCATTCAATCTTGGCTGATAAGTTTCTCAACCCCATTCTCCCGCCTTCTCCCCATACCTTCAGTGCAAAGAACCTACATATACTATTCCATGAACACTTAAGTGCTAATTTTGCAGGTTGCCCTTTTGGCAACTCCAAGCAAATTCAGATAATGCTAATCAGCATTTAGACCCAAAATTATTTACTCACTTCAGGTTCTCAAATAGGCTAGTCTCTTTTCTCTTTCTTTCCATAGCAATTGTTTGGTCCTCCTTTACTGAATTCTTAAACCCTCCCAAAATAAATTAGCTACAACAACCACCTTCCGATCACCAGCTGACTAGAAATATTTCCATTGTTCACAATGCCTTCATAAAGCAAAGCCGTTCAGGTCTCCTGCTTGACTGCATTCATTCCTAGATAGATCTACCAGTTTGTTACAGCCAGAGAATCTCCCTTTCAGTCACTTAAACTGGTTGTGTAGCCTCCTGCCTGAAATGTATCCAGTATATAAACGATTTTGATGTCTGACCTCACTGATGTGGATTATGAGGGCAAGGCTTGTCCAGTGGTGTCACAGTGTGACTCGTCCATTTAAGGGAGTCTTACCTGAATGAAAGTGTTTGGCAAACCCAGGACTTCATTTAGGCCCCAGTAGCTTGCTGAATTAGTATGCAACAACAAGTTTCCATGTGGTTATAGAGAACAAGGTGTATGGATGGTGGCAATGATGGGATTGCTTTCCTTTTCCTTGACCCTTTCTCTTTGTGCAGAATGATTTCAATGCTCCAGTGTCCTTCTGAAATAGTGATTATTTTACTTGGGTTTCGAGCACTGTAGAGCTGAGTGCTCTAGGGCATTCTCCCAGTTGGATACCATCAGTCAAGACCAACTACTGAGATGATGATAGTGAGGCAGGGAACCTGTTGATCAGGCCTTAGATGGAGCTGAATTCAGTTCCTGCTGAGTTCTACATCAGAATCACAGAATTGTCACACACAGAAGGCCATTCAGCCTGTCATGTCTGTGCCAGCTCTCTGAATGAGCAATTCACCTAGTGCCACTCCCTTGCCTTTTCCCCATAGCCTTATTCTTCCTTTTCAGATAATAATCCAAGTCCCTTTTGAAAGCCTTGATTGAACCTGCCTCCATCACACTCTCAGGCAGTGCACTCCAGTTTTTAACCAGTCATTGCATGAAAAGCTTTCTCCTCCTGTCTCCATTGCTTCTTTTATCAATTACCTTAAATCTGCAAGTTTGCAACATGTTGTTGGAGCCTGCCTAAGAGAAAGAACAGTGGTTCAATTAAATTCTGTAATGTACCCACAACTTGCAGAGGTAAATATCTGTCTGGGTCTTTAGGGCGGAGGCAGTAAACATATATAATGATTGCCCTCCCTCCAAACTCTTCAGCGCAATGCCTTGGAGTTGTGGGAATAATGTTTAGCAGTTGCTTATTTACAGAATAAGGAGTGACTACCAAACTCACAGTCTGGCAGAACCTTGGCAGGGAGGAACCTGAGAGTGAGGCTAATTAGCCATCAGTAACCAGGCTCCGGGTGCAAGACAGCTTTATGTGCAACCCCAATGGAAGCTCTAATGACAGCAAATTCAACCAATCCAACCCCCTACTGTGCATTGAGGTTATAGTGTTAAAATGCTCATATTGCTCATTGTGGCTTTCACAAATAATGATACAAGACAAATGTGTTGAGACACACATTTCAATATCTGCAAACTACTGTGTAAGCAGCTAGTTAAAGGTGTTTCCATTGTTCATGTTCCCTTCACGAAGCAAAGTTGTTCAGAAATTCTACCTGACTGTATTCACTGTAAGATTGATGAGTCAGCTATTCACAGTTGGTGCTGCTCCATTTCCTTCACTTAAGCTTTACTTTTCTTACATTACAGCAGTGACTACAATTTAAAAGAACTTTAGTGGATGTAATGTGCTTTGGGACATCTTGTGTAATATATCTCTATATAAATGGACACCATATAAATGCAAGTCTTTCTTTTTTTCTTTTTAAACTAGTTGTGCTGCCTTCTTCCTAAAGTTTACCCACTTTACAAACCTATTGTGATATCTGATCTTACTGTGGTGGTCAGTTACGAGGGTGAAGCTTGGCCTGTGATGATAATCACTGACTTATCCAATTAAAGAGTCCTCAGCCTGATGAAACAGTATTTGGCAAAACCCTAGAAGTTATTTTGACCAAAAGATGACAATGGATTTTCGGCATCAGAGTTGTTAATTGGAAGATGACTGAAAACATAACTTCAAGCTCTGCAACCCAAACCAAATATCACCTTGAATGACAATGAGAGAGTTAAAAAGCATGAGGAAGGACAGAGACACAAACAAGTTCATAACTTCAACTTCAGGCACAGAGCACAAAACCCATCAGTGCTGGAGCCCAGGGAGAGAATATGAAGACTAGATCAACAGAAAGAAGGCACAGTAATAGAAGGAGTTCCACAACTGAAATATGATAAGGTTGAGACGGACCAGGGAAATATAAGGAGAAACCGAAGCGCCCTAATATCCTTGGAAAGGAAGCCGATAGAAACTTGGGCTTGCTATTCAGATATGGAAGAAGATAAGGAACAAGAAACAAGACAAAGCTCTACAGCCACCCAGGAGAAAGACACTCATATTGCATGAAGAGAGAGTGCAGAATGTCCTTGACTTCAGAAAGAGATCAGAACAAGATCAGGGAGGTTGGTCAAGGTACCTCAGAGACTAACCCTGTGAAATCTAAGACTTTGAGGGGACATGTAAGAGAATGTATATAGTTGGGATAATGACATGTAGATATCTCCTTAATGTCAGAAACATCTAATGCTGATGTAACTATGATGTAATGACACATGACAAAATGACAGAGATCTGGAGGGAGGTGCAGAGTTCGTAAGATGCACATAAAGCTGTAAATAAATGATAATGATTTTAACAAACTACAGTTGTGAACAGCTTAAGGAAAGTAGACAAACCCCAAAGAACACCATCTAGGTCCCGAACACACAACCAAACAGGGGGCATTCTGTGAGGTTCACAGAGAAGCAGCGGTCCCAGGAAATATCAAGGGAAGGGTCTTGGAGGAGGTGGGCTGCCAAGTACATGCAGGAGGAGAAACTTAGCCAGCATGGGACTGATCCACCCAATCTTCATGGCATGTCCCTGAGGAGGAGGAGGGGTAGTACAGGAGGAGTGAGGACCAGATAACACGGGTCCTAAGCAAGAACAGCAAGAAGGCCAGCTTCCTGGTGGGCAAGCCAGAGAAGGGCTCAAAAGAGTGTGCCAACAGCCTCCTCTGCAAAGAAGGGCCTATTCCTGGGACAGATTCTACTAAATATGGTTCAACCATAGAACCATAGAAAAGTTACAGCACAGAAGGAGGCCATTCGGCCCATCTTGTCCATGCCACCCCGAGGACACCCAGGTGCCCTTTCTAATCCCACCTTTCTGCATCCGGCCCATAGCCCTGCAGCTTACAGCACTTAAGGTGCAGATCCAGGTACTTTTTAAAAGAGTTTAGAGTTTCTGCCTCTACCACCAACTCGGGCAGCGAATTCCAGACACCCACTACCCTCTGCATAAAAAAGTTCTTCCTCATGTCCCCCCTATACCTTCTGTCACTTATCTTGAATCTATGTCCCCTGGTTCTAGAATTACCCCCCAAGGGAAACCATTTTATCCTGTCCACTCTATTTATTCCCCTCATAATTTTGTACACCTCAATCAAGTCACCTCTCAGCCTTCTTTGTTCTAAGGAAAATAACCCCAACCTATCCAATCTCTCCACGTAGCTACACTTTTCTAACCCTGCCAACATTCTTGTAAACCTCCTCTGCACTCTCTCCAGAGCTATTACGTCCTCCTTTAATGTGGTGACCAGAACTGCACACAATACTCTAGTTGTGGCCTCACCAATGTTTTATACAATTCCAACATTATATCCTTACTTTTATATTCTATACCTCTGCCAATGAAGGAGAGCATTCCATATGCCTTCTTTACAACCTTGTCTACTTGAACTGCTGCCTTCAGGGACCTATGTACTTGTATGCCAAGATCTCTCACTTCATATACCCCTCTTAGTATATTCCCATTTATTGTGTAATCCCTGTAACTGTTTGACCTCCCTAAATGTATGACCTCACACTTCTCTATGTTAAAATCCATCTGCCACTTTACCGTCCACTCCACCAACCCATCTATGTCGTTTTGGAGATTATGGCTATCCTCTACACTATCCACTACTCGGCCAATCTTTGTGTCATCTGCAAATTTCCCAATCGTGCCCCCCACATTCAAGTCCAAATTGTTAATATATAACACAAACAGCAAGGGTCCCAACACCGAGCCCTGTGGAACACCACTTGAGACAACTTTCCATTCGCAAGGGCATCCATCGACCATTACCCTTTGCTTCCTGTTACAAAGCCAACCTTTTATCCAGTTTGCCACATTACCCTGAATCCCATGGGCTTTTACTTTCCTGACCAATCTGCCATGTGGGACCTTGTCAAATGCCTTGCTAAAATCCATGTGCACAACATCCACTGCACTACCATCATCAACCCTTCTTGTCACTTCCTCAAAGAATTCAATCAAATTTGTGAGGCAAGACCTTCCTTTAACAAATCCATGCTGACCATCCCTGACTAGTCCATGCCTTTCCACATGACAGATAATCCTATCTCTCAGGATTGATTCTTCTAATTTGCTCACCACCGATGTAAGACTAACTGGCCTATAATTGTTTGGCATTTCCTTTGATCCCTTTTTAAACACTACGTTTGCATTTCTCCAGTCCTCCGGTACCTCCCCTGTATCGAGTGAAGATTGGAAAATCATCCTCAGAGCATCTGCTATCTCCTCCTGCTTTCAGCAGCATCGGAAACAATCCATTTGGCCCTGGTGACTTATCAACTTTCAGGGATTTCAACCATCTGCAGATGTCTGAACAGAAGTACCAGTGCAGACTGAGGCTCACTAGGGAGGCCCTACTGATCTCTGCACTATGCTTTGTGATGAGCTGAGTGCCAAGGGATTTGGTGGGCACCCAATACCCATGACTTTGAAGATCATCCAGCTGTTTCCAGGGATCCAATGGGGACATGTATGGGATCTCCAAGAGTGTGGCCTTTGATGCATTAAAGAGTTGACCAATGCCATGTTCAAGAGGGCTGGCAGCTGTGTGCACTTCCGAACATACCCAGGGAGTCAGGTGGAGAGCTCCATCAGCTTCAAGACCATCGCTGGACTCCCCCTGCTGCAGGGAATCATTGACTGCACTCAAGGAGCTATCCAAGCTCCCCCCAGAGCAGCCGTCAGCCTTTATCAACAGAGGGCAGCTTCCATTCCATCAATGAACAACTAGCTTGTGGCTATCGAAGAAAGATCGTTCAGGTATGTGCATTGTTCCCAGGAAGAAACCATGACACATGCACACTTTGGCAGTGGAAGTTGTCACAGATTTCCCAGCCCCCTCTGTGCCTTCAGAGATGGATGCTCGGGAACAAGGAGTACTTACTGAAGACCTGGTTACTCAGGCCTTTGAGGAAACCTTGCATTGCACTTGCCATGGGTCCACCTGTGCAAGCATGGAGCAGGCCATGGGGCTTCTGAAGGTGAGATTCAGGTACCTAAACCGATCCAGTGGAGTGCTGCATTATACCTTAGTGATGGTCTCATGTACCATGGTGGTAGTCTGCTATGCTCTGCACAACTTCGCACTACAAGGGGAGAGGCCCTGAATAAATGAGGACATCATTGATCACCACTCTCACCTGATGAGGAGAACGTAGAGAGGATGAGCAGGCAGCACATAATGAGGAATCCTTTGCCCCCAAAGGCAAGAGGCATTGAGAGATGTGCAAGGGAGACTTGGGACAATCTCATACATATCCGGTTTCTGTGACTCTGATGCTCATTCAATTCAATAAAGACTCACCTTTATCCAGAACAGCTTTCACTTCCTTCATCTCACACCCCATCAACCAGCACCCAGGTTCACAGGGCAGACTGACAAAGCTGAGGAGCTGACCAGACACAGCCTGCTCCAACACCAGCTGCTCATTTAGGCACCTTATATTTATAAGGTGCCTTTAACATAATGAAATGCCCCAAGATGCTTCATGGGAGAATTATAAAACAAAGTATGACACCAAGCCACAGAAGGAGATACTAGACTGGGTGACCCGAAGCTTGGTCAAAGAGGTGGGTTTTAAGGAGTAACCTAAAGAAGGAGGGCAAGCTAGAGAGGCAGAGAGGTGAAATTCCTCAGCTTGAGGCTGAGGCAACTGAAAGCACGGTCAACATTGGTGGAGATGTTGCAATTGGGAATGCACCAGGAGCCAGGATTAGCGGAACACTGAAATCCCAGAGGGTTGTGGGGTTGGCAATTACAGAGATAGGGAGGGACAAGGCCATGGAGGGATTTGAAGACAAAGATGAAAATTTTAAAGTCAAGGCGTTGCTCGACTGGGAGCCAATCTAGGACAATGAGCACAGGGGTTATAGGGGAACAGGACTTGGACTGAGTTAACACATGAGCAACAGTGTTTTGGATGGCCCCAAGTTTATGAAGGGTGGAACGTTGGAGGCCAGTCAGGAGTACATTGGAATAGTCAAGTCCAGAGGGAAGGCGGGCATGAAGGCATGGATGAGGGTTTCAGCAGCAGATGAGCTGAGACAGCGTGAAATCAGGCGATGTTATGGAGATGGAAATAGGCGACCTTAGTGATGGCACAACTATGAATTTGGAAGCTCACGTCAGGATCAAATGTTGCGAAGGGCAAGGTTGCGAAAAGACTGGATTAATCTCAGACTGTTGCCAGGGAGAGGAATTGAGTTGGCAGATAGGGAATGGAGGAAGTTGAAAATTTATTAACACTGGGCTGTAGTGACCTTGACGGCTACTAGGGATGCATGCCGAACTGGTCCACTTGGAAGAAGGGGGAGATGTTGGTGGAGGGAGTACCTGCGGGGATCTCAGATCTTGTGTGGGGGCACCTAATGATGAAAGGAGGCCTTTGATGGAGGTGCCTCCCCATTCTTCCCCACCCCACTTCCCATATGAGGCCTGAGCAGGGTCATTTTTCGGGCTTCCTTTCTGCTCCTGAAAATTGGGCCAGGCGGGAAACAACCCTTAAGTGGTCATTCAAAATCAGTTGGGGCAAGGGTGGGTGGCCCTTGGCCTTGCCCATCCCCGGGCAGGTTGGAGCGGGAGGGCGGCGGGTTGGACACCCGGGGAATTTTAAGGACCCACACCTCCCCGCCTGTAAACCTGTTGGCAGGGATCTTTATAATTCTGCCCAATGTTTAACCTGGTTCAAAACCATGAGGGGGCTGGACAGAGTAGATAGGGAGAAGGAGATAGGGAGATAGAATCCGTTTGTTAAAGGATCAAGAACAAGAGGGCACAGATTTAAAGTGATTTGCAAAAGAAGCAAATGTGACATGAGAAAAAACTTTTCACACAAGTGATCCGGGGCTGGAATGCACTGCCTGGAAATGTGGTGGAGGCAGATTCAATCAAGGCATTCAAGAGGGCATTAGATGATTATTTGAATAGAAACAATGTGCAATGGTGTGGGGAAAAGGTAGGTCATAATGCTCATTTTGAGAGCTGGAGCAGACACAATAGGCTAAATGGCCTCCTTCAGTGCCATTAAAATTCAGTGGGTAGAATTTTGAGGTAGGCGGGCTGGCGCAGACGGCCGGCCTGGGAGCGGCCGGGAAATGGGTCGCCACCCACAATTGGCCCCTGACTGCGATTTCACGCTGCTGGGCCAATTGAAGCACGCCGAGCATGAAAAGCAGCCCTCCAATGGTTGGCAAGCGACGGGCGGGGGCCTGTCGGCCACTGGGTCCATGGCAACCCAGCGGCCGGTTTAAAACCAGCACAGTCAGGCCCTGGAAGGCTGCCGGCAATGAGGAGAACTCTAGTGTTGATAGCAGGTGAGTATAAATTATGGAGAGTAATGCGGCTGCAGACGCCAGGTGGGAGGGCAGGTCGGGTGGGCACTCGGTCCCCCAGTTTTCAGATGAGTGCCTCGCGGTCCTCCTGGAGGAGGTGGCTGCCAGGAGGGATACCCTTGTCCCCAGGGATGGAAGGACGAGGCCACCACACCTAACGAAAAGAGCTTGGGAGGAGGTGGCAGTGCTAGTCAGCAGCCATGATGTTATGCGGCGCACCTGAGTCCAGTGCCGCAAGAGGTTTAATGAGCTGTTGTGCTCAGGAAGGGTGAGTACCGTTTTGGCGTGGTTCAGTGTGGTGAAGTGTTAAAGTTAGGCTGAACCACTGTGGAGCTCAGGGATGTTAGAGTCTGTGTGCCAACTGTCAATGACGCCAAGGAGGTCAGCCCTGGCTGCTTGGACTGAGTGCCTTGCACCTCATGGGCCATAACTCGGATGTGCCCTGCAAGGTGTTCCTCAGCTGGGGTTGGCCAGGCTGCAATGGCGCTGCAGATAAAGAGTGGACTAATTCATGCTCCTCTGTCCTTTCAGGAGAAGACTGCACACAACAGCATCGAAAGGTTGCGGACCAGCAGAGGCCCAGCTAACTTTCTAATCCTTTCCAGATACAGCAGGATGCCTTGGACTTGGAAAGGTACTACACACATCGGTCAACCAGCTGCAGAAAGGCTAGGCTGTCAGATGAAGGGAAGAGTGCAGTGCACAAAGGTGAGAGTTTCAGATGCCGCAAACATTCGTGCATAGCCTCATCATTGATGGGACCCTAAAACTGGATTCCCCATTGATCATTAAAAGATGATGGCACCATGATGCAGATCTCCATTGTCTCACTAGGGTGCCTGGCATGCACAGTGACAGTGTGATGACTTAAACTAATGACATGTCATTGTTTTCCCTTAGGTTTTCCACCACACACCCAATCGCAAGACCCCGAACACTGAACCCCTGACCCCAGAGGACTGCCAGGCCCCAGATGCACCTGCATCACACCCACTCTCTGAGCCAGGCACCAGTACAGATACCAAAACCTTGATGGTTATTAGATCTTCGGCTAGAATGTTGGTGCACAATGGTGAAGGCACTTCACACTCGCTTGGGGTGCAGGCGGAGGCGGAGAGTGCCCAGGGCGCCGGCAGTCGGAGGACTGCTGGAGACCAGGGCGATGCTGAGTCGACGGCAGATGATGAGCCTCTGGAGTTGTCCATTAGATGGCAGATGCTGGATATCCAGCGAGATGCGCGGTATGATCTGGCAGAGATCCATGAGGGAATGTGTGCCATCGTCTCCGTTATGGAGGAGTCCGTGCGAGTGTGTGCACTACGGTGACCCTCATGGCCGAGTGCACTGCCTCCTCATTGATAGAGTGGTGATTGTCTTGGAGAGGCAGCTCCAGGAATGGAATCAGGGGTTCCGGGTGTTGCACTCAGACCTGCAAGCCCTCACACAGGCACTGACCCCAAGTGGCCAGTGTCCGTGTGGGAGATGGATCAGGCACCCAGTAGGGCACCTAGCTGGGATACTGGGTGCCATCAATGGTGAGCAGTGAGGTCCAGAGCGACCTCAAATTGGCGCACAAGCTGCTTGTCATCTCTGCGGGCTCCTCTAAGGGCGCACTGGATGATGGCAACAGCACCTCTGTCCCTCTGCCAGTGACTGTGGCATCTGATGAGGCTGCAGCATCTGGGGAGATGCAGCTGGGGTACTGGCCGCTCCCTCCAAGCCAGGGCCAGCAGAGGCTCCACTGGCCAGAGGACAACTGCCAAGATCATCAAGGCCAACAGGACAGCAGAGTCAGCAGGCTGCCTCCAATGCCAATGCCAGAGAAGGGGGTGCACCAATACGTAACACTCGCAAACATAAGCTTAAGGCACCATGAGCACAAGAGGGACTGGTCAGGGGTGATCTTCTGTTGTGCAATTTTTTGTTTATTTTAACTGGTCTGGGATTGAAGACTAGAGGAGGTTCTGTTAATTTGTTATGAGTGTCAACATGAGATAAATTTTCTTTTGCCGTAATGGCCTGAGTATGCTTCACATTTTTTATTTCATCTGGTGCAGGGTACACCAGTATGTAAAGCAGGAAGTGGGTGGATCGAAACTTTATTGCACAGGCACTGAGTGGACTTTGGGTGTGTTTTGAGAAGTGGTTGAGTTGTTAATAATGATAGAATTGATCAGCAGACACTTCTTAGGTGGAAACTTTAAGTTTATTTGCCAAAGTATTCAGCAGCAACTACACGTGTGCTTTCACTCCAAACTCTAACTCTACACTACGAACTACAGAGGTAGCCTGCGCTATTCTCCTATTGGGTAAAGATCATGTGATCTTCCTTAACAAGCCTTATTCGTAAAGGTATATTACACACTAAATAAAGCCATAATTACCACAACACTCCCCCTTTACTTAGATATACATTTCATATTTACAAGTACAATTTTCTCAAGATAGCAAAATATTTGCACCAGTAAGTAATTTACAAATTCAGTCTTTCTGGGGGTTTCCTTATGCATGTAGAACGTCTCAGGTCTACAACTTCAGATTCTTTGTCAGGAACCTCCTTTTCCAGAGTTGCCTGAACATCAGATGCTTCGGTGGGCACCTGCAGTTCTGCATCCTGTATCCTCAACTCTTACAGGAGCATCAGACATGTCTGTCCTGGGTTGAGTATTCTCAACAGGAAACACAGGCCGGCCATGATCACTGGTGGAATGGTGATTTATTTCTCTCTTCCTTAGATGATCCACATGTCTCCATATGGCTCAGCTTTCCACCTCCATGTGGTAAAATAGAGGTCCAATCGCTTCACTTACTTCACCCGGTAACCACTTTGGTCCTTCCCTGAAGTTCTTCATGTATACCGGCTCCCCCAAAGTAAATTTTCTCTCACAGCTATGACAGTTGTGTCTAGTTTTCTGGCCTCCCTGACTCCTTTCCACCTTTCCCTCTAAATTCAGCATTATTAAGCTCAATCTCATCCTGAGATGGTGTTTCAACAATAACTTCGCAGGCGTGACGCCTGTAGTTGTGTAAGGGGTAGTCCTGTAATGAGAAAGAAGGCGTGCTAGCTTGGTTGCTAAGGAATCACCAGTTAGCGTCTTCATGCCTGTCTTGAAGGTTTGAATGCCCTTTTGGCCAATCCGTTTGAGGAAGGGTGGTATGGTGCAGTTTTCACATCAGTGATACCATTGAGGCTGATAAACCGTTGAAACTCGGCACTCATAAATGTCGTGCCATTATCAGATACAACTACTCCTGATAGTCCATGAATGGCAAAACTTTATTGTAGCTTCTCAGTTGTAGCAGTCGACGTTGGTGACTTCATCTCATATATATCCATCTATTTTGAGTGGCCATCGACAATGAGCAGAACAGTTCCCAGGTAAGGTCCCACATAGTCAATGTGTAACCACACCTACGGTCTTCCTAGCCACTCTCAAGGGTGTAATGGAGCTGTTAAAGGTAACTCTACAGTTGCTGGCATTGCACACAATTCTTCACTAAACTCTCTATTTCACCATCCAACCCAGGCCACCATAGGTAGCTGCGAGCTATGGTCTTCATTCAGGATATTCCTGGATGTGCGCTGTGTAGTTCAATTAAAAGTGGCTCCCTTCCCTTTAGACGAACTATCACTCATGTACCCCACAGTAAGATGACATCCTGGCTGGTTATTTCATGTCTTCTGTCGAAGTGCGGTTTCATTTTGTCAGACACGGGCTCCTGTGACCAATCATGTAGCACTTGTACTCGTACCTGAGTTAGGGCTGGTTCCCAACTTGTCCATCTCTGACCTGTCGAGTACATACCGGTGAGGAATCTAAGAAATTTAACAATAAAACAAGTTCCTATGGAACTAGGATGTCCTCATCATTTTCTTGTAAAGGAAAATGGTTAAATACATTGGCATTTGAGATTTGATTTCCAGGCCTATGTACGAAAGTGTATTCGTGTGCTGCCAGAGTTAAAACCCATCATTGTGTTCTTGCTGAGGCTGTGGGTGGTATAGCCTTGTCCTCACTGAACAATCCTAGCAATGCTTTGTGGTCTGAAATGATTATAACATAGTGGCTGCGTACATACTGGTGAAATTTCTTTACACCAAAGATGATGGACAAGTCTTCTTTATCTATCTGCGAGTATCCCTTTTCTGCTGTGATGAGCGTTCTTGATACATAACCTATTGGCCGTTCCAATGGGAGAGCACTGCTCCCACTCCTTAAGCGGATCCGTCACATGTCCACACCAATTCTTTCACCTGGTCATAATGTACTAATAGGTTGGACAGTGCAACAATTGTTTTACCATTATGGGAGCTTCTTTCTGGGGTGCCTCCCAAGACCAACATTGGTTCTTTTTGAGTAGAAAATGCAAGGGGGCCAGCACTGTAGAGAAATTGGGTAAGAACCGTCCATAATAGTTGATCATTCTTAGGAATGATTTAAGCTTTGAGGTGTCCTTTGGCACAGGTGCCTCTCTTAGGACTCTCACTTTCTCCTCAACAGGGTGGAGGCCCAGTGAATCTACCCGGCAACCCAAATAGATTACCTCCCTTGCTTGGAATATGCACTTCTCTTTTTTTAAATGCACTCCAGCTTGCAAGAAACGTTTTAAGACTCCTTCTAAGTTTGCCAAATGCTCTTTTTCAGTGAATCCTGTCACCAATGCATTGTCTAAGTAGACTACAACCTGGGGCAGTCCCTGCAGTAAGTTTTCCATTGTTCTCTGAAAGATAGCACAAGCGGAGGAGACACCAAAAGGCAATTGTGTATATTGGTACAACCCTTTGTGGGTATTAATTGTGACAAATTCCTGGGAAGCATTATCCAACTCTAATTGTTGATAAGCATGACTCATGTCCAGCTTTGTGAACATTGTCCCTCCTGCCAGCTTGATATACAGGTCTTCGATTTTTGGAATGGGGTGCCTGTCTAACTTAGCTACTTTATTAACCGTCAGTTTGTAGTCTCCACAAATTTGGTCGCTTTTGTCATGTTTAAGGACGGGGACTATGGGTGCTGCTCATTCTGAGAACTGAACAGATTGTATAATGCCCAGTTTCTCAAGTCTGTTCGGTTCAGTGTCGACATTTTCTCACAGTGCGTAAGGTACAGGTCTCGCCTTCATGAATCGGGGGTTGCCTCTGGATCCATATGCATTTTTGCCTGTTGCCCCTCGATCTTCCCCAGTTCATCCTTGAAGGCTGTGGCGCACTTTCAAAGTAGCTCTGGTAACCCACTTGCTCTCAACTGGAAAGTTTCAACCAAATCTAACTTAATCTCCTTTAGCCAGTTTCGCCTCAGGAGGCTTGGCCCCTCACCTGCTATCACCATGAAGCGTGCCGATTGGCTTCCATAATGGACAATTACTCGACTTATGCCTCTGACTTGAATGTCTTCACCTGTATATGTTTTTAATTGGGCAGTTGTTTCTTCCAAATTTAATTCATGTTCCGCATTATTCAGATAACTGAAGGTATGTTCCCCAGTTACTGTATGGAAATTCCTCTGACAATTTCTCTGACAATAATAATATTTGATTTTTTTAATCTGCCAATCATTGTAAGATTACATGTTTCCACCTCTATTGAAATTATTTTGTTTTCGCTGCTAAGTCAATTTTTCTAATTTTCTGGCTAACAGGAGTTGTTTCCTGCTTCTTGGCAGAATCTTGCATTGTCGTGCGTCCCTGGTGTCCCTGCCTCCCTGGAAGTTGCCGAGGTCTGGCTCCACGTCCTCAGCGTTTTCCTCACCGTACTCCTCTGCTGACTCACTACTGGACTCATTATCTGTTGCCTGTGCAGCTGTGTCAACATCCTCTTCCTCCAGTGGGTCCCCCCTTGCCAGTGCCAGATTGTGGAGAGCCCAGCATGCAACCATTATCAGTGACACCCACTCTGGGATATTATAATGCTCCCCCTGAACGGTCCAGGTATCGGAAGCGCATCTTGAGAAGACCAATGGTCCTCTCTATCACTGCCCTTGTGGAGGCATAGCTCATATTGTAACGCCATTCTGCCTCTGTCCTAGGGTAGTGGAGAGGCGTCATGACCCTCCTTTTCAATTGATAGCCCTTTTCACCCAGCATTCAGTTGGGCTGGAGAACTGAAGAGCTTCGGCACCTGGGAATGTCTGAGGACGTACATGTCGTGGGAGCTGCCAGGGTACCTTGCGCAGACTTGCTGAATCAACATCCTGTGGTGACACTCTATCTGCACGTTCATGAAGTGGAATCCCTTCCTGTTGATGAAGGCTGACCTGCTGGTGCCTTGATGGCCACATGCATGCAGTCGATTGCGGGGGAACCCAGCAATCACGACAAAGCCTCTGGCTCACTCAGCTTGGCTGGCCTCGTCTGTATGGTAAAGAATAAATGTCAGTACCTGCCTGAACAGAGCTTCTGTCACCATTTTGACGCAACTATGGGCAACTGATTGGGAGACTCCACAAAGATCCCCCACTGACCCCTGGAAAGACCCGGAGGCATAGAAGTTGAGGGCCATTGTGACCTTCAGGGCCACTGGCATGGGGTGTCCACTCAAACAGTTAGAGGTGATCTCAGGCCCAATCATCTGGCAAATGGAGGTCACTGTCTCCCTTGAGCAGTGGATCCTCCTTTGGCAGTGCACCTCAGACATATTGAGGTAGCTGCATCGCCGCCTGTAAACCCTGGCAGCAGGATGGTGGCATCTTCTTCGGCACCTTCCACCTTGGACTTCCTGCTGGCCCTGTGCCCCATGTGCCTGCGCCTCTTGTCCCTGGAAGCTGCATTGGGGCACCTGGCCTCCATTCCCTTCTGCCCCTCTCTTCCTCAGAGGAGGAGGTGCCACCAGCAGAGAGCACAATCCCCATTACCAGGGTTACAGAAGGCTGTCTGATACTTGAAAGGGTCTGAGGGCCGTTGGAGACACCAATGAGTCTTGAAATGAAGCCCAGGAATGCTAACAATGAAGCCCGGAACAGAGATGAAGCTGTCAAGTACCAATAAGCAACCAGCAGCAAACTATGTACCAATCTCCCACTATGACACGGGCAATGCTGCTGACCCCTTTATCCTGCCCGTGGATGAGGTTTTTGAAATTGTCAGCTGGCTGCCTGCCCGTTTTGCCCGTGCGACAAGCGCGAAGTTACATTGGCAACAAAAAAAATCACTGTCAATTGGCTTTTATTGGCCTTAAATGGTCTCTTAATTAATGGCGGGCACGGCTCCGGCCTCAGCTTGTGCCCACTGACTGAAATATCGCACGAGTACGTGATGACATCGGGATGCTCGCCCAATGTCATTGCATGCAATTTTATGCACAATGAGTGGTGTCTCTGTGATTTTGGTGTGTCCTAGGAAACCTGGGAAACTTGTGCATTCAGAGTTAAAGTCAAAATTCTTAATTAAAAGTACAGACCATCCCACAGGGGTTAAAGGTGGAAATCAGCAGCTTTCTGCTGACTTCCTTTTTGGCCAGGAGTTTTAAATGTTTTTAACCTGCTGCCGACACAGAAACTCACCCACTTGGCAGATCAAAACTCCTGATGTAATAAATGATCCTTTGATTGGCAAGATGTGCTTAAAGGTGTGCCCTAGGGAACCTGTGATGGGGTTTTTCATTCACTGAGACATGTAGGGCAGGATTTTAGGTGCGTGCCCCACCCATTCGGATGTGAAATCGCACGTGATGATGTCGGGTGACCGTCCCGAAGTCATTCTGCACTTGCATGATATTTCGGTCTGCTGGCGCGCACAAGTGTTGGAAGCGCGTCCGCCGACAATTAAGAAGACAATTAAAGTTGTTAGGGTTCCAATTGTCCCCGATTTTTCGTGGTCCGTCCGATCTTACGGTTGGCAGATAGGCAAATCTGCCAGGCAGACTTTGTATTTTTGATGAAACCCCATTCAAGGGCAGGATGAGGTTTCCATTATTAAATTTAGAAAAATAAAAATGTATGGGCAGAATTTTCAAAATGTGTATGTTCAGGTGACTGATCCTGATGTGTGGACATTTTTTCTGGATTTTAAAATCTTTATTTAATTGTTTTGAAGTCCTCAGCTCCCTGAGACAGCTCTCTGCCTTCAGGGAGCTTTCATTCAGCGCTCACCCGCGCCCGCGCTTACGTCAGCGCCTGCCCTCCTCCTGCCCCCTACCTGGCGGCGCTGAGCATTTCAGTGCGTGCTTCACGCTGGTTGGCTGTTAATTGGCCAGCCAGCGTGAAATCGCAGTTGACGGTCCATTCCCTGGCCACTCCTGGGCCCGCCGATCACGCCCGCAAGCCAGCCTGAAAATCCTGCTCATAGAAACAGAGGAACAAGGGTAGGCCATTTAGCTCCTCAAGCTGGTTCAGCCCATTCAGTTACATCTTGGCCGATCTGCATCTTAACTCCATCTACCCGCCTTGTTGGTGTAATACTTTGTACCCTTACCTAACAAAGCCTATCATTTCAGTTTGAAATTTTCAATTGATCTCGGAAAGAATATCAGATATCCACTACCTTTTGTGTGAATGATGTAGCTCTAATCTTAAAATTATGCCCCCTTGTTTTGGACTCTTCCACCAGAGGAAATATCTTCTCTCTACCTAGATTTTATAAATTAGCAGTCCTTGGGCAATGCTTCGCGTAACAGGAGTTCAACTGCAGCGATCAGTGAGCCCTGCGAGATATTCCACTCATAAAGATTTAAAGATTGAAAATCACACAAAGTATTCTGATTTCTGTGATCAACCTCCTGATTAGGCATCCTTAATTTTTGCACAAAGCTTGATGCATGAATCATTTATTTGCAAAAAGCACCCCAATGTATATAAAGATTTGGACATAGGTAGAGAGGTGAAGAGTGCAACATTTATCGTGACAAATTGCCGGTATGGCAAACGATGCCAATGAATGCAGGTGATGACAGGGCACCGACAAATCAAAATGTGTGGGCAACTGTTGCATTTCGAATATAATAAAAGGGTCATTACATTGTGGAAGCTTTTTATGGATAAAGAGAAAAGCTAAGCTTACAATTACGATTTAACATTATTATTACTGTTTAACATTATTTATAAGGCTAACTCCTGCAAATGAGTTAACAGAGAATCTTTATGCTGTGTTCATGGTTTTGTGCTGGTTAAAGGCCAGGCAACATATTTTTCCCCCAGTTTGTGACCTTTTTGATTACAAATATTGTGTAAAGTTGTTTGCTCAAAACTCAAAGTGAGGTCAAAAGGTAATGTCTTAATGTAATGCAACTGATGATTGCTGTTTGTTTAGAATAAGTAGAAACTCGGCAGTTTGTAATCACCCTTATGCAATGGTTACTTGGTGGAACTGGGGACAGATGGGGGAGGTGCTGAAGCAAGCAGACCTAGGAAGCGATAAAAGCAAAATACTGCAGATGCTGGAAATCTGAAATAAAAACAGAAAATTCTGGAAAAACTCAACAGGTCTGACAGCATCTGTGGAGACAGAAACAGAGTTAACATTTCGAGTCCGTATGATTCTTCTTCAAAGATCTAGGAGGAGAATGATCAAACTTGCTGTCAGGGCCTTCCTGCTAGGGAGGGTTGCCAAGGGGTGAAAATGAGCCAATCTTGGACTGTTGCTATCAGAGAAATGAGCCAGTCAGCAAGTGTGTACATGACAAAACGGGAAGCAGAGACCTATTTGAGCACAGTGTTCGTTAAGCTCGAGGCCATCGCTGCAGCTGGCCAAGGAAGGGGATAGCCTGGTCAGCTATCTGAACAGAGAATGGACAAGGATGGATCAACCACCCGATCCTGTCTGTTTCTCAGGGAAACCAAGCAACTAAAGCACAGGTGAGTAGTCACTGGTATAATTATTATTGAACTGTCTGTAACAGGATTCAAATAATAAAGTGCAGTTGTATTGGGCGAAGTCTCGAGTTTTGGGTCATTGATATACAGAGTGGACCTCCGAACCCAGGTGGTAGGAACAGCATATAATGGTAGATGGCTATGTCCAAAAGGAAGTTTAACTGAGATAAATATGAATTTGCATGTTTTAAAAAAAGAATGACAAATAGAAATTTGTGAACATAGAACATCCATTTAATACTATAGGAAAAGAACGTCCATTTTTCCATTAAATATGTAAAGAATTTCCATTTACATCGCACCATGAACAACCTCAAATAGCCCGAAGCACTTCATTGTCATTGCAATGTTTTTTAAGTATAGCCACTGATGTTATGTTGGTAAACAGCAATAGTCTATTTTGCACACAAGGTCCCACAAACAGCAACAATGTAAACAACCAGATGATTGGTTTTAGTCATGCTTGTACATGGGATAAATTTTGGCCAAGGCACCAGAAGAACTCCTTTGCGCTTCTAAATTTTTTACATCCACCTGAGAGGGCTGGCAAGGGCTCATTTAACATCTCATCCAAAAGACAGTGCTCCTAGCAGTGTAGCCCTTCCTCAGCCAACTCTCAAATTTACAACTGAACTTTGTTTGAGGGAGATGTTTTCTCTTAGCTAGCTTATCCTAAAACTCCAAACTTAAAACTCTGCTTGTACATGGATTCACACCCAAAATCTACTTATGTTAGCACTTTTTTTCTCTATTATTTATTTCTTAGGCAACTTAGTCACATGATCATTTACTGGAAGCCAGGTGTTTCACTATAAGTCCCCTTTCAGAGAAACCTAATTCTCAAAGGGACCATCACCCCACAAAATAATGTTTCATTTCCTCTAAATTACATAGGCTATACCCTGTACAAAAATCTGGCAACAAATAGCATTATCCTTGATTCTTCCTTTTGATTTTCAGAATACCTGCAAGACATGATTACAATAGAGTTTGAAGAATAAATACTACATCAAAAAGTAAGTAAGTTAGCCTTAATCAAAATGTAATTAGGATAATCAATGGGATTTTACAATATCAATAAAACAAGTGAATTGATTTCAACACAAATTAGATTTGTGCAGTGCTTATAAATAAATTACTACAAAATTGAAGCAGATCACTGGGAAAAATGTTGGGGATTAATATCTGTAACTAAGAATTATAGATGTTATGACACTTTAACAATTTTAAAATGAAGAATTTGACTTGCATATCAATGTGTAAGCAGAGTAAAGTTCAGTACTAAATAGACTGTTGAATTCTCGATATGATGAAGCATTTCTTAGTTGTTAAATTCTAAAGTAAAATGATTTGTTTTCACGTTATAATTATGACTTTTATAACCGCTCAAAATTCTGCTAGTTTTTCTAACCGTTATCAGTTCAAATATTCCCAAAAGAAAAATAATAATCCTGTCACGTTGCCAACAGAATATTAGGAAGTGTTAGTCACACCCCTTCTTACCAGTGAGAGGCCCAAAATCGAATATTATTTCATTTATCATATTTTAAATAATACATCCACAGTGTTTTATTTACATAATTAGCTGTATTATTATTCAATACACTTCAATTTATTATATCATAATCAGTAATCTGTGTGTATGATGTCATGCATCAATAACATGGCGATGAGTGCTCTTGTGACAGTTATGAACTGTTTGAGCCACAATTCCAAGGCATATCATCTCATCAAGTTCTTTTGATGGGATATCTCTTGCATCGGATTTATGATATATACTTCTGGGTACCACAGTTTCCATATATTATGAAAGGATGATGCAGAGGAATTAATATATAAACTATTACATGTTTTGAGATAGTAATCTCATTGAATGGTTCGGGTGGCAACACCATCCAAAATCCAAAATGTTTATATGAGTCAGATATTTTGCAGCCTGTGTTATTTACATCCTGCCAAATATTATGTTTTATTGATGTTATGTGATCCTCCCCCAAGCAATTACTTAGCATCATAAGATAAATTATTAGACACCAATAGAGGAAGATCTGCCCCAGTTCCTTTATGATTATTAATTTCTAGAATTGGTCTTTCCACACACTGCTCAGGTGCTACTACAATCCGATTTTCACTTCTCTCTGTAAATAAAGGACAAATATGTATGAAACAATTTTCTCATTTGCAACTCCAACGTACACATTTTAGTTATTCCACCCTTTTTTTGATTATCCTTTTGTTTTTTATGTGCTTTTCAAAGCCCTAGCTATATATCTTTATCTTTATGTCTTTACTACAAGTATTCTTTGATACAACCTTTTATCCTTCCTCACCTCCTCTTTTCCTTTCATTTAATATTTCTGATTTCTTCTATATTATTTCGTTTTTAATTAGAATTTGCCTCTTTTATAAGCCTCATTTTTTCTCTCTATTTATCTATATCCATTCTGATGCACTTCCATTATCCATAATGAGAATGTATTTAACCCGTGCATGACTCATCTCATGATTAAATATCTTTTACCGCTGATGTATTTGTTAGATCTACCATTTTTTTTCAGCCATTCATTCTTGGCTAGATTCCCCCCTTTTAACCGACTGAAATTGACAATTTCAGTGCCAATGCTTTGACCCTTTTTCTTTAATTTCAATCCGAACAAAATTAAGTATGGTGGCTATTTTTAAAGAACAATCCCTTCTTCAGACCATATACTTGTCATGCTTTGTTACCCAGAACCAAACATAGCACTTGTATTCCTTGCTTATCAAACATTATCATCAATAGCTTCCAAGAACCCTCTCCGCAAGTTCACCAAAAGTTTTTCTTTCATCGTAGTTCACCTTAAATAGTTCAAATCTGCCGTTATTACATACTTGTTACAGCCTCAGACTTCTCTATATTGCCTGTGCCAATATGATAACTGACCCCTTGCTTAACCCAATCTCGGCAAAATCATTTTGAGTGCCACCAAAACATTTTTCTTTCTAAAGCAGTGAATTTACAGCTTTCCTTATCTTATAAAATGACCTGCAATTCAGTCATAGTCTGCTCATAGTGATACGTAGCAATACATTGTTCTCCTCCCTGAGAGAATAAACTGAAAGAAAAAAATACTTATTATATTTTAGCAATTCTATCACAGCACCATAAAATATGCATCATTCAGTTGCCAGCAGCCTACATGAGCTTAGATTTATGATGTACAATCAATATCTGTCTAATATTCTGCTCTGACATATTTTTAAGAGAAGCTTGGCTTTGAGGCAGCGTGAATATAGTCAATATAAGAATACTAGCTGTGGGATCAAGAATAATAAAATTATGATGCTCAGTCTTCCATTTATTGGTTATTTTTTGCTCATCTCCAAGGATCATGGAGAGTTCTTGTGTTAACCTAAAGTTTGCAGAGTTAGATTTACCAAAATGGGATCTAAATATCAAAGCATTGAACGGCTTTAAATGTTTTATTTTATTCTTTCATGGAATGTAGGCATCGTTGGCAAGGCCTGCATTTATTTCCCATCTGCAATTGCCCTTGAGAAGTTGATGGTGAGCCAGCTTTTTGAACTGCTGTGGTGTAACTGACAGTGCTTTTAGGAAGGGATTTCTAGAATTTTGACTCAGCGACAGTGAAGGAACGATGATATAACTCTAAGTCTGGATGGTGTGTGACTTGGAGGGGAACTTGCAGGTGGTGATGTTCCCATGCATCTGCTGCCCTTGTCCTTCTAGGTGGTAGAGATCGCAGGTACGGAAGATGCTGTCGCAGGAGATTTGGTGAGTTGATGCAGTGCATCTTGTGGGTAGTACACACTGCTGCAGTTTGCATTGGTGGTGGAGGGGTAAATGTTGAAGGTGGTGGATGGGGTGCCAATCAAGCAGGCTGCTTTGTCCTGGATGGTATTGAGCTTCTTAAGTTTTGTTGGAACTAAACTCATCCAGGCAAGTGGAGAGTAAGCCATCCCAATCCTGACTTGTGCCTTGTAGGTGGTGGACAGGCTTTGGGGAGTCAGGAGGAGAGGTACTGCCCACAACATTCGCAACCTCCGACCTGCCATTGTAGCCATGGTATTTATGTGGCTTGTCCCATTCAGTTTCTGGTCAATGGTAAGCCCCCAGAATGTTCAAAGTGGGGATTTCAGCAATGGTAATGACATTGAATGTCAAGGGTAGATGGTTAGAGTCTCTCATGTTGGGGATTGTCATTGCCTGGCACTTGTGTGGCGTAAATGTAATTTACCGCTTATGAGCCCAAGTCTGAATATTGTCCAGGTCTTGGTGCACATGGACGTGGACTGCTTCAGCATCTGAGGAGTCATAAATGGTGCTGAACATTTGCAATAATCAGCGAACATCCCCACTTCTGGCCTTATCATGGTGGGAAGGTCACTGATGAAACAGCTGAATTTGATTTGGCCAAGGACACTATCCTGAGCAACTCCTGTAGTGATGTCCTGGAACTGAGATGATTGACTCTCAACTTATCTCTTGAGTTCAGCTCTTTTGTCCATGTTTGGACCAAGGCTGCAGAGGTCAGGAGCTGAGTGGCCCTGGCGGAACACAAACTGGGCATCAGTGAGCAGGCTATTGCTGAGTAAGTGCCACTTGATGGCACTGTTGATGACCCCTTCCATTACTTTACTGATGATGGATAGTAGACTGATGGGGTGGTAATTATCAGGGCTGAATGTGTCCTGCTTTTCTACATTGCCAGGTAGTTGCCAGTATTGTAGCTCTATCGGAACAGCTTGGCTAGGGGCGTGGCAAGTTCTGGAGCACAAGCCTTCAGCACTATTACAGGAATGTTGTCAGGGCCCATATCCTTTGCAGTATCCAGTGCCTTCAGCTGTTTCTTGAAATCATGTGGTGTGAATCGAATTGGCTGAAGACTGGCATCTGTGATGCTGGGGACCTCTGGAAGAGGCCGAGGTGGATCATCCATTCGGCACTTCTAGCTGAAAATTGTTGCAAATGCTTAAGCCTTATCTTTTGTGCTGATGTTCTGGGTTCCCCCATCATTGAGGATGGGGCTATTTGTGGAGTCTCCTCCTCCAGTGAGTTGTTTAATTGTCCATCGCCATTCATGATTGGATGAGGCAGGACCGCAGAGCTTGGATCTGATCCGTTGATTATGGGATCACTTAGCTCTGTCCATTGCATGCTGCTCTGTCTATTGCATACTTGCATGTTTGACAGGCAAGTAGTCCTGTGTTGTAGCTTCACCAGGTTGACCACCTCATTTTTAGATATGCCTGGTGCTGTTCCTGCACACCACTCTGTACTCTTCTTTGAACCAGGGTTGGTCCCCTGGTTTGGTGGTAATGGTAGATTGGGAAATATGCCAGGCCATGAGGTTACAGATTGTGGTTGTGTATGTTTCTGTTGCTACTGATGGCCCATAGCACCTCATGGATGCCCAGTCTTGAGTTGCTAGATTTGTTGAATTCTATCTCATGTAGCATTGTGGTAGTGCCACACAACATGATGGAGGGTATTGTCATTGTCAAGATTGGTCTTTGTTTCCACAAGGACTGTGCGGTGGTCACTCCTACTAATACTGACGTGGACAAATCCTTCTGCGAAAGGTAGATTGGTGGGGATGAGATCACATAGGTTTTTCCTTCTTGTTGGTTCCCTTATCACCTGGTGCAGACTCAGTCTAGTAGTTATCTCCTTTAGGACTCAGCCAGGCCATTTCAGAGGGCATTTAAGAGTCAATCACATTGCTGTGGGTCTGGAGTCACATGTTGGCCAGACCAGGTAAGGAGAGTGGATTTCCTTCCCTAAAAGACATGAGTGAACCAGGTGGGTTTTTACAACAATTGGCAATGGTTTCATGGTCACCATAACTGTAACTAGCTTCTAATTTGAGATTCATTAACTGAAATTAAATTTCAACATCTGTCATGGTTGGATTTGAACCCATGACCACAGAACATCAGCCTGGGCCTCTGGATTGCTATTCTAGTAACATTACCAGTACACAGCCGCCTCCCCCACAATTTAATTTTGTTGTGTCATCAACTTAAAGTAATGATAAAATAAAACTAACTGTTAACACCTAAAGTTGCATATCCTGAGGTAAATGTTGGCCTGAGTACATTTGCAGGCCCAGAGTCAGTGCTGTGCAACAAGCGTGTACCTGATGCTTGAGGATCAATGGAACTCAGTTCTTGTCAACAGTTCACCCAGAGCTACCAGCACCGGTCATGCATCCGTAAGCAGCTCACCTGAGCAAAGTGATCAATGTCAGGGTTGCCTGCCTCATCGATAGCAGCTCCCAGAAAGTCTCGAGAGGAAGGATTAGAACAGGCTAACAATGGGGAATAATTGCAAATACTATGAAATCAGAGGGGTGCTGCCCAGTTTCCTAGAAATCTGTTTTTGTTTGAATAAGTGAATTTTAATTTTTCCTTGATGGCTCCGGGAGCCATTAAAGAATCCTGAGGCCTGCCATCTGCCCCCTTGTCATGAACTAATTTCAGCAAGAGGCCCTTCAACAGCCGTTAGACTAATTTACTTACTTAAATGGCCTAATTTTTTTTTAGGCATCCAGTCACAGACCTTGACTGGTGTTTGGCTGCCATCAATTTACAACAGTGACAACATTTCAAAAGCACTTCAGTAGCTCTAGCACATTGTGGGATGATCTGAGGCTGTAAAACGTGCTATATAAATGCAAGTGCTTTCTGTTATTTTACCCAAATTGGCATTGTGAGTGAAAAATATTTCATGGGCAGAATTTTATGTCCTGCGGGCGGGTGCGCGCCTTACCCGATTGGGTGTAAAGCAGCACGGATTACGTCGGGTGAGCTTCCCAACATCATTGCGCACTCACGTGATATTTTGGTTGGCAGGTGCAAATGGGTGCCAGAGCCGTGCCCACCATTAATTAAGAGGCCACTTAAGGCCATTAACAAGCCAATGGATGGCGATTTTTCTTGTCCATGTTATTTCATGGTCGTCATATGGGCAAAACGGAGAGGCAGCCAATCAACATTTTCAAAAACCTTATCCACGGACGGGATAAAAGGGGTCAGCAGCATTGCCAGCGTCAGTAGTGGGAGTTTGGTACATAGTTTGTCGCTTGTGACATATTGGTATTTGGCAACTTCATCTCTGTTCAGCTTTCATTCTTAGCATTCCTGGGCTTCATTTCAGGACTCCTTGGTGTCTCCAAGGCACCCGGAAAATTCAGACTGTGTGGGCCTTTCCAGGTATCAGACAGCTTCCTTTATCCTGGTAATGGGGGTTTGGTCTCTGCTGGCGGCACCTCCTCTGAAGAGGAAGAGAGGGGCAGAAGGGAGAGGAGGCCAGGTGTCCCAATGCAGCTTCCAGGGGAGCGACTTGTGGGAGGAGAGGCGCAGGCACAAGGGGCACAGGGCCAGCAGGTAGTCCAAGGTGGAAGGGAACGCAGAAGATGCCACTATCCTGCTGTCAGAGTTTACAGGCAACATATTGAGGAGCTACCTCAATATGTCCATGGTGCAATGCTGAAGGAGGCTCCGTCTCTCATGGGAGACTGTGACCTCCATTTGTCAGATGATTGGGCCTGAGATTAGTTCTGAGTGGGTGGGTGGATACCCCGTGCCATTGGCTCTGAAGGTCACGGTGGCCTCGACTTCTATGGCAGCGGCTCTTTGCAGGGGCCAGTGGGGGATCTGTGTGGAGTCTCCCAATCAGCTGTCCACATTTGCATCAAGCTGGTGGCAGAAGCTCTGTTCAGGTGGTTACTGACCTTTATTCTTTACCATATGGATGATGCCAGCCAGGCTGACTGAACCAGAGGCTTTGCAGCAATTGTTAGGTTCCCCCGTGTCCAGGGTGCAATCAACTGTACACATGTGGCCATCATGGCGCCAGCAGGTGAGCCCGGTGCCTTCATCAACAGGAAGGGCTTCCACTCGATGAATGTGCAGATAGTGTGTGACCACAGGATGCAGATTCTGCAAGTCTGTGCAAGATAACCAGGCAGCTCCCATGACACGTATATCCTCAGACACTCCCAGGTGCCGGGGCTCTTCAGTGCTCCAGCCCAGCTGGGTGGGTGGCTGCTGGGTGACAAGGGCTAATTGGTGAAGAGGTGGCTCATGACGCCTCTCTGCCACTCAAAAACAGAGGCAGAGAAGCATTACAATACAAGTCATACCTCCACAAGGGCTGTGGTAGAGAGAACCATCGGTCTTCTCAAGATGCGTTTCCGATGCCAGGACCGTTCAGGGGGCGCACTCCAGTACCCCCCAGAGCGGGTGTCACTGATAGTGGCTGCATGCTGCACCCTCCACAATCTGGCACTGGTGAGGAGGAAGCCACAGGAGGAAGAGGATCTTGACACAGCTGCATAGGCCACAGATGATGAATCCAGTAGTGAGTCAGAAGAAGAGCGCGATGAGGAGAACGCTGAGGGTGTGGAGTCAGACCTTGGTAACCTTCAGGGAAGCAGGGACACCAGGGATGCCTTGATCCAACACTCCTTCAGCTAGGCTACCAAAGATCAGCATCAACTGCATGCCAGGGCTGCCACCTCCATCCCGGATGTCTGAAAGGTTTCATTTGAACACAAGGAACACTCAGTGCCTGTGCAACAAAGTTCAGAGCCACCTAAGCCCAGCATTACACAATGACATACCCTGCACCAATAAAACAAAAATATGAAGCATACTCAGGCCATAACAACAAAAACAAAATTTATCTCATGTGGACAATTACAAACAATTTACATAAACTTCTCTGGTCTTCATTCCCAGGCCAGTATAGATATAGCAAACATAAATGAACATAAAATTACCCGTGAACTGTCTCTCTTGTGCTCATGGTGCATTTAACTTATGTTTCTGAGTGTTACGTCTTGGTATCCACCCCGCCCCCCTTCGCTGACACCGGCATTGCTGACTCTGCTGTCTTAAACAAACCCAAAAATTGCTGGAAAAACTCAGCAGGTCTGACAGCATCTGTGGGGTGGAAGACAGAATTAACGTTTTGAGTCAGTATAACTCTTCATCAGAACAGGCGCTTCTGATGAAGAGTCATACAGACTCGAAACATTAACTCTGTCTTCCTCCCCACAGATGCTGTCAGACCTGCTGAGTTTTTCCAGCAATTTCTGTTTCTGTTTCAGATTTCCAGCATCTGCAGTGTTTTGCTTTTATCTCAGACTCTGTTGTCTTCTTGGCCTTGATGATCTTGGTGGTCGTCCTCTGGTCAGTAGAGCCTGTGCTGACCCTGCCTGGGAGGGAGCGGCCAGTACCATGGGTGGCATCTCCCCAGTCACTGCAGCCTCCCAGATGCCATGGTCACTGGCAGAGGAGTGGAGGAGCTGCTGCCATCATCCAGAGTGCCCTGAGAGGAGCCTGCAGAGATGACAAACAGCCCGTGAGCCAACATGAGGTCGCTCTGGACCTTCCTGCTCACCATTGACAGGCACCTACAGGGTGCATCATCCATCTCCCACACGACACTGCCCAACTGAGGTCATTGCCTGTGTGTGGGCTTGCAGGTCCAAGTGCAACCCAGGAACCCCTGGAACTGCCTGTCCATGAGAGTTGCCACTCTCTCAATGCTGGAGGCAGTGCACTCGGCCATCAGGGTCAATGCAGTCCTCATGCTCCGCATGGACTCCTCCATTACGGAGACCATGACATGCAGACCCTCATGGATCTCTGCCAGATACTCCCATACATCTCGCTGGACATCCAGCATCTGCCGCCTGATAAACAACTCTAGAGACTCATCATCTGCCTTCGACTGAGCATCGTCCTGGTCCCCAGCAGTCCTCCGACTGCTATTACCCAGGTGCCTCCGCCTGCACCTCAAGCGAGTGCGAAGTGCCCTCACCGCTGGGACCCGGGACACTAGCCGCCAATCTAATTCCCACCGAGGTGCTGCTATCTGCGTTGGCGCCTGGTTCAGAGAACAGGTGTGATGCAATTGCAAGTGAAGCCCAGTGGTCCTCCGGCGTCAGGGGTGGCCCTTTGGGGTCCACAGAGCAAACGCATGCTGGCGAACCCAAAAGGGTGAAGCAGGACATGTCATTAGTTAAAGTCATCACACTGTCACTGTTCATGCCAGGCACCCTGGTGAGACAATGGAGATTAGCAGCACAGTGCCCTCATCTTCAAATGATCAATGGGGACTCCAGATTTGAGGCTCACATCATTGAAGAGACTGCACAAGAATGTTTGCACTATCCGAAACTCTCACCTCTGTGCACTGCACTCTTACCTTCATCTGACACCCAAACCTCTCCATGCCCGGTTGCATGGGGAGTGTGCTGGCTCTCGAGCTCGCAGGATGTTGGGCGGGCCTCTGCTTGTAAGTGCCTTCTCTGCCTGGTTATGGCTCATCTTCTCCTGAAAGAACAGAGGGGCATTGATTGGTCCACTCTCTACCTGCAGCATCATTGCTGGGCCAACTCCAGCTGAGGAACACCTCACAGGGCACATTCAAGTCGTGGCCCTCGAGGTGCAAGGCACTCAGTTCCAAGCAACCAGGGCTCACCCCCATGGTCAGCTCCAGCATTATTGACAGTTGGCTCTCAGACTCTAGTACCCCTGAGGTCCACGGGGGGGCGGCCACACCTTAAAACTTTTGCACACTGACCCATGTGAACACACTATTCCCCCTTCCTGAGCACAGCAGGTCATTGAAGTGCTTCTGGCACTGCACCCATGTGCGCCGCACCACGTCATGGCTGCTCACCAGTGCTGCCACCTCCTCCCATGCCCTCTTGGTGAGGTGCGGTGGCTTCCTCCTCCCGTCTCTGGAGACAAGGGAGTCCCTCCTGGCAGCCACCTCCACCAGGAGGACAGCGAGGCACTTATCCGAAAAGCGGAGGGACCGAGTGCCCACCTGACCTACCCTCCTGCTTGACGTGTCACTCGACTTCATAACTTCAATATTGACAACACAGCCTTCCAGGGGCTGCCTGGGCAATTTTTAAATTGGCCACCGGGCCACCCTCGGACCAGGCGGCCATCAGGCCCTTGCCCCCACTTGGCCCTTCCCGACCAATGATGAGTCGCGTTTCACAGCCAGCGTGAAATCGCAGCCGGGGGCCGATCACAGGCAGCAGATGTTTCCTTGCTGCTCCCAGGCCCGCCCACCATGCTCGCCCGACGACCTCAAAATACTGCCCATGTGTCCTCAGTCAGCCATTCGTAGATAGCCAACCCCTAGCCTCTCGATAACAAGAATACCTACAAATGTGTGCAAGCCTATTGCAAAATAACAGCCCTGGCAGGTATCCATCAGTGCTGAATCAATTTGGTGCACCTTCTGTGTTGCAGTTCTACTGAAACAAATAAATCACTCAAAATGCAACTTATTTATTAATGACATTTTTATCTTTGTCTTATTGATTAAAATTATTTTTTTGCAATCCGACAAAGATTGAAGAAGGTCAAGTTGGTAGTCAGTCATGCTTATATAAAGACAGTAGGTTGTGCGAATTAGTGACCAGCCTACCTTCTTGTCCTCTTATCCAAGTATCAGTGTTAACTGAGGATTCATCTACTGTACATGTACTTTAATGATTTGATGTTGATACCTTAAATTCCTATCAGGGATAAAAATCCAAAACCAAATGTGATCATATATACAAGCAGCAATAACGTGGACATATTAATATAACTAAATTAAAAGCTTATCTAATTACTCAATGGCCTCGACATTTTGAAGGGAATTGGATTGCCACCAGAATGGCAGTAGGGTGGGCCATGACCAAGCAAACAAAAATTACTTAAGATGGTAAGCATAATTTGGGGGTAACTTAATGGCATCATTTTGGGAGGAATTATTGAGGAGATCGTCACTAAGCATATCTGGGGTTAATTTATTAAGCACAGCTTACAAGTAATTCATTGAGAGGGACTTGTTATGTCATTGATCCCAGCTCTAGGATAATTTAACGAGGGTGATAAATTAAATGTTGAAGGGCAGAACTGTGGTAACTCATTAAAGTAGACTGACCAAATAATTGAGAACAGTTCAGTAATGCTGTATCACAGAAAACTGAAGAAATATTCATTAGAATTTATGGCAGAGAATCTATGCTGAATTTTAAACACCAATTAATTTATTATGGATCACATATTGTGAGTTCTCAGTAATCTTTAAACTAAAACTATTCACTCGAAAGGATTTGTTAGAATAAATATAACACTTTAAAAAAGCTCTGAGCTATACTTAGATCAAAATCTACTTTAAGACATTGAAATCTAACATGTTAAGTACAAGGAACCTATTCATCTGAGATTTAGTACCTAAAAGTGAAAAACAATGTCATACTAATACCTAGGAGTGGTGATTCATTCGAACTCTCAGGGTGCATTCAGTGCATATTAGCCAAAAAAAGTGAAAGTCATAATAGAAACAATTAATAGCATTAGATGATGCTTTAAATACAGACAGGGATCCATTAAGTTAATCTTTTCTACCTTTGAAAATTTGCAGGGATTTCACTCCATTGAAATGCAAGACTTTTAGTGTTTCGTAAATGATCCTGATCCATGCAAGGTTAGAAATAATCCGCTAAATTAACGGTCCCACGTATTTTGCAGGCTCTGAAGTATATTTGGAGTCTTTCATTGAACAAAGTTGAGGGATCATAGGAGAAAACTAATTGCTGTTTGTCATCAGTAATACTTTTGTCCAATAATTGCAGTTATTAAGAAACCTCGTGAAAGTATTTGGAGGTAGTTTTGACTCTGGGTGACAGTGTAAGGTGGATGGTTTTGGATAGAATCTTGTGCCCTCCCCTGTGGCGAGTTTGGTGGCTGGGGGGCATCTAATCCAGTTGGAGGGTGGCGGTTGGTGACCCTGCCACCTTCCTATCTCCACCCCGATTAAGTCTGTGGCAGAAAGACCCATGGATGGTCTTCAAGTGCTGCTGGTAATTGAAGCCCTTAAGTGGGCAATTAATGCACACTTAAGGGCTTCATCCTGCCATCGCTGGTATTGACCCAACTGCAGGCAAAGGCCTTGCCAGGTGGGGAGCACAATAAACAAACCTTGATGTGTTTGCTTTGGGGCTTCTAGGGGGTTGCGGGGTGGGGTGTTGGGGTGGGGGGTCCCTGGTTCAAAAGCACCCAGTGCCTAATTGAGGGACCCAACATCAAGAAGGGGGCCCACTGAGAGACACCCCACCTTGATGCTGACCATGTGTTTGTGGGTCCCTCCTCAATCCAAGGCCTTCGTCGATGTAGAACCTGCAGAAGCAATGCCTCCCTGCTGGTGCTGCTGAGTATAGAAGAGATGATGGCTTTTCTCGGCAAGCAGGACTTGATCTCCAGGAAAGGCCTGCCACTGGCCTGTCAAGTGCTTGAGTGGCACAAGATGAGAAGGTCTTACCAAAAAGAGGTAATGTAGAGCTCTCACTGGCTCTCCAGCCAGCAGCTGAGACCCCACCGTTGCCTCCACAAGATTGTGTCCAATAATTCAGCTTTCCATTATACATTTCTCCTAATTTCCATTTCTAATTGGGAATATTATTGAAAGCAAGTTCAAAAATGACATGCCATACTAATAATATCCCCACCATAATGATAAGGTAACCACATAAGAGATTTTTCTACAAGATAGGATCTAGTAATCATTTGGTAGTACAGAACTTGAGTATAGCTGAAAAAGAAACACATTGAAGATTTTCACCTTACACCCATCAGGGCACTTCACAAGAATACCAATATAAGGGAAAAACAACTATTTATACTGTACGAGAAGAGAGTGTTCATTTGTTGGCAAGTGGACTCTGTTTGAAATTGAAACCAGGCAGCTTGATTGGTCAAGGCATTCCCTGAGGAAGGTCAGCCACTGACTCAATCAGGGCCAAACTACCTGGTTTAAATTTCAAACAATGTTTGGCAGTTAACTGTCAGTCATCATCAATGGTGCATTCTCCATGGCAATGCCTCTACCAATCAGACTCCACTTGCAAACCAATTAACAGTCTTTTCTCATACAGTATAATTTGCTGTTTTTCCCTTTTATTGGAATTCTTGCGATGTGTCCTGATGAGTGCAAGACAAAAAGTTTTGATATGTCTCTTTTTTCAACAATACTCAAGATAGGATCTTTGGAATTAATGATACTCTGTTGAAGTGGATTGAGAATAAGCTGAATGGTCATGGGCAGGAAGTTAGTCAATGGACTTGGATCTACTTGAGGATCAGTTACCAGGCTGCAGGGATCAGTGTTCAGACCTTTGCTACTTTTGATGGACTAGATATAGGTGTTAGGGGATGATCCACAGCTTTTCAGACCATACTAAGCTAGGTACAAGAGTCAGGAATGTAGTGGATATTCAGCTACTACAAGCAGATCTAGATATTCTGGAGAATTGGGCTCATGTTTTGAAAATAATGTTCAAATTAGAAAGGAGTGGTGTCATGACCTGGTCCAGTCAAATGCTAGCACACAGAACCCTATGGGGAAAAACATTAAAGCTCCATTGAAAGACATTAGACCATTTAGTCTAATGATTTTTAAAGGCCCAATGACTAATGCAGTTAAGCTACAGCCAAAGTGAACAGCATTCTACAGCATATTTACAGGATTAATGGAGAAATAAAAGTCAGTCAATGTTTCTGGCCTAAGATCTTTTCTCGGAATGGAGGACTGCCTGACAATGGGCAAAACAGTGGTGTTGGTGGAACAGGGCCCTGAATGTGGAATAGATGCTAAAAACTTTGGAGAGGAGGTATACAGCCCGGAACATCATGACGGAAGCAAGAGTGTTGCCTAATGATTCAAAAGAGGCCGTGGGTGCCAGTGTCTTGCTTCCCTGGAACCCTTCCTAAATAGGCTGCTAGACTCTGCCTCCCTCAATGCTGAGGTTCCAGCAATCCCAATCCTCTCAGACTCTCATCCCATTTCTTCTGAACCCCAGTACTCCCTATTCTGGGAGCCTCCCTCCCATAAATCTTCATTTCAGGACCAGACCAATGCTCTTAAACTCCAGGACCTCCATTAGCATTATTAAATTGTATTGCTACATCCTTATGCCTATGTTATTAGTGATTTTTTTTCTTTATTTGATGAATAATCAAATAGAAGTCAAAAGGGATCAGAAGTTCTATACAGTCTACTTGTCTAATACTGCTTAATTTAAATTGTCTAATAATTCCTTTTTTTGCATTGAAGTTTGTTGTGTTATTCGCAAAACTTAATTCAAATTGATTTTTTCCAAGCAAGAACTACTTCAAATTCTCTTTGGTGGACTGTAGAACTCTGGTCAGACCAGATCTTAGGCGCTGTGCTAAGTTCTGGTCGCTGAGGCACCATTAGCTCCACAACTTCGGATTCTTTTGTGGGTCCTTGGACTCTTCATGCCCTTTCTGCAATACTTTGCCTTGTTCCTTTTTCAAGACAGGAACTCTTCCAGCTTCCTTTTGGAATCTCAATGGCCAATCAAGGTTGATTGCCCTTAACCAATTTTGCCCTAGAAGGCTTGGTCCTCTGCCTTTCAATACCATCACTGGTAGATATGCCAATTGGGTTCTATAATTAACAGTTGCTCTGGTGATACCTTTAACTTGGATTTCTTCACCTGTATATGTTTTCAACGTTACAGGTGTTTGTTCCAAATTTATTTAGATATCTGAAAGTGTGTTGCAGTTGGGGAAACTCCTGTGTCTACTTCCATTTTTATTGGTTTACCATTCACTTTCACTGCAACAAATATTGACTCTGTCTTCCTAACTTTCATGTTGAATAATGAATAAATGTCTGAATTTGTTGTTTCTGGCTCTTCTACACTATAGCCTCCATTGGACTTCACTTGTTGTTTGGAGGCCTGTTTAAATCTCATTTTGCACTGTCATTATGTGTCCACTTCTGTGACAAAAATAACATTCTACTTTTTTATATTGCCAATCACTAGAAGAATGATTGTTTCTACATTGCTGAAAGCTATTTTTCGATTTAGTTGCTAAGCTGCTTCCTCTCGGTTAGCAGGGACTATTTCCCGCTTCACGGCGGAGTCCCGGCCTTTCGTGTCAATTTCGGCTGATTGTTCCCACCCAATTTGGTGAATGGGACCATTTTTTGCCCCTTGAATTGCTTGTGAATTCCTTACAGTGTTTTCCATCACCAGCGCTATTTCTAACACTTTCTTAAAATCAAGATTTGCTTCAGCCAGCAATCTTCGCTGCACCGTGATATCCTGCACGCCACATATTAACGATCCCTGAGTATATCATTCAGAGTTTCACTGAAATCACAATATTCTGTTAGTTGTTTTAATTTCACCACGTAGGTAGCAAATGTCTCACTCAGGGCTCTACTTTGTGAATTAAATCTGAACCTCTGCATTGTGACTGAGGGCTTGGGTTGAAAATATCCCTTTACAAGGTCTACTAATTCATTGAAAGTCTTTGAATCTGGGGCACTGGGGGCCATCAAGCTTTGAATCAAACTGTAGGTTTTGCTCCCACAAGTACTCAGGAGGATCGCTTCCCTCTTCTCTTCCCCCAAGATTCTGTTCGCTTGAAAGAAGAAAGGAAGACGATCTATATACTGAGACCAATCATCTGTGGCTGGGTCAAACAGATTGATTCTGCCAAACCGTGGCATTTCAGATGAGTATATCTGTTATTTTTAACAAACTTAAGTGCGTACAATCGTCGGGCAAGATACAGCACCGAATCTGATTTATCCTCATTGCCAGTTTGTTATAGAGTTGACCTTCAGACCACTTTTCTTAATGGAAACATTTGGCTTTTTTTTACAAGGCAGCAGTAGCAACTACACACTTTCAGCAAACTCTATGACTAAGAAGTACTCCACTCTCTGTAGCAGTTCCCCACACTGCTAACACATCAGTTTACACAGATCATGTGGTTGTACATCACAGGATTATTCTTAAAGCTACAGTCCAACATTTCCAAAACTATAATTACTCCACCAAGCAAGCCCTAGCCCTGTAGCTACAAAGCCACCCCCGCCTTATGGCTGATCTGGTAGGTCGAGACCTGCCCATGAGTCCCCCTAAAAGTGCTGTGGTTCTGTCTGAAAAGCCTGGCACTGATGACTGCGAGTGCTGCCCAAAGATAGGCAAATGAACCACGAAGTCCCAAGCGAGTGCAGCTCGTCAGGTGCAGATCACTTATGTGCAATTGTGAAACACATCGGCATGCAATCACGATCAAGCGTGGGAGGATGAGTCCAGTGGGCTAGTCTTATACTGATATGCAGATGTATTACAATGAGGTTCCCGATGTCCGATAGCAGTTAATGTGGTCCACCATTGAATTGACAAGCTGAGTGGATTATAGCAAACTGGTTTCACAATGTCGTGAAACTGATTTTTGGCCTTCTCGCTGTATTGTCCGCTCATGCCGCCCAGCTCACCTGACACCAGCGGGCATGGACGATTCTGCCCTTGAAGTCTGTCACCATGAGGTGATCTTGGAGAGACATAAAAGATAGTAAAATGTACAAAAAATAGATCCATTAACAACTTTCTAGCTTTACTAGCAATGGTTTTATAATATTCGGCACAGTAAACTATACACAGATAAGAGGAGAAAGATCCTTTTACAAAACTACAGAAATATATTAAAATGGACAGTAAGTATTAGATTAATTGGCATTATGACCTTGCTACTTTTATGTGATTAATTTTGCATTAACTTCTAATTTGGTAAATTATTGGAGAAACCTGCTCGAGCTTATTATTAGGGTAGGACAAAATGGCACAGGTTCAAAGTAATAAAAGGAAAATTTAGGATTAGTGTCAAAAAGCTCTTCACATGGAGAGTGATCAAAGTATGGAACAGACTTCTGGGTATTGTAATCAAGGCAAAAACTCTAGAACCATTAAATATGCAATTGGATGCCCTCACAAGGGGATTATAGGGCCTTTCTGAATTGTTAAAATGGCTTGAATGATGTTATTCATCTCTATGTGTCATATGATCTGGTAAGTCTGGCTGATTTCATAGCATTATTTTTAGCAGCACAGCTTTATTAATGATCTCAAGCAACATGCAGTGAAATTCTAAAACACATCTTTTTGTGCTGATAGCTAATGCTGGGCTTTTAAAATATCACACTGGCTTTGTTAATAATGTGTTAGACAAAGCAAACTTAAGATAAAATTCTAACCCTATGAAGATGAAGAAGGAAACTAAAAGAGAGGATAACAATTTTGTTTGAAAATTTCATATTGTAAGATTTTCCATCATTCTGTGCTGTATTTGTTCCATCATATCCTTCACAGTCTGTTTATTTTTAATAGATTGACAATATTTTAAATGAACTATGTAGGCAAAGCAATAGTCAAGTTGATTTAACCCAAAGTTATATTGGATTACAGGTAATCATAAAAGGCTGATTCTAAAGGACTGGGAACCAGTCTAAGACATGTGACAGTATCTGCAACCTCAATAATTCTTTTTATTGTTCTGTTTGTCTATTGCGAGGTTGGATAGATCACAGAAAGCTTTTTATTTTAATAACCACAATCTATAATAATATACAGTTTATGGGCAGAATCTTCTGGCTGGTATGTGGGTGGCAGAGCCCACACGCCAGCGCTTAAAATGTCGCGCGAGCGTCCCAGCGTCAGCGTGCGGCATTGCAATATTTTAGTCGGCGGGCACTCTATGCAGAGGGATGCGCGCCTGCCATTAATTAAAGGCCTCGTCAAGGCCCTTAAATTGCCAATTGTCGAGGATTTTGAGGGGTCCGTGCAAATTTCGACTCAGCGCACGGGCCCAACGGGCAGGCGGGTAGGTGATTTTTTTACAAACTTCATCCAGTGGCGGGATGAAGTTTGATAGCGGTTTTTAAAACGTTTAATAAAGTTTTTGTTTATTTCATTAACATGTCCCATCTCGTGTGACATTTTCACATAAGGGGGACGTGTTAATGAATTTTTTATTGTTCTACTTTTTATATTTGCCAGCATTTCAGTGATCTCCCTGAGGCAGCACTTTGCCTCAAAGAGATGTGCACTCTTTTGCGCGCATTCGCGAAAGAGCGCACTCTGACAGTTGGGGAATCCCTCCCCCCCGCACAGGAAGCGCCTAGCACTTCCTGTCGGGCGGCCCGCTGGGTGGGCCTTAATTGGCCCGCCCACTTAAAATGGCGTTGGGGCCCGTTTCAGCGACGGCGGTCGGCTGCCCGCCCGCCGCCGAGTTGGTGGGGCCCGCCCGCCCATCAAGGGCATAATTCAGCCCTATGTCTCTGCGCTATTCTTATTGGTCAGTAGGCTGATTTGGTGGGCGGAGTCTGACACACACACTGTCATGTCGGGTGCACAGAGGACTGCAGTGTGTGAGGCAATGGAGCCAGCCATGTTGGGAGTGCAGGGTGCAGGTTTTTGACCTGAACCAGCCTGCAGCCTTAAAAAGCACTCCTGAGAATTGGAAACCCTGGGAATGGGGTTTGAGTATCCTGGAATCGGGTCCTAACCACCATTTTTAGAGAGCTCCCGTGTCATCCCGACTTGGTGAAAATGCTCATTAATTTCACTGCAAATGTTTTTGTGGGTCTCTGGGAGTTGTAACCTAATAGGGATAATAAATTCAATGATGTCTGATGTTAAAATTCGCAGTGACCAAAGAGCTTCTCAGTCTTAAAAAATAAATCAACCAACTGGGGATACTGATAGACATACTAGCTGGCACTTTAAGGGTTAATAAAATAACAATCCAAAAATAAAGCATGATAGTGAAGTATGAAGCATGCGTAACTGAAGTACTGTATTGACTGCTTGGCCTCTTGTGAGCTATTTGTGACAGAATAAAACAACTCCACACTCGAACAGGATTCATTTGATTGATTGCTTCTGTCGAAATCTTGGCTGGTTATGGCCACTCTGTATCTCATCTGATTATAGGTGGAGAGAAATCTTATTGCCACATATGTTATATTCACAAACACTCTCCTACCTCAATTATTTCTGCATATATAACCTTCCTATGATTTTAATTTATAATAGGCAATTCAGTTCACAAATTCTCTTTATTATTGTCAAAACACATGTCCAAATTGCACCTAAGGAAAGTTCAAGCTCACTCTCTATTACAATATAGGTACAATTTATTCAATGCAACTCAAAACTCATTAGCTTGGCTTTTAGTAGACAGTGACTTCAAGGAGTAAGTTACCTTATACAAGCAAAGGTTAATGCTATTCTAATGAGGTGCTCCTAAGCTAATGAACAAGCTGCTACCATTGGCTACAAACATAAAATACAGTCCATCTTTTTGTTAATAAGTCAGAATGAGTATCTGCAGAGAACAAATTATAACCAAGTTTGACACAGCTGGTCCCAGTTTATCTTTCCCACAGGGATTGGATTGAAATGAAAATCTAATTTTATCAGCAGTATGTTGGCCCTTTGTGCACCTATGCGTAGTGCAGTAACGCGCCATGGTTGTTAAAATGCACACACAGATGTAATGATTTGTATTTGTACTATGCCCAGTGTGTGATGCTCAATTTTGTGTGCAGAATTTGAAGTCTTTTATCACCACAGAGCTGCAGGTGAAGTGGGAATCACAACTCCTTTCAGTCAGTTTAACTGGATAACTTTCTTACCATAGCCAAATCATATTAAACTGTGTAAAGTCAATGTAGTACCATTTGAAATCCCTAAGGAGGAATGAGTCCCATAATAACAAAGCATTTACTTTTATATAGATCACAGTTCTTTGGTATGTAATCTAGGTTACCATATTAAAACCAGTCAGACTGAAGCAATTCGTTGATTTTTTTTTGCCAGAAAGGTTAAACAACGGTTGGTGTCCTGGGCTGTGAGCTTTCCACTGCAACCAAGCAAGTTGATTAGCCCTGTAATTAGCAAAAAGCAGAAAGTCTTATGGAAACATGACCAGAAGGAGTCTCAATCCATTTGACCCATTCCCATGCAAAAGCTTGTAATTCCATATGGCAGTATAGAACACGTGCAGCCTTTTATTCACTTAAATGACAAATAGTAGCCTAGATTTCCCAATCCCATGTTGGCTCGAAGAAGCGGGTAGGGGAGGGAAAGAACCTACCCAGGCTTGGCTGAGCTGGTACCACATGTACTTGAAGGGCCAGCCTCATGTTCATAATATAGGCCAGCACCTGCCGCAGAAAAGACTCATTGAGAGCGTCGCCCATTGCTGGGTAGAGAATTAGATGCACTGCAGATCTGCAGCAGCATAAAGAGGCAGGTGTGATTTATATTCATATTTGGAAGTCGGCAATTTCTTCAGAGAAACATTGGGGTATTTTTTTTAATTGCCTGGGCATAAAGCATTGCCAGGTTGACATCTCTGGGGATATTTGCAGTGAAGTATCCCATGCTGAAAACCCTAAAGGCAATTAATGCTCCTCCCAGGAGTGCTCATACTCCTGCCACAGAGATCTGGGCCTTAATTTTTCAGATGGCGGGGTTTCCCTTCTGCCATCAGAAGAGTTCCCCGCCAATTCCGAGTGCCCCTCAGCCATTTCACGCTCGAATGAGCACCAGTTGGCTGCAGGAGGGAGTTCCGCCTCTCACTTGGGAGGAAGTCCCGCCTTAGAGAGCTGCTGGCCAATCAGGGGTTCCAGGGCAGGGAGGGAAGGGAAGATCTGGTGGGGGTGGGGTATGCAAAGGGGGTGATTGGGGTGTCAGGGAGAGGCTTGAGGGGGGAGGGAGGTCCAGTAGTCACTGGACCTTAAGGAGGGGTTGCCACAGTCAGAAGGGGGCTTCTGATGGAGGGGCCGCCTCCACCTTTCCGCACGAGATCTAAGCCCGTTCTTTTCCGGGCTGCCCCCACGCCAGGTAAATCCCCCTGCCTGCCTAAAAATTGAGGTGCAAGGGCAGGCGCCCCCTCTGAGGCCTTGCCTTCCCCAGTGTAGAATCGCTGTGAGGTCGGGGCAAGTGGGAGCCTGGAGGGAATCCCGTTCCTTCAATTTCATGCTAAAAATCAGCCAGCAGGAGAGTGTGAAATTCAGGCCCTGGGTTTCCGGAGTTGAGAAGACAAACCATTCGTAACTCTTGTGGAGATCACTAAAGGCAGGCTCAAGGCCATTTTAACTCTGGGTCTAATTTAAATAACTAAAACCAACTCCCTCTGGAGCTCATAGGCAGGAGTAGAGCCACCATTGCCGGAGGCACAGGAGGCAGATAAGCAAATGAATAGTAGTCTGAGAGGGTGGAAAGCCTGGGGCAAGGGAGGCTCAAAGTTCCCTTGTGGGGCCACTGGAGAAGTGCTACTGCCCTAGCTGCTCCTTCTGGCTCACTAGGAAACTGAAAAAACTTAAATACTCAAATGAAATTGCTGATGTCACAACACCAAGTTAAACTAGCTAGCATTATCAGATGTCATCAGGCTTCTAAATTTTAATCTGAATCAGGCCCTTGCTTGTCTCAGCCGAGACCCTCACCCACTGCCTGAAATGCTCCTGTTAAAATGGTCTGTGAAGTGTTGAGGGTATTACTGGTGAGTGTCATACAGCTAATACTAGAATTTTTCACACATCCCAATGTCATTTTTTGGGTTTGAAATTAGCTATCTCTTGGGCTTTGAGAAGCTGAGAAAGCAGATAAAAAGAACCATGCAACAGGATTGTACTGATCTCCTTGGTGGCATTTTTTCTGCTGTCATTCTGACCAGTGGTCATGAGGCAGTATCCAGCAGTAGCATAATTTGAAGGGCACAGATAATTCTGCTATAAATCAGGATGGCAATCCATCTAGACCATCCCACAAACTCTCATCCTTTCCAGCACATTTGATAGAAACTGAGCAGGACAAAGTCACTCATGCATTTGTGGAAATGACGGTAGTCTGCAGCTGGTCTGCCTCAGGACTCAGCTGCCAGGAGCTGGAGGGCACCCTCAATCCCAAGTGACTCCTATTCACCCAAGGGAGCCAGTCATTTCACCTTCTCCAGCCTCAGGTAGCACAGGGCTGCATCACACAATTTAATATTGGGGACCATATGGTACACAGGTCATCTAGAGGGGCATTGTGGAAGGATGAGACAAAAATACTTGTGTCACATTTGGTAACAGTTTGTGCTGATATTATGTGAGCAGATTATAGTGTTTTTGTAAAGGTTTGGGAGTATGTTTCTTCAGGTCCTATGAATAGGAGTCTAATGAGTTGTGTGGAAGATTTAAGGCATTGTACATGGAAGTTTATTTGTGCAGGACTTTGAATAGATGTAGACAAAACCATTAATACAGTGGGGACATTTTCCAATTAAGAGATGGCTTTCTTTATGAGAGCTTGACAAGTGGCCCTCATAGCTTCTTCGAGCTACTTGTGGTTCCTTCATAGAGCTTGATAGGCTTCATCCCCTGGGACCTCCATAGTGATGCTTCTTTGCAGGGTGAAGTTATGCAATGTGAAACAGATTACCACAATCCATGAATCCTAAATTTGACTTAATGCACCCAGATCTGCCCAAGCATTTGATGCACTGTGCCACATGACACATGTTAACATTGTTAATACAATGAAGCTGCCTGTGCAAACAGTGTTTTAGCAAAACTTTGGGAGTAAATTTATTGGTACGCTTAGTGATTCCTGTGGTGGATGTATGTACCTTCTTATGTCTATGTTTAGCTGGTGCCCTTGAATAAACAATGGTGTCATGCATCATGGCTGCTGAGGGCAGCCCCGATCACAAAAAAATCACCTTGGCTCAAATATTGGTGGGATGGTGGACTGCCTTACAATGAAGGCATCATATTAGTTCTCTGGGAAATGGGAAATACAACAATAGGTCTTCCTCTATTGCGCTTTTGAGTAAAGGATAAAAATCAAGTGGGAGGATAACATATGTAATGCAGTCCAACTGATTTTCTACCCATCTAAATTCTTAATGGCCGATTTCCTCCATGTAATGTATCTAGGCAATCTGTTACTGCCCTGGAAAATCTGCTGGGACAGTTGAAGGTTAAGCTTTGAGAGGATGGAATCCTTCCCTATGTATGTAGATAGAGGCACTGTGTAGGACAACAGGTAAGGGCACATGGGTCAATCTATAAGCTCCAGAACTTCAGGAATCCTGTCACTGTCTAAAATTGCACAGTCCTCTCATATTGCTGTCAGTGGAGAAACAAATAGAATTGCTTGCTCAAGCAAACAAGACATCAGTAATAAAACAGAAAATACTGGAACTGCTCAACAGGACTGGCAGTATTTGTGGAGAAGGGAACAAAGTTAACAGTTCAGGTTGATGACCATTCATGAGAATTCAGCAACTTATTTTAACTGGCTGTATACTGCTTCTGTCTTAGATTGCTAATGTCCTGGAATGAATCTGAAATGTAAAGGTTAAAAGTTGTTATGATGCTTGATAGACACTAGCAGTGCTGTATCTGTGGAAGACTTTGGCTGCAGATCAGCTTTGCAGCATGTGCCACAATTCAATCATGGCATCCCTATTAAATTGAAACCTCCATAGGCGCTGTTTCTCTGGATGTATAGGTACTCCACTTTGTTGATTCTGAAAGCTGAAAAAAAAGGTAACCAGTGACAAAATGGCTTTCTAATGTTCACACCAATCTTATTTGCAGTTCTTTTTAAAGGTATTTCTGCAAATTGCATAGTCCTTAGCAATCCTGGTTGCCAACTTTGTATAGTAGGTGCAATCCTACTCTAGCATGAACACTTGAAAATGACAACGCTATGTGGTCATTTTGACTATATTTGCATGGATACATCCATGAACTAGTAGGTGTTACTGACACAATTCAAGTTTGGAATTGGATAATTGGACACAGCAAAATGGTCAGCTTCACCTGATTTGTTTATTTGCCGATAAGAGGTGAAAAATGTAGGCTAATAAGTAAACTACTAGAGAACATAGCCAGATCTGACATAAGATATTACAGGCAGATTACTGCTATGTGGGAGGATGCAAAGTAAAACAGGAACAATGAATCAATGAATCAAATAACCAATGGCTTCAGCGATGTTATGATGTTCTCACCAGATAATGACTTTGTGACAAAAATGTTACCACCATACAAATATTTACATTAAAGAAAAGAACTATAAACTTCAGAGATCATGAATTCCCTTAAAACTGAAGCATTCACAATAACAATTGATGTTCCCATGAGGGGTGAGTCACCATGACAGTCATTGGTGATATTCTTAGCAACACGATATCTCAACTTAAGTGCTATTTTATCACCTGCATATATCAGTCCTAATTGGACTCTAGTTTCCAGGCATTAACAAGACTTCGATGCGTTTGTATTACAGGCATCAAGTTTCACTTCCTTTCTGCTAAATCAGTGAAAATACAGTAGTTTCTGAAAGGAGCATTGACACTGTTAGACTGATAAGAAATGGCAATCTCCTATGCTCATTGGTAGCCACAATGTGCTTGGAATCATTAAAGTGCCATATTTATCATTCATTCAGCACATCAGGGAGGTAGAGATGCTACCACAACACAGCATAGTCTTTGCTTCAACTGCTAAAACTGTCAGAATATTCTGTTTTTGGAATTCCACAGCTTACCTGCTGATCTTTGCATGCAGTATTCATAAACAGTAGATGACCAAGTGACATGTCAACACTGCAGTTTTACACTTGGGTAAGAATAATGAAAAAGGTTAGTCAGCATTAACTTGTGCTCACAGCAAAACTGAAGGATTGGACTGCATTTTTATTCAATCTTGTTTGCTGTCTGACTGCAGCAGGTAGACAGAAATAATAACAGACTGCAATGGAATACAGATGTCCTGTAGATGGAAATGGTGGTTCTCTGACCAAGTACCATGATGCAAATTAAATCATATTTCAGTGATGCAGGAATCATGGTTTTATTTTTATATTCACGGCCCCCATTACTGAAATGAGAAGGCAAGTGTAAAGAATAAGCTGTTGGGGTGTTTAGATAGGTGGGAGAGATAACCAAGACCAGAATTTTACATCCCGAGGGCAGGTGCGTGCCCGACCCGTCCAGCTGTGAGATAGTGCAAGATGGCGTCGAGCGAGCGTCCCGACGTCATGGTGCACTCATGTGATATCTTGCTCGGCGGGCGGGCGTGGCAGCAGCAAGCATGCCGCCGATAATTAGAGCAGGCAATTGAGTGAATTAAGCAATTGGGAGCAATTCTTTTTGGGCCCATCCACTTTTACGGTTGGCGGATGGGCCAATCAGCCAGGCGGCTTTTACACTTTTGCTCAAACCTCAATCCAGGGTGGGATGAAATCTCCGTGGGAAATGGAATAAGAAGTGATATCTGGGGGCTGGTTTTTATGAGGTATGCTTTCAGGTGCTTGATTGTACTGCTTATTTTGCAGCATTTTTGTTGTTTTGTTTATTCTCTGGAGGTCTGCAGCTCCCTGAGGCAACTGTCTGCCTTCAGGGTGCTCACTGGAAGCGCTCACCAGCTCCTGTGGTGATGTCGGCACCTGCCCTCTTACTGCCCCCACTGGCAATGCTGAGCCTTTCTCAGTGCGTTTCACACCGGCTGGCTGTTAGTTGGTCAGCCAGCATGAAATTGCAGAGGGGGGCCCGTTTCCAGTCCACTCCCGGGCCCACCAATCGTGCGCGGCCAACGAGCGAAAAATTCAGGCCCAAGTGTCAGAACAATGGCAACACGTTTTGCAGGAAAGCTTCTTTTTCATTTCCTCCAAAAAGACATTATCATCAAGCACCAGGAAGAAAGACTTGTCTACTTCCAACTCCTGCCCTTGCATTTAGCTCAGTCCATCATACCTGTCATCAGAACTCTGAGACTCAAGCTAGAAATTCAGGTAAAAGCAAAATACTGCAGATGCTGGAAATCTAGAACAAAAACCCGCATTAGGGCCATCTGCCAATAGCTTGCTTCCCTTAAGGCCCCCATTAGCACATCCTTTGGATAATATCACCACTGTCAACACCCCTTTGTCCTTTTGTCTATGACATCTTTGGCAGTCTCTTCTTGGCCTCCACCTATCATTGGTCCCCTATCGAGCTCTCCTGTCCCACCCCCTCTAGCAGCTTATATTTCATCTCATTTCTATATGTCTTAGTTCTGATGAAGGGTCATACGGACTCAAAACGTCAACTGTATCCCGCTCCACAGATGCTGTCAGACCTGCTGAGTTTTTCCAGGTATTTTTGTTTTTGTTCTAGAAATTCAGATGCTGGACATCATGCACATGAAGGGTAGGAAATGCACCCTCATTACAAACTGAAGGTTGGCTGCCCACCATATTGATATTGTCAGAAAGAAAATCGTCAGCTGAAAATTGCAGTTGCCTTTTTGCTTCTGCAAATAAGGAACAGGACAGTTCCTCCCAACCTCACATTGAAAGCATGCCGGCCACTGCTGACCATCAGTCCCCAAGTCATCGCTACCTCCTGCCACCCCCAATCACTGTCACCTATCCCGGATCATCATCACTCCCTCCCCTCCCCCCGATTACTGCCACTCCCTCCCCCCGCACCTGATCACTAGCTTAAAAAAATCCTGTTTCTATGTGGTGGTGTCTGTATATAAATTCAAGTTCGCCACTATTGGTAAAATGTACTATGATCTCTCAGGAAGGCACTATTTTAAAAATAAAATAAATTGACAAAACATAAACCTAACCCAACTAATATTGCCTATTTCCCTCCAGGTCTGCTATAAGACAAACTATGATTTGGGATATCAACAACATAGCTCAACTTACAGGTAAATTGAGAACATATAAGCTGTATATTGAATTTCTCCAAGCGTGTATTAAACCCAAGGTTGCGCCAGTTTTCATTTCCAAACGTATCTGTTAACTGTCAGTCACCATCAAGTGGTGCATTCTCCATGGCAATGCCTCTACCAATCAGAGTCCACTTGCCAACCAATCAGCATTCTCTTCTCATACAGTATAAATTGTTGTCTTCCCCTTATGTTGGTATTCTTACTAAGTGTCCTGATGAGTGAAAGATGCAAAACTTCGACATGTCTCTTTTTTCAGCAATACTCAAGTTCTGTACACCAAACGACTATTTAAAACTACAATAGATTGTCTTAGTTATTCCAAATGCTGACTAGAAGAGGTTTAAAATTGGTGGTGGCCAGAATAGCCACTCCTGCAGACTGCTTGATTCTCCCCAGTTGCAAAGTACTGACCTTGATAAGGTACCAGAAATGTTACAAAATTCAAAATCATGGATTATATTGACCTGAAATTACACCATGGGATACCAGTTTACAAACACTTAGCATCCATTTGAAATTCCCTTTCTGTTGTTTCACCAGCGTTATTTTAAAAATGTGTTCATGTCTCTCCTGAGTAACAGAGAGAGGTATTCCAGTTAAATGTGTTGAATATTTATATCATGGTCAGGTTTCAGGGTCTTTTTTTAATCGTAGGAGGAATTTCTTCACTCAGATGCTTGTTAGTCTTTGGAATTCTCTTCCACAGAGAGCAGTGGGAGCTAGGCCATTGAATATTCAAGGCTGAGTTAGAGAGATTTTTGATTGTTAAGGGAGTCAAGCCTTATCGAGGGGCAGACAGGTAAGTGGAGTTAAGGCCACAATCAAATCAGCCCTGAACTTATAATATGGCAGAGCAGGCTTGGTGGGCCAAATGACCTCTTTCTGCTCTTATTTCTTATCTTATGAACACCATTACTCCCACCCCCAATCATCACTCCCTCCCCTACCATCATTGCCACTCCCTCCCCCAGTCACTGTCACTCCCTACCCCATGATCATTGCCACTCCTTCTCCACAATCACCATGAACCCTTCCCCTGATCATTTCAACTCCCTCCTGATTACTGCCACTCCCTCTCCCCTCACGGCCCCCCCAAATGCCATCACTCCCTCCTGCTCGATTGCCACTCCCCTACCCCCCCAATCACCACTGTTTCCTTTCCGATCAATGTCACTCCCACACCTGGTCTCCTGTGAATAGATCACCTCTCTCCTCCTCTCCACCTCCTGCAACATATCCTCCAGTGCAGTGTCTGATAACCTTGGAGCACATTCTCTGTTCTGTTGTAGCGTATTTCAAAGCTCTTCATGTTCATACTCTCTTCTGCTACCAGTTCCAACACCTGATCCAGCCAGAATGTACCTCCCCTTTAAGAGGTGCAGGCTGGCTTTAGGCTGTGCAGGGCAACTTTAACTGGTACTAGCCTCACATGAACCTGTCCCTCCCGCTGAAGATGGCTGGCACTCAAAAGCACAATTAGTACTGGTCTGCACACTGTAATCATTTACATGAACTGGAAGCCTGAAGTTTGTATGTTGCTTGAATTAGAAGCAATAGGCTGGGATAACCCTGCATTATGATCCCTGTGCTAGTTTTCAAGCACTGTCCAATTTTGTATCCACAGTTTGTCCCAATGGTCACTGAGTGCCTTAACTTGTTAATCGCCCTCTTGTGGTAGAGTTCCTGTTCCCTCCTGAGGCAGCCATTATTTCCATTGGATATTCATTAATCTAGAATGCATTAAAACCTATGTTATCATTCAATCGCCGACAATATTGCGATTCAATACATGAGTCAACTTAAAGTTAAACATGGCCTCCTGGTATGGTGGCAGCATTGGAATGTTTTCCTCTCATCAAAGGAAGTTTGTGAGTTTGTGCTGCACATACACACGAATACTGACTTCTACCTTGTCCACAAATTATGGCACAATAACAGCGGAAACAATGGAAACCACACATCGAGCACTGAAGATCCAGACAGTTAATTAATTTGGTCATTGGCACCAGAACCTAATCTACACTTTGACACTTGACCCCAACTTTGACCCTTTTATCATTGATGGCTTCATTTGGGAGAAGAGAACCAAGACTAACCCTCTTCATGGATTCAGAGACACCAAAAGTGATGCCACTTCTCCAGGAATCACCACCCAAAAAAATGTGAACTTATTGGAACTGGTGCTAGGGTAAATTGTGAATGATGAATATCACAAAATCCTATAATCAAAGCATCAGTATCACTTCTTTCACTATGGCAGACCATCTGCCTGCATTATGGTTTCCAGGTTACAGGTGCCCACCTGGCTGATTTCAGAATGCAGTCAGATGAAAGGCATGAGGAGCTGTATCAATGTCTGATGGCCTTCTTTGAGGAAACCCTGTTGCTGAAAGGTGGGCACAGTCATCATGGTCTACCTCTTGATGAATTTGAAGAGATGTCACCCTCGCTGGAGAACATAGTGGTTCTTTGTTGGCTGCAACTCATTCACCCTTGCCTACTGTATCTAGTGAGGCAGAAGTACTGCACTGAGCGCAGGTCTTGCACACTGGGATCCATCAAGCCAGAGATCTCACAAGCTTTGCATACGCTGTTAGATGAGATTCGCATATCTGCTGATGTCAAGGCTCTCTGTGCTGCTGCTTTCTCCTTCCAGGAGCACTGGGCCGTTTCAGCTTCGCCTAACAGAATCAGATCGTGTAACTCCCTTCCTTCATGCTCAAGACAGGTTTCTTTCCCATTATGTAAGCAAGTGGGACTACCAAATAGACATTTCCTCAGCAAGTGCAATTTTCTGCTAGATCAAGACCACCAATGTATGGCTAAAGCTCCTAAGATGGTGTTATTCTGGATGATGATGATGTCATCACAGACACTTATTTAGACAAAGGGGAAGAGGAACTTACTGATGTTTCATTGGAATCAGCTGCACTCTTTGTACAGATTCATCAGTCACCCTGCTTGGGCACATTCTTCAAGCACCATGCAATTTGACTGACCATTGACAATGGAGCCACTGGCAGCATGATCCACACTTCCACAGCTATGTGACTCAGTGTTCCAGACATGAGTTCATGCCAATCTGTTCACCAGGCTGATGTTTCATTGGCTTTATATGTAGTTGGTGAAACACACTGCTCTCTGTCCAGAAACCATCTCAACCTTGCCTTTGGAGGCCTGGTCATGGAGAACCTTGATGTTGAGGTACTTACAGGCACTCTGTTCATGGAAACTGATGATGTGTCAATTCAACTGCCAAATGCCTAGTGTTAGTTGGCGACTCCACCACCTACGCTTATGGATCTCATCCTTCCTCCAGCACATGCAGAGTGAGATGAGCCCATGCACTTCCCGCTCCCTCAAGGACAACAACAATCTGGCCAGGGGCTTTCATTGAGATGACACTACTTGATGATCTTGCAGACCTCAGGACATTTGCAGTTGAACAATCCCCTCTTTCTTCAGGTGTCCATCTTCTTCTAAAGTGTAACACACCACCCAATACTAGACTTCCACCATATATTTTACTAGTGTTGCTGACAAGATCTGCATCACAAACCTTTCCCATGAACCTTAAGTCCTGTCTTGCAGTGAGCATTTTGCTGGGATATGACCTGTCATCACTCCCAGCAGCCAAGTTTCCCAGCCTTCTCAGGATGAGACATGATACAGCTGCTTACCAAGCGATACAAGCATAAGCACCATCAGCTGTGGGGAACACCTTAACCCATCATTCTTGTGATGAGATCAAATGGGGAATTTAGTCAGAGCATTCATCGGTATTGGGTGCTACAGTAAACTGCAACATTCACTCATGCCGGATGTTGACTCAACCTTATGCAAGCTTTTCCAGTGGAAACACACCATTGCAACAAATCTGACTAATGCATTTTACCAGATTCTACTAGCACGATCTTCAATGAAGTACTGTGGAGTGGTCACATCCTAGAAAGGAGTCCATGTATATACTTGATTTGCCATGGACATGCTTGGCTCTGAAACGGTCCTTGACGAATTGATATGCTGTGTCCTAAGTAATCTTCTACTGGAGGGCATAGTCGTCAATGACCTCTACTCAGGTGGCAACAATCCTGAAGAACTTCTTCACCATTGGCAACGTGTACTACATTCTTTGTCACAATGTGATCTCGGTCTATCTATCCCTGAGACTGTCATCTACCCAAAGACTACAACTTTTCTGGGTCGATTTTGTCTCAGGACACCTTGCATGTTTGCCCACGCTGTGTGGCCCTTTCTACCTGCTCTCCACCAGAGAAGGTTTCTGGCATGGGATCTTTCACCGGACCCTACAAGATACTATTGACAGTCCTTCCTCAGTGTGCCTTGCACACAACACCCTTGGACATTGTTACTGCCAGACCTCAGTCCAATGAAAGAATAAAGTGGACAGACAGTCTTCCCACGAGCTACCAAATGGCACAATCTGCTCTTTCGTCCACTAGCCGCTAAAACCATTACCCTAATCCAGCCAGAAAATCACCTCCGGATTGTCACAGACGGTGCTGTTAAGAAACAAGACATAGCATCCAACCTGTATGTGACCCTTGGCAACAGACTTAAACTTGCTAGATTTTTCAGGGCAAAATACAAGGTTGTCAAATCACGTGGTTGCCTTGTGAAGCTGAACTCTGCCCATCACAGCTTCTATCAACTTTGTGTGCAAGCCTCTGAAAAACTGCAGGGGAGAATTTTCTGCCATTCCACATGTCACTGCCTGCAAAGTGCATGGAGTCTTGATGTGAGCAAAAGCCCAGCAGCTTTGAAGACTTCAGTTGGAGTACCGCTGGGGCTGTTGGCTTTTTTGTTTCTCATCCATTTTATTGCTTGTTGCAGCTCTCCCATCGATGATAGTTCATCCATGGATTCTACTATAGGGTACTGGGGATAGCCTGGAGAGTATCAGCTACCACAATGGATTTGTGGTTGAGGAGTTGTTGAAAATGTTCCTTCCAACACTGACAGATGGCATTGTCATCCTTAAGAAGAGAAACACCATTTTGTGAGCAAAAGGGATTTTGTCTATTTGACCTTGGTCTATAGATGGCTCTGGTGGCCTCAAAAAAGCTTTGCATGTCATGATGGTCAGCATATTAGATCTCTCGGGCTTTCTCTTCCCACCACATGTCCTTTATTTTCCAGATTTGCCTTTAGGCATCAGCTTGAGTTGCTTAAATGTTGCCTTCTTGACTTGAGCTCTCAGGCTGTTCTGCCAGACAATAAAAGTTGCTTGTTTTGTCTTCTAGGAGATCACATATTTCACTTTCATCGATCTGATCCTGGTGACGATGATGCTCAAACCCAATGGCCTGGGCACAGGAGTCTTGTATAGCTGACTTTATTTGATCTGGCTGTTCTGGAATTAAGTTGGATGCGTAAACATTTTCCAGATTTGTCATCAGCTGTGGTTGCAATTCTTCTCTTCAGTTGGACTACTTCTGGGGTTGAGACATTGATCTTCTTCCTCATGGAGTTTTGAGTCTTGTTGCTAGGTGGATGATCATCACTGATCGAAGTAGTCGATCTATCCAGCAGGCATCAGTCCCCACATAGATTTACTGATACAGGCATCTTTGATTTAATCAATTATGTAATCCAGGAGGTGCTAATGCTTTGATCTAGGATGCCTGTATGTAGTTATGTCTTTGTCTTTCTGGTGGACAAGGCTAGTTGTTATAATGAGGCCATGCTGGGCATACTTTGTCAACAGGAGGACATTATTTTCATTGGCTTTCCCCACCTTGTTATTCTGAATAACTTTGCTCCAGACATTGGAATCACAGCATTAAAGCCCCACAGAAGGATCACCTTTTGTGTTTGTGTGTTGGCTTTTCAAGTTTTCTGTATATCATGATTGAAAGATAGCCAGTGATCATTCATTGTTTTTAACATTTAGTGTTTTACGCTTGCTCAAAGCGACAAACATTAATATGCAGGGACCTGTTCTCTGCAAACAAAAGGGATATGTTCAAGCCTTGCACTTTATTTTGAATTACCCAGGAGCTTGCGGAGCCTATAGTTCCCTGTTGCTTTCCCCATAGCAACACCTCAGCCAATCAGAATCAATTTGCCAACCAAGCAGTACTGTTTTCTCCTGTCGTATAAATTGTTGTGACTGTTTGAAATTTGGCATTCTTGTGTTTGTCCTGATGAGTGCAAGATGAAAAGCTTCGGCAACATGTTCCTCTTTTCAGCAATAGTCAAGTTCCGTACTAGCAGGCGACTGTTTTAAGATTATTCTATGTCTGGTGTCAGGTGAACTCTATTGCGAATTGGTATATTGGGAGTATTTCACTATTTATTTATGGTAGTTCATAGGTTTAAGGTATACCTAATGTTTGTTCCCACATGTATCACATATTTTTGGTTTTCCATATGTTTTATGTTAACACTGGGAGTAGTATATACAGTCAATAGCTTTCAGGTATTTGACCCCTTTTTATGCTGGCTAAATTTCCACCAACAGTGTATTTTCCAAGCAGATAAATTATATTTGTTCTCTTATCCCAATATTATCCACCCATGTGAACTTTGTTGTATGTGCAATAGTTATGTCACATATGCATACTGTCTGTTGTGATTCCTACGCATACGCTTAGATTGCCTTTTGCAAAGACATTTTTATTTCTTATATTTATGATTTTGATTTCTTTGAACACCCATATTTGCTTGAGATTTCATTTTGATGTGCAGAAGTTATTTGCATATATTCAGCTTGGTTAGTTTTGTTGGCGTTGCTAATTAATCCAATAAGGTAATTTTAAGTGAAATAAAAGAGGTCATACCATTACATGTTTATAGAAACATAGAAAATAGGAGCAGGAGTTAAGCCACTCGGCCCCTCGAGCCTGCTCTGCTATTCAATATGCTCATGGCTGATCCTCTATCTCAACGCTGTACTCCTGCACTCTCCCCATATCCTTTGATACCTTTAGAGTCAGAAATCTATCTATTTCCTTCTTAAATATATTCAGTGACTTGGCCTCCTCAGCCTTCTGTGGTAGAGAATTCCATAGGTTCACCACCTCTGAGTGAAGATGTTTCTCCTCATCTCAGTCCTAAATGGTCTACCCCGTATTCTGAGACTGTGACCCCTTGTTCTAGACCCCCCAGTCAGAGGAAATATCATCCCTGCATCCAGCCTGTCCAGCTCTGTCAGAATGTTATGCGTTTCAATGAGATCCCCTCTCATTTTTCTAAACTCCAGCGAATACAGGCCTGGTCGGCCCAACCTCTCCTCATGTGACAATCCTGCCATCCTAGGAATCGGTCTGGTGAAACTTCACTGCACTCGTTCTATGGCAAGTATGTCCTTCCTTAGGCAAGGAGACCAGACCTGCACATGATAGGGCAGGACTGGGACTGGCTGCGAAACCGACAGTCACGCAGAACGGGCCCCGACTGCAATTTCATGCGATTCCAATGGCAACCCGGCGGCCAGTTTAAAGGCGGCCCAGGCAGCCCCTGGAAGGCTGCCACGGAGGACATTTCCTGAGCTGGCACAATGGATCCAAGTGCAGCTGGACATGGCAGGTGGGAGGGCAGATCAGGTGGGCACTCAGCCCTCCACTTATCTGATGAGTGCCTCGCCGTCCTCCTGGAGGAAGTGGCTCCCAGGATGGACACCCTTGTCCCCAGTAATGGGAGGAGGAGGCCACCACACCTCACCAAGAGGGCATGGGGAGAGGTGGCAGCACTGGTCAGCAGCAGTGACATGGTGTGGCACACCATGGTGCAGTGCTGGAAGCGCTTCAATGACCTGCTGCGCACAGGAAGGGTGAATACCATGTTGGCATGGGTCAGTGTGCAGATGTACTAAGGTCTGGCTGTTTCCCCGTGGATCACTGGGGTGTTAGAGTCTGAGTGCCAATTGTCAATGATGCCAGATCTGGCCAAGGGAGTGAGCCCTGGCTGCTTGGACTGAGTGCCTGCACGACTCGGAAGTGTCCTGCCAGGTGGCCCTCAGCTGGGGTTGGCCAGGTTACAATGGCGCTGCAGGTAGAGAGTGGACTAATCAATGATACTTTGTTTTTTTCAGAAGAAGACTGCTCATAACAATATAGAAAGGTCGCGGACCAGCGGAGGACCCGTTAGCCTCCTAATCCTTTCGAGGTATGAGCAAGATGCCCTAGAGCTTGACAGCCGGCACGCCCCATGTGCAAACGGGAGGGTCAGACAAAGGTAAGAATGCGGAGCACAGAGGTGAGAATTTCGGCTGTGGAACTATTCTAGTGTAGTCTTTTCTTTGATGTGAGCCTCGAACCTGGAGTCCCTATTGATCATTGGAAGACGAGGGCACCAGGATGCAGATCTCCATTGTCTCACCACGGTGCCTGGCATGCACAGTGACAGTGTGATGACTTTAACTAATGACATATCCTTGTTCTCCCTTTTAGGTTCACCGGCAGGCGCATAATCTTCAATTCCCGAAGGGCCACCCCTGACATTGAAGGACCACCGGGCATCATTTGCACCTGTGTCACACCTGTTCTCTAAAGCAGGCACCAGTGCAGATGCCATCACCTTGGTGGGCATTAAAATAGCAGCTAATACCTCGGTGCACATTGATGAGGGCACTTCACAATTGCTTGAGGTGCAGGTGGAGGCAGAGAGTGCCCAGGGCAATGACAGTCGGAGGACTGCTGGGGACCAGGAGATGCTCAGTTGAAGTCTGATGATGAGCCTCTGGAGTCGTCCATTAGGCGGCAGATGCTGGATGTTCAGCAAGATGTGCAGGAGGATCTGGCAGAGATCCATGAAGGTATGCGTGCCACGGTCTCTGTGATGGAGGAGTCCATGCGGAGCATGAGCACAGCGTTGACTATCATCGCAGGGCACACTGCCTCCTCCATTGAGAGAGTGGTGACTCTCATGCAGATGCAGCTCCAGGAACAGAATCAGGGGTTCCTGGGGTTGCGCTCAGACCTGCAAGCCCTCACACAGGCAATGACCTCATGTAGTCAGTGCCAGTGTAGGAAATGGATGAGGTACCCAGTATTCAAGCTAGTGCCCTTCCATCAATGGTGTGCAGGGAGGTCCACAGCGACCTCATGTTGGTGCATGAGCTGCCTGTCATCTCTGCGGGCTCATCTCAGGGCACCCTGGATGAAGACAGCAGCTCCTCCGCCCCTCCGCTAGGGACCGTGGCATCTGATGAGGCTGCGGCGACTGGGAGATTGCAGCCGTGGCACTGGCTGCCCCCTCCCAGGTGGGACCAGCACAGGCTCCTCTGGCCACAGGACAACCGCCAAGGTCATCAAGGCCAACAAGACGGCAGAGTCAGCAGGCTGTCTCCAATGCCGGTGCCAGCGAGTAGGGAGCACCAAGATGTAATACTCGCAAACATAAGTTAAGGGCACCGTGAGCACAAGAGGGACAGGTCACGGGTGATTTTGTGTTAATTTTTGTTTACTTTATTTTTGCTAGTCCGATGTTCAATGCCAGAAATGTTTCTGTAAAGATTATTGAATTGTGAGAATGACATAAATTGTATTTTTGTCATCATGGCCTGAGTATGTTCACCTTTTTATTTCATTGGTGTGGGGAACGCCAGTATGTAATGCTAAATATAGGTGGCTCTGAACTTTATTGCACAGGCACGGAGTGTTCTTTGTGTTCAAACGAAAGGGTCCTTTCAGACATCCGGGATGGAGGAGGCAGCCCTGGCATGCGCTTGAAGCTGATCTTTGGTAACCTAGCTGAAGGAGCATTGGATCAAGGCATCCCTGGTGTCCCTGCCTCGCTGGGGGTTACCGAGGTCTGGGTCATTGCCCTCAGCGTTCTTCTCACCGTGCTCATCATCGGACTCACTACTGGACTCAGCCTCTGTGGCCTGCGCAGCTAAGTCAGGATTCTCTTCCTCCAGTGGGTCCCCCCTTGCCATATTGTGGAGAGTGCAGCATACAACCACGATCATTGATACCTTCTCTTGTGGGTACTGAATGGTCCAGGCATCGGCAGCACCTCGTGAGAGAACCTATGGTCCACTCTACCGCCGCCTTGTGGAAGCATGATTCATATTGTAACGCTTCTCTGCCTCTGTTCTTGGGTGACAGAGAGGCGTCATGAGCCACCTATTCAACAGATAGCCCTTGTCACCCAGCAGCCATCCATCCAGTTGGGCTGGAGCACTGAAGAGCCTGGCACCTGGGAATGTGTCAGGACATACGTATCATGGGAGCTGCCTGGGTATCTTGCACAGACTTGCAGAATCTGCATCCTGTGGTCACACACTATCTATATGTTCATGGAGTGGAATCACTTCCTGTTGATGAAGGCACCGGACTCACCCGCTGGCGCCTTGATGGCCACATGTGTGCAGTCAATTGCACCCTGGATGCAAAGCCTCTGGCTCGATCAGCCTGGCTGGCCTCGTCCATACGGTAAAGAATAAAGGTCATTACCTACCTGAACAGATCTTCTGTCACCAGCTTGAAGCAACTGTGGACAGTTGATTGGGAGACTCCACACAGATCCCCCACTGATCCCTGGAAAGAGCCGGAGACATAGAGGTTGAGGACCACTGTGACCTTCAGAGCCATTGGCAGAGGGTATTCACCCACACTGTCGGAGATGATCTCAGGCCCAATCATCTGACAAATGGAGGTCACAGTCTCCCTTGAGAAGCAGAGACTCCTTTGGCATTGAACCTCAGACATATTGAGGTAGCTGCATCGCCACCTGTAAACCCTGGCAGCAGGATAGTGGCGTCTTCTGCAGCCCCTTCCGCCTTGGGCTACCTGTTGGCCCTTGTGCCTGCATCTCTCCTCCCACAGGTCCCTCCCCTGGAAGCTGCATAGGATCATGTGGCCACCTCTCCCTTCTGCCCCTCTCTTCCACCTCAGAGGAGGTGTCTCCAGCGGAGACCGCAATCCCCATTACCAGGGTAAGGGAAGGCTGTCTGATACCTGGAAGGGTCCACACAGTCTGAATCCTCCGGGACCTGGCAGACAGCAATGAGTCCTGAAATGAAGCCTGGAAATGCTAAAATTGAAGCCCGAAATAGAGATGAAGCTGCCAAGTACCAATAAGCAACCAGCTGCAAACTATCTCCAAAACTCCTCACTACTCACACTGGCAATGCTGCTGACCCTTTTTATCCTGCCCTTGGATGAGGTTTGTGAAAATGTCGGCTGGCTGCCTACCCGTTTTGCCCGTGCAACAAGCAGAAAATTGTACGGGCAACGAAAAATCACAGTCAATTGGACTGTTAAGGGCCTTCAGTGGCCGCTTAATTAATGGCGGGTGCTGCTCTGGCACCTGCATGACCCTGCTGAGCGAAATATCGTGTAAGTGTGCAATGATGTCAGGATGCTCACCTGACATTACCGTGCACTATTTTACTCCAGTTTGGGGCGGGCCTGTGTCCGTCCAAAGAATGAAAAATTCTGTCCCAGATGTGGTCTCACCAAGGCCCTGTACAGCTGCAGGAAGACAGCCTTGGTCCTGTACTCACGTCCTCTTGCAATGAAGGCCAACATACCATTTATCTTCCTAACTGCTTGCTGTACCTGCATGCTTGCTTTCAGTGATTTGTGTACAAGGACACCCAGGTCCCTTTGTACTTCAACATTTCCCAATCTGTCACCATTTAAATAACACTTTGCCATTCTGTTTTTCCTACCAAAGTGGATAACTTCACAGTTATCCACATTATACGGCATCTTCCATGTATTTGCTCACTCAGTCAACCTGTCTAATTCACCTTAAAGCCTCTTAACATCCTCCTCATCGCTTACATACCCAGCAAGTTTTGTGTCGTCAGCAAACTTGGAAATATTACATTTGGTTCCCTCATCCAATCATTGATATATATTGTGAATAGCTGGGGCCTAAGCACTGATCCCTGCAGTACCTCACCAGTCACCCCCTGCCACTCTGAAAAAGGCCCATTTATTCCTTCTCTCTGTTTCCTGTCTACTAACCAATTCTCAATCCATTCCAATATATTACCCCCAATCCCATGTGCTTTAATTTTGCACACTAACCTCTTATGTGAGACTTTGTCAAAAGCTTTCTGAAAATCCAAATATACCACATCCTCCCTTGTCTATTCTGCTTGTTATGTCCTCAAAAAACTCCAGTAGTTTTGCTAAACATGATTTCCCTTTCATAAATCCATTTTGACTTTGTCTAATCCAGTTGAATTCCTCTTTCTCACCAGACCCTCATTTCCCTAATATATCTGGCAAGTTATTTGTGGTCTTCTCCTGTGAAGACAGAACTAAAGTAGTTGTTTAATTATTCTGCCATTTCCTTGTTCTCTATTATAAATTCTCCCATTTCAGACTGTAAGGGACCTACATTTGTCTTCACTAATCTTTTTATTTTTACATAATTATAGAAGCTTTTACAGTCCACTGTTATCTTCTTTGCAAGTTTACTCTCATATTCTATTTTCCCCCTCTTAATCAATCTCTTGGTCCTCCTTTGCTGAATTCCAAACTGTTCCCAATCTTCAGCCTTGCTACTTTTTCTAATAACTTTATATGACTCCTGTTTAGATCTAATACTCTCCTAAATCTCTTTTGTTAGCCATTGTTGGGCCACTTTTCCTGTCATTTTTTTGCACCAGAAAAGAAAGTATAACTGTTGCAATGCATATATTTGTTCCTTAAATATTAGTCATTGCCTGTCCATCCAGTTTAATCAAGCTTTTAATCAAGTTCCCCAATCTATCTTAGCCAACACATGCCTCATACCTTTGTTGTTTCCTTTGTTAAGATTTAGGACCCTAGTTTCAGATTGGACTACTTCACTTTCTATCTTAATGAAGAATTTTATCATGTTCTGGTCACTGTTCCCTAAAGGACCCCAAGATTATTAATTAAACCCTTCTCATTGCACAATACCAAACCTAGGATAGCCTGTTCCCTAGTTGGTTCCTCAACATACTGGTCTAAAAAACCATCTCATGCATACTCTAGGAATTCATCCACCACAATATTATTGCTAATTTGGTTTGCCCAGTCTATATGTAGACTAAACTGACCCATGATTTTCATAGCACCCTTGTTACAGGCATCTCTAATTTCCTGTTTAATGCTATCCCCTACCTTATCACTGCTGTTTGGAGGTGTATAGATAACTCCCACTGAAGTTTTCCACCCTTTGTTGCTTCTTAGCTCCACCCAGACTGATTCTACACCTAGATTTTCTGAGCTAATATTCTCTCTCACTATCACAATGATTTCACCCTTAATTAACAACGCAATGTCACTTCCTTTTCCTTTTTGCCTGTTCGTCCTAAATATCGAGTTCGCTTGGATATTCAGTTCCCAGCCTTGGTCACTCTGCAGCCTCGTTTTCGTAATTGCAATCATATTGTACCCGCTTACATCTATTTGCACTGTTAATTCATCTACATTATTGTGAATGCTCTGTGCATTCAGATACAGTGCCTTTAGACTCGTCTTTTTAACATTTTTACACTTTTTTTTTGTACTATGGCCCTATGTGCTGCTAGCCCTTGTTTCTTCTGCCTTCTACTTTTGCTTTCTACTTTTGTGTCTTTCATTCCTATCTTTGTTTCTCTCTCTTGTGTCTCCATGCTCAGGTTCCCATACTCCTGCCAATCTAGTTTAAACCTTCCCCCCACAGTACTAGCAAATACCCCTGTGAGGATATTGGTCCCAGTCTTGCTTTGGTGCAAACTGCCCAGCTTGTACAGGTCCCATTTTCCCCAGAATCAGTCCCAAAGCCTCAGGAGTCTAAATCCCTCCCTCCTACACTATCTCTCCAGCCACGCATTCATCTGGTCTATTCTCCCACTCCTGATTTTGCTAGCACGTGGCACTGGGCGTAAACCTGAGATTACTACATGTGACGTCTTGCTTTTTAATTTATTTCCTAGTTCCCTATATTCTGCTTTCAGGACCTCACCCCTCTTTTTACCTATGTCATTGGTGCCGACATGAACTCCCCTTACTTTTACTTCCTCTGGCTGTTTACCCTCCCCCTTCAGAATGTCCTGCAGCCACTCAGTGACATCTTTGACTCTGGCACCAGGGAGGCAACATAACATCCTGGTTTCATGTCTGCAGCCGCAGAAATGTCTACCTCTTCCCCTTATGATAGAATCCCCTATCACTATTGCTTTCCCATTCATCCCCACTTTTCTCCCCCCAATAGCTGAGCCACTCGTGGTGCCAAGGACTTGGTTCTTCCTGCATTCCCCTGAGAAACCATCTCCCCCAGCAGTATCCAAAATGGAAAATCTGTTGGAGAGGGAGATGGACCCAGCCTAGAGCTTTTACACTGGCATCACCCATTCCTTTTCTGCCTGCGCACTCTTTACCTGCAATGCAACCACCTCTCTGTACGTGCTATGCACGAAGATCTCATCATTGTGGATGCTCCACAATGACTCCAGCTGCAGCTCCAGTTCTGAAATGCAGAATTCACGTAGCTGGATCTGTAGACACTTCCTGCACACATGGTCGCCCTGGATACTGGAAATGTCCCTGACTTCCCACATTGCACAGGTGGAGCATTCCACTTGGCCAAGCTGCCCGGTCATGACTTACTATTAAATTACTCCCCTTACTTTTACTTCCTCTGGTTTACAGAATATCAAGGACAGAATAAATACTTACCAGGTCCTACTTACCAAGGCTGCCACCCTTCTTACTGAGGAAAGGTAGAAAATGAAAGAATCCCTCCTTTGCTCTTCAGCGAACTCACTTACTCACTAAGCTCCAACAGAAGCACTCTAATGCAGTCCAAAGCAGCACTCCAGTACAGACCTTCACCTTCTTGTGGCAGAGTTCCCTTTCCCCCTGGGGTGGCCATTTTGTATTGGTTATTCATCGATCTAGATGTTGTGATTTCGTTAAAACTCTACATTTTCATATAATCACTGTTGATATTGTGTTTAGTCTTTATATCAGTTTAAAGTTAAACATGGCATACAGGTGGAAGTCCCAGATGTCCCAATATTCTTGCAAGCCATTATCAGCTTGCACTTCCAACAACTTTGTGGGCAAAAGTTTTTTAAAATCTTGATAGCTTCACACTAAAAGGCACAAAGGAGATACCAGGAATTGTGGAGAACAAGAGTTTAACAAGAGCCACAAACTTAAAAGAATTATATTGGTAAAGCAAAAGTATTGGAGTAATAAACGAACAAAAAGCTAACACATCCCCTGGCCTTGATGACCTATTCCTAGGCTTGTGAAAATAATAACTACAGAGATTGTGAATGCATTGGTTTTGAGCTTCCAGAGTTCCTTAGATTTGTAGACAGGTAACAAATGTAACCCTGCTATCCAAGAAATGAGGAAGACAGAAAATAGGGAACTATCGGCATGTTTGTAATAGCGAATTGGGTGTTGTTCTTCCATTAGATCTTCGATCAAGTAAGGCAATGCTGTAGTGTTGAATTCCTTCTGTTGATCCTTATTCCAGGTATTACTGTTGAAATGTCATACGGATTCAAAACGTTAACTCTGTTTCTCGCTCCAAGATGCTGCCAGACCTGAGTTTTTCCGGCATTTTTTGTTTTTATTACTGTTGACTTCCTGTCTAATCACAAACATATTTTACGTGAAGGACATTATTCCAATACGTTTGTTCATTATGCTCTCATTTTATTTTAATATGAAATATTTTTTAGTAACTGTCATAACAGGCAGGTTGATGGAGTTACCATTTCACATCCTTTTAAATGTTTCAATAATTAAAATCACCAACAAGTGTATGATAGCATAATAATGATATTGCTGAGCTTATCATTCTGAGGCGTGGACTAATGATCCAAACAACATGCAATTAAATCCCACTATTACTGCTGAGGAGTTTAAACTCAATTAATTAAATAAATCTGGAATAAAAAGCTAATGTCAGTAATGGTGGATTGTTGTAAAAACCCATCTGGTTCACTAACATCCTATAGGAAAGGAAAATTGCTATCTTACATGGTCTTGTCTACTTTTGATTCCAGACACACAGCAATGTAGTTGACTCTTAACTGCCCTCTGAAATGGCCATTCATTTGTCATCACCACCTTCTCAAGGGTGTTTATGGGCAAAAAATGCTTGGTTGTCAGCGATGCCCACATCCTGTGAAGGAATACTAAAACATTATTTCTTTCATCCACTTGCGAGGGATGCTATTTATAGCATTTTTTTCATTGGTTCTGTTTTCCCCTTTCTAATATGTTATTAGTGTCCCAAAATCTCCTATTTGCAGCTGTCTAGTGTGCTTATTATACATTACTGTGCAGCAATACATCCCCCTCATGTTGTATCCTGATGCAGAGCAAATTCACTTCTCTCCATGTTGCTGGTGGTCATGAGTGAAAGCAATTGTGGAACAGACATCAGATTCATCCCGGCATCACTTGTTTTGTTCAATTCAGCATTTTCAGAGTTGAAGCATCACCAGATTAGATTGGATCTCTGAAATGTTCTTTAATGTCAATCCTTCTATTATTGAAAAGTCAAGATGAAAGAACAAGCTTGCGACATTGGATGTAAAATATATAAAATAAACATGTGGGAAATAAAATTTGAAGGTGTCAGCCATGGCTAAGTGGCAGCACTCTTAGGCGAAATTTTACTGCCCTGTTGCTGGGGGGGGCGGGGCTGTAAAATGCGGCAAGCCGTTCAAAAGCCCATTGACTTCAGTGGGACCGTTAAATCTCATCGGTATAAAATTCCGAATCCTTTCTTTGAGTCAGAGGTTTGTGGGGTCAAGATGCACACCAGAGACTCGTGTATAGAATATACTTCAGAGCAGTACCAAGGCAGGGCTGCAGTGTCAGTTGCGAAGATGTGTTGTCTTTCGGATGAGATGTTACATTGGCTGGAACTGTCCATCCCCGTTGGCGTTGGGCATCATGGCGGGCATGAGTGGACAATATGGCGAGAAGGCCAAAAATCAGATTCACAACGTGGTGAAACCAGTTTACAATTGTCCACTCCACCCATCAATGGCAGGCCATGTTTCCCGTCAACATAAGTTGGGAATGTCATTTTATACATCTGCATATAATTGCAAGCCCTGCTCGCCAGAATCATTTGCATCAGCGTGTTTCACAACAGCCTTTAAAAGGCATGCATCTGGCCAGCTGAACTTCGAGGAGAACTCGGAGATGAGAGCACACTAATGTGGTGCAACTCTTGTGAGGAGCGTACATTTGATTTTAAGGAAGAGGCATTCAGTCGAAGGCACAGGCAAGTTGCTTTTTCTCGGCTGGCTGACAGTGCTGTGCCAGGGCAAAGGCTGCCCTGTGGTTGAGGCGAGTTGGGGGAGGGCGAGGCAGCATGGTGTGATTGTTTAAAAAAATCATGCAAGGGACGTGGGTTTCGCTGGCTGAGCCAGCATTTATTGCCCATCACTAATTGCCCTTGAGAAGGTGGTGGTGAGCTGCCTTCTTGAACTGCTGAAGTCTATGTGGTGTAGGTACACCCACAATGCTGTTACAGATGGACTGCCAGGATTTTGACCCAGCGACAGTGAAGGAATGGCGATATGTTTCTAAGTCAGGTTAGTGAGTGGCTTGGAGGGGAACTTCCAGGTGGTGGTGTTCCCATCTATCTGCTGCCCTTGTCCTGTGAGAAAGTAGCGATCGTGGGTTTGGAAGGCGCTGTCGAATGAGCCTTGGTGAGTTCCTGAAGTGTATCTTGTTGGTGGTACACACTGCTGCTACTGTACATCAGTGGAGGAGGGAGTGAATGTTTGTGGATGACATGTCAATCAAGCGGGCTGCTTTGTCCTGGATTGTGTCCAGCTTCTTGAGTGTTGTTGGAGCTGCATTCATCCAGGTAAGTGGGGAGTATTCCATCACACTCCTGATTTGTGCCTTGTAGATGGTGGACAGGCTTTGGGGAGTCAGGAGGTGATTTACTTGCCGCAGGATTCCGAGCCTCTGGCCTGCTCTTGTAACCGTAGTATTTATATGGCTAGTCCAGTTCAGTTTCTGGTCAATGATAACCCCCAGGATTTTGATAGTTGGGATTCAGTGATGGTAATGCCATTGAATGTCAAGAGGCGATGGCTAGATTCTCTCCTGTTGGAGATGGTCATTGCCTGGCACTTGCATGGCACAAATGTTACTTGTTTCTTGTCAGCCCAAACTTGGATATTGTTCAGGTCTTGCTGCATTTGGACATGAACTGCTTCAGTATCTGAGGAGTCGCGAATGGTGCTGAACATTGTGCAATCATCAGCGAACATCGCCACTTCTGACCTTATGATGGAAGGAAGGTCATTGACGAAGCAGCTGAAGATAGTTTGCTTATTTTATGAGGAGAGGTTGAGTCAGTTGGGCCTGTACTCATTGGAGTTTAGAAGAATGAGAGGGGGCTCGACAGGGTAGATGCTGAGAGGTTGTTTCCCCTTGTGGGAGAGTCTAGGACCAGAGGGCATAATCTCAGAGTAATGGGGGCACCCATTTAAGACAGAGATGAGGAGGAATTTCTTCTCTCAGAGGGTATTCAATCTGTGAAATTCTTTACCACAGGGGGCTGTAGAGGCTGGGTCATTAAGTATATTCAAGGCTGAGATAGATAGATTTTTAATCAGTAAAGGAATCAAGGGTTATGGGGAAAAGGCAGAAAAGTGGAGTTAAGGATTATTAGATCAGCCATGATCTCATTGAATGGCGGAGCAGACTCGATGGAACGAATGGCTAACTTCTGCTCCTATGTCTTATGGTCTTATGGCCTAGGACACTATGCTGAGGAACCCCTGCAATGATGTCCTGGAGCTGAGATGACTGACCTCCAACGAGCATAACCATCTTCCTTTGTGCTCGGTATGACTCCAATCAGCAGAGAGTTTCCCCCCTGATTCCCATTGATTCCAGTTTTGGTGAGGCTCCTTGATGCCACACTCGGTCAAATGCGGCCTTGATGTCAAAGGAAGTCACCCTCACCTCACCTCTGGATTCAGCTCTTTTGACCAAGATTGAACGAAGGCTGTAATGAGGTCAGGAGCTGAGTGGCCGAGGTGGAACCCAAACTGGGTGTCAGTGAGCAGATCATTGCTAAGAAAGTGCCGCTTGATAGCACTTTTGATGACTCCTTCCATCACTTCACTGATGATCGAGAGTAGGCGGATGGGGCGGTAATTAGCTGATTTGGATTTATCCTTTTTGTGTCTAGGACATACCTGGGCAATTTTCCACATAGCCGGGTGGATGGCAGTGTTGTAGCTGTACTAGAATAGCTTGGCTAGAGACATGGCAAGTTCTGGAGCACAAGTCTTCAGCACTGTTAGTAATATTGTCAGTGCCCATAGGCGTTGCAGTATCCTTTCAGCCGTTTCTTGATATCACATGGAGTGAATCAAATTGGCTGAAAACTGGCATCTGTGATCCTGGGAACCTCCAGAGGAGGTCGAAATGGATCATCCACTCGGCATTTCTAGCTGAATATTGTGGCAAGTGCTTCAGCCTTATCTTTTGCACTGTTGTGCTGGGCTCCTTCATCATTGAGGACGGGGATATTTGTGGAGCCTCCTCCTCCAGTGAGTTGTTTAATTGTCCACCATTCATGACTGGATGTGGCAGGACAGCAGAACTTAAATCTGATCCGTTGATTGTGGACTCGCTTAGGTGTGTCTATCACTTGCTGCTTCTGCTGTTTGGCATGCAAGTAGTCCCGTGTTGTACCTTCACCAGGTTGACACCTCATTGTTAAATATGCCTGGTGCTTCTGGCATGCTTTCCTGCACTCTTCATTGAAACAGGGTTGATCCCCTAGTTTGGTGGTAATGGTAGAGTGGGGGATATGCTGGACCATGAGGTTACAGATTATGTTTGAGTACAATTCTGTTGCTGCTGATGGCCCACAGCACCTCATGTTGAGTTGCTAGATCCGTTCAAAATCAATCCCATTTAGCACGGTGGTAGTGCCACACAACATGATGGAGGGTATCCTCAATGTGTCGATGGAACTTCGTCTCCACAAGGGCTGTGTAGTGGTCACTCCTACCATTACTATCATGGACAGATAAATCTGTGGCAGGCTGGTTGGTGATGATGAGGTCAAGTATGTTTTTCCCTCTTGGTTCCTTCACCACCTGCTGCAGACCCAGTCTAGCAGCTATATCCTTTATCAGTATTGGCACAACCGAGCCACTTTTGGTGATGGACATTAAAGGCCCCCACCCAGAGTACATTCTACACCCTTGCCACCCTCAGTGATTCCTCCAAGTGATGTTCAAATTGGAGGAGCACTGATTCATCAGCTGAGGGGGAGTGGTGCATGGTAATCAGCAGGAAGTTTCCTTGCTTGTGTTTGACCTGTTGCCATGAGACTTCATGGGGTCCGGAGTCAATGCTGAGGACTCCCATGGCAACTCCCTCCCGACTGTATACCACTGTGCCACCAGCTCTGCAGGGTCTGTCCTGCCAGTGGGACAAGACATACCCAGTGATGGTGATGGTGGTTTCTGGGACATTATCTGTAAGGTATGATTCCGTGAGTATGACTATGTCAGGCTGTTTCTCGACTAGTTCTTGAAACAGCTCTAGCAGAGCACTAGCCCCCAGATGTTAGTAAGGAGGACTCTGCATGTTCGACAGGGCTGAGGTTGCTCTTGTAGTGTTTGGTGCCTAGGTTGATGCCAGGTGGTCCGTCTGGTTTCATTCCTTTGAGACCTTTTAGTGGTTTTGATACAACTGAGTGGCTTGCTTGGTCATTTTAAAGGGCATTTAAGAGTTAACCACATTGCTGTGCGTCTGGAGTTACATGTAGACTAGACCAGGTAAGGACAGCAGATTTCCTTCCCTAAAGGGCATTAGTGAACCAAATGGGTTTTTACAACAATTGACAATGGTTTCATGGTCATCATTAGACTTTTAATTTCATATTTTAATTGAATTCAAATTTCATGATCTGTCATTTTGGAATTCGAACCTGGATGCCCAAAGCGTTCCCCTGGGTACCTGGATTACTAGTCCAGTGACAATAGCACTACGCCACAGCCTCCCCCATGATGGTAGTGCACAGCCACATGCATGGTGTTGGAGGAGTGAAGCGGCCACGCATTAGGGAAACCTTGTATAAAATGACCATTGCTCCGCAGCTGAGACAATGCAGTTGGAGCCACATTGACATGTGTGGAACTGGGCCTCTAGCTGATCTGCCCACTCAAGCAATTCAGATGCATGAAAATGCCACCAAATGGTCCTGAACCTTTCATCCCTCAGGCACAGGCTGCAAACTAATGAACATTTTAGTGGACTGCAGAACAATTGGATGACTGGGCACGTTGTACAGTCTCCTTGCGAAAGCTGGCCATGGAGTAGTCACTGGTGGAGGCACTCACAGCCCCTTGCAATGTCTTCATTCAGGTTTGGACCAGTCTGCCCCATGGTTAAAGCTAACAGTGCAGCCTTGCAGTGTGGGTTAGGAGAATGGCTGCACCTGAGCTGAGAGCACAGCATGCAGTCCAATGGGTGAAGCTGACACCAATCGGTCAGGTGGGTGGGGTTTCGGGCAGCCATATAGTGAACTAACTCTGGCTATCCAAGTCGTTGCCAGCTTTCTCCAACATGCGTTAAGGGGCCTTCAGACTTAACCAAGAGAGGATCTTAGTACCCCCATGCCAACCCACGTGTCTCTCTTTATCATCCTACAGGAAGAGTACATCAGGAGCATGGAGCCTGTTGACCTAGCTGTATGCTTCATGGTTTACAGGGAGTGAAGCCGAAAGAGAAGAGGGGAGGGTGGCATCTAGTTCGGCAGAGGGAGGAGCAGCACCCTCAAGAGGAAGGGGTGGTTGGAGCTCCTGCACACCCACTGAAGAGCCACAGCTTGACATCACTGATTGGCACCTAGCTAGACCCAAGGTCTATTGACGGCACTTGTCATTCATGCAGATGACCAAGAACCAGCATTGCCAAAGACTGCGCATGTCCAGGGAACTAGTCAGTCACATCTGGCATGCTGCAGGATTTGGTGCCACGGGACAGGAAAGGGCAGCCATTACCAGTTTCCATGAAAGTGACTGTGTCACTCAGTTTTTACACTGGTGGCTCCTTTCAGGGCTCCACAGGTGTCCTCTCTGGGATCTTGCAAGTCTCCACACGCAAATGCATCCAGGAGGTCATGGAAGCCATACTGCGAAGGTACACATTTTTGTGCATTTTGCCCAGGATCAGGAAAGCCAGGAAGCAAGACTGCTGGGATTTGCCCAGATCTCAGGTTTCCCACATGTGCAGGGTGCAATTGACTGCACTCTCATGGCACTTAGATCTCCTTGGCAACAAACAGTCAACTACTTCAACTGCAAGGGCTTCGCTGAATGTTCAACTCGTGTGCAAACACCACAAATGTATCCTATAGGTCTGCGCACAATTCCCAGGAAGTGTCCACAACTCCTACATTCTCATTCAGCCTCGGATGCCGGTGTCTTCCAGGGTCCACTGAGGCTGCAGGGTTGGCTCCTTGGGGACAAGGGCTACCCGCAGAGGATGTGGCTGATGATACCCATGCGGTGGCTTCAGACTGCAACAGAGAGAAGGTACCATGAGGTTCATGCTGCAACTTGCACTTTGATGGAGAAAACCATTGGATTGTTGATAATGAGGTTCTAGTGCCTGGATTGGTTTGGTGGAGCCCTGCAATATAGTCCACAGAAGGTGTTGTGCATTGTCATCAGCTGCTACGCCCTTCACAACCTGGTGCTGCAACTGGGGGAGGAGCTGGCTGAGGAGGGGATGGAGGAACTGCATGTCTCACCCAACAAGGAGGATTTCAATGGGGCTGAGGATGGTGAGGTCCTTGAAGGGGAGGATGATGATGGTGAGGCCATCACATTGTCCAGACGAGGCAGGCATGCTTGGGAAGCCCTCATAGCTGCTAGGTTCATGGAGGATGATGATGACATGCAATGAGGAGACACCATAGATCCTCACATTGCATCTATAAACATTTGACTCCTGTGTGGCTGATAGCAGCATACATACCATCTGTGATAAGGCTCCGATCATGGTGATGCAGCGGATGCCCATAGTCCCTACATTCCAGGACGATGATGGCCACATGTAGTGGGGACACTCCATAGATTCTTACATACCTTATGTGAATGCCTGACTCCTGTCTGGCTGATGGCACCTCGCTTGCACTCTCTGAACAGGGTCATATCATGGAGATGCAGTGGGGAAACTTTAACTTCTCCTGATCCTATGGCATCCTTCATGAGCTGAACCCTTCAGGACCACACTGTCACCAGACACAGATGCTGATGAGATCGGGGGGGTTGGGGGCAGCCGCACCTCAAAGGTGCTGGGAGCACACAGAGAGAATGATGGAACTCTGTGCCACTGGCCCAGGACATTCTGGCAGCAATGATAAACCCCATCGAGGTGTAGGCTGATGTCTCCAGTGATTGTGAAGGTGCACCATCATTGTGCTGGGAAGGGTGCATGAAACACAGAGAAAAGACTCTGGACTGAGACACCTGCCTTTATCTTATGCAGGAACCAAAGTTTCACATCTGAGTGACATAAACACTGCACATCAGAACAAGGAACCACAGGCAAGGAGACATTCTTGGGTTTATTAACAAAGTGAACATTATGTACATGTGATTAACACCTATGCCCAAACTATGAAAAGACATCTTCTTTACCTTCCTAGCCCTGCCACTACGTCTTGGTGCTCCCCCGACATCCACAGCAGAGGTGGAGACAGCCTGCTGACTGTGACACCCTGTCTGTGATTATTTTGATGGGCGTCCTTTGGAGGGCCAAGACCTGGAGGGCCCCGGCCTACTTTCGGGGTCCTGCTGTGTGGCAGTGGTGCCCTCCTCAGCCTGTGGAGTTGGGGTTACTGAGGCCACAGGAAGAGGGAATACAGGTGTGCCGGACACTCCCAGAGTCACATGGGTGGATGGCCCCGGGGTGGGCACCTGCTGATCCTTTTCCCTATCGGTGTCCAAGGACCCCTGGCTGACTCCTTGAGGAGAAGGGAAAGCTGGAGTGAGATCCGAGCTGCCTCAAACCCCCCTCGCATTGACACTGTTGGAGGCCAACTATGGCGTCAATGATGGAGTTAAGCCTGCACAGCAGTGCAGGACCGATGTCCTGGATCAAGGTCTCCATGGCGGCCGCCATCCTACCAGTGTTGACCTTGGTGAGTTGGCATGCTTTCACCTTAGCCTGAGGGTGGATGGACTTCTCAATTGTGCCTTTCAATCTGAGGAGTGCAGCAGACATTCCTTCCTGATGTTCCAGAACTTGCCTTTGCAGCTCCAGCAACTGAGGTATGACCGAGTCCAGAGGCTCCTCATCTGACTTGGACTCAGCAGAATCATGGCCTCCAGCAGTCCTCTGGAAACCTGGGAAATCCCTGCCGCCGCCTGCTGTGGATCAGACAGTGCAATGTGCTCACCAGATTTTGACCCCGAGGCTACTCTAGAGCTGGGTCTCATCGAGGTGTGTGTCTCTGCGCTGGTGGAAAGTTTGAGTGAGCACTGTGGTGCCATCAGATTCTTCTTCTGAGGTTTCTTCGCAGCTTGACCCCCACTTCGGCTGCTTCCCATTTATGCCTGCAAAAGCAAGGAGAGATAATTAGTGCATGGCAGGGGACTGCGGAACAGGGGAATTGACTCACAGCATGGTTGCCTGATGGATGTTGCACTGCTGGATCCTCACTTGGTTGAGCACCGCCGACCTCACTGTCAACACAGGAACGGTCCAGATTATCGCCGGCCAGCTGGATGACTCTATTTTCAAAGTCTGTTAGGACCTTGAAGGACTTTGAAGTCAGGCTTTCCTCTACCAGTCTGCGACCTCTCCATTTTGTTGCGTGTCAGTTTGTCCTGCATGAAGACAGGTGGAGAGAGTGTAAGCAGGATGCCTGCCAGGCCAGATTATAAGGATGCATAGCATCTGTGTGTTGTGAGTGGTGCCATGGATGGGATGAGGACACACTCCACAGGCCAAATAAAGGTGTGTGTAAGAGAGTGAATGGTGATGTCCCTTGAACTGGCAGTGAGTTAGATCCCTGTGATGTTTGATGGGTTTGTGAGTGTGAATCAAGAGTGATGAGAAGCATTACTTACCCTGGTGGATCGGAGGAGATCAATCATCCTCTTCCTGCCCTGGATGGCTGTCCTCTTTTGCAGGGCATTGGTGCTGACCACCACTGCCACTGCCTCCCGTGCTGAATTGGTGACCTTTTTTACTGGTCTTCACCCAGAGTAGGGGTAGAGGACTTTGCAATGGGCCTCCACTGTGACTAGTAGGCACTCGAGGAAGGTGTCGCTAAATTTGGGGGCAGCATGTTTCCTCCCTTTGGCAGCCATCAGTTCCCAGCAACTTCCTATCTCTTGAAGAGTGCTAGCTCTTTGCAGGGGCAGCATTTAAATATGGCAGCCAGTTTACTGAAGGCCTGAGGTAACGGCGTGGCAGGCAAACTAGAGGCCGCCCCACCAGCGACCTGGCATGTTTCCTATGAATGAATTATTAATGAGGTGGGACACACCGGGAATGGGATGATATGGCGTGAAAAGCCATCATTGTGGCTGGTGAGTAAAATGTCCTTTTTCCCACCCACTACTGCATTTAGTGCAAATCAGCGATGATTCCACCCAGTGTCTACTCTCTCAGGTGGACCGAAAAGATCCCATGGGAATATTTCAAACACGGGATGGGGATTTAACTGTGTCCCGACCAAGATTTATCCCTCAAAAAAAGATCAGTGGAACAGCTGCCTACTCATAGATTCCGGGTTTATGTGAAACGGCTGTTGCTTTTCCCAAATTTCAACAATATATTTCAAAAGTACCTCATTAGCTGTAAAGCAGTTAGTGACATTCTGAATGCCAGTTCTTTCTTGTTAAAGTCAAGTAAGCTCTTTAGTTCGGGTGGAATGAAGTAGGGAAGAAACAACAGTCACCTACTGCACCCTACTTACTAGGAAGCTGCTATATTGCATTCACACTGCATCAGAAATGAATAGCTATGCTTCAGGTTCCAGTCAGGCAGAACCCGGTTTACCTCCTTTGGATTCTGCCTGGCTGGGGTTTGTTTAGGGAAGGGCTGTGCACATGCTTGAACACATGCTGGGATGCAGCTCTCTCCCAAAGGTTAGAAATTGACATGTTTTGTGCATGGAGAGGGTTACATCCCTGAACTCTAAACATTTAAGTTGAAGTTAGGTGGATTTGCAATGTGTCCAGTGGATTCCCTGAGCACTTTGTAAGTCAGAGCTGACATTGTACTGAATAAACACTCCCTGGAATAACACAAAGCAGTGTGGGATACCACTTCCAGAAAGTCTCATTCCACTCCATTACAAAGTTATGATACCGCAATAATAAGTTTATAATACCACTATAGTGCTAGTGCCAAGCAGAAATTGTTTTACCTCGATTCCAAACCTGGTGTATACAGCCTTAAACAATATAAAAGGAAACTATATAAATGGGAAGGTGAGTGCAATGAGTCAGGGCTGGATATAGGCAGAGAGATAATACATAGAAACAAAGAAAACATAAAAAGATAGGGCTAGATTTTAAGCCCTCCCTCTCCCACCACCCACTGGGTGTGTTTTCAGTGGGAGGGGGGACACATATGAATGGTTCTCAGCCCACCACCTTCCCGCTCAGCCCCGGGCTGCCCCCTACAACACTGTGACTCTTTTGAGTCAAACAATTAAACTAAACTAACAAAATCAGGGATAATGTAAAAACTACTCCTTAAAGGGAAACAAAGACAAAATTCAAAGGAAACTTACCAACATTAAAACAAAATGTGATCAAAAGGGTCTATAAAGCAGAGCGGCTGACAATATCAGCAACTTCCCAACCATATTTAAATCAATAGATAAAGGTCAATTGAGCTTGTTACCAAGCCAATTGACCAGGATATTACGCTGCCCACACTATAATATGGTTGGCATGGGTAGGCAAGCAGGAATCGGCTGGCCATTTTTTGAGGCCAAATTGAAGAAAGGTGGGAAGGAAAGGGGGCATATCATTAAGGGGTGCCCTGTGTGCATTCACGTAAACACCTCCAAAATGTCATCCCCGCTTCGTTCCACGCCACCTGCCCTCCAAAACATGGCCCTCCATCCCCCTCTCTCCCTCCTCCCTGAGCTCTCAGATCCCTCCCTGTCCTAATAGCCTGGGACCTACCAGTCTCTGGCAGCCATTGCTTTTCTTCTTGCTCCTCCTTGCAGTTCCAGAAGCACCCACTACTGAGCTCTGGCGCGGCTGTGACTGCTAGAGCTGCTGGCCAATCAGATTGGCTGACAGCTCTTGAGGGTGGAGCTTCCTGTCCACTGAGGGGCGGTTGTCCCACTGTGAGCTAGTTTTAGCCCACTAGCAGCATGTTATGGCTGTGGGGCAGGCTTCTTCCAGGTGCAGCGGCTGCCAGTCAATTTTCTTTCTGGTGGCGGGACGAGCAGTTCACCCACAGTCCCGTAAAATCAAACCCATTAAAAAAATTTATAGAATGAACAAGATCATTTGACCCAGGTCTATCAAGCCTTATTAGTTTTTGTTCTACAGCCCTCACTCCAAGTGAACACCCAAGTATTTATCAAATACAATGAGGGTTCTGCCTCTACTACACTTTCAGGCAGTAAATTCCAGTCCAATACCGCTCTCTGGGTCAACAGATTTCTCCTCAATTCCCCTTTAGCACTTTTTTTTGTATCATCTGAAAACTCCTTAATCATGCCTCCTAAATTTAAGTCTAAGGGCGGAATCGTCCCAGATTTGCACTAAGTGTGGTAGAGGGCAGGAAAAAGGATGTTTTACCCGCTGGCCACAATTGTGGGTTTTCGTGCTGTAAGCTCCCAATCCTGCCTCATTAATCATGCATTCCTGGAAACCATGCTATTTCACTGGCGGGTGGTCTCCAATTCACCCACCACATTGTCACTTTGCTGCTTCCTCAAGCCGGGCGCCTTATTTAAAGTGCAGCTGTGCGCACACCTCTCAGTGCTTCCAGCCCAGGACTGCTGGACAGAAGACATGGCCCCAAAAGGAAAGAAGATTACAGCCTCCCAATTCAGTGATGCATCACTGGGATGCCTTTTGGACAACATTGGAGCCAGCCGCAATGTCCTCTACCCCAACTCTGGCCGCAGGAGGCTCATCAGTCTCACCACTCTGGCTTGGGAGGTGGTGGCAGCAGTGGTCAGTGCCAATGCTGCACGGAAGAGGTTCGCTATCCAATGCAGAAAGAGGATGAATGATCTCATCTGTGCCACCAGCTCAAAACACACACCCACAAGGCCTTCACACATTTGCTGGCATCTCACTCACTGCTAGCTCATGGGACATCACCACACTGTCTCACAGATACCCTCACATCTCCATCTGGCCTCATCTCCTCTGGAGACTGCCTCCTCAGCCTCACCACCTTGAGGCCACTTGCACAGATCAACATGTTCAGAACTGTGATCATCTTCATGACTCTTCTGATTCACGGACAATTCAGGGCTTTTGTCAACCTGTTCCTCATCTCTACACTCAGCATCCATGTCTCCCTTGTTTAACCTTGTGTCTGACCTTGTCCATGACGTGATGGAAGTGTCCAATACTGTTACTATTGTATAACTCTCTGAGTTGACTATGGTTCCATCTGAGAATTGCACCATCTTGTGTCTTGACCTCATCCGATCTGGGCTGGTTGCACAACCTAGCAAACTCTGCAGGATGCAAAGTTCCTGATGAATGATTGAGAATTTTGACCTTCTGTCTTACTCACAATCGAGCCAATTCCGGTCATGCTTGCCTGTCATGCAACACCTTTATCTTGCCTTGTTTGGAAAAATGACATCTGTTACTGTCGAAAACATAGAAAGATAGCTGGGCAGGGTAGTTCTTATCTGCCTGTTACACTCATTTTTTAAGGATTGATCTTGCTGTTCAAATTTATTTATTTATTGTTGTTTTGATCTTGGGTAAATTCAAAAGCGCCGTCTCTATCTTTTTCTCCGCTTTGACCATTACTGTGAGTATTTGCTCATTTTCTGCTGCAGTACTATTTAAATTTGTTTACGGATCAACACACTGGTTTGTTAAGCTTTTTGTTCTCACAAAGCATACAGCGGTGTCATTTCTGTTTGTGGCTATAATCAGCATTTGACTTTCCAATTTGCAAGTGAAGATTCCTGTTGGCGGATAAAAGCAAAAAACTGCGGATGCTGGAAATCCAAAACAGAACAAAAATACCTGGAAAAACTTATCTGCAGTTTTTTGCTTTTATCTTAGTGTTTAATTGACTGCCAACTCTCTTCAAGGAATGCCTACCTTGAAGAAGTATTGCTCTTCTCTCCATCAGGATTTTCGTATCTCTCTTTTGCCTTGTTCTACTTGTCCCACCCCCCGCCTTAAACCAGCTTATATTTCACCTCTCTTCTATTTTTACTTAGTTCTGTTGAAGGGTCATTCGGACTTGAAACGTTATCTGTGTTCCTCTCCGCAGATGCTGCCAGACCTGCTGAGTTTTTCCAGGTATTTTTGTTTTTGTCTCCTGTTGGCGGACTCCAGTTCAGGAAGCTGCTACTGAATTGTTTGTGCTCTAATCTTCACTGTTTCCACTATCTTCAATTGTGTCAAACCTGTCTGCATTGAGCAATTTCAGATATTTAACCGTCTCAATACATTCCACGTTGCAACCTTTTATACCTTTTGGTGCAGTGCTGACTTACATATTATGATGATCCATAAAGCATGGCATACTGGAAGTCCTGCTATAGCTGGTCCAGCTGTACCCACTATACATAACAGTTGTGGTGCACATTTTGATTTCCCGCAGCAGCACTGCAAGGTAATCATTCCAATGCATTTGATTGGTGAGCCGTTGTAGGCTGTAAGCCTAGCTGTGGTGGATCTTATCATAGGCCCCCATTTCTCTACATACATAGCCTTCAATGCACAAAGAGGTAAGGTATTAACATTTGCTCCCAGATTGATTTTAACCTTAAATGATTGCCTACCACTCTTCTGCGGACATACAATCCCAATTGTGGTGTATACCTCAGGTTGCATAAGAGCATCAACAATGTGGAACACTTGTTCAACCGACATCTGAATATGGTTCTCGTTCAGATCCTCTTCATCTTTCACTTCCTTGCTAACCTGGTGTATCTTCTTAGGCTTCTGGTGTGTGTTGTCATACCTTTGACTGCGGTTGCTGCTGTAGCTTGCATGCTTTTCCCCTGAACCACAGAATCACAAAATTGTTACAGTGCAGAAGGAGGTCATTTGGCCCATCATGTCTGCACCAGCTCTCCGAATGAACAGTATGACTCAGTACCATTCTCTTGCATTTCCCCCGTAATCTTGCACATTGTTTCTATTTAAATAATTATCTAATGCCCTCTCAAATGCCTCCATTGAACCTGCCTTCACCACATTTCCAGGCAGTGCATTCCAGAATGCACTTACTGTGTGAAAAAGTCTTTTCTCACGTCATATTTGCTTCTTCTGCAAATCACTTTAAATCTGTACCCTCTGGTTCTCGATCCATTTACGAGTGGAAACAGTTTCTCCCTATGATTTTGAACACCTGTATCAAATCTCCTCTTAGCCTTTACCTCTCCAAGGAGAACAGTCCCAACTTCTCCAATCTATTTTCATAACTGAAGTTTCTCATCCCTGGTATCATTTTTGTAAACCTCTTGTGCACTCTCTCCTACGTGTTCACACCCTTTCTAAAGTGTCGTGCCCATAACTGTACACAATACTCCAGCTGAGGTCTAACTAGTGTCCTTTACAAGTTCAGCATAATTTATTTACTCTTGTACTCTATGTCCCTATTAAAAAAGCCTAGGACACTGTATGCTTTATTAACTGCTTTCTCCACATGTCCTGCCAGCTTTAATGACCTATGCACATATACACCCAGGTCCCTCTGCTCCTGCACACCCTTTAGAATTGCACCCCTTATTCTATAGTGTCTCTCCATATTCTTTTTACCAAAATGAATCACCTCACACTTCTCTGCATTGAACTTCACCTGCCACCTATCTGCCCATTTCACCAACTTGTCTATGTCCTTTTGAAGTTCTACACTATTCTCCTCACAGTTTACAATGCTGTTAAGTTTTAAATCATTCACAAGGTTTGACATTGTCCCCTGCACACCATGATCTAGATAATTAAAATATATCAGGAAAAGCAAAGGTCCCAAACCCGACCTCAGGGGAACTCCACTTCAAACCTTCCTCCAGCCCAAAAAATATGTATTAACCATTAGTCACTGTTTCCTATTACTAAGTCAATTTTGTATCCATGTTGCTACTGTCCTTTTTATTCCATGAGCTATAGCCTTTCTCACAAGTTTGTTGTGTGGCACTGTATCGAATGCCTTTTAAAAGTCCAAGTACACCACAAAAACAGCATTACCCTCAACAATCCTATCTGTTACCTCTTCAAAAACTCTGGCAAGTTAGTTAAACACGATTTTCCCTTAAGAAATCCATGCTGGCTCTTCCTAATCAACACACATTTTTCCATGTGACTATTAATTCTATCTCGAAAAATTGTTTCTCGAAGCTTCCCCATCAGCGATGTTAAACAGACTGGTCTGTAATTGCTGGGCTTGTCCTTGTAACCATTTTTGAACAAGGGCGTTATGTTTGCAATTCTCCAGTCCTCTGGCACCTTTGCTGTGTCTAGGGAAGACTGAAAGATTATTGCCAGTACCCCTGCAATTTCCAATATCACTTCCTTCAATATCCTTGGATGCATCTCATCCAGACTCAGTGCCTAGTTAACTTTAAGTACTGGCAGTTTATACAATATCTCCTCCTTACCAATTTTGAACCCTTCTAGTGACAAAGTTTTCTCTTCTATCACCATGACCTGGGTAGCATCTGCTTCCTTGTTAAAGACATGTGAAAAGTATTCATTTAGCACCTCAGCCAAACCCCCTCCTCCATGTGTAAATCCCCTTTTTGGTCCCTAATCAGTCCTACTCCTCCTTTTACCACCCTTTTACTATTTATGTGCCGATAGAAGACTTTGGGATTCATTCTTCATGTTGGCAGCCAGTCTTTTCTCATAACCCATCCTTGCTTCTCTTATTTGCTTCTTCACCTCTCTTGTAATAACCTGATGTGTAATATACCTTTAAGACAAGTATTGTAATGTAAGATCACATGATCTTAATATCCAATAGCAGAGTAGCGCGGGCTACCTCTGTAAGGGAGTCTTGAGTTAGATACTGAAGAGTGAAGACAGAGTTTTGAGTTGTGAGCACACAAGTTTAGCTGCTGAGTTTAGTTTGTAAATAAACAGAATGTGTTTATTCTAAGAATGATCTACTGATGTTCTCTGTCTTTGTATCAACTCGGTCACCCCGAAACAAGTGTGCAACTCAGATCCTCTAGCCCCTGCAAACCAAGGGCACTGGATCCAACAAACTGGCGACGAGAGTAAAAGCATGAAAAACCACGGAAATAATTAGGTAAAAAAGCGAGATAAGAATGAAGGAAATCAGGAGACCTGAAATCAGGCCATACTTTGCACAGTAGTTGTAAGTAAAAGAAAATTTCCTTCTTGATCGTTGAAGTAATCCCATCAGAGCATGCCACAATTTGGAAGAGTGGGGCCTTTCGATTCAACCTCAGACAACTGGTCTCACTATGTTGAACGTTCTTCTTCCAGGTGAACAACATTATGGGGGAGGAGAAGAGGCATGCAATCCTTTTGTCCACGTGTGGGAGTAAAACATGTGGATTAATTCAAAATCTGTTGGTGCCCAGTACCCCAGACTCTAAAAGTTTTGATGACTTAGTGAACCTTCATAAAGAATCATTACCAGCCCAAGCCATCGGTGACCTTGCAACAATTTAAACTTAACTCAAGAAATAGAGCTACAGGGGAGACAGTTGCTTGTTATGTGGCAAGTCTGAAGCGATTAACTGAATATTGTGAGTTTGGTACTTCTATCAATGCTATGCTTAGAGATCGTTTGATGTACGGCATAAAAGAAAGTGCGATTCAGAAGACATTACTGTCTGAAACAAATTTAGATTTTCAGATGGCATTGGAAATTACTCTGGCAATGGAAGGTGCAGTGCGAGACTCAGAAGCCATACGAGGACCGCAAAATGGCGCCGTCCTCCATGTTGAGTGGGGATTCTCAACCAAAAAGAGTGTGAAAGTGTAGAGCTTTACTCAGAAGCAGGAAGCAGGCACTGCTAGCAGCCAAATTAAAAGAGATAACTTAGCAGCTAAAACATGGCATAATAGTAACAGAGGTGGAAGCAGACAACCTTGTAATGAACCACAGTTTAAAAATGTTTTTTCTGTCATTGAAATGGGCACCTCATGAGACATTGTAAAGATAGGATCAGGCAGACTTTCAGAAAAATGCAAAAACCCATTGAGATCAACAGCATTGAAAAGCTTGAATAAGTTCAGATATCTATTCATTGTATAGGAAGAACGAAACCTATCTATGCAACCCTTAGAGTGAATGAGAAGCTTCTCAGAATGGAGGTGGATACTGGTGCAGCCACTACAGTGATTGGTGAACATACTTTTAAATACCTGAATCATGAGGAACTAAAGCTGAATTTAGAAGAAACTGATGCCAAATTAAAAACTTACATGGGAGAAGACATACAAACAATCAGCTGGTAGAATTTCTCCAGTGCTGTCACACTTTTGTATGTGGCATTTCTCAAGAATCCTCAAATGCTGCCACCATGTTATGTTATTTTCTCCTTTACTGTTTGACTGATATAGGACTCAGTATTAGAAACAATACATGGGATATGTTCTTTGTTATATCAGAGTATTAATTAAATGGTAATATATTGGGAAATGTGGATGTATAAAGAGCCCTGGGTGTCCTTGTACACCAGTCAATTAAAGTAAATAGGCAGGTGCAGCAAGCAATTAGGAAGGCAAATGGTATGTTGGCCTTCATTGCAAGAGGATTTGAGTTCAGAAGTAGGGATGTCTTACTGGAGTTATACAGGGCCTTGGTGAGACCACACCTGGAGTATTGCATGCAGTTTTCATCTCCCTACCTAAGAAAGGACATACTTGCCATAGAGGGAGAACAGCAAAGGTTCACTAGGCTGATACCGGGAATGGCAGTGCTGCTATTTGAGGAGAGGTTGGTTCAACTGGGTTGGTATTCACTAGAGTTTAGAAGAATGAGAGGGGATCTGATTGAAATGTATAAAATTCTAACAGGGCTTGATGGACTGGATGCAGGAGAGCTGTTTCCCCTGGTTGGGGAGTCTAGAACCAGGGGCCACAGTCTCAGTGTATGGGGCAGGCCATTTAGGACTGAGATGAGGAAAAATTTCTTCACTCAGAGGGTGGTCAACCTGTGGAATTCTCTACCACAGAAGGCTGTGGAGGCTGAGTCACTGAATATATTCAAGACAGAAATTGATAAATGTTTGGATATTAGGGGCATCAAAGGATATGGAGAGAAAGCGGGAATATGGCGTTGAGATAGAGGATCAGCCATGGTCATATTGAATGGTGGAGTGGGCTCGAAGGGCCGAATGGCCTACTCCTACTCCTGGTTTCTTTGTTTCTATAACATGAACTGGAACATATATACACCACAAGTACAGGAGAATGTTTACACACCTGTTACTTAGTCTGTCTCCACCCACAGCTGGTCGTGTGAGATGTGACATCACTTCCTTCAGTGACTCTTCACTCACAGCCTGTTAAAATGATTCCGCACTAGTATGTTTTTTGACATTCACGAATGTCTAGATTTGAAAACACCATCCTTTTGCTTTGTGGGAACAAATTTGTCCTGAATCATCTCTACCTCCTACTTCAATATTTCCTACAGGTCTGACAGTGATTTACCTTCAAGCTGTTTGTGGTCCACTTTTGCAAAAAAAATCATGCGGTTGTAAAACTAAATTCACGGCAACAAAGAAGAAAGGAACAGGATAACTATGACATTAAAGTAAAGTAAATGTACATTAAATATAGTTTTGAGATTTTTAAAAGAAATCAATATTAGAGAAAAGTGCCTAATTCCAGGTCATTCCATCATTTCCATTATTTATTATTGCCTGGGAACATTGCAGTCTGTTTCATTTCTTATATCAGTACAGTACTGCTGTTGAAGTCCTCAACTGATTAACTAAATGCTCCTGGACCAGAATTTTGTGCTTCCCCCCAACCCACCCTGTGGGTTTTGAGGTGGGGGGTGTAGTGTGAAATTGCAGGGATGAGATTAGCTCCGGGTTCCTGCTGCTCTGACCTCACAGTGATTTTAAGCTGGGGCTGGCAAGGCCATGGGTGGGAAGCCCACCCTTGCCCCAATTGAGGCCCTTAAGTGGCCAGCTAAGGGCCGTTTCCTGCCTAGCCTCAATTTTTAGGCTGACGGGCAGATTGAAGATCCGTGGGGGAAAGTCAGAAATTATCCAAGTTAGATCAGTGGCTGGAAGTGGGGGGGCGCCTCCATTAGGAGCCCCCTCCTAACTATGGACGCCCCCCCTCCGCACTGCCCCACCAAGGGGAGGCTGTGAAGTGGTATTGTCACTGGACTAATAATCCAGATACCCAGGGTAATGCTCTGGGGACCTGGGTTTGAATCCGACCACGGCTCTGGTATTAGATGACCATGACACCATTGTCGGTTGTTGTAAAAACACATCTAATTCACTAATGTCCTTTAGGGAAGGAAATCTGCTGTCCTTACCTGGTCTGGCCTACATGCGACTCCAACCCACAGCAATGTTGTTGACTGTTAAATGCCCTCTGAACAAGAGCAATGAGGGCTAGGCAATAAATGCCGGCCTAGCCAGCGACTTCCACATGCCATGAATGAATAAAAAAAAGCCTGGTGACCTCCGGACCTCCCTCTCCCCCACCGACCTCCCTCCCAGAACCCCAATCGCCTGCCCACCACGTTCCCCCCCCACCCCCCCTCAACTTCACCCCCTGTCATGATCTCCTAGGCCTTCTCTACTCTCCTTGCCCTGGGACCCTTCACACTTTTCCTCAGGTTCCTGGACTTGGTCTCAGTCAAAGCACAGTAAATTTCTAGTCACTAAAGTCTACATTGATAAGGCATGGTGGAAAGGGAGGTTTGCAAATTCGTCATATATAGTTTTTTAAAGAATTATTTCTAACTTTTGAACTTCTTAATTGATGCTGCTATATAAACAGAACCAGTCTGGATTGAATTTATTTTACAAGTTGCAGGGGTTGTGGCAGGCTGGTGAGGAGATAACTTAACAGTGCATATTTACATTTAATTTAGTAAAACAAATATTAGTTCTGCACCTGCCAACCCTTATTTCATTCATAAAGGACAAAAGGCTTTCGAGGTTATAAATTAGTACTCGCATTCTTGCGAGAAATAAATATTGATTTAGAATTATGTGCTAAAGAAACAAAAATACCAATGCTCCCAGTTGATTGAAATCTGGAGGTACCAATTTAATTATTATTGTGTAATATATGTTACCTTTGCAAAGTTGATGAAGGAGAACAACACAGCTTTATTGAAAATCAAAGTGCTTTAGCGTATTGCAGAGAAGCCAAACATATTTCTGGAAGTATCGATGCACTGAAAAAGCTCCGTCTGGCTGAACTTGTTCTCTCACTAATAATTTCTCCTTAAACTTATCTCATTTCCTCCAAATAAAAGATGTGGCTATGGGTACCCACATGGGTCCCAGTTATGCCTGTCTCTTTAAGGGGTATGTGGAACATTCCTTGTTCCAATTCTACTCAGGCCCCCTCCCATGACACTTTTTGCGTACATTGATGACTGTTTCGGTGCCACTTCATGCTCTCATCTGAACCTGGAAAATTTATCAATTTTGCTACCAATTTCCACCCCTCTATCACCTTCACATGGTCCATCTCCAACGCTTCCCTTCCCTTCCTTGACCTCTCTGTCTCCATTTCTGGTTTTAGACTGTCCACCCATATTCAATACAAGCCCACTGACTCCTACAGATACCTTGACTACAGCTCCTCACACCCTGCTTCCTGTAAGGACTCCATCCCATTCTCTCAGTTCCTCCTCCTCTGTCGCATCGGTTGCGATGATGCCACTTTCCAAAACGGTGCTTCTGGCATATCTTCCTTCTTCCTTAACCGAGGTTTCCCCCCAAATGTGGTTGACAGGGCCCTCAGCCATGTCCGACTCATCTCCCATGAATCTGCCCTCGCACCTTCCCCTCCCTCCCAGAACCATGGTAGGGTCCCCCTTGTCCTCACTTTTCACCCCACCAGCCTCCGCATTCAAAGGATCATCCTCCGCCATTTCCGCCAACTCCGGCATGATGCCACCACCAAACACGTCTTCCCCTCACCCCCCTGTCAGCATTCGGTAAGGACTGGTCCCTCCGGGACACCCTGGTCCACTGCTCCACCACCCCCAGCACCTCACCCCTTCCTATAGCACCTTCCCATGCAATTGCAGAAGGTGAAACACCTGCCCCTTTACCTCCTCCCTCCTCACCATCCAATGGCCCAAAAACTCCTTTCAGGGGAAACGGCACTTCACTTGTACCTCCTTCAATTTGGTCTACTGCATCTGCTGCTCCCAATGTGGTCTCCTCTACATCGGGGAGACCAAACCCAGACTGGGTGACCGCTTTGCGGAACACCTCCGGTCTGTCCGCAAGCATGACCCAGACCTTCCTGTCGCTTGCCATTTCAACACACCATCCTGCTCTCATGCCCACATGTCCGTCCTTGGCCTGCTGCAATGTTCCAGTGAATCCCAATGCAAACCGGAGGAACAGCACCTCATCTTCCGATTAGGCACCTTACAGCCTTCCGGACTTAACATTGAGTTCAGCAACTTCAGACCATGAACTCTTTCTTCCATCCTCACTCCCTTTTTTTAATCCCCTTTCTTCTACATTCATTTTTATTTTTTATCCACTTGTTTTATTTTTATTTTTATTCATTTATCCATAGTTTTATCCCTCTTTTATATTATATTATTTTTCCTCCACCACCGCCCCTCCCTCCACCCGTTCCCCTACAGGGCCATCTGTCACTTGTTCCATGTTGTTATTTCACACAATGCTATCCTTGTTCTGCTATAATCATATTCAGCTTTCTTACCTTTATGCCACTATTAGCACCTTCTTTAGCGCTAACCACTACCTTTAACAATCCCTTTGTCCTTTAGTTTATGACATCTTTGTCAATCTCTCCTTTGTCCCCATCTGTCGCTGGCCTTCTATCCAGCTCCACCTGCCCCATCCCCCTTAAACAGTGTAAATTTCATCACATTTAAAATTCTCTTCAGCTCTGAAGAAGAGTCACACAGACATGAAACATTAACTTTGTTTTTCTCTCTCCACAGATGCTGTCAGACCTGCTGAGTTTTTTCAACATTTTCTGTTTTTATTTCATATTTCTGTAATTCCCTGAATGCAAAACATTGTGCACCATGTCTCCTGCCTATGAACCTTTCTCCTGACTGTGTCATCACTTGGATCTTTGGGGGAGAAATTTCCTCTTTTATGCTTCAACATTGACACAGACAGTAGAGATCAATTGGGGAGGACTGCACGTCTGTAACAGAGCCTACTTGATTTGTCTCCATAGAAGATTACTTAGCATCCAAGCATGAAGGAGGACAGTCTGCCACCCCTTTACTTTAACTCAAAATTTCAAATTCCAAGTTCATTATTATTGTTAAGCCACAGTTGCTTGAGCACTTATCAAACTCTGAGAAACTTCTAGCACCTAATTGTGATTTTTGAAATGTTTCCACCTCTCCAGAGAAAACCATGCAGACCCTCTGTTCTAACCTTACTCCTTCTACATTATTTCAGTCACTAACAAACTTATTTAATCCCCTGAGGGTGTAGAATAACGTAGAGAAAAATTACCTGATAAAGGAAAGCTTGATATTAAATTGACTCCAGCATGTTTAAAGAAAGAGTCTTAAAAGGACACATTATAAAAGACCATACAGCAGAGGATAGACCTCCACAGCAACAAGAACGAGTCCAGGCCAGCTGGAGGTCATTTTGAACAAATACATATGTCACATTATGGACATTGAGAGAAACTAAGTATGTTTATGAATTGTGGGTTGTATTTGTAGGATCCTATTTTTGACAAGCCGCCACCCCATAGGTGTTGTTCTATGTTAAGGTCTTTTGCCACTAGGCAGAATTTAGAGTGGAAAGATTACTCCAACCTCATTCTGGCAGCCCCACTTCACATGGTAATTTCTTGACTGCTCACTACCTCACAGCTTCATGTCTATGCAGGCTTACAGATTGTCTGTGAAGGAACTAGATAAAGCCATGCTACATTACAATGGGAGCCATCAAGTTGCTTGGAATCTTCCTGGCAAGATTGAGCCAATCTTGAGCCTATAACTTTCGTCATGGGATTGTGCATTTTGGAAACTCAGAAGGTATTATTGTATAATTAAGGCAATGTGAATTTGTGTGTAAACCCAAGATAGTGTTTGGATTCTAATATCAATTTTATATTATATTGAAAAAAATACTTAAAGCATTGATGTTTGAGGACAGTGTGAAAACTGCAGTAAATTCAATACTCCGGCTAGAATCTTCCATTCTGGAATCTACATTCGGTGGTGGAAGTGGGAGTGATTTCCGTTGGGGGGGGCAGGACAGCTGACCATGCGCGATCAGCTCATTAAATATGCATCAGCAAGGAGCTCGCCAATTCTTGCGCGGAGGCAGCCAGGAAATCACCATCTCCGCCATTACCTCATGGGGTCGAATGTCCGGGCGCTATATTTAAAGAGCGCCTGGATAGCTTGCACAATCCCTTCCATCTTTGCCCTGCCACTACTCCACCCTCCCAGCTCACACTTCCTCCCTTCCTTGGTCATCCTCCATGCAACTTGCACTGCCACTACCCGGTCTCAAACATATGCTGCCATTTACAGACACTCCCCAAAGAGGACAATGTAGCAGCAATTCACTGTTGCTCATGAAACAAGTCTGCCTCACCAGGTACACGTTACTTAAATGCAGTTGTAAAAGCGAACGTTCTAATTTCTCGCTGACAGGGAACTTAATTTGGAGGGGAGCTTAATTCCGGCAAGGTGGCCTTTTAATGAGCATGCTTGACTTGCTAATTCATGTAAAAGGGCTTCCTGGCATTGTTCACTAGGAAGATTGACCCGCCTTTAAAGTTCCAAGAACTTAATTCCTAAAGTTCATCAGGAAACTGATTTTTGGCCTTGCGCCAAATTAAGTTCCCCTGCCCACCAAGCATCCCACTGCTAGTGGGACCAGAAGATTCTGCCCCCTGTACCTATTATGACTTAATAATAGATAATTCAGATGATGAATTAGTGCTCTATTAAAATTTAGATGGCAGAAGACCAGTAGGAAATGAGCAAGCCCAATGTATTTTATTCACTGATAATTGTCAAAATGTGCCTCAGAGATAGACATGACAACTTCAATTTTTCTGGATTCAAGAGAGCTTGGTCTGCAGAGAAATAATGGATGGAAATTTCAATTTCTGTGGCAGCATCTGACCACCCACCAGCTTTATCCCTTGCCCATTAAATACCTCGCCCTTTATATACTCCAACTGTTATACATCTCACCAGATGTATATGCCACTCATTATACACCCTGCCCATATAAATCCTATCCAACTTTTCAAAATTAGGCAGTATATTGCAGACGGATGATCGGATGCTGCCAGTTTTACACCCCCAGTGTCCCATCGTCCAGTAATAGTCTGATGGATGTCCTCATGTGTACAGCCCAAGCTGGGTAAGTTCTTCGGAGCTCTCTTGCTCCGTTGGTGTTATTTCACAGTGGTTGTGGTGAAAAGGCCATTAATGTGGCTTCTGCTTCATATTCCCAGCTGGGTAATGGTGGTGGAGCAGGAGCAGTTCTATAGAATTTCCCAGTTCACGTTTCCAAGGAAATATCGAAAGCTAATGTTTTGTTTCTTTCCTGTGAATTTTGTAAATGTCAAAGCACAAGGCGAGCTGAAGCAATTGCTTTGCATGCCCAAGTTTAAGATAGTCAAAATTGTGAAGGATAAAGTGCTCAGAAATTACTTTATTAAGTAAAGTGACAGGAAGCATGTTAGGTCCTTTAGACACTGATTAGTAACCTTGTGCTTGAGAGCAAACAACTATGCTGCCATCTGTTCAGTCTCTTGTATGCTGCTTGTCGGCCTTTATTGGAGGCTATTATTGTTCTCCAGGGGTTGAAAAATTGCCTTGGAGCTGTGTGCTAGCAAAATAATATTAAAAACTGCCTGCATCTCTGCTGGTCAATGTGAAAGTGGTGTGTATATATATATATATTTTTTTTAAATTATTCAATTACCAAATCACTTGTGTTTTGAACTGGATTGATTTTGGTTCTAAATTATATATACTTATATATGAATATGTTTAAAATATTGGAAATGTTATTGTGTTTGATTTCTATGCAATCGCTTCTTTGCTGCAGTAAAAATGTTTTGTATTCAGTTTGTTTAAACCTGTATTGGTGCCAAGCCTATTTCTTATTATTCATAAATAAATGCCTTTGAAACAGTTATTTGTTCATTCACAGTGAGTGCTAAGTCACATACAATGTGCCAGGTTTTCACAAATTTAGCTTTCCACTCCAAAAATAAGCTAAAGCTGGGGGGGCGGTGGGGGGGTGGGGGTGGTATGAAGGGAGAGGATGTGATTTTAACCCTACTGCCCTGGCAGAAACCAGGTGGGCATGTAATTAAAATGGCCTACGTTGCTTGCCCAACTGCCAGGAATCTGCCACCTAGAATTTTGACTTAAGTTGCTAGAATGGCAGAATCCATGTTGAAGTGTATAGATGGGAGATCAATAACATCACTGGGCCCTGACTGCAATTTGAAAGCTGTTTTAGAGTCCATTTAAGGTTTTTTTTTAACTTTTAGAACGAGGAGCATGAGTGCTCCTCAGACCCCCACATGCAAAGTATAAACCTACCTACCAGACTGACTCCCCTGCTTCCTTTCTCTATGACCCTTCCAGAATCCCCTTCCCTACTTATGTGGTAGCCCAATTTTGCACATGCCGGCAGCTGTTTTTTGCTCAATTTTTACCCGTTGTAGGCAGGAAGTGCACCAAAACATAATGAATTGAAATAGCCCAGGCAAGCTTTCTGCAACACTAGGTGAGGCTTGATCTCACCTCAGTCATCAAAATCCTGCCCAGACTTAAACTGGGGCGTTAGTCTGTGATGATTTATTTGTACGCTATCATTGCATAACAGTCGAGCCCCATAATTTTTTTAATCTTGATTTTTATTGTCCCATGTATGGATAGTCAGAATAGCTGAACAGGCAATTATGATCATGTTATATCATAGCATGTGTATAGATCTTAAAGAGAATCAAGAGGGGCTATCCCATTCTTCACACTCTCACAAAAACTTCATGGTCCCCACAAATTTGCTTTCTTTAGTTCAAGCAGAATTGTACTTGAACACAATCTGTATCCTCATGGCCCGGCGTATCCCCCACTCTACAATTACCATCAAGACAGGGGATCAACCCTGGTTCAATGAAAAGTGCAGGAGGGCATGTCAGGAGAAGCACCAGGCATACCTAAAAATAAGGTGTCAACTTGGTGAAGCTATAACACAGGGGTACTTGCCTGCCAAACAGCATAAGCAGCAAGTAAAAGACAGAGCTAAGCGATCCCACAACCAATGGATCAGGTCTAAGCTCTGCAGTCCTGCCACGTCCAGTCATGAATGGTGGTGGACAATTAAACAACTCACTGGATGAGGAGGCTCCACAAATGTCCCCATCCTCAATGATGGAGGAGCCCAGCACATCAGTGCAAAAGATAAGGATAAAGCATTTGCTACAATCTTCAGCCAGAAGTGCCAAGTGGATGATCTATCTCGGCCTTCTCCGGAGGTCTCCAGCATCACCAGATGCCAATTCGATTTCACGATCGGTGGGGTCCATCCATGCTGAAGGCACTGGACACTGCAAAGTCTATGGGCCTTGACAATATTCTGACAATATTACTGAAGACATGTGCCCCAGAACTTGCCACACCCCTAGCCAAGCTGTTCCAGTACAGCTACAACACTGACATCTACCCAGCTATGTGAAAAATTGCCCAGATATGTCCTATACACAAACAGCAAGACAAATCAACCTGGCCAACTACCGCAACATCAGTCTACTCTTGATCATCACTAAAGTAATGGAAGGGGTCATCAACAGTGCTATCAAGCGACACTGGCTTAGCAATAACCTGTCCACTCAAGCCCAGTTTGGGTTCCGCCAGGATAACTCAGCTCCTGACCTCATTACAGCCTTGGTTCAAACATGGACAAAAGAGCTGAACTCCAGAGGTGAAGTGAGAGTGACTGCCCTTGACATCAAGGCTGCATTTGACTGAGTGTGGCATCAAGGAGCCCTAGCAAAACTGGAGTTAATGGGAATCAGGGGGCAAAATCTCCACTGGTTGGAGTCGTATCTAGCACAAAGGAAGATGGTTGTGGTTGTTGGAAGTCAATCCCCAATTTCCAGGACATCACTGCAGTAGTTCCACAGGGTAGTGTCCTATGCCCAACCATCTTCAGCTGTTTCATCAATGACCTTCCTTCCATCATAAGGTCAGAAGTGGGGATGTTCCCTGATGATTGCACAATGTTCAGCACCATTTGTGACTCCTCAGATACTGAAGCAGGCCATGTCTAAATGCAGCAAGACCTAGACAATATTTAGATTGGACTGTCAAGTGGCAAATAACATTTGCGCCACTCAAGTGCCAAGCAATGGCCATCTCCAACAAGAGAGAATCCAACCATCGCCCCTTGATTACCATCATTGAATCCCCCACTATCAACATCCTGGGGGTTACCATTGACCAGAACCTGAACTGGGCTAGCAATATAAATACTATGGCTACAAGACTAGGTCAGAGGCTAGGAATCGTGCGATGAGTAGCTCACCTCCTGACTCCCCAAAGCCTGTCCACCATCTATAGGGCACATGTCAGGAGTGTGATGGAATACTCTCCACTTGTTTGGATAAGTACAGCTCCCACAGCACTCAAGAAGCTTGACAGCGTCCAGGACAAAGCAGCCCGCTTGATTGGCACCACATCCACAAACATTCACTCCCTCCGCCACTGACACACAGTGGCAGCAATGTGTGCCATCTACAAGATGCACTGCAGGAATTCACCAAGGCTCCTTAAACACCACCTTCCAAACCCGCGACCACTACCACCTAGAAGAACAAGGGCAGCAGATAGATGGGAACACCACCACCTGGAAGTTCCCGTCCAAGTCACTCACCGACCTGACTTGGAAATATATCACCGTTCCTCCACTGTCGCTGGGGCAAAATCCTGGAACTCCCTTTCCAACAGCACTGTGGGTGTACCTACAACACATGGACTGCAGCGGTTCAAGAAGGCAGCGCACAACCACCTTCTTAAGGGCAACTAGGGATGGGCAATAAATGCTGGCCCAGCCAGCAAAGCCCACAACCCGTGAATGAATAAAAAAAAAAATCTCACAAATGAAAGACAACAGGAAAATCAATGCGAATAAAATATAAATGTTGACGTCCCTGACCCACAATTGAACTCAAGGTTCAACTGACATTTGACAATGTGGCCTAAATTTTCTGGTCCCACCCGCTATATGAATCGTTACGGGCGGGATGGTAAACTTGATGGACCAACAAAAGATCGATTGACTTCGGACAGGTATTTCTGGTCCCGCGGTGGGCGGGACCGGAAAATCCCCTCCTGAGTTTCGTACAACTCAACAAAATGTCTGCAACAGGACAGGCTGATCAAGAAAAGTGAGGCTGGGGGATCTCTACTTCCACTCCTCTATCACAATTCTAGAAATTCCTCTTTGTCCTATTTTTAGAGCACTAGGCTTGTATCAAATTAATTTATGTGCTATTCTAACCAAGTTATTATGTTTTTCATTTTAAATGGGTAAATTACTTCATTCAACCATTGTATATACGTTTGGCACTTCTAAACATAAGTTCACTTGTAAAGTTTGATATCACCCTGGATTCCATGGGCTGAATCTTACCTATGTCGGGCGGGCTGGGTAGGATTGGGCAGGGGCGGGCGCAGGGCCGTGATTGGCTGCGTGCTGCCATTTTACACGGGTGGAGGAGGGCATGGAGCTGCCTCAGGGAGACAAGAATTTGGTGTGAACCCAATAATAAACTCATGATGAATAGCACACAGCAAAATTTCTACCGTAAGTGAATCAGAAAAGGAGTGATGTGTTTCTTCATCTTGCAGTCTCCCTGAAATCAAGATTCATTACTTTCTGCCCTTCTCAAATGCATTTGTTGGAGTTCGCTACCTCCCTTAATCTTTATTTTCTTTTCATTTTACGGACAGGTCTAACTTATCATTACCAAATCACTACTTCCTGATCTACTTCAGTTTCTCTCTGACTGTTTTCAATCTTGTTGATATCCTTGAGTATTGGCCCTTCACTTTTGCTTCTTTATCAGGAAGAAAAGGGTACAGGACAGGACACGTGGAAATAAAAGGAAAACTTAGTGTGTATGGAAAGATAGAATCATATGTGTTGATAAATCCTCATATGTAATCACTTTGCAGCCTTAGACATAAAACAAACGCTTTCTGCATAGTAATTATTATGGTCTCTCCTTAAAAGGAAGTGTATTAAAGAGACTGTACTTAGTCTTTCTGATATGACAGCAGTTTACACCAGACTGGTTAGAAACAGGTTTTGTACCGACATAAATGGAATTTCACTATTTGAATGCATTTTTTGCACCAGGATTTGTGCATAATTATGACAATGAGTATTGCTTGTTATCACAATTGTGTACAGCTCCTGGTCCAGATTTGGACTTAATCTGTGATACTCTAATGGTGGGAGCAGAACATTGTAAGTGAAATTTAAAGGGTGAGTGGAGGAGCGCCAGCTAGGCACCCCGGGGGCTTCATCCCAGGATTCTCCAAGGGTGCCCTGCAGCTCCACCTCCCCTCTGCCAGTAACCCATTGCCTCCAGCAGGTCAGGCTGTGGAGGTTGCACCTGCACCTGAGCAGGAGACCCTTAGCAAGCCAAGACCCCCCAGTCTCAGGCCAACAAAATCATCACGGGTTAGCAGGACATAGCATTCCGCAGGCTGCCTCCACCTCAGATGTGGATGTCGGGACTGCAACTAGACATAGTATAGAGAAAGAAAGATAAAGAAGTTTTGAAGGCACACAGGTGGCATTGTATATACTTTTGGCACTTCTAAACATAAGTTCACGTGTACAGTTTGGTAGCATCCTGGATTCCATGGGCTGAATCTTACCGATGTCAGGCAGGCTGGGCGGGAGCGGGCGGGGGCAGGCAAGGAGCCGATCGCCGCCCATGATTGGTTGCATGCCACCATTTTACATGGGGGGAAGAGGGCATGGAGCTGCCTCAGGGAGATTAAGTAGATATTAAAAGTTTTTAAATAATAGAGTAAAAAATTATTTAAACATGTCCCCTCATGTGACAGTGTCACATGAACTGGGACATGTTTGTGAAGTCATGAAAATTTATTTATTTTATACAAGCTTCAGGAAACTTCATCCCGCCCGTGGGTGAGGTTTCCTGAAAAACGCAAAGGCCGCTTGGGCTCTTCACCTGCCCGCCAACCTTAAGGTTGGACGGGCAGTGTTGTTAACAACTTTAATTGCTTTTTTAATGGCCTTGATAGGCCGTTCACAGATTGGTGGGCACGCAGCCGCCTCCGTATAGGATTAAAGAGGTGTGCGTGCAGTTGACTGGAGCCTTTGTGAGACCTCACATGGAGAATTGTTTGCCCTGCTCGTCTCCTTATTAAGGGTAGGAATAAACCTTGCATAAAGGGATTGCAACTAAAGGTCAGAGTTATGATATCATGAGGTGAGATAGAGTAGAATGGGCCTGTGTGCTGGACCGTGCCGAGTACTGTAAGGCTATCCATGTGAAGCATCAGCAGCTCTAACAGGGCTCTGCATAGTAAATGCAGGAAGGATGTTTACCTTAGCTAGCGTGTCCACAATTATGGATCACAGTCTCAAACTAATACTAAGGCCATCTAGGACTGAGACTTGTGGAAGTGTCTGCCATTGGAGGATCCAGGGTGGTTGCTATTTAACAACCCATAGAGCAGATGAGGCACTCTCAGCGATTGGACTCCAAAGTAACCTCGAAACTTCTCACATGATAAAGATGTCAAGGGATGGGGTTTACTATGGGCAAGTGGTGACCGGGGAGCAAGAACGCAATCTTTCCTGATCAATTTGCGTGGAGAAGTGATCTTGAGGTGCCAAACGGTGTTGTCATGCTGCTCCTCCCTGTGCACCCATATATCTGGTTCCATTTTGAAAGAGCTCTCCCACCATTGGGAGCAGGTGCGAGTGTGACATGAGTGTATCCCAGCCAAGGTAAGATTTCATGTCGCTTCCAAGTTGCCATGCACACGGACTTCCTGAGGACATGGGAAAAATCTACTTTCTACTTACAGGTGCCTGAGGGTGCAGGAGAATGGAGTGCTTTGCAGGTTCTAATGTGCACATTTAGCATCAGGACTCTGTATATCAACACAGTTTGGCGCATCCAATGGATCAAACCACCAGCAGGACGGATGTTAAGTAGTGCAATTTAATTCAGCTATCATAAATCAAGGTATATTAGAGCAAAGTATAATGTCAGTTACCAAAACGGAGCTGTGGCCTGCAAGCCAGTAGAGGATAGAAAGCCAAATAGTAAAGGAAATGTCTCTGCAGCTTACTCTACCTGGATGTTAGCTATCAGATTGTCTGCCATGTGTACCCCTGCTATGGCCTCTACATGTTCCTCCGCAACATCCTGGCCCTCGTCATTGTCATCATCATACCCTTCATCATCCTCATCATCGGAGGTGACACCTTGGTCCTCCATGTCTCCCTCAGGCAAGAGATTCCCCCCTTTGTGGTGCAAGGTTGTGCAGGGCGCGGCAGACAACAATGATCCAGGACACTCTCTTTGGTGACTTTTGGAGAGCCCTGCCTAAGTGGTCCGAACATCAGAACCTCAACTTTAGGAGGCCTATAGTCTGCTCAATCGTGGACTTTGTGGAGGCATGTGTAGTATTGTAGCTCTCCTCAGCAGCACTGTGGATGGTGAACTGACATCATCAGCCAGGTCTTCTGGAGGTATCCTTTGTCCTCAAGGAGCTAGCCCCGCAAGCGCTGAGATCCTTCAAAACTGGTGGAAACTGGGAGTGGGTCAGAACGTAGGCATCGTGAAAGATCCCTGGAAACTGAGCACAAACATGCAGAACTAGTCTTCTGTGATCACATATCAGCTACATGTTCAAAGAGGAACATGTAGGAAACCTTTCCTATTGATGAATGTGACTGGCTGTTGACATGTAGCTCTTGAGGCTACATGTGTGCAGTCAATAGCCCCTTGCGCTTGTTGGAAACCAGTGTTTGCTGCAAAACCCAACTCTCTGCCAACCTGGCTTTTGGGATCCAGGTGAAATTGGACAAATTGGTGCACTGTCCTAAACAGGACATCTGTCACCTCCCAGGTGCACTTGTGTGTCACTGACTGGGAGATGCCACACAGGTCCCCAGTGGAGCCTTAGAAGGAGCTACTGGCAAAGAAATTTATGGCGGTGGTGGTGACCTTTTGAGTCACCAGCATGGAATAGCCTCCAAGTCCTTGCAACTGCAGGTTGTCATGTAGAAGCTGGCAGATGTGAGCAACAACATTCTGGGACATCCCAAAGTGCCTCTGGCATTGACTTTCGTTCATCTGTAGATAGGTGCACCCACTGTGATATACCTGTGGTCAGGCCAATGCTCGCTATCGCACTGGCCTCTGATCATCAGCATCCTGACCTTCATGAGTCCCTGCTGCCCCTTGATGCTCAGGTGGTTGTTCGTCCTGGTCCTGTGCTAACCTGTGCCAGTCCCACCTCCTCCTCTTCTGGATGAAAGCCAGTAGAAAAGCAGGGTTGCCTGGAACCTGCATCATCTAAGCCTCAATGGGTCTGTGAATGAATTATATTAGTCAATCTAATGAGCATATTCTTTTCGGGTTTGCCTCCATCTCAGAGCCACAAAGCCATTGCTGAGACCTGTGCCTGGCTTCCATCTAGACATGACATCCCCACCCCACCCCTTCCAGATGAAGGGCATTCTGGAGGAACTGTGATGAGTGTTCCTCCCATTCATACATGACTATGTATGGAGATATTGCTCTTTGACTGGGGATGACAGTGTGACAACCCTCCCTCCGACTATTCAATTTTCCTCCACTACCCTTGAGACTCTATAGAGAGACCATTGCCTTGGTAGCATAGAAAGAATAACCACGTGAGCCCTTGTCAGTCATGACCATTCATCCAGGAGGATGGAGTTTTGAAGTCAGCAGTTTGTTGCTGTCCACCAGCTGTGCTCCTTGGAGACATCCACCTTCCTCCCTCCGGCAGCAGCAGGTGGGAAATCACACAGGATGTATGGCAGCCCCAGACCTTGCTGGGATCTTGATGTTAATAAACTCATGAGTCAGGAACAAGCCCGTTACTGTGTGGGCTTCACCATAGAGAGGAGAACAAAGATGGTTCTCATCCAATTGCCTCATGATTATTAGGGTGCCCCTTTAGTCGGCCAATTGTGTTTAGCTTGAACTCCACCTGCCCGAAAAGATCCTCCTCACACTTTAAGGGATCACAGTATCAGAGTGACGGTTTGCATAGCTGAGAATACCAAAATGGTGCTCAACACATTCAAGACTCGCTTCACCACCCTCCTTTGTCACCCACCAACTCCCTCCCATCGCCCTTTACCCACCCAATATAACCATTCCTCTCCTCTCTATTGCCCTTGAACCTACCCCCAACACCCCCTCATCAGTCTTGCACCTATAACCATCACCCTCCACGTGAGTGCTCTCCCCTCTGAGCCTACACCCATTACCATCCCCGTGCTCACTTTGACCGCTCCCATTATTTGAGCCACCTGTCTCATCTGTTTCCATGACCAGCCCCCATGAAACCTTCAGCTATGCGACTATTACCCTGGGCCTGCCACCCTACTGCATCCCACTTCCCCCTTTCACTGTGACTGTTCCCTCTGCTGCCCGGTACCCTCAGTTCAACCCCCCCAGGACCCCACTGTAGACAGCATGGATCCTGCCCTTTAGAACCATCTCTCTCCCACCATCCCTGCCCAGAAATTCCCTCCCCCACCCAGCCACAGGACCTCAAGATGCAAGAATCCAGGCCCTTCCCGCCCATCCCATGTCCCTGCACCCTTGCATTCCCTCACTGCCTCCCACCCTGCCCCGGACAGTCTGAGTTCCTTTGCCAGACAGCCTCCCTCCCTTCCACTTTTAGCCTGTCTCCAGTGTCCAGCCTCCGCTCCACCCTGAGCCTACCTGCCCTATCCAGCCTTCATGCAGCTTGGTTTACTGGCAACCAGTCTGAATCAAAAGGCTGAGATTTGTGAGTGGTCCCCAAGAAGGCCAAAGCAGCGTCTTCTCACTTCAAAGTCATGGAAGAAGTCAAGCTCACCTGACGCACGCCACTTATGTACATTCTTACATATAAGTATAAGCAGGGAGCTTAATTTGGAGGGGGAACTTAGTTCTGGCCTTTGAATCAGAATGCATGACTTGCTAATGCATGCAAAAAGGCTTCCTGACATTGTTGGGAAGCTCAAACTGCCTTTAAAGTCCTGAAAACTTAATTCACAGGCCAGGATTTTCAGCTCAGTGTGCGGCCAAGCACCCGACATGCACGAGTGTGAAATAGTGCACAATAATGTCGGGCAAGCGTCCTGACATCATTGCGCACTCGCACAATATTTCGATCTGCGGGCGGGCGCGGGAGTTGGTAGCGCAGCTGCCGACAATTAAGGGGGCTGTTAAATCCATTAATTAATTAATTAAATTGAATTTTTCCCTGCCTGTCCAACCTCATGGCTGGCGGCTGGGTGAATATGCCAAGTAGCCTTTGGATTTTTTGCAAAACCTCATCCACGGGCGGGATGAGGTTTCAACCAATGATTGAAAAAAATAAAAACTTTTAAAACTCATTCTTAACATGTCCCTGCTCATGTGACAGAGTCACATGAGGGGACACATTTTCCTTATTTTTCAACTCTTTATTTGTAATGTTAAAAATCTTCAGCTCCCTGAGGCAACTTTGTGCCTTCAAGGAGCTTTCACTGAGCACACCCCCGCGCATGCGCACATTTCAGCGCTCATGCTCCTGCTGCTCCCATCCTGGCAGCGCTGAGGCTCTGAGCTTGCCTTTCACGCTGGCTGGCCATTAATTGGGCCCAATCGCGGGTGGTGGTTGGTTTCATGGCCGCTTCCGGGCCCGCCCGCTGTTCCTGCCTGACGAGGTGAAAATCCTGCCCCTGAAGTTCATCCCACCATCGGGAAACTGATTTTTGGCCCCGCATCAAATTAAGTTCCCCTGCCCGCCAAGCTTCCCACTGCTGGCTGGACTGGAAAATTCTGCCCCTGGTGTTTTTGCACAAGACCTGGAGGCAAGTTCCAGTCTACAGCTGACTGTTATAGTTACTGAATGTACCAACTCTAGACTGCTAAGTAGCTTGTAGGTACCCTGGCAGCAGATAGCTAACCTGACTTTCAGATCACCAGGGCCTGGTACAGATAGATTGCAATGGCCATTTTCCTGGCACTGCAGGTATGTTAAGTAGCCTCCTGGTGGCTGTGGCCTGGCAGGAAACTGTTGTTCATTATCCTATTTTGCCTTCTTTCACCGAACATATGAAATTAATGATTGGATGGCTTCCAAGGGAATATTGACTTTATGATTAATCAGGCATTCACATATTTTAATGGGGCAACAAGGGAGCTGTCCCAGCAGACTTTGAAATTATGAACCTCCACATGCATTCATCATCTGCCAAAGTACAGTATGGGCAGTTCTGCTTGCAGATGTACAAGATAAGCTGGCCCATTATGCCTGCCCCACACTCATGATAGTTGGAGCATTTTGAACTGACACTTCCTTTACTCGCAGTCACATAATCTCCAGGGAGAGGCAAAAACCAGATTAAAAAAACACAGCACCAATGATGGTTAAAAAAAAGGACAATTCCTCTCTGACCACCTTGGACTTTGAAACATGAGCAGGGGATCACACAGACTGCGTGTACTTTAACTGTTAAACCACATGCCTTCTGTATGTTGAAATCTGTGCCCCAGCCTAACTCCCCCTTGGAGGCATGCAGAGAGTCCACACTAAATGTCTTGCATCCCCCCATTGTCCCCTTGTTTTTCCTAACATCTGGCAGATTCCTATGTTGCCAATAATGGAAGTGGAGAAAAAAAAATACATCACTTTCCCAAGACATAACCTCTAGCTCTAAGAGGTCTTTTGTTTTATATAAATATTCTACTTCTTTCGCTACCTACACAACAGTAAGAAACAAAATAATCATTTCTAGGCATTGAACAAAGCTTTAGAGTACCATTTTATGTAACACTATATGTATTTTCCATAATTACACACTGGGTGCAGTGAATAGTGGCACTGAATGCTGCCCTGAGTTTTCCCTGGTTTTTAGACATCTTGTAGGAGATCTAAGCGTTAACATCCCAAAGACTGTAAGAAGGTGGTTTGCTGGTATTTGATCAGTGTTACAAACTGTAACAACAGAGAAAACCTACCAATGAAAAAGTGGGCTTGGTAGCATAATGGGTTATGTTGCTGGATTAGTAACTGAATGAAGACTGGTCTGAAATTCCAGAGATGTGAAGTCAAATCCCACCACAGCGGTGTGTGAATTTATATTCAGTCAACTAAATAAATCTGGAATAGTCGTTGAGTAGTACAGAGCTTGAGTATTGCTTAAAAAAGAGACCTGTCAGAGCTTTTCATCTTGCACTCATCAGGATACCTCACAAGAATACAAATATAAGGGGAAAACAACAATTTATACTGTATGTGAAGAGAATGCTGATTGGTTGGCAAGTGTCATTGCCATGGAGAATGCACCACTAATGGCGACTGACAGATAACTGATAAGCATTGTTTGAAATTTAAACCAGGCAGCTTGACCCTGATTGGTCAAGGCATTGCCCTGAGGAATGAGTCAGTGTATGGTTGTCACTTATTTTGTTTAGCTTAAACAGGCGCAATGTGTGTACATGTTCTTTCTGTCTGCAAAGAATTGGGCCCTGTGTATTAATATATGTAGCTTCCAGTACACACAAATGTGCCGTACTGCGAGCCTAACTGACCATCTTCAATTGGTTGTCAGCGTAACTCTTAGCACACTGAGGTTTAGCAAATGTTGTCCAATCGCAGAATCACATCTAATGTTGGACACTGTGTTTTGAGTTTTGCAAGTACAGACTGGTTGGGTACGATCTGTACCCTGCCCGTTGTAAACAGTGGCTAGGACATGCTGTTTGATACGATCCACCAGTCTTTGGGACAAATGGCCTACACACCTAGCATCGCACTGGCACTGAAATTCATATACCACATTATTCATTTATGTGATAGGCAGAACGTCTTTTTGCTTGACAGCAGCATCCCGTTAGTGGTGAATACCATTCGTGTTGCTACTGCATAGTAGCAGCGTGAAACAGCTAGCTTCAACTGTTGGTCAAATATTTGAGCTACGTTGTCCTTTCAGGGTAATCTGAGGTAGACTGGGCACTTTTCAGGGCTGAAAGCGATGGCCTTAGGCCCATTCATGAGTTTGTGTTAGATACAATGCAAAATGATCTGATCAGGGGAGCCATTATCTCGCAGGATGCCTCTGATGCGCCCTATTTCAGCATCAAGCTTGCACAGTGAGCAAATGGATCGGCCCCTATTTACAAGGTTGCTGATAAGGCCAATTTTATAGTGTCTGGAACTGTAAGAATCCCAATGCGTATACTGACCAGGTAAACCGTGGTGGAATTAAAGTTAATGTCAGTAATGGTTACCATGAAACTATCATCGATTGTCATAAAAACCCATCCGATTCACTAACATCGTTTAGGGAAGGAAACCTGCCGTCCTTATCTGGTCTGGCCTGTGTGTGGTCTGAGACCCACAGACCATAAGACATAGGAGCAGAAGTAGGCCATTTGGCCCATCGAGTCTGCTCTGCCATTCAATGAGATCAAGGCTGATATGATAATCCTCAGTTCCACTTTCCTGCCTTTTCCCCATAACCCTTGATTCCCTTACTGATTAAAAATATGTCTAACTCAGCCCTGAATATACTTAATGACCCAGCCACCACAGCCACAGCAACGTAGCTGGCTCTGAACTGTCTCTTTGAAATGACCTAGCAAGCCACTCACTTGTTGCCTTCACCTTCTCAAGCGCAATTATGGATAGGAAGTAAATGTTGACTTTTCCAGTGACACCCACACCCTGTGAACGAAGCAAAAACTTTTTTGCAATGCTGTGCTCCTGGATGAAATCATAATATATAGTTTATGAGGTGTATTTAATACAGTGGGGTCAATGGAAGCATAGTGGGGAGTAGTTGAGTAGCAAAGGCCTGCTGGTGCAAAGTAAACACTTGTGCCAGGTGGGGTTGGGCAGAGGTCCGATTAAAATTGGACATTGGAATGCATTTAAGTTAGACCATCAAGCTGCAGATTCTTCTATGAAATCAACAGCAGCTCGCTTGTGGGGTGATGTCTATTCAAGTTGCTGCAAGGGAGGGAAGGTAATTATTGTGCGAGCTGAACAACTGCCATCAATGGTTTATGACTATTGTGGAGCCCTAAATGTCCTGGCTGCATTCAAAGCATACCAATCTCAGAAAAAGTTCTAAAACAACTTTTAGACCCTCTATCTGCATATGCAAAGGAGCCAATTGCTAAGTTCAGGTACAGGTTTTGGACACCTACACTGGCCTAAAGTAGGAGTTAGACATAGCAGTGAAGGGATGGTGTGGATGGGAGGAGTAGAATGCCAGCAAGAATGACCTGAGCTAATATAGCGGGCAGTGTACTTCCCATACAGCAAGCATGCATACACGCCGCTCAACACCTTGGCTGCTTGGAAACCCATTTTATGCCTGTAAAAAGGATGCAGTAGCAATGAATTTCCAGGCCTAGCATTCTTGGTGTCAATCTATAATTAGAATCTTTTTGAGACCTTGCTGGTTGAAGAAACCATAAATTTCTATACAAACTTTTCTGATATACATATGCAAACTGGGCAGAATTTTTCATATGGTGGGCGGGCTTGGCAGGAGCAGGCATGGAGCCAATCACCGCTTGCGATTGGCTCCGCACAGCCATTTTATGCGGGTGGGCCAATTAAGGCTCGCTCAGCGTAAGACATGTCCAGTAGCGCTCAGCGCTACTTGTGCGGATAGGGGGAGGAGGGAAAGTCGGGGCCAACGCTCTTTCACGTATACGTGCAAAACAGCGCGTCAATCTCCCTGAGGCAATCAATATTAAAATTATTAAATAAAAGGTTAAAAAAATTATTTAAACATGTGCCCTCATGCGATTGTGTCACATGAGTTGGGACATGTTTTTATATTTATTTAATAAAAGCTTTAGGAAACCTCAACCCGCTCATGGATAAGGTTTCCTAAAAACGCAAAGGCCGCTTGGGCTTTTCGCCTGCCCACCAACCTTAAGGTTGGATGGGCAGCATTCGCAAAAACCTTAATTAGATTCTTAATGGCCTAAACAGGCCGTTTACATATCGGCGGGCGCGCAGCCAACATCATCACGTGCCATTTTATGCATCAGCATGTCAGGCCCACCCCCGCGCGCTGACTGAAAAATTCTGCCCACAATTTTGATAAAGTTTTGTTAACTGGAACAATCCAAAGGAGATATCAATCAATGTTGTGTGTAACATCAGCAACAATGACAACACCTTGAAGTTATGTAGTGCCTTTAATGTAGTAAAATATCCCAAAGCACTAATGTTGTGTGTAACATCAGCAACAATGACAACACCTTGAAGTTATGTAGTGCCTTTAATGTAGTAAAACATCCCAAAGCACTAATGTTGTGTGTAACATCAGCAACAATGACAACACCTTGAAGTTATGTAGTGCCTTTAATGTAGTAAAACATCCCAAAGCACTTCAAAGGCATGTAATCAGATGAAGATTGGCACCAAGGCAAAAAAGGAGACATGAGGACAGGTAACCAAAAACTTACTCAAAGAGGTAGGTTTTATGGAGTGTCTTACAGGTGAAGAGAGATTTAGAGAAGAAGAGAGGATTAGGGGCAGAACTCCAGAGCCTTAGGGCCTAGGCAACTGAAGGTACAACTGTCTATGATAGGCTTTGTGGTGGGTTGAGATTAAGCTTTGGGAGGGACAAGAGATCAGCAACCCGGCAGGATGTGGCGATGAGCAAGGGAAGGGGTAGTAGCAGCTGGCAATGGCCTACATTCTATTAATGTGTGGCCAAGTGGAGCACTCCTGGATCCACTTTCCAGTAAATGAGAGGACCTACCTGCTACTTAGTGCCATGTTGCTCAGTGCAAGTTCAGCACGTGGCATCAGCAACAACATTGTGCTGAGTTGTTTGAAAATCAGAAACATGTCTGCAACAGGGGGGAGACCCTAATTTAAATAAATGAGCCTGTACATAAAATGCTCCCAACGTTTGCTTATTACCCAATATGGGAGCAGCACACTTCCAGCTGGAAATGTGCATACACTCCCCACCCCCTGTATCAGAAGGATTTTTCTTCAGTTCTCTGCCCGAAGGCAGGTCCTTGGTGATTATTTGCTGAACCACAGTAAAGTGCTGTGATCTTCACCAGCAGTGGGGCAAGGGGCCCTGAAACTACCTCAGCCAGAAGGGGGATCAAACCCCATGTTGCTGGCATGAATCTGATCCACATGCTAGCTGTCTAACCAACTGAGCTAACTACCCCCCATTGGAAGGATTAGGAGGCCATTCCGAGTCTGAAAATCATGTGTTGCTTAACCCCAATTTCTAGGATGTGAGTTTTTAGAAGACTCTGAAAAGGGCAGAATATAAAAGATTCCAACGCTGCAGCATCAGACAATTGGCAGCCGGTTGCTTTCATTTTCCAACTTCACGATCATTGCAGCATTATCTTTTACAGAGGAAATGCTATATTGTGGATTAAAATGCTCTAGATAATTTAGATGTTATTTTCAACAATGCAAATGGCAATTAAAAATGCAATACTGTTCTTGTACTTAATAATTACTCAGCATTAAGAACATTTATGACACCAGAAAAAACAGCTTACGGTGACATTATTGATAAGTGGAAGAAAGAGATGACCTTGCCAATCATAAATCCTTCCATCCATTATAATTGCTGGGGATTCTTCAATTTTGAAGCAAATTCGCTGCATTTTGAAAGGGACTGCTGTTGTAAAATACTTATTGATCAGTCGATATTCCAGAGCTTATGCATTGAAATATTGATTCAAATGCATTAAAAATCATGGGTGTTTACACTAACAATGAGAGGCCTTCTACAGGTACTTTTAGTCTTAATAAACAAAAGTATGCATAGTATCTTGGGAATTAAATTGAATTGAACAATCCCCTGCACTAGAATGGATAGGTCAAAGGCCTGTCCATATTAGGCCACAGCCCCTATTTAAATTAGGCCGGTGTGTTACAGACACCTGCTGCACAGCTATCGGCAACCTGCCGGCAGCTGCACTCAAGTAGGTCTTGGGGGGGAGATGATCGGAAATAGGCCGATTAATCTTCCAGACTGCTGTGGAGCTGAAAGGGGCTCTTTAGCTCCTCCCAGTTTCACATTCCGATAAATATTTTAATTTCAAAAACATACTTATTTGGCGGCAGCCTCCAGTAATCTCTTGAAGGACTGCTGGTTAGGCCACAGAAGGACCTGGTTATTCTGGGCATAAGCTCAGTGCACTAGGAGCATTCATGGCATTCCTATTTTAGGATATACTTGACATTGAAACAGGCATTGGACTGTCTATTTGCATCTGCAAATGGTATAATGCATGTTGATGTGTACCCTGGGTGTTTATACTCCAGTGTGCAATGTGTCCATATATGCTGCCTGTCATATTAGAAGCCTGGGTGTCCTTCTTACACCTGTAAAAATCTTTTTACAGATATTGAGGCCAGAACAAGGTCAGATGCTAGATAGCCCAAAACCTGATATAAGCCAGAAGTCATTAGGGAATATGAAGGATGAAGATTTGCTTTCTCAGCAATGTTGGATTAGTTTGGGACAAGCAGAAGCTTCCATTAGATAGGCCAAGTAAGCATTCTTGGGCAAATCCAGGACTTGGAAACATGGGGTCCCAGCCTAACTTCTGGCTTTTCTGTTCACTCTGCTTGGAGTTATAGCTGGAATACATTGCAGCTACAGATTTCCTTGTAAAATTTTCAAAGTGTAGTCAAGATTGTAACTTGTAACTTGGCCAGAATTTTCACACAGTGAGGTCCTACACACAGCAATGAAATAAATAACAAGGTAAACTATCTGAAAGATAAATATGGGCCAATACACTGGGAGAGCTCCACTGCTCTTCTTCAGGTTGTGCCATGGGATCATTTAGATCCATCTGAAAGGACAGAAGGGCATTGATTTAGCAACTCATCTGAAAGATGGCATCTCTGATATTCCCTCAGTACTGCACTGGAGTTCAGCCTAGATGTTGTGCCTTGGGAGTGGGGCTTGACATTTTTCTTTTATTCATTCATGGGATGTGGGTATACTCTGGCTAGGCCAGCATTTATTTCCCATCCCTAATTGCCTTTGTGCAGGTGATGGTGAGCTGCCATCTTGAACCACTGCAGAACATGTGGTGTAGGTGTACCCACAGTGCTGTTAGGTAGAGAGTTCCAGGATTTTGACCCAGTGACAGTAAAGGAATGGCGATATATTTCCAATTCAGGATGGTGAATAGCTTCGAGGGGAACTTCCAGGTGGTGGTATTCCCATCTATCTGCTGCCCTTGCCCTTCTAGATGGTAGAGGTTGTGGGTTTGGAAGGCTTTGTCCAATGAGCCTCAATTAGTTCTTATAGTGCATCTTGTAGGTGGTACACACTGCTGCTAGTGTGTGTCAGTGGTGGAATGAGTAAATGTGTGTGGATGCGGTGCCAGTCAAGCTGGCTGCTTTGTCCTGGTTGGTGTCAAGCTTCTTGAGTGTCATTGGAGCTGCACTCATCCAGGCAAGCGGAGAGTATTCCATCACACTCCTGACTTAAGCCTTGTAGATGGTGAACAGGTTTTGGGGAGTCAGGAGGTGAGTTACTCGCTGCAGTATTGCAGCCTCTGACCTGCTCTTGTAGCCACAGTGTTTATAATGTTAATCCAGTTCAGTTTCTGGTCATCAGTAAATCTAGGGTGTTGATAGTGGGGGATTCAGCAATGGTAATTCCGTTGGATGTATCATGACCATGGATCATAGCCCAGAATTACTTATGAGCATGTTGAACTTTTAAGTAAGACATGTGTTTTCTTTTTAAACAAAGGACCTACATGCAAAAGCTGGCTGAGACTGTAAAGTAACCACTTGCTGAAAAATTCGTATGTAGGTTACATTTGACCAACTAGTCCAGAGAATGGAATGTTGCACCTAAAAAGATTTCAAGGCCTACTTAGACTGAGACACTTCAAAGGAAAAGATGCAAAAATTGAACTGTAATCTCCTGTGGCCGAGGAGATAATGAAGGCTGATTACCATCTCAGCAGAAACCATTTCCTGTGAGTTATATCCCAGACTGCGGACATGATGTGAGTTGAAAAGAAAGCAGATCTGGGTGAAAGACATGTTTTTTTTCCCCTCCAGGCATACATAAGAAAAGGGGTTAAAAGCCAACTGCAACCCTGGCTTCGGTGTGCCAGTTTTGGTGTTCCAGGCCTGGTGTGCGAGGGTATACTGTGAAGGTCACAGCTGAAGAACATCAACTAGGTATCCCTGCACTTGCAGATAAAAAAAAGTCCTCTCTCTGATTGCTGGAAGTAAGTCCCAAGTCAGCAAAGCCACAGTCAAAAAGGAAACAGGAAAACTCCTTTCAGCTAACCCGCAGAACCAAGAATCTCCAAACCAACTGCTCAACTGCCAAAAGTCAGCTCTACTGGAATCATCCAACTTAACGGCCGCAATGTTTCAGCATCTACTCCTCATGGACCAGCCAAAGACTGATTTGTATATCTTTTTAACTTTTAATTCTGGACTCATTTCTAATCTGTGTGTATGTGTGTTGCATTTTTTTTCCATGTGTTTTAGTAACTAATAAACTCACTCTTTCTTTAACTCAAGAAAGCCTGGTTAAATTAGCTTCTTTTAAAGCATAAATACATTTGGACTGTGTAAATGTATCCATGAGGGAAGGCATCCTTTTTAAATTAACATTGTTGCAACCAACTGAGGGGTTGAATAAAGAAGGGGAGCTGGCTCATCCCTCCTCACCTGGGAGCATAACAATTTGGGGTACCTCATCTGAGAACCGGTTATAACAAATGTCAAGGGGCGATGTTTAGACTCTCTCTTGTTGGAGATAGTCGTTGCCTGGCATTTGTCTGGCGCAAATGTTATTTGCCACACATCAGCCCAAGCCCAGATATTGTCCAGGTTTGCTGTATTTGGATATGGACTACTTTAGTATCTGAAGTATCGTGAATGGTGCTGAACATTGTGCAATCATCAGAGAACATCTCTACTTCTGACCTTATGATGGAAGGAAGGTCATTGATGAAGCAGCTGAAGATGGTTGGGCATAGGATATTACCCTGAGGAACCCCTGCAGCGATGTACTGGAGCTGAGATGATTGATGTCCAACAACCACAACCAACTTCCTTTGTGCTAGGTATGACTCCAACCAGCGGAGAGTTTTCCCCTGATTCCCATTGACTCCATTTTTGCTAAGGCTCCTTGATGCTGCACTTGCACCAAATGCGGCCTTGAAGTCAAGGCAGTCACTCTCACCTCACCTCGGGAGTTCAGCTCTACCTCTGAGGCGAGAATACCACTATCGGACCAAAGTTGGCACTTTGAAAGCAATGGGTTTTCTGCATCACAAGGCAGTTCACTAGAAATAAAAATCGCAGTTGAACCACCACGGTAAGTAATGCACGAATCAAAATGCAGATCAAGCTACACCGTATGATTAAAAAATCCATTGTGCAAGTAAAAGTCAAAAAGTTCAACACATTTTTAAAAAAAAACAATTCATAAATGTCAGGTCACCAAAATAATTTAGTGTCTTTTATATGGATGTGAACAGCTCTCAAGGAGAGGAGACCTCTTCAAAATTGTAAAATGAGACCAATTACCATACATTACCATGGGAACTGAGAGTAAAATGAGGCTTTAAACGTGTCTGCCACAAAACCTCAAACATAGTTAAAAGTTTTCTTGACCTGAAATTTGGCACTCTGCAAATCTCTCCACCCAATATGCAACCATTCTTCTGTCCAGCGGCACACTGCACCAGGTTCAGAGGTCTGACAAATGGGCCGTATGTGCCTGTAATGGAGCAAACTGAAGATATGTTCAAGAGAGAACAGATTGACCTGAACAAAGCACAAAAAAATCATAAAACTACACAGATGCATCGAAATGAAACACCATGGAATCAGCAGCAAAACAGATATATTGCATGCAAAACTTAATACACTACATTCTGAGCACCTTGGTGGGAGAAGCAACTATGTAAAATATGAATTAGCAACAATTAATTGTTAAATGTTAAACAAAATGCATCATTTGCTATGAGTTTAATGGAAAATCCATGCACCTGATGTTGTTGCCCACTATTTACAATATAGAATCTATTTTCATTAGTGTGACTCATTAGGCTCAATTAAAATTTCACTTACTTTCACACTCCTAATTAAACACACCACTAAAATGCAGAAACATTTACATTTACAGTCAGGCATCATCTATGAGTCTAATTAGTTCATTAATTTATAGAATTTAAAAGAGGTTTGTTTGCAAAGTTTTACAATGTATTAAATACTGATCACATGCTTTAAGGCAAACAAATGATGCCAAAAATACTTTGTTAAAATAACCTCATAAAGTGTATACAAAATGATTAAGAAGCCTGGGAATGTAGGATTGCATGTGCTCTGCATCTGTCACAGTGCTGGACCTCTTGACTATTTTTTTCACAGAAACACTAGTTAGAATTTTACGCTGCACCTCCCCCACACCACCAGTGGATTCTGAGGCGGGGGTTTGTATGAAATTGCATGGATGGGATTCCCTCCGGGATCCTGCCCACCCCAAGCTGGGCGCGATTTTACACTGGGGCAGGCAGGGCCTTGGATGGGAAGCCCATCCTTGCCCCGCTTAATGGTCACTCAATGGCCTTTTCCCACCCAGCCTCAATTTTTAAGCTGGCGGGCAGATGATAGATCGAGGGATATCCGAAACTGAACAATGCTTGACCTTTGGCAGGAAGGGGAGGAGGGGGGACGCCTCCGTCAGAAGCCCCCTTCTGACTGGGGCAACTCTCCTCTTAGAGCTCAGTGATCTCCGGATCTCCCTCCCCTCCCCTACCTATCCCCTGAAACATCAAACACCCCACCTGGTGACCCCCCCCAGGCCTTCCCTACTCATCTTTTTTGACCCCTGCCACTTACCTCTCCTCTGGTTCCTGGCACTTAGTTCTGGTCAGCTAGCTGCAGTGCCTTTTCCAACCACTGCAGCGCTGTTCCTGCAATGACTGGAGAGCTGACGGCCAATCTGATTGGCTTCTTCCCGGTGACGGGCAGAGGTCCTGCCTTCTGCCAATCAATGCTTGTTGGAGCGTGAAATGGCATCGGGGCTGCTGGAGTTGGCAGAGATGTGTTACTCGCCGGCTCTTCAGATGGCGAGTGCCGACCTGAGCCCCCACCATCCTGAAAATTCTGGCCATGGTTTCTGCTGAGTATTAAATGCAATATATGTCCTCAAAAGCTGTTAAAACAGGGCCAATGGACAAAATATGGCTAATATCCCAATTGGAAGTCACCGTCCTTCAAAGTAAACGGTAAAAGATTTGTCAGCTTGGCTGCGTGTTTGGAAAGATACCTGTCACTGTAAGTTGAAAAGCTCTTTGCTCTCCTCTGGTAAGTAGGTTGGAAAATAGAAGAGGGGCAGGCTTTTTGACACATTGAGATAGGGTTTTTAAAAAGTAAGGAAATGGATAGCTAGAAGTCTCTCAGCCAGCAAATTGTTGTAAGGAGGCAGGAGCCTGTTGGGAGAGATGCTCTGCCTTGGGTGAGGTCAAAATGCAGAGTTAGTGGGGGCTAATTGCACCATGTAATACCATTTTTAGGAGCAATGCACCATGTAAGGAGTAGAAATGATGTATGAAATGCATGGCCACACTTCTGACAGGAAGTGAGCAGGACACCAATTGGCAAAGGGTTTGCGTGTGCCCGCACCTAACAGCCACTGGCAGGATTCAGCACAGGCAGATCATGAAGCAAATCAGTGAAACTTTGATTTGATGCCAGCATTGCCATTTTTGAACTCCACATTCCAACCAATGTCCTGTTGTAATCTTGCAGAGCTGAACACAACTTTAATCAGAAAGGGATGATAAGCTACTTACAGGCTAATTGATGGATTATTTCTTCTGGCTTCTGGTGCAATTGCACATATGTTTGGAGTTTTCCTATGTTTGGCTAAAGTTTGAGTATTCTAAAGGGAGTAGTCTGGCTGGTGCTGCAGTACTTTGTGTGTTGTGTTGCTGAAGTACTTTCTATCATTTAAAAGCTTGTGCTGCAGCAAGTTGCTTCCAGGCATGGATAGAGCTTCTTTTGGGAATTGAACAAGATTGGGAGAATGAAGAAAGGCTACACAGAACAGGACAAACTGCAAGAAGAGAGAGGATGAGGATGGAGAAAAGGGCTCTCAACAAGAAGCCATATGTGCTGAGGGTCTTTCTGGAGTAATTCTCTTCAGTGAGGATCAATGCTTGAGGTGTCTTCTCTTCACCAAAGAGTTTGTGAACGAAATCTGCTAACTGTTGCAGCCACAACTGTAACTTCAATGCAGGGTAAAGATTTCATTACCTGTGGCTGTCAATGTGTCTGTGGTTCTTAACTTTTATGTGCCTAGCTGCTTCCAATATTCCATAGTTTGCAGTACATTGCTGCTTAAGGGAGGTCAGGAACACAGAGGGCAGGATTTTCCACTCAATGTGTGGGCATGTGCCCAACATGCTTAGAGTGTGAAATAGCGCGTGATGTCGTTGGGCGAGCATCCCAACATCATCTTGCGCTAGCGCAATATTTTGATTGGCGGGCATGTGCGAGAGTTGGCAGTGCGCCCGATGACAATTAAGAGGCCTATTAAGGCCCTTAATCAATTAATGAAAAGCTATTTTTCATTCCCCTGCCAACCTTATGGTTGGTTGGTGGGCAAATCATCAGGCGGCCTTTGGATTTTTTAGGAAGCCTCATCCATGGGTGGGATAAGGTTTCCACAATTAAATAAAAAATAAATAAAAATGTTTCGACGTAATTTTTATTCTGGTTATGTTCCAGTGAATGAGTCCTATGAGGGGACTTTCTTCACATTTCTGAAAGCTTTCTTTTTGATTGTATAATTCTTCAGCTCTCTGAGGCAGCTCTGTGCCCTCAGGGAGATCTCAGTGCATGCTCCCCCACGCATGCACAGACTTTTGCACTCACCCTCCTCCCTAGCTGTTAATTGGCCAGCCAGCGTCAAATCACGGTCGGGGGCCGATTGCAGGCAGCGGACTCTTTTGCGGCCGCTCCTGGGCTCGCCAGACACACCCACCTGACGACCCGAAAATCCTGCCCAGAGAAACAGTTAAATACATTCCCTTTTGCCAAAGGCAAGGGACTGAAATTTTAGCCCCCACTGGGGCCTTGAAAAGAGGAGGGTGCATGCTAAAAATCATGTCACTGGCCTGAGTGCCTGTTCCCCAGCTTCATCCCACCCTGAGACCATTTTTCTGGAGGTGGGATAGGGGGCACCAAGGCTACCCATCCGCAGCAGCAGGTAGCAATTTAAACCAATTAAAATATATTAAGCCCTATTAATGAAGGCCGAGTGGGCCAGTTTAGCTGCCCTGAGATGGCCTCCCAGCAACAGACCAGGGGCCAGCGTTCTAGGCAGGTTTAGAGACCCTCCTTCACTGCTTGGATGCAGCAGCAGTTGCAGGTTGCCCTGGGGAGGAATTTCCCTCCCCTACTCCGGCCCCCCCACCAAGAGAACTCTGACCCGAGATACCCGTGTTGAATGGTGAATCTGCAAACATAGGATGGTTAATGGATATTTGAAGGGACAACCTTGCTGGAAATACACAGAAAGCCCAAGAAATCCAGAATTAGTCTTTGAAACAGTGTTCAGATCAAACGGTTAATCTGCCAAGTTTGTTAGGTATCTGGCTTGAGTGTATTGGGGTTGTAAGTCTAATGGGTGTAGATAGGAAATGTGATTTAAAGAGTTTGGTTTAGATTATAAGTAACTGAGTCCACTGTACTGTTAATACCTTTACTGTAACTATTTAAGAGATAGTATATTTATTAGTATTCATGTTCTTTGATTTTTGTATAGTAAAATCATTTTAATTTAAATCGTGAACCTAGTGCTCTCATTCTTTTAATGAATACCTGGGTTTTTGGACTCTAATAAAAATTTTAAATGTCACTGGTCTGTACTGACTCTACCAAGATCGTTGCACAGTCCTCTCTCACCACTTAGTTTTTACTCACCACGGCAAGTCAAGGCTAGCTATCCATGACATGTCTCATGACTGGTCCAGAGCCCACAGATGCATGCACAGCAGACCTCCAATGGGAGCCATGATGCAATAAGAATATTGTAAAGCACACCACCAGCATCCTCAAGTAACACTTCCACTGTCTGGGCTGCTCTGGTGGAGTCTTACAGTGCTCAGCTTAGCAGTTATCAAGATTTGTAGTTGTATACTGTATGCTGCGCAACCTGGTAATTAGAGAATCATAGGAACATCAGATCAGGAAGAAGTCATTTTACATCTTGACCCAGTTCCACTATTGAATGAGACCTGTGACCTAACTTCATTTACCTGCCTTGACCCCATTTCCCTTAATACCTCTGGTTAACAAAAATCTGTCAATCTCAGATTTAAATTTAACTCCTGTAAGGTCTGGCTCCAATTTTTAGACTAGGCTATCTAACCTTAGACACTTCATCACGAGGGAAGGCCCCTTGCCACCATAAGGCCATAAGACATAAGAGCAAAAGTAGGCCATTCGGCCCATCGAGATCGTTCCACCATTCAATGAGATCATGGCTGATCTGATAATCCTCAACTCCACTTTCCTGCCTTTTCCACATAACTCTTGATTCCCTTACTGATTAAAAATCTGTCTATCTCAGCCTTGAATATACTTAACAACCCAACATCTACAGTCCCCTGTGGTAAAGAATTCCACAGATTCACTACCCTCTGAGAGAAGAAATTCCTCCTCATCTCTGAGTTAAATGGGTGACCCTTACTCTGAGATTATGCCCTCTGACCAGGGCAGGGGCCTGTCAGCCATCGGATGCAATGGCGACCCAGCGGCAGGTTTAAAAAAGCCCAGGCAGCCCCTGGAAAGCTGCCACAGAGGACATTCCCTGAGCCAAAATGATGAACCCGAGTACAGCTGGGCATGGCAGGTGGGAGGGCAGGTAGTGTGGGCACTTGAACTCTCGGTTCTCTGGTGAGTACCTCGCCATCCTCCTGGAGGATTATCCCCAGGGATGGGAGGAAGGGACCACCGCACCTCACCAAGAGGGCATGGGAGGAGATGGCAGCGTTGGTCAGCAGCCATGATGTGGTGCGGCGTTCCTGGGTGCAGTGCCAGAAACGCTTCAATGACCTACTGTGCACAGGAAGGGTGAGTACCATGTTGGCATGGGTCAATGTGCAGATGTGTTAAGATCTGGCTGCCCCCCCACCGTGGAGCACAGGGGTGCTAGAGTCTAAGTGCCAACTGTCAATCATGCCAGCGCTGGCCAAGGGGGTGAGCCCTGGCTGCTTGGACTGAGTGCCTTGCGGCTCGAGGGCCATGACTCGGAAGTGCCCTGCCAAGTGCTCCTCAGCTGGGGTTGGCCAGGCTGCAATGGTGCTGCATGTACAGAGTGGACAAATCAATGCTCCTCTGTTGTTTCAGGAGAAGACTACCCACAATAATATAGAAAGGTTGCGGACCGGCGGAGGACCCGCTAGCCTCCTAATCCTTTTGAGGCATCAGCAAGATGCCCTGGAGCTTGAGAGCCAGCACACCCCATGTGCAACCAGGCGTGGAGAGGCGGGGGTGCCGGGCGAAGGTAAGAGTACAGAGCACAGAGGTGCGAATTTTGGATTGTGCAACCATTCTAGTGCTGTCCTTTCATTGATGGGACCCTTGAAGCTGGAGTCCCCATTGATCATGGAAATACGAGAGCTCCATGATGCAGATCTCCGTTATCTCACCAGGGTGCCTGACATACACAGTGACAGTGTGATGACTTTAACAAATGCCATGTCCTTCTTCTCCCTTTTAGGTTCGCTCTCCAGACCCCGAAGGGCCACCCCTGACACCAGAGGGCCACCGGGTGACATTTGCGTCTGTGTCACACCCGCTCTCTGAAGCAGGCACCAGCGCAGATACCAGCGCATTAGTTTGGTGGCTAGTATATCGGTGCATATTTGTGAGGGCATTTCGCAATCGCTTGAGATGCAGGTGGAGGCAGAGATGCCCAGGACAATGACGGTCGGAAGACTGCTGGGGACCAGGAGATGCTCAGTCGAAGATGATGAATTTCTGGAGTCGTCCATTAGGCGGCAGATGCTGGATGTGTGGGAGGATCTAGCGGAGACCCATGAGGGTATGTGTGCCATTGTCTCCGTGGTGGAGGAGTCCATGTGGAGTGTGTACACTGTGTTTTCATCATGGCCGGGCACACTGCCTCCTCCACTGAGAGAGTGGGGACTCTCATGGAGAGGCAGCTACAGGGACAGAATCAGGGGTTCCTGGGGTTGTGCTTGGACCTGCAAGCCCTCACACAGGCAATGACCTCAGGTAGTCAGTGTCCTTATGGGAGATGGATGAGGCACCCAGTATCCCAGCTAGGTTCCCGTCCATCAATGGTGTGCAGGGAGGTCCAAAGCAACCTAATGCTGGTGCACGAGTTGCCTGCCGTCACTGTGGGCTCCTCTAGGGTGCTCTGGATGACAGCAGCAGCTCCTCTGCCCCTCTGCCAGTGATGGTGGCATCTGATGAGGTTGTGACGACTGAGGAGGTGCCACCAGTGGTACTGGCCGCTCCCTCCCAGGCGGGGCCAGCACAGGCTCCGCTGGCCAGAGGATGACCGCCAAAGTCATCCAGGCCAAGAGGACAGCAGAGTGAGCAGGCTGTCTCCAATACCGCTACCAGTGAGGGGGGAGCACCTAAACGTAGCACCTGTAAGCGTAAGTTAAAGGCACCATGAGCACAAGAGGGACAGGTCAATGGGTGATTTTATTTTCATTTTTATTAACGTTATGTATGCTGGTCTGATGTTGAATACCAGAAACATTTCTGTTCAGATTATTGAATTGTCAAAATGACATAAATTGTGTTTTGTCTTTATGGCCTGAGTATGCTTCGCCTTTTTATTTCATTGGTGCAGGGAACACCAGTATGTAATGCTGGGCTTAGGTGGCTCTGAGCTTTATTGCACAGGCACTGAGTGTTCATTTTGTTCAAATGAAAGGGTCCTTTCTGACATCCGGGATGGAGGAGGCAGCCCTAGCATGTGTTTGATGCTGATCTTTGGTAACCTAGCTGAAGGAGCGTTGGATCAATGCGTCCCTGGTGTCCCTGCCTCCCTGCAAGTTACCGAGGTCTGTCTCCACGCTCTCAGTGTTTCTCTCACCGTGCTCCTCTTCTGACTCACCGCTGGATTCATCCTCTGTGGCCTGTGCAGCTGTGTCAAGATCCTCTTCCTCCTGTGGCTTCCTCCTTTGCCAGTGCCAGATTGTGGAGAGTGCAGCATGCGACCACTATCAGTGACACCCGCTCTGGGGGGTATTATAGTGCTCCCTCTGAACGGTGCAGGCATCAGAAGCGCATCTTGAGAAGGCCTTTGGTCTTCTCTACCACCGCCCTTGTGGAGGCGTGGCTCCTATTATAACGCTTCTCTGCCTCTGCTCTTGGGTGGCAGAGAGGCGTCATGAGACACCTTTTTAATGGATAGCCCTTGTCATCTAGCAACCATCCATCCAGTTGGGCCAGAGCACTGAACAGCCTCGGCACCTGGGAGTGTCTCAGGATGTACTTGTTATCGGAGCTGCCTGGATACCTTTCGCAGACTTGCAGAATCTGCATCCTGTGGTCACACACTATCTGCACGTTCATGGAGTGGAATCCGTTCCTGTTGATGAAGGCACCCGGCTAACTGGCTGGCACCTTGATGGCCACATGTGTGCAGTCAATGGCACCCTGGACTCGGGGGAAGCCAGCAATCACTGCAAAGCCTCTGGCTCACTCAGCCTGGCTGGCCTCGTCCGTATGGTAAAGAATAAAGGTCAGTATCTGCCTGAACAGAGCCTCTGTCATCAGCTTGACACAACTGTGGACAGCTGATTGGGACATTCCACATAGATCCCCCACTGACCCTTGGAAAGAGCCAGAGGCATAGAGGTCGAGGGCCACTGTGACCTTCAGAGCCACTGGCATAGGGTGTCCATCCACACAGTCGGAGCTAATCTCGGGCTAAACCATCTGGCAAATGAAGGTCACGCTCTCCCTTGAGAGGTGGAGCCTCCTTCGGCTCTGCACCTCGGACGTATTGAGGTAGCTGCATCGCCGCCTGTAAACCCTGACAGCAGGATAGTGGTGTCTTCTGCGGCCCCTTCCGCCTTGCACTTCCTGCTGGCCCTGCACGCCTTGTGCCTGCACCTCTCCTCTCCTCCCTCAGGTCCCTCCCCTGGAAGCTGCATATGGACACCTGGCCTCCTCTCCCTTCTGCCCCTCTATTCCTCCTCAGAGGAGGAGGCCCCTCCAGCAGAGACCATAATCCCCATTACCAGAGTAAGGGAAGGCTGTCAGATACCTGGAAGGGTCCACACAGTCTGAATCCTCCGGGGCTTGGCAGACACCAATAAGTCCTGAAATGGAGCCTGGAAATGCTAAGAATGAAGTCCGCAATGAAGCTGACAGGTACCAATAAGCAACCAGCTGCAATCTATCTCCAAAACTCCTCACTACTCACACTGGCAATGATGCTGACCCTTTTTATCCCGCCCTTGGATGAGGTTTGTGAAAATGTAGTTTGGCCGCCTGCCTGTTTTGCCCGTTTGATGAGCAGAAAACCGCATTGGCAAGGAAAAATCAGTCAGTTGGACTGTTAAGGGCCTTAAATGACTGCTTAATTAGTGGCAGGCCCCGCTCAGGCACCCACGCGCACCTGCTGAGCGAAATATCACACGAGTGCACGATAATGTTGGGACGCTTACTTGATGTCCTCGCTCACTATTTTACTCCTGTTCGGGTCAGGCACATGCCCACCCGTGGGACAAAAAACTCTGCCCCAGTTGTTGGTGATGATCCTGCCATCCCTATTTAATCTGCTCTAGACCCATCTTTTGTTTCTTTATTTGTCCCATTACACCATCAGCCCTTTTGTCATTTAATCTCTCCTGCCATCAAGCCTATCATAAATCTTCCCTTTTATCCTCTCCCCAACTCCACAACCCCCCACCATTCTTTCACTCTCTCTGCACTTGCTTAAAATCTGCTGCGTCACTAACTTTTATCAGTCTTGACAAGAAATCATTGACCTGAAACATTGGGCAGAATTTTATCTTAACAGACCCACATGCAGCAGATAGGTTGGTAGCAGGTCAAGAATCTAATTGTTCTTTCAGTGGGTTTTAACTTGGCTCTGTAACTCAGCTAATGCATGAGCAACCCACTTCTAGGTTTCCTGACCAATGAGAGAGGGTGGACGGGATAACATGCGATATCTGTCAAAGGAAGGTTTTCTTGTTAAAGGGATGCCAGCAGAGGCCAGAATGGCTTAACTAAACAGCTTCACAATCACAGGAATGTAGAGGAGACCTGGGAAGGCTGCCTTCCCACTCACCGGTGCAGGATCTAACAGAACAAAGACTCCAGCTTCTCAAACCAAGCAGGCGTGGATGGAAATGTCCAAGGAAGTCAGCATCAGGTGTATGGTGCCTCAAACCTGCAGTTAGTGCACTAAGAGGTTCAAGGGTTTCAGGAGGGCAGGAAAGGTGAATGGCAGAACACTTCCAGGTGCCAAGCCCCACACTGACTTGCCCAGCTTTCTCCTGCACAGCAGTCCTCAGGTCAACTCATTCTTCACTTCACTCATTTCTCTCTCTCTCTAGGCATCTCCTCAACTGAACAGCCAACACTCACACTTACGTCTAATCGTCACCATCCAAACAATCCATTTCTCACAATTACAATTCTCTACTTTCTCTTCTTGAAGAGAAGAGATCACAGAGCTTCTAGGAGAGGCAGTGAACTGGAGGAGAGTGGGGTTGGAGAGATGGTGGAGTCCCCACCAGTGACAGGCACCTTGATGGCCACTGACAATCTATGCCCAGTTGGTTGACCGGGTTGGAGGTCTTGTTCCAGGAGGCCGCAGATGTCAACAGTGACCTGACATAAAAGCTTGAGTCTCTTGAGGCCCTGGTATTCACACATATTGAGGGAGCTTGTTATGTTCTACTATGGTGTTGCTTTGCTCGTGAACCAGTTGCACGCTTATCTGTCAGCGGGTGAGTTGATTACAACATACTGCAGATGCAGAGACCAGTATGAAATGAAGCACATGCTATTTACACAAACAACAGAGCACTAAAATGATGTCTGCTTCTTCAACAAGGCCCTACTCCAGATTAACTTTAACATTGCAGTCCATGCTACACAGCTATTGGGTCTTACAGTCATGTGGTCAATCTGCTCACATTCTCTTAAAGGTGTATTACACCTCATATTACCACATTCCTCCCCCTTTACCTGAAAGTACATTTCACAATATATTAACTATTTACATAAATAAACTATTTTCAAATTCAGTCTCTCAGGAGGCTATTTCAAACATGTCGACTGCCTATCTCTACAACTTTGGATGGTTTATCTGAGGCCTCCCTCTCAGGAGTTATCCATCCACTAGGCTCCCCAGTAGGAACCTGTAAGTTTGCCTCTTCGACTCTCTCAGGCTCAAAGGGTCCTACAGGTATGTCCAAAGTGATAAGATTTTCTTCTATCTGTGGTGTAGACTCCAAAGGGAATGTTTGACACACCTTTTCTCGTGGATCTGTTTCCCTTTTCCTGAGGTGATCTACATGACTTCTGGTTATCCAACCTTCGAGCGATTATATGATAGGACAGGGGTCCTGGCACTGCACTGACTTCACCTGATAGCCATTTGGGCTCATCTCCAAAGTTCTTTGCAAAAACTGCTTCACCTACAGTGAAGTTTCTTTTATGACTGTGATAATCGTGTTCATTTTTCTGGGCCTCCTGACTTCTCGCTACCTTTCCACCTAAATTTGGCCTTATGAGGCTTAACCGTGTCCTGAGATGCCTCTTCATTAATAACTCTGTACCGGTGGTCGTATGTGGCGTAGTCCGATAGTTGAGCAGGAAACATGGTAATTTTGCTGCTATAGAGCCCCCATCTAGTTTTTTCATTCCGGCCTTGAAGGTCTGGACTGCCCTCTTGGCCAACCCATTGCGTGCAGGGTGGTATGGCGAGGTCTTGGCATGTGTTATGTCATTGAGATTTGTAGATCTTTGGAATTCCCCGCGAGTGAATGCCATTCCATTATCAGACGCTATTATCTCTGGTAAACCGTGTATCGCAAAACTCTGACTCAATCTGTCTATGGTGGCGGCAGATGTAGGTGATCTCACCTCGTATACATTATTCCATTTGGAATGAGCAACTATAAGTGAGAGGAACATTCTGCGTAAAAAGGCCCCATGTAGTCAACGTGGAGGCGGACTCATGGCCTTCCTAGTCATTTCCAAGGATGTAGTGGAGCAGAAGAAGGCAATTTCTCCACCTGTTGGCACTGAATGCAGCTCTTGACCATGTTTCCATTCCTGGCCATGATAAGTAACTGTGCACCAACATTTTCATTCTAGAAATGCTGGGTAAGCACTATGCAATTCTATCAATAATGGCTGTGTTCCTCTGGGAGGCGCAATGACTCTCACGCAGCACACTAAGATGCCATCCTGGCAGCTGAGCTCATATCTCCTGTTAAAATAGGGCTTCATTTCATCCAACTTTGACTCGTTAGACCATCCATGCAAGATTTGTTCCCCGACGTGAGACAAAATTGGATCACGGTCTGTCCATTCTCTGATCTGTTTGGCATTCATTGGTGATGAACACAGAAAGTTTAATAACAAAACAAGTTCTTGGCGACCATGGGTTTATTGGTGGAATTTCTTAATGCCAAATAGAATGGATAAGCCTGCTTTCTCTATATGTGAGTATCTTTGTTCTGCCACACTGAGTGTTCTTGACAGGTAGCCAATAGGCCGTTCGGAGCCATCCACCATCCGATGGGAGAGTACTGCCCCTACTCTGTAAGGAGATGCATCGCAGGTTAAAATCAATTCTTTCTTTGTGTCAAAATGTACCTACAGGGCCAATGAATGTAGCAACTGCTTTACTGCTGTAAAAGCCTGATGTTGTGGAGTTTGCCAAGTCCACCTGTGGTTTTTCTTGAGTAACCCGTATAATGTAGCCAGTACTGTTGGCAAATTTGAGACAAAACGACCGGAGTAGTTAACCATTCCCAAGAAGGACTTGAGTTCTGTGGCATTTTTCAGGACTGGCGCCTCATGAATACCTCTCACCTTGTCTTCTACTGGGTAAAGGCCCTGCGAGCCGACCCTATGACCCAGGTAAATCACTTATTTTGCTTGGAAGATGCATTTTTCCCTTTTCAAGTGTACTCCGGCTTGTGAGAAACACTTCAATACCTCTTCCAAGTTAGCCAGGTGTTCTTCATCAGTCAGTCCTGTTACTAGGACATCATCACGATAAACCATCACCTGGGGTAGACCTTGGAGTAAATTTTCCATAGTCCATTGGAAATTGACACAAGTCGATGAGACTCCGAAGGGTAATCTGGTATATTGATTTAACCTAACCCCGAATGTGTGTTGATAGTCACAAAATCCTGAGAGGCCTTTTCTAGGTCGACTTGCTGGTAAGTGTGGATCATGTCGAGTTTCGTATATGCAGTTCCCTCTGCCAGGTTGAAGTAAAATTCATCAATTTTTGGTATAGGGTGCCTATCAAGTCTGGCCACTTTGTTAACGGTCAATTTGTAGTTCCTGCATATTCGCACACTCTGGTCAGGCTTTAGTACTGGAGCTATGGGCGCTGCCCATTCAGAAAATTGTACAGGTTGTAAGACTCCCAACCTTCCCAGCCTGTCCAATTCAATATCCACTTTTTGTCGTAATGTATAGGAGACTGGCCTCACCTTCAAATATCTGGGGCTTGCCCCAGGGTCCACGTGGATTTTAGCTTGCAGTGCCTGAATCTTCCTGAGCTCTTCCCTGAACACAGACATATTTCTGTAATAATTCTTGCAGATTTCTCATTCTGAGTTGAAAAATCTCAGTCCACTCCAACTTTATTTCCTTAAGCCAGTTCCGACCAAGTAGATAAAAGCAAAATACTGCGGATGCTGGAAATCTGAGACGAAAACAAAAATAGCTGGAAAAACTCAGCAGGTCTGACAGCATCTGTGGAGAGGAATACAGTTAACGTTTCGAGTCTGTATAACTCTTCATCCGACCAAGTAGAGCTGGACCTTCCCCTGCTACCACTATCATGGGTTGGTTAGCAGACAGGCTTCTATATTGTTCTGGACCCTTGCATATACCTTTTACTTGTATGTCTTCACCAGTATATGTCTTTAGTCTGGCATCTGAATTCTCCAGCTTTAGTGAGTGGCCTCCTTCATTCAGATATTTAAACGTATGTTCCCCTATGACTGTCGTGGATGTGCCTGTATCCACCTCTATTCAAATTGGTTTTCTGTTGACTTCTACTGTCATGTCGATTGGCTCTGTTTTACCCATTTTTAAGTTGTGTAGTGAGTAAATATCTGACTTGGTTTCTGCTGGTTCCTCCATTGTATGAATTTCACAACTTCTGCCTTTTTGTTTGAAGTTTTGCCTCAATCTTTCTTTACAATATCGTATAATGTGCCCATTGCAATGACAGTAGAAACACTCGGTTCTTTTAAATTGCCGTTCGTTTACAGACTGTCTGGTTCTAATTCTGCTATTATTAATGTGGTTTATATTTGTTAAACCATTGCTTTTTGCTGCTTTGTTAATGATGGCTGTTTCCTGCCTTTCCATGGAGCACTGCACTTCCACGCCATTTCTAGCAGGTGCCTCCCTCCTGATGTGAAGAACGGCGCCATTTTGTGCTCCCTTGATTTCTTCTGAATCTCTGACTGCTCTTTCCATTGTGAGTGCCAACTCCAGCATCTTCCTGAAGTCTAAATTTGTTTCTGACAACAACCTTTTTTGAATGGTGTCTTTGTTGATCCCACACACTAATCGGTCTCTTAACATGTCAATAATCGATGTCCAGAACTCTCAGTGCTCTGTCAGTTGTTTTAAGGCTGCTACATAGGAAGTGACTGTCTCTCCAGGGGCGGGACACCTCAAATTGAATTTAGAACACTGCGTTGTTACCGAGGGTTTCGCCTGAATGTGGCTTTTCACAAAGTTCACTGACTCATCAAAGCTCTTGGAACCTGGGGCGTTGGGTGCCATTAGGCTACGAATTAGACCATACGTTTTACTGCCACGTGTCGATAAGAAGATCGCCCGCCTCTTCTCCTTCCCCAATATGTCATTGCCCAAAAAGAGAAACACAAGGCGTTTAATATAATGTGACCAGTCATTGGTGGTCTAATCAAACGTTTCGATGAGGCCAAATTGTGGCATACTGGAGGGAGATAACTTTGATGACTATGGTGAGGGCTGTACTTACAATCGGCCTGCAGGCATGGCTGATTCACTTCAGTTGAGTTTTCACGGCTTTCCTTGGTGTGATTGACTGGTCGTGTTTTGCCTCGTCGCCAGTTGTTATGTTCTACTATGGGTCGCTTTGCTCGTGAACTGGTTGTACACTTATCTGTCAGCAGGCGAGTTGATTACAATATACCGCAGGTACACAGACCAATTTGAAATGAAGCACATGCTATTTATTTACACAAACAACAGAGCACTAACATGATGTGTGCTTCTCTAACCAGACCCTAATCTAGATTCACATTAACCTGGTAGCCCGCACTACACAGCTATTGGGTCTTACAGTCACGTGGTCAATCTGCTCACATTCTCTTAAAGGTGTATTATGCCTCAGATTACTATAGAACTGATCCTCTGTCCCCTTATTTCCATATTGAGCTGCAAACCCTTCAAGAAAATTCTCCAGTAAAACTGTTTCAAAATCTTTCAATAAAGGAGGAAACATAACTAAACATTTTCAAACACAGCATGATAATTAAAATCCTACAGTTAAGCTTTTGAGTATTTTGTACACCTCTTACTCTGGATTTTGTTTCAACCCCCATATTTTGGTTCATTCATACATTGAATCCCAACTCTCTTTGTCTTAAAGAATGCCTCTTCTTGCCTTAACACCTTGGTATCTAGGTAATTGTTTCATAACATATTCAGGATAATGAACAGAACAACTCATCCACTCATTAACTTTATGGGAGCTCTTCTAGCTTCAGTAACTGATAGAGTCTAACTTCAGACCTTGTTTTTAAAGTTTCAATTATTGAGCAAATTAATTTTATAAAAATATGAACAAACAAGTAATTAAATAGAGTAACATATACATTTTTTTGTATGGAAATCTTTTAGTAAAGCATAGCAAAGGAAAGAAATAATACCAAACTCTGCTTCCTATAGGACTCCCACTGTCCACTCATTTCCCACCTGTTATGTGCAGATGGTGTTTAGGGAGGGAAAGGCTTGTTTTCCCAATGGACTTCCTATCTGGATCAATCACTTGCTGGCACTTTATATGTCTGTCATGGGGAAGGTGGATATGGGCCCTGGGATGACCATGGGTTCCCACAGCAGAAGGAAAAGCCTTTGTAATGCTCTTCCCTCCCTCCATTCTGGCTCCCACTTACCTTCTGTAGGTCTCATTGCCTACTAGGAAACCAATGTTCCATTGTTTGCTGTTTTTGCTCCGTTGACTGCCTGACCACCTTTTGTAATGCTGTACTGCCAGTCACACTACAGTACCACTACAGGCCAGAAGCCGATTTCATGCTGGTGGGCCAATTAAGGCCCGCCCAGCGTGGAATCTGAGCGGCAGTTCTCAGCTGTGCCTGTGCGGGGATGGGGGAGGAGGGGGACCGGGGTAAGTATGAACTTCACGCATGTGTGCAAGTGTGTGCTTGAGAATCTCCCTGAGACACAGAGCTGCCTCTGTGATGCAGAGTTTTCAAAAAAATAATGAAGATTTGAAAAATGTTATAAAACATGCCCCCTCATGTGACTCTGCCACATGAGTTGGGACATGTTATAAGTGAGATTTAAAAAAAATTGTTTTATTTTTATTTGATGTTGGAAACCTCATCCTGCCCGTGGATGGGGTTTCCAAAAAAAATGCAAGGGCCGCTTGGCCTTTTTGCCTGCCTGCTAACCGTAAGTTTGGACAGGCACCGAAAAATTTAAGTTACTTGATCCTTTAATGGCCTTAACAGGCCCTTTAATTGTCGGCGGCAACATTGCCAATTCCCACGCTCACCCGCCGACCAAACTATCGCACGGCTGCGGGTTGACACCAGGGCACTCGCCTGATGTCAGCACGCGTCATTTCATGCTTGAGTGGGTCGGGCGTGCGCCCGCCCGCAGAGGTGAACATTCTGCTCATTGTGTTGTGATCCCCATAGAGACCAATAACTTTTTTTTTAAAAAAAAGATGCATTTCCCAGCAACTGATGGAAATAAACCAAAAGACAAGATTTCACTTTTTAAGAATTTTACTGTAACAAACTAAAATCAACATAAATCAAACTACATGGCAGGCAAATAATATATCGAACTAAAGAAAAGGTACTTTCGCATTAATTAACTAAAGAACGCAATTGAGCTATATCTTACAACTTTTTTCACTGTGTACTGCAGTTTGTCAGAAATATAGCATTACAAGAATGAGTCCCAAGTTACTCATAGCTTTCCAGCAGGCGCACTTTTCCCTACCACATCACATTGCAACTTCCAGTGTCCTTTGAAGGTCGATCCACTGAGCCTTAGTTCCCCCAGATCCTAGCTCCGCCAGCAAGGTCCATCTCAGTGACTCCTTGTTCTTTAAATCTCCAAAGGTCCCATCCATCCTTGTCCTTTCCTTCAGACAGAAAAACAGATTCTTACCAATATTCTGCTTCCACACAGCAGTGTCTTTCACAGCCTGTGCCTCACAAAAGCAGCTGCCCTATACTGTGTTAAGGTGTGAAAACTGTTACTTGGTTTTCAATAGGTTTCAGTTTCAGTTTCTTTCCCATGACAACCAGATCACATGGGCCTTTCTCCAGGCAGAAGTTTAGTATGTCACCAACCCGAAAATCCTGAATGTTCTGTTTCATCTTAAATTAAAGGAGACATTTTAAAGCATAACCATCTTATAAATTCCCACATTGAGGCCTGTGTATATGAAATATTATTCAGTTTGTTGGAAATCTTTACATCAAACCATTAAGAAAGTTGGTTCAACAGCAATGAGGTTGAAAGCAGGATTATGAAACTGTATTAGAATTCTTTGAATAGAAAAATAGAATTAATTTTCAATCTCTGAAGGACAAATTCATATAGAAGACTTGCAAAAACGCAAAACTAGCTGAATGTGCTCTGCAAAAGCTAACATTTTGCTTACTGAATTTACAGACATTTAAACACAAGATAATGCCATTCTTATGGCAGGTAATTGATATATTATTTGCCTTTTTCTATGCATGTACATTTCTGAATATTGTTCTGTTGGTAGTTGAGGATTATGATGCTTCACATCATTACTGAGTTGTAAAAGAAGTGCTTAATCCTTAATCTCTGGGTATTTTTTGGTGAAGATTTGTTTAGAGTGTCTGTTATATCATGTAAGCAGGTTTCTGTAAATGCGACAATTTTCAATCCTCCCATGCATTACTTTTATGAGAATTGAATATATATAAAATATGTACTGTATGAGAACCATTGTTAGACACGTGAGAAAATGAGGGAGAAATAATTGTAAAATTGTAAAAATGCTGCAATTGTAATCGATTGCTATTCTGTCCCCTCTAAAAATATGGCTTCATTATTACCAAATGGGGCTGCCCTGAACCACCTCTATTAGTCATGGAGCAGCTCTAGGTAAGAGTGCTGCCTGAAAAGGTGGGTAGATCAGTCATTAAAAGAAATAAGTTACAATTATATATTGCCTGTATTGAACTCAGGAATCCTAAAGCATTTTATACCAGTTCAGTACTTTCTGGAGTAAAGTCACTATTGTGATGTAGGTAACGTAGCAGCCAATTTGAGCATAGCACAAGTAACAAAGCTATGGTGATCAGATAATCTGTTTTAGTAATGTTGATAGAGGGATAAATATTGGCTAGGTTACTAGGGATAACAGTCCAGCACTTCTACAAGATAGTGCCATGGGATCGTTACCATCCGCTAAGAGGATGGTTTAACTCGTCATCTGAAAGTCAGCATCTGAGTACTGAGCTGAAGTGTTGGCCTGGCTTTTCTGCCAGCTGGGACTTGAACTAACAATGTTTTGAGCCAGGGGTGAGAGTACTACAATGGGGCATTTGAACATGCGAACATAAAATAGGAGCAGGGGTCAGCCATTCGGCTCCTCAAGCCTGCTCCACCATTCGATAAGATCATGGCTGATCTGTGTGTGTTTCAAAATCCACATTCCCATATACCCCGATAACCTTTGATCCCCTTGCCTAACTAGAATCTTTCTACCTCTGCCTTAAAAATATTCAGTGACCCCCACCTCCACTGCCTTCTGAGGCAGAAAGTTCCAAAGAAGCACAACCCCCTGAGAGAAAAAAATTCTCCTAATCTCTGCCCTAAAAGGGCGACCCCTAATTTTAAAACAGTGCCCCCTAGTTCTGGACTGGACCCCTGGGGAATGTGGCAATTGAGAGGCCGAATCATTGACAGAAGGTGACTTTTGCCAAACCGAGCGAGTGAGCTTAAGGATCGGATATAGGTGCAGAGGCGGGCGGAGAGAGAGAGAGAGAGAGAGAAAGAAAGAGAGAGAGAGAGAATCAAATAAAATACAAAACTGAGAGTCCAACCAGGGCTAATGGGACACTGAGTGGAACAGATGTGGCAACAATGCTGGGAAGAGCAGTCCATGTGATCCTCATGGGGGAATGGGGCCAAGGAGTTGACTGATGTGGGCTCCTACCAATAGGGATAGCAAGGGGTGGGTCTGGAAGACCAAGGGGTAGGTTCTCCCTTGCAGGTGCACTGTAGGCCCATTGTGATGTTGGTTCAGGAGGCAGTTCGTTAGCATGGAAGCAAAATTCTGCAGATGCTGCAAAAGCTGAGGTAAAAACCGAGCAGTAACTTTGTCCTAGATGTTCTGGGTTGCTGTGTATGTCCTTCCACACTTTATTATAAAGCAGGATTTGGGGGACATTTACAGTTCTCCAGTCCTTTTACATCACTCCACGTATCTAAGGAGGATTGAAAAAAAAACTCATGGAAATTGTAGTTCGGGACAAAATCAATCCTCACTTAGACAAGTACAGGAGAATTAAGTAAAGCCAGCTTGGATTCATTAAGGGAAAATCATGTTTAACTAACTTGCTCATGTTTTTTGAGGAGGTAACAGAGAAGGTTGATAAGGGCAACACTGTTAATGTAGCGTATATGGATTTTCAAAAGGCATTTGATACAGTGCCACACAACAGACTTGTGAGCAAAATTCTAGCACTGGAATAAAGGGGAAAGGAGGCACTTGGATAAGAAATTGTCTGAGTGACAGGAAAGAGAGGGTAGTAATATATGGTTGTTTTTCAGATTAGAGGAAGGCTTGTCGTGGAGTTCCCCAGGGGTCAGTGTTGGGACCCTTGCTCTTCCTGATATATATTAATGACTTGGACTGTGGTGTTCAGGGCATGATTACAAAATTTGCAGATGATACGAAGATTGAAAACATTATCAACTGTGATGGGGATAATCCTGAACTTCAAAAGAATATAGATGTGTTGGTGGATTGGGCAGACAAGTGGAAAATGAAGTTCAAAGCAGAGAAGTGTGAGGTGATTCAATTTTGCAGGAAGAATACAGTGAGACAGTATAAAATAAAGGGAGAAACTATAAAGGAAGTGCAGGAACAGAGGGACCTTGGTGTACATGCACAAAAGTAATTGAAGATGGCAGGGCAGCTTGAGAGAGCTGTTAATAAAGCTTATAGTATCTCAGGCTTTATTAATAGGAGCATTGAGTACAAGAGTAAGGAAGTGTTGAATTTGTATAAAACACTAGTTAGGCCTCATCTGGAGTACTGCCTCCAGTTCTGGGCACCATACTTGAGGAAGGATGTGAAGGCATTGGCGAGAGTACAGAGGAGATTCACAAGAGTGATTCCAGGGATAAAGAACTGTAGCTATGAGGATAAGAACATAAGAACTAGGAGCAGGAGTAGGCAATTCAGCCCCTTGAGCCTGCCCCGCCATTCATTACGATCGTAGCTGATCTCATTTCGGCCTCAAATCCAATTTCCCGCCCTCTCCCCATAAACTTTCAACCCATTACTAATTAAAAATCTGTCTATCTCCTTCTTAAATTTATTCAGTGTCCCAGCATCCACTGCATTCTGAAGTAGTGAATTCCACAGATTCACGACCCTTTGAGAAAAGTAATTCCTCCTCATCTCTGATTTAAATCTACCACCCCTTAGCCTAAAACTATGGCCTCTTGTTCTAGAATGCCCCACAAGGGGAAACATCCACTCCACGTCTACTTTGTCTATCCCCTTTAGCATCTTATATATCTCAATTAGATATATAATCCTCTTCCGACTAGGCACTTTACAGCCTTCCGGACTGAATATTGAATTCAGCAACTTTAGATCTTGAACTCCCTCCTCCATCCCCACCACCTTTCCATTTCTTTCCTCTCCTTTTTGTTTTTTCCAATAATTTATATAGATTTTTCTTTTCCCACCTATTTCCATTATTTTTAAATCTATACCTTTAATGCCCCGTTAGTCTTTCCATCCCACCCCCACTAGAGCTGTACCTTGAGTGTCCTGCCATCCATTCTTAATTAGCACATTCGTTTAGATAATATCACCACCTTCAACACCTCTTTGTTCCTTTGTCTGTGACATCTTTTGATTATCTGCTCCTATCACTGCTTGCTTGTCCCTACAACCACCACCCCCCCAACTTCTCTCCCCCCACACCCCCCACCTTAAACCAGCTTATATTTCACCCCTCTTCTAATATTACTCAGTTCTGTTGAAGGGTCATGAGGACTCGAAACGTCAACTCTTTTCTTCTCCGCCGATGCTGCCAGACCTGCTGAGTTTTTCCAGGTAATTCTGTTTTTGTTTTGGATTTCCAGCATCTGCAGTTTTTTGTTTTTATCAATTAGATCTCCTCTCATTCTTCTAAACTCTAGTGAGTATAGGCCTAAACTGCTCAATCTCTCCACATAAGTCAAGCCCTGCATCTCTGGAATCAATCTAGTGAACCTCCTCTGAACTGCCTCCAGTGCAATTACATCCTTCCTCAAGTAAGGGGACCAAAACTGTGCACAGTACTCCAGGTGCGGTCTCACCAATGCCTTATACAGTTGCAACAACACTTCCCTATTTTTATACTCTATTCCTTTAGCAATAAATACCAAAATTCCATTTGCCTTCCTTATTACCTGCTGTACCTGCATACTAACTTTCAGCGATTCATGCACGAGGACACTCAGATCCCTCTGCACTGAAGCATTCTGAAGTTTCTCTCCATTTAAATAATAAGTCACCTTTTTATTCTTCCAGCCAAAATGGATAACCTCACACTTATCCACGTTAAGCTCCATCTGCCAAATTTTGGCCCATTCACCTAACCTGTCCTTATCCATTTGTAAATTTCTTATTTCTTCATTGCAACTTACTTTCCCACCTATTTTGGTGTCATCTGCAAATTTAGCTATTGTACCTTCTATCCCTGAATCCAAGTCATTAATATAAACTGTAAATAGTTGAGGCCCAAGGACCGAACCCTGTGACACCCCACTAGTTACAGCTTGACATCCAGAAAAATACCCATTTATCCCGACTCTCTGCTTTCTGTTGGTTAGCCAATCCTATATCCAAGCTAATATATTACCCCTAACTCTGTGTGATCTTATCTTGTGCATTAATCTTTTGTGCGGCACCTTATCAAAGGCCTTCTGGAAGTCCAGATATACTACATCTACAGGATCCCCATTATCCACTTTGCATGTCACATCTTCAAAGAACTCTAGCAAATTAGTCAAACACGATTTATTCTTCATAAAACTATGCGGACTCTGATGGATTGCATTTTGATTTTCCAAATGCCCCACTGCTACTTAAAAATGGATTCCAACAATTTCCCAATGACAGACATTAAACTAACTGGTCTATAGTTTCCTACTTTCTGCCCCCCACCCTTTTTGAATATTACTATTTTTCCAATCCACTGGAACCTTTCCAGAATCCAGGGAATTTTGGAATATTATAGCCAACACATCCACTATCTCCACTGCCACTTCCTTTAAGACCCTGGGATGTAGGCCATCAGGTCCTGTGGACTTATCACCCTTTAATCCCAATAGTTTGCTCAGTACTTTTTCTCCAGTGATGGTGATTGTTTTAAGTTCCTCCTTCTCTATATCCTCTGCACTACCTGTTACAACTGGGGTGGTACTAGTGTCTTCCAATGTGAAAACTGAGGCAAAATATTGATTAAGCGTCTCTGCCATTTCTGAGTTCCCCACTATTAACTCCCCAGTCTCGCCCTCCAAGGGACCAACATTCACTTGAGTTACTTTCTTTCCTTTTATATACTTGTAGAAGTTTTTGCTATCAGTTTTTACATTTTGCGCTAGTTTTCTTTCATGATTTACCTTTGCTCTTTTTATTATTTTTTTTAGTAACCCTTTGTTGATCTTTAAAAGTTTCTCAATCTTCCAGCCTGCCATTGACCTTTCCAATTTAGTATGCCTTAGTTTTTGCCTTTATGTTATCTTTAACTTTCTTGCTTAGCCATGGATGCTTTTTCCCCCTCTTACCATCTTTCTTCCTCACTGGGATATATTTTACTTGGGAGGAATTGAATATCTCCTTAAATATCTGCCACTGTTCATCAGCTGTCCTACCTTGTAGTCTTCCTGCCCAGTCCACTAGGGCCAAATCTGTCCTAATACCTATGTAGTTACCTTTGTTTAACTCCAGAACACTAACATGGGACTCAAGTTTCTCACTCTCAAACTGAACTTGAAATTCTCACATGCTATGATCACTCTTCCCTAGAGGATCCTTTACTATGAGATCATTAATTAATCCCATCTCATTACACAAAACCAAATCCAGAATAGCCTGCTCCCTGGTTGGCTCCACAACATATTGCTCCAAGAAACAATCCCTAATACACTCTATGAACTCTCCCTCGAGGCTACCCTTGCCAATTTGATTAGTCCAGCCTATATGCATATTAAAATCACCCATGATTATTGCTGTGCCTTTTTTACCTGCTCCCAGTATTTCCTGGTTTATACTGTGCCCTACTGCTAAACTACTGTTTGGGGGCCGATAGATTACTCCCACCAGGGACTTCTTTCCCTTGCTACTTCTTATTTCTACCCAAACTGACTCTACATCTTGCTCTCCAGTGCCTATATAATTCCTCATTAGAGATGTTGGGATTGTTTTCCTTGGAGAAAGGAAGGCTAAGAGGAGGCTTGATAGAGGTATTCATGATCCTGAGGAGTATGGACAGGGTAAATAGAAACTTTTCCCACTCAAGAGAACATCAAGAACTAAATGGTACAGATTCAAAGTAATTGGCAATAGGAGTAATAGTGATGTGAGGAAAACATTTTTCACCCAGAGGGTGGCTGGTGTCTGAAGACAACTTTCTGAAAGTGTTCTGGAGGCAGGTTCGATTGAAGTATTCAAAGGGGAATTGGATTGCTATCTGAACAGAAAGAATGCAAAAGGTTATGGGGATAAGGCAGGGGAGTGGAACTAGGTAGAATGCTCTTTTGGAGGGCCAGTGCAGGCTTCGATGGGCCGAATAGCCTCCTTCCACACTGTAAAGATTCTGTGACCCTGTGAAGAGGAAATAACATTTCTGTGTCCACCTTGTCAAGGCTGTTCAGGATCTTGTATACTTCAGTCGTCATCCCTCACTCTTCTAAACTCCAGTGGAAACAAATGTAGTTTGTCTAACCTTTCCTCATAAGACAACCCGCTCATTCCAGAAAACAATCTAGTAAACCTCCTCTGAACTGCCTCTAAAACATTTTCATCCTTCCTTAAAAAAGGAGAGCAAAACTGCACACAGCATTCGAGCTGCGGTCTTACCAATGCTATGTATAACTGACGCATAACAGCCTTATTTTTACGTTCAATTCCTCTTGTAATAAAGGATAGCATTCCATTAAGCTTCTTATTTACTTGCTGTACCTAAATACTAGCTTTTTGTGACTCATGCACTACAATACCTAGATCCCTCTACACCTCAGAATTCTGCAGCTGTTCTCTGTTTAAGTAATATTCTGCTTTTTTATTTTTCCTGCTGAAGTGAACAATTTCACATTTTCCCACATTATACTCCACCTACCAGATTTTTGCCCATTCATTTGACCTATCTATATTCGGCTGCAACCTCCTTATGTCTTCTTCACAACATATTTTCCTGCCTATCTCCTGTCATCTGCAAATTTAGCTGCCATACCTTCACTTCCCTCATCTAAGTCATTAATATAAATTGTAAAAAGTTGAGGTCCCAGCACAGACCCTTGCAGGACACCACTTGTTACATCCCGACAATCAGAAAAAGACCCATTTATGCATAATCTTTGTTTTCTGCCAGCCAGCCAATCCTCTTTCCATTCTAATATGTTATCCCCTGCACCGTGAACTTTTATTTTCCGCAATAACCTTTGATGTGGCATAGTTGACATTGACATTAAACTAAAGGTATCTTTAAAAAAGTATGTGAGGAAATAATTTGTACTGCCTGTATTATACCTACTGATTCACTGCTTTCAATTTTAATTAATAATAGCTCTGAATTTTCTAGGATTTCCTGCCATTACATCACAGTACCTTAGTCAGTAATGTGACAGAAACCTGTTTTACATGTATAACCAGGGTTTGTGTCATGCTTCCAATGAAGTATCAGCATTGCAACAACTGTGAGCCTGGCTTAAACCGTTCATATCACAAAGCTGAATTCTGCAGCCAAGTGATTTTTAATGTCCGATAACTTTGGTGATGTTTGATAATTTGATAATTAAATTTTTTAACAGGTTTATTTGGGAAATTTAATCGTAGTATAGTTGTAGATTTTAACTTTCCACCATTAGTTGGAAAACTTGTGATATCAGATCATCGGCCTGTTAGACACTCCACCTATTAGTCCTTTTCATTGAAGTTAATGTAAAGGAACAACGTGTGGCATGTAACGGGAAGCTGATTCACAACCATCGGTTTACCACCCAGCAAGTTCAAATCTACCTCATGACCTTCAGGCAAAATTAGTGAAAAGTTAATGAAAATATTATGGCATAGTCATTAATAAAAGGCCTCATAATGATGCAAATCCAGAAGATTTAGTTAACTTATTAGTTAATACAACCACTAGACATTTACGATATTTCAATAGGGGATGTAATCAATTTGTTTAAAAAGGCTAACACTTCCAGTAAAATAGTAGGTAGAAGAATGTCACATGAGGGCTTAAAGTGTTTGTACACTAATGTCACAAGCAGTAATTTCCAAGCTTCATTCTCTCTGATATAATTTACATAAGTGATTTGAAGGCAGATGCACTGCCAGTAAATACAATTTAAAGCTTCCAAGTGTTTAGGAACAGTCATGCTGACTTTCAATATTCCTTCAGATTTAATCTGATGCCAACTCTAATTGTCAGTGTACGTTGAATAATGGATGACTGTGTCTGGCCATCTGAAACCGCAGGCAGTATCTTTCATTCCGGAGTGTAAGTTGGGTGGTGGGAGGGAAAATGAGAGTGACTTCTGCTCAGGGGTGGGATGGCTGGCCAAGCTCGATCTAGTGCTACTCAGCTCATTACATACGTATGTGTGAGGACGATGGCGAATCTTGTGGCTGGGGGTCAAGAAGTCGCCATCCCCGCCCTGGCCTCATGGGGTCGAAGGTGACCAGGGCGGAGATTGCAGTGGAGGTTAGCACCCTTTGAGCCCACAATAGAACAGTCCAGCAGTGTAGAAAAAGGATGAATGATCTGCTGTGCTCCGCCAGGGGTAAGTGGCACAGTCTACTTACTTCAAGGTGACTCTCATAAGGGCATCAGGCCCATCTACCCGGCTATGTGGAAAATTGCCCAGGTATGTCCTGTACACAAAAAGCAGGACAAATCCAACCTGGCCAATTACCGCCCCATCAGTCTACTCTTGATCATCAGTAAAGTAATGGAAGGGGTCATCAACAGTGCTATCAAGCAGCACTTGCTTAGTAACAACCTGCTCACTGACGCCCAGTTTGGGTTCCGCCAGGGCCACTCAGCTCCTGACCTTATTCAAACATGGAATAAAGAGCTGAACACCTGAGGTGGGGTGAGAGTGACTGCCCTTGACATCAAGGCAACATTTGACAGAGAGTGGCATCAAGGAGCCCTAGCAAAACTGGAGTCAATGGGAATCAGGGCGAAAACTCTCTGCTGGTGGGAGTCATACCTAGCACAAAGGAAGATGGTTGTAGTTGTTGGAGGTCAGTCATCTCAGCCCCGGGCCATCACTGCAGGAGTTCCTCAGGGTAGTGTCCTTGGCCCAAATATCTTCAGCTGCTTCATCAATGACCTTCCTTCCAACATAAAGTCAGAAGTGGGGATGTTCACTGATGATTGCACAATGTTCAGCACCATTCACAACTCCTCAGATACTGAAGCAGTCTATGTCCAAATGCAGCAAAACCTGGATAATATCCAGGCTTGGCTGACAAGTGGCAAGTAATGTTCACACCACACAAGTGTCAGGCAATGACCATCTCTAACAAGAGACAATTCAACTATCACCCTTTGATGTTCAATCGCATTACCATCATTGAATCCCCCACAATCAACATCCTGGGGGTTACCATCGACCAGAAACTGAACTGGACTAGCCATATAAATACTGTGGCTACAAGAGCAGGTCAGAGGCTAGGAATAGTGCAATGAGTAACCCACGTCGTGACTCTCAAAGCCTGTCCACCATCTACAAGGCACAAGTCAGGAATGTGATGGAATACTCCCCACTTGCCTGGATGAGGGCAGCTCCCACAACACTCAAAAAGCTTGACACCATCCAGGACAAAGCAGTCCACTTGATTGGCATCACATCCACAAACATTCAATCCCTCCACCCCTCCGCAGCAGTGTGTACCATCTACAAGATGCACTGCAGGAATTCACCAAGGCTTCTTCGACAGCACCTTCCAAACCCACCACCACTAGCATCTAAAAGGGCAAGGGCAGCATATAGATGGGAACACCACCAACTAAAAGTTCCCCTCCAAGTCACTCACTTCCCTGACTTGGAAATGTATCATCATTCCTTCACTGTCGCTGAAATCCTGGAACTCCCTTCCTAACAGCACTGTGGGTGGTACCTACACCACATGGACTACAACAGTTCAAGAAGGCAGCTCACCATCTAGGGATGGGCAATAAATGCTGGCCCAGCCAGTGAAGCTCACATCCCATGACTGAATAAAAGATAGGGAGTCTAAGTGTGCGAGTGTACAGGGATGTCAGACAGGAGTTTGGGTTGCAGGACACTGCAGCAGATGTGTAGTGAATGTGTGGCAGCCACTTCATGATCTCAATGTTCTATCAGTTGTAGGACACCCTGCTTGTTAATCACTTACTGGGGAGGATTCTGGAGCTGGCAAAGGCATGCATGTGGCTAAACTACTCATGCAGCCATTGGGATGACACTCAAACCTTCTGTCTGTCTGCAGGATAGGGATGTGCAAAATAAGAGGGAGTGGGCTGAGACCGGCGGCAAATTCCAGATATTCGAGTCCTAACCAGCTTTGAGGAGAAGGCTGCAGAAATAGCAGGGGAGGAGGGTGGCGTGTCTGTGCCAAGGGTGATACAGGACTCCCCCAGCAAATCAGCGAGGATGCCTCCATTCTGCAGTTGTTCAATGCACTGGTAGAGTGAGACATTATTTAGGGAATCTGTTTAAGCATCCACTAAATATTTCTCTTCTCTATTCATGATTCCAGCAAGAAAAGGGGAAGGAAAAGGAGGCAGCACACCCACAGCTCCATCTCCAACCCTACCTTTGAGGATGCTGGCTCTCAATCCTCAGAGCATGTATCGTCACAGTGTTCACCTGCACCCTCCACCAGCGCAGAGTGATTCACCTCGCGGGGTGCATGTTCTAGAGTAGTCTCAGGGTCACAATCTGGTAAGCACATCACTGATATGGGTCCATAGCTTGTGTAGGAAGTGATAGCCGAGGTCTCTGACACTAGGAGGACTGCTGAAGATCAGGTCCCTGCTGAGCCCCATGCTGATGATGAGCCTTTGCACTTGGCCATAAGATGCAGAGACAGGTAGAGGAACATTAGGCAGAGATGCCAGACTGAACAGAAGGCTAGAGGAGTCCGTCCATGTCTATCAGCTATCCTGGCTCTGGCATGATAGTGTTTGGCTGCCTCCACAGAAGAAGGTCGGCAGCCGCCTTGAAGACTCAGATCCAGCATAACGCAAAGTGGCTGCTGGATATGCACTCAGACCTACCTTCATTGCTGTAGCCATAGGTGCAGTGCAGCAGTGCCTAGGTGAGTGGGGGATGGGGTACCTTGAACTCCCTCCAGGTGCCCCATCTCCTCAAGGAGTCAGGTAGTAACATTGCACACCAACAGGAAGGAGGAGCCCCATCAAGGCACCCTGGGAACTTTATCCGAGGCCACTCCAAGGGTGCCCTGATGCTTAACCTTCCCTCTGCCAGTGACCCCATTGCCTCCAACAGGTCAAGCTGAGGAGGATGTACTGCATTTGAACAGGAGACCCTTAGCAGGCCAGGCTCCCTAGGCTTTGGACTACCAGAGGATGCCTGCCAAAGTCATCACTGTCAACAGGGCTTACAGTCAGCATGCTTCCTCCACCTCAGCTGTGGATGTCAGCGCTGCACTTAGGTGCAGTGGTAGGAAAAGAAAGATTAAGAGCTTTGAAGGCACGCAAGTGGCACAGGTGTACAACCATTGTATATGGTTATGTCACTTGTAAATATAAGTTCACTTGCACTGTTTGTAAGTGTCCTGTATTGTCATCTTGCTTCTAGTTGCTTCAATAGTCATGAGCATTTAAGGGTATGGAAATGGAACTTGATCCCCCATCAGAGTTCAATAATGCCCACTTCTAGAATCACTTCTCTCACATTATCAACATTGCGATTATTGAATGTTCTGACATGAGGATGCTTAAGCACTCGCCATCACTTGTGTATGTGTGGCCTGAGCACTCATTATGCAATCCATTACTTGCTGCTCACCAGGTTCTGAGCTCTAAGAATGATGCAGCCAAGTCATTGCATCTGCAGCTGCTGTTGCCTGCTGTGAGATGTGGGTGAATGAAAGGAGTACTCAAGGAGTGTTAAGCAGGCTATGTGAGTGGCAACGAACGTTGTAGATGCAGTTTGAGGGGAAAAAAAGAGTGAAGCTCTCCCACTGTGGTCTGAATAGAAAACAAGAGGCTTCCCTACATGTTCGGAGCTTGATGGTTGTGCACGTCCAATCGTTCCTGGCTGTCATCATTCAATTGAGCTAACATACAGGTGAAGTCTGCAAATAAGGAGGCAACTGGCAAGTTGGTCTTGGCTGCTAGGGATTGAGAGTATGATTAAAGAGTTGTGTATGCAGTTAACTGCAGCCTTTGTGTGACCTCACATGGAGAATTGTTTGACCTGCTCATCTCCTTATTAAAGGTAGGAATAGACATCTAATAAACAGATTGCAACCAATGTCAACCATCATTAAAGGACTGGGTATTATCCCAAGAGGTACGAGTAAGTGGAACAGGCCTGTGTGCTGGACTGTGCAGAGGACTGCAAGGCTATCCATGTAAAGCATGAAGAGAACTTACAGGTCTCTGCAGGGTCCAAGCAGGAAAGATGTTTAACCTGGCTGGGGTGTCCAGAATGATAGACGACAGTCTTGCAGTAATAGTAAGGGCACCTGGGACTGAGATTTGTAGGAATCTCTGCAATTGGAGGGTTGTGAGTGGTTGGTCCTCAACACCCTATAGTGCAATTGAGGCACTGTCAGTAAGTGGACTCCAAAGTTAATTTGATACCTTTCGTGATGATAAAGATGTCAAGGGGTTTGGGGTTACTGTGGGCGAGTGGCAGTTGGGGACCAGTTGCAAGAACTTCCCTGATCAAGGTGCATGAAGGAGTGATCTTGAGGGGCTAAATGGTCTACTCATGCTGTTCTTACATGTGTGCCCATGTTTCTGATTCCACCTGAAACAGCTCTCTGCAAAGTCTGCAAGGCATTTGACGCATGGGGTCTGTATATCAGCACAGTTTGGCACATGCATAGGATCATATGTGAAGGATCGAACAGGGCAGACGTTAAGTAGTGCAATTTAATTCAGTTATCATAAAACAAGGTACATGACAGCAAAGTATAATGTGGATTGCAAATAAGAAACTGTGGCCTGCCAGCCAGCAGAGAATTGAAAACAAAATAGTGAAGTATAAGTATCAGCAGCTTAATCTACCTGGAATTTATTAACTTGTGACAGTCTGTCTTTTTTTTATTTATTCATGGAATGTGGGCATTGCTGGCTAGGCCAGCATTTGTTACCCATACCTAAATGCCCTTGTTTAGAGGGCATTTAAGAGTCAGCTGTATTGCTGTGGGTCTGGAGTCACATGTAGGCCAGACCAGGTAAGGACAGCAGATTTCCTCCCCTAAAGGACATTAGTGAACCAGATGTTTTTTTTACAACAATCAACAATGGCAATTAAGCTTTTAATTCCAGATTTTTATTGAATTCAAATTTCACCATCTGCCATGGTGGGAATCAAACCTGAGGCCCCAGAGTTGGGTCCCTGGATTACTAGTCCAGTGACAATGCCACTATGTCATCACCTCCCCTAAAACTCTGCAACCTGTACCCTTGCAAGGGTCTCTGTATGTGCCTCTGAAACATCCTGGCCCTCGTCATTACCATCCCCTTCACCGTCCTTATCGTCAGATGAGGCATCTTGGTCCTTCTTCCTCCCTCAGCCAACACATTGCCCCTTTGTTGTGCGAGGTTGTGCAGGGCACAGCAGAGAATGATGATCTAGGACACTGTCTGTGGTGAGTATTGGAGAACTTCATCCAAGTGGTCCAAGCATCTAAACCTCATGCTAATTGTCTGCTCAATGGTGGCCCTTTTGGAGGCATATGGGGCATTGTAGCTCTCCTCGGCAGCACTCTGCAAGTGGTGAACTGGCATTATCATCCAGGTCTTCGAGGGGTATCCTTTGTGCCCGAGCTAGCCCTGATATTGCTGAGGCCCTTCAAAAACTTGTGGCACCTGGGACTGGTTCAGAATGTAGGCATCATGAGAGTTCCCTGGGAACCGAGCACAAACATGCAGGTTAGTCTCTTGAAGTCACATATCAGCTCAGGTTCAAACCTTTCCTGTTCATGAATTTGACTGGCTGGTGCCAGAGAGCTCTCAAGGCCACTAGTCAATAGTCCCTTGCACTTGTGGGAAACCTACGATTATTGAAAAACCCAATGCTGTGGATGCCTGGCTCTTGGGACTCAAGCAGAGCTTGACAAATTGGTGCACTGTCCTGAAGAAGACCTCTGTTACCCAGATGTACTTGTGTGACACTGGCTGGAAAATGCAATGCAGGTCCTCAGTGGAACATTAAAAGCAGCCACTGGCAAAGAATTTTAGGGTGGCAGAGACCTTTAATGCCGCCAGCATGGGATTGCCTCCAAGTCTTTGCAGATGCAGGTATTCATGGAGAAGCTCGCATTTGTGAGCAACCATGTTCTGGGATACCCTAAAGCACCTCCGACATAATCTTTTGCTCATCTGTAGGTAGCTGCACCATCTGAGATATACCTGAAGTTGGGCCAATGCTCGCTGTCACACTGGCCTCTGGTTGCCAGCATCCTGACCTTCTTGAGGCTGTGCTGCCTTTTGCTGCACTGGCTGTTGCTCTTCCTGACTCTGGGCTAACCTGTGCTTGTTCCTCCTCACCTGGGCAAAAGCCAGTAGAAAGGTTGGGTTGCCTGGAGCCTGCATCACCTTGGCCTCAGTGGATCTGTGAATGAATTGCAGAGGTCCATCTTGTGAGAATATCTTTGTAGATTAGCCACCAGCACTGAGCTTCTAAGACAATGCTACACCTTGTGACTGGCTTCTGTCTAGACATGGCATCCCCACTACAGCCATTCCAGGTGAAGAACATCCTGGAGGTCCACAGATTAGTATTCCTCCCATTCATACATGATTGTGCATGGGGACATTGCGCATTCATTGGGGTATTGACAGCCATGTGCGAGAACCCTCCTTTAGACACTATTCAGCCTGCCTCCATTTACCCTCGCGACTCTATTGAGAGACCATTGCCTTGGTGTCGTTGGAAGACTTACCAAATGAGCCCGGGAGGATGGAGGTTGAGAGCCTGGAGTTTGCTGCCTGCACTCCCCGTGGCCCTTGCCGGTATCCACCTCCCTCCCTTACTCCCTTTATCCATGCTTCTAGCAGCAGCAGATGCCAATCAGCGCATGATGTACGGTAGCTTCAGACCTTGATGTGTTCTCACTGGAATGTGGCCCATTAGTCTTGGAGTAATGCTGGTTTATTGGGTATTGGAACTGTGAGAGCAGAACTCAGTTCAGCCTGGTTCTCCCTGGAGTGTGCTAATAATTAACAGGGTGCCCCTTTACTCAGCCCTAAAAACAAGGCATTAACTCCTACCAGCTGTAAAGATACCCCTTCCATATTGAAAGCTTGAGAGGTTTTATAAATTGTACAAACCATTGAGAGCTTCAGCATAGTGCATGTGATGCCTGTCAGTGCATCAAGCACCTTCTACCCTCCCCCTGTTACCGACCAAGTGCCCTCCCAATCCTCTTACACAATCACTGCCTTGTCTTTCCTCTCCCTCCTGTAGCCATTCATACTCCTCCCATTATTCTCGACCCAATTATCATTTATGTGGACATTCCTGATCTCCCCCCTTCCCATAACTGTCAATGTGCTCATGCCCCTCCTGACCCCTCCCGTTCTCAAGACTATTTGTACCCTGACTTACCACGACCTCCCCCCATGAGACCATCCACTAGTCCATGAGGCTAACACTTTCACCCTGACTGATCCAACTACCCCCTCTGAAAGTGACTGAACCGTCTGCATCCTAGTATCCTCATTTAAATCCTTAGGATCAAACTCTTGAGCCCTGCCCTTTAGGCCCATCTGTCTATGATGCTCACTGCCTAGAGAGACCATCCACTACCCTACAATGGGACCAAGGTATGTGTGACATGTTTACTCTCCTTAACATGACCGGGACAAACAGGCTTCCCTCCCCGGGCACCCTCCTAACATGCCACAGACAGACAGGCTTTCTTCTCCAGACACCCTCCTAACATGCCCCAGTCTGGCTTCCTTCTCCGGACACCCTCCTAATATGCCCCAGTCTGGCTTTCTTCTCCGGACACCTTCCTAACGTGCCCCAGACAGTCTGGCTTCCTTCCCCATACACCTTCCTAACATGCCCTGGACAGATTGGCTGTCTTCCCCAGACAACCCTCCCACCCTAATCCTGCCTCCCCTGTCCAGCCTTTGCTCCACCCTTCGCTGCTTAGCGAGTGAGCCTCGCTTGTCCAGTCTTGGTGCTGCTTGACCTTCTGGCACCTGATCACAATCAAGAGGCTGCAATTTCTAAGTGGTCCCCAGGAAGGCCAAAGCAGAGGCAACTAACTTCAAAGTCCAGGAGAAGTCTACCTTGCCAGGTGCATGCCACTTATATGCAGTAAAAGGGAACTTCTAATTTCTCACTGGTGTAGAGCTTAATTTGGAGGGAGCACTTAAATTTGGTGAGCTGGCATTTTAATGGACATGCATGACATGCAAATGCATGTAAAAATGCTTCCGATATTGTTCATCGGGAAGTTTGACCTGCCTTTAAAGTCCCTAGAACTTAACTACAAAAGTTCATCCCACCAAATTAAGCTCCCCTGCCCACCAATATTTCGGCCAACTTGCCTTGTTTTCCTCCTTCAGTAGTATGGACATAGTTTAGCTATAAGCCACTGATACTATGCAGCTGAAAAGCTAAAATGTCAAATGTGTAAAATTGCAATACTGATTCCTGGTTCCCAAGCCTGTAAACGTGAAAATTTGTTATTTACATCATTGAATATAAGGAATCTAACAACAACATTTGTTTTTTCTTTAAAGTGCAGCAGCAGGTATGAAAAAAAACATTTTACCCGTCGGCTGCAATAGCAGGTTTTGACACCGTATTGTCCCCTTCCCACCTCATAAATTATGCAATCACATGAAACACGCTGGATCATCGGCGGCTGGCCTCTGAAAGGCCTGCCAAGCTAATGCATTGCCGCTTCATCACGCCACGCGCCATATTTAAAACGCAGCTGGGCACACAGTTCTCACTGCTGGCAGCCCAGGACTGCTCCGGTGAAGGCATGGCCCTGAAAGCCAGGAACATGTCCCTGGGATGCATTCTGGACAACGTGGAGGCTCGCCGCGATGTCCTTTACCTCTACTCTGGCCACAGGAGGCCCATCAGTCTCACCACTCTGGCTTGGGAGGCGGTGACAGTGGTGGTCAGGGCCAACGCTGCACACAAGAGGCTCGCCATCCAGTGCAGAAAACAGATGAATGATATCATCCGTGCTGCCAGGGTAAGGCAGCCATCTCATCACTCCCAACTCACCCGTTCACAAGCCCATCACACATTCACTGGCATCTCACTCACTGTCAGCTCAAGGGACACTCTCTCACAGACAGCCTCACATCTCCATCTGGCTTCATCTCCTCTGGAGATTGCCTCCTCCTCCCATCCATGGCCCTACTCAGCACACACGCATGCCTGGTATCCTTCTCACTTGGCCTAGCATGCACCCTGTTCACACCCTCTCCATCTACCTTTATGCAGGACAAGATCACGTACAATCAACGGGAGAGGTCCCAGACTGGAGGTGGAATGCTGGATATCAAGGTCCTCACTCTGTTCAAGAGTCCCACATTGGAGCTGACCGGAGAGGACGTGAATCGTTCCTGTGGCGACGAACACCCATGTGAGGATCCTGCACCACATCTTCCCTCTCTCAACGCTGCTCTAAGTCCACTGTTCTGTGTTCAACACAGCTGCCAAGCACCAATAATCTCCACTTTTTCTGCCACACCCTCCACCAGTGCAGCAACACACACCTCAGTGGGACCTACATGTAGAGCAGCCTCGGGATCATAATCTGGTGAGCACAGCACACAATCTGTTCCATAGCAGGCGGAGTCAGGGACATCCTTGGTCGGCGGCACTCAGAGTACTGCTGGAGGCAAGGAATCTGTTGAGTCTGAGTCAGATGTCAAGCCTCTGGACTCAGCCCTCAATCTGTAGATGGAGCTATAAAGACAATCTTGGGAACATCGGGAAGGGGTGTCAGGTGCACTCCTCAGATTGCAAGGGACGATGGAGGACTCTGTCTACCTTCAGTCCAAGGTGATAGCGCCAGCATGTGGATACATCAAGGTCAACGCTGGCAGGATTGTGGCCGCCATGGAGACCTTGGTCCAGGATATCGGTCCTGCACTGCTGTGCAGGCTGAACTCCATTGCTGACGCCATAGTTGACCTCCAGCAGTGTCAAAGCGAGAGGGTGCAGGGCAGCTCGATCTCACTCCAGCTTCCCCTTCTCCTCAAGGAGTCAGCCAGGGACTGTTGGGCACCCATAGGGAGGAGGGCCAGCATCTTGACACCCCGGGGCCATTCACCGAGGTGACTCCAGGAATGTCCGACCGATCCAAATTCCCTCTTCCTGTGACCCCATCATCTCCAGCTCCACAGGCTGAGGAGGGTGCTCCTGGCCCACAGAAGGATAGCCAAAGCAGGCCGGGGCCCTCAGGTCTTGGCCTTCCATTGGCTGCACGCCAAAGTCATCACAGACAACAGAGCATAGCAGTCAGCAGGCTGCCTCCACCTCCACTGTGGATGTTGGAGGAGCACCCCGATGGCAGGGTTAGGATGGTTAAGAAGATGTAGTTGCACAGCCTGGGCACAGGTGTTAACCACTTGTACATAATGTTCACTATGGCTCCTTATTATGTTGATCAGTTTTCGTGTCACACAGATGTGAAACCATGGTTCTTGCACAAGATAAAGACAGGTGTCTCAGTCCAGGGCCTCTTCCCTGTGCAGTGTGTAACCTTCAGACCAAAGTCTGGCCTCACACTCGCTGGACACATTACTGATGCCTGCACCTTGATGGTGCTTGTCATTGCTGCCAGAATGTCGTGGGCAGGTGTCACAGAGTTCCATCATTCTCTCTGTGTGCTCTCAGCACTTTTGAGGTGGGGCTGGCCCCAATCTCTTCAGCACCTGTGTCCTAATGTTGTGCACCTGAAGGGGACAGGTGCTGAAGGCTGACAAAGGATCAGGTGCATGTAAAGTTTCATGGCTGCATCTCCATGATATGACGCTGATCACAAATGAGCTGCCCTCAGCCAGGAAGGAGTCAGACCTTCACAGAAGCTATGTGAAGATCTTTGAAGTGTCCTCATTGCATGTCATCATCATCCTCCTGGAATCTAGAGACTATTAGGGCCTTCGCTGCGTCTTCATGACATAAGCCTGACCACTGAAGGTATATGCACTGCCATCAGCCACACAAGAGTCAAACGTTCACAGATGAAATGTGAGGATGTCATGACAATCCTCATTGCATCTCATCATCATCCTCCATGAATCTTGTGACTATGAGGGCCTCCCGAGCATGCCTGCCTTGTCTGGCCAGTGCAATGGCCTCATCACTGGCACCCTCACCTTCGATGGCCTCATCACCGTCATCCCCTTCGATGTCCTCCTCATCGGAGCATATGTGCAGCTCTTCCCATCTCCTCCTCAGCCAGGTCCTGCCTCGCTGTAGCGCAACACCCTCTGGGACTGTATTGCAGGGCTCCACTGGACCTGTCGAAACACTAGAACCTCATTTTCAAAATGCCTTTCGTTTGCTCCATCAAAGGCCGGGTTGGGGCATGAGCCTCGTTGTACCTTCGCTCTGCTGCAGTCTGAGGCCACCGCACAGGTGTCATCAGCCACAGCCTCTGTGGGTAGCCCTCGTCCCTGAGGAGCCATCCCTACAGCCTCTCTGGACCTTGGAAGATGTCAGGGATTTGAGACCCGCTAAGGATGTAGGAGTCATGGTCGCTCCCTGGGAATCGTGTGCAGACCTTTTGGATGTGTTTGTGGTGGTCGCAGACCAGCTGAACATTCACCGAGTGGAAGCCCTTGCGGTTGACATAATTGACTGCTTATTGTCATGGAGATCTAAGCACCATGTGAGTGCAGTCGATGGCACCCTGCACCTGTGGAAAACCAGAGATCTGCGCAAATCCCGGCGCTCTTGCTTCCTGCCTTTCCTTATCCCGGGCGAAATGCAGAAAGCTCTGTACCTTCAGAAGTTGGAGTCCATGACCTCCTGGATACACTTGTGCATGGAGGCTTGCAAGATCCCACACAAGTCATCCGTGGAGCCCTGGAAGGAGCCACTGGTATAAAAATTGGCAGTGGATGCCCTCCATGTCCCCATGGCGCCAAATCCTGCAGCAGGTTATATACGTCACTGACCAGTTCCCAAGACATGTGCAGTCTTTGGCGACACTGGTTCTCAATCATCTGCAGGAATGACATCTTGAGGGAGGTGCTCCTCCCTTTTGCCGAGCCAGGCACCTCTGCTGCACTCTTCTTCTTTTTCGCTACCCACTGTAAGCCAGGAGGCAGACCGTTAAATCACCAGGCTCCATGATCCTGATGTTCTCCTCCTCCAGCATCAAAGAGAGAGATGCGTGGGTTAGCATATGTGTCCTAAGAACCTCTCTTGGTCTATTCTGAAGGCCCCTTCATGCACGCAGGAGAGTGCTGGCCACCACTTGGATGGCCAGTGTGTAATGTGCTCATTGGCTGTTCAAAACCCCACCCACCTCTGTCCCACTCCACTTGACCGATTGGTGGCAGCTTCACCCACTGGACTGCATGCTGTGCTCTCAGCTCAGGCACAGGCAATCTCTTAACCCACACTGCAAGACTGCACTGTTAACTTGAACCATGGGGAATACTGGTTCAAACCTTAATAAAGACAATGCAAGGAGCTGTGAGCTCCTCCACCAGTGACTGCATCATGGCCACCTTTCACAAGGGGATTCTGCAACTTGCCCAATCGGCCAATTGAAAACGCACATTAATTTGCAGTCTGCACCCAAGGGATGAAATGTCCTGGAACATTTTGTGGCACTTTCATGCTTTTGCATTGCTTGAGTGGGCAGAAAAGTTTCAGAGGCCTGAGCAGCTACTGAATGGTCTAAGCTGTGAAGAATGCTCACTTTTGACAAGCTTTTCCAAGGCTTCGTTCACCCTTCCCCTCTTCCACCTCCCAGCATGTGCTTGTGTACTTCCTTCAGTCTGTGCTGCCTTGCCACCTACCCCTGGATTCCGCCCTTTGTTGATGTTTTATTTTTTGGTCTATCATGTTATATTATATCTCTGCAGGAAATACTGTGGGGGTAATTTTACAGTCCCCTGCCATGTTAGGGGGGCATGTAAAATAAAATGCGTGGCTGACCCACTGCCTTCCCACCCATCCCCAAGCCGCACACCAACCCCCACCCCCCCCTCCCCACCCCCCTTATTACATTGGGCAGGTAAGGGTCAGTCAGTTTGCTTGTCCTTAGGCCTATTGATGCCCTTAAATTGCCAATTAAAGGTCAATTAAGGGCATCTTTCTGCCTCCGCCATGGGCAGGGGATGGCAGAGGGAAGTGGCCAGCACACTACTTTCCCAATTCAAGTAAAAGGTGGGAAGGAAGATGGGAGTTACCTCCTTTGGGGGGTCCCCTGTACATATTGTGGGCATGCCCTAAGATGGTATCACCCTTTTGTGCCTCCCCCCTGCCCTTTCAAACCCTCCCCCCCACCTCCTCCTCCCTCTCACTAGGGTACCCAAACCCTCCCTGATCAAAATGCTCGGACTTACCTTTGGTATGTGTGATCTCCCTTCTCGGGACTCCCTTGTAGTTCCAGCAGGGACCACTACTGTGTTTTGACGCTGATTAGACTACTCAGATCTCAAAGGCAGAACTCTCCCTCTCAGTTTGCTGAGGCGACCCTGAGCATACTATTGCTGTAGGACAGCTCTTTTTAAAGTTGGCAAGCTGGTGAATGGCTTTTCTACAGAAGAGGGGAGCAAGGCACCCACCCTCTCCGACTGTAAAATTCATCCCTGTATTTTTTCTGCAACCTTATCCATCCCTGGTTAATGCTGCTGATTTATGAGTATAATTCAAGCTGTTGCGTGGTCACTTCACTCAGTGTGGAAGGCCTCACACCTCACAGCACTGCTCACAATGCCCCAACCAGTAGCCATCAAAGTTCCTGTTAGTTTGAAATTTTTTGGCTCTGGTTCCTTCCAAGGATCAGCTGTGGACATTGGTAGTTTCTCGTAAATGGCAGCACACCACTGCATCGTATCACTGTTTATATGAGAGCGGGGCGTACATTCAATCCCAGGTAAATAGAAACTTGCAGAAAAAAAGGACAGTCACCTCCAATGCTAGATTCCCTAAGGTACAGGACATCATCGATTGCATCCATGTCGCTATCAAGGTGCTGACCGGTGAGATCAATCAACAGGAAGCATTTTGAGTCCCTCAGTGTCCAAGGGGGAGGCGGTGGCATAGTATTGTCATTGGACTAGTGTTTCAGAGACCCAGGGTAATGCTCTGGGGACCTGGATTCAAATCCCACCATGGCAAATGGTGAAATTCGAATTCAATAAAAATCTGGAATTAAAAATCTGATAATGACCATGATTCTTGAAAAAGCCCATCTGGTTTGTACCCATTGGCATTAATGCCCTTTAGGGAAGGAAATCTGCTGTCCTTACCTGGTCTGGCCTACATGTGACTCCAGACCCACAGCAATGTGGTTGACTCTTAAATGTCCTCTGAACAAGGGCAATTAATGGTGGCCTACCCAGTGACGCCCACATCCCATGAATAAATTTTAAAAATTCTCTGAACCACATCAAGCACTTCCTGCATGTGTGTGCTCACTTTCCTGGCAGCTGCCGTAACTCTTTCCCCCCAGGACTCAGTGTGCTGCAACTCTTCATTCTTCCCCCACCAGGCTCCGGTGCCTGGACTTGTTAAGTGGCCTTACTCCTGCCACCATGGTGGTGCTCTTTTTCACTCTGCATAACATGGCCCTCCAGGGGGGTGTGGATATTAAGACGGTGATACACTGGAATGTTGCAGCTCCTCAGAGGAAGAGGCTGAGCAGAATGTGGAAGAGGAGGAGGAAGGTACAGGAAGCAGAGGTGCCCTGGCTGCACGGGGAGCTGGCCAGGCCTGGTGTGTGGCTCGGGGTTGTCTCTTCAGGATGCTATTAGTGTCAGTGATCATTTAATCCAGGCTCATTTCAGCTGAAGCCTCTAATGTAGAAGGAATGGCGTAGTCTGGAACTCACCTTGAGCTGCCTGTGAGATCACACCCATTGAAGCTGCTGCCTTGAATATATTCCTTCTCACTGCCATTGAATGATGCATATATGCTCAGTGGTCTCACTGTCCCCTTCAAAGGCCTGAAGCGGCAGTCCCGCCTCCACTTCATGCCTCTGGCCACTAATTGGCTGCCGAACCTGCCCCTCAGCCAATTTCCAGCCTGCCTCTGTAAAAATCCGAGGTTCTGCCCCCTGGGGCCTGGAGGGATCCAGAAATGCTCCTGACATTGGTCTCCTGATCCTGGAGGCAAAATTTGCCCTTGGTGTATGTACAAAGACAAAGAATCTAACCGTCACATAGTTCTGTGACTTTTTGTTCTGTGAATTATCAATCCCAGCATCTATTCTCAATACGCTAATTTTCACAAGTTATTTGCAAATGTGAAATACTCATATTCTGAAAGTTAAATATCATAAGAATCCCCACTTCTGCAGCCATCACTTTCCTTTGTCTATTGAACTAATCAAGCCAAGAAAGTTAATTGACGAACTAATTAACAACAAGTTTTTTTACTAAACAATAATGTGTAGTTTTGCATGTTGTGTTTCAAGGGTCTTAAGAGCCATGTCAGCCAATAGGGATTTGTTGCAATTCCTCTGTGTGTTATTCTTAGTATTTGTACCAAATTCCGGTGTGTGCTGTTTATACTAAGACGTTAACCATCACTCATTATGTTGGTTATTGAACAGACTTGTACTGAGGTTTACAAATGACTTTATTCTGCATTCAGAATGAAAGGAGAAAAGATAGCTCATGTGTAGAATCTTGATAACAGTTTGTTTGATGAAAAGTCTGCATCTGAAATATAAACCTCTTTCTCTCTTTTCAGGTTCTGAAAAACCTGCTGTTTTCCAGCATTGCAGTTTTTCTTTTTGTCTCTCAATTGGACCCATTTTGGGATTAGGTCGAGGCTACTAATTTCACATTTTCTTCTAAATAACCAAGCTGTGCACAATGGGATTTGCCTGTCCCAGCTTCTCAACCAGTTTCCCTTTATATATGCACAGCAGTCTCCATTATAGACAGTGAACTGGGTCAAGCAATTATGACAAGAGCCTGTTATTCCAAGATTTGCTACTGAATGCAGAACTGCTAGACTATAGCAAATCTATGCTTATAGAGGAAGAGAAATTCCACTACATCAATTCACTTGCGTATTAACTAATTTAATAACATTTTTGTTATAATAAAGTGATTAACCGCTTACAGCTCTCTTCTGCCTTTTAGCCCATGAGGAGCAGTGAAATGTGTCCAACAGATCAATGAAAATTGGTGCCTTCAGTCACAAAGCGCTTAATTTATGTCTGTGCATTCACTGGATTACCTAACTCAGTATATGTAATGAATAAATTATTTTTACTTTTGCCACTAATTAAGACTATTACAAGCTTGAAAAATGTTTTAACCTTCCTAACGGTGAACTACCTTAATAGATTTTAACACTAACAGACAATGTAAAGCACCAAGTTGCACCTATTCTAGAAGCCTTTATCTTACACGCTTCTTTTATTTGTAAGATCTGGGCCTGAATTTTACCTTCCGAGGTCAGGCGGGCCCCCAACCCGAGCACACGTAAAATTGTATGAAATTATGTCGGGTGTGTGTCCCGACATCATCGCTCATGCGTGCAATATTGAGGCCGGCAGGCATGGGCGGGAGTTGGAGCTGCACCCACTGATAATTAAAGGGCCAATTAAGGCCATTAAAAAGCCTAGTGACCAGGATTTTACGTTGCTTGTGCAATTTTGCACTTGTCGTACAGGCAAAACGGGCAGGTGGACAGCACGTTTTTATCAAATTATCACCCAAGGGTGGGATAAAAGGGCCCAGGAGCACAAGCACTTTCATTTTCTTTGTGATTTTGCCACTGTCATGTTTCTGAGTTTTGCCAGATTTCCTTTTGTTTGCCCTAGCTTTCTAATCTGGTTCAACTGTAAATCTGTGCCAAAGTTCTAACAAAATAGATAAGTCAGTACAAACCATGGGGAACGTTGTCGTTTACAAAAGATATTGGCTTTGAAAATCCATGGCTATTTGGCATATTGCCACTGTAATTATATGGGGGAGGGGTTGGGGGTGATGGGGTTGTTGCTGAGGGTAGGGGCTTTCAGAACATCAGACCCCCCCATGACCCAGGCTTTCATTAGGAACCAGCATACAGGTACTGCAGGTTTGTCATCGCAAGTGTGCCAACTAACCCAGCAGTAGATGTGGAATATGACCAGACCCCTGCATAATTAAAAACAGCTTTTTAAAAAGGATCCCCCCTGCAAAAGGGAACACCCACACTTCTTTTTCAGCCCCCAGCATCCCCTTCCGCACTTTGCCTCCCACCACAACCACCAGCATTACCTGTGTCACCTCAGCCGAGCAGTCCAGAGCTCCCACAATAGCAGGTAGATGAGATGCACTCTTGATGGCATGGGTGTCTACCATGTTGGAGCATTCTGCTCTCTGAAGTTCAGTAGGTTATGGGTTCCAGTCCCGCTCCAGAGAGTTGACAATGTGGGCTTACAGTCCCTGCGCAGTCCTGAGAGAGTGCTGCACTGTCAGTGGTGCCAGTGTTCAGGTGACATTTTAATCTGAGACCACATCTATCCTCTCAGATGGATGGAAAAGATCCAACCTTGCTGTTTATGGGAGTTTGCTGTACACAAGTTGGATGACTAGCTCATTCTCCACATTATGGCAGTGCCCACACATCAAAAAGCAGTGAGTCATTCTAGGACACCCTGAAGTCATGAAAGGTGCTGGAGAAATGCTTATTCATTATTTTTTCTTTCTTCATTGATGTAAGTAGATGAAGGAAACCCCTTCCCCAACTTTTGTCCCCTCCCCCCACTCACAGCTTCATCACTGCTGCCACAAAGTTTAGTTGGATCAGTGGCAGGTGCTGGGCATGATTTTTGCAATTCAAGGCATATATCAGAGCCACTATATACAAGTACATTGAGTCAGTGAAGGCTTCAGTCAGGATCAGTCCATAGCTGAAAAGCCACAGTATTAATACCAAATTTGTTTCCATGTTTAGGACCTAGCTGTTTTTTCGCTGGGAGTTTAATTAAAGTTACCAAAGACATGGGGTATACCATTGCACCCAGTGCCTGACTTGTTCCCACCCCGTCCGCACTGTCAGGCCAAACGGACGAATTGGCCACCCAGCGTGAAATTGCGTTGAGAATACGATCTCACCCAGGAGCGGATTCTACATCCGCTTCCAGGTCCGCCAACATGCACGCATAACAAGCGTAATTCAGGCTCTGGTTACAATCAGCAACCAAATTTCTTCAATATTAAGGGGGTAATTTTAATATAACCTACAACTGCTGAAACTGAAAGAAAGGGAATCTGAAAGGGAATCCCAATGTCTTCTATAAGCATATAAATAATAAAAGGGTGGCAAAGGAAAGAGTAGAGCTGATTAGGGATAAAAAAAAAGGGACTTGCATGTGGCGCCAGAGAAATAGTGAGGTATTAAACAAGTACATTGTCTTTGTCTTCATAAAGGAAGAAGACGCCACCCAGGCCGAGGTGAGAGAGGAGCTAATTGGTACACTAGAAGAATTTACAATTGAGAAAGAGGAGGTATTAGAAAGGCTATGTTTACTTAAAATAGATAAGGTACCAGGACCGGATGAGATGCATCCAATGGTACTGAGGGAAGTGAGAGTGGAAGTTGCAGAGGCACTAGTGATAATCTTCCAGTCTTCCTCAGACACAGGGGAGGTACCAGAGGACTGGAGAATTATGAATGTTACACTCTTGATCAAAAAGGCGTGCGAGGATAAAGCCGGCAGCTACAGGCCAGTCAGTTTGACTTCAGTGGTAAGGGAAACTTCTGGAAACTATAGTTCAGAACAAAATCAGTAGTCACTTAGACAAGTGCAGGTCAATTAAGAAATGCCAGCATGGATTCATTAAGGGAAAACCATGCTTAACTAACTTGCTGGGAATTTTTGAGGAAGTAACAAAGAAGGTTGATAAGGGCAATGCTGTTAATGTAGCGTATATGGATTTTCAAAAGGCATTTGATACAGTACCACACAACAGACTTTGTGAACACAATTCTAGCTCATGGAATAAAAGGGAAAGGAGGCACTTGGATAAGAAATTGGCTGACTGACAAGAAACAGGGAGTAGTGATAAATGGTTGCTTTTTAGATTGGAGGAAGGTTTATAGTGGAGTTCCCAGGTGTCAGCTTTGGGATACTTGCTCTTCCTGATATATATTAATGACTTGGACTGTGGTGTTCAGGGCATGATTTCAAAATTTACATACACACAAACAAGGAGCAGGAGTAGGCCATTCGGCCCCTTGAGCCTATTCTGCTATTAAATAAGATCATGGCTGATCTGATGGTAACCTCAAATCTGCATCCCGCCTACCCCCAATAACCTCTCGCCACCTTGCTTACCAAGAATCTATTCACCCCTGCCTTAAAAATATTCAAAGACTCTGCTTCCACCACCTTTTCAGGAAGAGAGTTCCGAAGACTCACAAACCTCTGAGAGAAAAAAATGTTGCCTCATCTGCATTTTAAATGGACAATCCCTTGTTTTTAAACAGTGACCCCTAGTTCTAGATTCTCCTACAAGATTCTTCTCCACATCCACCAAAGATCACTGATAATATTAGCACCATGAAAAGATTTATATTATGAGAAAGGGAAAGCTCCAAAGACATATGGGAACAATGGGATTTACATTAAAATGGGGAAACATGTATAAAGGAGAATGAGGCTATGTCGCAGGGAAAGCATTGTAAAATCTACCAGAAGTGTGAAAAACCTCCAGTGTTTGTGCATTAAACCTGCTGTCTACAGAAACTGAAGCTGGGAATAGCCACTTTGAATTCTATTGTCCAGGGTATTATGTTGACTTGCCTGGATCTGTTTAAATCTTTTTTTTTTTACTGTTGCCTTAGTGGGGGTGTCACTGGAAGCCAGATTAATTAGGGGTGTTAGGAGTTAATATAGTAGTACTGTGTAGACCTATGTATGTTCTTGAAATCTTTCCTTTTGTTAATAAATGTTTAATATGGCTTTCTGAAAAGTCTCTAAAGTCTTGGTGGACTTATTACTACTGAATTCAGGGCCTGTACCTCAAAATAAATACAAATTGCAAAACCAGTGTGATAGCGGGATTGAGTTTCACTCGTGGATTTGATCCACCTGGCATACATCATCTGCCACATCATAACAAACTGGGGGGTCTTTGCCAGAAATTTGAAATTCCTGGATTGGCTTGGAGTTGGTGAATCTTAAGGTTACAAGTACGGGAATCACTTTGAATTCAGGAGTTGATTTGAGGTGATTTTAAAATGGTGAGACTGCAAAAAGGCTGTATCCATGGCTAAGAACATTTTTGGAAGTAGAGGGTATAATTCTGATTGGGTTACAAAAGGTATCTAAGGGTAAGTTAACAGAGTTGGTGGATAAGTTGCAGTTGAGGTTAACTATAAGGGCAAAGAAAGCAGACATAGTTGAAGTGATAGCACAGTTTGAAGTGATACATGACACTAGTGAGTCACAGCTGAGGTAGTGAGACTTCAGTTAGAAATGAAGAGGCTTGAATTTGAACAAGCAAAGGAACTGAAAATTGGAGGCAAAAGAAAAAGAAAAAGAATTGGAAATGAAAACGCTAGAGGCAGCAGAAAAAGTAAGGGAAAAAGAGAGATTATTTCAAAAAGAAATGGAAATGCGAAAACCTGATCCCCAGAGTAAAATGTTAGCAATGGAAGAGAGAGAAAAAGAAAGGGACAGAGAGTCCTGACTTAAAAAGCTGTGCTTTAAAAAAGAGATATCAGATGCTGAGGAAAGTTCTGATGACGATAAAACCATTAACCTAAAACCCATTGGGGAAATGTTTAAATTTGTGCAAGCTCTTCCAAAGTTTGAAGAAAGAGATGTGATGGCATTCTTTATTTCATTTGGAAGGTAGCTAAATGGATGAAATGGCCACAAGAAGACTGGACATTATTGTTACAATCTAGGTTAGTGGGTAGAGCACATGAGGTTTATGCTTCGCTGTCAGAAGAAATGTCAATGGATTATGATGTGATAAAGAAGGCTATTTTAAGTGCATATGAGTTGGTTCCTGAGGCATACAGGCAGAAATTTAGGAATATAAGAAAACAGGCTGAGAAAACTTCTATTGTGTTTGAGAAAGAGTAAAAAAAAGTAATTTTGACTGGTGGATACAGGCACTAAAGATAAAGACAACATATGCAGCTCTTAGAAAAGTAATTCTTTTGGATGAATTAAATCTTAAATCTGTCGGTAGTGAGAACTCATGTGGAAGAAAAGAGAGTTAAAACAGTAAGACAAGCAGCAGAGATAGCTGATGATTATGAGTTAGTTCATAGAGCTAAACCTTTATTTGTCACCCTTTTAAATTGGAGAATGATAGAAAGTGGGAAGGTGAAAGGAAGGTGGGTAGTCAGGGAAGAGAAAGAATGGGTGGAAATTCCCAAGAAGTTTTTTATCTGACTAAAATGGATGGTGCTGAGGGTAGAAATTACACTCAAAAATTGAGGTATTTTCATTGTAACAGAGTTGGGCACACAAAGTCAGTGTGTTGGAAATTGCAAGGAAAATCTGTTGGAATTATTGGGATGCAGAAAAGTTCTGGAAGTAAAAGTACATTGGGTTCTGAGGTTCAGGCACACGAAAAACCAAATAGTTTGTGTACAGGCAAAACAGGAAGAATCAGTGGAAGGTACAGATTTGGGAATGTGTTCATAACTTACTCAAGGAAGTTCTGAGGAGCTGGTTGCAAAAATGTTTAAAAATTTTGTATGTGAATGGGAAGTATTTCCATGTGTACAGGGTGGAATAGGTAAATATATTACAATTTTAAGAGACACTGGGGTTAGTCAGCTTAATGTTGTCGGATAGTGATTTTTGTTGTTCAGAGGGAGTACTGTAGGAACAGGTGATAACAAGTGGGGTTCAAGGAGATGCTCAACCTATTCCATTGTGGAAGGTACATTTAAAGAGTAAGTGGAAAACAGGTGAGGTGATTGTTGGAGTAGTGGAATAATTGCCCATTGCAGGGTTTCAATTTATTTTAGGTAATGATAAATCTGGGTCACTGATGTGGGTTATGTCTATGATAGTTCAGCAGGTATTTTCAACAGAAGTGTTGCAGAAAGAGCATCCTGGATTGTTTCCTGTTTGTGTGGAAATAAGATCACAAGTTCACAGGTGGAAACAGGAAGAACAGGAAGCTAAAAGTCAGGGAAAAGGTATTGGAGTTCAATTAGCTGATGCTGTCTTTGATGAGGTTCAGGAAGAAAGAATGGAAGAGAATGCAGCTGATGTATTTAGCTCAAGGCAGTTGGTAGAGTTACAGAAAATTGATCCACAAATAATACAGCTGTATCAGACAGCTTACTCAGAAATAGAGGCAGAATGTATTCCATAATGTTATTACCTTAAGGGTAATATGTTAATGAGAAAGTGGTTGCCGTATCAGGTTTCAGCAGATGAAAACTAAAGGGAAGTACATCAGATTGTTATACCATTTGGATATAGAAAAAAATATACTAAGGATAGCTCATGAAATTCCAATGGGGGGAACATTTAGGAAACAGAAAGACACAGGTGAAAATGCAAAAACATTTTTATTGGCCTGGATTGCATAGGGATGTTATCAAATTCTATAGTACATGTCACACATATCAGGTGATAGGGAAACCACAAGCAATGATTAAGCCAGCACATTTAATTCCATTTCAAGCATTTGAAGAACCTTGTACGAGGCTCATGATTGATTGTGTAGGACACCTCCCTAAGACTAAAGTGGAAATCAGTGCTTACTGACTATAATGAATGCATCTACAAGGTTTCCTGAAGCGACACTTTTGAGAAATATTACAACAAAGAGAAATATGGAAGAGTTGACTAAATCTTTTACAAGATATGGTTCACCAATCAGATCAGGGTTCAAATTTCATGTCACAGCTGTTTAACGAAGTAACAAACTGTTTGGGGATAAAACAAGTTTAAGTCAACAGCTTACTATCCTGAATCACAAGGGGCTTTGGAAAGGTGGCATCAAACTTTAAAAACTATGATGAGGGTGTTTATTCAGGACTATCCACAGGATTGGAATAGGGGAATTCCATTCTTGTTATTTGCTATTAGGGTTGCTCCTATTGCATTGACTGGATTTAGTCCATTTGAATTAGTCTATGGCCATGAGGTAAGGGGACAACTGAAATGGACTCATGAGAAATTGGTGAGTCAAAATTCAGTGACCACTCTCATGGATTATGTATCAAACTTCAGAGAAAAATTAGACAGAGCATGTGAGTTAGCCAGGGAACATTTAAAGATATTGCAGCAAGTGATAAAAGTGAAGGCAGATAGGAAAGCTAGAGCTCATAGTTTTGTTGTTGGGGATAAAGTGTTAGTTCTGTTACCAGCACTGGGTGACTTAAAGTAAAAGGCAAGTTTTATGGGCCTTACAAGATTGAAAAGAAATTGAGTGAAGTCAATTATTTAATAAATAGTCCAGATAGAAGAACGACCCAGAGGGTCTATCATGTAAATATGCTTAAAAAGTACTTTGACAGGGAACAGGACCAAAAGGAGGCATTAGGCAGTGGTAGATAAGGAGAAAGAGGTAGGAATGAAGGATTCTGAAATTGATTTTCCTCTAATCAAATTGGATAATGAGGGGTACTTGAAAATTTAAATGTAATATTGAGTTACCTTCCAGACATGTGTCAGTGATTTGGAAAAGCTATTGCAGTCACCCAAAGCTATTTGTGGGAATAAGCTGGGGAGGGTAAATGTAGCTACACATGATGTGAGTGTAGAAGTTTAATCTTTGATAAGGCAACATCCTTATAGATTAACTCCAGCAAAGTTATCACTAGTTCAGAAAGAAATTGAATTCATGCTTCAAAATGACATTGAGTCAAGTTGCAGTAACTGGAGTTCACCTATTGTGATGGTACAGAAACCGAATGGAACACAAAGACTGTGTGTGGACTATCGAAAGGTGAATGCAGTGGCAAAAGCGGATTCATATCCTACACCATGGTTGGAAGATTCCATTGAGAAAGTGGGAAAATCAAATTTTATCACAAAGATTGACTTGCTGAGAGGATATTGGCAAGTATCGTTATCGGAGAGAGCAAAGGGGATATTGGCTTTTGTGACACCAGATGGACTATATCAATTTAAAGTCATGCCATTTGTTATGAAAAATGCAGCTGCGACATTTCAAACACTGACAAACAAAGTAATTGTAGGACTGAGCAATTGTGCTGTTTATATTGACGGCTTAATAGCTTTCAGTCAAACATGGGAGGAGCATTTACAACATCTGGAAGAATTATTTTATCAACTACAAGAGCTAATTAGGTGAGGAACTTGACTAAAGTGAATTTGCAAAAGCGCAAGCTACATAGCTAGGCCATACCATTGGACATGGTAAGGTGGCTCTGAGAGATGTGAAAGTCAAAGCTATCATGGATTTTCTAGTGCCTACAACAAACGAGAAGTTTTGAGATTTCTGGGCATGGTGGGTTTTACTGGAAATTTGTACCAAATTTCAACAGTGTGGTTGCTCCATTGACTGAACTATTAAAAAAGAACATGAAGTTTCAATGGACACAGGAGTGTCAGAAGGCATTTGACAATTTAAAAACTGTATTAACTACAACACCAGTTTTCGCAGCACCCAATTGTGCCAAGCAATTTAAGTTGGCCATTGACGCAGCGGTATAGGCTTTGGGGCCATACAGATGCAAAAAGATGAAACTGGAACTGAGAAGCCGATAGGGTATTTTTCACAACGATCGAAAAGGAGACTCTGGGTCTGGTGTTACTGTTGGAGCATTTTGAGATTTACATCACAAACAGTTCATCAGAAACAATTGTTTATACAGACAACAATCCTTTAAAGTTTCTGGACAAATTTCAAGATCGAAGTGCAAGGCAGTTCAGATGGAGTTTACTATTGCAACCATTTAATCTATAGATTATACATGTGGCTGGATGAGAAAATCTAACTGCAGATGCAATGTCAAGAGTTTAAAGCTCAAAAGGAAAATTAGACATTTATAACCTGGACACTAGACTGAAATGGTTTTTGTTGTTACCAAGGATTTGTATATATATATATATAAATTTTTATGGTAATGCATGCATCTGGCAATCTAATAGTGTGAGTATATAGATAAGTATAGGAGGTAGTGTGAGATAGGTTAAGAAAATGAAGCCATCTTTTAAAATTATGATGGTTCATTTTCTCGTAAGGGGGGAGTGTCACGAAAGTATAATAATTCTCATAATATTATATTCTCATAATAATTCTCATAATATTATTATTGTAAAAGTAGGTTAATAGTAGGGTTTGGATAGTTTATCTGTGTCTGCATGTGGCGGGGATTTATTTGAATTGGACACAGCTGGTCTGGAGGCTTTGACTTATCCTCATCTTTAAGTTTGATACTATCTAGTTAACCACGGATGGTGTGTCTGTCCCTTGGTCTTTTTCTTACTTGCTAGAATGTACCTACTCTATGTATTTTGAAACATCCCCTTAAATGTTTGCCACTGAATCTCTATTGACCTATCCCTTATCCTCATTTGCCAATTCACTTTAGCCAGCTCTGATTTCATGCCCTCATAATTGCCCTCATTTAAGTTTAAAAACATAGTTTTGGACCCACTCCTCTGTTCCTCAAACTGAATATAAAATGCAATCATATTATGGTCGCTGCTACCTAGGGGCGCCTTCACGATGAGGTCATTAATAAATCCCATCTTGTTGCACAATGCCAGTTCTAGTATAGCCTGCTCTCTGGTTGGCTCTAGAACATGCTATTCTGAGAAAAAATCTCGGAAGCATCCTATGAACTCCTCGTCTAGGCTATCTTTGCCGACTTGACTTTTCCAGTCTATGTGTAGATTAAAATCTCCTATGATTACCGTCTTGCCTTTCTGACAAGCTCCCTTTATTTCTTCCTTTGTGCTCCATTCTACCACGTGGTTACTATTAGGGGGCCTGTACACGACTCCTACAAGTGACTTATTGCCTTTACCATTTCTCATCTCTACCCAAACTATTTCCACATCCTGGTTTCCTGAACTTAGGTCACTCTCTCTATTGTGCTAATACCATCATTAACTGATAGGGCCACCCCTCCACCTTTTCCTCACTTCCTGTCCTTCCTAAATGTCCTATACTCTTTAACATTCAGGTCCCAATCTAGGTCCTCCTGCAGCCATGTCTCTGTAATGGCTATCAAATCGTAATTATTTATTTCTATGTGCATCCTCAAATCATCTGTTTTGATTCGAATGTTTCGTGCATTCAGATACAGAGCCTTTAGTTTTATCTTTTTATTGTTTTTATAACCTCTAGCCTCATTTGTTGATTTACGGTTAGATTTGTACCCTCTATCCCTTCCTGTCACAGTCTGTTTTTCACTTCCCATAATAAAACCTTTCTCTTTTGCATCATCTCTACTCTTTGGTTTACTACATCTTCCTAAATTTGTACCCTTGCCCTACCTGCTTAGTTTAAATCCATCTATACTTCACTAGTTATGTGACTCACAAGAATGAGTCCCAGCACAGTTCAGGTGCCGACCATCCCAACGGTACAGATCCCATTTTCCCCGTTACTGGTTCCAGTGCCCCATGAACTGGACCCCAATTCTCCCACACCAGTCTTTGAGCCACGCATTCATCTCCCTAATCTTATTTTTCCTGTGCCAATTTGCACGTGCCTCAGGTATTAATCCAGAGATTATGACCTTTGAGGTTCTACTTCTTAATTTGGTGCCAAGTTTCTCATACTAACTATACAGAACCTCCTTCTTTGTCCTGCCTATGTCATTGGTACCAACATGGCCCAGGATGACCGGGTCTTCCCCTTACCACTGCAAGTTCCTCTTCAGTCCTGAGCAGATGTCCCGAACCCTAGCACCAGGCAAGCAACACAGCTGCCTGGACTTACGCTCTTTGCTGCAGAGAATCGTGTCAATCCTTCTGACTATGCTGACCCCTACTACCACTGCATTCCTTGTAACTCACCCCGCTTGAATAGCTTCCTCTACCATGGTGCAATGACCAGTTACCTCATCCACCCTGAGCCCCCATTCTCATCCAAACAAGCTGAAAAAAACATCAAACCTGTTGGACAACCGCAAGGACTGAGACTGCTGCACTCTTGCCCTCTGGGTCCACTTACCTGCATCACTTGCAGTCACATCTTCCTGTCCCTGACCACTGACCAAATCAGAAGACTCCATCCTAAGCCAGTTATTGGTTTACCTGATCCTTCTGCTGCACCAAAGTGGAAGTCAAATACTGGGGGCTGAAAAAGAGTAGAAGAAAAAGAAGCACCTCCTCCCTGCCCTTCACCAAACTCCCCACTTAGCACGCTTTACTTATTGCAGTAAACCTTACCTAAGGCACTTCTTTTCCCCATGCACTGAATTCCCAATTGGAACTAAATTCCCAAATATACTCACTCAGTCTCTGTCTCACTCAGGCCGAAGTCACCCTGCTGTGACCGGGTGCAGATGATAAGTAGGTTGGAAAAATTGTCAACTATGATGGGTACAGTCTTAAACTTTAGAAGGACATAGACATGTTGATAGGTTGGGCAGACGAGTGGCAGATGAGGTTCAACGCAGAGCAGCGTGAGGTGATTCATTTTTTCAGGAAGAATATGGTGAGACAGTGTAAAATAAAGGGAGAGGATCTAAAGAAAGTGCAGGAACAATGTATATGTACACAAGTCATTGAAGATGGCAGGGCAGGTTGAGAGGGCAGTTAATAAAACTCATAGATTGTAAGGCTTTATTAATAGGGACATTGAGTAGGAGAGTAAGAAAGTCATGTTGAAACCATATAAGACACGAGTTAGGCCTTATCTGGAGTACTGTGCCCAGTTCTTGGTGCTATAGTTGAAGAAGAATGTGAAGGAATTGGAGACAGTACAGAAGAGATTCACAAGAATGATTCCAAGTATAAAGAACGGTAGCTATAAGGATAGATTGGAGACATTGAGTTTGTTTTCCTTGCCGAAAAGAAAGCTGAGAGAAGATTTGATAGAGGTATTCAAGATCCTGAGGGGTATGGATAGGGTTCCCACTCAGGAGAGCATCAGGAACTAGACAGCACAGATACAAAATAATTGGCAAAAGGAGTATATGTGATGTGAGGAAAACATTTTCACCCAGAGGGTGGTTGGATTCTGGAATGAACTTCCTGAGAGTGTGGTGGAGGCAGGTTCGATTGAAGTATTCAAAAGTGAATTGGATTGCTATCTGGAAAGAGAGAATTTTCAAGGTTACAGGGATAAGGCAAGGAAATGGAACTAGTTAGAATGTTCTTTCAGAGACCCAGTGCAGACTCAATGGGCCGAATGGCCTTCTTCTACACTGTAAAGTTTCTGTGACTCTGAGATTTAATGCTACTTCTATACCTCGGCTAATTTTACACTCCTTTGATGTCAAAATATAACACGTCTATTGAATAAAGAAAGGAGACAGAAGGCAGGAATCTATAGGCCCTTTAGCCTAACATCTTTCATTGGGAAAATGCTAGAATGCATTATCAAGGAGGAAGTAGCAGGACATTTAGAAAATCAGAATACAATGAGGCAGAGTCAGCATGGTTTTATGAAAGTGAAATTATGCTTGACTATGTTATTAGAGTTCTTTGAGGATGTAACAAGCGGGGTAGATAAAGGGGAACCAATAGATGTAACTAACAGGAAGCAGATTTTGGGATAAATGAGTCATTTTCAGATTGACAAACTGTAACTAGTGTAGCATAGGGATCATTACTGGGCCTTCAACTATTTGCAATCTATATTAATGAATGGGATAAAAGGGACAAGTGCACTTTGGCTAACTTTGCTGACATTAGGAAAACAAGTTTTGAGGAGGATGTAAAGTGTCACATTTTCGCTCCCATGTCTGGTACACAGAGTTGGGAAATTTCCCAACTCCGCAAAACTGACTCGGGGGAAAGTGCCCTGAATGGTCAGGTTTTTGCTCTGCGGGAGTGGGTGCTAACTGGAGTTGGGCCTGTTGGTCCTGGAAACAGAATGGAGGCAGCCAGAGGGGCTGCCAATTGCTGAGGCAGGCTAATTAAGAGACCCAGTTATAATAAAAACAATAAAACAAAAATGGCACTCTAGCCCTCACCCTGACATCCCCTCACCACCCCCCCCATGTACTCCTCATGCCCCATCCATGACAACTCAGGCCAGCTCATGCCCCCCACCCAACTCCATGTCCCCTCTTACCCTTCATGCCAACCTATGCTCCTCTACACACTCTACATGCCCTCTCATACCCTACCTGTCAACCAATGCCCTTCTACCCACTGGCCATGGACCCTCATACCCCCATGCCAATCTATGCCCCACTACCAACTCCCCATTGCCCTTTATAGCACTCATGCCAATGTAGTGCCAACTCATGCCAGCCAATGCCACAACTCATCCCCTTGGCCTGTTATAGTCCCTATGCCAACTTGATACCTACCCATTCTCCCCACCCACCACACTTTTCCCTTACACCTCAATGCCAAATCACTCAGTTTCCATCATTAGCAGACCTCAGCAGCCATGCTGAGATGAAATAAAATAAAGTTCTAAGGGCAGAATCGTCTGGTCCTGTTGGCGGCGGGCATCATGGTGGGCGGTGGGGGTGACAATTCAGCATTGTGGCAGAAATTGGTTTCACATCGGAATTAAATCACAGCCAGATCATCTAATGGTATCCGCCATGGCAGATTGTGAATCCCACTGGAGACCAATGTGAACCCAATTTGCATCCTGGTATTGGGATGCAAAGTAAGACCCGGCCGGAATCATCCCCGCCTTCCAGATTTACCATTACTCTGGTGGTAAAATACATCAGTCCAAAACAGATCTGGACAAGTGTGACGTGCAGAAGTCGGGACTTACCTTTAGGGAATTGATTAGATCGCGGGCATCTGAGGAGAAGAAGATGCTGGAGACCTACAGTTACCGGACCCTGGAGTAACACGTTCATTACATGCTGGGTTGATTTTCATGGCCATGGTTCCATCGAGAAGCAGCTCTCAGAAGGAGGGAGGACTCTGCTGATGCTTTGGGTCTGCTTTGGTACATCGCGGTCTTGGCCATGGACTGCTATGTCCATAGGTGAAGTGGGGGAGAGGAAGGTCTAGTTGTGAGTGGGAGTGGAAGGTGTACCAGGGTGGGAGTGGGGGGGTTGGTGGTAGCAGGGTGAGTTTGGAATGGGGTGACGAAGGTGTCAGGAAGGAGTGAGGTTGGGGGTGGGGGGAAAGGTGCCAGGGGATGAGGTTGGGAGGGGGAAGGAGGGATCACAGGGGGAGGAAGGTGTAATGAGGGAGGAAGGTGTAAGGGGGGAGTTCAGATAGGGGAAGGTGTCATGGGGGAGGAGAGAGTTTGGAGAGGGGAAGGCATCTGCGGGGAGGAGGGAGTAAGGGTGAAGGATGGAGTAAGGGGGGGGGGGCACGAAATCCAGGTGAACATCCAAGGGAGGGGTCTGTGGAGTCAATGACTGCCTCCTGGGGAGTGAACTGAGGGTGGGCATGGTAGGAGGGAATGGTAAGTGTGAGAGGGGGCAGAGGGAGCCAGTAGGGTGGGAGGGTGAGGGTGCATTGGTAACAGTAAAAGGGACGGCAGTGGGGACTCGGAGGCAGACACGGACCCTGGGGGTGGAAAGGAGGAGGTCGGGGAGGTCAATGTGGATGGGGGTGGGATTCTCAAGAAGGTATGGAATATGCATGTTCAGCTGGACATCCTGGAATGGCAAAGGTTCTGGTTAGTAGGTGAGGTGGGGAGGTGGAAGGTGATGCCAGTGTCTTCCACAGTGATGGGGGTGAAGGACATGTGTGACTGGGGGATGGGAAAGAACAGGGGAGCTGATGAGGCACTTGACTACCACCACGGTTGTCGAAATCGAAAGTGAGCGGGAGCCTCATGATGGGCGAGAATGGGTGCTGCATGGGAGTGTGATCAATGGGTGGGCGGAGATGCAGGTCAGCTCAGATGGACAACTGAAAGTGAACCCCAGCAGACAGCATTGAAAACGATTGGGGGGCAGTGAGATGAGTGTGAAGGATGAAGGCTCCACGTGCGTGGGAGAGTGCTTGCATGAGGCTCCATAAGGCCCTGCCACACATATAGCTCTCCCTCCAGAATCACTTGTGGTCCGGCTGCATGTAGCTAACTGCTAGTTGGCGCGTGTTGCAGTGGGAGTTCTCGCAAAACCTGTTACTGAAGCTGAAAGACATTACACATTTTTCAGTAAAAGTGATTACATTTTCAGATTATAAAGTGACAAAATGTGTTCACTCATGCAACCATTTGTGATTAGAATTTTTTAACTTTTCTAGGCCTACCACTTCTTCTCGGTGCTGTCCTGACATCTGCAGCGGGAGTGCAGGCATCCTGTGCAACGGTTGGCCCTGTTGTCTCTGGTGACTTCAATGTGCATCGCCTGGACCTGTGCACCAGCTGATCCCTCTGTGTGAAAGAGGACGCGGTTGAGGGATCACAGACAAAAGGGACTCAGAGGGAGCAGACAGCCTCTGAGACTCCTGAGTGGATGATCCAGGGACGTCCAGCTATCGATCCTCCTCCTTTCGGGTGCCCGAGGGTCCGACCTTACTCCTTGAGGGGAAGCAGCACCTGGAGGGATGATGAAGTGCCCTGTTTCCCTCTCTTGCTGCCACTGCAGGAACTCACCCATGCTACTGTGATGGAGTGCAGGTCTGCTCGCATTCTGCCAGACCAGTGTCTCCATGCCATCCTTCCCATGGAGACCTCCATACGTGCACATGTGGGCATCACTTCATCAGGGAGCAAAGGACGCATTCCTCCAACTCGCGTGCCACTCTGTTGAGGGCTTCCAATAGCTCTGCGTGATGTTCCCCTGTCTTCTGCTGACTATCCATGATGAGTTGGAAGGCTGAATCCAGAGGCTCATCATCTGACTCTGACCTCACAGATGCCTCTTCCCCAGCAGTCCTCCTGCTTAGCTGAACCTGCCTCCTCCTGCTGTGGACTCATGTCTGTGCAGTGACCACCTGATTGTGAACCCTAGCCTACTCTAGATCTCGGTCTTACCAAGGTATGTGTCTCTGCGCTGGTGGAAGGTGTGGGTAAGCGCTGTGACGGGTCTTCCAGGCTGCTTATTTCCAGCTCTTCAATGGAAGAGGTGTCCTCTTGGCTGGAGGTGAGGACGTGGATGGAGCTGAGGGTGTTGGTCACTTGGTAGATCTCCTTGTGAACCAAAGTAGAGATAATTAGTGCATGACAGCAGAGTCAAAAGCAGGAGAGAGAGCACTCACAGTTGCGTTGAGAGAGGGATGATGTGGTATGAGATCTCACCTGTGTTTTCACTGCCGACTTCGCTGCAGGCACGGTCCACGTCCTCACCAGTCACTGTGATGGCATACTCCTCAAAGTGAGTGAGGGGCAAATGAGGGTCACCCTACTCCCCATGTGGGATCTCTCCCTGTTGTTGTTAGCCAGCCTCTCCTGCATGAAAACAAATTGAGAGAGTGTGAGCAGGACACATGCGTGGAATGTTTGTGTGGTGAGTAGAGACATGGGCAGGATGAGGACGTGAGCTCGAGAGGATATGAGTCTGATGGAGATGTGAGGGTGTGTGAGAGAGTTAGTGGTGTTGTCCCTTGTGGGGTGAGATCCCTGTGGAAGTGTGATGGGTTTGTGAGTGTGTGAGTTGAGAGTGATGAAGGGGTTTACTTACCCACGTCAGGTGAGAGCATTCATCCTCTTCCTGCATTGGCTGACCTCCTCTGTGCTGACCACCTCTGCAACCGCCTCCCAGGCCAGACTGGTGACTCTGGCGGAGCTCCTGTCGCTAGAGCGGGGTTAGGGGATATTGTGGCAGCCTTCCACTGCATCCAGCAGGCACCCCAGGGAGGCGTCATTAAATTTGAGGGCTGGCGTCTTCTTTGCTTTCGGGGCCACCTGAAGCAGTCCTGGTCTGTAAACATGAATTAGGCTGCGCTCTGGTGTGCTATAAATATGGCACCCAGAGTAAAGAAGAGCGGAGGTCACAGCGTGGTGGGAAAATCCGAGCCTGTCTACCAGCAATCCAGCATGTTTCCCTTGAATGCACAATTAATTAGATAGGACACACTGGGAAAGGGATGATATGGCACAAATAACTGCCATTACAGCCGACAGATAAAACCTTGTTTTTCACGCCCTTTACCATACTTAGTGTAAATCTGGAATAATTCTGCCTTAAGTGTTTCTAACATTCTTCACTATATTGAAAAAAACACTTTCAATGATAAAAGCCCATTCATTACATTTAAATCCTTCAAGGACTTAATCCCGTATAAAAAGAAAGATTTCCGTCAAGTACTTAATCTCCTATAGAAACAAACAATTGTATTCATAGCCCCACATCAAAGACATCTAACCTATTTATAACCACTTGGAGCTGTCAATCAAACAGTGAATTTTTTGCCCCATACCCACTCTGATACTGATAATTTGTGGAAGCAGTCAGGCAGAAATAATAATATAATGATAGTGCACAGGCTTCTGCACAGATGCACAGCATCTATTGAAATTGCAACCAGCTGTTTTCTCCAACTGCAGGCTGGCTGTTTTTTTTTCCAAAATTTAAAGGGCAAAGGATTTAAATGATTTTACAGCTTAACAGTTCCACAACCCTTATTCATTTTTATGCACATTCATGTCTTAACAATCCCAAAGGGGTGCCTGACCTCTCAGAAAGGGTACCTGACCTCTCCAAAAGGGTACCTGGCCTCTCCCAAAGGGGTACCTGGCCTCTCCGAATAACTCTAGCATGTTTAAACCTTTTATTCAAATGTATAAATCTCAGGAGTCATAAACCTGGGTGACAAAAATTGCTTCTGTTCGAAGGCATTTTTAAATGTGCAGCTGCCTCCATGAACCGTGGATGTGTGAAAAACATACTGTCTCCATTAGATAAGCTAACCAGAAAAATAGTTGGTTTCCTGAATTTAAAACGGAACTAAATCTGAGCGCAAAAATAGCATAGGAGGGAAAAGTGATTCAAAAACATTATAAAAAATCAAAATTTTTTTGGAATATCATAAAATGAACCTGTAATTTTCTAGTATGATTTCCAACTTGAGAATAATTTGCAATTTGTCCAAAAATTTGACTTTAAACCCTCCATTACAGAACTGATTTCCTTTTCAGGTTGGAACCATGCTGCACCAATTCATACTTGGAATGAGATGCTGTCAAGTGCAGTGCTGCTGTGTTCATTTCTGCACTGTATTGAATCCTATATCCTTATATTCTTAACTGACATAGTGGAGGCACAAGTTCGGTTGTGACAATTTGGATTTATCCATCATCGCCAGAAGTTCCTCTGTGACAAAACCACTTGAGCCATTGTCAAATTAGCCTGAGGAAAGGAAAGGAAAAGAACGCAGATGTGGATAGAAACAAAATACAACCTTACACCACTGGAGGATAATTATACAGAAACACATTAATCCAGATTTTCCTGTCAAAATAATGGCAAAGCTAATGCCACTCACCATTATTTATGATCAAATGCTACAGCAACTGCAGATAAGAGCAGATAAGTAGTTAAACTCATCCAAAAGTTGCCATAGAATGTGAAGCTTTGTCTAGTTCCTTTTAATAATCTGATGAGTGTTGATTACTGTTATCAACCTCTCTGACACTTAAAATAGGCTACTGCAAATGTGGGGTCTCATTCCTTCAGATTTTAATTATTGTTGGAGATCTTAAAAAGGTTACATTTTAAATTTTATTTTTCTTTTCTGCCTCTTCCTCTCTTAACCTAATCTTTCTTTCTCTCTATTTCTCATTCTAGCCTTGGCTTGGCTTTGGATTCACCCACTCTAATTTAAGCTTCCTTCTCAGTCCTTGTACTGTTAATTTCATAATCTTTCAACCTGATTTCTTAAGGAGATGCACACATCACTAATGTTCCAGACACCCTGGCCTGAATCTTCTGGTCAGCATGTGGAGGCGGGCCCCACTCACTGACGCATAAAATGATGCGCGGTGACATCGGGCACGTGTCCTGACGTCACCGCATGTTATTCAGATCTTCAGTTTGGCGGGCGCACACCGGAGTCTGCTGCATGCACACCGAACTGCCAAAGGCCTATTAAGGCCATTTAAGTATCAATTAAGATAATTAACGGAGCTGCCTGTCCAACCTTAAGGTTGGCGGGCAGGTGAGGAGCCCAAGCGGCCTTCGCATTTATCATGAAACCTCATCCACGGGCGGAATGAGATTTCATGAATGTTTTTAAACTTTAATAAAAAGTTTTAATAAAATTCATAGACGTGTCCCAGCTCATGTGACACTGTCACATGAGGGGACATGTCTTAATTTTTTTTTCTTTATTTAAATTTTTCAAAATCAAACTAATCTCCCTGAGGCAGCTCTGTGCCTCATGGAGATTTCTGCGCTCTTTCGCGTGCATGCGCGAAAGAGCGCAGGCCCCGACTCAGCCTCCTCCCCTCACCTGCACAGGTGTGCGTCACGCTGCGTAGGCCTTAATTAGCCTGCCCATGTAAAATGGCAGTGCACAGCCAATCACGGGCGACGATCGGCTGCGTGCCCGCCCGCACCCGCTCCCGCTCAGCCCCCCCCGACATTGAGGAAATTCTATCCCCTTTTTCCCTTGCTGCAGATTACCAAAGCACAATTTCAGCAACTTGCCACTCAAAAAAATTTACTAACCCAAAAGGGTAAGTCCAACTATTGGCAGATATCATCAAATGCCATGCTACACTAAATTTTGCCCAGCTTTCCTCCTCATAAAATGACAATAATATAGTAATTGTTACTTTATGTCTTGGTACCATATTATTGAATTTTACTAAGAATTTTAATGGCTTAACAGGCTATTTGAATGGGAAAATATAATTGAAAATGTGAAACAATGTATCTCCTGCATCACAGAGTTTCCGTTTTGGGCAAGTTTGATAATGCAGGCGCAAATTGCACCCAAAATTGCATTATTTTGGAAAAGTATTTATTTCCTCGAGTTCCTACACAAACTCATTTGCATGTCACTGAGCGTATAACCGGCTATGAGCAAGACAATTGGGCAGTGTTTTAGAACATACTTTCTGCTTTAACAATTATTCCTTGATATTTTTAAGAGAAGTAACTTGGTACAGTTCGATTAATGCAGATGAAACTGGATTTGCTGCAAGAAATATGCATTTTTAATGACTGTGCCAATATATGACCTATAAGTAACTTGATTTTAAGTATGCTACAATCCATTGACCAGGTCCTGACATTGTGGGAGGTCCACTTAGGGACCAGTAACCTTTTGTTTAAAGTAGTTAAAGGTTGAGATTTAAGACACCTACTTTTGGAATAAAATCATGAGATTCCATGGGCTTTTGAACAAATGGAAAACCTAAATTTACTATGCAAGTTTAGAAAGATAAAAGAATTTACAATATGTATCTTGTACTCTAACATCCAGAGTAAGTATGAGGTACATGTGAATTAACAGACAAACGGTGGTCAAACACACCATGCTACAAAGTAAATGACTGATGCAACCAAGACAGAGTCCATAGATAGCTCAAGAAATCACCCCGATGTTAGCCCCACTGAGAGTCAACCAATCTCACTGAAACTTCACCTTTCCCACGAGGATCTCTCATCTCCAGCTTTGAAGGTCCTGCCTTGGAATTCTCTGCAAATGTCTCTTCCATTCAGATGGCTTTAAGAATGGTCTACCTCACAGGGTTTCAGTCTTGTCTTCCTAGATTCCTTTTTCCTGGATTTCTGAGTGACTCAACACTAGCTCACAAATGCACTTTCGGACCAATGCCCTCCAATCTGTGGGAACTGTTCCAGAGTCTATAGAATCTGGGAAGATGACCACCAACGCATCCACTATTTCTAGGGCCACTTCCTTAAGTACTCCGGGATGTAGATTATCAGGCCCTGGGGATTTATCAGTCTTCAATCCCATCAATTTCCCCAACATTATTTCCCTACTAATACTGATTTCTTTCAGTTCCTCCCTCTCACTAAACCCTGTGTTCCCAACATTTCTGAAGAAGAGGAGCTAATAGAGGCCGGGCTTCAAGTCCGGAGTATCGGCAGGGCCTGGGTGGCAGGCCCCAGTGAGGGGGCTGGGGGGCTGGGTTTGAGATTCCAGGAGAGAGGGCTAAAGCAGGGCTATGACTTTGTTGGGGGTGGGGGCGGTGCTTCCTATGGGCACAGGGACACCCCTCCCACAACAAGGGGGTCCCTCCACCTCTTACCCGACACCATCCACCCAGTAAAAACTGATGGGCTACCTGCTTGGTGTGGGACTCCCATTGCCATGGGTAAAATAGCAGCGGGCCAGTTTGAGGCACTTAAGTGGCCATTAATTGGCCACTTAAGGGCTTCAATAGGGCCAAGGGCAGGTGGGAAGCCCAGTGTTGCCACCGGCAACCCTCTAGCCCTCACTCCTCCGTAAAGTGGGAGACAAGTTGGGATGGGCGGCAATCCACATGTTGCAGTTTATGTGCCCTCCCTACCTTCATACCCACCAATGAGGGTCCATAAAATTCTGCCCTATGTCTAATCTGATATAGCGGATTATATTGGATGAAGCCCAGAGGTCAAGAGCCGATGTCAATCCCTTGGAGTGATTCTGATTTTGTACAATCATGAGGGTGGGTGACAGGAAATAGGCAGCCTTTTTACACCTTGCCCAATTTTTACTTCAACTGAGATAAATTGAGAAGTGTAAAACCGACTGTCAATTTACTATTGCCTGCTCTGCATAATTGCGCAAATTCAAAAAGATCCCTGAGTGGCAAGGCAGCTTTGCCAATGGTTTGCTGGTTGAATACATTAGTTAGTGTGGTATGGAAGCGGAAGATCAAAGTGGCAGCAGCTGGGAAAGATAATTAAGTTAGGGAGGGGAACCATTTAGCAGGATTCACTAGCCTCATTGCCAGCCAGTGACAAGTGTCCATGTGTAGACATTAGGCGAAAATAGGGCCAGGTTTGGCTGTAAGGTGCCCCAATGGCTGACAATGACCAGATAGCTTCATACCCGAAGAATAGCCACTTGAATAAGGTACCAGAGGGTTTCCAGGGGCCTGAGAATGGCACCTCAGTAAAATTCAGCAAAAGAGATCAGGAAAGAAAATTGCAGAATAAGTATGGGAAAGTTAATGTTGTACCAACTCCCACAGTGAGTGGATGACATAGAAAGATAAATCATTTACAGCACAGTAGGAGGCCATTTGGTATATCACTACTTTGCTGGCCAAAAAAGCGTGATCCTGCCTAATTCTATTTTCCAGCTCTTGGTGGGGTATCTTCCACAGACTATGGCACTTCATGTGTATGCCCAAGTATCTTCTGTGATAAAGTTTCTGCCTCACTGTTGTAGTTCACTTCGACAAACCACCAAGAGACTCAGGTACAGGCTATGAACATTTATTAATTATTCATGCGTACACTGGGAGAGACAGCCTTGGGCAGTCCAAGACTGTGCTCTACACATTACAGTAACATCACCTTTTTAAATACAGTTAGTCACGTAGACATATTCTAATTTTGTCAACTCAGAATCACGTGCTTAACAGATGCCTCTGGCTTTGGTTACTTATTTCCCGTGTGTACAGATACTGACATTATTTTCATCCTTGCAAGACCACCATATCTTGCTGATTGTGCAGGAGTGGGCCTCTTTCAACTAAACACCTGCTCCCTGGCCTTGTTCTTTGTTTTACTAGCTTACCTGTTCCATTTCTTATCCTGTCTAAAACGTATCTACCACTCTCCCATTCTGCTTTTCTGCTTATATTTATTTTTACTAAAAGACACTGCTAACTAAAATTGTTTAACCCTTTCACTCACTATTCTTTCAGTCAGCAAGCACCACTCACTGAGTGAAAAAAAAATACTCACCTCCAATCATTCTACCAATTACTTTAAATCTAGGCCTCCAGTTATTAACCTCTCTGCTTAGGGAAATAGATCCTTCCTATCCACTCTATCTAGATCCCCAGGTAATTTTATACAGCTCAACTAAATCTCCCCTTAGCTTTCTCTGTTCTAAAGAAACCAACCCAAAGCTTTCCAATCTTTTCTCACAGCTTCTACCTTTCTGGCAACATCCTCGTAAATCTCCTCTGTACCCTCTCTAATGCAATCACATCCTTCCTGTAATGTGGTGATTGGAACTATAAGCAGTCTTCTAGCTGTGCTCTAACTAATGTTTTATATGATCCTAGATGAACCACCCTGCTCTTATATTCTAAATACGAACATATGAACTAGGAGCAGAAGTAGGCCAAGCGGCCCTTCGAGTCTGCTCTGCCATTCAATAAGACCATGGCTGATCTGACTGTAGCCTCCCACCTATCTCCGGTAATCTTTCACCCACTTGATTATCAAGAATCTATCTACCTCTGCCTTGAAAACATTAAAAGACTCTGCTTCCACTGCCTTTTGAGGAAGGGAGTGCCAAAGACTCACTACACTCTGGGAGAAAAAAAATTCTTATCTCTGACTTAAATGGGACCCCTTATTTTTAAACAGTGACCCTAAGCTCCAGATTCTCCCACAAGAGGAAACATCCTCTTCACATCCACCCAGTCAAGACCCTTCAGGATCTTATGTGTTTCAATCAAGTCACCTCTTACTCTTCTAAGCTCCAGCAGATACAAGATACAAGCCTAGTCTGTCCAATCTTTCATCATAAGATAACCTTCCCATTCCTGGTATTAGTTTAGTAAACCTTCTCTGAACTGCTTCTAATGCATTAACATCCTTCCTTAAATAAGGAGACCAATACTGAACACAATATTCCAAGTGTGGTCTCACTAATGCCCTGTACAACTGAAACATAATCTCCCTACTTTTGTAATCAATTCCCCTCACAATAAATGAAAACATTCTATTAGCTTTGTTAGTTACTTGCTGTACCTGCATACTACCCTTTTGTGATTCATGCCCGAGGACACCCAGATCCCTCTGAACCTCAGAGCTCTGCAATCTCTCACCATTTAGATAATATGCCTCTTTTATGCTTCCTGCCAAAATGGGCAATTTCACATTTGCCCACATTACACTCCATTTGCCAGATCTTTGCCCACTTACTTAACCTATCTATGTCTCCTTGTAGCCTCCTTCACAGCTGTCCTCTTCACAACTTACTTGCCTATCTATCTCAACTAATAAATAAAAGTATCCCATAGGCAAAATCTTTATCTCAATGGGAAGGCGTGCACCCAACTTGCTCAAGCGTAAAATGACGCGCGATATTTCAGTCAGCGGGCGTGCGCCAGAGTCGGCAGCACACCTGCTGACAATTAAAAGGCGTATTAAGGCCATTAAAGGATCAATTAACTTAAATCTTTTGCTGCCCTTCCAACCTTACAGTTGGCGGGCAGGTGAAAAGGTCAAGCAGCCTTTGCACTTTTTTGGAAACCTCATCCATTGGCAGGATGAGGTTTCCAAAATTAAATGAAAATGAAATAAAATTTTTCAAACTTCAGTTATAACATGTCTCTACTCATGTGACAGAGTCACATGAGGGGACATGTTTTATAACATTTTTTTAACCTTTTTTTTAAAACTCTTCATCTCCCTGAAGCGGATTCGCAAGCATGCACTCGCACGCATGTGCGAAGTTCACGCTCGATCCGCTTGCCCTCAACCCGCACGACCTCCTCCCCCCACCCGCACAGGCAACTATGAGCGCTGCCGCTCACGTTTCATGGTGGGCGGGCCTCAATTGGCCCGCCAGCGTGAAATCGCCTTCCGGCCCTGATTCCGGGTGGTAGTCAGCTTCCCGACCGCCCCCTCCCACCCCTGCCGTGCCCGCCTGACAAGCACTAAATTCTGCCCCATGTGCCTTCTTGGTCACTTTACCTACCTGTCCTGCTACCTTCAAGGATGCATTTTTGTTTCTTTATTTCTTCCTGGGATGTGGATGTCACTGGCCCATCCCTAATTGCCCTTGAATGGAATGGCTTACTAGGCCATTGCTGAGGACAGTTAAGAGTCAACCACATTGCTCTGGGTCTGGAATCACATGTAGGCCAGACCAGCTAAGGATGGCAGATTTCCTTCCCTAAAGGACATTTGTGAAACCGATTTTTGCAACAATTGGTGATAGTTGCCATGGTCACCATTATTGAGACTAGCTTTATATTTGAGATTTATTAATGCTTTAAACTTCCCCAGCTGCCAGGGAATCTGTGGACCAATATTTTCTTTAAACTTTTGTTGTTATGCGTGGCCTTTTCTTTTAGTATGCAGCCCCCTTACATTTTTTTGTATGAGCCCTGCACACATCTTATTTATCAGGGAACAAAAGGCCTGTGTGGTTCTCTTCAGGCTGCTGCACAGCCTTGCACCCATTTAGCTTAACGGGAACACTGCTGTGAACATACACTTTAAGATCCTTCTGTTGCTCTACGCTTATGAGTATTCTACCAGTTATAGTGTATTCCCTCGCCTTGTTTGTTCTTACCGAATGCTTTCCCTCACTCTTCTCTGGACTGAATTGCATTTGTCACTTTTCTGCCCACCTGATCAGTCCATTGATATTTTCCTGCAGTTTTCAACTTTCTTCCTCACTATCAACTACACGGCCAATTTTTGTGTCGTTTGCAAACTTCCCAATCATGGTCCCTACATTTCAGCCTAAATCATTGATACTTATCACAAAAAGGAAACGACTCAGCACTGAGCCCTGCTGAACCCCATTGGAACCAGCCTTCCAGCTACAAAAACACCTGCCAACTATTACCCTTTGCTTCCTGCCAATATTGGACCCATTGACTGACATCAGCCTCCAGATATGGCTGTAACATTTTTAGAATACTTACACTAACGGCATTATTTCCTGGTAACTGACTTGATAATAGCTTAATAAATTTACTGTGATTATCTCAGAACTACTCATCCATCGGTAAATGTCATCATGCGTCAACAGCAAGGGAGAACACTGGCTGGTAGAATAATTACTGCAGAAAAAAAATAAAATTTAAGCTTGTTATAAGTTGTAATGATGTCCATATATAATAGAAAACAAGTTTATGTGCCATGAAGCCCACAGTGATATTAATGTCTTGTAAGCACTCTTGGAGCCTGTGTTTTGTTAGTTAAAGAAATTAAGTTCATATCAACCACTGTTGGTGTTCTTACGATTTCATCTTGCAGCTGCTTTTTCTGTATAAGCACAGTTAGTCAACAGACCTTCATCCAGCTGGATCCTGCTGCAATGAAATTTTGCCATTACAAGCAAGGGTTAGGGGTGAGACAGGAAACAGTGATGCTCAAATAGAGGTAGTAAATTGAACTATTCCAGTGAGACCAGTCGGCCAACTCTGACCTAACACCAACACAGGAAGGCAATCATCTTCAGAAAAATACTTACACAAAATAGTTCTGCTTTTATTTAGAAATACAGCAATACACTCAAATAGTTGAAATGGTGAACAAATCAGAGTTTAAATGGCTGCTGTTACCATGAACCATTGTATAGTAAGATGTATATTTACAATATAGATGTATATACACAACAATTGAATTGTTGATCTGGAACTTGTTTCAACTCATTTCTGGGATGATTTCTCCACAAACAATTTACTCAAGCTGTTAGGTGCTTTTAGAAATGAAAGCAATATATTATACATATAATTCAGAAAGAGGAGGACTTTCAATTGCGATGAATTGAACATTTCCTACTGTTTGCATCTCAATTAATCAACTGCTGTCAAGCAATTGTTTTATAAGACCCTGAGTGGACTTTAGTGTGCACCCCCCACCAAACTCCACAAGGCGAGTTCGGAGATAGTGAGGCTGTTTGATCAGGAGATCTCTCTCTGCCTTCCCAACTCCCCCCCCGATTATGCTTAAGGCAGGAAAGGTGGAGGATGGCCTTCCCGCCCGGAGGCTACTTGAGTAGCCACTTAAGGGCTAATTAATGGCCTCATCCTTCTGCTGCTGAGATTTTGATAGTGCCGGATGGGGGCATCGTCATCCAGAAAGGCCGCCCTGCAAACCCTATTGGGTTTCCAAGTGGCCTACCGGGTGAGGGGATGCAGGGGAAGTGCCTGGTTGACAGGCACTCTGTGCCCGATCGAAGGTCCTGTATTGGGAAGGGGAGACCTGCAGAAAGCCAGCCCCTAATTGACCGGCTGCTCTTGGGACAGGCAGGATTTCCGCCCTGCTTTGAGCTTATTTGAGTGGGTGGCCCAGCACTGTCCAGCTAAATGCCTGATTGCCTCGTAATTGCATTTGGCCTCCTGCAGAAAAGTGATATGGGGCTCGCATAGATTCTCCAACTAGTGGGCGAGAACCATGTCGCACTCGTTAAATTTCACCCACTGCTTTTTTTTTTGTTATTTCATCCATACAAAGTGATCTGCCTTCCTGCACTTGACTTCATAAAAGTAGTTCAGACTATCAAGGAAATAAAATAATGGACCAGGTAGGACAGCAGACTGATTTTTTAGTAAGCAATAGGTACTGGCAATGTGGAATGGGTGTGTAGGTGTGTATTAGGCACGTTGGAGGGTGGGGGAGGCAAAGACCTGATTCTAGGAGTGGGGACCCTCCACCCTGCCCCATGCTGATGACGTGCCTCTGGGGTCATCAGTAACATGGCAATACTGGAGGAGAACATCTGGCGGAGCTGGCAGAGGCAATGTGCACCCACGTATGAGCGATGAAGCAGTACACCTGTGCTGCCATGCCTCTGGTGTGTGTATGCATGGCTTCCTCCATGGAGAGATTGGTGATTCTCATGGAAAGCCTGATCCAATATATCATCCAGTGGATTTCAGAGGTGCACACAGACCTGCATACCATTGCCTTGTCCATGAGCTCTTTGCAGCAGTAGCAAGGTGAGAGGGGGACAAAGCCCCCGGAGTCTCCACCAGGCCTGCTAAATGGTTGTTCAGGTTGACCCGTGGCAGGTGATGTACTTTTCCCCTGAAGGAAGACAATGAATTAACTACTGTAGGTTGAGCTGATGCCTGCATGCCTGTAAATTGTATTGACCTGTGTTGATCAGTCCTCCCTGGCAGAATGCTAAAGTCATAATGGGCAGAATTTTACGTTCCTGCCGAAGTCAGTGGAGTTTAGAATGGCTCGCCGCATTTTACAGCCCTGTCCCAGCCGCGACAGGGCCGTAAGATTCTGGCCTATCTCACAAATGAGATTAAGAAGGCACCGTTGAAACTGGTGGGGATATGTATGTGACAGGAACAGTATAAATATCAGCTTGGCTTTGGGTTTGGGGGCGAAGATCTGCAGATGGACACAGGTAGTGAATGGAGCCCAGGCAGCCAGTTCAGACCTACATCGTCGATAGAGTGAAGACCCAGGAGCACTTGTAAGCATACATTTTAGTAACAAGAAAAGAAAGCTAGGTAGAAACCCGCCGTCATGGGTGGGACCAATCGCGGGCGAGGCGGCGCCCCAGCCAGAAATCCATTGACTTGCGGCTGGGCCGGAAGATCCCAGTGGTTGGCAGGTGCAGAAAATCCTGCCCAGCGACTTGCAAGGGGAATTTATGGGTAACTGTAAGTTTTGAATTAATGTTTAATAAACACTACTGTGAGTTAACTACAGTCAGTGTGTTGAGTAGTTCCTTGTTTTTCTTGGATGCATAATCATGGTGATTCTAAGACCATGGACTTAGTGTAAAAGAGTGAGGAAGAAGGTTGGCAGCAAAACTCCATACACTCTTGCATCTGTGCATGGATTCCTCATAGGTGTGATGCGAGCATCTAGTTTATAATTCATATATTTTACAATATAACTTTTAGTTTTAAGAATTAAAGTTTTAATAGTAGAAATAAGGGGGAATCTGATTGAGAAATGGATAAGAAACCCTGAAGTAAATGCAATTCAAACAAGCTTGGAGATAATTACAGTTAAAAGCTAACCTATGTTTATCTTGTAATGTTAAAACTGAAGTGTAAACATTCAACAATTGAGGACCCATTTCTGGACCTCTTCGTAGAGCCAGTGAGTCTATTGTTACCTTCATAAAATAAGCTAAAAGTTGGAATTCTGGTAAAGAGGGTTGTAAAGCTTCATTAGAGATAGAAATTAATCATATGGCTTCTCAGAATCAAGGAAAACTTTGGAATTAAAAGGTAGCTAATTTGCATTTCTACCTGGGAACAGGCTGAGTGTGTCATGTTGCCATGGGTGTAGTGATTCAGGTGGATCCTTGGTTAGAAGGTTCTTTTGTTTAATTTATCTGTGTGTGTTTGCCGACAGAAGCGAACAGTTCAACCTGGGAATAGTCAGAGGCAGTTCAGTTTGTGTTTCATGAGGGAAAAGCAGCAGTAAGATTTCCTCTAGTTTACAGCTAGTGGAAGAAATCTACAGTGATCCTCACAGAGCCTTGCAGCAGACAGTAGTCAGCAGAGTTAGCTTGGGAAGGCTGGGAAGATATTTGGGTATCTGCCAGCAACCCAAACAAGGAGCTGAGGCATCCACAGACATGAGGTCAGTAAATGAAAAGTTAGAGGGTCACATTGCCAAAAAACTAATGGAGGATTCTCATAAAATTGCACCTTGAGGAATAGCTGGAATATTAAGGAGAATTGAACTAAATTCTAGAAGGCTGTGGCATACCTTTTCAGTTGATATCCAGGAACAATGAATGAACCTTCAAGATTTCATAAGATAAGGAAACTCTTCAAGTGGAAGTAAAAAGTAGAACTGAGTTTATAGCATAAGTCTTTATAAATTATAGTGTTAAGTTATAAGTGCTTATTTGCTATTTTTGATGTACGATTAAGTTGTTTTTGTTTAATAATGTAAAATATTGCCCTGTAGTTCCATGGGTTAATTGCTGGATTTTCAGATTTCTTCTTGAATGTTAACAGTCCCTGACAGGATTCTAACAGGTGTGAGTAGTAATGTCTTTAACGATAAGTCCTTCTTTCCCAATATTCATCCCTGAATGCAGGCAGAGGGCTAGAAAAGCTGTGGCATCTAAGACTGCTAGAGTATGTAGGCATCGTGGCTGCTTCCTGGGGAACCGGCCATACATCTGCTTTCGGTGGTCACAGACCAGTTGTATGTTGATGGAATGGAAACCCTTCTTGTTGATGAAGACCACTTGGTGATCTGTGGGAGCCCTGATGGCCACAGGCAGGCATGGGATTTCACCTTGCATTTGATAACCCCAAACCCACTGATCCTCTCTGCCTGACTGTCCAGGTCGACACATTAGTGCACAGTCAGCAACCCTCTTGAACAAGGCATTGGCAGGAGGCTATTGGCATGCCCCTCTATGCTCTTCTCTGACATACCCACCCTGCAACCCCCCTCTCTCATCTGATACTTCTCTTCAATAGGAACCCTGAAGCCTGGCTGAATGAGGCCCATGGAAGGGGGTCTCTCTCCTTATTCAAGGACTTCTATCTAGATGGCTTCTCACACTTACCTGATTCTTTTATTTTAAGCAAGTGCCACTGTCCCAGTGGTACCATTGCAGCACAATCCCGAAGTGCTGACACATTTTACTTCCTCCTGCTGTTATTTGGCAATATTCTCTCTGCACTACCCTTCATGGCCTGGAAAAATGGTACTCTCGTTGGGTGCCGGAGAGATCCAACACTGAGCTCCTGCTTGCTTGCCGCTCCCTTTAACCCAAGTGAAGCTCTGAATGCCCATGAGTCATGAAGCTATTACTGTATATAATGTTATTGGAATTTTTTTTTAATAGAGGTTTAGTCTGTGAGTGTGTCTGTGTGTGTCTTAATTGGATTAAAGCCAGGTAGTCTGGGTGCTTTGATATATAGTAGTTTTTAGATATAAATAGAGGTGGAAGTACATTTGCATTTTGTTGAATAGAGCATTCAAGAGTGGGAGTGAAATCTTGCACCTAGCTAGGAGACACCAAGCAATGTTTATATTACTAATAAAATTGGTACTATGAAAGGTGTTCAAAGGGCCTAGTGATAGAATGGGAATTTACATTCAAAGAGAAATGGTGGGTACAACCTGAGAGAGGTTTGTATCTGAAAGGCCGAAGCATGTAACATCAAAGCAGCTGTAAGCCTACAAGTGCCTGCAAAGGAACCAAATTGAAAGGAACCTCATATTGAATTTGTAAGGTGAAAATGTTTTACCTGGTGTCTGGTTCAGTCTACTGGTTATTGTTGCCTTAGTGGAGATTAATTTGGGAATTTGTTAAAAGTTATGATAGTAGTAATTTGTAGCCATGTGCATATGTTTAGTTTGTTGTAAATTAATAAAGGTCTCACTTAGTTTGATATAAAAACCTCTCGAGAACTGGTGGCCTTATTCCTGAATTTAAAGCTGCAATTCAAAACATACCAATTGAAAATATAGGTTATGACAGTTATTTCAAGTTTCTCTCTGGGATTTTAAACAATAGCCTTTATCAACTGCTGTCACACAACACCATGGTCCCTGTACATCATCAGTAAAATCTGAAATGCACCATATCATTGCAGTTAGTTGGCCTGTTATATATTTTAATTACTCTCCCATTGCATTGACGTGTGAAGTTCGCTGTTGGTGAAATCCAGAACTTCTAGTCCGACATCTTCTGTTCCAATTTTAACCCTACACCTGGTCCTTCTCTTCCTCTGCCAGATGATCACCATGATGAAACGAAATGCATTGGCAGAATCCTGTTAAGAGTTCAGAATGTTATACAGGCACCACAGACATTTTGAAATGATCAAAGAAGCCAAAAACCACAATGTAATAAAAGCAAAATGTGTCTCAAAACTTCCCAGTGCTTTAACCAGAGAGTAGCTGAGGATTCCATTAGGTCATTAATTCAATAAATAAATGCAAATCTTTTTGGTTTAAGGTTTTTATAATTAATTGAAAAATGCATTTAATGGAAGTTTTAAACCACATTTAGAACCACTTAATTAACCTTGTGGAAATGAATACATACCACAATTTTACATACCTAATTGACCATACGAGTGGGCCATTGATCTGCACAGCTAAAAAACAGTCTGTTTAATTTGGTCATTCTGTAGCCAACAGTAACGGGTACTTCAGTCAACCAGTTTATCTTGCATTGAATTGGATAGGTTAGACCAGGCCACTGATTCAGAATAAACAGAAAGATAAATTAGTAAATATCTGGAGATTGAAATTGGTTATGGCTTTTTTATTTCAGTCCTTAGCCAGCATTACACCAACAGTGAACACCTCAAATCAGGAGGCCCAATCCAGCCTAAAATTGGTCCCTGGTCTTCATCAGCATTTTTGCATGAGCAGCCATTGCATATTGTGTCTCCACAGACAGCTCATGCATTTTCAGAAGGACATTTGGTCATTTGCAGACAGAGATGGGTGGGTAAGTGTTGGGAGGCAGGAGTTGGGACAGCAGTGGGATGGGGCGGGGGTGGTGGAGGGGATTTCTATTATAAGGGCAGTAGAATCAGGGGAATATTCCTCCTCCCTCTGGTTCCACAGCAACAATTTCTGAATTTGAGTAAAAACATAACATTCATTGGTAGCCGCAAGGGCCAATGACAAATCCTAAGCAGAGCAGCATTATCTCCTGCTCCACTTATCGCCATTTAGTTTTGGCAAGGGGATCTGTTAGCAGATTTTCCGTGGTTGTGATTGCAACAAAGGGTTGTTAGTATGACATCAATAATCTCCACACCATTCAGGCAGACCACTGAAATTAATAATAGCCTGAGCACAAGTGCAGATCGACTTTGGGACATCCCACTGTTAAACTTGACATCAATGTTCCCATTTTGCACCCGTTAAGCGGGGGTAACACATACCAATCTGTATCCCCTGGGCTTTTATTTGTGTCTTTTGAGGTTTAATGGGAGTAAACAATCATATGATATCACACAAAATAGACATTTAATTGGAAAATCCTTAGACCTGGACTCAGGGCAGAATCATCCATGACACTGGCATCAGGTGTATTTAGTGGCATGTGTGGACAATATGGTGAGAAGGCCAAAAATCGGTTTCATGACGTTCTGAAACCAGTTTGCGATCCTCTGCTCCGCCCGCCAATGGTGGGCCGCGTTCCCTGCCAACGGATGTCGGGAACCTCATTGTAATACATCAGCATATCATTATAAAGCCAGTCCACTGGACTCATTCCCTCCAGCTGGATTGTCCGCCCACGTTGGCTGGAAAACACGGTGGTGCAGAACATGTTTTGACAAGTGTGACGTGCAGAAGTCGGGACATATCACCAGGACCTTGCTCACATTGCAGATATCCGAGGAGCAGAAGATGCTGGAGCCTGATAGCAACGGAACACTGGAGGAACATCCATGGCATGCTGGGTGGATTCTCATGAACATGGCTTTGCTGTGAAGTAGCTCTCGGAAGCTGGAAAGTCACTGTTGATGCTCACAAGGTTTGATGGTCGAGGGAGTGGAAGAGGGAAGTCTAGGATTGGCTAGGAGACAAAGAGGTGTTGGGGGAATGAAGGTATTGGGGGTGAGGCTGGGAGGGGGGGATGAAATTGTTGGGGGGAAGGGAGTATGGAGGGAGGAGGAGGTAACAGGGGAGAAGATGGCAACTGGGAAGGTAGGTGTAAGGGGTTTGGAGTGTGTAAGGGAAGGACTTCAGAGGGGGGAAGAACTGCAGAGAGGGGAGAGAGTCCAGGGTTTGGAAGGAGTGCGGAGAGGTGGGGGAGTAAGTTGGAGGAACAAGAACAAGTGTGGACAGCAAGGGAATCCGGGGTGGGGGGAGGAAGGAGAGGAGGGAGTAAGGGTGGAGGAAGAAGTAAGGGTGGAGGATGGAATCGGGAAGGGGGGAGGAGTAAGGCTGGAGGAAGAAATGAGGCTGGAGGAAAAGGTAAGGCTCGAGGGGGTGGCGGAAGAAGTAAGGATGTCTGAAGGAGTCAGGAAGGGGGAGGGACTAAGTGGGTGCAGAGTCTGGGGGTGATGGGAGGACTGAGGGGGTGGGGGGGGGAAGGGTTCCGGGAGAGGAAGGTGTCCAGGGGGGTGAAAGTGAAACTGAATTAGCACCATGCTGTCTAAATCGCAAGTGAAATGAGAGTCATAGTGGGCGAGATCAGATGTTGCATAGGAGTGCGACCAATGGGTGGGCGGAGATGCAGGTCAGCTCAGATGGACAACTGAAAGTGAACCCCAGCAGCCAGCATTGAAAATGCACAGGATATTGAGATGAGTGTGATATAGGAAGGATCTGTGTGCGTGGAGGAATGCTTGCACGAAGCTCTAAAAGGTCCTGCTACACACACATTTCTTCCCCCAGAATCACTTGTGGGCTGGCTGCTCCCTCTGCGTGACCAAGCTGAGGGACTCACAGGCAAAGGGGACTCAGAGGGCGTGGACAGCATCTGAGATTCCTGAGTGGATGGCCCAGGGGTGTCTAGCTGCCACCCCTCATCCTTTCTGGTGCACAAGGCCCTTGGCCTGATTCATTGTGGGAAAGGAGCACCTGGAGGGGCATTGAGGTGCCTCGTTTCCCTTTTGTGTTGCCATTGCAGGAACTTATTCATGGCTAGCGCAACGGAGTGCATGTCTACGCACACCTCCTATTCTGCTGGCTGGACCAGGGTCCCCATAGCGTCTGCCATTCTCCCCATGAGACCCCCATACACACACATGTAGGCACCACTTCACCAGAGAGCAGGCGGACACACTCCTCCAACTCACGTGCCACTCTGTTGAGGGCTTCCAACAGCTCTGCGTGATGTTCCCCTGCCTTCTGCTGACTCCCCAGGATGAGTTGGAAGGCCAAACCTAGAGGCTCATCATCTGACTCGGACCTCACATATGCCTGATCCCCAGCAGTCCTCCGAATCCTGGGGAGCTTGGCTGAACCTACCTCCTCCTGCTGCGGACATGTGTCCGTGCCGTGACGACAAGGTTGTGAACCCGAGCCTGCTCTAGGTCCCACCGAAGTGTGTCTCTGCGCTGGTGGAGGGTTTGGCTAAGTGCTGTAACAGGTCTTCCAGGCTGCTTATTTCCAGCTCTTCAATGGAGGAGGTGTCCTCTTGGCTGGAGGTGAGGATGTGGATGGAGCTGTGGGACTGGCTGGCTGAGGGTGTTGGCCGCTTGGCAGAGCTGCCTGAGAACCAAAGTGGAGATAATTAGTGCATGGCAGCAGAGTCAAAAACAGGAGAGAGAGAACTCACAGCTGCAGTGAGAGAGGGATGATGTGCTGCAGGATCCTCAGGTGGATGTTGCCGCTGACCTCACCATCGCTGCAGGCAGGGTTCACGTCCTTACCATTCAGTTAGGTGGCACACACCTCAATGTGAGTGAGGGGCCTAATGTGAGCCACTACACTCCCGGTCTGGGACCTCTCCCTGCTGATGTGAGCAGGCTTCTCCTGCATGAAAACAGATGGAGAGTGTGAGCGGGACACATGGCACAGCCTTGAATGTTTGTGTGGTGAGCGGAGCCATGGACGGGATGAGGACGCGAGCTCAAGAGGATATGAGCCTCTATAATGGGGATGTGAGAGTGTGTGTGAGAATTAGCGGTGTTGTCTCTTGAGGTGTGGGATCCCTGTGGATGTGCGATGGGTTTGTGAGCGTGTGAATTGAGAGTGATGAGAAGAGTGACTTAGCCTGGTGGAACGGATGAGACCATTCATCCTGTAGTGGCACTGGGTGGCTGTCCTCTTTTGCAGGGCATTAGCTCTGACCATCACTGCCAATGCCTCCCATGCTGGATTGGTGATGCTGCTGCCCCTCCTGCAATCAGAGTTGGGTAGAGGACATCACGGTGGGCCTCCGTGCAGTCCAAAAGGTGCTCGAGGGATGCATCTTTAGACCTGGGGGCTTCAGTCCTTTTCCCTTTCGGGACCATGTCTTCTGTGCAGCAGTTGTGGGCTGGAAGCAATGAGAGATGTGCACTCGACTAGACTTTAAATATGGTGCCCGGCATGATGAAGTGATGGGGAATGCCATGGCAGGTGAATAAGAGCCAGCCCACCATTGAAATGGTATGTTTCCTGGGAATGCATAATTAATGCGGTGGGTTTGGGACGATACGGCGTGAAAAGCCACCATTGCAGCCGGCAGCACCCGCGGCCACACTTAGTGCAAATCTGGGCTGATTCCGCCCTTAGGGTTGAACTTAGTATTTGCAACTAACGTGAGGCAAAAGATTATCTGAGCTTAAATATAACCAGAACTAGGGATGATTTAATATTATTAGTACAGAAACTGAAAATAATTCAGTTAGCTAAGGTAGATTGGGAACTAAATTAAAAGGTATTTTAAGCAATGGCGAAGATTTGAAGAATTAGTTCACAGTGTTTAATTAATATTGTTACAATCCCTGTAGAGGCTGATAACTTTTCAAAGAAAGGAAACCCTACAATGCCATTGGAAAGGAAACTGATGGATAAGATTTCACTTTTCAAAACTCTTACTGTAACAAACCAACTAAAATCAACATAATTCAAACTTTAATTAACAGGTAAAGGATATTTCAAATAAAAAGGTAAATTTCCATTTAAATATTCGCTACAACAAAGGTATGCCTCATGTAGTTACAAGCACTCTCATTAATTCCCACACAAATGTGGGCCACATGCAATCTCAGTCTTTCCAACTCAGCCTCCACGATGTAGGGTCTCTTCTCACTTACCTCTCAATCGTTTCAGTCCTTGAGTCATATTCACCAGCAGCCGTATTCCATCCAAAGTCCCTGGACGTGGTTACCACTGACAAGGCGCATATCTACAAACCCTTTCTCGCACGGGTCATGACAATCCTGATGGTACAGGATCTGTTTCTTCTCCTCTAAGTTCAGCAATTTCCCTTGGTTTTCTTCAAAGCCGGCACCAGACTACCCTCAGGGCTTTCTTTGGTGCTCATTTCAAAGATTTCACCTTTTAAAGCAGGCTCTAAAAACTTCTGCTTAGGTTTCAAGCCTTGATCTCCATTTCCTTCCCTGTCTATAGGTTTTTTGATGTCCAAGTCTCTGGAAAAAAAGTCTCAACCAACCAAGCATCTAAATTGTTTTGAAGGACAATTTAATTCACCCCATCCAGTTTAAATGCAGGATCCTTTTTCTGCAGAGTAAGAACTTCGATTGAGTTTATTTTTATGATTAGCTAATAGAGTTTGACAATCCTTTTTATTCAGTTCACAAATTCTCCTAATCTCCTCCTATTTCTCCATCTTCCACTGAAATCGGATTTTGTCCAATTCCATTTTGGTAAATGTTTCCATTTCTTCTTTCTGACATTCTAACTTACGCTCAAGAGCATATATTCAATCCTGCAGCTATATACTGTTAATACTGGACTCAGCTTTTCCACTGTACTTCAAAGCATGCATTAGCTGTGAGGACTGTCTTTATCTGTTTTGCCAAATCTTGCACATGCTTTCTCTGCATTTTTAATTCAGGCTGTTTTACAACTTCTCTAACTGTGATTAACTTTTCCTCCTTAGCCTGATGCTCTGCCATCCTTTTCAAACTAGCAGGCCAAGTTTTTGACTCTTTCAACACATCTTCAGTCAGGACATCAATTTTAACATCAAGTTTACACAAAGTAATTGGTTTTTCCATGTCACTCAGCTTTCCCTGTAAAACTTCAGTTTCAGCAGTCTTGGCAGGCTTCTCTGAAATCACTCGAGACAGTACTACCTCATTCCCAGCCAAGTGAATAAGAAATCCATCCCTCCATGGGTAAATTAGGATCGACCCCCACAGCAACAAGACCATTAACATTGTCATATTTTAAATTAACCTTAGGCAAAGGAACGGATAAACAATTTCCAACAACACCCCATTATTACTACTTCTTTATTCAGTGAACCTCTTGGAGAGAGCTTCGTATTACCTGCCACCATCAGTGACTGTGTTGTCTCTGTATCTGTAAAGGTAGCAATCTACTTGCCTGCCTCATTGGATAAAATTGAGGTCACTTCACTGTTAGAAAACTTTTAAAATTTCCTTCACCCTGATTTACTCCATTAATAAATACTTGAAAATCTTTCAGCTTGTCATAAGCTTTACCCACTAGGACAGTATTTGCTGGAGGGACACTGCCCGACTGTACCAATGGCTATAGGTTTGCTATTCCACTTCACTTTCAATTCACTGTTTACATCCTCTTTTATGACAAGAATAACATATCAGTCCCCTCAAATCAAACTTATCCTTCGGTCTTTCTCTTTCACTAACCTGAGGAGCACTGATCTTTTCAGCTGGCCCACTTCCTCACTGGAACCAGATTTATTTTCATTACCCACCACCACCGCCCCCTCCGCCCTCACCCATCCCCCTCATCTCTCCAGTTTCGCTGTGAGTTTGTGGACAGGGGCCTGTTACTAATATGCTTGTGAGGCAGTTTGTAATCATCTGTCATTTCTGCAGCATCCTCTCTTTTACAAACTTGACACTCATCTAGGTGGGACCTTATTCCCAAAGGAACACTATATTTAATATCTTTCCACCAGAATCACTTCCCTAAGGTTCTAAAAGTCTTGTTCAACCTTCAATGATCTACACCACCTATCAAGTATCATTTCCTTCTCTCTAACGAATTCCACAAAGATTTTCTTTTCAAAATTCCTCAGTTTATGTTGATAGGCTCCTGATCCTAACTCATAGGCACTGAGAGCAGCATTCTTTACTCTGTCATCGTCATCTGATTGCTCTTCTGAAAGACATGAGTACACCTCCAAAGCTTTTCCTATGAAAGCACTTTGTAGGAGCACAGTCCAATCTTCCTTTGGCCGTTTCAGTTTTGTGGCAACTTTCTCAAATGACACAAAATACATTTCTACATTTCTGTTTGTTCCTCACCAAATTTATGTACCAAGTGAATGCTCCTTGCCAAATCAAAGGTATGAGGTGTTGGTTCTGGGTTACCCTTACCGTTCCTTTTCCAATGCAAGGGCTTTAAGCTTCTCTCTTTCCAATTCTCTGTCTCTGACATGGAGGGTGTGGCATGCAGCAGTCCTGTGTAATAGATGACAAAACAAAAACAAAAATACCTGGAAAAACTCAGCAGGTCTGACAGCATTTGCGGAGAGGAATACAGTTAACGTTTCGAGTCTGTATGGCTCTTCAACAGAACTAAGGAAAAATAGAAAAGAGGTGAAATATAAGCTGGTTTAAGGAGGGGTGGGACAGGTAGAGCTGGATAGAGGGCCAGTGGTAGGTGGAGATTGCCAAAAGATGTCATAGACAAAAGGACAAAGAGGTGTTGACGGAAGAAACGTTAACTGTATTCCTCTCTGCAGATACTGTCAGACTTGCTGAGTTTTTCCAGGTATTTTTGTTTTTGTTTTGGATTTCCAGCATCCATGGTTTTTTGCTTTTATCTTACTGTGTAATAGATGGTTAGGTTGATTCACAAACTTTCGGGCTATCTGTAATTTCTGCAGCCTGGAGAAGTCTGTGTTTCATATTTATATAGTGTGTAGATTGCAGTTCCTCTTCCATTACCTGAAGGAGCAACTCCTCAATCTTTGGTTATATTTCAGCCAATGATCCTTATCTTTGGTCATCCGGTGCAGAGGCGGAGAGGGTAGATCCAAGGGTCTCCTCATTGGATTGCTCCTTGGCCTTGCCTAGAGGGCCATTAAAGGGGGCGGCTTGGAGTGCATCATCGAAACTGGAAATCATGTTTTAATTTTAAGTTTCCTTGAATGATTTTGTTTTGATTACAGTGGGTTAATAGTGCCCCTTTCACATAGGGCAATTAATTGGTTTATTGGTGTTAAAAAGAGAAATACATGGACATAGAGTTAAACTGTGGTTGTTAGATTCCAGCTTATGCAGCATTTCATCGATCACATAATGTTTCCTTTTACAGAGTCCATTACTACAGCATTCCTGACCTTGATGTTCATGCTTTCACATGTCTCTGAATTAGTGATGAATTCCCATCCATTATCAGACAGAAACATAGCTGGTTCCCCATGTCCAGTCTCTATCCATTTCTTCATGATTTTTTCTATGTAACTATAGTAGAAGGGTCTGGTACATGTAGGGTTAAGGTGGAACTGCCCACACAGTGATGTCAGATGAAACATGGCCTAGACCTAGGGTGAGTGTAGTGTTGGCCAGAGACATGTTAAGACCTAGGATAGCTCTATGCCTTTACACTTTACTGACTGTCTGTGTATAGTTACAATGTCCCAAACACCACCATCACCATCCCTGGGTATGTCCTGTCCCACCAACACAACAGAGCCATTGGAGGCAGTGGCAGAGTGGTATACAGTCGGAAGGGAGTTTTCCTGGAGGTACTCAACATTGACTCTAGACCCCATAAAGTCTCATGGCATCAGGTCAAACATGGGCAAGGAAAATTCCTGCTGATTACCATGTATGGCCCTCCCTCAGCTGATGAATTAGTGCTCCTCCATGTTGAACATCATTTGGAGGAAGCACTGAAGATGGCAAAATTGCAGAATGGCGGACTTAAATATCCATTACCAAAATGGCTCGGTAGCACCACTACAGAGCGAGCTGGCCGAGTCCTCAAGGACATAACTGCTAGTCTGGGTCTGGGGTAGATGGTGAGGGAACCAACAAGAGGGAAAAAAATGCTTGACCTCATCCTCACCAACCTGCCTGCTGCAGATGCATCTGTCCATGACAGTATCAGTAGGAGTGACCACAGCTCAGTCGTTGTGCAGACAAAGCCCCACCTTCACATTGAGGATACCCTCCATCGTGTTGTGTGGCACTACTACTGTGCTAAATGGGATAGATTTTGAAGCAGTCCATACCCAAATGCAGCAAGACCTGGACAATACCCAGGCTTGGGCTGACAAGTGGCAAGTAACATTCACGCCACACAAGTGCCAGGCAATGATGATCTCCAACAAGGGAGAATCTAACCATCACCCCTTGACATTCAATGGCATTACCATTGCTGAATCCCTGACTATCAACATCCTGGGGCTTCCCATTGGCCAGAAACTGAACTGGACTAGCCATATAAATACTGTGGCTATAAGAGCAGGTCAGAGGCTAGGAATCCTACATCAAGTAACTCACCTCCTGACTCCCCAAAGCCTATCCACCATCTACAAGGCACAAGTCAGGAGTGTGATGGAATACTCTCCGATTGTCTGGATGAGTACAGCTCCAACAACACTCCAGAAGCTTGACACTACCCAGGACAATGCAGCTCACTTGATTAGCACCCCATCCACAAACATTCATTCCATCCACCACCAATGCACAGTGGCAGCAGGGAATCACAAAGGCCCCTTAGATTGCAACTCCCAAACCCACAACTGCTACCATCTCGGAGGGCAAGGACAACAGACACATGGACACCACCCGGAAGTTTCCATCCAAGCCACTCACCACCCTTACTTGGAAATTTATCACCGTTCCATCACTGTCACTGGGTCAAAATCCTGGAGGTCCCTCCCTAACAGCACTGTGGATGTACCTATACCACATGAACTGGTACAGTTCAAAAAGGCAGATCACCACCACCTTCTCAAAGTCACTTAGGGATGGGCAATAAATGCTGGCCTAGCCAGCGAAGTCCACATACCAGGAATGAATAAAAAAATGCAGTTAATAAAGATTTGCTGATAACATACTGAAGACTACAAAGACTTCTTTAACAGACACGTTCTGTAACCAACACCATCCTAACATGGTGGCAGCTCCGGATCAAAAACCCTCATCCTCACAGAAATGCTGAAGGACTAAGAAAAAGGCATCTTCAACAGGTTCTGAACTGAAGGAATCACCCAACTAAAGCTACAGATGCTGAGAAAATTTGTCTGAAAAATACCAGAGAAAAGAGTCTGGAAGATAAGGGCAGAAGTTTTACTGCAGCAGAAGACTCCACACAAGGTCCCTTTGCAAGTCCAACTTCAGCGCACAGGGTTTGTAGCCTGCAAGGGTGAGCTAAATCTTTTCAACTTCCAGGTTGCAGCCAGTCCTGAGAAACCCTTCTACTAATTCAGTCAGAAGTGCTTTTTGAATGAAACCCCATCACTCATCCAGATACCCGACTCTGAGCCTCAAAACTTGGCCTCCGAGTTGAACAGGAAAAAGCAAATTAATAGTTAACTTACTGAACTCTCAGGAACCTTGTGACTGTCCGAACATATGCCATTCAATGGCATCACCCTCATTGAATCCCTCACTATCAACGTCCTGGGAGTTACCATTGACCAGAAACTGAACTGGGCTAGATATATAAATACTGTGGCTACAAGAGCAGGTCAGAGGCTAGGAATCCTGCGATGAGTAACCCAAAGCCTGTCCACCATCTACAAGGCACAAGTGAGGAGTGTGATGGAATACTCCCCACTTGCCTGGATAAGTGCAACTCCTACAACACTCAAGAAGCTTGACATCATCCAGGACAAAGCAGCCCACTTGATTGGCACCACATCCACAACTATTCACTCCCTCCTCCACTGACGCACAGTGGCAGCATGTGTATCATCTACAAGATGTGCTACAGGAATTCACCAAGGTTCCTTAGACAGCACCTTCCAAACCCATGACCAGTACTATCTAGAAGGACAAGAGCAGCAGATAGATGGGAACACCATCACCTGGAAGTTCCCCTCCAAGTCACTCACCATCCTGACTTGGAAATATATCGCTGTTCCTTTAGTGTCGCTGGGTCAAAATCCTGGAACTCCCTCCCGAACAGCACTGTGGGTGTACCTATACCACATGGAGTGCAGCGACTCAAGGTAGGCAGCTCACCACCACCTTCTCAAGGACAGCTAGGGATGGGCAATAAATGCTGGCCCAGCCAGCGAAGCCCACATCCTGTGAATGAATAATAAAAAAGCTTTCTTTAGTGACCAGATCAAGTGCCAGTGTTTCTTCCTCCTCAGTCTGTTCTCCCTCTGGGCCTTCAGTCTCAGGCACCATCAGCTGACCATGTGGCAGTTCTTGAGTATCTGAAAATATAAATGCACAGTAGGAAGTTTGGAGTTTGAGGGGAAAGCAACAAATGCACAGTATTTTCAATCTGCTGTTTGTACATCCTTACAGATTGAGAGATGAGAATGAAGTGGGATCTGAAAAGGGACACTAAGCAGGAATGTACCATCATCCCCGATGGCTCCAGTCTTGCTACTGGCCATTGTCTCAGTGACAGCTGCTCCAATTATCCCAGCACCATCTCCTCCTTGAAGTGAGTACATCAAGCCATGCCTGCCTGTGTTGGTTTGCTGATGCAACTGTCAATTGTGTACCACCTAGACCTGAAAGAGAAAGGGAATGATGTCAGTGAGTGTGTTGCATTGTGTTTGAGTGATATGTTTTGCAACAGTTGAAGAGCTGGCAGTATGCAAGCTGTGTGTGATGTGAGTGCGCAACTCCAGCAGTAGTAAATGTCTGAGGGTGAGACGAAGCATTTGAATGTGAACCCTGAGTTGTGGTGGATATAGATTGTTGGTAGGTGAGTGAAGAGGGAGTGGTGAATGGTCAGTGTGTGAGGCTAGTGGTGCATGTAAGGATGCATTCACTTACCTTGACCACTCATGTGAGGTCATTAAACATCTTGCGGCACTGCATTCGGATCCTCATTGACAGGCCGATGGTATTGACTGCTTCATCTATCTGCTCCCGCTGCCTCCTGGCCACTTGCCTGAAGGGCCCCTTGGTCCTCTGGAGGAAGTGAACCTCTTTCCACTGGTTCCCCTCCTGCACCAGTGGCTCCAGCAGGGCATCTGAAAACCATGCTCTATGGTCTGTTGTGACATTTTTGGCCCTTCCTGAAAGACTTCAAGTGTTTTCCAAGCAGTTTCAATCCCTGTTGCAGCCAGAATGCATCTTTCCTTTAAGAGATGCAGTCTGGTTTTAATTAGTGGAGCCTAACATTAATTGGTGCGAGCCTCGAGTGAATGAAGGCCCCCTGCTGAGGTATGCCATCCCCCAGCAGTGTGTCAAACATTGGGCTGCCCACCACAATCATGGAAATGAATAGACAGGTTTAATGTAGGTGACAGTGGTCTTGCCTGCTGGCTAGAGAGCCAATGAGAGACCCGTGTAACCTCTTTTCCGGGAGGCCCACTGCATGGGAAGTGGCGGATCAAGGATCCTGGGGGCATAAGTCAATGCCAATCAGAGACTGGCAGCTTTTAATTGTTTGGTAGTGCCACCAGGATGTGGCGGCTGCTGCTGGTAATGCACCCACCCCAGACTCAGGATCGCTGGGAGGCCCAGGCCACAGGTGAATGATGAAAGGAGGGGGATAGCAGGTTGGGGCTAGTTCAGGAGGGTGTTTGGCAGAAGGGACAGGGAGGTGTCTTTAAAGGGCCACCCCCTTCCTGATGCTGGGTCCCTCAATTAGGCAATGAGTGCTTTTGCACAAGGCAACCACCCCTCCACCCTCCCCGGAAGCCGACAAGCAACCCTGACAGGGTACGCTTTTTGGGCTTCCTGCATGGTGAGTCACCCGCCTGATCCTGGATTCATACCAGTCATGGTGGGATAAGGCCTTAAAATGGGCATCAATTTCTATTTAAGGGCCTCGATTGGCGGCGGGGACGGAAGGTCATCCATGAGCTTCCCATCACAGACTTAATTGGGACAGAGGCAGTAAGTTGGCGGGGTCCCCACCACCACTCTCCCATCTGATTAAATGCCCCCTGCCACCAAACTCACCATGGGGTATGAAATTCCAGCTCTAGTATTCTCAACTAAGGAAGAATATACTTGTCTTGGAGGGTGTGCAATGAAGGTTCACCAGACTGTCGTGGGATGAGAGTGGGTTGTCCAATGAGAAAAATTTGAGTGGACTGGGCCTATATGCCATATTGTTTTGAAGAATGAGACGTGATCTTGTTGAAATATATAAAATCCTTAAGGGGTTTGACAGTGTAAATGCTGGAAGGATGTTTTTTCCTGGCTAGAGCCTAGAACTAGGGTCACAGTCTCAGCAGAAGGGGTCAGCCATTTAGGACTGAAGATAAGATAAATTTCTTTACTCGAGGGATCACGAATCTTTGAAATTCTCTACCCCAGAGAACTGTGAATGTTCAGTCATTTAGCATATCATTGAGCATATTCAAGTCTGAGATTGATAGATTTTTGGATGCCGGAAAGAAATTAAGAAATTTGGGGATAACATGGAGAGGTACAGTTGAAGTAGAAGGTCAGCCAAAAATGTATTGATTGGCGAGCAGGCTAAAGGGGCTGAATGGCTTACTCCTACTCATATTCCTTATATTCAAAGAAAAAAATGATTAAATGACTGGCAACATGGAGCTGTAACAAGTCAAACCTAACCACATAAATGGCAGATAAAATTTCAGCCAATATGAGTCATTTTCCATTTTTAGATAATATGTTTGCACTGCTTCTAATGTTCAGTATCTTGACTAACATAAAATTAATTTTATCCTAAATTAAACTGATCATTGAACTTCTCCAGGTGTCATAATTCTAGTTTAATCATGTTTTTCCGCACCTTTAAGTCATCGACACTGATGTATTACAATGTGACATGACCCAGCTAGCAGTGTGGTCATGATGGAAAGCCCTGCTCCTTGCTGAAACAACACCACCACTCATTCCATTGTTCATCATTTGTACTACTCACTCAAATAGTACACTTCACAAATAGTGTTTCGGCATTGTGGGATAACTCTGCATCCAATAAAATAAAATCTGTCAAAACACTGTCAAACTGCAGCCTGAGATCTTCTATTCAGCAGCCTGTCTGAGGTTGACACAGAGTACAGATAAATTTGCCCCTCTGGAAGATGAATTCTTCTGTGTAGTAAGCTGCCTAATGCCGGTCTATCCGACTGGTTACTTACAGGATCTTTTGTACAGACAGGCAGAATTTGACCCACCTCAAACAGCTGTTTGAAATTGAAGCCATTACATCCTTCTTTGTTAAGTGAAATTGGAATCAATCTCTATGTTGCTGGCTCAGCATTGTTAAGCCATCAGATAACATGAATTGAATCTTCCAAGATACGTTTATGTTGCCCAAGTTGAAAGGTAGACCAGAAGATTTTTCCTTTTTAAAGTGTCTGTTAACTTTGTAAACCTAACATAATGTGAATCTTAAGAGATCTTTACCACTGTGTTGGCATTGCTAACATTGATTTGCTCTTGGTCATTGTTCTTAAAGAGGGAAAAATGGCTCTTCATGAACTATGCTACATTAAAACTGCATTTATTTACCTTATTTGAACTTACCCTGTTACTCTACTTGTTTCTCTCTTGCTTCCTGCCTTTAGAGAGCTGCTAGAATTGGAAAATTGCTCAATGTATGATCAAAAAAATTGTATAATCAAAAAAAACTGCAAACCTATGAATTTATGTTTCACTAAACTATGATTATAAACCTCTACCAATTTAGTGAAAAATGGTTTATTTAACACAGAGGTGTTAGACTTGACAGATCTGCTTCTTTGTTATTTCCTTTGAGGAAATAGGTCAAAGCCACATTACAGTTACAAAGTTCTTTAAAAATAATTGAAAATAATCTGAATTTGAACTACTTCAGATTATTTGAGAGACTAATTAATCTCAATTTTAATGAGTTTTTTTGGCAGGCAATTAAAGCCAACAAATCTTCCTTATATTTAAATTATTATTTAATTATAGAATTCCATTCCAATTGATATAATGACCCGGATGTTCCAAGGAGCAGCAATCATCGTCAGATTGCCATTGCATCTGGAAATTTCCCTGACCAAACACTGCTCCACATTTCTACCGTGATCTTCCAAACCTGGCTGTCCCAGAAATGCGGAGTGTAGCATCCCTCGTGGAACTCCATCAGATCATCGTGGAGTTTGCTGAAGACAGGACACACTGTCTTTTTACAGCACTAGCTACCAGATGGTAAGTTTAAATATCCAGTCTGAATGTTAGTGAATGGAAGTTAGTTAATTGATGAGTGATTGGGTACTTGAATGGGTGAGTGATTGGGTAAGTGAGCAGGTGGATGATGTGGGTAAGTGGGTAGATGGTAGGTGGATGGGGTGAATAGGTGTGTAAGTGGGTAGGGGGAAAGTGGGTGAGGTGGAAGAAGTGGGTAGGTCAATAAGGTGGGTAGGTGAGTGGGATGAGCAGGTGGGGAAGTGCGTAAGGACTAGGTGGGTGAATGGATAGACAGATTGGGGATCGTCTGGTCAGGTCGGAAGGGCAGTGGGGTCGGGCTGAGAGGGTGACCGGCCGGTCAGGCGGGTGGTTGGCTAGTTGTGGGGGTAATCAGAGATCAGGAGGGTAGTCAGTGGAGAGCTTGGGGAGGTTGCCGGTGGATCGGGAGAGTGGTTGAGGGGGCTGGGGGGTGTAGTCGGGCAGTCAGTGAGAGTGACTGGGGGGCCAGTTGTGTAGTTACCCAGGAGCTGGATTAGGTTTTAATCTGTCTAATATTTCTTGGGTAACTATTCAAGTTAAGTACATTGGATCTGTCCCAAGCTCAGGGTTGGAGACATTCAGGGAGGGTCCTGGGGAGCAGGGGAATTGCCCATGGGAAGTGGAAGCTTGCCAGCCAATTCCAATAGAGGTCCACAGGCCAGAACTTGCACAGGGTCCCGACACACATCTCAGTCACACATCTGGTCTGACAATCTGGATACTGAACGATTATTTCCTAAGGGGGAGGGGTGCCGGTATTGGTATTCTCCAGTGGTGGTGAAAGAGCATGTCTCAGAGGGTTCAAGAACAGAATCAATTTAGCTAGAGCTAAGGAACAAAAAGGGTGCAAAATCATTGTTCGGTATAATCTATAGGCCACCAACTAGTGGGGAAGACGAAGAGGAACAAATCTGCAGGGAAATTTCAGAGAGGTGCAAACATTACAGAGTAGTTATAATGGGGGACTTTAGAATTAAGACTGGGATAGTGGTAGTGTAAAGGGCAGAGAAGGGCAAGAGTCCCTAGAGTATGTTCAGGAGAATTTTCTACAGCAGTAAGTGTCCAGTCCAACAAGAAAGTAGGCATTGCTTGACCTGGTTCTTGGAAATGAGGTGGGCCAAGTAGATCAAGTGTCAGTGGAGGAACATTTAGGAGACAGTGATCATTGTATGATAAGGTTTAGGATGACTGTAAAAAAGGGCAATGTGCAATTCAGGGTAAAGATAATTAACTGGGGGAAAGCCAGCTTCAATGGGGCAATAATGGAGCTGGACCAGATAGACTGGAACCAAAGGTTGGCAGGAAAAACTGTAGCTGAACAATGGGCTCACTTCAAAGAAGAAATGGTTCGAGCACTGTCAAGGTATATTCCCTCAAAAGGGACAGGTAGGGCAACCAAATCCAGTACTCCATGGATGAGAAAGAAGATAGAAATTAAGATAAAAAAGAAAAAGTGTGCTTCTGACTGGTGTCAGGCAGAAAATTCAATTGAGAACCAAGCTAAATACAGAAAGTTCGGAGGGTAGGTGAAGAAGCAAATAAAAGAAGCAAAGAGGGGTTATGAGAAAAGACTGTCAACCAACATAAAGTGGAATCTCAAAGTCTTCTACAGGCACATTAATAATAAAAGGGTGGTAAAAGGAGGAGTAGAGCTGATTAGGGGCAAAAAATGGGATTTGCATGTGGAGGCAGGGGGCATGGTTGAGGTGTTAAATTAATATTTTGCATCTGTCTTTACCAAGGAAGCAGATGCTACCCAGGCCATAGAGACAGAGGAGAAAACTGTCACTAGATGGGTTCAAAATTGATAAGGATGAGGTATTGGATAATCTGTCATTACTTAAAGTTGACTAGGCACCGGGACCAGATAAGATGCATCCAAGAATATTGAAGGAAGTGAGAATGGAAATTGCAGGTGCACTGGCAATCATCTTTCAATGTACCCTTGACTCAGGGGAGGTTCCAGAGGCCTGGAGAATTGCAAACATTACACCCTTGTTCTAAAAAGGTTGTAAACATAAGCCCAGCAATTACAGACCAGGTCAGTTTAACTCTGGTGGTGGGGAAGCTTCTAGAAACAATTATTCGGGATAGAATTAATAGTCACATGGAAAAATGTGGGTTGATTAGGAAGCACCAGTAGCAACATGGATACAAAAATGGCTGAGTAATTGGAAACAGCGAGTAATGGTTAATACATATTTTTCAGGCTAGAGGAAGATTTGTAGTGGAGTTCTCCAGGGGTCAGTATTGGGACCCTTGCTTTTCCTGATATATATTAATGATCTAGATCTTGGTGTGCAGGGGACAATGTCAAAGTTTGCGGATGATACAAAATTTGGAAGCATTGTAAACTGTAAGGAGGACAGTGTACAACTTCAAAGGGACATGGACAAGTTGGTAGAATGGGCAGATAGGTGACAGATGAAATTCAATGTAGAGAAGTGTGAGGTGATTCATTTTGGTAGGAAGGACATGGAGAGACAATATAAAAAAGGGGTACGACTCTAAAGGTTGTGCAGGAGCAGAGGGACCTGGGGGTGTATATGCGCATAGGTTGTTAAAGGTGGCAGGACAGGTAGAGAGAGGGAGCAGTTAATAAAGCATACAGTATCTTAGGCTTTATTAATAGGGACATAGAGTACAAAAGTAAGGAGGTTATGCTGAACTTGTATAGTTAGACCTCAGGTGGAGTATTGTGTACAGTTTGGATGCCTCACTTTGAGAAGGATGCGAACACATTGGAGGCACTGCAGAAGAGGTTTACAAAAATGGTCCCAGGGATGAGAAACTTCAGCTATGAAAATAGATTGGAGAAGTTGGAACTGTTCTCCTTGGAGAGCAGAAGGCTAAGAGGAGATTTGATAGAGGCGTTCAAAATCATGACGAGGCTGGACAGAGTAGATAGGGAGAGACTGTTCCCGTGTGTAAAAGGATTGAGAACGAGAGGGCACAGATTTAAAGTGCTTAGCAAAAGAAGCAAATGTGATGTGAGAAAAAACTTTTTCACACAGCGAGTGGTTCAGGTTTGAAATGCACTGCCTGGATGAGTAGTGGGGGCAGGTTCAATCAAGCCATTTAAGGGGGCATTAGATGACTATTTAAATAGAAACAATGTGCAGGATTACGGGGAAAAGGCAGGAGATTGGCCCTGAGTCATAATGCTCATTCGGAGAGCTGGTGCAGATACGATGGGCCGAATGGCCTCCTTCTGCATCGTAACATTCTGTGATTCTGTAATCTGTAATGATTCCCATGATAAAAGAATAGCTGAAACTACAAAAGTTAGCAAACATGAATGTCATGGAAAATATCGCTATGGAGATAAAATGTAAATTGATTTATATTTTCATGAGTGAAGGTATATCATAAGTGAAGAATCACTTATACTCCTCACATACAATTGATGTGTTGGCACACAGTGTAGTAAGAATATGTTACATTTAAAAAGTTTCTGTGTGATGTGTAAAATTGAAACAATGAAAGCAATTATTCTTTTGGAATCTTTTATAATGTATGTTTTTGCATCATCCATTTTCCATTGTATTTTTATTTTGTTTAATTCCACTTCATGTTAGAACAGACTAAAAGCTATGAATATATTATTAATAAAATAATGGATGATGAATGGGAATCCTTCAGAGCTGAGGAAACAGTGTGATTTGTTGCCATTCAAAGTTTTTGTATTTAAAAAGCGTAGATCTGTCCTGTGGTGATATTTTGTGACTATGGATGACAGGCAACAGAGAAAAATCCTATTATGTGCTCGACTCAGCCTTCTCAAAAAGTCACATAGATAAGTGGATTTGATCAGATGGCCTATTCTATCACAGGGTCCAATCTCTACGACACAAAAAAGGTTTGAGCAGGTTCCCAGTCTTAGATAAAGTTATGGCTTAGCTGCAAAACAAGAAATGTCAATGATAAAACCTGACTTCTACATTTATGCCAGAGAAATACAAACTGCTGTAAATATTCCACAACACTCTGTATTAATCCAACGACTCCACATGAAAACTTGCTGCAAAGCTTCACTAAACATTTCTGTATGTGATACTCCCTCCCAAACAGTGTAGCCACCTGGATCATTGTTATTTGTTCCTAGAAGCTAGCACTAGCCACCAGTTGCTGAGACAGGCCGATGAAAATGTGCAGTCAGCTGTAGGAATCTGTAATTTTGTCTAAGTGATTCTGTGGCCCCCAGCAAACACTTCCAGTTTTAAAAACAACAGCTTGCACTTCTATAGCACTTTTATTGTAGTAAAACTTCCCAAGGCGCTTAGAGGCAACAGTCCTTGATTCTATCTTATTACAATGTTTTCAGGCCACTTCTTGTTATGGTCTAGTGTGAAGAACGGAACAAATAATAGGGGAAGGTGGGGCGGGGGGGCGGGGGTGATGGTGTTTGGGAAACAAGAAGTTTCGGATCATTTGTGGAACTCCCGAACATTTACAGAGTTACCTATGGCATTTTGCTCATCAACAGTATCCAAGCTTTGTGAAAATGCATCGGTTCCAAACCATAAAACCTGGCAGCTACATGTGAACGTTATATCAATATTCCCATTAATTTACACATATTTCAAGCTACTGAGCTACTGGATCTTCGGTGTTCAGCTTTACAACCTTTATCTACCGATGAGGTAACAATGCTAAAATTGGCCTTTGAAATGTTTAGTCCCACAAAATTCAAACAAGGCAAACTAACACAAGAAATATAAATGCAACGAGGACTGAGGTGCCAGTCTTTCAGGATTAGATTGGTAAGACTATCTCATATGGATGTAGGATCACAGATTGGACACCCCTGTTCTACATGAATATCCAATTTTGGAATACATATGCCTTGTGGTTCTCAGAACTAACCTAACTTTTCGACACAGATATTGAAGCTGATATTGACTGTTTTTCTCCAGATCTCTCCATGTGCTGCGGAATGATACATTGTTGTTTTGGTACATTGACTGTAGTGCAGTAGTGAGTAATGTGGTATCCTGGATATAAAGTACAAACTCCAATTGATCCCGCGTACAAACTGATCCCTGACTTTTGCACTTTTTGGGCAAAAAGTAATTAATTTTTCCTGTATCTCATGTATGAGTTGGCACCTGATTTTTGACCAAAAAATCCAAACTCTTTGTACTTACCACCTACTTGCTGCAGAAGTCAAACTCGCCCTGGTGAAAACCTATTTGATAAGAATTAGAGAATAGAAGGCGGCTGTTCAGCTCCTCATGTCTGTGCACATCAATACGTGATGTCAACGTTACCGCCTCACTGGTGTGCACTGCATTCCCGCCAATCCCATCCTCTAATACGGCAACATGGTATCAAGAAGGGACAGCAGATACACAGCCCAGTTCAAACTTAAAGTCGTTGAGATTGCAGAGCAGACAAATAATTGTGGAGAATTCAAGATATCATAAAGGAATGCTTGAGATTGGAGGAAGCTCTCTACACAGCCTAGGCAGCTGCCTAAGGATAAATGTGCGAAGAGAGGAAAGTCTAGCGTGTGGCCTCAGTTGGAAAATGAAGTTGCAAACCACATCAATGAAAATCACCACAATGGACTCTCAGTTTCTCGAGGATCTCTCTGAATCTTTGCCCTGAAACAAGCAAGAAAACTAGGCATTGCAAATTTCAAGGCCATCCCTGGATCGTGTACCAGGTTTATGAAGAGAAACAATTTTGTGCTGCGACAGAAAACCAAGATTTCACAGCCTCTCCCAGCAGAACTTGATGACAGACTCATTTCCGTGACTTATAGTCAAACATCAACAAAAAAGTGGATACAGATTGGCCTGTATTGGGAACCTGGATGAGACCCTCATGTATTTTGGACATGTCAGCCAGTCAAAAGGTGAGTAAAGTTAGAGAGAAAACAGTATTAGTGAAGACAAGTGGCCATGAAATAAACTGAATGAAATTGTACAAATTTATATATATAGCTTTTGTTTTTGATGAATTTGATAAATTTGATGAACTTCGTATTCACAAGTTAATGTCTATCTCCATGAAGGGTATTATTTATTTATTTATCAATAAAAATACTTTTTGGCTCCTTTTGCACTACTTTTGGGGCCGGGTTGGCGGGAACAGTCTTTGACCTGGCAACTCTGTGATAGCGAGAGTGTGGATTTCAGCTCCTCGAAAATATCACTTGTTTAAAGTCAACCACCTACTTTTTTGGCTAAAAATTTAGTCTTAGAAGCTCAACTTTTACACGAGTATATATGGTACATTTATACATGTACATAACAATAGACATTCTAACTCTTTTTGAATAATATAACAATATGACATCACTCTTTCTTTAAAAAATATAACGCCTTTTCATATCACCATAACCTTTCAATCATTAGCTTTTTTATGTTATGTCTAAACTAAAGAAGATTAACAATTGACTCTTATAATTAACCTGAACACTTTAAGAGTCTTTTATAGTTTGTTTCCTTTTCGCAAATATTATTCATGGTATCACTTAGGTGTTAGAATGTTGTGCCTCCATCTTGTGAATTTGGTACTTATCACTCTCAGTGATGAGTTGGCACGCTGTACTGGCAATGTTGTGTGTGTTGCTCCCGGTGTTGTAGGAGTTGTGTCGCTTGTTGTTGCACTGCTTGTTGGTGATGCTGTTGATGTTTTCTTGCTTGTTAGTGATGTTGCTGTTGTGTCTGATGGTCCTTTCAGCTTTACCAGCTCAGGTGTAGGCCAAATATGGACTCTGTTCCTTCTTATCTGCTTATTGGTTTAATTCTCAATGATGTAAGATCTTGAAGTGTCAGCTTCACCAACAATTTTGCTGGGTTCCAGTTTCTCAAGATTGGATGTACAGTTTGTTCCCTCAACAACTCAGGGAAGGATTTGACATGCTGTTGACATGTTGATCTCCTTCTACTTTTGCATCAGTGATTTGTTGTCTTACTCGCTCCTCATTTGGAGGATGTGTTTTACTTGACAAAGTTGTCTTGTATTTTCTGCCATTGAGTAGCTGCACAGGTGATTTCATGTCAGCCTGGAGAGGTGTAGCTCAGAGACATGTACAGCAAGGTTTGGGTCTTCCTTTTATCTCTCGGCATTTCATAGAGATTCTCTTGACTGTTCGGATGTATCTTCTATAAAACTGTGTTCCCTTGGGTAATGTGGTAATGAGGTTCTGATGTTAAACCCATAGTGTTCAGCGACTTCCTTAAACACTTTGGAGGCGAATTGGATTCCATTATCAAGTATATCCTTTCAGGAATTCCTCATTCAGCAAACAGAACTCATACTGCTGAGGTGATTGTAGCTCTCAAATGTTTGATCTTTATGATAAAAGGGAGCTTTGAGTAATAGTCTGCAACTGTGACATACCATTCTTGATTTGGTGAATAAATCGGCTCCCACAGTATGTCATGGTTTAGGTGGTACTTCAGTAACTATCATCTACTCTTTGCGTTATGTATTCCTTCAATTCTGGCATCTATTGCACGGAGACAGCATTTTTTCGATGTCTAGGTAGATGTCTATCCTGTACAAAGCTGACCTGGCTCTGAGCCTACATTTCTCCATTGCCATGTGGCTTTCATATACCTTCTCGAGGTTTTTTCTGCACAGTTTTGGGTACTGTTTTATTATTTATGGGATGTGGGTGTCATTGGCTATGCCAGCATTTATCACCCATCCCTAATTGCCTTTGAAAAGGTGGTGGTGAGCTGCCTTCTTGAACCACTGCAGTCCATGTGGTGCAGTACACCCACAATGCTGTTAGGGAGGGAGTTCTAGGATTTTGATCCAGTGACAGTGAAGGAACGGTGATATATTTCGAAGTCAGGATGGTGTGTGGCTTAGAGGGGAATTGTAGGTGGTGTTCCCATATATTTGCTGCCCTCCTCCTTCCAGATGGTAGTGGTTGTTGGTTTGGAAGAGCTGCCTAAGGAGCCTTGGTGAGTTTCTGCAGTGCATCTTGTAGATGGCACACACTGCCCTGACTGTGCATCAGTGATGGAGGGAGTGTATGTTTGTGGATGGGATATCAATCAAGCAGGTTGCTTTGTCCTGGATGGTGTCAAGTGTCTTGAGTGATGTTGGAGCTGCAATCATCCAGGCAAGGCACACTCCTGACTTGTGCTTTGTAGATGGTGGACAGGCTTTGGGGAGTCAGGAGGTGAGTTACTCACCGCAGGGTTCCTAGCTTCTGACCTGCTTTTGTAGCCACAGTATTAATATGGCTAGCTGAGCTCAGTTTCTGGTTAATAGTAACCCCCAGAATGTTGATAGTGGGTGATTCAGTGATGGTAATGCCATTGAATGTCAAAGAGTGATGGTTAGATTCTCTCTTGTTGGAGATGGTGATTGCCTGGCACTTATTTGGCACGAATGTTTCTTGCCACTTGTCAGCCCAAGGATTTTGTGCAGGTCTTGCTGCATTTGGACATGGACTGCTTCAGTATCTGAGCAGTTGTGAACGGTGCTGAACATTGTGCGATCAACAGCAAACATCCCCACTTCTGACCTTCTGATGGAGGAAGGCGATTGGAAGATGGTTGGGCCTAGGGCACTGCCCTGAGGAACTCCTGCAGTAATGTCCTGGAACTGAGATGATTGACCTCCAACATCCACAACCATCTTCCTTGGTGCTAGGTATGACTCCAACCAGTGGGGAATTTGCCCCCTGGTTCCCGTTGACTTCAGTTTTTCTAGGACTCCTTGATGTTACATTTGGTCAAATGCTCCCCAGGTGTCAGGGCAGTCACTCTCACCTCACCTCGGGAGTTCAGCTCTTTTGACCATGTTTGAACCAAAGCTGTAATGAGGTCAGAAGCTGAGTCACCCTGGTGGAACCCAAACTGAGCATCAGTGAGCAGGTTATTGCGAAGCAAGTGCTGCTTGATAGCACTGTTGATGACCTCTTCCATCATGTTACTGATGATGGAGGGTTTACTGATGGGGCAATAATTAGTCGGGTTGGATTTGTCCCACTTTTTGTGTACAGTGCATACCTGGGCAATTTTCTACATAACCAGGTATATGCCAGTGTTGTGGCTGTACTGGAGCAGCTCAGGTGTGCGGCAAGTTCAAGAGCACAAGTCTTCAGTACTATTGCCGTAATATTGTCAGGGCTCATAGCTTTGCAGGAACCAGTGCCTTCAGCCGTTTCTTCATATCATGTAGGGTGAATCGAATTGGCTGAAGACTGGCATCTGTGATGCTGGGGACCCCCGGGGGAGGCCGAATTGGATCATCCACTTGGCACTTCTGGCTGAAGATTGTAGCAAACGCTTCAGCCTTATCTTTTGCGCTGATGTGTTGGACTCCTCCATCATTGAGGATAGGGATATTTGTGGAGCCTCCTCCTCTAGTGAGTTGTTTAATTGTCCACCGCCATTCACAACTGGATGTGGCAGGACTGCAGAGCTTAGATCTGATTCATTGGTTGTGGAATTGCTTAGCCCTATCTATCACTTGCTGTTTATGCTGTTTGGCATGCAAGTAGTCCTGTATTGTAGCTTCCCCCAGTTGACATCTCATTTTTAGGTATGACTGGTGCTGCTCCTGGCATACCCTCCTGCACTTTTCATTGAACCAATGTTGATTCCCTGGCTTGGTGGTAATGGTAGAGTGGGGATATGCTGGACCACGAGATTACAGATTGTGGTTGAGTACAATTCTGCTGCTGCTAATGGCTCACAGCACCTCATGGTTGCCCAGTTTTGAGTTGCTAAATCTATTTGAAATCTATCAAATTTAGCATGGTGGTGGTGCCACACAACATGATGGAAGGCATCCTTAATGTGAAGACAGGACTTCGTCTCCACAAGGACTGTGCAGTGGTCATGCCTAACAATACTGTCATGGACATATGTATCTGTGGCAGGCAGGTTTGCTGAGAATGAGGTCAAGTATATTCTTCCTCTTGTTGGTTCCCTCACCACCTGCCGCAGACCCAGTCTAGCAGCTATGTTCCTTAGGACATGGTCAGCTGGGTCTGTGGTGGTGTTATCCAGCCGCTTTTGGTGATGGACATTGAAGTCCCCTACCCAGAGCACACTCTGTGCCCATGCCACCCTCAGTGCTTCCTCCAAGTGATGTTCAACGTGGAGGAGCACTGATTCATTTGCTGAGGGATGTTGGTATCTGGTAATCAGCAGGAGGTTTCGTTGCCCATGTTTGACCTGATGCCATGAGACTTCATGGAGTCCAGAGTCAATGTTGAAGAGTCCCAGGGCAACTCCCTCCCAACTGTATACCACTGTGCTGTCACCTCTGTTGGGTTTGTCCTTCTGGTAGTACAGGATATACCCAGGGATGGTAATGGTAATGGTTGTGTCCGGGACATGATCTTTAAGGTATGATTCTGTGAGTATGAATATGTCAGACTGTTGCTTGACTAGCTCTCCCAATTTTGGCACAAGCCCCCAGATGTTAGTAAGGAGGACTTTGCAGGTTCAACAGGGCTGGGTTTGCCATTATTGTTTCCAGTGCCTAGATCGATGCCGGGTTATCTGTCCAGTTTTATTCCTTCTTATTGACTTTTTAGCAGTTTGATACAACTGAGCGGGCATTCCTGGCAAGGCCAGCATTTGTCACTTATCCTTAATTGCCCATGAACTGAGTGGCTTGCTTGGTCATTTCAGAGGGCAGTTAAGAGTCAACCACATTGCTGTGGGTCTATAGTCACATGTGGGCCAGACAGGATAAGGTTGTCAGGTTTCCTTCCCTTAGTGAACCTGATGAGTTCTTTATGGCAATCAGTGATAGTTTCATGGTCACCATTATTGAGTCTATGATTATAATTCCAGATCTATTAATTGCTACCATGGTGGGATTTGAACCCATGCTCCAGAGCATTAGCCTGGGTGATATTGCCACTGTTCCACCATTCCCACCTCCCCCCTCCCCAGCCACCCTCCCCAGCCGCCACCACCACCACCACAACCCACACCACCCACCACCCACCACCCACCACCACCGCCTCCCTGCCTACCAGTATTTACAGATCTAGGAATAAGATCTTTATACCTAGGTCTTTTATCTCATCTTTCTCCTATGGTGATAACTGAGATAAGGGCATCTGCTAACATCATTTCTCCTCCTAGCTTGTATTTCAAATTGAAATCATAACTCTGAAGCATCAACAGTAACCTCTGCGGACTTGCTGGAGCTTTTCACAGAATGTTCTTGTAGATCTGCTCCAATGAATGATGGTCACTCTCCACTATGAACTTTCTCCCACAAGAGATATGTTTGAAATTTCTCACGTCCATACACAATTGCCAAAAGCTCTCTTTCTGTGTTGGATGTGAATGCAACCTCTTTCCCTCTTGTACCAGGCCTTTTGTAGCAGCAGCTACTTGTTGAGTAACAGGTTTCTCCCTGTGGTAGTATGACAGACTTGTCTCCTTGCATTCTACTTTGAATTTGTTGAAGCTCCTATAATATGGCTCTGATACTTGTACTCAACATTCTCTCTCATCAGCTCTCGTAGGTTTGCTGTGTGCTCTGACATGTGAGGTATCAAAGAATTCATGTATTGGATCAAGTCAAGGAAACGTCTGAACTCTTTTTGTCTCCTGAAACTTGAATCTCAGAGAATGCTGTGGCTTTTTGAGGACTCTGCTTGACTCTGTCAGATGTGTACACCATTCCGAAGAACTGACATTCTCTCAGCTTCACAATGCATTTGTTTGCGTTTAGCTTGATCCCAGCTTTCCTGGCTCTCTCCATGTAGATAGTAGTCATGATCTTTTCCATCTACAACATAAATCCAGATATTATCAGTTATGTCAACTGCTCCTTTACATCCTCGGTATGTCTTGTCTATTTTCTGCTGGAACATATCCTGACTCATTTTAATAGATACAGGAATTTGTACCATCAATAGGGTGTCTTGAATATTGTTAATGGTGAAGGTTCAGCATCCAGCTTCGTGTTCCAGTAGCCATTTCTGTCATCAAGTTTGCCAAAAACTTTTGCTCCTGTGATCAGTTCCAGTGTTGGAGTGGGTAGTGATTGTTTATTTAGGATCTTTTGGATCCAACTATTTTGTAGCCATCCATGTGTGTCAGGAAGATATAATAATTCTCATAATGTTATTGGAATTTATTGTAAAATAGAGTAATAGTAGGATGTGCCTATATGTCTACGGGCTGAATTTTTCTGTTGGCGAGAAGGGGCGGGGCCCGCTCGCCGACACGAAAATGATGCGGGATGACGGCGAGGGGAATCCCTGATGTCATCGCGCCCCATTTAAATCTTCAGGAAGGCGGGGGCACAGCGAGATCAGCTGTCCGCCCGCCGACCTGTCAATGGCCAATTGAGGCCATTGACAGGGTAGTTAAATCAATTAAAGGATCTGCCCGTCCAACCTTAAGGTTGGTGGGCAGGCCAGGAGCACCAGCGGGCTTCTGAAAAAACATGAAACCTCGTCCACTGGCGGGATGAAGTTTCATGTCGGTTTTAAAAAAGTTTATTAAAGTTTTTGTGCAATTTATTAACATGTCCCATCTCGTGTGACATTGTCACATGAGGGGGACATGTTAATGATTTTTTTATTTTTCTATTTTTAAAGTTTGAAAACCTTTCAGCGATCTACCTGTGGCAGCACTTTGCCTCAGGGAGATGTGCGTTCTATCATATGCATGCGCGCAAGAGCACACTCCTGCATTTGAGGAATCCCCCTGCCCCGCCCGCACAGGGAACACATAGCGCTTCCCGGAGGATGTCACGCTGGGCGGGCCTTAATTGGCCCGTCCACTTAAAATGGCGGCAGGGCCCGCTTCTCCGGCGGGGATCGGCTCCCCTCCCGCCGGAGATTGGGTTGGGCCTGCCCGCCCATCCAACAGGCAAAAGATTCAGCCCTATATCTGTGTATGTGTGTGTCTGTGTGTGAGACTTAACTGAATTAGAGGCAGCTAGTCTGGGTGCTTTAATGTAAGAAGAGGAGATAAGTTTGAAATGTTAATTAGATAAACATGGGGAAGATTAGAAACATAGGTGTCAAGGGAACATTTGCATTTTTAAATAAACCAGACTAGATTGTTTTCAAAAGAGGGAGTGAAATGTGTCACCTAGCCAGGTGAAGTTTAGAAAGAGTGTGTTTATTTTTCCCAAAGATTACTGGGAAAGCTTAGTGCTACAAGAGATTTTTATTATCAGAAAGATAAAGTCCAAAGACATAGTGAAACAATGGGAATTTGCATTCGAAGGGGAAAATATGCATAAAGGAGTGAAGGCTGTGTGTAAGTGTTATGACCAATGCAGTTGGTAAAGCGGAGTTATTTAAAAATCCCAGAGGGAAAATTTAAACAACTGTCATAACCTATAATTTTAAATGTTATGTTTGAGATGCGACTCTAAATTCAGGAATCAGACCATCAGTTCTTGAGGTTTTACCTTAAACTAATTGAAATATTGTATTAATTTATACAGGTTAAAAATATATATATACATGGCTACAAATTACTACTATCATAGCTTTTGACAAACTCCCAAACTAATCTCCATTAAGGCAACAGCAACCCATAGACTTAACCAAACATCAGGCAAAGCATTTTCACCTTATGAATTCAAAATTAGGTTATTTTCATTGTGGAGCCAGTTGGAGGCTTATAGCTGCCTTTTGCTCGTACATTGCCTCTGCTCTACACACCCAAAAACTGCTGAAGTTGTACCTGCCACCACTGATTGAATTCAAATTCTCATTGTCTCACCAGTGTCTTTGAACTTTACCTTTTAACAATGAAACCCCATTTATTGTACCAATTTTATTAGTAATATAAACATACTGCTTGGTAGCTGCTAGAAAGGCATCAAGTTTTCACCCCACTACTTGAATGCTCTATTCAAAAAATGCAAATACACACTATCTCTCTTACATATCAAAACTAATACATATCAAAGCACCCAAACTAGCTGGCTTTAATCCAATTAAGACACACCCACAGACTAAACCTCTATTTTAAAAGAAAAATGTTTTCCAAAATATTATATACATTAATAGCTTCATGACAGTAAGGGTAGGTATTTTGAGATCTGCCAAGGGTGAAAAGCCTTCAGCATCTAAGCCTCAAACTGCTGTCTCCAGGGGCTGATGTTAATAGAACTCACTTTGAATTTGACTTATTCAGAGTATCATGTTTCTTTGCCTGGGCCTTTTAAAATCTACATGTCTTACTGTTGCCTTAATAGAAGTGTAACTGAGAGTTATATTGAGTAGGGGATTTAGAAGTTATCATAGTAGTGATTTGTAGATCTATGTATGTATTTAAAATCATTAATAAATGCTTAATTTAGTTTTATTAAAAAAACCCTTAAGACTCGATGGTCTTGTTACTGACTTCAAAGCCCGCATCTCGAAATATGCAAATTGAAATTAGTTGTGACAATTGTTTCAAGTTTCCTTCTGGGATTTGAACAGCTCAGCATTTACCATCTGCTGTGCCATAACATGTGGCATCTCTTTAGCCACAACAGAAACTTACCCAATCTGTAGGCTCTGTGACTCTGGCAATCACTTCCTTTGCTGGATTAATGGAGATGTGATGCTCAGAATCTTCAAAGCATCCAACCATCTCATTGAAACACTCTTGATACATTTGGACCAGATCTTTCTTGCCTCTTATTGGAGAGCACCTTACAATGGATGTACTACCTTCAACCCCCAGTGTCACCTTCTTCATCTCATGGTTTACTGAGATCAGCTGCAATTCTTCGCAACTGCTCAATCCCAGGATAGCAGGACCATCTGTCTCAGTGACATGGAACATGCAGTAAACATATTTTCCTTTGTGTGTCCCTCTGATTTGGGTCATTCCTAGCTGTCAAATCTCAATTCCACCACATGCTGTCAGCATGATGTTGCTCTGTTTCAGAGCATCTTTCTTTGGGCAACCATTTTATTTCAAATATTCAGCAAAGATATTCTTCTAGTGTAGTTTGAGCGGGTTGATGTTACTCTGTGCTTCAATATCAAGCTTCAGCATCAGAAGGTTGTGAGCTTATTTTTCATCTTACTCCTGATCTAAATGGTTGTGTGAATTTCTTTTCTCTGGTAACTGTCACATCCAGACATTTCACGCAGCTGTTACTGTTCCTACATCTATTGTGTTCTCAAACTCATCATCATCTTCTAGGGTATGAATGTTTTTGTTTCTTTTCCTCCTCATGTGTCCTGTTGTTCTGTCTCTGGCAGCGCCTTCACCATCTTCTTTCTTTGTTCTGCACAACTTTCCTCAGCGATTGGGCTTTTCATAAGCTCTGCTGTTTGATCCATATGCGGGACATTGCCTTCTGTCTATGAACTCATGTAGTCACCGACAGCTCTTGCAAATCTTTCTCTCTGCCTGGTGTGCATTCTATTGCTGTTGTTTCACTGCATCAACCCTATGGACTTACCCCTGACTTAATTGAAGCTAGCTATTTGGATAGTCAGCATCACATCTACTAATGGCTTCAAGCAGTATTTTGAGCTTATCCTGTCCAATTGGACCTTTTCGTACATCAGGATGTGCAGATCCCCAAGTGAGCTGATATAACAACCTTTCATCCATTTCTTTAAATTTACATTTGCTTTCTACATTTCTCAATCTCAAAGAGATTGTCAACAGGCTCACCTGTTTCCTGCCTCAGGTTTTGAAATTCATACTGATGGATCTGATGGTTTGACTCTACCAGGAGATAAGTTCTGAACTTCTCAAAACTTTTGTCTGGGTTTTTACCGTCATCCTCAAATATCTTTCAACTATTGAAAAGATTTAAACCTTTCTCTCCTTCCTACAAAAGGATGTAGCTGACCCTTTCTACTTTACTGGTGACTTTTAGAAAACAGTTGATTATCAGTCTACACTTCTGTTTAAACTTCTCAAATACCAACACAACATTATCAGCCTCCCAAGTAATACTGAGCTGGAGCTGCGCATTCATTGCTGTGGCAGTAGCTTTTCACACAATTCATTTTCACACAATTCACTCAGTTTTTTTTCCTCTCTCTCTGGCACTAATTCTGGTTGGTGTTTCACCATCTAATTCAGCATTTTTTTTGTTCATAATGTTATGGTTTTACTCAGAAGCACCTGCTGCCACCATGATATGTTTTTCTCCCAGAAGTTTGAAATAATTTAACTTTTAGACACAGATATTGAAGCTGACATTAACTGGACTTCTCCAGATCTCTGTATATGTGCTGCAGAATTATACATTTTTGCTTTGGTATGCTGACTGTAGTAATTGGTGTAGCATCCTGGATATATATATATACATGCATATAACTATATAGTTCCCAACTCTTTTTGAATAATACAATAACATACATGTTCAGAAATCCCTTACCCATCACTGTCAGCAGTAGGGACAATATTATCAAAATATACCATGGTTACAAAGCCTTAAAAGCCAATTGGGGTCAAACTATATCATTTCAGATGTCACGGCTTTCAGTCACAACCAAACATATTGGGCAGAATTTTCCCCCTGTCGGTGGGGGGAGGGAGGGTGGGGGAGTTAAAGAGTGGGCGCGTGGAGGGGCGCCTCCAATTGGCGCCCAAAATCCGGGGCGCACCGCCATTTTACATGGGCGGGCCAATTACGGCCCACCCAGCGCCATGCGCTCCCTGTGCGGGCCGGGGCGGGGGGAGTCCCTGAGCATGCGCATGAAAGAACACACTCATCTTCCTGAGGCTAAGTGCTGCCTCAGGGAGATTGGCTCCTGTCTGAAAAAATTTTAAAACAAAAGAGATAAATTTCCCTGACGTATTCCCTCATGTGACACTGTCACATGACTTGGGACATGTCCATCACTTTCATTGACAATTTTATTAAAAATTTTAAAACCTACATGAAACCTCATCCCGCCCATGGATGAGGTTTCATGCTTTTTCTAATGCCCGCCAGGGATCCCGGCCTGCCCGGCAACCTTAAGGTTGGACGGGCAGGTCCATTAATTACTTTAACTACTTTGTCAATGGCCTCAATTGGCCATTGACAGGTTGGCAAGTGCACAGCTGATTTGGCTGCACCCCCGCTGACCTTAAAATTTAAATGAGGCGGGGTGACGTCGGGAGTTCTGCCCGACGTCATCCCGTGTCATTTTACGCATTGGCGAGTGGGCCCCACCCCCCGCTCGCCGACTGGGAAATCCTGGCCAATAAACATGCGCTGGTTATATAACATTATGAGTAGAATTTTGCCCTTGGTGGGAGTGCGGACCCCACCGGCTCGGCGGCGGACAGACAGCCAACCTCTGCCACCAAAACGGGGCCCGCCACCATTTTGAGTGGGCGGGCCAGTTAAGGCCCACCGAGTGGCCTGCCCGACAGGAAGCACTAAGCACTATGCACTTCCTGTGCGGGGGGGGGGGGGGGAGGGAATCCCCAGCTGTCAAAGTGCGCTCTTTCACGCATGTGCGTGAAAGAACGCACTGCGCCCTGAGACAAAGTGCTGTCTCAGGGAGATTACTGACAGTCCAGAAAACTTTAAAAATAGAAAAATTAAAAAATTATTAACATGTCCCCCTCATGTGACACAAGATGGGACATGTTAATAAATATCACATAAAATGTATTAAAGTTTTTAAAAACGGACATGAAACCTCATCCCGTCAGTGGATGAGGTTTCATGTATTATCAGAAGCCCGCTGGGGCTCCTGGCCTGCCCGCCAGCCTTAAGGTTGGCCGGGCAGGTCTTTAATTATCTTAATTATCCTGTCAATGGCCTCAATTGGCCATTGACAGGTCGGTGGGGGGACAGCTGATTTCGCTGTCCGCCCACCTTCCTAAAAATTTAAAGGGACCGGGATGACATCGGGGGTTCCTCCCGACGTCATCCCGCGTCATTTTCAAGTCGGCGAGCAGGCCCCGCCCCCAAATCACTAACGAAAAAATTCAGGCCTATCTCTGCAAATTGGTAAAGCTTGTTGCAAGGCCACGTTAACCGTTCAATCCAGGGATGCATCTATGAACTAAATTTACATCCACAGTGACACAATATTCAGCAAAATACAACTTGCTTACTATTAATTTCAGTATCCATATATTTACAAGTTATAGAATAACGGAGAGAGCTAAACTTCGGATTTATTAATTGTTAAACAAAAAGAGCTTAAAACAAATAATGGTAGCTTCAACAACCAATGCATCATTTACAGTATAAATCACTCCCTATTCCCAAACAAAAATGCATGAATTACCCTCACACCAAAGTTGAATAGTAGTGTTCTGAAAGAGGGTGTGCAATGATCCTTTCAGAATAATGACTTGGGCGGAGGGGATTTTTAACTTTCCTCATAGAAAAATTGGGCCTTTTCTTGATCAGCCTTCTGATATGTATGGTTCTTACCTGTTGCTAACTGAACATTAGATAGGCCCTCATGGAAGTAAACACATTGTGGAAATTACACTTCTTGCATTATTTTTGTTCTTATTTGAAGGGAGTCTTCTAGGCTATCTGGAAATAAAATCAGCTGATTATTATCAAACATTATTCAGCCATGGCTGCTTTGAGTAGATTATTATCAAACAATACAAGTGTTTATTCCACCATGACTGCTTTGAGTAGATTATTATCAAACAATACATGTGTTTATTCCACCATGGCTGCTTTAAGTAGCCTCTTTAAGGACAACTAGTTAGGCCACTCACCATAGCATGACACATATTTCATCCATTTGTACCTGAAACTTGAAAAAAAGAGGTCAAGCTATGACTATATGTTCTAGATTCCCATCATTAAGCAGCCTGTAATTTGTTTCACATTGTCATGCTGAATGTCCATTTAGACTTCCAGCTGAAAATTGCATCAGGTGGATCTTGGGCACGAAAGGATAGCTGAGGGGCAACATAGATTTTCAATGCTGGCTTTCCCTTTTATGGATAGGAAACGGGCATCAACAGTTGAAAATCACCCCCCTAGGTCACAGTGATTCTAAAGATAAACTTAAATGGAAAGGACCAATTACCATGTTATCTGGTAAGGATTACAAGTTGTTATCATTTGTGACATTATGGGCGGAATTTTCCAGTCGGCGTGCGGGGGTGGGCCCGACACACCGACGTGTAAAATGACGCACGATGACATCGAGCTTGCGTCCCAACGTCATCGCACGCCATTGCGATATTTTGTTCGAAGTTGGCTGCGCACCCGCTGAAATGTAAACGGCCTATTAAGGCCATTAAGAAATTAATTGAGCCACTTGTGAACGCTGCCCATCCAACCTTAAGGTTAGTGGGCAGGCAGAAAGCTCAAGCAGCCTTCACGTTTTTCAGGAAACCTCATCCACGGGCAGGATGAGGCTTCCTGAAGCGTTTATTAAATAAATAAATAAATTTCCACAAATATAAAAACATGTCCCCAGTCATTTTTAAGTCATTTCTTCAGTCATTTTAATATCCATTCAATCTCCCTGAGGCAGCTCCATGCTTCAGGGAGAGCACTGGCCCCAACTCTCCCTCCTCCCCCTGCCCGCACAGGTAGCGTCACGTATTACACTGGGCGGGCCTTAATTGGCCCAACCATGTAAAATGACAGTGCAGAACTGATCGTGGGTGGCGATCGGCTCCGCGCCTGCCCCCACCCGCTTCCTCCCAGCCCACCAGCCATAGGAAAAATCCTGCCCTATGGATAGAAAGGAAAAAATGAACTTGCATTTACATAGTGCCTTTCACAACCTCAGGACATTCCAAAGGGATTTACAGCAGATGCAGTTTTAAAGTGTGGCCACTGTTGTAATGTAGGAAACACAACAGCCGACTTGCACTCAACCAAGTCCCACAGAGCCACAGCTGACACCTTCTGGATAGGAGTAATTCTGATTCTTGGTCAAAGGTACTTCATCACAGTTAAGCAATACACTGCTTGAACAGACTGACTGAACATGTGAGAAGTGTAGAAAAGTCCTTCGGCCCCATTCCCCAGTGTTTGGAAAGATGGTTCCCTGGTTAGAGTTTGTGTTTGGTGAGGCACTGGCACCCTTTGAAAATACAGGGTTCACCACAGTTGTCAGTTGTTAAAAACTCAGGAGTAGTTGGCTTGGTGTAAATGATAAAAGGAAAAGTCCTTCAAATCATAGAAGGCCCCCTGCAAAGATGCCGACTCTGCTGCCCTCCCACACCTACCTGCCAATCTCTAACGGTCTCCTGCTAGTTGTTCTGCAGTACATTCTCCATCATCTTCTTCCTTCTCACTGCCTCTCATTGTGTGAAATATGCAGCACACAGTAATTATTCTTTTAGATTTCATAATGGAACATGACAACGTTTCACCTGAGTGTTGCAAATATGTTGTTCTCTGCTTTCATGATTTCCATATCAGGACTTTACAAATGGCAGGAAATTACTTTTAGATGATTGGCAGCCATACCTTCAGCTGTCTAGGCCCTAAGCTCTTGAATTCCCTTTGCAAACTTCTCTGTCTCTCTCTCCTCCTTTAAAATGCTCCTTAAAACCTACCTCCTTGACCAAGGTTTTGATTGCCTGTCCTAATATCTTATGCAGCTTGGTATCAAATTTTGCCTGAATATGCTCCTGTGGAGCACCTTGGGATGTTTTACTATGGTAAAAGCATTACATAAATACAAATTGGTGTTGTGCTAAAGTTCAAGTGGAATTTACAAGAAAAATCAAATTTCTTCATTAATCTAAACAATGCTTCTCCTTTACTTTAAGACAATTATTAAAGGACAATAATTTAGTGAAACAGTTCAACAAAGCATCATCCATCCTTGCCTTCACAGCTTTTCAAGGCCAGGATAGACTCAAGTCCCTTTTCAGTGTCAAGTTCAAACATAATTCTGGGCAAAATTGAACAAATCCCACAGTGACAGCACTGTCCCACAAACACATACTCTAACCAGAGAGCCATCTTTCCAAACATTGGGGAATGGGGCCAAAGGAGTTCTTTATGCTGTTCACATGTTCAATCAGTCTGCAGAGTAGAGGCAGCGGCTTTATGCAATATAGAAAATTAGTCACGTTGCCAACCATTCAAAGGCCCCATGCTGGGAATATTGGGCTTGAAATTGATATCTAGAGAGGTAGACTGGCTCCATGAACTGATAGCCAGTTCAGGTTCAAGAATTGTGGGAGGAGGTAGTGAAGCGGACTGGAGTCTTAAGTAGGGCAGCCAACCTGTGGGGATAGGCTGGAGCAATGGGGGGACAAAAAGCTAACAGCTTTGGCCCAATAAGACAGCCAAAGATGGAGAGGAGCAGGGTTGCTGATTGGGAGCAGCGAGAGTGAGGAAACAAACAACAGAAGAGGCTGAGTATGGTTGACGAAGAAGGACTGGTGGTGCAATGTGACATGCTGGGCAGCCCATGAGGAGGGGATTCAGAGGGGAAGTGGGATTGCCTATGGGAAGACAATAATGTTTTCATTAACATCATTGGATAAATAATCTAAAATTTAAACATACAGTTTTAAAAAAATTATCAAGCTGCACAAAAATAAAAGAAACTGAAATTTATGGAAAATATAAACACAGAAATAAAAGTTCTGAAATATTAGCTTAATCTAAAAACTTAAAAAGTTCAATAAAACTTTTTTACCTCTGCAGCACCACCCTTTGTCCAGTCTGTGCAATTGCAGCTGAGAATTTACAGAAGTCATTCCGATTGTGAATGCAGACAACAGAATTCAGAATAAATAAGGCTGACAGCGAATTGTGGCCAAAAAAAAGTATCAGAGGGTATAAGATTTTATAGACAGACATCAGTTCACCTGCATTAATCTTGAAAGAGGAAAGCAAGACCAAAACAAAAATAAAAATACCTGGAAAAACTCAGCAGGTCTGACAGCATCTGCAGAGAGGAACACAGTTAACGTTCCGAGTCCATATGACTCTTCAACAGAACTAAGGAAATATAGAAAAGAGGTGAAATATAAGCTGGTTTAAGGGGGGCTGGGACAAGTAGAGCTGGATAGAGGGCCAGTGATGGGTGGAGATAACCAAAAGATGTCACAGACAAAAGAACAAAGCGGTGTTGAAGGTGGTGATATTATCTAAGGAATGTGATAATGGTGATATTAAGGGTAGAAAGCAGGACAAGCAAGGTACAGATAGCCCTAGTGGGGGTGGGGTGGGGGGAAGGGATCGAAATAGGCTAAAAGGTAGAGATAAAACAATGGATGGAAATACATTTAAAAATAATGGAAATAGGTGGGAAAAGAAAAATCTATATAAATTATTGGAAAAAAGGGTTATCGGAAATGGGGTGGGGATGGACGAGAGAGTCCATGATCTAAAATTGTTGAACTCAATATTCAGTCCAGAAGGCTGTAAAGTGCTTAGTCGGAAGATGAGGTGCTGTTCCTCCAGTTTGCGTTGAGCTTCACTGGAACATTGCAGCAGGCCAAGGACGGACATGTGGGCATGAGAGCAGGGTGGAGTGTTGAAATGGCAAGCAACAGGGAGGTCTGGGTCATGCGGACAGACCGAAGGTGTTCCGCAAAGCGGTCACCCAGTCTGTGTTTGGTCTCTCCAATGTAGAGGAAACCGCATTGGGAGCAGCGAATGCAGTAGACTAAATTGAGGGAAGTGCAAGTGAAATGCTGCTTCACTTGAAAGGAGTGTTTAGGCCATTGGATGGTGAGGAGAGGGGAAGTAAAGGGGCAGGTGTTGCACCTTCTGCGGTTGCATGGGAAGGTGCCGTGGGAGGGTGTTGAGGTGTAGGGGGTAATGGAGGAGTGGACCAGGGTGTCCCGGAGGGAACTATCCCTGCGAAATGCCGCCGGGGGGGTGAAGGGAAGATGTGTTTGGTGGTGGCATCATGATTGAGTTGGCGGAAATTGCAGAGGATGAAATGTAGTTTTCAGATGAAGGGGGCTTAGAGGGAGGAGATAATTGGAACAGGCAGGCAAATATAATTTCAGTCCCCGTTTTAAAGGTATAGAACCATAGAACCATAGAAAAGTTACAGCACAGAAGGAGGCCATTTGGCACATCTTGTCCATGCCAGCCTGAGGACACCCAGGTGCCCTTTCTAATCCCACCTTCCTGCACCCATCCATAGCTCTGCAGATTACAGCACTTTAGGTGTAGATCCAGGTACTTTTTAAAAGAGTTTAAAGTTTCTGTCTCTACCACCAACTTGGTGAGTGAATTCCAGACACCCACTACCCTCTGCGTAAAAAAGTTCTTCCTCATGTCCCCCCTACACCTTCTGCCACTTATCTTGAATCTATGTCCCCTGGTTCTAGAATTCTCCATCAAGGGAAACAATTTTATCCTGTCCACTCTATCTATTCCCCTCATAATTTTGTACACCTCAATCAAGTCACCTCTCAGCCTTCTTTGTTCTAAGGAAAATAACCCCAACCTATCCAATCTTTCCTTGTAGCTACACTTTTCTAACCCTGGCAACATTCATGTAACCTCCTCTGCACTCTCTCCAGAGCTATTCCATCCTTCCTGTAATGTGGTGACCAGAAGTGGACACAATACTCCAGTTGTGGCCTCACCAGTGTTTTATACAATTCCAACATTATATCCTTACTTTTATATTCTATACCTCTGCCAATGAAGGAGAGCCTTCTTTACAACCTTGTCTACTTGAACTACTGCCTTCAGGGACCTGTGTACTTGTACGCCAAGATCTCTCATTTCATGTACCCCTCTTAGTATATTCCCATTTATTTTGTAATCCCTGTAACTGTTTGACCTCCCTAAATGTTTGACTTCACACTTCTCTATGTTAAAATCCATCGGCCACTTTACTGCCCACTCCACCAACCCATCTATGTCGTTTTGGAGATTATGGCTATCCTCTACACTATCCACTACTCGGCCAATCTACGTGTCATCTGCAAATTTCCCAAACGTGCCCCCCACGTTCACGTCCAAATCGTTAATATATAACCCAAACAGCAAAGGTCCCATCACCGAGCCCTGTGAAACACCACTTGAGACAACTTTCCATTCGCAAAGGCATCCATCGACCATTACCCTTTGTTTCCTGTTACAAAGCCAACCTTTTATCCAGTTTGCCACATTACCCTGAATCCCATGGGCTTTTACTTTCCTGACCAATCTGCCATGTGGGACCTAGTCAAATGCCTTGCTAAAATCCATGTACACAACATCCACTGCACTACCTTCATCAACCCTTCTTGTCACTTCCTCAAAGAATTCAATCAAATTTGTGAGGCAAGACCTTCCTTCAACAAATCCATGCTGACCATCCCTGACTAGTCTATGCCTTTCCACATGACAGTTAATCCTATCTCTCAGGATTGATTCTACTAATTTGCTCACCACTGATGTAAAACTAACTGGCCTATAATTATTTGACATTTCCTTTGATCCCTTTTTAAACAATGGAACTACGTTTGCATTTCTCCAGTCCTCCGGTACCTCCCCTGTATCTAGTGAAGATTGGAAAATCATCCTCAGAGCATCTGCTATCTCCTCCCTTACTTCCTTCAGCAGCCTCGGAAACAATCCATCTGGCCCTGGTGACTTATCAACTTTCAAAGATTTCAACCCTTCAAGTACTTCCTCTCTTTTTATGATTACCCGTCCAATATCTCGCAGTGTTCCTCCTGGGCTACTATATCTACATCCTCCTTTTCCTTTGTAGACACAGAGAATATTCATTCAAAACCCTTCCCACAGCCTCTGCATCTACACACAAGTTTCCATCTTCATCTCTAATAGGTCCCACTTTTTCCTTAACTAACCTTTTAGCATTAATGTATTGGTAAAACATCTTTGGGTTATCTTTAACTTTACTTGCTAATCTTTTTTCATGCCCTCTCTTTGATTTCATTATTTCCTTTTTTACTTCGTCCCTGCACTTCCTATATTTGCCTGCAGTGCTTAGTTCTTTGTGCCTATCGTACGCTTTCTTTTTCTGTTTGACCTTCCCCTGTATTCCTCTAGACAACCAGGGAGGTCTAGATTTGGCAGTATATATCCTGAAAGTCGATAAAGATGAGGTGTTACAGGGAGGGAGCATTACAATCAGGCCTCTGACAGTGAGGCCACATTTGGAGTACTCACACAATGAGGGGCTGAGGACTAAGCTTGCGGCCTGAGGGTGGGCTGGGGGAGGGGTAAGTATCTCTCCTCAACTGAAGATGGAAGCAGTTATCCCCAGCAGCCCATTGTTACTGAGGCTGGGGCATGAGAACTTATGACTTAGGAAGCCCCTGCCCAGTCCTGTGATAGCATTGTAAACAGTACAGATGGAAGCATAAAATTACAAATAGATATTGGTAGATTAAATAAATTGGCAAAAACGGGGGAAAATGGATTTCAATAACGGCAAACGTGAGGACACCCACTTTGGACCTAAAAAGGATAGAACAGGGTGTTTCCTAAATTATGGAAATCTAGAAACAATGGAGGTCCAAAGAGATTTGGAGGTCCAGGTACACAAGTTATTATAATGTCATAAGCAGGTACAAAAAAAAAATCCAAAAGGCTAATAGAATGCAGGTCTTTGTATCTAGAGGAATACAATACAATGGGGTAGAAGTCATGCTTCAGCCATACAAAGCCCTGGTCAGACCATGAGCAGCTCTTAGGAAAGATATATTGACCTTGGAGAAGGGTAGCTTAGATTTATTAGAATGATACCTGGACTCCAAGGGTTAAATTACAAGGAGAAGTTACACAAAGTAAGGTTGTATTTCTTGTAATTTGGAAGGTTAATGGGCAATCTGATGAAAACTTTCAAGATATTAAGGGGAACAGATAGGGTAGATGGAGAGAAACAATTTCTGGTGGTTAGGGAGTCTAGGACTAAGAGGCACAATCTAAACAAAACTGGAGTCAGACTTATCAGGAGTGAAATTAGGAAACTTCACCCTGCAAAGAGTTGTGAACATGCTTAAGGGGCTAAATGGCCTATTCATTTTCCTATGTTCCTGCCTCCTTGTGTTAAACCTTAAAGGTATAGGTGAAAGTTTTGGATTTACATGGCCAATCAGAATTTGGTGCTAGGCAGGGACAGAGGTATTTCAGTTCCAGCTGATCTTGTAGCCATTTGAGCAGACTCCCAGTCAAACTTCTACTTCGAGTCACTGGAACACTTGCAGATTTTTGGCTCTATGTATTCTGCCCTTATTTTTATGTAATACTTTGAAGCAAGTATTTGTGTGGTAGCATTGCCAACAGTAGTTTCTATTTTTTTTTACTGTTATAATCACACATTTGGCAGTTTAATACAGCGAATTAGATACCTTCTGTACCTCACATTTGTGTCTATTCTTGCTGCTATAAAATAAATATACCCAGTACTTACTACAGGTCTGAACCTGTCTTAATAAAAACAAAGCTCCAGAGCGAACAGAAAGCAGCTGCTGCACATAAATCTAAATAATCACATTTGCTGACTGCCTTAAAGGTCATTAAGAGCTGTCTTCTGAATTATGATGAGTGGAAACAGATAAATCAGGCCTTCACCTACTTTCAATTGTGGGGATACTCCACCTACTATGCTATCAGACCTGAAGTGTTTCAGTTGTGAGATGGAGGTCATTCGTTTTCAATCACATGCTTATGAAACAAAGAATAAATTTGAATAAGCCCAGTTATTCCATGAACTTGCTTCATTTACAGAGGCTTGCAGTAGAAGGGAGTGAGCAAGAATATTTTTGATTTTGTTATCATGAAAACTGCTTTGTTATACAGTAGCTGGTTATTATATATGACCAATATAAACAGTTAATTATTTTCACTAGACAAAGTCTTCCTTTCTCTGCCATGCTCATTTTCCATTCCCATTTTATATAGAAAACACTGAGGGCCTTGATGCAACTTTTTTTCTGTCACACATGGCTCCCTTTTATCTTATGGGTCCTGCTTTTATTAATATATTCATTGGCAAAACTGCATCATGTGAAAGACAAGTTATTTTCTCTGCATAATTCTACTATTACAACACAGGCATGACAGACTGAATGGCCTCCTTCTTTGTATCATTCTATGATCCTAAGACAATGGAAAAGTTTAATTTTCATCACTGGCTGATAAACTCAACTTTGCAGATTGGTCACTTGCAGGCACCCACCCAATATTCCTTTGGAAAGGAAGATCAGATGAGGGGCGGTATTGATCCAGATTTGCACTAAGTGCGGTAGCACTTACAGTAAAATTACGTTCCCATGACTGGTGGGCTCTCATTTGTCCGCCACACCGTCATCTCGCCGCTTCATCACGCCGGGCTCGTTATTTAAAGTCCAGCCACGCGCACACCTCTCAGTACTTCCAGCCCACCACTGCTGCAAAGAAGACATGGCCCTGAAAGGCAAAAAGACTGCAGCCCCCAGGTTCAATGATGCATCCCTTGAATGCCTTTTGGATGCAGCGGAGGCTCACCGTCATGTCCTCTGCCCCTTCTCTGGTCTTTGGATGGGCAGCAACATCACCAATCCACTTGGGAGGCGGTGGCAGTGGTGGTCAGCACCAATGCCCTGCAAAAGAAGACGCCCTGCACCCAGTGCTGCAAGAGGATGAATGATCTCCCCTGTTCCACCAGGGCAAGTCACTCTTCTCATCACTCTCAACTCACACACTCACAAACCCATCACACGTCCACAGGCCCCTCACTCACTGCCAGTTTAAGAGACACGCCATTCACTCTCTCACACACACCTTCATTGTCTTCATCCCGCCCATGGGACCACTCACCACCCACACATGCCAGGCGTACTTATCACCTGGCTGGGCAGGCATTCTGTTTACACTCTCTCCATCACTATTTAAGCAGGGCAAGCTGGCACACAACAAGAAGGAGAGGTCGCAGACCAGTGGAGGAATGACTGAAATCGAGGTCTTCACGGACTTTGAAAACAGAGCCTTCCAGCTGACTGGCGAGGATCTGGACCGTTCCTGTGCTGACGGTGAGGTCGGTGCTGCTCTACCAAGTGAGGGTCCTGCAGTGTAACATCCATCAGACAACCATGCCATGAGTGATGGCTGCTCTTTCACAGGCCACTGCCTTGCACTAACTATCTCTCCTTGCTTTCGTAGACACATCTGCCAAACAGACAACGGAGTCCATTCAGTCCACAAACCTCCAATCAAACCCCGAAGAAACTTCTGAAGAGGAATTTGAAGACACCCTCCTTGAAGTCCCATCACAGCGCTTACCCACACCCTCCACCAGCGCAGAGACACAGGCCTCGGTGGGACCTAGTATAAGAGTAGCCTCAGGATCACAATCTGGTGAGCACATCGCACTTTTTGATCCATAGCAAGTGGCAGCAGTGACTTCCTAGTTGTCTGTCACTCAGAGGATTGCTGGAGGCCAGACATTTGCTGAGTCCAAGTCAGATGATGAGCCTCTGGACTCGGTCATGTCACAGCTGCTGGAGCTGCAAAGGCAAGCTCGGGAACAACAGGAAGGAATGTCTGCTACACTCCTCAGATTGCAAGGCACAATGGAGGAGGCCGCTGCCTTCACTCTGAGGTGATAATGCAGGCATGCCAACCAAGGTAAACACTAGTAGGATGGCAGCCACCATGGAGACCTTGGTCCAGGACGTCACTCCGGCACTGCTGCGTGAACTTAATTCCATCGCTAATGCCATAGTTGGCCTCCAACAGTGTGTATGCGAGAGGGGTGCAGGGCAGTTCGATCTCACTCCAGCTACTCCTCCTCCTCAAGGAGTCAGCCTGGGGCCCTTGGGCACCCATAGGGAGGACATCAGCTGATGCACACCCTAATGCCATCAATCCAGGTGACTCAGTGGGTATCCAGCCCATCAGAATTCCCTCTTCCTTTGACCCCAGCAGCTCCAGCTCCACAGGCCGAGAATGTCTCCCTGCCTATGGGTCTTTGTTCTACTGAGCAGTGTTCTTGTCACTCAGATGTGAAACCTTTCTGCACAAGATAAAAAGCAGGTGTCTCAGTTCAGGGCCCCTCCCTTTACTTTGTGCAGCCTTCAGACCAAAGTGATGGTCCAGCCTCACACTCCCTGGACAGATTACTGATTCCTACACCTCGATGGTGCTTGTCATTGCTGCCAGAATGCAGCTGGCAGACATCACAGAGTCCCGTCATTCTCTCTGTGTGCTCTCAGAACCTTTAAGGTGGGGCTGGCCCCCATCTCTTCAGCATCTGTGACCAGTGATGCTGTGTTCATGAAGGGCTCAGTTCCTGAAGGCGGACAAAAGATCAGACATTTTTAAAGTTTCATGGTTGTGTCTCTATGATAGGATACTGAGCACAGAGTGCAAGTGAGCTGCCCTCGGCCAGACAGGAGTCAGACTTTCTCAGAGACCATGTGAATATCTATGGAGTGTCCTCACTGCATGTCATCATCATCCTCCTGCAATTGAGCGACTGTTAGGGCCTCCACTGCATCTCTATGACAGGAGCATTATCACAGAGGGTATTCGCACCGGCATCAGCCAGACTGGATTCAAATGTTCACAGATGCAATGTGAGGATCTATGAGGACACCTCATTGCATATAACCATCATCCTCCACCAATCTTGCAGCTGTGAGGACCTACAGAGCGCACCTGCCTTGTCTGGCCAGTGCGAGGGCCTCATCCCCGTCATTGTCGCCTTCGAGGACCTCCTCACCCTCATCACCGTTGATGTCCTCCTCATGGAGGAGACCTCCAGTTCCTCCATCTCCTCCTCTGCCATCTCCTCCTCTGCCATCTCCTCCTCTGCCATCTCCTCCTCTGCCATCTCCTCCTCTGCCATCTCCTCTTCTTGTTGCAGTGCCAGGTTGTAAAGGGCGCAGCGGGCAACAACGATGCGTGACACCCCCTGCGGACTGTATTGTAGGGCTCCTCCAGACCGGTCCAGGCACCGGAACCGTATCTTCAGCATCCTGATGGTTTGCTCCACCATGTTGCAAGCTGCAGCATAAGCCTCATTATACCTTCGCTCTGCTGCAGCCAGAGGCCGCTGAACAGGTGTCATCAGCCACATCCTCTGCAGGTAAGCCCTTTTCCCTGAGGGGCCATCCCTGCAGCATCTGTGGACCCTGGAAGACGTCAGGGATCTGTGACCAACTGAGAATGTAGGAGTCGTGGCAATCCCTGTGAACCGTGTGCAGACCTGCAGGATGTATTTGTTGTGGTTGCACACCAGCTGCACATTTAGCAAATGGAATCCTTTGCGGTTGACATAGTTGACTGCTTGTTGCGACAGAGATCTGAGCATCACGTGAGTGCAGTCAGTAGTACCCTGCACCTGTGGGAAACCTGAGATCTGGGCAAATCCAATCGCTCTTGCATCCTGGCTCTCCTGGTCCTAGGCGAAATGCACAAAGTTGTGTGCCCTCGCAAAGATGGCATCGATGACCTCATGGACGTATTTGTGGGTGGCAGATTGTGAGATCCCACAGAGGTCACCTGTGGAGCCCTGAAAGGAGCCACTGGTGTAGAAATTGAGTGCCGCAGTCACTTTCAAGGCCAATGGCAGTGGATGCCCTACATGTCCACGTGGCACCAAACCCTGCAGTACCAGGCAGAAGTGACCAACCAGTTCCCTAGACCTGTGCAGTCTTTGGCGACACTGGTTCTCAGTCGTCTGCAGGAATGAAAGGTGGCATCTATAGATCTGGGTCTAGTGAGGTGCCAACCAGTGACGGCCCACTGTGGCTCTTCAGCAGCATGTGTGGGAGCCCCAGCTGCCCCTTCTTCCAGAGGGTGCTGCTCCTCCCTCTGTACAGCCAGGCACCTCAGTCGCTCTCTTCTCAGTCATCTTCACTCTCTATATGCCACGAGGTGTACAGCTAGTTCGCCAGGCTCCATGCTCCTGATGTACTCCTCCTGCAAGATGAAAGAGAGAGATGCATGGGTTAGCAAGGGTGTACTAAGAAGCTCTCTTGGTTAAGCCTGAAGGTGCCTTAACGCATCCTGGAGAGTGCTGGCCACCACTTGGATGGCCAGAGAAAAGTACACTGCATGGTTGCCCAAAACCCCATCCACCTCCCCCCAACCCCACCTGACCGATTGGGCAGCAGCTTCACTCACTGGACTGCATGCTGTGCTCTCAGCTCAGGCGCAGACATTCTCCTAACCCGCACTGCAAGGCTGCACTGTTAGCTTGCACCATGTGGGAGACTGGTCCAAACCAGTATGATGACATTGCAAGGAGCTGTGAGCGCCTCCACCAGTGGCTGCTCCATGGACAGCTTTAGCAAGGAGATTGTACAATGTGCCCAGTCGCCCAACTGTTCTGCAGTCCACTAAAATGCTCATTAGTTTGCAGTCTGTGCCTAAGGGGTGAAAAGCTCTGGAGCACTTGGTGGCACTTTGAAGCCTCTGTGTTGCTTGAGTGAGCAGATAAGCTAGAGGCCGAATTCAAATCATATCAATGTGGCTGCGCCTGATCTGTCTCAGCTACAGAGGTCACTTTATACAAGGTGTCCCTAATGTGTGGCCGCTTCCCTCACCCACTGCTTAGCACCCCTCCCCCACCCCCCATATGCTTCTGCGCTACCTTCAACCACAAGGCAGACTTTCCCCACTCCCAAAGTCGCCTCAACCGCAGGGTAGCCTTTGCCCCCCTCAAAGCGCCTCAACCTTGAACTCCAACTGGCATCCCTCATAAGTGCTCTGCAACATTACTGTGCACTCGCGTCTGAGTTCCCCTCAAAGTGCAGCCCTCCAAGTTTTATATGCTGTTGTGATATACATCAGCGTGATGTGGGTGGACGATCCATCAAGGGGGAAGGGATGAGTCCAGTGGGCTGGCCTTATAATGAAATGCTGATGTATTACAATGAGGTTCCCGACGTCTGATGGCGGGAAATGCGGCGCGCCATCAACGGGCTGAGCGGACAGTTGTAAACTGGTCTCATGATGTCGTGAAACTGATTTTTGGCCTTCTCACCATGTTGTCCACTCACGCCACTAAACACACCTGATGCCAGCGGGCATGGACGGTATACACCCAAGGCGTATAATAGACTGCCGACCCACGAAACTGATTTTATAACCCAGTAGTGAAAATGAAATCTATTCAAATATAATGCTGTTAGATTTAATGTATGTATTGGGCTATGTCATGTTTATGGGAAATGCATTAATTTAAGACTGTTAATGGAATGATTGTATTTTTCCATATTGTACCTGTAGAACTTAAACATATATTTCTACAATTTTCTGTTTATTCAAAATCACCTAATTTGAATTTGGGGATTGTTTGAATTGAAATTGCACTACAAAGGACTACCATGCCAATCTAGTTTAATTGCTTCATTTGGAATCATGAATTATGTTTCTTAACTTTTAAGGACAATATACAATTTATCTGCAGTCGAATCCGATGAGCAAGGGGTTCACACAAATTCATCTTCTCATGTCATCAGGACACAGCCAGGTGGTTCCTTGGATTTCCAGTTTTGCTTCCCTGGTGAAGGTCTTCCAGTCCCTTACTTTAGTTAACAAAGAGGACCAGGCGGTGTCCATTATATTTTATGCAATTCAACTCCTTTAGTTTCAAAAATTCATTAGTTTAGGCCATCTTAATTTGGTCATCTCTCTGTTATTGTTGGCTTATCTCACATTAGGAGACACTGGTTTTCTTACTCTAGAAGAAATTTTGCTGGAGGCGGTGGTCTGTCCTTCAAAACTCTTTTGTTTACATAACTAACTATATACAAAGTTGCAGAACATCAGGAGACCTCTGTTTGGTGCTTCTCACTCATCTTTTCTCTGTAAGTGACATCACTATGACACAGTTCCTTATGCACATCCTCAGTAGCTATTATTAGAATTAATTCTTTACAATATCATTTTTCATCTATTGCCGCTCAAGGATGGGAAAATCCCCAAAATTACTTCTCAGTGACAGTTAGTGGAGAGCTTTGGAAACTTCAGGTATGGGGTTAAATTCTTCCAAATTAGGACTTTTGTTGGTTTTGCGATTCCTGCAACACAATGACAAGAGGAGCAGATTTGATGAATGTGCACGCAGATTTCTCCTCTTCTCTCTTGCCCAGCACATTCTTTTTAGTTTTCTTTCTTCTCCCATTGTTGGTCAAAATATGGAATCTTTATTCTGTGGTTGGGCTAGTAGCTGAAAGAGAGTGTGCATTTCTACTTTATCAGTGTGGGCCTTATCATGGGCAAGGAGTATCTCTCTATTTCTTTTCTTTCGTTGTCAGGGTACACAAATCCTAAACATCCATTCATGGATCCGGTCAATATTATTTTAGCATTTCCTCTGTTTGTTTCCATGCTTTGCAATTATTGGCTGTTAGTGGCCTACTTGTTCCCTTATTTTTGTGGAAGTACAAGAGCAGAGTGGTTATGTTACGGAACCAGTAATATAGAGGCCTGCGCTAGTGATTTTAAGGGTGAGAGTTCAAATCTTATTATGGTAATTTGAGAACTTGAATTCAGTTTTAAAAGACTAGAAATATAAAGCTAACCACGAACTGTTGGAAAAGTCCACTGGTCTAGGAACCATTCCATCCCTACTTGGCCACGCTGATAATATGACTCCAATCCTACACCAACTTGGTTAAATCTTAACTTTCTTTTTAAATATTACAAAGAATGAAAACTTGTTGAAGCAACTTCATCACACAGACTGCAGTGGTTTATGAAGAACACCCACTGACGCCGTGCAAGGTGAACTAGGATGAATAATAAATGTTAGCTTTGCCAGCAATGCCCAAATCCCTAGAATAAACAAATAAGAAAATACATCAGGAGATAATTTAGACAAATGTCATCATCTGGCATTTTCCCTTCTTCAGTCTCGCTGCTTTCTTTATCATTGTCCTTTTTCACTTAGTGGGTTCTACTGTGATTAGTATATTAAATAAAACCAAACTTCTTCTATATTTTCTGCTTCCAACCATTCTTATTACTCTTTGCTTTCACACACCATTATCTATACTTATATTTTCAGTTCATTGGTAGACTGTCTTTGAACAGCTCATATTCACTTTCCTAAGCGCAGTGTCAATATGCAATGACAGGCACTTTCAAATCGGTTTACTATTTTTAAACCCTTGTTCTGCTCACCGTACATGTCTTGGATGACTGGAACTATTGCTGAACTGATTACATTGATATTAATGAGAAGAGAATAATGGAAACTTACCAGAAACACAAATAGCAATGCAAATTAATATGGTCATTAAAAAAATCAAACAAAGCACTGGAGTTCATTCATGTAGAGGGACAGATTTGAAAAGTAGGAAGGTTATGTTAAGCTTGTATCTAATGTTAGTTAGACAACATGTGGAATACTGGGAACAACTTTAGTTTCCACATTTAAAAAGGAAACAGGCATTGGAAATGGTACAAAAAATTACATGGGTGAGATGAGAACTGAGAGATTAGAACTGTTAGGAATGATTGATCAGGCTGGGGCCTTTTTCCTGAGAAAAGAGAAAGCTGAGGTTTGGCCTGATAGAGGTTTTTAAAATTATGAAGGGGTTTCATAGGGTATAGCTATAGAAATATGTTTCCACTTGTGGGAAGACCAAAATTAGAGTCCATAAAGACAAGATAGTTGCCAATAAATCCAAAAGGGAATTCAAGAGAAACTCCTTTATCTAGAGAGTGGTTGGAATGTGGAACTCAATGTTGAAGGGAGTAATTGATGTGAATTTCATAAATGCATTTAAGGTGAAGCTGGAAGGCTAGCACATGAGGGAAAAAGAAAGAGAAGGATATGTTGATAGGACTCGATGAAGGAGAAGGGGTTGGAGGAGGTTCATGTAAAGTATAAATGCTGTCACAGATCAGTTGGGCTAAATGGCCTGCTTCTGGGCTGTAAATTATATTAAATAATTTTAGTTCCAGCCCCTAGTACTCAACTTATTGCATTATGTTAACAACACCACCTACAGATGCAGTGCATTGGAATCTTGAGACCAGTCACTGTTCTTAATGTGAAATAAATGCACAAATAGCTTGAATAAAATTAAACCAGAAGCAAATTCATAGAAATGCAAATTTTTGATTATGTATTTCCTGAAATTGCAATTTTGTTATCAATAACAAAAAAAATGATTACCAAAGACAAAATGATCCTAGAGCACTTTTACAGCAGTGAGCCAATTGATCAGTACAAAAGTTACAAGTGTATCATTCTAGGCTAAGAAGAGGAGAAAAACTCAGCAGCAAAGAGAAAGTTATCTTCCATCTGTCAGATCTTGCAAGCCCTAATGAAACTCTATCAAGGGTCATAAGAATCTCTTTTGTGGAAATGAAGGACCCCAAATATATGAAAGAGGTGAGAGATCACAGGAGCACATGATAGAAAAGGTGAACTCTGCCAACCATTAGAAGGGCTTGGGGGAGAAAAGGCTGAAAGAAGTTTAAAAACAGCTCAAAATAAGCCAAAGTATAAAAGGTTGTGTTTGTTAAAGATGTATGCAAAAAATGTTGTACTGACATGGAGAAATTCTAATGAGGGTGTACCTATGTAGGCTATTGGAATTGCAAACAGCAGGATTTTGCAAATAATATTACACATGATAAGGCAACAAAGAGAAAGTACTGCAGGGAGAAATTCCAACAAGCTAAATTGCATGTCTTCATTTACACTTACTCTCCCATTTAAAGGCAAAGCTTGAACAGAAGGGTCCTAGGATGCTGGCAGACACCCAGTCCACAATGTTATTTGAGGAAGCAGTCTGGTGAGACCTCCGGAGGTGTAAAAGACTGTGCAAATTCTATCCATAAATAGAGTTTGAATTCAAACACGTAACAGAACATGTAATAAAAATGCAACAACCTTATGGATTAGTGTTTCTTACTTACTCAACTTACCATTTGATCTTCTCACAATCCAAACAGACCACAACTTTCCTCCACCAGAATCTGAGGAGCATCACTCACCAAAGCAACAAGCGCTATCCCAACGTTATGGAAACAATGATCTGATAGAACAGATGGAGAACATTCATCCATCACACCAATGTTGGTGCAAGCTCTGAAATGATCTACTTTCATACTATTTCTATTTCTAATAGATCCACTGTAACTTCTTCTGTTCCAATGAACCATGCTGAACCATCTTTGTAACTATAAAATTTAATTCCTGGTATAATTATCATGAAACTTTGCTCTAACCTTTCTAGAACCCTAATATCCTTCCTCTGATGGTTTGCCTAGAACTTCTTCCAATACTTCATAATCTTGTACAAATTCAACAACCATTTCCTTGCTTTTCTATTTAATTATCAACAGCCATTTCCTTGCTTTTGTATTTAATTACCTTTTTTCAGTCTTGAATCAGTCAATGGCACTGTTAGAAAATAGAGATAGTTTAAGTAAGTTATATTAGTACTTGTGGGAATTAGGAATGCGTTTTAGCTTTAATGTTTAAGTTTGATTGTATTTCTACATCTGTGTGTTAAGAAAAGGTCAAGTTGCGTTTTAGTTTCACTTTAAAAGTTGCCTGCATTTCTAATGAGCTTTACGACTGTAAGAGAAGTCAAGCAAACAAAGGAGTAGAAAAAAAACTGGGCTATTGCCTAGCAACAGAGTACAGATTGGCAGGCCCCACCCACTCACACACACAAAAACTAAGAAGAAAGAAACAGCAGTTTTGAGTTCAGTTGAGAGCAGCTGCCAGACAGAAGCAACCTAGAAGGGGCAGATAGCCAGTTCCAAGCTAAAGTTGGTTGAAAGCAGCTGCTGGAGCAAAAGGGGACAGGTAGCCAGTCCCAAGATAAAGAAGAAAGTCTCCTAGAATCCAATGGAGTGGAACAAGAAAGGACAGGAACTTGGAAAGGGCCCTGTTAAGTGAAGTTAAATGTGAGGGGCAGAGAAAGGCTCCAAGGTTCAAGCTTAAAGCTCCAAGCTGCAGGAAGCAGAGTCAAAGCGATATAAAGGCCTGTGAGAAATCAAAAGGTCCAAAGAGATGGCTGAAGGTCTGTAACTTTTTGTTATGGGCATGTGAAGCAGTGGTGTACTGTTGACAGCTGAGTCAGTGAGAGGGAGAGCGAGGAAAAAAGCATGAATGCATGTGGTGAGCCAGGAGAGAGGGACATCAGAAGGAGAATTCAAAACCCTGGAAGTGAACCCTTGTGGAAGGTATCTGAAAGAAAGCATTGGTTTGGGAGAAGAGTCCAAGGCAATTTCTTGGAGAGTGGAGATTGGAAACCATCATGTGAAAGATAGAGTTCAGTGAGACTGGAGGCTCATGGTGTAATAAGTATCTGGGGGGAGTTGAGGAGAGATCAATAGCATCTGTCTGTTGTGGCATCTGTCACTTGGCTTCAGAGTGTGGTGTATCTACCACAGGTCACCAATTTGCTTATATGGACCATACTTAATGTGAACATGAGAGTATAAGTTAGCTTTTGTAACTTGTGTTATCCTTACAAATCTTTATATATCTATAAAGGTATAGTTGTGGGTGTAATATAATTCATCTTTTCTTGTTCAATAAATGTTTTATGCTTTTGTTAAAAGTTCATTAGCTGACTCTGGTGACTCTGTTTAGTAGCCCCTCTCCACGTATCGAAACAAACAAATAAAAGTTAAAATCTATCAAGCTAAATTCCACCCTGGGATTAGGTGTGTCCAGAGGTAACCTCAGCTGGGGATCATATCAGCACAGATACACACAGTTTTGGGAGGGGTCGATAATGGTGTTCAACAGGAATCACAAGATGAGATACTGAACTCAAATGCTCGTAATGATGCAGGATGCATGCTGAGTGCCTCATTACTAGAATCTGAGAAGTCTTCACTTTTTGATTTGACTGTGGAACTTTAGAATACCATGATATAATCATTAATGAAGAAGACTTTAAGAAACTAAACTTGGTCATTTTACTAATATTTTTTGATCCACTTTTGAAGACAAACCCTGTGGTCATAGACTTGTGAGATGTCCTGTGATCTTTGTTCATCCTCTTTTCCCTAGAGAGGACTCATAACAGTGCAAGATATGACAAAAGTCATTCTTTTAAAATCATGGATAAAACTTGATAGTGGAGGTTGAGTTTTAAAATAGACCAGTCTGAAATATACCAGTGCTTTGATACTAAGTAGCAAATGTGCTCTGGTGGGATCCTCTGTCATTACCTGGAATTTCATTAATTGATTTATCAATTAAATAGCATCTTTCATCTTATGCAACTAACCAAAATCCTCAAGGAATGCACTTAATAGCATTTCATTTCGATATCTAAAGCATGTGATGACATTCACTGCCAAAAGCAAGAAAAAAAATTCTCTCCTCTCACACTGATTAAACCCCATAACTTCCAGTGGGTGGAGGGGAGGTTACATTGGGCTGTGCAGGCCCATTTCTTTGTTGCTACACAGCCACATAAGGTATGAAAGTGGGATACAAAAAGCACACATGCAGTTCAGGTGGGAAGTGCACAGACGGCTTGTACTGTGCTTAATGATCGGCAGCAGCATACAGAAAAGACATTGTAATGTGAATCGGCGTACAACTTTGATTTGAAGCCACTGCTGTAATGTTCAAACTCTACACTCCAGCCAATGCCATGTCAACCTTACACATCTAAACACCACTGACATATCAATAAGACATGAAAGAAATCAAAACAGTGTACATCAAACTTTTTTTTTTGCTATTTTAAAATGGACTTTTGCCAGACCAAAAGATGGCTGCCATGGGTCACATGGCTCACAGGATTGGCCATCTGCCCTGGAAGCCTCCAACAAAAGTTACAAGAACAAAAGAGTTTCCCTCTCATCCATGTGGAACCTCACACCCCATTATAAGGACATTATAATCACAAAAGCAGGGGCTCACAGCAATTGAAAATTGTTATTCCTGCATAGTTGTTAAAAGACCAATATCACACCTGGGACTGTCCAGGTCCACTTCAATAGGGAGCCACTGAGGGGTAAATTGATGTAATTTGTATCTTGAACAGGTTACCCCTCTAGTGAAGTCACAGGGTCTGCTCAGACAATGGCTCCCTGAAACAAGATCCTCAACATGGATGGTGACTCTTTTTTAAAATTCATTTACAGGCTGTGGATGTCACTGGCTAGGCCAGCATTTTTTTCCCATCCCTAATATTTCAAAGGCTAATGACTGGGACATTATAACACCACCACCCCCTCCCCCCAAAAAAAGCCAGACCCAGATACTAGACAAACATCCCTTTTGAAATAATTGTGGAGGAATGAGATCACATAACTTAAGGCACCATTTTGATATCTCTATATTCAGTTGAGAACTGAGAAGCAAGCAGTCTGCTGATTACATCCAACCTGAAAAGAACAATAGCAGGCTTCCGGCTGCCCTGGCAGCTGACAACACGCCTCGGTCCCTCAAAACCTTGTTTTATTTTAAATGCATCTGACCATCATCTGCCGAGGTTGCAAATATCTTCTGCCAACCCCTGCACACCTGGGTTTGAATGTGAAATAAACTAACCTCTGAGTTAATCATAAAGAGAGTTTGCTCTGAGTTACTTATAAAATTGGATCACATAAACTTAGGGTTTGGGGAACCCCCACCAGCACAGCCTAGTTTCAAAACAATTAAAAACACCTCTGTTTACGGACAGATGATGAGGGAATAAAGAAGTTCAGTTTGCTCTCTCTCCTGTCCATAACAACATGTCAAATGGAATGAAGTATCCCTGATAAGCGCTGATCAAAACGATTAGGCATTATTTGCAGGTTAATTGATGCTTATTTCTGATTGGTGCAGTTGTACCTGTTTTTGTTGCTTTGCTATACATGGATAATGTTTGAATAATTTGCATGGAGTGGTATGGCTGGTCTTGAAGTATTTTCTTTGTTGTTTAAAAAATATTGTGCTGAAAGTAGTTGCTTCCAGAAATCGGTGTTCTGGCAGGACTTCCTCCAAGAATTGGCTGGGAGAATGAAGTGAGGCAGAGCAGGACTAGCTTCTAGAAGAGGGAAGAGGTGGAGAAGGGCTTTTACCAGGGGTCAATAACTGGGTCTTTAGGGAGAAATTCTCCTATCTCAGCTTCAGCAAGGACCAATGCCTTAGACACCTTCACTTCATTAAAGAGGTTGTTACTAACATCTACCAACTGCTGCAGCCATAACTGCAGCCTCAAAGCAGGGCCAGAACAGTATTCTAACAATATATGACTGTCAATGTGAGTGTGATTCTTATATGTGTTTGCCTCCTTCCAAACTGGAATTAAAAGCTAATCCCAGTAATTGTGACCATATGGATTTTACTGCTGATTATTGTAAAAACCCATCTGGTTCACTAATGTCCTTTAGGGAAGGAAATCTGCCATCAAACACAATTTGTAACCTCATGGTACATTATATCCTTCACTGTACCAATATCATCAAGCCAGAGGATCAGCTTTTGTTCAATGAAGGGTGCAAGAGTGTATGCCAGGAATATTTTTTATTCATTCATGGGATGTGGGCTTCGCTGGCTGGGACAGCATTTATTGCCCACCCCTAGTTGCCCTTGAGAAGGTGGTGGTGAGCTGCCTTCTTGAACAGTCCATGTGGTGTTGGTACATCCACAGTGCTGTTAGGAAGGGAGTTCCAGGATCTTGACCCAACAACAGTGAAGGAACGAAGATATATTTCCAAGTCAGGATAGTGAGTGACTTGGAGGGGAACTTCCAGGTGGTGGTGTTCCCATCTATCCGCTACCCTTGTCCTTCTAGATGGTAGTGGTCGTGGGTTTGGAAGGTGCTGCCTATGGAGCCTTGGTGAATTCCTGCAATGCATCTTGTAGATGATACACACTGTTGCTACTGTGCATCGGTGGTGGGGGGAGTGAATGTTTGTGGATGGGGTGTCAATCAAGCGGGCTGTTTTGTCCTGGATGGTGTCAAGCTTCTTGAGTGTTGTTGGAGCTGCACTCAATCAGGAAAGGGGAGAGTATCCCATCATGCTCCTGACTTGTGCCTTGTAGATGGTAGACAGAGTTTGGGGAGTCAGGTGAGTTACTCATTGCAGAATTCCCAGCCTCTGACCTGCCCTTGCAGCCATAGTATTTATATGACTAGTCCAGTTCAGTTTTTGGTCAATGGTAACCCCCAGGATGTTGATAGTGGAGGATTCAGTGATTGTAATGCCATTGAACTTCAAGGGGCGATGGTTAGATTCTCTCTTGTTGGAGATGGTCATTGCTTGGCACTTGGGTGGCACAAATGTTACTTTCTAGTTGTCAGCCCAAGCCTGGTTATTGTCCAGGTCTTGCTGCATTTGGACATGGACTGCTTCAGTATCAGTGGAGTCACAAATGGTGCTGAACAACGTGCAATCATCAGCAAACATTTCCACTTCTGATCTTATGATGGAAGGAAGGTCAATGATGAAGCAGCTGAAAATGGTTGGGCCGAGGACACCACCCTGAGGAACTCCTGCAGCGATGTCCTGGAGCTGAGATGACTGCCCTCCAACAACCACAACCAACTTCCTTTGTGCTAGGTATGACTCCAACCAGTGGAGAGTTGTGGACTGAATCTCCCACTATCAGCATCCTGGAGGTTCCCATTGACTCCAGTTTTGCTAGGGCTCCTTGAAGACACACTCGGTCAAATGTCAAGGGCAGTAACTCTCACCTCACTCAGGAATTCAGCTGTTTTGTCCATGTTGGAACCAAGGCTGTAATGAGGTCAGGAGATGAATAGCACCAGCCATACTTAAAAAGAGGTGTCTACCTGGTGAAGCTACAACACATTTGCAAGAATACCAAACAGCAGAAGCAGCATGTGACAGAAAGAGCTAAGCAATCCCACAACCTATGGATCAGATCTAAGCTCTGCAGTCCTGCCACAAGTAGTTGTGAACAGTGGTGGACAGCTAAACAATTAACAGGAGGAGGGTTCTCCACAAATAGCCCCATCCTCAATGATGGGGAAGTCCAGAACATTGGCGCAAAAGACAAGGCTGAAGTATTTGCAACCATCTTCAGCCAGACATGCTGAGTGGATGATCCATCTCAGCCTCCTCCTGAGGTCCCAAACTTCATAAAATTTGATTCACTCCATGACATAGCAAGAAACAGTTGAAGACGCTGGATACTCCAAAGGCTATGGGATCTCAAAACATTTCAGCAATACTACTGAAGATTTGTGCTGCAAAATGAACCACACCCCTAGCCAAGCTGTTCCAGTAACAGTGACAACACTGGCATCTGCCTGACAATGTGGAAAATTTCCCAGGTATGTCCTGTACACAAAAAGAAGGACTTATCCAGCCCGGCCAATTACTGTCCCATCAGTCTACTCTCAATCATCAGCAAAGTGAGGGAAGGCATGATAAACACTGCTATCAAGCAGCACTTACAGAGCAATAGCCTGCTCATTGACACTCAGTTTGGGTTCCCTCAGACGCATTCATTTCCTGACCTCATTACAGCTTTGGACCAAAAATAGACAAAGGAGCTGAACTCAAGGGGTGAGGTGAGAATGACTGCCCTTGACATCAAGGCAGCACTTAACTGAATGTGGTATCAAGCACAATTGAAGTCAATGTGAATTAGGGAGAAAATTCTCCACTAGTTGGAGTCATACCTAGCACAAAAGAAGATGGTTGTGGTAAGACCATAAGACCATAAGAGATAGGAGCAGAAGTAGGCCATTCGGCCCATCAAGTTTGCTCTGCCATTCAATGAGATCATGGCTGATCTGATAATCCTCAACTCCACTTTCCTGCCTTCTCCCCATAACCTTTGATTCCCTCACTGATTAAAAATCTGTCTATCTCAACCTTGAATATACTTAACAACCTAGATTCTACAGCCCTCTGCGGTAAAGAATTCCAGAGATTCACTAACCTTTGAAAGAAGAAATTCCTCCTCATCTCTGTTTTAAATGGGTGACCCCTTACTCTGAGATTGTGTCCTCTGGTCCTAGACTCTCCCACAAGGGGAAACAACCTCTCAGCATCTACCCTGTCAAGCCCCCTTATGTATTCCAATAAGGTTGCCTCTCATTCTTCTATACTCCAATGAGTACAGGCCCAAACTACTCAACCTCTCCTCATAAGAAAATCCCTCCATACATGGGATCAACCTAGTGAACCTTCTCTGGACTGCCTCTAATGCCAGTACATCTTTCCTTAGATAAGGGGACCAAAACTGTTCACAGTATTCTAGGTGTGGCCTAACTAGTGCTTTGTATAGTTTTAGCAAAACTTCCCTGTTTTTATACTCCATTCCCTTTGAAATAAAGGCCAACGTTCCATTTGCCTTCCCCATTACCTTCTGAATGTGTATGCTAGATTTTTGGGATTCATGCACGAAGATCTCCAAGTCACTCTGTGCTGTGGCTTTCTGCAGTCTTCCTCCATTTAAATAATATTCAGTTCCTCTATTCTTCCTGCTAAAGTGCATAACCTCAACTTTTCCCACATTATATTCCATCTGCCAAGTTTTTGCCCACTCACTTAACCTGTCTATATCCCTCTGTAGACTCTTTGTGTCATCCTCACCATTTGCCTTCCCACCTATTTTTGTGTCATCCGCAAACTTGACGATAGTACATTCACTTCCTTTATCCAAGCCATTAAGATATATTGTAAATAATTGTGGCCCCAGCACTGATCCCTGTGGCACTTCACTAGTTACAGGTTGCCATCCTGAAGGTCGATCATCTCAGTCCAAGGACATTGCTTTAGGAGTTCCTCAGGATGGTTTCCTAAGCCCAACCACCTTCAGCTACTTTATCAAAGACCTTCCTTCTATTATAAGGTCAGAAGTGGGGATGTTTGCTGATGATTGAACAATGTTCAGCATCATTCACAACTTCTCAGATACTGAAGCAGTCTGTGTCCATAGCAGCAAGGCCCAACATTCAGTCTCGGACTGACAAGTGTCAAGTAACATTCACAACAAAAAAGTGTAAGGCAATGACCATCTCCAACAACAGAGAGCCTAACCATCCCCCCTTGATATTCAATGGCATTACCATCACTGAATCTCCCACTATCAGCATCGTGGAGGTTACCATTGACCAGAAACTGAACTGGACCAACCATGTAAATACTGTGGCTACAACAGCAGGTCAGAGGCTGGGAATTCTGTGATAAGTAACTAACCTCCTGACTCCCCAAAGCCTGTCCACCATCTATAAGGAACAAAGTAAGAGTGTGATGGAATGCTCTCCAGCTGACTGGATGAGTGAAGCTCCATCAACGCTCAAGAAGAAGCTTCATACCATCCAGGACAAAGCAGCCCACTTGATGGGCATCCCATTCACCACCTTCAACGTTCACTCACTCCATTACCAATGCACTGTGGCAGCAGCATGTACCATATACAATATGTACTCAGCAACTGGTCAAGCCACCTTTCCCAGGTGGTTCCAAACCTGTGACCTCTACCACCTTGAAGGACAAGGGCAGCAGATGTAGGGGAACAGCACCGCCTGCAAGTTCCCCTCCAATCTGCACACCAGCCTGACTTGGAACTATATCGTTGTTCCTTCAATATCATTGGGTCAAAATCCTGGAACTCTCCCCCCTACAGCACTGTGGGTGTAGCTACACTATGTGGACTACAGTGGTTCCAGAAGGCGGTTCACCACCATCTTCTCAAGGGCAATTCAGGGTGAGCAACAAATGCAGACCTAGCCAGCGATGCCCACACCCTGTGAAAAAATAAATGAAAAAATAAAATATACCATTTATTGGACCTCCTCTTTCCGAGGCATCGGCTGACTTGAAGTAGTGGTAGCCACTGGCGATAGAGGGTCCCCTGCTAATGTGTGCAGCCTCTAAACAGCACAAGTAGCAGTGTCTACATGCAGAAATCATTTAAACCAGCAGGCAGCAGAAAGTTAACATGCTGCTTGCAACACAACGAACAGGGGCAGGTTAGCCCTGTACCGCAATCTTCATGCCTGTCATCTGGAGATATCTCGTTTAAACCGCCAATTTCCAACACATCCACAACGATAATTCACTTATTAGCCTAGCAGTGATAAGAAGGGTTACATTTTTCATGCAAGCACATGCAGCTTTAGACATATCATGATAAACCTTTCTCCTTTTGGTTTGCAGCAGCAACATTTTCTGAGCTAGGTGTAAAGAAGTAGTGGAGCAATGCGATCTATGGACAGGTCATTCCGAGATTGTAGCTGTTCTTGAAAATTTGCTGCAAAAAGAAAATAAATCATTCTTCATGAACATACACACAAAACAAAACCTTTCCCATGGTCTTACAAAAATGAATTGAGGAAATGTGTAATGTTAATTATAAAATAAATGGCTGCCAGGATACAGAAATAATAGTTATGAAGAACTCTGGGATGCATGTTATACCAAAATAACAGAAATGCTGGAGGATATGGGGCAAATTTTGGTCGTCGTTGCTGGATTAACAGTGGTTTTCAAAATGCCGTTTAAACAGGGTTACATAACTAGTTTTAAATCCTTTGGTCTCTATTTGGTAATTTATTGATCTCTAGATTTTGTTTTAAATTAATGTAATGACTGTATTACACTGAATACGATGATTCAGATTAGCAGCCAGTAAACTTAAATATAAATCACTGATCGCTGCAAATGTTATTTAGACTTAAAGCCAGAAATAGTCACTGCTCTTTCCCTACAATATTCCTTATTCGTTCACTGTGAATTTCAGAGCCTAAAGAGATCTTACACCCTTCAGGTTTCCTCTGAGGCATTCATTTTAAATATACTGAATACATTATTTTTCGAGGAACTCTTTTTCATTTTAAAATTCACATACTGAAAAAGATTATTGCATGCTTGAATAAAATAATTTGCCTTGTCTTATATATGCAGAAGTGATACGGTAAGCACTTAGTCCCATATTTATATTGGTTATTAGCTTGGCTCAGTATTGACACTCTTGCCTCTGCTTCAAAAAATTGTGGGAAATCCAACTCCATAACTTGCATGCAAAGGAAGTTCCTCCTGGGGTGCTCCTACTTATCCACTGCAATGTCAATGGAAGAGCAATGGAAACCAGAACAGCAGAGTAAACAAGGTTTTGGTGTCTCTGCTGCTAAAGTTACAGAGAACAAGTGGGAGAATCCCAGGGTAATTCACCCCTCTAATTTAGACTGACATTAGCCGATAACTTCTGAGCTCCGAGGCATCGTACCCGAGCGGTTCACCAAAGATGCATTGGGGGAGATCCCCCAGAAGTACCCACATAAGGATTGCACACCAATTTCCCGGGCAGTTCAAATTTACATTGGGCAAACGTCCTGCAAACTGTATTGACCCCCCACTGACTCCTCATGGGACTCCCCACCCCCACCCCCAGACTACCTCCCCGACCCTCCAAGGAACCATCTGACTACCCCCCACCCTTCACACCCCCACCAGCTACACCCCCACCCACCTGACTAATTTTCCAACCCCCCCCACAGGACCACCTGACTACATCCCACCCTCCTCCCAATCCATGACTCCCTCCCTACCCCCCATCATGCACAGTAACTCCTGACTAATCCTCACCACTCCCAAATACCTCCACCCCACCAACTACCCTCCCCACCTCATGACTATACCCCCGCACCCCCAACTACCCCGAAACATCTGACCACACCTCCACCCAATGACTACCATCCGCACGCCCCCAACTATCCTCCTCAACACCCAACTGCCCTCCCCACTTCACAACTGCCCCTTAACTACCTGCCCCCCACTCTGACCACACAACCACCCCACTGACTACATCCCAATGACCCACTGACACCCCCCAGCTACTGACCACCCCCCTACTGGCCAAAATATTCCAGTTTGAATTGGGATGCAGCTGACCTACTATCCGAATTTGAAATGTTTAAACAACGTACAGAGCTATGGTTTCTTGATTCAGGTGTTTGTGAACCAAGCAATCAACCCATAAAAATTCACCTAGCAACTGAGAATGAAGTTCTACACAGGCGGAACACATCAGGATTAACAGAAGGAGAGCTAAAGGCTCTCCAAAAGGCATGGACTACATTGGAAGACTAATTCAGAATCAAGTTAAACTTATGTGTTCACTGACTCAAGTTCATGTCATTTTGACAACAGCCTACAGAATCCATAAACCACTTTGTCAGCAGATGCATAGAAAAGGATATGTGCTGTGATTTTTTTAAATACAGAGCTAGCAGACAAAATTGTTGAGTTGGTGATCGCATCCACTCCCATGGATGCATTCCAGAAAGATTTGCTAGACAAATCTAAAAACTATAGCATTGAAGAGCTACTCAAGAAATGATGTAAATACGAAGCAATCCTCGCAGGTTGACAAAGCTTACAGGTTTTACATACAACTCCAATTGTTGACACACTCACTGGAACACACACACCTAGCAAGACATATGGGGCTGAATCTTCTGGCTGACATGCGGGTGGCGGAGCCCACACGCCAGCACTTAAAATGTCACGTGCTGACATTGCGCAAGCGTCCTGATGTCAGCGTGCAGCATCGCGATGTTTCGGTCGGCGGGCACACTATGCAGCACGACACACACCCGCCATTAATTAAAGGCCTTGTTAAGGCCATTGAGTGACCAATCGACCAGGATTTTGAGGGGCCAGTGTGAGCTTCGGGTTGGCACATGGGCCCAACGGGCAGGCGGGTAAGTGATTTTTTTACAAACCTCATCCAGTGGTGGGATGAGGTTTGATATCGGAATTAAAAATGTGTAATAAAATTTTTGTGTATTTCATTAACATGTCCCATCTTGTGCGACATTTTCACATGAGGGGGACATGTTAATGAATTTTTAATTTTTCTATTTTTCATGTTTCACTGCCTTTCAGCGATCTCACTGAGACAGCACTTTGCCACACGGAGATGTGCGCTCTTTTGCGCGAAAGGGCGCACTCTCGCAGTTGGGGAATCCCCCCCTGCCCGCACAGGGAGCGCAGAGCACTTCCCGTCGGGCGGCGTGTAAAATGGCGGCGGGACCCGTTTCAGCGGCGGCTATCAGTTGCCCGCCTGCCGCCAAGTCGGTCGGGCCAGCCCACCCATCAAGGGCAGAATTCTGCCCATGGAAGGTGGGATTTCTGCATACACAAAGGAAATGTCCAACTTTTCATCAATTCTGCAGGGCATGCGGCAGGGGGCCATTGGCAGTGAAAACACGCTGGCGCAATGGCTGATGTAGCTTCACAAAGCCATGCACTGGTCCAAATAGACCGTACACAATGGGTACCCTTCAAGCAATAAAAATGACCATCCGACATCCCGTTAGAAACATATACATGAGGTGACTGACAAGCCAGAAAATGATGATGATGTACATGATGAGACGAAGAACAGTGAACACATGTTTCCCACCATTATTCTTGTGGAAAATGTAGATGCTGTCACACTTCCCATAGTGTTTGCCAAGATTCAAATTATATGTCCAAAGAAAGCTGGTAACTATTCGTTATCGGCCAAGATTGACACAGGGGCAAGTGCCAACACACTACCTCTGCGAATTCTAAAGGACATATTTCCACATTTATGGAAGGCCATAGTGAAAACCACTGCTGTGAAACTTTCAGTGTACAACAGTTCACTAATTCCATGTGCGGGATCCATAGTCCTGGAGTGCAAGTATTAGCAATACTCCTGTGTATCACAGATATTCTACATCATGAAAACTAAAGGCCCAGCGATTGCAGGTCTACTGGTATGTCAGGACCTCACACTAGTAACAATCCATGGAATTAATTGGACATCACAAGGCAGAACAACCCCAGAAACTACCCCTATTAACTCAGCTCATGACCTAGCATGGAAATATCCGGAATGTTTCAACAAAATTGGCAGTTTCAAGGGAGCTGCAACATTGCCCTTACAAGAGAATGCAAGTCCATCAATTGATCCACCTTATAAGGGCAGCATCCATATACAAAACAAATTGAAAGTTGAACTACCAAAAAGGAGAAAGATGGAATCACTAGAAGAGTGCACGGGCATGTAGATTGGTGAGCTTAATCACATGAGTCATAAAGAAGGATGGGTCATTGTGAAGTTTAAATGCAGTTTTGAAATGTTGTCCTTACAAAATACCTACATTAGAAGAGTTAAATCAGAGATTTGCAGGTGCAAAATTCTTATTGATCTGGTCAGAACACCACCACCTAAAAATTCCCCTCCAAAGTCACTCACCATCCTGACTTGAAAATGTATCGCCGTTCCATCACTGTTGCTGGGTCAAAATCCTGGAACTCCCTTCCTAACAGCACTGTGGGTGTACCTACACCACATGGACTGCAGCGGTTTAAGAAGGCAGTTCACCACCACCTTCTCAAGGGTAGCTAGGGATGGGCACTAAATGCTGGCCCAGCCAGCGAAGCCCACATCTCCTGAATAAAAAAATAAAAAAATTAAAAGTACATCTTGCAGCGAGGTCCAAGAACTTACTGCATTTTGTACCATCAACAAATGATACTGTTTTCAATGACTTCCTTATGGGCTATCTGTTAGCCAGGATCTTTTTCAAGCTTACATGGACCACATTACATGCACTGTGCTAGAATGCATCTATATCGCAGATAGCATCACAGTTGTAGGAAGAACAAAGCAAGAACATGACCACAATTATTGATGCAAGTGGAACATAATGAAGGACTGGTATTCAGCAGTCTGAAATGCAACATCAATGTGCAGAAGATCAATTCCTTCGGCTCAATTTATTCCAGTGCTGGCATATGTCCTGATCCAAATAAAATGGAGGATATTAAAGCCATGTCAACTCCTCAAGATAAGGACGATCTTTGAAGATGTCGAGGTCTCTTCAATTTCTTGTCTCCGCATATTCTGAATGCTACACAAAAGTCTTCACTGCTAAGGGAATTGTTGAGGAAGGATGTGCCTTTTCTCTGGCATGAAACCACCAATACCTCTTCAAAACAGTGAAACGGTCATTATGAGAAGCATCAACATTGCAATTTTATGATGCTAGGGAGACAATTGTCCTGGAGATAGATGTCTCACAAAAAGGCCGAGGAGCATGCATACTACAAAAAGGAAAACTGATTGCATTTGTTTCAAAATCTCTGTCCATAATGCAATCCAACTACTCATGCATTAAGTGGGAAACTTTAGCTTTAGTGTTTTGAGTCATGCATTTTCATACCTATCAATTTAGCAAAAGATTTGTGGTAGAGACTGATCACAAGCCACTGGAGAAAATTTGATGAAAACCATTGCCCAGTGCACCACCAAGATTACAACTTCTCTTGATAAAGATTCAAGGTTACGACTGTGAGATTAGATATAAGCCAGGTAACTTGATGGACATTGGATGCACTTAGCAGATTGCCTGACCAAGGGAAAACAGAAGATATATCCTTAGATCTACAAGTTGACTTCATAGGCATCAAACTTGAAGACGTTCTCCAAATTGATTTGGTACATTTTGCATGTGCAAATTCCAACAGCTACGAGAAGAAACAACAAAAGATTCTACAGTACAGAAACTGTGGAAAACCATCATTGAAGGATGGCTTAATTCAATTCAGCATGTCCACGAACACATGAGACAATTGTGGGCTTATCGGGATGAGCTAGGCATCTCCCAGGGAATCATTTTTAAAGGATGGCAGGTCATCATACCTGAATCTTTGCAACTTGATTGTCTTCAACAACTTCATCACTTACACATAGGCATAGATCAATGAGAAGACCCGCAAGTCTATCGGCCGGGAATGAACAATGACATTGAAGCCGCCGTCAAGAAGTGTGATGCATGTCAAGAGCATATGCCAAGTCAGCACAAAGCACCACTGATACCTTATGAAGTTCCTATCCATGTTTGGTCCAAAGTCCAAAATTGGACCTGTCGTTTCATGCCCATGGCACTGTCATCATCATTGTCAACTACTTTACCAAGTACCCCATTATTCGATAATTGCACAATACGTCAAGCACAACTGTTGTGCACACTCTGAGTGCTATTTTCAGTTTATTTGGTGTGCCTAGAGAGATCATTACAGATAACGGCCCTCAATTTATTGGTAAGCAATTTCAGGATATGTGTGAGAAGTGGAATATTGATCACGCTACGGACGGAATTGTCCCAGATTTGCACACAGTGCAGCAGCACGTGGGAAGAAGGATGTTTTACCACGTCGGCTTTTATGGCGGATTTTTGCATCGTATCGTCCCATTCCTGGTGCATCCCGCCTCATTAATAATGCATTCCCAGGAAACACGCCGGATTGCTGGTGGGGCAACCTCTGATTTGCCTGCCCTGCCATTACCTCAGGCCTTCAGTAATCTGGGCACGATATTTAAGGCTGCCCCTGCACAGAGCTAGCACTTTCTAAGGGATTGGAAGCTTCTACAAAGTCATGGTTGCCAGAGGGAGGAAACATGGTGCCTCAAATTTAGTTATGCCTCCCTCGGGAGCCTACTGGATGTGGTGGAGGCCCGCCATGAAGCCCTCTACCCCAGCTCTGGGCAAAGACCAGCAAGCAAGGTCATCAATCCAGCATGGGAGGCGGTCGCAGCAGTGGTCAGTGCCAGCACCCTGCAAAAAAAGACAGCCACCCAGTGCCAAAAGAAGATGAAGGATCTCTTCCATTCCACAAGGGTAAGTCAGTCTTCTCATCATTCTCAACTCACACATTCACAAACTCATCACACATCCACAGGGATCTCACTCACTGCCAGTTCAATGGACATCACCATTCACTCTCTCAGACACACCTACATCTGCCCTGCGGATCGTGTCCTCATCCCATACATGGCACCACTCATCATCCACATATGCCAGGCACCCTTATCATCTGGCCTGGCAGGCATCCTGCTTACACTCTCTCCATTTGTCTTCATCCAGGACAAGCTGGCACACAACATAAGGGAGAGGTCGCAGACTGGTAGAGGAATGCTCGACATCAAGGTCCTCACAGACTTTGAAAATACAGTCATCCAGCTGGCTGGCGATGATATGGACCATTCCTGTACTGACAGTGAGGCCAGCAGTGCTCAACCAAATGAGGGTCCAGCAGTGCAACATCTATCAGGCAACCATGCTGTGAGTCAGCTCCACTGCTCCACAGTCCCCTGCTATGCACTAATTATCTCTCCTTGCTTTCACAGACACATTGGGGAAGCAGCAGAGGGGGTCCACGCGACAGATCCTTGACACAAGCCCTGAAGACACCCCGGAAAAAGAGTTTGATGACACCCTAATGTAATTCCCATCATAGTGCTCACCCATATCCTTCACCAGTGCAGAAACACACACCTCGGCGGGGCCTAGTTCTAGAGTAGCCTCGGGGTCACAATCTGGTGAGCACATTTCACTTTTTGATCCACAGCAGGTGGCGGCAGGGGCTTTGCAGGTTTCTGGCACTCAGAGGACTGCCGGAGGCCAGAAATCTGCTGAGTCCGAGTCAGATGAGGAGCCTCTGGACTCGGTTATACCTCAGTTGTTGGAGCTGCAAAGGCAAGCTCGGGAACATCAGGAAGGGATGTGGATGTCGAGGGAGCACCAAGATGCAACGGCAGGGTTAGGAAGGTTATGAAGGTGTAATTGCACAGCCTGGGGATGGGTGTTAATCACTTGTACATAATGTTCACTATTGTAAATAAACTACCAAGAATGTCCCCCTGCCTATGGCTCCTTGTTATGATGATCAGTGTTCATGTCACTCAGATGTGAAACCTTGGTTCCTGCACAAGATAAAGGCAGGTGTCTCACTCCAGGGCCTCTTCCTTGTGCAGTGTGTAATCTTCAGACCAAAGTGATGGTCCGATCTAACACTGGCTGGACACATTAGTGATGCCTGCATCTCGATGGTGCTGGTCATTGCTGCCAGAATGTCATGGGCAGGCGTCACAGAGTTCCATCATTCTCTCTGTGTGCTCTCAGCACCTTTGAGGTGGGACTGGCCCCCATCTCGTCAGCATCTGTGACCAGTGACGCTGTGTTCCTGAAGGGCTCAGGTGCTGAAGGCAGACAAAGGTTCAGGTGTATTTAAAGTTTCACGACTGCTTCTCCATGATATGACCCTGATCACAGAGCGCAAGCCAGCTGTCCTCAGCTAGACAGGAGTCAGACATTCACAGTCAATGTGAAAATCTATGGATTGTCCTCATTGCATGACGTCGTCATCTTGCATGAATCTTGCAGCTATGAGGACCTCCCAAGCACATCTGCCTTGTCAGGCAAGTGTGACGGCCTCAGTGCTGGCATCCTGGTCTTCGAGGACCCCATCACTGTTTTCCCCTTCAACGTCCTCCTCATGAGAGGAGACATGCAGCTCCTCTATCTCCTCCTCAGCCAGGTCCTCCCTCCATTGCAGTGCCAGGTTGTAGAGTGTGCAGCAAGCGATGATGACCCTCTGAGGACTGCATTGTGGGGCTCCATTGGACTTGTCAAGGCACCAGAACCTCATTTCCAAGGTGCCTATTGTTTGCTCCACCAAAGGCCGTGCCGTGGCATGAGCCTCGTTATACCTTCGCTCTGCTGCAGTCTGAGGCCACCGCACGGGTATCATCAGCCACATCCTCTGTGGGTAACCCTTGACCCCGAGGAGGCAACCCTGCAGCCTCTGTGGACCCTGGAAGATGTCAGGGATCTGAAACATGCTAAGGAAGTAGAAGTTGTGGTTGCTCCCTGGTAATTGTGCACAGACCCGTGGAATATATTTGTGGTGGTCGCACAACAGCTGAACATTCAGTGAGTGGAAGCCCCTTGTGGTTGACGAAGTTGACTGCTTGTTGCCATGGAGATCTAAACGCCATTTTGAGTGCAGTCCATGGCATCCTGCACCAGTGGAAAACCACAGACTTGCGCAAATCCCAGTGCTCTTGCTCCCTGGCTTTCCTGATCCCAGGTGAAATGTACAAAGTCCTGTGCCTTTGCAAAGATGGCGTCCGTGACCTCCTAGATACACTTGCGCGTGAAGGCTTGCGAGGTCCCACACAGGTCACCTGTGGAGCCCTGGAAAGAGCCACTGGCATAACAATTGAGTGCCATAGTCACTTTCATTGGCACTGGCAGTGGATGCCCTCCAAGTCCCTGTGGCGCCAAATCTTGCAGTATATCGACCAATTCCCTAGACATGCACGGTCTTCAGCGACACTGTTTCTCAGTCATCTGCAGGAATGATAGGCACCATCTATAGACCCTAGGTCTAGCGAGGTGCCTACAGCGAAGGCTCACTGTCGATCTTCAGCTTCGTGTGCAGGAGGCCCCACTGTCCCTTCATCTTGAGGGAAGTGCTCTTCCCTTTGCCGAGATTGGCACCTCTGCCTTCCACTCTCTTCTTCTTCTCTGGTCTCTGTAAGCCATGAGGCATACCATTAAATCACCAGGCTTCATGATCCTGATTTTCTCCTCCTTTAGGATCAAAGACAAAGATGCATGGGTTAGCGTAGGTGTACCAAGAACCTCTCTTGGTTAAGTCTGAAGGCAGCATAGTGCTGGCCACCTCTTGGATGGCCAGTGTGTAGTGCACTCATTGGCTGCCTGAAGCCCCACCCACCTCGGCCCACTCCACTTGACCGATTGGTGGCAGTTTCAGCCACTGGTCTGCATGCAATGTTCTCAGCTCAGGCGCAGGCATTCTCATAACCCACACTGCAAGACTGCACTGTTAGCTTTAACCATAAAGGGTACTGGTCCAAACCTTAATAAAGACAATACAAGGGGCTGTGAATGCCTCCATTAGTGACTGCGCCATGGCCACCTTTCGCAAGGGGAATCTACACCTTGCCCATTCGGCCAATTGCTCTGCTGCCCCTAAAGCACACATTAATTTGCAGCCTGTGCCTGATGGTTGGAAAGTTCTGGAGCATTTGGTGGCATTTTCATGCTTTTGTGTTCTTGAGTGGGCAGAAAATCTTCAGAGACCCGTCTCTAAGCATGTCAACGGAGCTGCAGCTGAAAGGTCTCAGCTGTGGAAGAATGCTCACTTTTGACAATCTTCTCCAAATGCATGGCCGCTTCCCTCACTCTCCCTTACCCCAACGCTCCCCAGCATGTGGTTGAGCATTTGCTTCAGTCTGTGCTGTCTTACCCCTACCCACACCACCGCCCCCCCCCACAACCCCATCCACCCAATGATCCACACTGGAGCCCTGGCCCTAGCACCACATTAAAAGCCAGCCAAGAAGAAATGACTTGCCTGTGCCCCCGCAAATGTGCAGCACCTCTTCCTTGATGTCCTAGGGGCGATGTGCTAAGGTTGTGTGCACTCAACTCTGAGTTCCCCTTGAAGCTCAGGTCGCCAGGTGCATGCCTTCTACAGGCAGTGGTGAAGCATGCCGATCTGAAGTCAAGAGACAAACAATTACTTGCTGTACCTGCATGCTAACTTTATGTCATTTATGTACGAAGATACCCAGGCCTCTCTGTACTGCAGCATTCTGCAGTCTCTCTCCATTTAAAAAATATTCTGATATTCTATTCTTCCCACCAAAGTGGAAAACCTCACATTTTCCCACATTATGCTTTATTTTTTGCCAGCTCACTTAACTTGTCTATATTCCCCTGCAGACTCTTTGTGTCCTCCTCACAATGTACTTTCCTACCTATCTTTGTGGTGGGGGGGGAGTGATTCTGGCGAGCAGGACTTATAATTAGATGCAAATGTATTAAAATGGCAGCAGCCCACCATTGATGGGTGGAATGGACGATTGCATCTGATTTCACGATGGTGTAAAACCGATTTTTGGGTTTCTCGCCATATTGCTTCCCCCCCGCTCCGCCTGCCATGCTACCAATGCCAATGGAGCCGGAAAATTCCATCCTACTTCTTCTCCTTATTACCTTAGATCTAATGCTTGAGTTGAACAAATGATTCACAAGGTGAAACCCCTAATTCTCAAATGTAGACAGACCAAGCAAGATTTACAGGTTGGAGTGCTACACCTCAGAGCGATGCTATTAAATGCAACTATCCCATCACTGGCAGAGCTCATGTTTGGCAGACTAGTGCATGCCAATTTACCTACTCTAACCACTCTACTCTCAGAAACTAGACAGTAACTTTTAAAACAACAAGAGAAGATGACAAACGTGTATGATAAAAATGCGGGTACAGGACTGCCAAATTTACAACTGGGATAACAATTTTATATCCAGGATCCCACAGAAGGTACATGGCAACCAGCTGAGATGGAAGCAATTTGTTCAGAACCAAGGTCACAAAAGGTGGAATGATGAGGTGTAACTGAGGACAAATCAGATCCATTCCAACTCCTCAACCACCGTACAGTCCTATTGCATTTAGGATAAGATCCCAAATTCAACCAGGAACAACATCTAAGAATAGAAATCCCACAGATCACTGAACAATTAAAGACACCTCCAGACAAGGTTACCATCACAAGATCTGGGCGTACCAGCAGATTGCCTTTATGCTTTAGAGACTCATAGATTCATCATTTCAATGCACTAATATAATAGTAGGTAAGCATAAACATGCATTGTAAATAGTTATACTTCTTTGGAAGGAGGCAAAAGTGTCTTTAAAAGGAAAGGGGGATGTTATAATATGCCTTAAATGGATGTCAGCATGACATCACTAGAAGGGAAATGTGTCATGTAATCCAGCCTTAGTTTTACTTTTGCATAAACAGAGCACACACAGAGATCTGATGCCTTCAGGCTTTATACCTATGTATAACTTCTCATGTGCCTAGTCTTAATAAATGAACCCACAATGTGTTTACTCAATTCATTATGAGTAATTGGTGCCTAGTGTCTTGTACAGTAAATAAACCCAAGGTATAATATCATTATAATAATACAACAACACCCTTATAGATCAAAAATATGTCTAACTCAGCCCTGAATATATTCAATGACCCAGCCTCCACTGCTCTTTGAAGTAGAGAATTCCAAAGATTAAAAACCCTCTTAAAGAATAAATTCCTCCTCATTTCCATCTTAAATGGGAAACCCCTTATTTTGAAACTGTACCCCCTAGTTTTAGATTACCCAATGAGGGGAAACATCTTCTCAGCATGTACCTTGTAAAGCTCCTCAGAATCTTATGTTTCAATAAGATCATCCCTCATTGTTCTAAACTCCAATGTCTATAAGCCCAATCTGCTCAACATTCCCTCATAAGGCAACCCCTTCATCCCAGGTATCAATCTAGCAAGCCTTCTCTGAACTGCGTCCAATGCAAGACATATTAAGTAAAGAGACCAAAACTGTATGCAGTATTCTGGGTGCAGTCTCACAAATGCCCTGTACAGTCCTGGTAAGTCTTCCTTACTTTTATACACCATCTATCTTGTAATAAAGGCTAAAATCCCTTTTGCCTTCTTAATTTTTCAGGAGATGGTGGTGCAGTGTTAATGTCACTGGGCTAGTAATCCAGAGGGGCAGGTTCTGGGGACATGGGTTCAAATCCTACCACGGCAGCTGGTTGAATTTGAATTTTGTTAATAAAGCTGGTCTCAGTAATGGTGACCATGAAGCTATCATCAATTGCCTTAAACACCCATTTGGTTCACTAATATCCTTTAGCGAAGGAAATCTTCTATCCTAACCTGGTTCTGGCCTACATGTGACTCCAGGTCCACAGCAGTGTGGTTGATTCTTAAGTGTCCTCTGGAATAGCCTAGCAAACCACTCAGTTCAGGCGCAGTTAGGATGGGCAGCAAATGCTGGCCTTGCTAGCAACATCCACATCCATGAAATAATAAAGAGAAAAAAATGTACTTGCTGTACCTGCATGCTAACTTATGTGCTTCGTGTTGCAGAGATACCCAGATCCCTCTGTACTGCAGCATTCTGCAGTCTCTCTCCATCTGAAAAACATTCTGATATTCTATTCTTCCCACCAAAGTGGAAAACCTCACATTTTCCCACATTATGCTCCATTTTTGCCAGCGCATTTAACTTATCCATACCCTTCTGCAGACTATTTGTATCCTCCTCACAATGTGCTTTCCTACCTATCTTTGTATCATCAGCAAATTTGGTGACAATACACTTGGCTCCTTCATCCAAGTCATGAAAAACCATTGTCTTCTTCAGAAACTCATAAATCTGTTGAAGTCATCAAACACATATTCCCCAGGACAGCTGTATAACCAAACTCTGAAGTAAAGAATCCTTTGGGAGGAAGCCAAGCCATCAAACTCACTTTCCCCAAGGCAGCTGTCTGAACTTCTATAGAACATCTGCAGTATAGAATCCAGTACTGCCTTTGGAGAAGCCAAAAGCTCAGGCACCCGTCAAAGCTTTCAAACAGCCAAATAGCCTGAACTCTTCTAAAAGGATGAATGAAAGTCAAGGAGAGAGTTTAAACAATTAGCTCTGGATGTCATGTTGGGCTAGCCTTTAAATATTATATAATGCAGAACAACACATTATTCAGTTGATAATCTATTCTAATGCATCTGAAGATTTTTTCCACTTTTACAATGATGTTCTTCCACTTGAAAGTTTGCCAGTTGTCAGAAATAACAACCTGGCAACTACATTACTTTAATAGTCACATACCTTTTCTAATCACAACAATAAACACTCATAAACATAAATAATCACTTCAATAAACACAGAATTAACTGAGGCTGCAATATTTCATGTGAACATATGAATTAGGAGCAGGGGTAGGCCATTCTGCTCCTTGAGCTTGTTCCACCATTTGGTAAGATCATAGCTGATCTGGTTGTGTCTCAACTCCATTTTCTTGCCTACTCCCTATACTGTTTGACTTCCTTGTTAGTTAAGAATCTAACTCGTGACCTTGCCTCTACCACTCTCTGGGGAAGAGAATTCCACACACTCACAACCAGCTGAGAGAAAAAACTCTTCTCATCTCCATCTTAAATGGAAGGCCGCTTATTTTTAAACTGTGTCCTCTAGTTCTGGCCTCTCCCACAAGCAAAAACATTCTCTCAGCATCCAACCTGCCAAGACCCTCAGGATCGTACATGTTTCAATAAGATCATCTAAGCAAACAGGTTCATGATGAACTGTAAATGAGGCAAGACCATTTTTATTCACCTTTTATTCTCTTCTCACCTCCAATCCATGCTTCATGCCTTCACCCTGCAGTTGTGATTTAGGGAGGCTTCCAAAACTCATATACACCTATGTTCCTAAAATGAAGTGTCCCCGGGGAAAATTGCAGAAGTTCCGTATTGTCAATTTCTAGAATGGTACCAGCAACTTCGAAACAGCGGTGTGTTAGGTTCCTGACCTGCCCTCTTCCTTGCATCATTAAAAATAACTGGAGAGGGAAATTGGGGTGGAACCTCCACCTCAGTCGTAATTTTTTTCCTACTTCCCTAAATGGGACAGCAAAATCCAACCCAAGGAATTTATCATTCATGGGCTGGACAACAATCAATACCATCAGAGTAGAGGGGCTATGGGAGATGGTGAGGTTGATGGGATGTCCATGAATGTTGGTCAGCAAGGTTAAATGGAGAGAGAATTTAGGAAAAACAGGAGGATGCTGAATTCATAGAACAAAGGGCAAGGGGAGCTAAGGTAGAGATTAAAATCACTGAGGACAAGGATTCATGCAGCACAGAGGCTGAATATTTTGAAGCAAGATTCAGCCTGAAACACTAAGAGAATGTGTGAATCTGTAGAAATGAAGACTGCTGATGTGCAGAATATATTGTTTCATTCAGTATGGAGCCTTAAGGCAATGCCTGAGGTACTTTAGGCTGTCATGATTAACAAAATTGAGAGCTACTTGGGATCTTTCAATCAACTCAAAAATCAGATGACTGAACTATATTTAAATATTAATGATATGGAAATGCCTGTTTCGCATCAGTGTTTTATAATCAAAGTAAATTTTTGAAGCAAAAAAAGTTATTGGCTATATAGAAAGATTTCCATTTAAATAGCAACTATCATGATCTCATGGCATCCTAAAATGGATGCTTTTCCTGGGAATGGACTCCAACCAGTGGAGCGTTTCCCCTAAATTTCCATTGACTTGAGCTGTTATGGGCTCCTTAATACCACACTCAGTCAGTTGCTGCCTTGATGTCAATGGCAGTCACTCTCACCTCTGATCACCTCTCATTCTTCTAAACTCCAATGAGAATAGACTTAAATTGCTCAATCTTTCCTCTTAAGACAACCCCTTCATCTCAGGAATTAGCCTGGTGAGCTGTTTCCAAAGCAAGGATATCCATCCTTAAGTAAGAAAACCAAAACTGTATATAGTACTCGAGCTGTGGTCTCACCCTGTACAGTGTAGCAACATTTCCCTACTTCTATTCTCCATGTGCTTTGCGATAAAGGCCAACATCCTTTTTGCCTTCTTACTTACATGCTGTACCTGCATGGTAATTTTTTGTGATTTGTGTAGGAGCACATCCAGATCCCTCTGTATTGCAACATTCTGCAGTGTCTCTCTATTTAAATAATATTCTACTTTTCTATTCTTCCTGCCAAAGTGGCAACCTCAAATTGTCCTACATTATACTCCAGCTACCAAATTTTTGCCCACTCACTTAATCTAGTAGCGTAAGGGCCAGCTGGTTGGATGATGTGGCTGCACATGTGTTTTGCTACAAATGACTCATGAGCATTTTTCTAGTGGCAGGCTACAGAAGAAGGCTGATGGGTGCAATGAAATGCTTGGTGCATTGGCAGGCCTGCCAGGAAGCTTACATCCAATGTCAAGAAGCATGGAAAAGTTCAGCACCAACTTTACACAGGGCATTGCGCAGTGCTTGGAAACCATTCTTTCCAGGGTGCAAGTGGTGGCCAACTCCATCAGCATACTTGTGGACCCACCCATGATACACCATCTAATGGCCAATGTCTCATCTCCCTTTGCAGCACAAGCAGAAGTCTGAGTGCTGCAGTGGGGGCTCAAACTTCTGTCAGGCAAAGTCAGCTTGTTGCCATGCAAGCTCAGACTCCTGTCATCTTAGCTACAGATACCAGTGTACAAAGCAGCTTGCAGGCTCTCACAGCACTCCAGAAATGTGTTCTCCAACAGATTACCCACATAACTGAGGCACCAATCTAAAGGAGTTGCAGTGACTCTGTGGAGCATAAATCTGCTGTCCTCTCTCAGGAGAAGAGCATTTGTGCTCCCACACCTGCCATTCCACCAGTGCCCTATCAGCTAGCCCAGTTTGTTGCTGACCATGCCAAGATAGCACAGGCTGATGCTGGACATCCTAGGCCAGAGCTGCTCAAGGTATTCTGCAAAGCCATCTTTAGTCTCCCTGCAGAAAGTTGTCAGCCTTCCACCAAGCTATGCTGCAGTCACTGGGGTAGAACTAGGTAGGAAGGTCATACCAGACAATGGCACACAGAAGAGAAGTACTAAGGGAATATAAGTATGTTCAGTTGATGTTTATATGCAATGTGACATGGTTTAATGTATCCATATGATTTGAAATGTTTTTTGTTGTTGTTTGTTTTATTTTTGCATTGTGGCCATGTGGACACTGTGATAGGCAGTAACAGAGGGGAAGAAAGTTAAAATTTGGAACTGTTGGTGAATGGGGAATTGGGGTTGCAATTACCAGCATCATGGAAAGCTTGGCCTCCTCCCTTCCTCCTCTAGCTGCTCAGCTGCTCGCCATGTAGCTGGTGGCAAAGGCTGTGTCCTCAGGAGGCGAGGTTGTGCAGCATGGCAGTAGAGCATCACAAATCTTAATCCCAGCTCTGCAAAGTACTGCAGAGCTCTTCCAGAATGGTCCAAACAGCAGAAGAATATTTCAGCATGACAATGGTGTGTTTTATGGCATTTCATGTGGCAGTATGACTTCCGTTGTATGCGTGTTTCCCATGAGCGTGTGGCTTATGCATTGGAATCGTGAACCACGTTGCCAGAGGATAGTCTTTGTCTCACAGCAGCTAACCATTGATGGCTCAAATGTCCATGACATTGCAGGCAGAATGAAGGCATCATGACTGCTGTGACGATATTGGGCATTGGCCTACAGGACACACTATGTATGGTTACACACCAGCTTGATGTTGAAGGAGTGAAATCCTTTAGGTTTCAGTGCATCTGAGAGTTAATATTTGTCACCCAAAATGCATTGTGCCTGCAGTTAATGGCAATCTTCACAAAGCCCAGTGCTTGCTCTATTTACTAATCTTTGGCAATGAAATGTGTTCAGCTGTCTTGGAATATGGGCACTGAGTGACATCGCTTATGTGTCAATGGACAGCAAACTGGTAGAAATTGCAAAAGTCCCCTGCTCCAGCCTGAAAGAAGCCCGTTGCATCAAAGTTTGTGGCCACAGTCACCTTCTTAGCCACTGGTGATGCAGTCTTTGCCATGTTCTGAGGCTGCAGCGTGGCTGGAGCAGTTGGCAGATTTCAGTGAGGATGTCCTTCGAGAAGTGCAGATGTCTCACGTATTATTCCTTGCTGATGTTCAAGTAGAAGAATTGCACCCTGAACGCCATAGACAGATATGGCCTCCTTCTGAGAGTCCTTCTGGCCTTTCTCCTCCTCCCTTTCAAGCAGTTTGCCCTGTTCTGTGTCCCCTCTGCTCATTTCCCTTGTCATGCTGTTGCCTAAAGCGGATAGAAACTATTGCACCCACATCAGGGGACAAAGGATTTGCACAAAATTCTTGGAGTCAGGAGAGAAGACCTTCAGCACATGTCACACTACTCCCTTTAGACTTAGCAACTTTAAACAACTCTAGAAACCACCAAAGGCTTCTATGTCACAGTAACAGCTGGGATAAATCAATCAGCAACTAACCTGAAAGTAGCTGACAATTGATTTAAATACTGCTGCTATGTGGGAATGATGAGCTTGAAAATGGCATAAAGGCATCAAATCAATGTATACTATTACCTGCCAACTCTGAATATTGTTACGACCAGGTGAGCAGAAGTGAGCTGGCTCCCCTTCTATTCAGCCTCCTCAGTTGGTCGCTACAAAGGTTTTAATATTTTTTTTTCTCATGAATGCCTTTTCCAATCCAAATGTATTTATCTTTTTAATAAGGAGCCAATCACACCAGGCTTTCTTAAGTCAAAGAAAGAGTATGTTTATTGTTTACGAAACCCAAGAAAAAATAATAAAGACGTGGCCACACATACACACACACACACACACACACAGGTATTAGAAAAAATAAAGTTTGAGTCCAATAAAAAGTTAAAGAATATACAATTAAGTCCTTTAGTCCTTTGCTTGTCTTTGAAGCATAGATTGTGGCCTTTTGAAGTTAAATGGTTTCCTGTAGCATTCGGGAGTTGTCTTTGTTCAGGCCTGCACTTTGTTGAAGAAACCCTTTTAGCTTCCAGAGAGAGAGAGAGATCTTTCCTGCTCTTTTCCAGCAGTGTTTTAGATAAATGCTTTGTTTCCTTCTCCTCCAACTTGTTCTTTCAGATACTGTTTGGCAGAACTAGTTTTGAAACTCCTGTCTGTATATTCCCAGAGGGTATGCAATTAGAACATCTTGTATTCATTGTTGTAGACAAAGTAATCCCATTTTCTGATTTTGTCATCTCCAAAACCTTGCGCACATTTCAAGATATAAATCAACAGGAGATGGTTTTTTTTTCATCCACCAGGGGATTTTGACTGTCTGATAAGTATGAGATCAAAGTTCATCACTTTGTATTTTTAATGCCTTCCTTTAAAGATTGTCCCTGTTTGAAGTGGACCTTGACACCCGCCATGTGTGAAATTCCATGTAACAGGTGTGCAGTGCAATTCATATAGACTTTCCAGGGAAGTGGTCAGCTTTACAGTTTCAGCTATCAGGTGACTCTTGGCAGTCACTTTTTGATTAGTGTCTTCTTTAGACAGTTCAGTTTATCTGTGCTTAGCTGCTGAAGTTGTAGGCAGCTCTCACTCAGTTACAGTTTCCTGCCATTGTAACACCTCCCTCAAAAGAAGAATGAAATGAGATTCATTCTCATTTCATTACAAGGAGAAAAATGTATATATATATATATATATATATAAAACAACAGGCACATTCACTCCCATTCAATCTCTTAACCTTGGTCTGTATTATCTCCTCAGTCCTAACTGGGTCTCTTTAAGTTCTGGACAGGGTTTCTGTAATCATATTCGATTTCCCTGCCATGTGGGTGATTTTTAGGTGATATGGTTGGTGAAACAAGCTCCAGTGGAATAATCTTGCATTCTGAATTTTGATTTTTTTCACAAAGGTAAAAGGGTTGTGGCTGGGATAGACTGCGGTCTCTCTGTATCCATTTCCGACATATATCTCAAGATGTTTGAGAGCTGGTAATCAAGCTAAGGTTTCCTTTTCTACTGTGGAATATGGCTTCTGATATTTGTTCAGTTTTTTGGAGAAGTTGCGGTTGCTCTCTGTATTCCTGATTTGTCCTTCTGGAGGAGGATTGCCCCTACCCAATGTCACTCGCATTGATGGCTACTTTAAATGCTTGCTTAAAGTCTGGAGCTGCAAGCACTAGTTTGTTTTTTAAAATGGGTTTCCACTTTTTGAAAACTGGCATTTCTCGGTCCATACTGCTTTTGCTTTGTCATGTAGTAGGTCTGTCAGCGGGCCAGCTACCATGTTGATGTTTGGAATGAACTCGCAGTAGAATACACACTTACCCAAGAACCTCCTAATTTCCCATTTTGTTGTGGAAATGGGGAACTCTGCAACTGCTTGTACTATTGAAGCTCTGGGCAGTGTCTGTCCTGGACTCACCATCATTCCTAGGTAGGTGACCTGGACCTTAGTGAACTCACTCTTTGCGAGGTTGACTACAAGGTCAGCTGACTGTAATTTCTGGAAGAGGGCTTCCAGTTGCTTTGAGTGAGTTTCCCAGGTGTCACTGTACACTAGGAGATTGTCTAGATAGACAACACAATTGGATAAGCCTGCCAGTATCTGGTTCATCAGTCCTGGGAGGGTGACTGGGGCATTTCTGAGTCTAAATGGCATGACTCAACACTGACATAACCCATCCAGAGTTATGAATGTGGAGATTTCATTTGCGCAGGTGGTCAAGGGAACCAGTATCCCTTGAGTAAATCTATCTTGGTAATGTGGGCTGCCTTACCTACCCTATCTATACAGTCTTCCAGGCAGAGTATCAGGTCAGAGTCGTTTCTGGTCATTGCATTAACTTTTCAGTAGTCAATGCAGAGTCTTGTAGAGTCACCCAGCTTGGGCACGAGCACAGCTTGGAAGCTCCAGCTGCTGCTGCTAGGCTCTATTAGTTGGTGCTCCAGCATGTAGTTAACCTCCTCCCAAACCTGGGCTAACTTTTCTAGACCTAGATGATTGTGATGTTGCCTTATCAGAGGGGCCTCTCCCACATCCACATCATGTAGACCTAACATGGCATAGCCTAGCTTATCTCTACATAGGGTTTTAAATACAGTGAGCAGCCTTGTCAAGTCTGCTGGCTGTTTTGCATTAGATGGGTGAATAAGGACTAAGATCGGCAGCATTTCTGTATCTTTTAGCTGGATAGTAAGGGGTTCAATGTTCACCTCAACCACGTCCCCCTCCAATTCATCCCCACTGTTACCGTTGTCCTCTCGGTTGGTGGCTATGGGACAGGCCATTATTTGTTTGTCCCCTTCTCAGCTGTGGTATTGTTTTATCATATTGACATGACATAGTCTTAGCTTTTTCCTGCGGCCTGGGGTGTCAACTGGATAGTTTACTTCCCTGAGCTTCTTTGCTACTCTGTACAGGCCACTGAACGGGGCTTTTAGGGGTTCACTTGGTATTGGTAGGAGCACTTACACATAGCCTGGCTGAAATGTTCAGGACCCTAGCATGTTTGCCTGCCTGCTCTTTCATAGTTGTTTGGAAGGTTTTTTAGTGTTCTCAGCCAAATCACAGGCTCTCATGAGTCACTCACAGGGTACTGTTATGTAGTGTAACATGGAGATTTCCTCCTTCTGTTCTAAAAACTTCTCCTTGATTAGTTTCAGAGGACACCTCAATGGGTGTTGTAAACTAATTCAGAGTAAAACAGGTGGACTCATTGGGTGAGTCTCTGGTAGTGAACAGAAGAAAGCCTAGTTCTTTATCCCAGTCACAGGGGTGCTTGTGACAGTATGCCCTGATCATTGTATTTTAGGGGCTGGTGGTACTGCTCTTGCACCCCATGCAACTGTGGGTGATACGCTGAAGACTTTAGCTCGGTACATCCAGGTTACTCTTCACCTCCTGGAATATTATGAACATGAAATTTGACCCCTGATCCGACTGGATCTCGGTGGTATTATGGCACAGCTGATGATAAATGTTGAGCTTTTCAAATCCCAGAGGGAAACTTGAAACAACTGTCATACCCAATTTTTTGCAACTTGTATGTTTCAAGATGCAGGCTTTGAGTTTGATTATAATAAGACCGCCAACTTTCACAAGGTTTTTATGAAACTAAATTAAACATTTATTAATTAAAAGATTGCATGCACATGCATAAGTCCACAAATTACTACTATAATAACTTCTAAAGATCCCCTAATTAATCTAACTCCCAGTTATACCTCTGTTAAGGCAACAGTAAAACACATAGAGTTAAACAGACTCCTGGCAAAGCATGCTCTGGACAGTCATTCAAAATGCGGACAGTGGCTTGAGGCTTACAGCCTGGAGGCTTTAGATCTTAGAATCCCTCCTCTTTTACCAACAACCTCCTCTCCCTTTATACATATTTTCCTCTTTGAATGCAAATTCTCACTGTATCACTTGGCTTTTTGAACTTTACATCTTCTAACAATAAAGCCCTTTCATAGCACCAATTTAATTAGTAAGCTTGGGAAGAAAAAAAACACATTGTTTGGCTTCTTCTGGCTAGGTGTAATATTTCACCCATTCTTTAGAATGGTTTATTTAAAAATGCAAATTTCCCCTTTTACACTTCACCTCCTATCTTCCCTTTGTTTACCTAATCGACATTTCAAACCTGCTTCTCACCTATACATCAAAGTCTCTGGACCAGCTACCTTTAATCCAATTAACACACACACACACATAGGGCAGAAATTTACATTCGGCATGCGGCACACGCCCAACAAGCCGGAATGTAAAATGATGCGCACTGAGGTTGGGTATGCATCCCAATGTCATCGCGTGCTCGTGCGATATTTTGCTCGGTGAGCGCACATCGGAGTCGGTTGCGCACCCGCCAATAATTGAAAGGCCTATTAATGCCAATAACTAGGAAATTAAGTTGAATTTAATGTTGCTCAGCCAACCTTACGGTTGGCGGGCAGGCGAAAAGACCAAGCGGCCTTTACGTTTTTTAGGAAACCCCATCCATGAGCAGCTAATACCGATGAAATAAAAACTTCATTTTGAAAATATAAACATGTCCCATCTCATGTGACACAGTTACATGAGGGAACATATTGCATTAAATTTTTAATGTCCTTATATTTTTTTTTAAAAGTGCTTCAATCTCCCTGAGGCAGCTCTGTGCCCCTGGAAGATTGAAGCTCTCTTTTGCACAGAGCACTGGGCCCGACTCTCCCTCCTCCCCCCATCCGCATAGGTAGCGCTCAGTGCTACCGCTTGTAATCCACGCAGGGTTGACCTTAATTGGCCTGCCTGCATGAAATCATGGTGTGGAGCCAGTCACGGGCAACAGTTGGCACCGTGACCAACCCCCACCCACTCCCGCCGAGCCTGCCTGACAACTGGGAAATCCTAGCCATAGACACAGACACCACTAGAACTCTATTTTAAAATAATTTCCAATAACATTATAAACATTATTATATCTTCTTGCCATCCACCTTCTTATGAAAAATGAACCATCATAATTCTAAAAGACAGCTTTGTTTTTATTAACCCATTTTACACTACCTTCTAAACTTATCTATATTCTTACTCTATTACATTTCCAGATGCATGCATTAACATAACAATATGTATATATAAATCCTTGGGATCAACAGAAATCATTCAAGCTCAGTCTCCAGGTTTTAAGTGTCCAATTTTTCCTTTAAGCTTCAAACTCTTTATAACGCATCTGCAAACAGATTTTCTCCACCGGCAACATCTATATTCTATAGATTAAATGGTTGCAGTAATAGATTCAAAATTTGTCCAGAAACTTTAAAGGGTTGTGATCTGTATAAACAATTGTTTCTAATGAATTGTTTGCAACATAAATTTCAAAATGCTGCAATGCTAACGCCAAATAAACTCAATGGGCAGAATTTTGCCCTTGGTGGGCGTGTGGGCCCCAGTAGCTCGGCGGCGGGTGGACAGCCGACCACCGCCGCCGAAACGGGGCCCGCCGCCATTTTCAGTGGGTGGGCCAATTAAGGCCCGCCCAGCATATGCGCCCGGTTTCTGAAAGCAAATAAAAATAAAATACACTTTTTTTTCATAAGTAACATGAGGGGACATGTTTTATAACATTTATAAAATCTTTAATTTTTTAAAAAAGCTGTTCATCTCCCTGAGGCAGTTCTGTGCCTCAGGGAGATTTGCATAAAGCACTCATGCGCATGCGTGAAGTTCATGCTCGCCCCACTCGCACTTCCCCCCCACCCGCATAGGCAGCACAGAGCGTGAAATTGCATTCCAGCCTTGATCACAGGCAGTAGTCGGCTTCCCGACTGCCCCCGCTGAGCATGCCCGACATGGGTGAAATTCTGCCCACAGTCTTTGTGTTGCATCTGGTTTTGGTACCACTACAATAGGTGAACTCCAGTTACTGCAACTAGGCTCAATTATATCATTTTGAAGCATGAAGTCAATTTCTTTATGTACCTGTGATAACTTTGCCAGATTTAATCTATAAGGATGTTGTCTTATCGAAAATGAAACTTCTACAGACACATCATGTATAGCTAAATCTGTCCTCCACAACTTATTTCCACAAATAGCTTTGTGTGACTGTAATAGCTTTTCCAAGTCACTTTGACATTTGTCTGGAAGGTAACTCAATATTACATTTAAATTTCCAAGTACTCCTTCATTATCCAATTCAATTAGAGGAAAACCAATTTCAGAATTCTGCATTTCTACCTCTTTCTCTTTATCTACTACCACTAACACCTTCTTTTGGTCCTCTTCCCTCTCAAAATATTTTATAAGCATATTTACATGGCGCACCCTCTGCTCTTTCTTCTATCTGGAGTATTTATTAAATAATTTACTTCACACAATTTCTTTTCAATCCTGTAAGGCCCTGTAAATCTTGCATTTAATTAATCACCTAATACTGGTAACAAAACTAATACTTTCTCTCCAGAAACAAAACTACGAGCTTTAGCTTTCTTATCTACCTTCACTTTCATCACTTGCTGTGATATCTTTCAATGTTTCCCAGCCAACTCACATGCTCTGTTCAGTCTTTCCTTGAAATTTGATACATAATCCAAGAGAATAGTTCCTGAATTTTGAGCCAGCAATTTATCATGAATTAATTTCAGTGGTCCCCTTACCTCATGACCATAAACCTGTTCAAAAGAGCTAAAACCAGTCGATGCATTAGGAGGCTCTCTAATAGCAAATAACAAGAGTGGAATTCTTCCATCCCACTCCTGTGGATAATCCTGACAGTGTGCTCTCATCTTGCTTTTAAAGTTTGATGCCATCTTTCCAAAGCCCCTTGTGGCTCCTGATAGTAAGCTGTTGACTTAAACTGTTTTATACTCAAACTGTCCATTACTTCCTTAAACAGCTGTGATATGAAATTTGACCCCTGATCTGATTGAATTCCTTTAGATAAACCACACCTTGTAAAAAAAATTAGCTAACTCATCCATAATCTTCTTGGTTGTAATATTTCTTAAAGGTATCACTTCAGGAAACATGGTAGACACATCTTCAGTATGCATTGATTTCCACTTATAGTCTTTTAGGGGGTGCTACACAATCAACCATGACCCTAGTAAGAGGTTTTTCAAATTCTGTAATTGGGATTAAAGGTGTCAGCTTAACCACTGCTTGTGGTTTCCCTATCACCTGACATGTGCGACATGTTCTACAAAATTTGACTACATCCCTTGCAAACCAGACCAATAAAAATATTTCTGTATTTTTGGCTGTGTTTTCCTAATCCCTAAATGTTCCCCCTCTCTTGTAATTTCATGAGAAACCCTCCGAATCTCATTTCTATATCCAACTGCGATAACAATCAGATGTACCTCCCTCCAACCTTCATTTGCTGCTACATGATCCGGCCTCCACTTTCTTTTTAAAATATCACCCTTAAGGTAATAACATTCTGGAATACATTTTGCTTATGTTTCTGAGTAAGCCACCTCATATAACTGTTTTAATTGCAAATCCATTTGCTGCAACTCAATTAACTGCCTTGAGCTAAACACCTCAACTGTCTTTTCATCTGCTGTGTCTTTCTGAACAATGTTATCAAAAACAGTGCCTGCCAATCGGATTTCAATACCTTCTTCCTGCCTTTGAATTGCTTGCCTTGCTTGTTTTTCTTGTTTCAACCTATGAGCCTGTGATTTCATTATCACACAATCTGGAAACAATCCAGGAAGCTCCTTTTGCAACACTTCTGTTGAACACGCTTCTGCAGGCTGCTCAACAACCCTAGGAATCATCCACATTTGTGATCCAACTATATCATCACCCAAAATAAACTGAACCCCTGCAATGGGCATTTTCTTCCACCATCCCAACAGTCACTTCACCAGTTTTCCACTTACTCTTTAAATTTGCCTTCCACAATGGAATAGGTTTAGCATCTCCATGAACCCCACTTATTATCACTTGTTTCTGCAATAGTCCCTCTCAACAACAAATATCACTATCCCACAGCATTAAGGATTGACTAGTCTGCGTGTCTCTTAAAATTGTAACATCTTTACCTACTCCACGCTGTACACATGGAAAGGCTTTCCCTTCACACACAAAATCTCTAAACAGCTCAGCAACCTGCTTCTCCGAATTCTCTTGAGTAAATTGTGAACACATTCTCTCTTCTTTACCTATCACTGATTCTCCCTGTTTTACCTGTACAGAAACCATTGTTTTTTCCTGTGCCTGAACCTCAGAACTCACAGTACTCTTACTCCAAGTACTTTTCTGCACCACTATAATTCCAACAGATTTTCCTGCCATTTCCAGCACACTGACTTCATGAGTCCAACTTTATTACAATGAAAACTTCTCAATTTTCGAATGCCACTTCTCCCATAGTACCTTCCTTTTTATTCTGAGAAAAGAAATTCCTGGGAATTTCCACCTACACCTTCTCTTCCCTGACTACCTACCTTCCTTTCACCTTCCCACTTTCTATCCTTCTCTGATTTAAAAGGGTGACAAAAAAGCTTAGCTCTAAGAACTAGCTCACAATCATCAGCTATCTCTGCTGCTTGTCTTACCATTTAAACCCTCTGTTCCTCCACATAAATTCTCACTGCCGAAGGAATTGAATCTTTAAATTCTTCCAAAATAATTATTTCTTTAAGAGCTGCATATGTTGTCTCTATTTTAATGCCCATATCCACCAGTCAAAATTACTTTGTTTTACTCTTTCAAGCTCAATATAAGTTTGCCCAGGCTGATTTCTCATATTCCTAAATTTTTGCCTGTATGCCTCAGGGGCCAACTTCTATGCATTCAAAATAGCCTTTTTTACCCAACATAATTCACCGACATTCCTTCTGACAGTGAAGCATAAACCTCATGTGCTCTACCCACCAACCTGGATTGTAACAATGTCCAGATTTCCTGTGGCCATTTCATATGTTTAGCTATCTTCTCAAGTGAAATAAAGAGTGCTTCAACATCTTTCCCCCCATACTTTGGAAGAACTTGTACAAATTTAAACATCTTCCCACTGGGTTTTAGGTTAAAGTTTTTTCCTCATCAGAACTTTCATCAGAAACTAAGGTCTCTTTTTTAACTTGCAGCCTTTTAAGCTGGTATGCCCTTTTTCTTTCCTTCTCTCTTTCACTTGACTCTTTTTTTTTGCTTTTTTCTTGCCTGGAATTCCAGTTTCAGCTTCCTTCCTTTCTCCTGTCTTTCTGCTTGGTTCCTTTGAAATGTCCTTTCTTTTTCAGCTGCCGCTAGCTCAAGTTTTTTTCATTTCCTTTGCTTGTTCAAGTTCAAGCTTCTTCATTTCTAACTGAAGTTTCACTACCTCCAGCTGTGACTCACTCGTGTCAGGCATCACTTCCAACTTGAAATGTTGTGCTATATCTTCAATTATATCTGCTTTCTTTGCCCCTACAGGTAACCTCAATTGCAATTTATCCATCAACTCTGTTAACTAATTCTTGGATACTTTCTGTGACCCAATCAGACTTGTATCTTATACTTCTAAAAAAGATTTAACCATGGATACAGCCATTTCTGCAGTCTCGCCACTTCAAATGTACCTCACACCCACTCCTGAGTTTAAAGTATTTCTCGTACTCATAGCCTTAAGATTCATCAATTCCTAGCCAATCAAGGAATTACAAATATATCCCACAAAGAGCCCCCAGTTATTATGACACAGTTGATGGTAAATGCCGAGCTGTTCAAATCCCAGAGGGAAACTTGAAACAACTATCATACCCAATTTTTGCAATTTGTATGTTTTGAGATGCAGGCTTTGAATTCAGTTATAATAAGACCACCAAGTCTCAAGGTTTTTATAAAACTAAATTATTATTTAAACATTTATTAATTAAAAGATTGTAAGCACATACATGTGTCCACAAATTACTACTATAATAACTTCTAAAAATCACCTAATTAATTTGGCTCCCATTACACTTCCATTAAGATAACAGTAAAACACAGAGATTTAAATCAACCCCTGGAAATCATGCTCTGGGCAGTCATTCAAAATGAGTTTCTTTCAGCTCTGGGTCCTTGCGGACAGTGGCTTGAGGCTTACAGGTTGGAGGCTTTAGATCTTAGAATCCCTCTTCTTTTACCAACAGCCTTCTCTTCCTTTATACATATTTTCCTCTGTGAATGCAAATTCTCATTGTATCAGTACGTTTTTTGAACTTTACCTCTTCTAACAATAAAACCCTTTCATAGCACCAATTTAATTAGTAAGCTTTGGGAAAAAATAAACATAATTTGTTTGGCTTCTTCTGGCTAGCTGTAATATTTCACTCATTCTTTTGAATGGTTTATTTAAAAATGCAAATCCCTATGTTTACCTAATTAACGCTTCAAACCTACTTCTCTTCTATACATCAAACCATCTAGATCAGCCGGCTTTAATCCAATTAAGACACACACAAATAAATACATGTAGACACAGACACCACTAGAATTCTATTTTCAAATAATTTCCAATAACAGTATAGACATTATTATATCTTTTTGACAGTGGGTAGACCATACTTGGTAAAGAATTGGGTTAGTTCCCCCATCATTGTTTTGGCATATATGGTTCTCAGGGGAACAGCCTCTGGGAAGCAAGTAGTCATGCCCATGATGGCAAGGATATACTGGTAGCCCCCTTTTGTTTTGCGCAGGGATCCCACACAATTCACTAAAACCTTGCTGAATGGTTCCCCAAATGCTGGCATGGGAATCATAGCTGCAGGTTTTATGGAGGGTTGAGGTTTCCCCATAGCCTGACAGGTGTGGCAGGTTCTACAAAACCTTACTACATCCCTGTGGATGTGTGGCCGGTAAAAATACTAGCTGATGCGGGCTTAGGCTTTTCGTCGAAAAAAATGCCCAGCCATCAGAATTTTGTATGCCAGCCACAATATTTGTCCACAGCACCTCAGTGGCACCAATACCTGATGGATCACTGTCCACTCCTCATTTGCATATCTGTGAGGGAGCTCTCCACTTCTTCATCAGCACCTCATTTTTGATGTAGCAGCATACAGGGATTGCCTCTGCCTCAGCTTCAGTTTGGGTAGTCTGAACTAATGTTTTTTAACAGCGGGTCAGCTTGCTGAGCCACAACCAAAGAAGATCCATTTATTACCTCCTTCGCATCTTCTAAACTCCCAAAAAAAGTTTTCAGATAACCAGACCATAGGGTCTTCTGTCTGCAGTGCCACTTCAGCCTCCACTGACGAAGACAGTACAGCCATAAACCGTGTTACCACAGAGTAAGGGAAAATGCCAGGCACTTTCTCCTGCAGCTATTCTGTCTCCCTGACTTCGCTCAGCTCCTCTGAGACCAATGGAGATACCATCACTTTTAATCCTGTCAGGTCATTACTGAGAAGCAGGTCGGCTCTGTCCACAGGCAAACTTGGAACAACTCCCACTGTCACCAGTCCTGAAATAAGGTTACACTCTTGGTGCACCCAGTATAAGGGTTTAAGTGGGCATGTACCTTCCTTCAATACCCTTTACCAACACCTTGGCACTTACTGCATTCTCTGGTGGAAAGGTCATGCCTGTTCCCAGCAGAAGAGTTTGGCTGGCCCCTGTGTCCCTCAGTATCACTATAGGCCTCACCCTGAGGAAATCTGGCCACCCTTCCTTCTGATACAAATATCCTTATAACTCTCAGGGATTTTTTAAAAACTCACCCACACTCTCAGTAATATGCCTATGGGCATTGCTACCACAATCAGAGAAATAGCCTGGTCTGCTATGCCCTCTGACTGACTCCCATTCTCTGTGCAGGGTTTATGTGCTCCGATAAATCCCATGGTTTTTCCTGGAACCTCCAGCAGTCTGCAGAAAGGTGCCCTACCCTTCAGCAGTTAAAATACACAGGATTCCTGGCCTTGCTTTTCTTCTCATCACCATCCCTCTGGCCTTAGGAGGGTCCCCTGCATTTCCAGCTGTCCCTTCTCTCCCATGAGTGCTCAGTTTCCTATCATTCTCCCACCTTCTATGCTTTTCAGTTGGTTGGGGTGGCTAGGGAAGGGTTTCCTTTGGGATGAAGGTTTGTGGATCAGCTCACAATCGTCAGCCAGCATTGATGCCTGCCTGACCCTTGTAACTCACTGTTCCTCTATATGCATTCTTACTGAGAAAGGTATGGGGTTTTTCAAGTCCTTAAGGAGAATTATTTCACAAAGGCGTTCATAGGTGGCTTCCAGTTTAAGTGCCCATACCCACTGGTCGAAAGTGAGCTGCTTAAACCTTTCAAATTCCAGGTACGTATGGTCAGGCCATTTCCTGAGGGTATGGAATTTCTGTTGGTACACCTCTGGCACTAACTGGTACGCACTTAAAATCGCCCTTTTTGTTGCCTCATAGTTTATGGCACTTTCCTCAGGCAAGAGGGAATAAACCTCATGGGGGAAAATTTACTCCCCATCGGTGGGGCTGAGTGGGAGCGGGGGGTGCGCGTCACCATTTTAAGTAGATGGGCCAATTACGGCCCGCCCAGCGTGACACGCACCTGGGAACGCTGAGCGCTCCCTGTGTGGGTGGGGGGAGTAGGCTGAATCAGGGCCTACGCTCTTTCATGCATACGCATGAAAGAGCAGAGAAACATCCCTGAGGCACAGAGCTACCTCAGGGAGATTAGTTTGATTGTCAAAAATTTTAATAAAGAAAAAAAATGTTAAGACATGTCCTCTCATGTGACAATGTTATATGAGCTGGGGCATGTCAATGAACTTTAATAAAAAGTTTTATTCAATTTATAAACACTTCATGAAACCTTATCCCGCCTGTGGATGAGGTTTCATGATAAATGCGAAGGCCGCCTGGGCTCTTCGCCTGCCCACCAACTTTAAGGTTGGACGGGCAGCTCCGTTAAGTATTTTAATTAGTTTTTAAATGGCCTTGATAGGCCTTTGACAGTTCAGCGGGCGCGCAGCCGACTCCAGTGCGCGCCCGCTGAACTGAACGTCATTTTACACGTCAGCGAGCGGGGCCTGCCCCCACACACCGACCTGAAGATTCTGGCCATGAGCTTTTCCTGAAAGCATATTTTGCAACCGCAGGGACGAGTGTTGGACTGGCCACTTTAACTGCTGTGCTAACCATTTGAAAGAGATAAAAAAAGCTTTGCTTCATCAAGCTTAAGGATTAAATCGGAAAACTGGATTGCTGCAGCCCTTAAGTCTGATCTAGTGGTGGCTTCAAGGGGGATGGCGAGATCTCTGCTTCTCAGTTCGAGCTGTTTTAATTTAAATTCCCATCCCCTTTCCAGGGATTCTCTCTCTTCTCTCTGTCCCCTTTCCTGCCTTGCTTTTTTCCCTCTCCTGAAATTCCAGTTCCAATTTCCAATGCTCCAATCTTAATTTATCCATTTCAGTGCCCTCAATTTCCATTTCTAGATGTTTGGCTGCTCCTTTTAAAATTTCTGGTTTTCTGGCTTTTGGGCGTAATCCTTTGCCCAACTAACAGTTTAAGCTTTTTAAAATCCACACAAGTAACTTCCCTCTCCTCTAGAAAAGCACTGGCATCAAATGCGGACATCTTCACACCTTTAGTATTACAGACTCAAGAAAACCTTTTTGCAGTATTTATGTTGTTTTCAAAGGAACAATTTACTCGATCCACTCTCCTTCTTCTGTTAGTCTGCGGGAACAAATCACAGAAATAAGCCTCCAATTTTGTTTTGACTGTGTGAGGAGGAGTGAACTGTCTCTCCTTCTATTCAGCCACCTCGGTTGATCACAACAAAGGTTTTAAAGTTTCTTTTCCCTGTAAATGTCAGTTCCAGTCCAAATGTATTTATTTATTAATAAGGAGCCAATCAAACCAGGTTTTCTTGAGTAAAAGTAAGAGTAAGTTTGTTAGTTCCTAAACCTGGGAAAAATAATTAAGCCATGAAGACACACAAATACACATGGACGTTAGAAGTAAGAAAATTAGAATCCAATAAAAAGTTAAAGAATATATGATTAAGTCCTTAGCTTGTTTTTGAGACAAGTTTGTTGAACCTTACATGCAAGCATACGAATTAGGAGCAGTAGGCCACTCGGCCCCTCGAGCCTGCTCTGCCATTCAATAACATCATGGCTGATCTGATTGTAACCTCAACTCCATATTCCCACCTACCCACAATAACCTTTCATCCTCTTGTTTATTAAGAATCTATCTACCTCTGCCTTAAAAATATTCAAAGACTCTGCTTCCATCGCCTTGAGGAAGAGAGTTCCAAAGACTCATGACACTGAGAAGAAATGTTTCTCCTCACCCCGTCCTATGTGGATAACCCCTTGGGTGGAATCATCCCAGATTTGCACTAAGTGCTGTGATGGGCGGGAAAAATAACATTATACCCGTTGGCCACAACGGCGGCTGTTCACGCTGTATCGTCTCAATCCCGCCTCATTAATCATACATTCCCGGGAAACACACTGCTTCGCTGGCGGGTGACCCCTGATTCACCCGCCATGCCGTCACCTCGCTGCTTCCTCATGCCAGGTGCCAGATTTAAAGTTCAGCTGCACGCACACCTCTCAGTGCTACCAGCCCAGGACTGCGGCACAGAAGACATGGCCCCGAAAGACAAGAAGACTGCAGCCTCCCGATTCAGTGATGCATTCCTGGGATGGCTTTTGGACACTGTTGATGCCTGCCGCGATGTCCTCTACCTCCGCTCTGGCCGCAGGAGGCCCATCAATGTCACCAGTCGGGCTTGGGAGGCAGTGGCAGAGGTGGTCAGTGATGGCCAGTGACAATGCTGCACAGAAGAGGTTCGCCATCCAGTACAGAAAGAGGATGAGTGACCTCATCTGTGCCGCCAGGGTAAGGCAACCATTTCAACATTCTATACTCACATACTCCGACATTAACTGGCACCTCACACATTACCAGCTCAAGGGACATCACCGCTCACTCTCTCACACACACCCTCACATCTCCACCTGGCCTAGTCTCCTCTGGTGACTGCCCCCTCAGACCTCACCCTCTTGAGTGCACTTGCACAGATCAACATGTGTCCCCACACACACACCCTGGGATACCCCCTTCCCCAGTAATGCCCTACCCCTGCAGGCTGTTCCCTTGCCTGAAACCACTTCTCACCTTCCCCAAACAAGCCATAGCCTTGCCGCCATTGAAAAGCCCTTATGGCTGGTGTGGCAGGTAGAGATCGGCCTGTGAGCCCCCATAAAGTGATGTGGTGCTGCACGGAAAGCCTGGTGCTGATGACCGCGAGTGCTGCCCAAATCAAGATGGCTAACAAGCCTCAAAGACTTGAGCGAAGTGCAGCTCGCCAGGTGCATGTCACTTATGTTCAGTTGTGAAAGACGTGAAGATCCAGCTGGGGGAAATGATTCCGGCGAGCTGGGCTTATAATGATGTGCAGACGCACTACAATGAAGTTCCTGATGTGCGACGGTGGGAAACGGACAATTGCGAACTGGTTTCACAACATTGTGAAACTGATTTTTGGCTTTTCTACCACGTTGTCTGCTCATGCCCACCATGACACCTGACACCATTGGGCACGGAAAATCCAGCCCCTTATTTTTAAGCAGTGACCCCTAGTTCTAGGTTCTCCCACAAGAGGAGACTTCCTTTCCACATCTACCTTGTCAAGACCCCTCAGGTCTTATATGTTTCAGTCAAGTTACAGAGTGATAGAGTCATAGAGGTCTAGAGCACAGAAAAAGGCCCTTCGGCCCATCGAGTCCACGCCAGTCAAACAAGTACCGAACTATTCTAATCCCATTTTCCAGCACTAGGGCCATAGCCTTGTATGCCATGGCATCGCAAGTGCACATCCAAATACTTCATAAATGTTATGAGGGGTTCTGCCTCTACCAGCCTTTCAGGCAGTGAGTTCCAGATTCCCACCACCATCTGGGTGAAAAAATTCTTCCTCACATCCCCTCTAAACCCCCTTCCCCTTACCTTAAATCTATGCCCCCTGGTTATTGATCCCTCCACCAAGGGGAAAAGTTCCTTCCTGTCTACCCTATCTATGCCTCTCATAATTTTATACACCTCAGTTATGTCCCCCCTCAATCTCCTCTGTTGCAAGGGGAATAACCCCAGTCTATCCAATCCCTCCTCATAACTAAAACTCTCCAGCCCAGGCAACATCCTGGTAAATCTCCTCTGCACTCTCTCTAGTGCAATCACATCCTTTCTATAATGCATGCAATACTCTAGCTGTGGCCTAACCAGCGTTTTATACAGCTCCAGCATAACCTCCCTGCTCTTATATTCTATGCCTCGGCTAATAAAGGCAAGTATCCCATATGCCTTCTTAACCACCTTAATTACCTGTCACGCTACCTTAAGGGGCCAGTGGACATGCACACCAAGGCTCCTCTGATCCTCGGTTCTGTGAGGTGATACACTTTGGAAGGAGTAATTTGACAAGGAAGTATTCAATGAACGGCATGACACTAGGAAGTTCTGAGGAACAAAGGGACCTTGGCATGTGTGTCCATATATCTCTGAAGGCAGAGAAGCATGTTAGTGGGGTGGTGAAAAAGGCATATGGGACACTTGCCTTTATCAATCAAGGCATAGACTACAAAAGTAGGGAGGTCATGTTGGAGTTGTATAGAACATTGGTGAGGCCACAGCTGAAGTACTCTGTGCAGTTCTGGTCGCCACATTATAGGAAGGATGTGATTGCACTGGAGCGGTGCAGAGGAGATTCACCAGGATGTTGCCTGGGATGAAACATTTAAGTTATGAAGACAGGTTGGATAGACTTGGGTTGTTTTTGCTGGAGCAGAGAAGACTGAGAGGCGACCTGATCGAGGTGTACAAGGTTATGAGGGGCATGGACAGGGTGGATAGGGAGCAGCTGTTCCCCTTAGTTGAAGGGTCAGTCACGAGGGGGCATAAGTTCAAGGTGAGGGGCAGGAGATTTAGGGGGGATGTGAGGAAAAACAGTTTTACCCAGAGGGTGGTGACGGTCTGGAATGCGCTGCCAGGGAGGGTGGTGGAGGTGGGTTGCCTCACATCCTTTAAAAAGTACCTGGATGAGCACTTGGCATGTCATAACATTCAAGGCTATGGGCCAAGTGCTGGTAAATGGGATTAGGTAGGTAGGTCAGGTGTTTCTCACGTGTCGGTGCAGATTCGATGAGCTGAAGAGCCTCTTCTGAACTGTGATTCTGTGATTCTGTGTGATTCCCAGGGTCCTGCCATTCATCATGAATTCCCGTGCCTTGTTTGTCCTGCCCAAGTGCATCACCTCACACTTATCCAGATTAAATTCCATTTGCCACTGATCAGCCCATTTTACCAACCCATCTATATCCTCTTGTAATCTAAGACTATCCTCCTCACTATTTTCCACCCCACCAATTTTCATGTCATCCGCGAACTTATTGATCAACCTTCCTACAACATAAGTTTCCTCATAAGACAACCTGCCCATTCCAGGTGTTAGTCCAGTAAACCTTCTCTGAACTGCTTCCAACGCATTTACATCCTTTCTTGAATAAGGAGACCAATACTGTACACAATACTCCAGATGTGGTCTCATCAACGCCCTGTATAATTGAAGCATAATCTCCCCACTTTTGTAATAAATTACCCTTGCAAAAAATGATAACATTCAATTAGCTTTCCTAAATACTTGCTGCACCTGAGTACTAACCTTTTGTGATTCATGCACTAGGACACCCAGAGCCCTCTGCATCTCAGAGCTCTGCAACCTCTCACCATTTAGATAATATGCTTCCTTTTTATTCTTCCTGCCAAAATGGAAAATTGCACATTTTCCCACTTATGCTCCATTTGTCAGATCTTTGCCTGCTCACTTAACCTACCGATATTCCTTTGTAGCCTCCTTATGTCCTCTTCACAACTTACTTTTCTACCTATCTTTGTGTCATCAGCAAATTTAGCAACCATGCCATCGCTTCCTTCTTCCAAGTTATTAATATAAATTGTAAAAAGTTGAGGCCCCAGCGCTCATCCCTGTGGCACACTACTTGTTACATCTTGCCAACCAGATAAGGACCCATTTATGCCTACTCTCTACTTGCTGTTAGCTAGCCAATCTTCTATCCATGCCAATATGTTACCCCCTACACCATGAGCTTTTATTTTCTGCACTAACCTTTGATGTGGTACCTTATCAAATGCCTTCTAGAAATCTAAGTACAGTACATCACCAGTTCCCCTTTATCCATAGCACATTTTACTTCTTCAAAGAACTCCAATGAATTGGTTAAACATAATTTCCCTTTCACAAAACCATGTTGACTCTGCCCTGCTATAATATCCTTAATAATAGTTTATAGCATTTTCCCTATGACAGATGTTAAGCTAACTGGCCTGTAGTTTCCTGCTTTCTGTCTCCCTCCCGTTTTGAATAAAGGAGTTACAGTCACTATTTTACAATCTAATGGAACCTTCCTCGAATCTAGGGAATTTTGGAAAATTAAAACAAATGCATCAGCTATCTCACTAGCTATTTCTTTTAAGACCCTAGGATGAAATCTATTAGCACCTGGGTACTTGTCAGCCCGCACCTCCAACAATTTCTTGAGTGCCATTTCCCTGGTGACTAATTTTCTTGAGTTCCACCCTTCCTTCCATTTCCTGATTTACATTTTATGCGATTTACTTGTGTCCCCTATAGTGAAGACTGATGGAAAGTACCTGTTCAATTTATCTGCCATCTCCTTATTTTCCATTAATTCCCCAGATTCAATTTCTATAGGGCCAACACTCAATTTGTTAACTCTTCCCTTTTTAAAATATCTATAGAAACTCCTGTCTTTGGGTAGAATTTTTCACTGAGTGGGTGGGTGTGCACCCGACCCGCTCAGGCATAAAATAGCGTGCGATGATGTCGGGCGGGCGTCCCAACGTCATTACGCACTCGCGTGATATTTCGATCGGTGAGTGCAAGCCGGAGTTGGAGCCGTGCCCGCCATTAATTAAGAGGTCAGTGAAGCCATTGAAAAGGCAACTGATGCTGATTTTACATTGCCCGTGTAATTTCACACTTGTCGCATGAGCAAAACAGGCAGGCAGCCAGCTGACAATTTGCAAAACCTCTTTCACGGGCAGGATATAAAGGGTCAGCAGAATTGCCTGTATGAGTAGCAAGGAGCTTGGTAGATGGTTTGCTGCTGGTGACTTATTGGTGCTTGGCAGCTTCATCTCTGTTCGGGGCTTCATTCTTGGCATTTCCAGGCTTTGTTTCAGGACTCATTGATTTTGACTGTGTGGACCCTTCCAGGTATCAGATAGCCTTCTGTTACCCTGGTAATGACAATTGTGCTCTCTGCTGGATGCACTTCCTCTGAGGAGGAAGAGAGGAGCAGAAGAGAGAGGAGGCCAGGTGTCCCAATGCAGCTTCCAGGGCAGGGACCTGTGGGGGGAGGGGTGCAGGCACAAGGGGCGCAGGGCCAGCAGGTAGCCCAAGGCGTTAGGGGCTGCAGAAGATGCCACTATCCTGCTGCCAGTGTTTATAGGCAGTGGTGCGGATACCTCAATATGTCAGAGATGCAACGCCGAAGGAGGATCCACCTCTCAAAGGAGAGGGTGAGTTCCATTTATTAGATAATTGAGCCTGAGATCACCTCCGACAGTGTGGGTGGACAGCCCATGCCAGTGGCTCTGAAGGTCACAGTGGCCCTCAACTTGTATGCATCCGGCACTTTCCAGGGGTCAATGGGGGATCTATGTGGAGTCTCCCAATCAGCTGTCCATATTTACATCAAGCTGGTGACGGAATCACTGTTCAGGCAAGAATTGACTTGAATTCATTTCCGTATGGACAAGGTCAGCCAGGCAGAGCCAGCCAGAGGCTTCGCAGCCATTGCTGGCTTCCCCCGTGTCCAGGGTGTTATAGACTGTACACATGTGGCCATCAAGGCGCCAGCAGGTGAGCCCGGTGCCTTCGGCAACAGGAAGGGCTTCCACTCCATGAACGTGCAGATAGTGTGTGATCACAGGATGCAGATTCTACAAGTCTGTGCTAGGTACCTAGGCAGCTCCCACGATGCCTACATCCTCAGACACTCCCAGGTGCCGGGGCTCTTCAGTGCTCCAGCCCGACTGGATGGATGGCTGCTGGATGATAAGGGCTATCCATTGAAAAGGTGGCTCATGATACCTCTCCGCCACCCAAGAACAGAGGCAGAGCAGCGGTATAACAGGAGCCATGCCCCCGCAAAAGCAGTGATAGAAAGAACCATAGGTCTCTGAAGATTCACTTCCAATGCCTGGACCATTCAAGGAGAGCAATACCTCCCAGAGTGGGTATCACTGATCGTGGTCACATGCAAAGCTCTCCACAATCTGGCACTGGAAAGAGGGGACCCATTGGAGGAAGAGGATGTTGACACAGCTCCACTGACCACTGAGGATGAGTCCAGTAGTGAGTCCGAAGGGGAGCGCAGTGAGGAGAATTCTGAGGGCATGGAGGCAAACCTCTGCAACCTCTAGGGAGGCAGGGACACCAGGGATGCCTTGATCCAATGCTCCTTCAGCTAGGCTGTCAAATAAACGCTACCACCTCATGCCAGGGTTGCCGTCTCCATCCCGAATGTCTGAAATGGCCCTTTCCTTTGACCTCAAAGTCCACTCAGTGCCTGTGAAGTAAAGGTTAGAGCCACCCACGTCCAGCATTAAGTACCCTACGCCATGTTAAATAAAAAAGGTGAAGCATACTCAGGTCATTACGACAAAAGAAAATTGATCTCATTTTGACAGTCCAAACAAATTAACAGAAGCTTCTCTGGTCTTCAAACCCAGATCAGTAAACATAAACAAAACGTTGCACAACAGAAGAACACCTGTGATCAGTCCCTCTTGGCACCGGCATTGGAGATAGCCTGCTGACTCTGCTGTCCTGCTGGTCTTGGTGACCTTGGCGGTCGTCCTCTGGCCAGTGGAGCTTGTGATGGCCCCGCCGGGGAGGGAGCAGTCAGTCCCATGGCTGGCATCTCCCTAGTTGCTGCAGCCTCATCAGATGCCACATCACTGGCAGGGGGGGCAGAGGAGCTGCTGCCGTCATCCAGGGAGCCCTGAGAGAAGCCTACAAAGGTGACAGGCAGCTCGTGCGCCAACGTGAGGTCGCTCTGGACCTCCTTGCTCACTATTGATAGTCAGGCAACTAGCTTGGATACTGGGTGCCTCATCCATCTCCCACACAGAGATTGGCCACCTGAGGTCTGTGCCTGGAGGGCTTGCAGGTCTGAGCCAGGAACCCCTGATTCTGTCCCTGGAACTGCATCTCCATGAGAGCCGTCAGTCCCTCAATGGAAGAGACAGTGCGCTCGGCCATGATGGCCAACACAGTGCTTATGCTCCACATGGACTCCTCCATAACAGAAACCATAGCACGTGTATCCTCATGGAACTCCACCAGATCCTCCCAGACATCTCGCTGGATATCTAGCACCTGCCCTCTAATTGATGACTCCAGAGGCTCATTATCTGCCTTCAATTGAGCATCGTCCTGGTCTCCAGCAGCCCTCGACTGCCACCCTGGGCACTCTCTGCCTCCACCTGCACCTCAGGCGAGTGTGAAGTTGCCTCACCGCTGTGTACTGACATTCTATCTGCTGATCTAATGCCCACCGAGTTGCTGGTATCTGCACCAGTGCCTAGTTCAGAGAGCGGGTGTGACGCAGGTGCATCTGGAGCCTGGCGGTCCTCTGGTTCAGGGGTAGCTCTTTGGGGTCCTGCAATTGGGTGTGTCATGGCAAATCTAAGGAGAACAAGAGCATGTCATTAGTTAAAGGCATCACACTGTCACTGTGCATGCCAGGCACCCTGGTGAGACAACGGAGATCTGCACCACGGTGCCATCATTTTTCAATGATCAACGGGGAATCCAGTTTTGAGGCTCCCATCAATGATGAGAATGCACTAGAATGTTTGCACCATCCGAAACTCTCACCTCTGTGCACTGCGCTCTTACCTTCATCTGACACCCCGGCCTTTCCGCAGCCGGTTAACCAAGGTGGGTTCCAGCTCTCCATCTCTAAGGCATCCTGCTCGTACCTCGAGAGGATTAGGAGGTTTGGGGGGCCTCTGCCTGTCCGTGACCTCTCTATGTTGTTATGGGCTGTCTTCTCCTGAAAGGACAGAGGAGCATTGATTAGTCCACTCTCTACTCGCAGCGCCATTGCAGCCTGGCCAACCCTACCTGAGGAACACCTTGCACGGCATATCCGAGTCGTGGCCCTCGAGCCGCGAGGCACTCAGTCCAAGCTGTCAGGGCTCACCCTCTTGGCCTGTTCCGGCATCATTTACAGTTGGCACTCTAGACTCTAACACCCCTGAGCTCCATGGGGGGGATGGCCAGACCTTAATGCTTCAACACACTGATCCATGCCAACACGGTACTCACCCTTCCTGAGTGCAGCAGGTCATTCTATCTCTTGTGGCATTGGACTCATGTGCACCACACAACATCATGGCTGCTGAGCAGCACTGCCACCTCCTCCCAAGCTCTTTTTGTTAGGTGTGGTGGCCTCCTCCTCCCATCCCTGGGGACAAGGGTGTCCTTCCTGGCAGCTGCCTCCTCCAGGAGGACTGTGAGGCACTCATCAGAAAACTGGGGGGGCCGACTGCCCACCTGACCTGCCCTCCTGCCTGGCGTCTGCAGCCGCGCTGGAAGCTACAATTTCCTGTTGACAACACTGAAGGTGTTTTCTTCACTGGCAGCCTTCTAGTGGCTGCCTTGGCCATTTTTAAACTGGCCGCTGGGTCGCCATTGGACCCGGTGGCTGACAGGCCTCTGCCCCCGCTCCCCCTTCCTGAACAGTGAGGAGCCACATTTCACGCTGGACAGGCCTTATGTGGCCCGCCAGTGTGAAATCGCAATCGAGGGCTGGTTGCGGGCAACAGCCTGTTTCCCGGCAGCTCCTGGGCCCGCCAACCGCGCCCACCCACTGAACTCAAAATCCTGCCCTTTATATTCCTAGCCATCTTTCTATCATACTCTAATTTTTCTCTCCTTATTAATCTTTGTCATTCTTTTCTGTTGCTTATATTCTGTCCAATCTTCTGACCTGCTACCCATCTTTGTGCAATTATACACTTTTTCTTTCAGTTTGATACTATATTTAACTTTCTCGTTGGAATGTATCCTATTTATTCTGAAGTATCCCCTTAAATATCTGCCACTGCAGCTCTGTTGACTTATTGCTTAATCTAATTTGCCAGTTCACTTTAGCTAGTTCTGCTTTCAAGTCCTCATAATTGCCCTTATTTAAGTTTAAAATAGTAGTCTTAGACCCACTCTTCTCTCCCTCAAACTGAATGTAAGCTTCCTCTACTTCCTAAATGTCATGTACCCTTCAATATTCAGGTCCCAATCTATGTCATCCTGCAGCATGTCTATGTAATGGCTATAAGACCGTACTTATTTATTTCTATTTGCGCTATCAGTTCATCTGTTTTGTTTCAAATGCTATGTGCATTCAGATACAGTGCCTTTAGTTTTATCCTTTTATTATTTTGGTAACCTCTAGCCTTATCTGCTGATTTACCTTTAGGTTTGTACTCTCTGTCCCTTCCTGTCACAGTCTGTTCTCCATATCAATACATTTCTCTCTTGCTTTGTCTCTACTCTATGATTCACCACATCTTTCCAAATTTGATCCCTTGCCCCCGCTATTTAGTTTAAAACTCTTTCTACTTCCCTACTTGTGCGGCTCACTAGAACACTGAACCCAGCATGGTTCAGGTGTAAACCATCCCGACGGTACAGCCCCCACTTTCCCCAGTACTGGTGGCAGTGCCCCAAAAACAGAACCCACTTCTCCCACACCAGCCTTTGAGCTACACATTCATGTCTTTAATTTTATTTACCCAATACCAAATGCATGTGGCTCTGGTCATAATCCAGATATTATTGCCTTTGAGGTTCTGCCTTTTAATTTAGTGCCTAGCTCCTCATACTCTCTATGCAGAACCTCTTTCCTAGTTCTACCTATGCTGTTGGCACCTACATGGACTACAACAACTGGATCCACCCCTCCCACTGCAAGTCCCTCTACAGCCCTGAGCAGATAACCCAAACCCTGGCACTGGGCAGACAACACAGCCTTCTGGATTCTTGCTCTTGGTTGCAGAGAACAGTGTCTATCCCACGGCTATACTGCCACCTATTACCACTACGTTCCTTTTTGCTCCCTCCACTTGAATGGCTTCCTGTACATGGTGCCATGGCCACTCTGCTCATCCACCTTGCAGATCTCACTTTTGTACACACAAGTTTAAAGCACCATTTTTGGACCATTCTTGGGTACCATGTTCTTGGTAATTGTAGATGCACATTCGAAATGCATACATGTATATGAAGTAAAGTCGCCAATGTCAAACGCAACTATAGGAAAGCTACATCACAGTTTCAGCGTACATGGCCTACCTGAAATTGTCATTTCAGATAATGGCACCGTTTTTACCAGCACAGAGTTTCAGAAGTTTATGGGTCTGAATAGAATCAGGCATATTAAAAGAGCCCCTTACTGTCCCTCATCAAATGGCCTAGCCAAGAGGGCAGTACAAACTTTTAAGTCTGGTATGAAAAAGCTATCAGAAGGTACTCTGGAATCTCAGCTGTCCTGCTTTCTTCTCAGTTATCATACAACACCACAGTCAACTATGGGTTCAACACCATCTGAATTATTGATGAAACGCCACCTACGTATACGCTTACACCTGGTGTTTCCAAATTTAGAGGGGAACGTAGAGCATAATTAGAGTTATCAAAAATTGAACCACAATTTACACAGCAAAGATCGCACATTCACTATAGGTGACATGGTATTCCTGCAAAATTTTGGCAGTGGACCCTGTTGGCCTCCTGAAACCATTGTCTCAGAGATTGGTCCCTTATCTTTCCAAGTACAAGTGGGAGACATAATAATCCATAAGCATGGAGGCCATATTCGTGCTAGAGAGACATTCAAACAACCAACTATTCTGCCTGTGATTAACGTTGAACAGTCAATTCCTGAGGTGACTGTTTGATCTGGAATAGATGCCCAATGTCTCTGGAGAGTTGCCAAACCCTGTACTGCCACATTCCAATGATATGTCGCATGTTGCAGTTCCAGGTCTTGTCAGTCCTGTTGAGGAGCCTTAGGTGGTTGAGCTATGCCTCTCTAGCTGCATAAAGAGCCTCAGAGACTTGATCTTTAATCACCTGAAATTGTATATGTTTATATGTTGTTGGATGTTCAAATGTTTCCCTGACAGTAGAAATCCTGCAATTATTTTGTTTGTCAGTCTTTGAAATGTTTCTTACGAATTGTTCAGAACAAATGTCATGACTTTAAACTGATTTAGTCCATCTGGGATCACAAAAGCCGATATCTCCTTGCTCAATCCGATAGCGGTGCTTGCCAATATCCTCTCAGGAAGTCAATCTTTGTGATAAACTTTGATCGCCCCATTTTCTCAATGCAATCTTCCAACCATGGTATAGGATAGGAATCCATTTTTGTCATTTAATTCACCTTTCGATAGTCCACATGCAGTCTTTACTTTCCATACGGTTTCGGTACCAGCACAATAGGCGAATTCCAGTTACTGCAACTAGACGAAATGATGTCATTTTGAAGCATGAAATCAATTTCTTTCTGTACTTGTGATAACTTTGCTTGGCTTAATCAATAAGGATGTTGCCTTATTGAAATTGAATCCCCTACATTTACATCATGACTAGCTAAATTTGTCCTCCCCAGCTTATTCCCACAAATAACTTTATGTGACTACAATAGCTTCTCGAAATCACTTTGACGCTTGTCTGGAAGGTAACTCAATATTACATTAAAACTTATAAGTACCCCCTCATTATCAAATTTGATTAGAGGAAAATCAATTTCAGGATCCTTCATTTCTACCTCTTTCTCCTTGTCTACCACCACTAATATCTCCTTTTGGTCCTCTTCCCTGTCGAAGTACTTTTTAAGCATATTACATGTCACACCCTCCGCTTCTTTCTTCTATCTGGAGTATTTATTAAATAATTTACTACACTCAGTTTCTTTTCAATCCTGTATGGCCCACTAAACCTTACCTTTAGAACAGGTAACAGAACTAACACTTTTTCCCCAGCAACAAAACTACAAGCTGTTGCCTTCACTTTCATCACTTGCTGTGATATCTTTAAATGTTCCCTGGCTAACTCACATGCTCAGTTAATCTTTCTCTGAAATTTGGTACATAATCCAGGAGAGTAGTTTCTGAATTTTGACCCATCAATTTCTCATGAATCAACTATCCTCATGACCATAAACTATTCAAAAGCATTAAATCCAGTCGATGCTTGAGGAGCAACCCTAATAGCAAATAACAAGATTGGAATTCCCCGTCCAAATCCTGTGGATAGTCTGGACTATAAGCCCTCATCATGGTTTTTAAAGTTTGATACCATCTTTCCAAAGCCCCTTGTGATTCAGGATGGTAAGCTGTTGACTTAGATAAAAGCAAAATACTGCGGGTGCTGGAAATCTGAAACAAAAACAGAAAATGCAGGTAAAATGCAGGTCTAACAGCATCTGTGGAGAGAGAAACAGAGTTAATGTTTTGAGTCTGTAAGACTCTTCTTCAGGAGTAGGGTCATATGGGCTTGAAACGTTAACTGTTTCTCTCTCCACAGATGCTGCTAGACCTGCTGAGTTTTTCCAGCATTTTCTGTTTTTGTTGAAGCTGTTGACTTCAACTATTTTACCCCCAAATTGTTCATAACTTCCTTAAACAGCTGTGACATCAAATTTGAACCCTGACCTGATTGTATTTCTTTTGGCAAACCATATCTTGTGAAAAATTTGGTCAACTTTGCCACAATTCTCTTTGCTGCAATATTTTGCAAAAGCATTGCTTCCAGAAGCCTTGTCGATGTCATTATTATTGTTAGCAATACGGTTTTACACTTTTAGTCTTAGGGAAGAGTCCTACACATGCAACCATGACCCTAGTAAAAGATTCCTCAAATACTTGGATTGGAATTAAAGGTGCTGGCTTAATCACTGCTTGTAGTTTCCCTATCACCTGGCATGTATGACAGGTTCTACAGAATTTGACTCTATGCAATCCAGGCCAATAAAATTGTTTTTGTATTTTCACCTGTGTCTTTCTAATTCCTAAATGTCCCCCATTGGAATTTCATGAGCTACTCTTAGTGTCTCATTTCTATATCCAGATAGTATAACAATCTGATGCACTTCCATCCATTTTTCATCTGCTGAAATTCAATAGTGGTTGCCACTTCCTCATTAACACATTACCTTTAAGCTAATACCATTCTGGAATACATTATGCCTCTGTTTCTGAGTAAGCTGTCTGATACAACTGCTTTATTCCTGGGTCCTTTTGTTGTAGCTCTACCAACTGCCTTGAGTTAAACACTTCAGCTTCATTATCTTCCATTCTCTCTTCCTGAACAATCATATCAAAGGTAGTATCAGATAATTGAACTTCAATACCTTTTCCCTGCCTTTTAACTTCTTCTTCTTCCTGTTTCAGCCTGTGAGCTTATCATCTTGTTACTACACAATCTAGAAACAATCCTGGATGCTTTTTCTGCAACATCTCTGTTGAATGCACCTCTGCAGGTTGCTCAACTACCATAGGCATCACCCAAATCTGTGACCCAGCTATATCATAACCTAAAATAAATTGAACCCCTGCAATGGGCAATGTTTCCACCCATCCAACAATCACTTCACCTGTTTTCCACTTACTCTTTAAATTTATCTTCCACAATGGAACAGGTTTAGCATTTCCATGAACCCCACTTCTTAACACCTGTTTCTGCAGTACTCCCTCTGAACAACAAATATCACTATCTCATAACATTAAGGATTGACTATCCCCTGTGCCTCCTAAGAACATAAGAAATAGGAACAGGAGTAGACCATTCAGCCCCTTGACCCTTCTCCACCATTCAATAAGATCATAGCTGATGTTCTTGTGTTTCAATTTCCACATTCCCAACTAACTCCAATAACCTTTGATTCCCTTGCCTAACAAGAATCTATCTACCCCTGCCTTAAAAATATTCAATGACCCTGACTCTATACATTCTGAGGCAAAGAATTCCAAAGTTGCACAACCCTTTGAGAGAGAAAAGTTCTCATCTCTGTCCTAAAAGGGTGACCTCTAATTTTAAAACAGTGCCCCCTAGTTCTGGATTCACCCACAAGAGGAAACATCCTTTCAACACTCACCTTGTCAAGGCTGTTCAGTGTCTTGAATACTTCAATCAAATCACCCCTCACTCTTCTAAACTCCAGTGGAAACAAACGCAGTTCGTCTAACCTTTCCTCATAAGACAACCCACTCATTCCAGGCAGCAATCTAGTAAACCTCCTTTGAACTGTGCCCAATGCATTTACATCCTTCCTTATATAAAGAGACCAAAACTGCACACGGTATTCGAGGTGTTGCCTCTCCAATTCCCTGTATAACTGAAGCATAACATCCTTATTTTTATGCTCAATCCCTCTTTTAATAAAGGATGGCATTCCATTGGCCTTCTTAATTACTTGCTGTACCTGCATACTAACTTTTTGTGACTCATGCACTAGAACACCTAGACCCCTCTGCACCTCAGAATTATGCAGCCATTCTCCATTTAAGCAATACTCTGCTGTTTTGTTCTTCCTGCCAAAGTGAACAACATCACATTTTCCCACATTAAACTCCATTTGCCAGATCTTTGCCCACTCACGCAACCTATCTATACCCATCTGCAACCTCCTCATGTCCTGTTTACAACACGCTTTCTTACCTATCTTTGTGTCATCTGCAAATGTAGCTACCATGTCTTCACTCCCCTCATCTAAGTCATTGATGTAAATCATAAAAAGCTGAGGCTCAGTGCAGACCCCTGTGGGACTCCGCTTGTCACATCCTGCCAATCAGAAAAAGACCCATTTATGCATACTCTCTGATTTCTGCCAGCCAACCAATCTTCTATCCATGCTAATATGTTACCCTCTACATGATGCACTTTTATTTTCCAAATAATATTTGATATGGCACCTCATCAAATGCCTTCTGGAATCCAAGTACTGCACATCTATAAGCTCCCCTTTATCAACTGCACATGTTACTCCTTCAAAAAGCTCCAATAAATTGGTCAATCATGATGTTCCTTTCACAAAGCCATGCTGACTCTTCCCTATTGCCTTGAGCTGTTCTAAGTGCCCAGCTACAACCTCCTTAATGATCGATTCTAACAACTTCCCCACGACAGACATCAAGCTAACTGGCCCATAGTTTCCTGTTTTCTGTCTCCCTCCCTTCTTGAATAGAGGGGTAATATTTGCCACTTTCCAATCTGATTGAACCTTTCCAGAATCTAGCAAATTTTGGAAAATTAACACCAGCGCATTGACTACCTCATTAGCCACTTCTTTTAAGACCCTAAGATGTAGCCTGTCGAGACCCAGAGACTTGCCAGCCTGCAGCTCCATCAGTTTGCTCAGTACTGTTTCCATAATGATTTCAATTTCACCAGGTTCCTTTCTCCTGTTCACCTCCTGCTTTACAGCTATTACTGGAATGTTTTTTTTATTCTCTATAGTGAACACAGAAGCAAAAAATTTGTTCATTTCTTCTACCATTTCCTTAATATCTACTATTAACTCCCCATTGTCACTCTCTAGAGGACCAACACTCACTTTACTTATTCTTTTCTTTTTTAAATACTTGTAGAAATTTGCTATCCGTTTTTACATTCCAAGCTAGCTTCCACTCATACTCTAATTTCTTTCTCCTATTTAACCTATTAGTCATTCTCTGGCATTCTTTATATTCTGTCCAATCATCTGCCCTGCCAATCATCTTTGCGGAGTTGTATGCTTTCTCCTTAAGTTTGATGCTTTCCGTCTTATCTTTAGTTAATGATGGATGCTTGCTCCTCATCTTAGATTTTTTTTAATATAATAGGAATGTACTTATTCTGAATAATCTGAAATATCCCCTTAAATGTCTGCCACTGCTTCTCTATTGATCTATCCTCTAGCCGAATTTCTCAGTTTACTTCAGCTAGCTCAGCTTTCATCCCCACATAGTTGCCCTTATTTAAGTTTAAGATGCTAGTCTTAGACCCGTTCTTCTCCCTTTCAAACTGGATGTAAAATTCAATCATATTGTTGTCGCCGCTACCTAGGGTGCCTTTACTCTGAAGTCATTAGTTAATCCTGTCATGTTAGGCAATACCAAATCTAATATAACCTGCTCTCTGGTTGGTTCCAGAATGTGTTGCTCTAAGAAACTATATCAAAAGCATTCTAAGAGCTCATCCAGGCTACTACTGCCAATCTGGTTTTTCCAGTTTATGGGCAGAATTTTACGAGTCGGCAAGCGGGGGCGGGGCCTGCTCACCGACATGTAAAATGACGCATGGTGACGTTGGGGGAACTCCCGATGTCATCGTGCCCGATTTAAATTTTCAGGAAGGTGGGAGCGCAGCAAAATCAGCTGCGTGCCCGCTAACCTGTCAATGGCCAATTGAGGCCATCGACAGGATCAATTAAGTAATTAAAGGACCTGCCCGTCCAACCTTAAGGTTGGCGGGCAGGCCAGGAGCCCCGGTGGGAACTAGAAAAAACATGAAACCTCACTCACGGGCAGGATGAGGTTTCATGTGGGCTTTAAAAAATTTTAATAAAAGTTTTGTAAAAATTATGGACATGTCCCAACATTGACATTGTCTCACATGAGGGGACATGTAAGGGAAATTTTATTTTTTTAGTTTTATCTTTTTTACATGTACAGCCGATCTTCCTGAGGTAGCACTTAGCCTCAGGAAGACGAGTGCGCTCTTTCGTGCGCATGCACGAAAGTGCGCACACTTGATTTTGGGATTTCGACCCCCCCCCCCACCCACACAGGGAGCGCATAGCGCTTCTGTGCGAACATCATGCTGGGCGGGCCTTAATTGGCCCACCCACGTAAAATGGCAGTGCGCCTCCTATCGGAAGCATGTCTGTACGCGCCTGCCCATCAATATCCCTCCCAATTTCAGTCCTATGTGTAGATTAAAATCACCCACGATTATTGCCATCCATTTATCACAAGTAAACAATATTTTCTCTTGGATACTTTGAACTATACTGTGGCTACTGACAGGGGGCCTGTAAACCACTCTCACTAATGACTTATTTCCCCCACCATTCCTCATCTCCACGCAAACCGATTCTACACCCTGATCTCCTGAACCAAGGTCATCTCTAACTATTGCACCAATGCCCTCTTTGATTAACAGTGCTACCCCTCCACCTTTACCTAGCCTCCTATTCTTCTTGAATGTCATGTACCCTTCAATATTAAGGGCCCAATCTTTGTCATCCTGCAGCCACATCTCCATATTTGCTATCAGATCATATTTATTTACTTCACTGTGGGCCATCAATTCATTTACTTTGTTATGAATGCTATGTGTATTCAGATACAGAGCCTTCAATTTTGCCTTTTTGTTACCTTCATAACATCTAGGCTTGACTGTTGATGTGTTCTTTGTTTTTTCTCTCTGTCCCTTCCTGCCATTCTCTGACCCTCATTTTTCATATTACTATTTTGCTCTCCTGTCTTGACTCTACACCTTGAATTGCTACCTCTACCCAAGCTTGATACCTCACCCCTCTTGTTTAGTTTAAAGCCCTCTCCACTTCCCTAGTTATGCGATTTGCAAGGACACTCATCCCAGCGCGGTTCAAATGTAAACCGTCCCAACGGTACAGCCCCCACTTTCCCCAGCACAGATGCCAGTGCCCCACAAACCGGAACCCACTTCTCCCACACTGATCTTTGAGCCACACATTCGTCTCTCTAATCTTCTTTGCCCTATGCCAATTTGCACATGGCTCAGGTGATTGAGGTCCTGCTTCTTAATTTGGTACCTAACTCCTCATACTGACTTTTCAGAACCTCTTTCCTATTTCTACCTCTGTCATTGGTACCTACATGTACAACGACAAGTGGATCCTCCCCCTCCCATTGCAAGCTCCTCTCCAGCCCTGAGCAGATGTCCTGAACCCTGGCACCGGGCAGGCAACATAGTTGTCTGGACTCTTGCACTTTGCTGCAGAAAACAGTGTCAATCCCCCTCGCTATAGCATTCTCTACTACCACTACATTCATTTTTGCTCCCCCCACTTGAATGGCTTCCTATACCACAGTACCATGGCCAGCCAGCTCATCCACCTTGCAGGCTTCGCTTTCATCCACACAGGTTGTGAGAACCTCAAACCTGTTTGATAATTGCAAAGTCTGAGGGTCCTCCACTACTGTCTGCTCGGTCCCATTACCTGCCTCATTGACAATCAGATCCTCCTGTCCCTCACTGCTGACCAAAACAGATGACCCTCTTCTAAGGGTTGTGACTGTCTTCTGGAACAAAGTTTCCAGGTGTTTTTCCCCCTCCCTTTTGTTCTGCAGTGTCTGCATTTTGGCTTCTAGATCAATAATCCTGATCCAAATCCCTCAAGCCTCTTGTGCTTTAATTTCTTTACCTGCTCCACCCTGTACACATGGAAAGACTTCCCCTTCACATACAAAATCTTTAAATATTTCTGCAACCTGCTCTTCAGGACTCCCTTGGGTAAATTGTGAACATATTCCCACTTCTTTACCCATCACTGATTCTTCCTGTTTTACCTGTACACAAACCACTGGTTTTTCCTGTACCTGGACCTCAGAACCCACAGTACTTATACTTCCAGAACTTTTCTGCATCCCGATAATTGCAACAGATTTTCACTTAATTTCCAACACATTGGCTTTGTGTGCTCAACTTTACTTTTACCCTCAGCAAGTCCCTTTTTAGACTGAGAAAAAACTTACTGCGAATTTTCAACTATTCTTTCTCTTCCCTGACTACCTGCCTTCCTTTCACCTTCCCACTTTCTATCCTTCTCTGATTTAAAAAGGTTTAGATCTATGAACTAATTCATAATCATCAGCTATCTCTGCTGCTTGTCTTGCCATTTTAATCTTCTGTTCCTTCACATGCGTTCTCAATACTGAAGGAATTGAATCTTTAAATTCTTCCAAAAGAATTACTTCTCTAAGAGCTGCATATTTGTCTCTACCTTTAATGCCTGTAACCATTGTTCAAAATTACTTTGCTTTACCCTCTCAAACTCAATATAGGTCTGCCCAGTCTGTTTCCTTATAATCCTAAATTTCTGCCTGTATGCCTCAGGAACCAACTCATATGCACTCAAAATAGCCTTTTTAATCCATCATAATCCCTCGACATTTCTTCTGATAGTGAAGCATAAACCTCATTATCTCTACCCACTAACATAGACTGTAAAAGCGATGTCCAGTTTTCTTGTTGCCATTTCACCTGCTTAGCTATCTTCTCAAATGAAATAAAGAAAGCCTCTACATCCCTTTCTCCAAACTTTGGAAGAGCTTGCACAAATTTAAACATCTCCCCACTGGGTTTAGGTTGAAGTTTTTTTCATCATCAGAACCTTCCTCAGCATCTAAGATCTCTTTTTTAACGTCCAGCTTTTTAAGCCATTATTTTCTTTCTCTTTCCTTCTCACTCTTCTCCATTGCTAACTTATCCCCCTGGAGGTCGAGTTTTCACATTTCCATTTCTCTTTGAAATGCTCTCTCTTTTCTCTTTCTTTCTCTGCCCTTTCTTTTCTTATTGCCTATAGTTCAAACTTTTTTAAAATTTCCATTGCTTGTCCAAGTTCAAGCTTCTTTCAAGTGTAACTGAAGTCTCACTACCTCCAGCTGTGACTCATTAGTGTCAGGTATCACTTCCAAATTCAAATGCTGTGCTATTACTTCAACTATGCCTGCTTTCTTTACCCCTACAGGTAACCTTAACTGCAACTTTTCCACCAATTCTGTTAACTTACACTTAGATACTTTTATAATCTAATCAGAGTTATATCCTCTACTTCCAAAAACACTTTGGCAATGGATACAGCCATTTTTGCAGCCTCACCACTTTAAAATCACTCACACCAACTCCTGAATTCAATGTGATTTTCATGCTCATGATGGTCTTAAGATTCACCGACTCCAAACCAATCAAGAAATTTCAAATATCCTGCAAAGAGCCCCCAATTTAATATGGCGTGGCAGATAATGTGTGTCAGGTGGAACAAATCCACAAGGGAAACCTGGTCATGCTATCATAATGATTTTGCAATTTGTATTTATTATGACAAGATTTGTGCACCAAATTCAGAAGTAATAAGTCCACCAAGGCCTTTAGAGATTTAAAAAATTAAATTAAAATAATTATTAACAAAATATAAGATTTTGAGCATATACATTAGGCTACAATTACTTACTACCATAACAAATCCTAAAATTCCTAATTGACCTGACTCCCAGTTATGCCCCCTTTAAGGTAATAGTCCAAAATAGATTTTAGATTTAAAACAGACCAGCAAGTTAACACAATACCTACTTGACAATGAATTCCAAATGGCTTTTCCCCAACTTGAGTTTTGTTATATAGCAGACTTATGCACAAAGGCTGGAGGCTTCATTAAGGCTATTTTACACACTCCTGTTAGATCTTACATGGCCTTCTGAAGCAGAGCCTTTCATTCTCCTTTATATATGTTCCTCTCTTTTTAATATGTAAATTCTATTGTTCCATATGTCTTTCAAACTGCATGTTCCTCATAATATAAAAGCTTTTATGTTGCAAATATTATCAGTAACTTTGGGAAAAATAAGCAAATTCCTTAGCCTTGCTTATCTGGCTAGCTGTAAACAGACTAAGATCCCTTTGAAATCCAAATCTCTTCATTTATCTAAAAATGCAAATTCCCTTCACACCTTACATGCTAAGCCAGCATCCATGTTTACTCATTAGCATGTCAAGCACCTAGCTTCTTTTGATGATTTCAAGCTTGCAGTCTACTTGACTCCAAATGTAATTAAATCACACAGAAAGACCCAACTATAATAACACCCATAAATCTACTTCACAATAAACCAGAAAAATATTATGAAACTTATGATACTTTCATCACAACATCCACAGTGGAGGTGAAGGCAGCCTGCTGACTGCGACGCCCTGTCTGTGATAACCTTGGCGTGCGTCCTCTGGAGGGTCAAGACTTGGATGGCTCTGGCCTGCTTTTAGGGTCCTGTGTGGCAGTGGCACTCTACTCGGCCTGTGGAGCTGGAGCTGCTGAGGTCACAGGAAGAGGGGGTTCTGATGAGTTGGACACTCCCAGAGTCACCTGCATGGATGGGCCCAGGGGGACACCTGCTGATCTTCCTCCCTATTGGTGCCCAAGGCCCTTGGCTGATTCTTGGAGGAGAAAGGGTAGCTGGAGTGAGAACGAGCTTCCCCGCACCCCTCTTGCATACACACTGTTGGAGGCCAACCACGGCAACAGCAATGGAGTTCAGCCTGTGCAGCAGTGCAGAAGTGAAGTCCTGGACCAAGGTTCCATGGCAGCCACCATCCTATCAGTGTTGGCCTCAGTGCATTGGCATGCCAGTGCAATCACCTCAGCCTGAAGGAGGACAGACTCCTCCATTGTGCCATCCAATCTGAGGAGTGCAGAGGACACCCCTTCACCAGCTTCAGCAACTGTGACATGACCGAATCCAGAGGCTCGTCATCTGACTCGGTCTCAGCGAATTTCTGGCCTTTAGCAGTCCTGTGAGTGCCAGACACCTGGAAAGTTCCTGCCTCTGCCTGCTGTGGATAAGACAGTGCAATGTGCTCACCAGATTGTGACCCTGAGGCTACTCTAAAGCTTGGTCCCACTGAGGTGTGTGTCTCTGCACTAGTGGAGGGTGTGGGTGAGCGCTGTGATGGGACCAAGGAAGATGCCTTCGGAATCCTCCTTAGAGGTTTCTTCGGGGCTTGATTGGAGGCCCTGGGTCATGGGCTCCATCAGCTGTTTCCCAGATGTGCCTGCGGAAGCAAGGAGAGATAATTAGTGCATGGCAGTGGCCTTTGAAAGAGGACACATCACTCACAGCATGGTTGTCTGATGGATGTTGCACTCCTGGATCCTCACTTGGTACAGCAGCACCGACCTCACCGTCAGCACAGGACTGGTCCAGATCGTTGCCAGCCAGCTGGATGGCTATGTTTTCGAAGTCATTGAGGACCTTGATGTCAGGCATTCCTCCACTGGTATGCAAACTCTCCCTGTTGTTGTGTGTCAGCTTGTCCTGCATGAATAGAGCTGGAGGATGCCTGCCTGCCATGCCATATGATAAGTATGCCTGGCACGTGTAGGTGGTGAGTGGTCCCATGGACAGGACGAGGACAATGAAGTTGAGTGTGAGGGAGTGAATGGTGATGCTCCTTGAACAGACAGTGAATGAGATCCCTGTGAAGGTGTGATGGGTTTGTGAGTGTGTGAGTTGAGAATTTGAAAAGGTTGACTTACCCTGGCAGACTGGAGGAGATCATTCATCCTGTTACGACACTGGGTGGCTGTCCTCTTTTAGAGGGCATTGGCACTGACCACAGCGAATGAGAGCCCACCCGCCATGGAAATGGTGTGTTTCCCAGGAATGCATAAGTAATGCGGCGGGTTTGGGATGATATAACGTGAAAACCCGCCATTGCAGCCGGCGGGTAAGACATTATTTTACCCGCTTGCTACTGCACTTAGTGCACATCTAGGACCATTCTGCCCATGACCTTAACTCAGTTAGATTTAGAATGGTTGTGGAAAAAGATAAAGAGAGAAAGTTTTAAATTAGGGAAGGCCAGTTTTACAAAGCTGAGATGTGATTTTGCAAATGTGAACAGCTACTTGAAGGTAATTCAGTGTCAGAACAATGGGCGGCATTCAAAGAGGAGACCTAGATGGTGCAGAACAAATATGTTTCCACAAAGTAAAAGGGTGGAACTCACAAGTTCAGACCCTCTGGATGTCAAAGAGCAGACAGAGGAAGATAAGATAAAAAAAACTCATGTCAGAGACCAAGTGTTCAATATTGCAAAAAGCTGAGAGGAATATAGAAAATGCAGGGGTAAAATTAAAGAGGAAATCAGGAAGGCACAGAGAGGGCATGATAAATAAAGTATTGGCAAGTAAAATCAATTAAAACCCAAATATGGTTTATAAATATATAAAGAGCAAGAGGATAACTGAGGGAAGCATAGAGTCACTTAGAGGACAAAAATGTTTCTTAAGTGGGAGGTGCAAGATGTGGGAGGGACGATGCAGACAATGTAGTTAAGGAGGAGGAGTATGAAATATTGGATTGGATAAATATAGTGAAGGAAGAAATATTAAGGTGCTTAGCATCCTTAAAAGTGATTACAACACCAGGCTTGGATGGAATGTATTCCAGACTGCTCAGGGAAGCAAGGGGAGAAATATTGGAGGCTTAAGCCAGTATTTTACAATGCTCGGTGTGGTGCTAAGGTGCTGGGGGACAGCTAATGTACTGTTGTTTAAAAAGAAAGGGATACCCCAAGTAATTATAGGCCACTCAGCCTCACCTTGGTAATGGGCAAATTATTGAAAAAATTCGAGGGACAGTATAAATTGTCATTTAGAAAGACAAGGATTCATTAATCCATTGATCAGCATGGATTTGTTAAGAGAAGGTCGTGTCCAACCAACTTGATTTTTTTGAGAAAGTAACAAGGCTGATTGATGAGGAAAGTGTTTGATGTGGTCTACAAAAAACTTAGTAAGGCTTTTGACAAGGTCCCATGTGGCAGACTGATCAATAAATTAAAGCTCATGGAATCAAAGGAAAAGACAAGTTGGATCCAAATTTGGCTCAGTGGCATGGAGCAAAGGGTAATGGTTGATGGGTATTTTTGTGACTGGAAGTTTGTTTCCAGGGGGGTTCCACGTGGCTCAGTACCGACCCTACCTATTTGGGTGTAGACCAATATACCAATGATTTAAATTCAAATGATTAAGAAGTTTGCAGACGATGTGAAAATTGGCTACATGGTTAATCTTCCTGCTTTAGACTGCAGGAAGATATCAATGGACTAATTAGATTGGCAGAAAAATGGAATTCACTCCAGAGAACTGTGAGGTAATGCATTTGGGGAGGACAAACAAAGCAACAGGAAACACAAAATTGTAGGATTCTGTAAAATGTAGAAGAACAGGGGGGCTTTAAATAGGCATTAGGCCTGTCATACGTAATGGGCCTAACATATGTTCCAAGTGGCTAGAATATCACCTGAGACAATATGGCATTGGAGCTTTAGCCCTTGAGATGCAGGAGACAGCATGGGGAAGGAAATTGGTGCTTTTGGGCACAAATAGGTTCAGTGGAGTCTAAATTCTCATCATAACTACATTCAAAAAGTATGTGTTTATGATTGTGTTATATACTGAGGCCAGAACCAGTCGTTTCCCCAGGCATTTATTTTTTTCTCTCTGTTTACAGCTAGCAAATCTGTTCTCATGAAGGTGGAGAAAATAAATATATTGAGGAATGAAACATTTCCATTCTGACAACAATTATCAAGCATTCCACAATTGCATGGGCCAGATATGCCAAAGCTGAAAAATGAAGAAAGCTGGGGTGGAAGAAGGTTTTATGCAGTGAGCTCATTTATATTGATTAGAATCAGTGCATGTGTTTATTGGAGTCATTTGTGGGGAATTTAATTATCATTAAAGTTCTGTGATAAAGGTGCTGTCTCTTTTATTAATGTATCGATTGGAATGAATATACACATTCTGGTGGCACTTTAAAGCACTGGTGTTTATCACAATGACAACTAAAAATGCAATGCTGATTTATCAAAGCGTCATTTTAGTACTCCATCCTTACAGTGCTTAGCAGCAAAAATGTTCCTTGTAAATACATTGAAAGAGATGTGTCATTAACACTTCAGGGCTATATTTATATTCCATAGAAATAGCTAATGGTTTTGTAGTACTTGATTGTAATGTTGCAGATTTATTTATTCCACCCCCTGCTTCAGAGCAAAAAAACGCTCCCATCTCTGCACATCGGAAGACATGTTCTCCCATAGTCATGGGGAATTCTGTCAATTTGGTGAAGTCTCCCTTCAGTTTTTTGATGTATTGAAACACAATTTTGGGCTGGTGAGTGAACTGAATCATACCAAAAGAATAATGCAGACATTGTTTACATTGCATTCCCAAGTTTAAAGGATGAATACAGCTGGGAAAGGTCATTCAGCCCATCTTAGTGTGTCTATCCTGTAGGAGAAACCCACAGTTGGCCTTATATTCACAGCATCCAACTGCCTCTTGAAAACATGCCAATATGACAATTTTAATAAGACTAATAAGGGGATATTAATGCTGGGTAGCATCTTGTTCTGAGGTCAGCACATAGCATTCAATTCACCAGGGCTTTCCAAAATGGTAAGCCTGTACAGCACACAGCGCTGTACACTCATTCAGCTGGGTTTTACCCTCCTTTGCATCTTTCCAGCCTGTTCTACTTTCGTGAGTGCTGCCATCCATGCCAAGGTGGCATGATGTGCACTTCCAGTCAGAAGTCTGTGCATGCATCTTGCATACTACCTTGGGTGGTGACCCAATGCCTTAAATTGGGTGCTACACAGCCTAATTTCGAGTTAATCATCATCATCATACCTGACAACTACAATACCAACATCAAAACTTTACTTTTTCTTTGAGTTAGGTACACATGGTACAGAGGAGCCACCAGCATTGTTATTATCAGCATCATTCACTGTATTAGATATATCCAGCATGTTAAAATAGCATTTTTACATATCTAAATGTACCTTCTATTTACCTTGTTCCATTCTGATCCACCTCAGTCTTTGCAATAATAAAAGTAAAATACTGCAGTTGCTGGAAAACTGGAATAAAACCAGAACATGCCAAAATACGAACTAGGAGCAGGCATTGGCCACTCGGCCCCTTGAGCCAGCTTCGCCATTCAATAAGATCATGGCTGATCTGATCGTAACCTCAACACCACCTTCCCACCTACCCCCAACAACCATTCACCCTCTTGCTTATCAAGAATCTATCTAGCTCTGTCTTAAACATATTCAAAGACTCTGCTTCCATTGCCTTTAGAGGGAGAAGGTTCCAAAAACACATGATTCTCTGCGAGAAAAAAAATCTCCTCATCTCGGTTTTAATTGGGCAACCCCTTTTTTTTAAACAGTGACCCATAGTTCTAGATTCTCCCACAAGAAGAAGCTTTCTTTCCACACCCACCCTGCTTCAGGATCTTACATATTTCAATCAACTCGCCTCTTATTCTTTTAAATTCCAGCAGATACAAGCCTAGCCTGCCCAACCTTTCCACATAAGACAACCTGCCCATTCCAGGTATTAGTCTAGTAAACCTTCTCTGAACTGCTTCTAACACATTTACACTTTTCCTTAAATAAAGAAACCAATACTGTACACAGTACGCCAGATGTGGTCTCAATAACACCCTAAATAACTGAAGCATAACCTCACGACTTTTATATTCAATTTCCCTTTGCAATAAATGATAACTTTCTATTAGCTTTCCTAATTACTTGCTGTACCTGCAGAGTAATCTTCTGCGATTCATGAATGAGGATACTAAGATCCCTCTGCGTCTCAGAGCCCTGCAATCTCTCACCATTTAGATAATATGCTTCTTTTAATTCTTCCTGCCTAAATGGACAATTGCACATTTTCCCACATTATACTCCATTTGCTAGGTATTTTCCCTCTCAATTAACCTATCTATATCTCTTTGTAGCTTCCTTATGTTGTATTCACAACTTAGTTTCCTAACTATCTTTGTATGGTCAGCAAATTTAGCAACCATACTTTTGGTCCCTTCTTCCAATCATTTATATAAATTGTAAAAAGTTGAGGCTCCAGCACTGATCCCTGTGGCACGCCACTTGTTACATCTTGCCAGCCAGAAAATGACCCATTTATGCCTTCTCTGTTTCCTGTCAATATTCTACCCACTCCACCATGCCCCCTACACCATGCACTTTTATTTTCCGCAACCTTTGATGTAGCACCTTATCAAATGCCTTTTGGAAATCTGAGTACAGTATATCCACTGGCTCCCCTTTATCCACAACACATGTGACTTCTTCAAAGAATTCCAATAAATAGGTTAAACATGATTTCCCTTTCACAAAACCATGTTGACTCTGTCTGATTGTCTTGAATTTTTCTGACTGCCCTGCTATAACGTCTTTAATAATAGCTTCTAACATTTTAGCTATGACAGATATTAAGGTAACTGGCCTGTAGTTTCCTGCTTTCTGCCTCCCTCCCTTTTTGAATAAAGGATTTATGTTCACTCTTTTCCAATCTAATGGAATCTTCCCCGAATCTAGGGAATTTTGGAAAATTAAAACCGTTGCTTCAACTGTCTCACTAGCCACTTCTTTTAAGACCCTAGGATGAAGTCCATCAGGACCGGAAGATTTGTCAGCCCGCAGCCCCAACAACTTGCTCAGTATCATTTCCCTGATGATTATACTTTTCCTAAGTTCCTCCCTCCCTTCCATTTCCAAGGCCGGAATTGTCCAACCCCGTTGACGTTGGGCATCATGGTGGGGAATGGGGGGGGATCAATATGGCGAGAAGACCAAAAATCATTTTCACGCCGTCATGAAACCATTTTGGATTGTCTCCTCCACCCGAAGCCGCATTTCCCACTGCCGCATATCGGGAACCTAATTTCAATACTTTAACATCTCATTATAAGCCTTGCTCGCCAGAATCATTCCCCCACGCTGGATGATTCGGACATGTCGGCGTGATTGCACACTGACATTTTCACAACTGTACATAAGCAACGTACACCTGGTGATCAGCACTTTACTCAGGACCTCGGGGTTTGTTTGCCTGCCTTGCTTCAGTAAGCACTTGCAGTCATCAGCTCCGGACTTCTCATGCAGCACCACATCACTTTTAGGTGGGCTCACGGGCAGGTGTCCACCTACCAGTCCAGCCATAAGGTGGGATGGCTTTTCAGTGGCTGCAGGGCCAGGGCTGTACTGGGGAGTATGGGTATCTAGGGTGCGTGTGGGGGCACATGATGAGCCGTGCAACTGGCCTCAAGGTGGTGAGGGCTGAGGGGGCAGTCTCCAGAGGAGATGCGAGGGTGCATGTGAGAGAGTGAGTGATGATGTCCCTTGAGCTGGTAGTGAATGAGATGCCAGTGAATGTGTGATGGCCTTTTGAGTGTGTGAGTTTAGAGTGATGAGATGGTTGCCTTACCCTGGCGGCACAGATGAGATCATTCATCCGTTTTCTGCACTGGAGGGTCGGCCGCTTGTGTGCAGCATTGGCACTGACCACCTCTGCCACAGCCTCCCAGGCCTGAGTGGTAATACTTATGGCTTTCTGTGACCACAGGACATTGTGGCCTGCCTCCATGTCGTCCAGAAGGGATCCCAGGGATGCATCACTGGATTGGAGAACAGCACTCTTCTTGGCTTTTGGAGACATGTCCTCACTGGAGCAGTCTGGGCTGCAAGTATTGAGAGAAGTGTGCTGTCTAAATACGGCGCCCTACCTGAGGAAGCAGAGGTAACTGCGTGGTGTACAAATCAGAGGCTGTCCACCAGCGAGCTGGCGGCATAATTAATGAGACGGGAATGGGATGATATGGTGCGAAAGCCCACCCACTACTGCACTTAGTGCAAATCTGGGACAATTCCACCCCAATTTATAACTATTTCTGTGATGTTACTTATATCCTCTATAGTGAAAACCGATGCAAAATACCTGTTCAATTCATCTGCCATCTCCTTATTTTCCATTATTAATTCCCCAGATTCACTTTCTATAGAACCAATGCTCACTTGTTAAGTCTTTTTTAAAGTATCTACACAAACTCCTACGATCTGTCTTTATATTCCTAGCTAGTTTTCTCTCGTACTCTAATTTTTCCCTCCTCCTTATCTTTTAGCCATTCTTTGCTGTTCTTTATAATCTGCCCAATCTTCTGATCTGTCACCCAACTTTGTGCAATTATATGCTTTTTCTTTATGATTGATACTACCTTTAACTTTTTTAGATGGTGGGTACTCCCCTTGGAATTTTTCTTTCTCATTGGAATGTATCTTCTCTGTGTATTCTGAAATGTCCCCTTACATGTCTCCAACTGCATCTCTATTGGCCTATCCCTTAACCTAATTTGTCAGTTTACTTTAGCTCGCTCTGCTCTCATCCTCATAATTGACATTTTTTTAAGTGTAAAATACTTGTCTTAGATCCACCCTTCTCTCTGTCAAACTGAATGTAAAATTCATTTATATTGTGATTGCAGGTACATTGGGGTGCCTTCACTATGAGGTCATTAATTAATCCTATTTTGTTGCACAATACCAGGTCTAGTATAACCTGCTCTGTGGTTAGCTCCAGAATGTGCTGTTTTAGCAAACTGTCCTGAAAACATTCTATGAATTCCTCATTTAGGCCACCTTTGCCCATTTAATTTTTCCAGTCTATATGTAGATTAAAATCCCCAATGATTATCACCATATCTTCTAACAACCTCCCATTATTTCTTACTTTCTACCCTGTACTACTGTGTGGTTACTGTTAGGGGGCCTGTTCACCATATCCACAAGTAACTTCTTGCCTTTAGCATTTCTCATCTCTAACCAAACTGCTTCTACATCCTGCTTTCCTGAACTTAGGTCATCTATCTCTATTGTGCTAATACCATCAATAATCATCAGAGCATTCTTCAACCTTTTCCTAGCTTTCTGTCCTTCCTAAATGTTATGAACCCTTCAATATTCAGGCCTCAATCTATGTCAGCCTGAGGCCATGTCTCTGTAATGGCTTCCAGGTCATAATTATTTATACTCTTTGATTTACCACATCTTCTCAGATTTGATCCCCTGCCGCCACTACTTAGTTTGAATCCCTCACTACTTCCCTAATTATGCGGCTCACTAGAACACTGGCCCCAGCATGGTTCAGGTGTAGATTGTCCTAATGGTGCAGCCCCGACGTTCCCCATACCGGTGCTATTGCCCCACAAACCGGAACCCACTTCTCCCACACCAGTCTTTGAACCACGCATTCATCTCTAATTTTACTTACCCTATGCTAATTTACACGTGGTTCAGGGAATAATCCAGAGATTATTACCTTTGAGGTTGTGTTTTTTTAATTTAATGCCTAGCTCCTCCTAATCTCTATGAGGAACCTCTTTCCTAATTCTACCAATATCTTTGGTACCTAAATGGACCAAGACGACTGGATCCTCTCCCTCCCACTGTATGTTTCTCTCCAGCCCTGAGCAGATATCCCAAACCCTGGCACCAGACAGACAACACAGCCTTCTGGATTCTCGGTCTCAGCTGCAGAGAACAGCGTCTATCCCCCTGACTTTGCTGTCCCCTACTACCATTACATTCCCTTTGCTCCCCCCACTTGAATAGCTTCCTATGCCATGATCAGCCTGTGTATCCACACTGTAGCCCTTGCTCTTGTCCATACAAACTGCAAGAACCTTGAATTTTTTGGCTAGTTGCAAGGGCTGAGGCTTCTCCACTCCACACCCACCCCCCACTCCACTTCTTGCTCCCCTTACCTGCCTGGCTCACGATACACCCTCCTGTCCCTGACCACTGACCAAGTCAAATGACACTAATCTTAGGGGTGTGACTGACTTCTGGAATAAAGCATTCAGGTACCTTTCTCCATCCCTGATATGCCACAATGTCTGCAGCTTAGCCTCCGGCTCATTAACCCTGAGCTGAAGCCCCATCAAGATGCAGACACTTAATGCAGATGTGGTTGCCATTGATTGTAGTGGCATCTAGGAGCTCCCACATGTTGCAGCTGTGACACATCACCCATCCTGCCATCGCTATTGCATTAATTAAATTTATTTTTCTTAATTAATTCATAATTCTCCTCCCCAAACACCCAGCTTGACACTGTGCACTCAAAGCAGCACACAGTGCAGACCAAGCAGCACTGGGAAACCCCTGTTTTTATACTTTCTGAAAAACAAATGAGTCAAGCTCTGAAAGCCAGTTTAAGCTCGCTACCTAATGAATTAGCTACTGCTGCTCTCAGAGAGCTAGTATAACCCTTTTTAAGGCTGAAGAAACTTAACTCCTCAACTTAAAGAGTAATTTTTATTTGGTTGCTAACTTAAAGAAAAAACTAGAGCTTAGAGAGAAATTAACCGTTAAAACTCCCTCACTCACCAGACTCAGCAGCTCACAGTGCAGAGCTCTGAAGAAGAGTTAAATGGATTTGAGACATTAACTGTGTTTCTCTCTCCACAGATGCTGCCAGACCTGCTGAGTTTTTCCAGCATTTTCTGTTTTCATTTCAATCTTTCCTCTCCCTGCTATAGCCTCCAGGCCACTGTGGGTTCATTGACTGATAGCCAACTCTCCCCTATTCCTGATCTATCTCAATACCACATGTAGCTTTGCCATCCCCCATCCTTTAGAGAACAGCATTGGCTCAAGGCAGTGTACTTAATTTACCTGTAATTGGGAGTAGGTGGCCTCAGTTGTTACTTCCTTTGAAGTATGAAGGCTGTTGGCCTCAGTTTGAAGGATGGCCAATACTTCTGGCCTTAATCTTGAGTGGAGGTGACACCCATTACCATCAGTGTTTTTTTAAAGATGTCCTTAATCCTGGTGCCTGCAGGATGATCTTTGGTATCTTTCAGTTGGCAGTGGAGAGGTAACCCCATGTTCTCCCCTACAGCAATACATTCCTCTTACAATCCAACTTGTGGCCTGGAACTATATTGACAAAATCATGATATAGGGAGACCATTTGCAGTGCAACTCCAGTTTGTCAATTTGGAATGACGATCGCTTCTAGTTCATAGGCGCAATACATAATCTTACGTGCACCATATGCAAATCAGAAAAGTAAAAAACGTCAAACAACTGTGTTGTAGGTTGGCCGAGTTGTGCTATTAATGATAGAGTTGATCTGCAGATACTTCTTGGGTGGAAACATAAAGTTTATTTACAATATACTCAGCATCAATGACATGTGTGCTTTCAACTCCAACTCTATCTGTACACTGACTGCTGAGGTAGCCCCTGCTACTTTCCTATTGGTTATTACAGATCATGTGATCTTCCTTAACAAGTATTATTCTTAAAAGTACATTACACACTAAATAAAAGCATAATTACTACAAAGTGAGAAGAACAAAAGGCAGCAGGTCTGGCAGCATCTGCGGAGAGGAACACAGTTAACGTTTCGAGTCCATATGACTCTTCAACAGAACTAAGTAAAAATAGAAGAGAGGTGAAATATAAGCTTATATTTCACTTCTCTTCTATTTTTACTTAGTTCTGTTGAAGAGTCATACGGACTCGAAACGTTAACTGTGTTCCTCTCTGCGGATGCTGCCAGACCTGCTGAGTTTTTCCAGGTATTTTTATTTTTGTTTTGGATTTCCAGCATCCGCAGTTTTTTGCTTTTATATTAGAATAAAAGGCAATTTTTTTTCTAAATGGATGTGTATTTTTCACAATTTTCCAGCATTTCTTTTTGTGCAAGCGGGAGGGGGAAATGTGTCAGAGAGCCAATCTGCTGCCTTCCAGCCTGGGCTGCCATTTGTCACTTCTGGGACTTTACACTGGAATTGCCAGCAAATGCTTCAAATGAAGCATTAATGATGAGGATACATCAACGGATATATTTTCTGTCATTAATGCCTCAGTGTGATAACTGGTGGATTCCTGGTCTCCAGCACTATGAAAAGGGTGGTGGTTGTGGGGTCCCTGGGGGTAAAGAGGGTGTGACAGGTGTGGTTACAATTTGAGGGCTGTGTTGTCTAATGCAAAGAAACACATTGGAATGTGGTTAAGCATGAAGTTTATGGAAATATTTAAAGTGTTCCTTGAACCTGCAGCAACAGCCAGAGTGTTTTCTCTCTCTCTACCCAAGGTGAATAACCTGGCGGGACAGAAAATAGCACCCCACTTAGCCCAGCGCATTTAAATTGACACTGGTAACATGTGTGCACAATACGTTTTGGAATATACCAGGGCTAGATAATTGCCAAGTCCCTTACAGTATACCAGAGGGAGAATAAAAATAGAAGGAGTTACAGTAAGTATTACAGCACCACTTAAAATAACCTATAAAAGATAAAAAAATGACAAGAAGTAAAAAACTAACTGGTGCATCAAGCTTGCTCTCACTCATGAGTTGGATTATATGATCGCCGATTGGGTGGGTATCCTCCCACCCCTCATACCACCAACCTGTTAAATTCAGCGTCATGTCATTGGATCGGAATCCCAATGTCATGGTGCTGGTTGATCATGTTATGGAAAGTGAATGGGGCCTGAAGTGGGAACCCTGCCCATGCTTGAGAAAAACATGTTTAGTTGGCTTTTTGAAGTAATTCAAGGTCCAATACACCCAAAATTTATGTGGTTTTCAACAATTTATAGAGCCAGCATGGCAGAATGGGTGGGCTTAAATATTGCCAGGTGAGTAACAGTGGCCCAGTGTGTAAAAATATCTTCAGAGCATGTCTTAATGTGAAAGGTTGGAAGCAGCAGTTAATACTGCTGCAACTGCCCTGGATTGTGGAGCATTGCTATTTTGGAGATGTTCCATTGAACTAACATCACTAAGTGGGTGTTAGAAGCTAGGGTTCCCTTGGGTGACCATCAGACACTGCTAAGCATTAGAAGAGAATATTCCTAGTGACAACCTTGAACCATCCAATTGTTCACTCTGGAGGTGGGTTCTTCTGTGAGGAGGAACTCAGAAGAATGGGGAAGAGGAGGGCAGTGCACACGGCCATCCAGGCAGATGAGGAAGTTGCTGCAGAACGTGACAGAGCCAACTGTTCCCAAATATGAAGACACAGAAGACTTTACCCTGTGGATTAAGACTATAAGCAGAGGCTCAACTATCTACAGTTGTCCGAGCGCCTGTGCCTTTTACGACTGCATTTATCCACATTGTGGTGAGGTGGTGGCATAATGGTAATGTCACTAGCCAAGTAATCTTAAAGCCCCAAGCTAATTCCCTGAGTGTGTAGGTTCAAATCTCACCACAGCAACTGGTCAATTAATTTATAAATTTAATTTTATGAGTGAGATGATGACATAATGGTAATGTCACTGGGCAAGAGGTTCAGGCTAATTCTCTGGAGGCACGAGATTAAACTCCTCCCAGGCAGCTGGTGGAATTTAAATTCACTAAATAAACCTGGAATATAAAGCTAGTCTTAGTAATGGTGACCATGAAACTATCATTATAATTTAAAAGCAAAATACTGTGGATGCTGGGAATCTGAAATCAAAGCAGAAAATGCTGGAAAAACTCAGTCCCAGCATGGCAGACCAGGTAGGTATAAATCTTGCCAGTTGAGTAACAGTGGCCCAGTGTGTAAAAAAAGCTTCAGAGTGTGTCTTAATCTGAAGAAGGGTCATACGGACTCGAAACGTTAATCCTGCTTCTCTCTCCACAGATGTTGTCAGACCTGCTTTTCTAACATTTTGTTTTTATTAATGAAACTACCATCGATTGTAATAAAAATCCACCCGGTTCACTAATGCCCTTGAAGGAAATCTGACATCCTGTGAATCCAGGCCTACAGTAATGTGGTTGATGCTTAACCGTTCTCTGAAATGGCCTAGCAAGCCACTGAGTTCAAGGGAAATTAGGGGTGGGCAATAAATGCTAGTCATGCTAGCAACGCCCACATCAAAAAAAAACTCGTCAGATTGTCATGGTTCCCTGTGTCATGATGGCAGGGCAGATAAGCTCCAAATTTAGCTCTCTTTAGCCAGAGAGTGGTAAATCTATGGAATTCATTGCCACAGAAGGCTGTGGAGACCAGGTCATTGAATGTATTTAAGACCAAGATAGATACGTTCTTGATTGGTAAGGGGATCAAAGGTTACGGGGAGAAGGCGGGAGAATGGGGTTGAGAAACTTATCAGCCATGATTGAATAGTGGAGCAGACTCGATGGGCCGAATGGCCTAATTTCTGCTCCTATGTCTTATGGTCTTATTGTCAAATGCTTGGGAGGTCACCCAATGCTGGTCGTACTTAAGTTTACAGTGGCCCTGAGCAGCTAAGCTACAAGTTCATTTCAAGCAGCGGCTGGGAATCTCTGTGGCATATCGCAGGATACAGCATACCACTTCATCAAGTTCGTTACCTTATTTCAGGAATCTGGGTAATTTATAAATTATGCTATAGATGAGGCTAGTCAAGGCAAGAGAGCCAAAGGCTTTGGTGCCACAAGCAATCACTCCTTCCACCACTGGCAGACAGTGGCAGCAGTGTGTCCAATCTGCAAGATGCACTGTAGGAATTCACCAAGGCTCCTTAGGCAGCACCTTCCAAACCCACGACCGCTACTATCTAGAAGGACAAGGGCAGCAGATTGACAGGAACACCACCACCTGGAAGTTCCCCTCCAAGCCACTCGCCATCCTGACTTGGAAATGTATCGCCGTTCCTTCACTGTCACTGGGTCAAAATCCTGGGACTCCCTCCCTAACACCACTCGGTGTACTACACCACAGGGGCTGCAGCAGTTCAAGAAGGCAGCTCACCACCATCTTCTTAAAGACCATTAGAGATGGGCAATAAATGCTGACTTAGACAGCGAAACCCACATCCCATAAAAATGAATAAAAAATACGTTTCCCCAGGATGGAGGGGGGAATAGACTGCATCATGTGGCTACCAAGGCACCTGCAGGCCAGCCAAGAGCCTTGATAAATCGCAAGGGGTTCCACTCATTAAATGTGTAGCTAGTGTGTGATCCCCAGTTCTGGTGTCACTGGCAGAGAGGTGGATGAAAGGCTGACAGCATCAGGATCGCCCTAAGAAGGGACCCTAGATGCAGTCAGCTGTGGGTCATCTGCTGTTGTGAGGTCCACTTGTTGCTCCCTGTTCACCTGGGAGGCACGAGGACCTAGTGCAGAGCCTAGGTGCCTCATTCCCCTTTCGCCGCGTCATGGGCTATTTACGCTCGGTCACAAGGTGATGGTATGTAGGTCAGCCTGCATCTTCTGTAAACATTGCCTGGTCTGCTAGATGTGCCTGCTGATGAGAGTCACCACTCTCTCAGTGGAGGAGGCCACGCATGCACACAAGCAGGAGATCGCAGCATCCACTCCCCAGCTGTTCAATTCCATTATACTCAGTGTGGATGACACTTTGTGACTGTAATGACTTGACGTACTAGACAGGTTTCTACTAGACACAGGTAACTTTGTTACAGAGAGCTTTCCAGATGCTACATGCTTGAACCTAAGAAAGTCCCGCCCCCCAACCCCGGATTACCTGTGCTTAGGGCTCATTGGTCGCAGCCCCCAAGGACAATCATTTGACCCTTGATAGGCAGTAAGAAAGGCTGTACCTTCAATTACTACAGTGACCAAGGAAAATTCATTGACCCATTTCCCAATCGCCATGGCTGTCACCCACATAACCTCTCAAAAGTGTGCGCCTGCTATGTAGTTAATGTTAATCACTAACCCTTGCTAAACGGAGGAGGTCATTTAGCCTCTTGTGGCACTGCAGCCATGTCATCCAAATGACCCCACAGCTGCTAACCTCCTCTGTCACTTTCATCCAGGTTTACTTTCTTTATGTGCAAAGTCTCCTTTTCCTGTTGTGTGGCATCAGCACATTGCAGTGGTCACTGACAGCGTGGACGAACACATGCAGGGAGTCATCATTGAACAACAGGGCTGTCCAGTTCTGGAATCCTGCAGGGTGCCTGGGAGCCTTCAGTGTGAGGCTGGCTGCAGGTTAATTGATAGGTCAGGGAGGGTTGAGGGGAAGGGGGAGGCTGCTCTGGTAGGTCTGTTCCTTTCACCCTGCACTGCTAAACTATGGTTGATAAAGAGTTTTCAAAGTTACGTTATCAGTCGTGACCTGAGTGCGACCAGACAATTTAAAAGCTTGTCAGCTTAACTATAATCCCTGCCCAGGGGACTGCCTGAGCAATAGTGCCAGCCCTTTATACGTCAGGCCAGATGCTCCTTCCGGATCATTGCTGACCCCAGTGCCACCGGACTCCCCACCCTTTGGGTCATAATTCGGATCTGCCAGGATCAGTGTTGATTGGGCGTCAGTCCCATGGGACAGGCTTTAATTGGCCGTCTGACATTTAATGGGGCCAGGAGAAGAGTATTGGGGGGGAGTGTGCGTGTTGCATGTTTCCACTTCTGCCAACGAAAGCCCTCTCCCCGGTGTTAAATCCAGCCCATGATGCATGGAGGGCACATCACAATTAGATTTATATCACACCACATCACCTATGCACACCCCTCTCTACAGTCATCTATCTCCTGGGAGAGGCAAAATAAACCTGATTAAAAGAACAGAAACTTTTATTTGACTTCCTCAGGCAATCAAGGCCTATCCAGGAGATCATATTGACCAAACAATGCTATAATCTTAAATAAAATCAAAAACTGCTGGAAATACTCAGTAGGTCAGGCAGAATCTGTGGAGACAAACAGTAGTAACATTTGAGGTTGATGACCTTTTATTGGAACAGAAGAAAGATAGAAATGTGAGGGTTGAATTTTGCCCTCGTCAGGCGGGCACGGCGGACTGGCCTGGATGGTTGTGAGACAGACCACCGCCTGCGATCAGGCCCCGGCCGCGATTTCATGCTGACTGGCCAATTAACAACCAGCAGGCGTGAATCACGTGCTGTAAAACTGAGTGCTGCCGGGGTGGTGGTGGGCGGGGTGGGGGGGGGGGGGGGGGGGGGGCGCCAAAGGAGGGCGAGCACAGAAGTTTGCGCATACACGTGGGTGCATGTACTAGAAGCTCCCTGAAGGCACAGAGCTGCCCCAAGGAGCTGAAGATTTATAACAGTACAAATAAAGATTTAAGAAATAAGGTGAACGTGTCTCCTCAAGTGACTCAGTCACATGAGCAGGGTCATGTTATAAATGAGATTTAAACATTTTTATTTTATTTTTAATTCCTGTTGGAAACCTCATCCTGCCCGTGGATGTGGTTTCATAAAAAATCCAAAGGTCGCGTGGCCTATTCGCCCACCCACCAACTGAACGGTTAGATGGGCAGTGAAAATTCCAATTTAATTAATTACCTTTGAGCCTTAATAGGCCTCTTATTTGTCAGCAGGCACACTGCTGCCTCTCGCGCCCGCCCGCTGAGTGAAATATCGCAAGAGTGCACGATGATGTCAGGATGCTCGCCCGACGTCATCGCGTACTGTTTTACTCTTGTTCCGGTCGGGCGCGTGCCCGCCCAACGAGAGAAAAATCCTGCCCTGAGAGTTTTTAAGCCACTAGAAGGGTAGATTGGCTGGAAGAACAAAAGGGAAGATCAGTTATAGGGTGGCGGGCAGGAGAGATTAACTAACAAAAGTTTGATGACACAAAAGTTAAAGAGGATGGTAATGGGTATAGTAAAGGAAAGGTTGTGTCCAGATAAGGGGTGAATGACTATAGAGCAGCTAGCTGAATGTAACATGAATAAAGAAACAAGCCAGCAAAACAAACCCAAAACAAACACATGAACAATATGAAAGCAGAGGTTATGATCTAAAGTCGTTGAACTCAATGTTGAGTCCAGAAGGCTGTAGAGTGCCAAGACGAAAGATAAGGTGCTGTTCCTCAAATATGCATTGAGCTTCACTGGAACACTGTAGCAGGCCATGGACAGAAAGGCCAGAGTGGGAGATAGGTGGAGAATTAAAATGACAAGTGACAGGAAACTTGCAGTCATGCTTGTGGTCTAAACAGAGGTGATCCACAAAGCAGTCACCCAGTCTACTCTTGGTCTCCCCATGTAGAGGGGACCACATCGTGGACAGTGAATACAATATACTAAATTGAAAGATGTACAGGCAAATCACTGTTTCTTTTGGGAGAAGTGATTGGGACATAGAACAGTAAGAAGAGAGGGGGTGAAAGGACAGACGTTGTATCTCCTCACTTGCACAGAAAGATGCCGTAGGGAAGGGAGGAGGTGTTAGGGGTGACTGAGGAATGGACTAGGGTGTCACGGAGGAAACAGTCCCATCAGAATGCTGAAAGGGGAGGGCAGGTGAAGTTGTGTTTGGTGGTGGCATCACACTATAGCTGGTGAAAATGGTGGAGGATGATCCTTTGAATATGGAGTCTGGTGGGGTGGAGAGTGAGGATAAAGGGAGTCCTATCATGGTTCTGGGAGGGAGGGGAAGGGGTGAGAGCAGAAGTGCGTGAAATGGATCGGATATGGGGATGGGCCTCTAGGTAAGGATCCTCAGTTGAGGAAAAAGGAAGACATGTCAGAAGCACTAGTGTGAAAGGTTGCACCATTAGAACAGATGCAAAGGAGATAGAGAAACTGGGAGAATGGAATGTAATCCTTACAGGGTGCAGATTGTGAGGAAGTATAGTCAAGGTAGCTGTGGGAGTCCGTGAGCATGTAGCGAATATTAATTGATAGCCTATCTCCAGAAATGGAGACAGGAAAGTTGAGGAAGAGAAGGGAAGAATCAGAGATAGACTAGGCGAAGATGAAGCCCCGCAGACACCAATAAACTAAATTGTTAAAATTTTGAAAAAAAATCCAGTAGTCGCATTTACTCCTCCCCACCACCATCCTTCTCCTACACCTGCATTGCCCACTTCAATCCCATCTGCTGAGGGTTGTTGATGGCGAGGCTGGCAGACTTGCATTGATCTCTTTACCCAGGTGAGCTACCAGAGGGGGTGTGACCAGCTTGACCCGAGAACAATGATGAAGCCCCAGGAACAATCACCAACGATCCTCAGGCATTTTGCTCCAGCCGTACACTAAGGTCAGAGGATTTGGTGCACTTAAGCAGTGCTGAGCCTATGGTCCCAGACTAATTTACAGACCTTGATGTCCAAAGTATTCATTTTCCCTACAGTTCAGATAGAGGTTAGCATCAGAGATGGAAATGTCTGCCCCTGTGAACCATGTATGTTTCCAATTTGAACTAGTCGAACTTTCTGGAGAGGATATTTTTTTTTAACATATTTTTTCTCCAAAATAGCACCGTAATCCACATCATTTCATGCATGTCCGCACCTTTTCTATTCCCAAGTTTAATGAATAAATGACACAATAAGCTTTCCTACTTCCTATTTTTATCTCTAGCTAAAGTCTTTTGGTAAATAAAACCTTTTGCAGGAGCTGACACATAATGGCCTGATAAGGTTTATTGGCTCAAGGGTAAAAATCAATCAGTTCCACTCAATAGAAGGATTATTTATTTGCAGAAAAAAGGCAGAAGAGCTTTGAAATGCACCAGGCTAAACGAGCGACAGATAAGGACCAAAAACATGACTTGCTGCGATTTTCATTTCCCTTTTAGTTATCTTTCACAAACTGCTTCCTCCAGAGCTGGATTTTATTCCATCAGTACTACAAAAGCATTCACTAATTGACATTGATTATTAGATGGGAAAAAAAATAGCCTGCCTGCTCTATCACCAGACAACGAGGGGGAAACATGATTCTATCAACAGAATTAACATTTGTTCTGTGTTTGTCTGTTTCCATGCAATCATGCCCTTCTGACTGATCCATCAAGGGTAATGAATTCAGGCAGCCAAGTGCTAAACATATCAATGATTGCATGTTGCATTTTGCCATTCAGTTATGGTTCATTTATCATCTCTATTTATTCTAGGATCCTCTAAATACCCTTCTGTTTTTTAACTGTCTCTGTAGCTGTGTGCCTAACATTCCAGTGGTTTCTTCTTTCACCTTCTTAAGGTGCTTTCTTGATTGCTTAAGAATACAAAAAGTTTATTCAGGAATGTTTAGTTTCAAAGATAGTTATGGCGGACATATGATGCTGTTTAGTTGAAATCTCAGAAATGTCGAAGAAGCACTCACAGAAGATGAAGGCCCTGATGTTAACCAGAAGATAGATATGGAGGTGGTTGGGGGTGGGTGGGGGGTAGCGGGGTGGGGCGGGGTTGTGGAGTGGGGCGGGGTTGTGGGGTGGGGAGGTGTCGGTGATAGTGAAGAAGAACATGAAACATTGTTAGGTAGATAGACCCTATTTTAATTAGGATACCTCATTAACATTTTACATCCAGATATGGAGTGGATATTGAGGCCCTGGAGAATTAAGGCTTAAAAGAGGGAAATCAGAATAATGCCCTGTCTTAGGGCTTTTACTTACTAAGGTGGGCTTCAGGGGTTGATACTAATTTCATTAGAAAATTGTAGGCTTAAAGGAAATATAATTAGAGCGATGAAGGGGTTAGATTCTGCCTAGTTGGATGGGTTATTTGAATGAGATGTTGGAAGATCTTTTTCACGGAGAGTCATCATGCTTGGCAGCAGATTATGAAAATGTAAGTGGCATCTTGACCAGGGGGTGAATCACTAGGCATGTTAATAAAGCTTTTTTAACCAATAGATTAGCCAAACAGCTACATGATGGATTATTGTTTAACTTTCTTGCCCCTATCAATTTGTAAACATTATTACTTAACATTTTGATACATTGCAGGAAAAGTTCTTCGAAGGCAACATGAATAATCCAATTTCCTCATATCCATAAATTGAATGAGGTTATTCATACTCATTTTGCAGTGAACATTTTTTGGCAGTAGGCATCTTTCATAGATTAATTCATGTATTTCTCTATCTGGTAATAAGTTGAAAAGTGAGATCTATATTTTATAGCACGATAAAGTTAATAAGATGCAACTGAAGGGAATACGGGTTGCAGAATCAGAACTGTAATGTTGTAGCCCTATTCCTGGCCCACACTCCCTGTGAGCATATCTTCCCTGCTGGAAGCGCGGGGTATCTCTGGCTTGTGCACTTTCCAAACTAAGACTTCAGTTTGTGATAGACATAGCGAACCAATCCCACAACCAACGGATCAGATCTAAGCTCTGCAGTCCCATCACATCCAGTCATGAATAATGATGGACAATTAAACAACTCACTGAAGGAGGCTCCACAAATATCCCCATCTTCAATAATGTACATCAGTGCCAAAGGCAAGGTTAAATCATTTGCAGCCATCTTCAGTCATATGTGCCAAGTGGATGATCCATCTTGGCCTCCCCTTGAGGTTCCAGCATCGCAGATGCCAGTCTTCAGCCAATTCAATTCACTCCACATGATATCAAGTAATGGCTGAAAACACTGGATAATGCAATGTGCCCTGACAACATTCTGCCAGTATTGAAGACTTGTGCTCCAAAACTAGCCGCACCCCTCGCCAAGCTGTTCCAGTACAGCTGCAATTTGGCATCTGCCGAACAATGTGGAAAGTACCCCAGATACATCCTGTCCCCAAAAGCAGGACAAATCCTGCCCAGCCAATTACTGGCCACCAGTCCTCTCTCAATCATCAACGAAGTGATGGAAGGTGTCAGTGACAGTGCTGTCAATGACACTCACACAGTAATAACCTGCTAACTGATGCTCAGTCTGGCTTTCACCAGGGCCATTCAGCTTCTGATTTCAATACAGCTTTGGTCCAAACATGGGCAAAAGAGCTGAACTCAAGAAATGAGGTGAGAATCATGGCCCCTGACATCAAGGCAGCATTTGACCATTTGAGTGTACAATCAAGGAGTCCCAACAAAACTGAAGCCAATGGGAATCAGGAGGAAAACTTTCCACTGGTTGGAGTCATGCCTAGCACAAAGGTTGTGGTTGTTGGAGGTCAATCATCTCAGTCCCAGGACATCACTGCAGGGGTTCCTCAGGGTCATGCCCTAGGCCCAATCATCTTCAATTGCTTCATCAATGATCTTCCCTCCATCATAAGGTCAGAGGTGGGGATATTGTAAGGAACATATCTTTTTATTTCTTCTGGACTGTTGTAAAGAACATATCTTTTTATTTTCTGTTGGACTGAGGGTGAAAATTACAATGGCTGCATTTTGAAAGACATGTCCACTAGAACACAATGAGAGATATATACAATGTTGCAGTCCTGGAACAGGACTGAGGACAGGATGGTGCCGGAAAGGAGTCCTGGACCAAGGGAGCTGCCTGGAAACAATGTTTTAATTAGCTCGTGGCCAGGTTTTGTGTTGTAACAGTGTAGCAGAATTGCTCCTAGCCTGAAAGGAACAAGGCCTAAAACCTCTTTCCCCTGTGTGTGGAAGATTCCAGTGATTCCAAAATAATAGCTAGCTGGCTTTTTCTCCTCTTCACTCTATAACCTGCTCTCTCTCTGAAAACCCCTGCCAAGAAGCAAAGGGGAAAATCACTGTTAGAGCCATTGAAAGGCAAGTGCTCAACCAGTAAACTAAATACTGCAAGTACCAGAAGACCAGCTCGTGTCATCAACAAGGATGGAAAGGAATTTGAAAGACATCGATCAAAATCAACCTATCGATTCCTGTACTCCAGAATTGGTGCTATTGAACTGTTTATCCCACCCTTAAATTCATTTTTTATGTGTCTTATGCATCCTGTATGTGTGTGTACAAGGGGCATAATTTTCCGTCTGGCGGAGGGGGGAAGTGGGCGTGGGTGGGTGCGTACTCAATCACCACTGGCAATCGGGTCTGTGCCATCATTTTATGCAGGCAGGCCAATTAAGGCCCACTCAGCGGGTTTCACAGCTCCCGGGGACAGCGGGAGTGGGCGGGTGGCAGCGGATCGGCAATCGGCGCTAGGTCCAAAAGCAACCTGATGGCCTGTTAAAAGGACAAGCTGCAGCCGCTCCAAGGCTGCTGTACATGGCCAGAGGTGAGGGCCAACGCAGATCCAGGCTGGTCAGGCAGGAGGGTAGGGCGGATAGTCAAAGTATACCCCGTTTTTCGGACGAGTGCCTTGCTGCCCTCCTCGAGGAGCTGGCAGCATGGCGGTAGTCTCCTAACACCCATGGCAGTGCTGATTGTTGAGTGAGTGACGTAACCAACAGGCTTGCCCATTGTGTGTGGAATGATGAGCTCATGATGATCTGGGGGACAGGCATGTACATTGACATTGCCCGCAGGCTAACTGATTGAATGTCCTTACTCTTCCTTTCAGCATCAGCGGCGTAGGGATGGGACCCGGAGCAGCAGGGGCCCCCTTTGACACCTGAGGGCCACGGTGTCAACATCACCAGCATCATACCATTTCTGCCAGGCAGGCACCAGCACAGATATTGGCACTCCGGTGGGAATCAGATCTTTGGCTAGTGTCCTGGGGCACAGCATGAGGGCACTTCACAGTTGCTGGAGGAGCTGGCAGAGAAGAAAGTGCCCATGGTGCCAGCAGTCAGAGGATTGCAGGGGCCCAGGCACATGCTCAGTCCATGGCAGATGAAGAGCCTCTGGAATCGTCGGCGATGCAGCCAACTGATGAGATGCGGGACCATCCGGAGGAGATACATGAGGCTGTGCCTGGCTTGGTGTCAGTGGTGGAGGAGTCTATGCGGACCATAGCCAGTGTAGTGAGCCTCATTCATGAGCGCCAAGCTTCCTCCATGGAGAGAGTGGCGACTCTCATGGAGAGGCAGCTCCAGGAACAGGATCAGAGGTTCATGGGGTTGTGCTCGGACGTGCAATCCCTCACAGCGGCATTGACCTCAGGTGGTCAGTGCCCGTGTGGGCAGTGGTTTGGGCGCCAGGTCTCCCACCTCAGTGCCCATCCATCTACGGTGAGTAGGAAGGGCCCAACGGACCTCACGTCGGCGGAGCAGCTGCCAGTCATCTCTGCAGGTGCCTCTCAGGGTGCTCCGGATGAGGGCGGCAGCTCCTCCACCCCTCTGCCAAAGACGTAGCATCCGCAAACCGAAAATTAAGGCACCTTAGGCACATCCCGGGTTCATCACTGGTGGTTTTTTGTTAGGCCCCCCTATGAGTCCATTCTGATTGTGTTTGCAGTGCAACACCATTTTATTTGTGTTATGTTAAGAGACTTCGGTGAAAGCATTAAATTAAGATCGTCTAACATGGATGTGGTTGCCTCTTTTCTAGGGCAGGTGGATGGATACCTGAGATGTTATGAGTGATTTGTGTGTTATTGACATTTATTGACTGGGCCCATCGTCAGTGCTCCTATCCAGGCAGATTTTGCACTAAGGTCTCCAGTACGGAGGCTGCAGCCCAGGCTTGTGTTGGAGATCCATATGTGCTGTGCTAGCTGAAGGTTCCTTGGATTAGAGTGTCCCAGGTGTCCCTGCCTCCCTGAAGTATGCCTGGGTCAGCATGTGCCCCTCATCATTTCCCTGTGCGTTCTCATCCTTGGGCTCACTGCTGGACTCATCGTTTTCAGCCGCAGCCATTCCGTCTACATCTTCTTCATCCACAGCATCCCCCCTTTGCAGTGCAAGATTGTGGAGAGCGCAGCATGTAACCACTATCAGTAACACTCAATCTGGGGGTTACTGGAGTGCGGCCCCAGAACGGTCCAGGTATTGGAAGCGCATTTTGAGAAGACCGATGGCTCTCTCCACCACAGCCCTTACGGAGGCGTAACTTCTATTGTACTGCTGCTCAGCTTCTGTTCTTGGATGGCAGAGAGGCGTCATGAGCCACCTTCTGAGGGGATAGCCCTTGTCACCCGGCAGCCATCCATCAAGCCGGGCTGGGGTACTGGAGAGTCCCAGAGTCTGAGTGTCTGAGGATGTAGGCGTCGTGGAAGCTGCCTGGGTACCTTGCACAGACTTGCAGAATCTGCATCCTGTGTTCACACACTATCTGCACGTTCATGGAGTGGAAGCCCTTCCTGTTGACGAAGGCACCGGGCTCACCTGCTAGCGCCTTGATGGCCACATGTCTACAGTCTATTGCACCCTGGACGCAGGGAAAGCCAGCAATGGCGCGAAGCCTCTGGCTTGCTGTGTCTGGCTAGCCTCGTCCTAGCAGTAGTGGATGGAGCTCAATGCATGCCTGAACAGAGCACTTATGACCTGCTTGACAGAAGTGTGGACAACTGATGGGGAGACACCACTAAGATCACCCACCAACTCCTGGAAAGAGCCAGAGGCATAGAAGTTGAGGGCTACTGTGACCTTTAGAGCCACAGGCTTGGGGTGTCCACCCATACAGTTAGTGGAGATCTCAGGGCCAATCATTTGACAGATATAGTTGACTGTCTCCCTTGACAGACGGAGCCTCCTTCGGCACTGGACCTCAGACATATTGAGGTAGCTGCTTCGCCGCCTGCATACCCTGGCAGCAGGATAGTGGTGCCTTCTGCGGCCCCTTCCGCCTTAGACTACCTCTTGGCCCTACGCCCCTTGTGCCTGCGCCTGTCCTCCCAAAGGTGGCTCCCCCAGAGGCTGAATATGCACTCCTGGCCTCCATCCCTTCTAACCCTCCCTTCCTCTTCAGAGGAGGTGCCTCCATTGGGCAGTTCAGCTCTCATTCCCAGGCTAAGGGAAGACTTCCTGTAACCTACAGGCCCCAAAACAAATCCTCACTGCAAAGTGCTGACCTGAAGGTTATGAGTCCAGTCCAAGTAGCTGGTATGCATTTTGAACTTCTCCAGCTCACACAGGTAAGTTTCAGTAACTTGTGTACAATAAGTTTTAAACCTGTAGAATTGTGACCCCACTGACCCTTCTTCTCCCGCTTGTGGATGAGGTTCATACAAATTTCTGCCACCCACCTGCCAGTTGCGCCCGTACAACAAGCCTAAGATCGCACGGGAGCAGCAAAACCCCCATCAATTGGAGCCTCAAGGGTCTTAAGTGGCTTGTTAATTAATGGCAGGCACACATTGGAGATCGCCGCGCACCCGCCCACCGAAATATCACGATGGCGCGCGGTGACACCAGGACACTCGCCCGACATCACCGCGCATCATTTTACACGTCTGCGTGCGGGTCCCACCCCCCGCACATCAAACGGAAATTTCTGCCCAAGGACTTAAGAAGGGGTAGAGTTTAGGTTATCGAGTTAGAAATTAGTAGTTCATATTTCTTTCTTTTGCCACTGGTTAACAACAGTTTGTTCAATAAACAGTTATTTACTAATTAAGTTTACAAACCTGGTGCTCATATTCTGTTAACCTAAATTAAACAGTTAGGTAGAATTGGGGCAATCTGGTGGCTTGGTCAAACTTTTCACACTTGTCGGTGCTCGGGAAGCAGCAGGACTTGATATTGCAATGCACTATCCCTAGTGAGTCATGACAATATTCACTGATGATTGCACAATGGTCAGCACCATTTGTGACTCCTCTGATACTGAAGCAATCTGTGCCCAAATGGAGCAAGACCTGGACAACTTTCAGACTTGGGCTGATAAATGGCAACTAAAATTCATGCCACACAAGTGCCAGATAATGACCATCTCCAACAAGAGACAATCCATTCCCCTTTGATATTCAATGCCATCACCATCGCTTAATTCCCCCATTGTCAACTTCCTGGGGGTTACCATTGACCAGAAACTGAACTGGATCAGCCATATAAATGGTCTGGCTACAAGAGCAGGTCAGAGGCTGGGAATTTTGCGGTAATTCACCTCCTGACTCCCCAAAGCCTGCCTGCCATCTACAAGGCACAAGTCAGGAGTGTGATGAAATACTCTCCTCTTGCCTGGATTAGTGCAGCTCCAACAACACTCAAGAAGCTCAACACCATCTAGGACAAAGCAGACCATTTGTTTGACACCCCATCAACCACAATAAACATTCATTCCCTCCATCACCGATGCACAGTTCCAGCAGTTGGTGCTATATATAAAATGCACTGTAGCAACTCACCAAGGGTCTTTTGACAGCATCTTTCAAACCCAAGACCTCTACAACCTAGAAGAACAAAGACAGCAACACCACCACCTGCAAATTCCACTCCAAGCCACACACCATCCTGACTAGGGACTATCTTGACAGTCCTTCACTGTCACTGGGTTAAAATCCTGGAGCTCCCTGCCTATCAGCACTGTGGGTATACCTACGCCACATGGACTGCAGCGGTTCAAGAAGGCAGCTCACCACCACCTTCTCAAGGGCAATTAGGAAGGTGCAATAAATGCTGACCTTGTCAGTGACCACATCCCATGAAAGAATAAATAAACAAAAAACAAAATGACCTCAAGGCAAGGGGATTCCTTTGATAAGTTCCCAGAATTTTGTTTCCAGTCACTGACCACATCAATAATGCTAGTTTCTAGAATTTCCATTAATGGGATTCTGCTAGATTATTCAAAAACTTCCAAAAGTAGTAAATTTGGCAAATGAGACAATGCCTGAATTAAAAAGGACACTTGGGAATTTAGTGTAAATATATTAAGTGTTGAAAGAGGAACAATAGCGGTCGGGAAATAGACTCCAAGGTTTCCATTCGTGCGCCTGCATTATTGACAAATGAATCAAGTCTTAAGTTCAATCCCTATAATTTAGTAGGTGCCAAGTAAAATTGATTAAAAGGCTTGAACTGTATGAATCTCGACCAGCAGCTAACAGAGAACAATTTTATGTTATTATAGCTTGCCATATATGTCTTCAAATCAAAGGACCAATAACCCATAGCAAGGATTTATTAGTGGTGCAATAACTAATATTGTGATTCTACCTTGAACACTCTGCCAAAGTACCTTTTCAAATATATATATAGAAGAAAAAAGAAATAACATTAATGAAACATTTTTGCCATCCAACAAGGGTGTCATGTTTGATTTTGTTCAACTGTTGTAGCAGTGGCTATATGACCCCATCCAACTGCAGCCTGACTTCATTTTCTAGAAAATGTACTGTGCAGTGATAGATGGGAGAGAATTCCTTTCCTCTTTCAACTGTGTTATAATATGCTTTTAAGGTGTAGCAACATGCCATCACTAGAAGGGAAGTACGTCATGTTCTTGCTTTGCCCTGTCCACAACAGCTATGTCATCAGCAATACAGCTGCATCCTGGCACAATGCATGTAATGCAGTCCTTGCGAGCTTGGAAGGGATCCTTGCTAACAGATTGCCTGTAAGTAAGTTGTTGGAAATAGTATCGTCCAAATGGTGTACAAAATGTAGTAAGCTCTTGGGAGTTCTCCACAGACGTACTGATCAGTAACCATGCTTGGCATCAAGCTTCAAAAAGAATTTTGCAACTGAAAATCTCGGATTTAACTCTACTAATGTGGGTATTTTGTAAGGACAGCGCTTCAAAGCTGCGTTTAAACATCATGAATTGAGGCATACTCTCAATGATCTGTCCTTCTCATGTCACACATAATTGAGCTGCACTAACCTCTGTGCTCTTGTACTCTTCCAATGATTCTGTCCTTCTCCATTTTGCCTACTTCAACCTTCCACTTGTCTTGTAAGTGGAGGCTGCACTTACATGGCGGATCTGCATACTGCTATTCCTTAAAGGTATATTAAGACAGACTCCAAGCATTGGCAGAATTGGCATTGGAAACACGGAAATTTTCTATTAATTTCTTGAAAACGATAAAATATGACTGCCCAAAAGAAGAGATGGAAGCCTAGCAGGATAGACTGGGTTAAAAGGTACAAAACTCAATAATCAGTTTTGGACAGAAGATTAATTTTAATCTTTTTTTAAAGGGTTGAGCTTATAGAGAATGGCTTGTTCAATTCATAACATAATGCTATTTTATCGACTGCATATATACTGGAAACTTTTGCGCCAAATGTTTTATCTTATTGGGCAGAGACTTATGCTCCATTGCAGTCATGTTTGCAGGTGGGTGGGGGGGGCCCAAAAAATGGACACCTTCCCAGTGCCTAACCTCTCACCCTGCCTCACCACAATTTTACAAATGACAGGGAAGAGGTTGATTGGTGCACACACCCTTGTGTCAATTGAGGCCCTTAAGTGGCCAGTTAATTTGGTGGTCAGGAGCCGTACAATATCTCGCAGGCAGCGGGCTGAGGCTGGCAACAGGTCAGAAACCTGGCAAATAACACACTCAAGCTTCAGTCAAGAAAGGGTGGGCTGATGCCTCCTTTATGGGCATCCTATTTTGACCAGAGGCTCCCGGTGGTGCCAGTGGGACCAAAAAGTTGCTGACCATCTAATTGAACAACAGCTATTGGAAGCAGGACTTTCTCCCCAGATGGGGCAGAAGTTGCGCCTCGAGGTAATTAATGTTCCACTCGATGTTCAACCATTGCAGGGCTGTGGGACTGGGTGGGAGCAGAAGATACGCCTGCTTCTGCATTCACTCATGGCAACCATTCGCTGGATGTAAAATCCAATTCATTCTCATTTTAGTGACAATGGTAAAATTTCTGATGAAAGGTTATCAGTATGAATTCGGTATTAAACCTCATCACAATGTATGGAAGAGGTTTGGGCAGGGAGTTAAAGAGTTAAATATGGAGAGTGCATAATGCGCACATACCTGCTGCCTCTGTTACAGAATAGCAGAGGGCGGAATTTAATCAGTGATGCACTGTTCCCGATAGCGGAACCGGAAGGAGGCATCACTTCCATTTCATGTCTGGATCCGGTACCCAAACAATTCATATGAAAATTTAAAGGGCCGGCAGTGGGCATGTGAGGCACGTGCAATTACATGGCAGAGCTGGCTTTCCATTGGAGGATCCCATCATCAGGTGACAGTTCAGTAGTTGCGGGCAGGCTATAAAGGAGCCACCTGGACAAGCAGGCTCTGCATCAAGGCAGTAATTTCCTTGTCTACTTCCTCTTTGTCAGAAGTCTGAGCCATTTGTTCTGAGCATCCTTTCATGCTTCGAAGCCATCCCTCAAACTTCTGTCCCCATCACTTCCCCCCCCTCCACCCTATCCCCCACCCCCACCCATCTCCTATTAATCTTTATTGCCATGGGACAGCCCCTCTCTTGTGCCACAGAGTCCAACAACGACAACTGCTCACCTCAGGCACAACTGCACAAAGTCTACTGCGTTTTGCCCTTTAAACAAACAGAACCGGTGCCATGAGGTTCCCGTGTGCCACTGACTTAACCTTGAAGTTGGGACTTAATTTCAAAAAATTTTGAGATAATGAGTATTCATGTTCAAATATATTACAACAGGAGCCTGCCACAGGACAGTGTGAGGTCCAAACCACAACGGCCACTCCACCAGCTTATTTCTTCATTCTAAACCTACCTTCATAATTTCGACAATTCGGCTCACACGTTAGTAAGTTACCCTCCCCGCCATGTTTGCCACTCCCAGAATGTTCATTAAATTCCAACCACAGTGTCTAAGTGTCCTGTCATGAAGAGCCAGGATACTGAATTAAATGCAACTAAGCTAATCGAGTTCATGTAACTGGTGTTAGGGAAGGGAAGTTAAGATTTTTAAAGCCTTTAATAGGTGTGTTGTAATAAACATTTATTTAAATCTCTCTACCACCCCCTCCCAACACTGTTTACAGTTTTTCTATCCCCCTCTCCACCCCTAGACTTCTCAAAGCAGCCTCTCTCCCTCCACCAATTTCCTATCGTAATCTCTCTCTTGCTCTCCACCTTCTCAATCACAGCCTCTCTTCACACCTCCTGATTGCGACCTCTCTCTTCCACCCTGCCACAATCACAGCCTCCCCCCCACCCCCCAATCCACCATTCGCAAATCGCAGCTTCTCTCTATCTTCCTGATCGTGGCCTCTTGCCCCTACACCCCCGATAGTGGCTTCATTCTCATCACTCCTCACCACAACCTCTTTTCTCACTTCAGTTGCATTCTCTCTTCCTAAACACGGCCTGCCTCCTGCTCAGTCATGATTTCTGTCCCCATCCTGATCACAACTTGTCTCCCTCTCAATCGCAGATTCTCTCCCCATCCCCGATCATGTTCACTCATCCACATCTCCATTATGCCCTCTCTTCTCCCGCACTTCTGATCGCATCCTCCCCTCCCAAGCCATGATTATGGCCTCTTGCCCCTACTTCAATCAAATCCTAATATCCCCCCTCCAATCACATCCCTATCCAATGTAATCACTCAATCCCGCCCCCCAGATCACAACCCCTCTCCCCCACTTCCACCCCTGGCCTCTTTCTCCCCTCCCGATTGACAGGGAGATCCCCGAGGCTCTTTTGCTTCAGGTGTTCCCTTCCTGCTGCTGGCCTGGCTGTGCATTGTCTGCTTACAAGGGGAGAACCTGCTGAGTGTTTCCAGCATTTTCTATTCTTATGCCATTTTCGTGAAGCTACTTATGAGAAAGTTCTGCATTTTAGGTATAATATATTGTTGGTCCTTGAAATAATTGGCAAAAGAAACTGTTATTGTATGGAGTAGTGGATGAACAATGCAAGCCTCACTAAACAAGTTCTGGTCAGCTGTCTTTATCCACTAATATCTGAGAAACTCCTCTTTGCACTTTATAATTTGCCCGCATTTTAAAAAGAAACAATACTTATCAAAATATGGTGCATCAAGAATACACAGAAGATTAAGAATTCTTCATCTTACTTAACTGGCCCATCTAATAGTGAACATACAATTCAAAATAAAGGCATAAAATCCTGGAAAAACTCAGCAGGTCTGACACCATCTGTGGCGAGAGAAATAGAGTTAATGGCCTGAATCTTCTGGTTGGCGTGTGGGGACGGGCCTCGCTTGCCGACACATAAAATTACGTGTGGTGACATCGGGCGTACCTCCCGACGTCACCGCACGCCATTCTGATCTTCAGTTCGGCGGGCGTGCACAGGAGTCAGCTGCGTGTGCCCGCCGAGCTATCAAAGGCTTATTAAGGCCATTTAAATAGCAACTAAATAATTAACGGAGCTGCCCATTCAACCTTAAGGTTGGTGGGCAGGCGAAGAGCCCAGGCAGCCTTCGCATTTTTCACTGAACCTCAACCACAGGCGGGATGATGTTTCATGGAGGGTTTTTAAATGGAATAAAATTTTTTATTAAAATTCCTTGACATGTCCCAACTCATGTGACACTGTCACATGAGGGGACATGTCTGAATGTTATTTTTTCTTTATTTCAATTTTTCATTACCAGCTTAATCTCCCTGAGGCAGCTCCGGGCCTCAGGGAGACTTTTGCGCTCTTTTGTGCGCATGTGCGACTCTCTCTCTTCCCCCTCACTCACACAGAGAGCACTTAATGCTTCCGGGTGCGTGTCACACTGAGCGGGCCTTAATTGGCCCACCTACGTAAAATGGCGGCATGCAGCCGATCGCGGGCGATGATCAACTGCGTGCCCGCTCCCGTCCAGCCTGCCCGACGGGGAGGAAATTCTCCCCAATGTTTTTAGTCTGTATGGCAAGTCATACAGACTCGAAACATTAACTCTATTTCTCTCTCCACAAATACTGTCAGACCTGCTGAGTTTTTCCAGCATTTTCTGTTTTTATTTCAGATTTCCAGCATCCGCAGTATTTTGCTTTTATCTTAGTCTACAATTTAAAACGTTGACCTGTCCCATCTTGAACTGTCAGAAAGTTAATTAAGATACACATCAATTATTGGATTTTTCAGCTTCCCAAATTATATAATTTCTAAAGTAAGGAATTTGAATCCAATAACTTGGGTATAGTTTCTTTCTCTACTAGCCAGTTTTGTATTAATATAATTTCATTCATTGTGTTTACAACATATGGGATTGGGGGTAATATACTGCTATGGATTGAGAATTGGTTAACAGACAGGAAACAGAGAGTAGGAATAAATGGGTCATTTTCAGGATGGCAGCCAGTTACTAGTGGCGTGCCATAAGGATCAGTGCTTGGGCCAAAGTTGTTCACAATCTATATAAATGATTTGGATGCGGGGGCCAAATGTAATACTTCCAAATTTGCTAGTGACACAAAACTAGGTGGGAATATGAGTTGTGAGGAGGTTGTAAGGAGGCCTCAAGGGGATTTGGACTGGCCAAGTGAATGGACAAGAGCATGGTGGAGAAAATATAATATGAATAAATGTGAAGCTATACATTTTGGTAGAAAAAAATAGAAAGGCAGAGCATTTCTTAAATGGTAAGAGGTTGGGAAGTGTTGATGTCCAAAGGGACCTGGGTCTTCTTGTTCATGAGCCACTAAAAGCTAGCATGCAGGTGCAGCAAGCAATTAGGAAGGCAAATAGGATGTTGGCCTTCATCACAAGGGGATTTGAGCACAAGAGTAATGTCTTGCTGCAATTGTATAGAACCTTGGTGAGATGGCATCAATTTTGGTCTCCTTATCCAAGGAAGCATGTACTTGCCATAGAGGGTGTGTAACAGTGGTTCACTAGACTAATCCCTGAGATGGCAGGATTGTCTTATGAGGAGAGATTGAGGAAACTGGGCCTGTATTCTCTAGAGTTTCGAAGAATGAGAGGTGGTCTCATTGAAACTTACAAAATATTTACAGGGCATGACAGGGTAGATGTGGATCGAATGTTTCCCCTGGAGCTGAGTCTAGAACCAGGGGACACAGTCTCAGAATAAGGGCAGGCCATTTAAGACTGAGATGACAAGGAACTTCTTCACTAGAGAGTGGTGAATCTTTGGGATGGGGTTGTGGAAGCTTAATCATTGAACATGTTCAAGACAGAAATCGATAGATTTCTGGATACCAATGACATCAAGAGATATGGGGATAGTGGGGAAAATGGCATAAGTAGATGATCAGCCATGATCTGTTTGAATGACAGAGCAGGCTCAATGGGCCAGATGGCCTACTCCTGCTCCTATTTCTTATGGTTCCTATGTCACTGCATTTCTTGAATACACTTTACTTTATAAGTTCTCTCTCCACAGATACCGTCCGTCCTGCTGAGTGTCTCCAGCACTGTTTGTTTTTATTTCAGATTTCCAGCATTCACAGTATTTTGTTTTCACAAATTTCAATGTTTTACTTTTCCCAAAAAAAAAGCAATACAATTTGGAGCATATCAGCCCGTGTATTTGTAAATAGTTATGTTCAACATTTTAAAAAAATAATGGCATTAAAAATTAAACAAAAATAAATAATACATCTGGCTGAGGAGATTACATTATACCATGGATAAATAACTATTTTACCATTTATTTCAAAGCTACTACTTCGAATTCCACCTCTGCCTGTTTCTATAACTTGCCTATTTCAGCTGAGTTTCATTGGTACTTAAGCTGGACCAGTAAATTGATGTAACATGCAGCATTTCATCTTAGGAGAAGAAGAAAAAGCTAATGTTATCCAGCTTGAGCTGCCAATTGTGTAACAATGAACTAGCAGTATAGTCCTTTGTAACTTCCTGCTCCAACTCTATTTTCTTAATATTATCCACTGGAGGTTGGTTACCCTGACTTCCCAAATGGAATACCTGAACTCTCCTCAGCTAATAGTTCAGGACACTCCAGTGGGCATTCCAGACTTCCCAGTTATGACTTGCTGGTGGAAAGAAAAGTAAAATGAGTTCACTCTTAGACTTGGAACTATGCTGTGGGTTAGATCCAAATTGAATCCTAGTATTTAAATTGTTCAAATATGAATAATTTAAAATTCTTTATGTATTTCTGAATTCTGCGCGAGTCCTCACTCTTACCATTGAGCCATGCTTGTCTCTTTAAATGGATTGACCTGCACGCACAGTAAACTAATGTTTAATAATGCAGTAATAGAATACTGAGCATTGTACATGCACAATGTAATTGTGTGACAGTACGAATTTGTGCACCAAGACAAAGCCTATATTGACAACTGGCAAGGTGACATATCTTAAAATATATTTTTACTTTAGTTTTAAGGTATATATCCATTTTGATCAGAACCTTGGAACAAGGATGTAATGGCATTAGACAGGGTACAGAGGAGATTTACGAGGACGTTGCCAGGACTGGAAGATTGCAGCTATGAAGAAAGGTTGGATAGGCTGGGGTTATTCTCTTTGGAACAGGGGAGGCTGAGAGGAGATTTGATTGAGATGTACAAAATTGTGAGGGATTTGGACAGAGTGGATGGGAAGCGCCTATTTACTTTAGCAGAGAGATCAGTGACTAGGGGGCATAGATTTAAAGTGATAGGTAGAAAGATTAGAGGGGCGATGGGGGAAAAAAAATTCATCCAGATGGTTGTGGGGTGTATGGAACTCACTGCCTGGAAGGGTAGGAGAGGTAGGAGCCCTCAACATATTTAAAAGGTGTCTGGATATGCACCTCAAATGCTGTAACCTGCTGGGCTGCAGGCGAAATACTGGAAAGTGGGATCAGGCTGGATGGCTCGTTTCTTGGCTGGCGCAGACACAATGGTCCAAGTGTCCTCTTTCTGTGCCATAAACTTTCTATGATTCGATGAATTACTAGTCATAACATCATTTCTGGTGGAGTGTAAGGGACCAGGGACCTGATCCCTTTGTGAGGGATTTTTTTCCTGTATTTTTTAATGGGTACCTGCATTTTATCTATGTTCAGACATTTGTTCCCCACCTGACATCAGCAATGTTCATTGCTTTAATTAGAAACATTCAAATCTGAACATTTAATTTTAGTAGCTTGTTTAGAGTTCTTAAAATGTCAATATAGCTAAAAGCTGATTAAAATAAACTAAGCTAAACAAGTTCACATAGCTGGTGTTAATGAGGATGCTGGCAGGGAATCTAAAGTCTGTTATGAGTGTGTTTTAATAAATTTGGCTCAGTTCAATTTGGGCCAAATGGGATTTTTAATATTTATCTGCTTTCCTCACCTGCAGCAATGTTTTATTAAAGTTCTTGTATTTCCTTTGCAACTAAAATTAAATTTATGACAATTTATGAACACATTCTTTGTATTATTTTCTGTAATTGCTTCCCTGTAGAAGGTTTTAAGATATTTATATTCCAATATTTCAAGCTACTGTACTTGTTCCACTTCTAACTTGTTCGATTTTGAATATCGTAAACTGATTTGAAATTGAAAGGTAGGAAGTTAGACAAGAATGGGTTCAACTTTCATTTGTGTTTTCTGTAAAATCAGAATACTATCAATGTTAAACTGTTCAAACAAGCCCTCTGCCATTGCTGCATCAATTTTAATTGACTGGCACATAACATTTAACTTTGAGCCAAACAGAAGATTAAATATTTGTGCACTGCCTTCCATAGGAATCATGCACCAGACTTGAAGAATGACAAGGGATTGTTTGAAATAAGTCCCATGCATGGGCGGAAACAAAAATGAACTATCTGGAGTGACACTTGAAGTCATCGATCAAGGAACATCGCATTACCGGCCCGTCTATTATTATACAGTGCGCTTTCCATCTTTAACACATGAAAGGGCACTAGCATGTCCTTGTTTATTTTTTTAAAAAGAAGTCAAGTGCTTTAGGCACAACTGCTATCAACGAGAAGAGAATGCTCCATCATACTAACAGCTCTTAGCTATGGCAGTCTGCATGAACACATAAAAATCCATCCATCAACACTTCCATGTATTAAGTGTAAGAACAGTAATTAATCACATTAAACATGCTGGACAGAATTTCAAAGAAAATTACTAAAACAACGGTAGAGGCAAGGCAACAAACTCAAAATGATACAAGAAATAGGAAAGTAAGTTATTTCAAGATGGGTTAAATCAGTCTAGGCATAGCTTTCATTTTTTTTTATTCTTAGATGTTCCAAGGATTTATTTTTATCATGACAGTCATGCCAAAGCCTGAAGGACTGAAACTCCAGAGATCCCAAGCTACTGTTAAAAGTGCATTGGAGCGCAAATCTCATCCATGTAGTAGGCTGCAGAAAAGAGTCCCAAATTATAGACGGGATTTTCCTTGTCCGCCAGCATCGAGTGTGTTCAGTGGTGTGAGCAGACAATATGGCGCGATCGGTTTCACGACGGTGTGAAACCAGTTCGCGATCGTCCGCTCAGGCCGCCAATGGAGGGCTGTGTTCTGTGCCATTGGACATCAGAAACCTCATCATGATACATCAGCTTTTCATTATTAGGCCTGCCCACTGGAATCGTTGCCATCCTCCCCCCCACCCCCACAGCCCCTTGCTGGATCATCCGCCCAAGTAGGTGGGAAAACATGCCAGTGTAGAACACGTCCTGACAAGTATGACATGCAGGAGTCGGGACCTACCCACCAAGACTTTGCTCACATCACAGACATCCGAGGTGCAGAAGATGCTGGAGACCGACAGCAATGGCACACTCTAAGAACGTCCTTGGCATGCTAGGTGGATTCTCATGGACATGGTGTTCACAGCAGGGCCTATGTGAAGCTGGCAGAGGAAGAGGTGTTGGGGGGGAATGGGGTGAGGCTGGAAGGGGATGAATGAAGGTGTCGGGGGGTTGAGGTTGGGGAGGGATGATGATGTCGGGGCGGAAGGTTGGGAGGGGAGAGGGAGAATGATGGGAGGAGGAGTTAATGGGGGAGAAGACAGCAACTGTGGAGGTAGTATAATGGGAGTGGAAGGTGTAAGGGAAGGAATGCAGAGAGGGGAAGGAGTGCAGAAAGGGGAGGGTGTCCAGGAGGAGGAAGGGGTGTGGAGAGGGAAGGGTGTCCAAGGGGAGGACGGAGTGCAGAGAGGGGAGGGAGTAAGTCTGCAGAAAGAGGTAAGGCTGAAGGAAGGAGTGGAGGAGGGAAGTATTAAGGATGTTGGAAGCGGTAAGGGTGCAGGATGGAGTCAAGAAGTGGGAAGGACTAAGTTGGGGGGAGTCCGGGGGCGATGAGAGTACTGGGGGGGTTGATTGCGATCCGGGGGAAAGGGGTTCCAGGAGGAGAAGGGGTTCCGGTAGCGGGGGGGTGGAAAGAGATGTGAAAGGGGGGGAAGTGGTGTGAAAGGGGGGAGCGGCGTAAAAGGGGGAAGGTATGCAAAGGGGGAAAGAGGTGTGGAGGGGAGGATGTGCAGGTGAATGTGTACGGGAGGGGGCAGATAGATCTATGCCTGCCTCCTGAGGGTGGGTGTGGTAGAAGGGAATGGTGAAAATGACCGAGGGCAGAGTGAGGCGGCAGGGTGGAAGGATGTGGACTTGACAATAGTGACAGAAGGGACGGCGAGGGTGATTGGTGTGGGTCCAGAGGCAGACACAGACCCTGGGGGTGGGAAGGAGGAGGTTAGGGAGGTGAATGTGGAGGGGGTGGGATTTTCATGAAGGAAGGGAATGTGCATGTTCACCTGGACATCCCCAAAGGAAAAGGGTTGTGACTGTAGGTCACGGAGGGGAGGTGGAAGGTGATGCCATAAGGGTCAACTGTGATGGGGGAAAGGAAATGGGTGACTGGGGGAGGGTAAAAGATGGAAGAGCATACGAAAAACTGAACCCAGACCATGCTGTCTAAATTGAAAGTGAGACGAGGGTCATGGTGGGCAAGGTCAGGTGCTGCATGGGAGTGTGATCAGTGGGTGGGCGGAGATGCAGGTCAGCTCAGATGGACAACTGAAAGTGAACCCCAGCAGGCAGCATTCAAAATGCTCAGGACATTGAGATGAGGTGTGAAACGTGAAGGATCTGTGTGCCTGAGAGAGTGCTTGCATGAGGCTCCGAAAGGCCCTGCCACACACGCACTTTACCCTCAGAATCACTCGTGGTCAGCTGCTCCCTCTGCGGTGACAGAGGATGAAGTTGAGGGGCTCACAGGCAAAGTGGACTCGGAGGGAGAGGACAGCCTCTGAGATTCCACATGTGATAACCCTGGGGTTTCCAGTGTGACTCCTCCTCCCCTCGGGTGCCCGAGGCCTGACTCCTTGAGGGGAAGGAGTGCCTGGAGGGACGTCGAGGTGCCCCATTTCCCTCTCGCATTTCCAGTGCAGGAACTCTACCATGATTACCACGATGGAGTGCAGGTCCGTGCGCATCTCTGCATTTTACTGGACCAGGGTCTCCATGGCATCCGCCATCCTCTCCATGGAGGTTTCCATGCACACACATTTGGCACCACTTCATCAGAGAGCAGGCGGATGCACTCCTCCGACTCGCAAGACACTCTGTTGAGGGTTTCCAAAAGCTCTGCGTGATGTTTCCACATCTTCAGCTGACTCTCCAGGATGAGTTGGAAGGCCAAACCCAAAGCTTCATCATCTGACTCGGACCTCACAGATGCCTCTTCCCCAGCAGTCCTCCGAGTGCCAGGGAGCTCGGCTGAACCTGCCTCCTCCTGCTGCAGACACGTGTCCATGCGGTGACAACCAGATTGTGAACCTGAGCCTGCTCTAGATCTAGGTCCCACCGAGGTGTGTGTCTCTGCATTGGTGCAGGGCGTGGGTAAGCGCTGTGATAGGTCTTCCAGGCTGCTTATTTCCAGATCTTCACTGGAGGAGGTGTCCTCTTGGCTGCAGATGAGGATGTAGATGGAGCTGGGAGATTCGCTGGCTGAGGGTGTCGGTCCCTGTCAATCAACATAGAGATCATTAGTGCATGGCAGCAGAGTCAAAAGCAAGAGAGAGAGCACTCACAGTTGCATTGAAGGAGGGATGATGTGGTACAGAATCCTCAGTTGGGCCTTAACTGCTGACCTCACCATTGCCGCAGGCACTGTCCATGTCCTCAACAGTCAGCACAATGGCACACTCCTCAACGTGAGTGAGGGGCCCTAATGTGGGCCATTCCACTACCCCCCCCCCCCCCCAACCACCACCACCCCCCCCACCCCCACCACCCACCAGTCTGGGACCTCTTCCTGCTAATGTAAGTCAGCTTTTCCTACGTGGCAACAAATGGAGAGACTGGGAGCAGAACACATGGCACTGCATGACATGTTTGTGTGGTGAGCGGAGACATGGACAGGGATGAGGATGTGAGCTTTGGAGGATATGAGCCTGATGGAGATTTGAGAGTGTGAAGTGTGAGTTAGTGGCGTTGTCCCTTGAGGTGTGAGATCCCTGTGGATGGGTGATGGGTTTGTGAGTGTGTGAGTTGAGAGTGATGAGAAGAGTGAGTTACCCTGGTGGAACTGATGAGATCATTTATCCTGTAGTGGCACTGGGTGGCTGTCCTCTTTTGCAGGGCATTGGCGCTGACCACCGCTGCCACTGCCTGCCATGCCGAATTGGTGATGCTGCTGCCCATCCTGAGGCCAGAGCGGGGGTAGAGGGCATAGCAACAGGCTCTAGGGCATCCAAATGGCATTCCAGTAATGCATCTTTAAACCTGGGAGCTGCAGTCTTTTTGCCTTTTGTGGACATCTTCCCTGAAATAGTTGTGAGCTGGAAGCACCGAGATGTGTTTTTTCCCTTCATTCATTCACGAGATGTGGGCTTCGCTGGCTGGGCCAGCATTTATTACCCATCCCTAGTTGCTGTTTAGAATGTGGTAGTGAGCTACCTTCTTGAACTGCTGCAGTCCATGTGGTGTGGGTACACCCACAGCGCTGTTAGGAAGGGAGTTCCAGGATTTTGACCCAGCAACAGTGAAGGAATGGTGATATATTTCCAAGTCAGGTTGATGAGTGACTTGGAGGGGAACTTCCAGGTGGTGGTGTTCCCATGTGCCTGCTGCCCTTGTCCTTCTAGATGGTAGTTGTTGTGGGTTTGGAAGGTGCTGTCTAAGGAGCCTTGGTGAATTCCTGCAGTGCATTTTATAGATGTGCACGGGGCTTTAAGTGTGGTGTCCAGCGTGATGAAGTGGCGAGGTGACGGCGTGGCAAGCGAATGAGAGCCCGCCCGCCATGGAAACGGTGTTTTTCCCAGGAAGGCATAAGTAATGCATTGGGCTTGGGACACTACAGCAAGAAAACCCACCACTGAGGCTGCCAGGTAAAACATCGTCCGCTGCCACAATTAGTGCAAATCTGGGACGATACTGCCCAAATCTAATTTGCATGCATAGAGTGGCTGGAAGAGCTTCTGCTGTGTCATACCCATGTAAGGTGCTCCCAGGCCCTCCAGTCCAAAAGAAAAAAAATAACTGCACCAGTCTTCAGATCCAAAAACAGCCATTCTCCCTCCAGACCAGTAATTGGTACCCTTTGTGATCAATTACCTTAGTTTACATAAGGTTTCAGGCCTGTCAAAGAATAGTGGGAGTCACAGCCTCAAAGGAGAGTGTGCCATTAGATCTCTATAAAAGTGGAATGAGTGGAGTTCCAAGGGTAGCCTGCAGACTCCTCCAGATACATCGCTTAAATGTAGGGAAGTGGATAGAAGATCCACATGGGCACAATCCCATTGGCTGGAAAATGGTTGGTTCATTGAATTGGGGTACTATCTTGGCATTGATATTGATATTAAAAATCCTTAAATGCAAGTCCATGGGTCAAATTTCCAAGACCAGAGAGCAGTCCGATCACCTGCTGATGGTTGGCATTTGAGATGGAATTAAGTTCCAGCAGGAAGAGTCCGCACTCTCATAAAATGAGTAACTAAATGATTGCTGACACTGTCACAGAAAAGTGAACACTTTGTTTGATTGCTTGAATAGCAGCTTTATGATGATATGATAAGCATTTTTTTTGTGATCTCTTTTGCCAATGGTGAATGTGGTTGATTGAACCAGCATATACCCTAAAGGGCAAGAGCTCTGCCTGCCAAAAATACAGCTATGAATAATTAAAGAGATAAGTGACAACATAAAACTAAAAGAAAACAGATAGATTTGACACTGTAAATGGAAATAATGGAATGGTGGACATGTTGAATAATCATTTTGTGTCAACATACTGTACATATAAATAGCATACTGTACATTTGAACTGAATTGATATTGAATCAGGTAGAAAGGCTCACCAAAATTATTAGATGCAAAGTAATAATAATAATAATAATGAAGAAAATAATGTTACTAAAGAGTGACAAATCTCTAGGGCCACAGAGTTTTCATCCATGATTTTAAAGAAAGTAGGTGAAAACATTGCTGATGCCCCACCTATAATCTTCCAAAGTTGTCTCCATTCAGGAACTATTCCTTTAGGAAAGTTGTCCTATTTAAGAAAAGGTGAGAGAGGGAAACCAGAGAATTATAGATCACTTAGCCCAGCATTTGTTAGTGGTAAATTACTAGAGTCTGTGGTTAAGGAGAGAGTGACTGAAACCCCTTGAAAATGTTGAGCTGATCAGAGAGAGTGAGCATAAAGCAGGTTATGCCTGATGAACTTGACTGAACTTCTTGAAGAAGTGACTAAAGCATTCAATAGGGCAATGTCTATGGATGTTACTTGTATAGAAAGGAGTTGATAAAGTTTGTCATCAGAGACTGTTAGCCAAAGTTGAAGTTGGTGGAATTGAACACCATTGACCGAGCAGCAGAAGACAGGGGGCAGAATCTTACCAGGCCCATGGAGTTTGGCTTGAATGTGGGATTAGAAGCAGGTTTGCAGATTAGGCCACCAGGTCAGTGGATGGATGCATTTCTGCATCTGGCCAATCTTGCTGGAGATTGGTGAACAACAGAAGTGACTACCTGCCCGGCAGTGATGGGTGGCAAATAATTAGCAATTAAAAATCTATTGAGGCTGAATGGCGAGATAGTGGCCTCCCAATGAGTATTGAACCCAACAGCTTTGCAAGTTGGCTTCCCAGTGACAGCTGCAATGATGTAGTTGTGGGCAGGAGAGACCACACCACGGACCTCTGGGGTTGGGGGTTGGGGGGTTCCCCTCCACTTTGGGGACCCTACTAGCTTAGGCTCTCATCATTTTGATTTTCATGCACATCTCCAAAGGCTCCTCCATTTCAAGGCATCCTCATGCTATCCTTGCTGCCTGAGCAGCACCACCTCTCCCAGTGGGGCTGCTGGCCTTCCAAAGTTGCAGGCGCTCTGATTGGGGCTGCAGCCTCAGGTACCTGCCTGCAGTTCTTAATTGGACAGAGGACATGGCGGTGAACAGTTAGGAGGCCTACTCCCGGAAGACTATGCCAGATTGTGCACTACAAACCCATGTTGGGCCGGGATCTGGAAATTATCCTGACTCCTCAAAATAAACAATCAGCATAAGATTCTGGCTAGGTATAATGTGAAGGTACTCTACCTGACAAGGTGTGACTAGTTGTGTCTTGCATAGATCTATGTTAGTTGGGACCTCAACTATTCACTATTTTTATTAGCAACTTAGATGATGGGATCGAAAGCCACACGCCTAAATTTCTGATGACATAAATATGGCTTTGTAAGCAGTGTATATGGAAACATAAAATGACAAAAATATTAACAGATTATGCGAATGGGCAAAAAATGTGGCAAATTAATTTCAATGTAGGAAAAAATCAGAATACTTTCTAAATGTTGAAAAGCTAGAAGCAGTGGAGGCTGAAAGACACTTGGCAATCTGGACACATTAATCATTAAAATGTGATGATCAGGTACATAAAAGAATTAAAAAGTCCAATGGAATGCTGACCATTATATCTAGAGGAATAGAATACAATGGGGTAAAAGTCATGCTACGAAGTCCTGGTTCAATTGCACCTGGAGTACTGTGAGCAGTTCTGAGCACCACAACTTAAAATGTATATAATGAAATTGGATGGGTTGCAGCATAGATTTACCAGAATAATTCCTGGACTCTAAGGATTAAATTATGAGGCTAGATTAGATAAACTAAGGGTGTATTCCCGAGAATTCAGCAGGTTGAGGAGTGAATTGATCAAAGTTTTTAAGATGTTGTTACGGAAAGGGTGAGACTGAACTGCTGAGCTCCCTGTTCCCTTCCCAACTATCTGTAATCAGTAAGCTCTTAGAAGAGATTGTATGTGTGTTTGAACTCTGATTGTGTGGACAGTTTGAATGAACCAGCAGCAAGGTTTTCATGGATTTAAACAAAGACAGATGATTATTTGTTTAAGCACTCATGCAGAAACCTAACGCAACAACATACACTCACACAAGTACACACACACACAAACACACTCAAGGAAAGCACAGTTGAAGAGAGTAGTGCACTTTTACAAGGTATAAATAAAAGGTATAGTTCATAATTCACTTGATGGCCTTGATCCGAAGAAGGTGTGTTGCAGGCTTGGTGAAAAATACATCTTCACTCCTGAAATGTAATTTAGGTGAATTTAGCAACCAAAGACATATGCTGAAGTCATTTACAGGATTTTCTCGAAGAGGTGGATTTCGAACAGGTCACAAAGTTAGTTGCTTGTAGCCTTATTACCAGGAGGTCAATTTGCTATATTTGTGGGCCTGAAATGGAACAAGCTTGGACACCTTACGATGTTACAGCCTCCTGTTCTTAAGACATTGCCCTTTCTGCCTCGTCTCCCATTCTGCATACAACATTTAAAGATTAAAAGGGAACAAACATGGCTGACTTATCATGTGACTCCTCACAATTATAAAAACAAAAATACCTGGAAAAACTCAGCATCTGTGGAGAGGAGCACAGTTAACATTTCGAGTCCGAATGACCCTTCAACAGAACTAAGTAAAAATAGAAGAGAGGTGAAATATAAGCTGGTTTAAGCGGGGGTGGGACAAGTAGAGCCCCCCCCCCCACCGCGCCCCCACCCCCGCTTAAACCAGCTTATATTTCACCTCTCTTCTATTTTTACTTAGTTCTGTTGAAGGGTCATTCGGACTCGAAACGTTAACTATGTTCCTCTCCGCAGATGCTGCCAGACCTGCTGAGTTTTTCCAGGTATTTTTGTTTTTGTTTTGGATTTCCAGCATCCGCAGTTTTTTGCTTTTATCCAAACATGATGGTCTTAATTTGATGAGCCCCATCCTGGTTTATTGTTTTAAGACATTCATCCTAAGGTATTAAGAAAACCACCTTCTTTGTTTCAAAAAGACCTATTCTATTCAAGAATGTCTTCTAATGGTCTCACATATGTGCTTTCACCCCTTTTGTTTCTGTTAGGCAGTGAGCCAGTTCTTGAATACACAGGGCAGGTCATCTGACCTTCAGCAGCCATCTTTGCAGCACATTGTCCATTTTTTATAGAATAAGTCAATTTCAAGGAAACCACATTAAACTAAGCTTGTATCTTAAAAGCTTGGAATATGACATGCCGTTACTGGGCATGGCAAAACTAAGGGGAACAGATAGGATAGTTAGTGAGAAACTATTTCTGCTGGTTGGGAATCTTAGACTAGGGGACATAATCTAGAAATTGGAGCCAGACCTTTCAGAAGTGAAATTAGGAAACTTCAACGTGCAAGGGGAGCAGAGATTTGGAACTCTCTTTCAAATGGAAATTGATACTCGATCAATTGTAAATTTGAAATTTGAGATTGATAGTATTTTGTTACCGAAGGCATTAAAAGATATGGCCAAAGGCAGAGTTAGTCCCAGATCAGTCTTGATCTCATTGAATGGTAGAACGGGCTCGAGGAACTAAATGGCCTACTCCTGTTCCTATGTTCCTTGGAAACATTTATATAAAATTTCTGAATGATATTTTGAAGAAAACCTTTAACCATTTAACCAAGCAATTAAGTTAATTCCAATATAGTGAACAAAGGAATTGCATACAATACTTGTGGCAGAAGTGCAGGTGACAGAAGAATGCTAATGCTGCACAGTGTGATTTCATCCTTTCTGTCAAATTAGTTTTAAATTCCAAAAAGGGCTAATAGTGTCCATATTAATACTGATTAAACTCTATTAATTGTCTGTTCTGGTTAAACGCATTATAAGATAATGAAATAAACTTACACAATATGATTGGAGGGATCCATTTGGCATGTTGCTTGTCCTGAGGAAGGTCATTATGGTGGCTTGTGTTGTGGCTCAGAAGACTGGGAGATCATTGATCGATATTTGGTTGCAGGGTTGATGGCATTAACCCTGATTTTTCACTTAACAGAGTAGGTTGTATGAGACTGCCATCTTCTGCTTCATGATGCATATCCATTTAGGCGACAAAGCCAGCCTTTCCTGGTTCCTCGACAATAGATTTCCACAAGTTACACTACTTGGTGCTTAATCTCTTGAATGTTTACATGAGTGATATGCGTAGTGCAAATTTGCCAATGTGAATGGCCTTGCCTTGGCAATACTAGCAGCCACCTTCATCAGCATCAAGTCCACCCAGAATCATGGAGGAATATTTGTGGTAACAGAAGCTCAAGCCAAAGCTCCAGAAGCTCCTTTGAACCTACGTGCTTAACTTTTGACCCTTGATGAGACCTGGACAACTGAATGAAGTTCGCAGGAAGTCACAAACAAGCAACTCATGAAAGAGCTGATGCAGAAGATCCCTGACTTTGATCTTTTGCAAAGCTCATCAACAACTCTAACCCGCATCCACTCAAACAATGGAAAATTCAAATACTTGGTGCTCAAATGGAAAATTTGAAACTTTCCAGTAGTGACTGTGGCCACCCAGAATAGATTGTGTTTCTGGCACCAGGACAAGAAGACTTCAAGATGAACTCTGCAAAAGGATTGGGAGCAGGGGGTGTGAATAGTCAATGCCCCGAGTATGGCACCACAAACCTGACAGTAGTGCTGAGAAAGGTTAATGACCTCACCGGATTGTCAATGTGAGTGAATGCATCTGCACATCCCATCTCACACCCACCATGCCACCCATCTCTTGCACTGGTCAATGCAGCACACGCTCATCACTCACCCAGCAGCCCACCCTGGCACTCAGGACCCACCCCCAAACATCTTTACATTGCAACTCATCCACACACCCCTTCAAAGTATACCAGTCACTCACACACTTTTCACTGCCTCTACCAGAGGGCTGGAGGAGGAACAGCTTGAATACATCCCCTCAGAGCCCTGGGGGAGACAGTCCTTTGAATCGTGGACAGCAATATTATGCAGCCAGTGGCATCCAATGGCAGTGGAGGCCATTCTGGATGTTAGCAAGTTGCTGCCATATGCACCTTCTCCAATAGCTCCTCATCCTCATAATGAAATGGAAAGTGCAAGTGGAGTGTCCATGGACAATCTGTTTTTGGACCCCCCCCCTCCAATTTCCTCACTCCAACATTCCCCTTATGCTTTTGTGCTATCAGATAGACAAGAACTGTTGGCTGCTCAGCCCCTGCAGACTCATGTGGACGGACAAGAGGAGGAAGAGGTCACTGTAGAAGAAGCACTGTCATGCGACCTAACACTCACAATCACCAGTTCAGACAGTGGCACTGCATGTGCCTTAGAGACTTGCTTAGAGTTGGGATCTGCATATGGTGAGACAATGGGCATGATTGTGCTGCAGCCAGGATAGGGGAATACTTCAGCTCATTTTCAATCTCCCCAGAGGCGAGATCGAATTTCTGCTGCAAAGTCTCAGGTGAGGACCTCATTGGGGTGGACTGTGCAAAACATCACAAACATGCACCCCAAGATGTTTGGTGCATTGGCTGGCCTGTCTAACAGCCTGCAGTCACTGGCTAAGTATATGGAGGAGTCTAACTTCACCATTGGAGAGCTTGGAACACATCCTTTCTGTTATGTATTTGCTGGTTTGCTGTATATCTTATATCTGATTTATCTCAGAGAAGTGCAAAGGCTGCATTAGTCATAAATCTACAACAGGTTTCTTTACAGAACTTGAAAATATCTCAGCAATTACAGGAATTCTACACACATGCTTTCAGCCCAGATTCTGGAACTTTCTGTCTAGTGTCAGTTACCTAAGTTCTCTAGCTCCACCTGGAGGCTTAAGCAATTAAGAACAGTGAACATAGATTAGTGAACAGGCTAACCACAATCAAACACAGATCAATGAAACCATTGAACACTACACTTTCCACCATGGTAGTGGAGGCACCTCTATGGCAGCACTGCCATGATGGAGCAGCTGCTGGGCTCTGTCTCAGCTTCCAGTACATTACAGGTCCTGTCCTTCTGACGAATAAGTGTTACATGGGAATCTCAGAGATCATGAGAACCCTGGCTCCTGGCATGCATGCTCAGACTGCTGCCATCAAGACACAGATTGCTGCCATCATGGATGCAGATCTTAATGCTCAATGGTGCATGCTCCGCAGTCCAGCAGATTACACAGATTGCTGAGGTGCTGCCCCATGGGAGTGACAGTGGCAGCATGGAACTTGAACCTGCTGTTCTCTGTCAGTATGACAGCATCTGTGCTCCACTCCGCCATTTCCCCTGCTGTTGTTTCTCAGTTAGCCAACCAGCCCATACTGCTTTCACCCATGCCGAGGTAGTGCAGTCTGATGCTGAGCCCTCAAATGCCAGAGCCATTCATGAGTATCCTTCAAGGCCATCTGCAATCTCCCCCAGTGAAAGTCAGCCTGCAGCCAGCCATGCTGCAGTCAATAGGAGAGCTTTGTGTAGGAGCACAAGGCCAGGCAAGAGTACCCACAAGACAGGTGCTGATGCGCAGGATGGGTGCAAACACCAGATTTAATGCTCTTCCCACTAGTGTAATACAAAATTATTTGATAATTACTGACAAATGTAGGTTAGTGCTTGGCAATTAGATAGCCTTGCAGGCACAATAATGTTTCCAAATTTTGCAATGTAAGTTGATGTTTGTGTTAAACCTCAAAATCTTTTATTCTTATAAGATTCACTCAACATTTTCACAAAGTAGAACACAGTTTGAGTTGTACCACAACTAAAAAAAATATGCATCTGTCAATTTCTAAGGCATCTCACATAAATCTGGAAATTATTGCTAATATTATAATGAACAGCTGTGCTATTTGTGGATGTCTAATATTGGCAGTGCACAGTAGTGCAAATTTAACACCTCGTTATCACTTATTAAGAAATTACTTTGAGGAGGAAGTAGCTTGTCAGTGCTATAGAATTGAAATAATGTGTCAGCCCTGCTGATCTCATTAATCCAGCTATAATTGCTTCTCAAATTAATTGCATTGCATTTTCCAAATCTCGTGGTTGACATGTGTAGTGCATTCCTAACTCTCATAAACATGGAATTGCAGCAAAGGCTACAGACTGTTTGGATGCAAGCAATGACAAGCAATCTGCTACCTAGCTAAACTAAACTTTATGGGTATTTGACCTACAATGGGTACTGGATTCAGTGGTCTACCAATTGCCCAAGGAATGTCAGAAACAACACAAAAGTGTTGCTTATGATGGAAGCTGGCATGCAAGGGATACCGCGAAAGCATGCAAGGTATAATGTGCCACACACATCAACTTGGGAATGATTGAAGAACAGTGATTCAGGAGGCCATGGTTAACTAGGGAGACTGTGACAGAACAAAAACAGAATTACCTGGAAAAACTCAGCAGGTCTGGCAGCATCGGCGGAGAAGAAATCAGTTAATGTTTCGAGCCTTCATGGCCCTTCGGCAGAACTGGAGCATAGTTAGAAGAAGTGAGAAATATAAATTGGTTTAAGGTGGGTGGGGGGTGGGGGTGGTGGGGGTGGGGGGAGAGACACATTGAGGGTGTGGTGTGGTGATTGTGGAGATGAGCAGATAATCAAAAGATGTCACAGACAAAAGGGTCAAAGAGGTGTTGAAGGTGGTGGTATTTGTCTGAGAAAAGTGCTAATTAAGAATGGAAGACAGGATATTCAAAGTACAGCTCTATTGGGGGTGGGGTGGAAAGACTAAAGGTTTTAGTTTTAGATTTAAAAATAATGGAAATAGGTGGGGAAAGAAGAATCTATATAAATTATTGAAAAAAAAATGCGGGGGGGGGGGGAAAAGAAACGGGGTGGGGATGGGGGGAGGGGGAGTTTAAGATCTAAAGTTGTTGAATTCAATATTCAGCCCGGAGGGCTGTAAAGTGCCTAGTCGGAAGATGAGGTGCTGTTCCTCCAGTTTGCGTTGGGCTTCACTGGAACAATGCAGCAAGCCAAGGACAGACATGTTGGCAAGAGAACAGGGTGGAGTGTTAAAATGGCAAGCGACAGGGAGGTTTGGGTCTTTCTTGCGGACAGACCACAGGTGTTCCGCAAAACGGTCGCCCAGTTTGCGTTTGGTCTCTCCAATGTAGAGGAGACCGCATTGGGAGCAACGAATGCAGTAGACTAAGTTAGGGGAAATGCAAGTGAAATGCTGCTTCACTTGAAAGGAGTGTTTGGGCCCTTGGATTTCGGGCTCGGCATGATGCTGAACTCTTCTTCCGCCGTCTTCGTCTCCGTGCTCACTTCTTTGGGCAGGAGTCCTCTCCCCGTTCAACGGATCCTTTTACCCACCTCCAATATTCTCCCTCCACTTGGACCCCTCCCTCTGGATTCTTACCTTCTCTTGATCTTTTCATTGAGAACTGTCGGCGTGACATTAGCCGTCTCAATTTCTCTGCTCCTCTCACCCATTCTAATCTGTCTCTCTCTGAACTTACTGCACTCCATTCTCTCAGGTCCAACCCCAACATTGTCATCAAACCCGCTGACAAGGGTGGTACTGTTGTTGTCTGGCGCATTGACCTCTACCTCGCGGAGGCTGAGCGTCAACTCGCAGACACTTCCTCCTACCTCTCCCTGGACCATGACCCCACCACAGAACATCAAGCCATTGTTTCCAGGACTGTCACTGACCTCATCTCCTCTGGAGATCTTCCTCCCACAGCTTCCAACTTGATAGTCTCCCAACCTCGGACGGCCCGCTTCTACCTCCTACCCAAAATCCACAAACAGAACTGTCCTGGCAGACCGATCGTGTCAGCCTGTTCCTGCCCCACGGAACTCATTTCTCGTTATCTTGACTCCCTTCTCTCTCCCCTTGTCCAGTCCCTTCCCACCTACATCCGTGATTCCTCTGACACCTTACGTCACATCAACAATTTCCAGTTCCCTGGCCCCAACCGCTTCCTCTTCACCATGGATGTCCAATCCCTCTACACCTCCATCCCCCACCAGGATGGTCTGAGGGCCCTTAGCTTCTTCCTTGAACAGAGGCCCCAACAATCCCCATCCACCACTACTCTCCTCCGTCTGGCTGAACTTGTTCTCACACTGAACAATTTCTCCTTTAACTCCTCTCACTTCCTCCAAATAAAAGGTGTGGCTATGGGTACCCGCATGGGCCCCAGCTATGCCTGTCTCTTTATGGGGTATGTGGAACATTCCTTGTTCCAGTCCTACTCCGGCCCCCTCCCACAACTCTTTCTCCGGTACATCGATGATTACTTCGGTGCTGCTTCATGCTCTCGTCGGGACCTGGAAAAATTTATTAATTTTGCTTCCAATCTCCACCCCTCCATCATCTTCACATGGTCCATCTCTGACACTTCTCTTCCCTTCCTTGACCTCTCTGTCTCAATTTCTGATGATAGACTGTCCACCAATATCCATTACAAGCCTACCGACTCCCACAGCTACCTCGACTACAGCTCCTCACACCCCGCTTCCTGTAAAGACTCCATCCCATTCTCTCAGTTCCTTCGCCTCCGTCGCATCTGTTCTGATGACGCTACCTTCAAAAACAGCTCCTCTGACATGTCCTCCTTCTTCCTTAACCGAGGTTTTCCATCCACGGTCGTTGACAGGGCCCTCAACCGTGTCCGGCCCATATCCCGCGCATCCTCCCTCACGCCTTCTCCTCCTTCCCAGAAACATGATAGGGTCCCCCTTGTCCTCACTTATCACCCCACCAGCCTCCGCATTCAAAGGATCATCCTCCGCCATTTCCGCCAACTCCAGCATGATGCCACCACCAAACACATCTTCCCTTCACCCCCCTTGACGGCATTCCGTAGGGATCGTTCCCTCCGGGACACCCTGGTCCACTCCTCCATCACCCCCTACTCCTCAACCCCCACTTATGGCACCTCCCCATGCCCACGCAGAAGATGCAACACCTGCCCCTTCACTTCCTCTCTCCGCACCGTCCAAGGGCCCAAACACTCCTTTCAAGTGAAGCAGCATTTCACTTGCATTTCCCCTAACTTAGTCTACTGCATTCGTTGCTCCCAATGCGGTCTCCTCTACATTGGAGAGACCAAACGCAAACTGGGCGACCGTTTTGCGGAACACCTGCGGTCTGTCCGCAAGAAAGACCCAAACCTCCCTGTCGCTTGCCATTTTAACACTCCACCCTGTTCTCTTGCCAACATGTCTGTCCTTGGCTTGCTGCATTGTTCCAGTGAAGCCCAACGCAAACTGGAGGAACAGCACCTCATCTTCCGACTAGGCACTTTACAGCCCTCCGGGCTGAATATTGAATTCAACAACTTTAGATCTTAAACTCCCCCTCCCCCCATCCCCACCCCGTTTCTTTTCCCCCCTCCCGCTTTTTTTTTCAATAATTTATATAGATTCTTCTTTCCCCACCTATTTCCATTATTTTTAAATCTAAAACTAAAACCTTTAGTCTTTCCACCCCACCCCCACTAGAGCTGTACTTTGAATATCCTGTCTTCCATTCTTAATTAGCACTTTTCTCAGACAAATACCACCACCTTCAACACCTCTTTGACCCTTTTGTCTGTGACATCTTTTGATTATCTGCTCATCTCCACAATCACCACACCACATCCTCAATGTGTCTCTCCCCCCACCCCCACCCCACCCCCCACCCCCACCCCCCCCACCCACCTTAAACCAATTTATATTTCTCCCTTCTTCTAACTATACTCCAGTTCTGCCGAAGGGCCATGAAGGCTCGAAACGTTAACTGATTTCTTCTCCGCCGATGCTGCCAGACCTGCTGAGTTTTTCCAGGTAATTCTGTTTTTGTTTTGGATTTCCAGCATCCGCAGTAGCTTTTAGCTTTTTGTTTTTATCTGGACTGTGACAGATCTCTCTCATCTCTGACAAAAAGACCTGCAGGTATTCTGTGTTAGCAGTGGCTTAGCTGATAGCACACTTGTTTCTGATTTACAAGTTTCTGGGTTCAAGTCCCACTTCAGGGCTTAAGCAAAAAAATCAAGGTGACAATCCAGTGAAGTACTAAGGGAACATTGCACTGTTGGAAGGTGCCATCTAAACCAAGGCCCTATGTGGCTGGAGAAGTTCCCATGGCACTATTTCAAAGAACAGCATGGAAGTTATCTTTGGTGTCCTGGCTAATATTTATCCCTTAATGAACATCACAGGTCATTATCACATTGCTGTTTTTGGGAGTTTGCTGAACATAAATTAGCTGCCATTTTTCCTACATTATAACAGTGACTACATCAAAAACTACTCATTGACTATAAAGTGCTTTGAGATATCCAATGGTTGTGAAAAGTGTTTTATAATTTCAAGTCTTCCTTTTATATTGGACTGTCAGTAGTTTGTAAAGTCACCGTGACCATCAGCTACCAGCTTTACACTGGCGGGTTGGAATTTAATGTCCTCACACGAGCTAAGATTGGTGGCAGTGGGACATTTAATCGGGCAGATTATTTGGGACCACTATTTGCATTTCTGTGCTATATGTGCACAATTCTGTGTCTTATGTGACCTGTACAGACTTTTACCAACATTAAATGGTGTAGATAAATGCCTGCTCACCCTGCACCCTCCCCACCCATCATACCCCCACCCCAGGAGCTCAGCTAGTGCTTTAATTTTAAGGCATTCATCTGTTCTACTCTTATTTCAATTGGAAGGAAGAGTTAAAGAATAGCTCCTAGGAGAGCAGTCCTAGCTTAAGACACTCTTGTGGCAACCATAAACACGTGCGCAACACAGATACAACAAAGCTCATGCTACAACCAGAATAGCTAATGATCATACCATTGGCATCTTGAAGCAGTGCTTCATCGGTCTGAGATTGCACTTTGGGCATCGTTCCTCATGTGCCTGCCTTCCACTGAGCTGGCCATTATTTTTTTCTTTATCCTTTCATGGGATGTGAGTGTTCCAGGCAAGGCCAGCATTTGTTGCCCATCCCTAATTACCCTTGAACTGAGTGGCTTGCTCGGCCATTTCAGAGGGCAGTTAAGAGTCAACCACATTGTTGTGCGTCTGGAGTCACATGTAGGCCAGGCCAGGTAAGGATGGCAGATTTCCTTCCCCAAAGGGCATTTACAACAATCAATGATAGTTGTCATGGTCACCATTACTGATACTAGCTTTCAATTCCAGATTTATTAATTGAATTCAAATTCCACCAGCTGCCATGGTGGAATTTGAACACATATTACTGGATTACTCATGTAGTGATAACACCACTATGCCACCATCTCCCCTAGATTAAAAAAAGGCAGCAGGCGCATGGCAACATCACCAGCTGTAAGTTCCCCTCCAAGTCATATACCTTCCTGATTCAGAACATAAAATGATAAGAAATAGGCTGATCTGATTGTGGCTTCAACTTCACTTTCCTACCTGTCTCCCTATCCCTTGACTCCCATGTAAATCAAAAATCTGTCCAATTCAGCCTTGAATATATTCAATGATCCAGCCTCCACTGCTCTCTAGGAGAGAGATTTCTAAGGATTAATAACCCTCTGAGAGAAGAAATTCCTCTTTATCACCATCTTAAGTGGGAGACCCATTATTCTGAAATAGTGACCCCCTAGTTCTCTATTCCCCCTGGAGAGGAAACACCATCTCAGCATCTACCCTATCAAGCCCCCTCAGAATCTTCTATGTTTCATTAAGATCACCTCTCATTCTTCTAAAATGCAATGGGTTTAGGTCGAATCTGCACAGCCTTTCTTCATAAAATAATCCTTTCATCCCAGGAATAAACCTAGTGTGCACCTTCTCTGAGCTGACTCCAATGGTCGTATATCCCTCCTTAAAGAGCTTTGGAAACCAAAACTGCATGCAATACTCTAGTTGTGATCTACCAATGCCCTGTACACTTGTAACAAGACTTACCTACTTTCATACTCCATCCCCTTGTAATAAAGGCCAACATTCCATTTGCCTTCCTAATTACTTACTTTTCCTAATTATTTACTTCCTAATTACTTACTCTGCATGCTAAATTCTTGCGATTCATATGCGAGGACACTGAGATCCCTCTGTACCACATAATTCTGCATGCTCACTCCATTTAAATAATATTCTGTTTTTCTATTCTTTCTACTAAAAAGGATAACCTCACATTTTCACACAATATACTCTATCTGGCTTGAAAGTATGTCGCCATTCCTTCATTGGGTTAAACACCTTCAACTCCCTCCCTAAGAACACTATGGGGCATACCTACGTCACATGGATTTGCAGCAATTCAAGAAATGGCTCACCACAACCTTCTCAAGGACAGCAAGAGAAAGGGAATAAATGCTGGTCTCACCAGCAATGCCCACATCCCATGAATGAATAATAAAAAACTACTATTACAATGATGAAAACCGGCACCATGCCAAAGTAAGAGAGATTTGAGGGGCTTTGGCCATCAATGCTGGAGAGAGGTAATGGAGGGTGTGTACAAGAAGCTAGAATCAGAGGGTTGCTGAGTTCATGTTGGTGCAGGTTATAGGGCAGGTTGTAGGGCTGAAATAGAGAAGAATAAGGATATAGAGGACTTAAACACTAGGATAAGAATTTTAAATTTATGGCATTCGGTGACTGGGAGCCACTGCAAGTCAGCAAGGAACAAAGTGATGGATGAACAATGCTTGGTGCAGGACAGGACATGAAGAGCTAAGTTTTGGGTGAGCTAAAATTTATGGAGAGTACAGAATGGGAGTCTGAGTGGTCAACAGTTTAGCTGGTATAGGACCAAGGGAGAAGGAGATAGATCACTTGGGCTATACCCTGCTATTAGATACTCCCTCTACATGTTCAATAACCCACCTGAAAAGCAGAGCTTTGGGAAGATTTGTGATCTATAAATCTGTAGCTTAAAGTTGTCTGTAATCCATTTGTCATGAACTTGAGTTTTGAAAAGGGCGAATATTTACATTTGGAGCCCAAAATCGTTATTATGGTCATGTGAATTAGAGATGGTAACTAGTGGAATTTGGACCTTATGTTAGCATGTGCAACTTCATCCAAGAATTTTAATAGAAGGTTCAAACCCTCATCACTATCTAACTGATGGACATTTATTTCATAAAATACTTCAGATTTTACTTCTTGTAGGTAGTGACAATGTAGTGACAAGGTAGGCCAAACTTTGTTTTCTGTTTACATCTTATATTTCAGGGGCAGGATCTTCCGGTCGGTGAGCGGGAGTGGGGCCCGCTCGCCGACACGTAAATGACACGGGATGATGTCAGGTGGAACTCCCAATATCACCCTGCGTCATTTCCATTTTCAGGTCGACAGGGGCGCAGCCGAGTCAGTTGCCGACCTGTCAACAGCCTATTCAGGCATTGAAAAACTAATTAAAGTCATTAATGGACCTGCCGCCCAACCTTAAGGTTGACGGGCAGGCTGGGAGACCTGGCAGGCTTCGGAAAAAGCATGAAACCTCATCCACAGGTGGGATGAGGGTATTTAAAATTTTAATAAATGTTTCAATAGAAGTTATGGACATGTCCCAACTCATGTGACATTGTCACATCAGGAGACATGTCAGGGAATTTTTCTATCATTTGCATTACAAATTTTAATTTGGAGCCAATCTCCCTAAGGCAGCACTTAGCCTCAGGGAGATCTGTGTGCTTTTTCGCGTGAATGCGCAAAACAGCGCACTGCCGGCTGAGGGAATCCCCTCCACCTGCACAGGGAGCGCATAGTGCTTCCTGGCAGATGTCACGCTGGGCGGGCCTTAATTGGTCCACCCACGTAAAATGATGGAGCGCCCCCAATCAGGGGCACCAATCGGAGGCGTGCCTGCCTGCACCCACCCCCGCACTTCCCCCAGACGGGGGTGGGGGGGGGGGATTTTTCCCCAGTTGTAAAGGAAATATAATTTTTCCCCCTAATATTATCGTGAGAAATTGAAGAAGGTTTATGGGCACTGTATGTATGTAATTGTGTGTGTGTGTGTGTGTATGTGTGTGTCTAGTTTAATTAAATTGCAGGCAGTCAGACTGCAAGGTTCAAATTAAAAGGGATTAGGTGTAAAACAGGCATTTGAAATAGAGATGGGTTAAGCTAGGATAAAGTTTGAGCAGATACAATGTGAATGGAATTTGCATTTTTAGACAAGTTGGGAGGTTGTTTGATTTTCAAAGGAACATGATAAGATGTTTACAACTGCCAAGATAAATAAGGCAAAGTTATTAAGTTTATTTTTTTCCAAAAGTGCTGGCCATAATGGCAACGTGAAAGATTTTTATATTGTAGGAAATGCAATTTCCAAAGAAAGGTTGAAACAATGGGATTTACAGATCAAAAGGGAGGAAATATATTTAAAGAAAGATGGAAAGCTGTGTATGGAGTGGTTGTGTGAGATCTTGAAAGGTGATCTGTGCATAACAGACTTGTAGGAAAAAGCCTCTAGCCACCCTGGGGGGGTTTGCTGTTCCAGTAACCAAGGTTTCATTAAAAGCCTTTGGAGTTCCATTATCAAGTGAGAGAGAGAAAGAAACTATGAAATCCCTCCCTTACAGCAACAGTGGGTGCTTGTGGCAATATTGCTGGATGTTTTATCGATTAAGAATCTAATTGGACTGTTGCCTGGAAGGGGTGTGTAGTTGGGAGTCTAGTTAAGTGGAAATCTCATGAGAATCATTACAAAACTAAATGTAACTGTGTAACTGTAGTCTTGTGTGTTTAAGTTTTCTTTTCTTTTGTTAATAAATGTTTTCATTTACTCTTTAAATCTAATGGTAGTAGTGGACTCATTACTTGACTTCAGTGCACAAACCTACCCGTAATAAATACAAATTGAAAAATTATTGTGGTAGCATGGCCAAGTTTCCCTTTGGGATTTGGTCAGCCTGGCAAATACCGCCTACCATATCATAACACAGACTCCAAGAACATCAGAGGGTCATCATACCCTAACAATTTATACTTGCTTTCTGTCATTTTTCATACTGGCCACAAGGATTTAAGTTTTCTGTCTGGAGCTTTATTTTCTTAGCTTTCAACCTTCACCTTTAGTCAACGCAGTGATGCTGAAGGAATGGTAATATATTTTCAAATCAGGATGATGTGTGATCTGGAGGGTAACTTAGAAGTGATGGTGTTCCCACGAGCTTGCATCCCTGCAACTTTGTCCTCCTTTAACTTAATTAACTACATTAGTATTTTCCCTTTCCTTTTGGAACACCTCTTACCTTACTTTTAACCAAACCAGGATTTACCTCTTGTCCTACTTATCAGCTCTGTGTATGACTCCCGTTAACCAGAACTGCCTTGCTGTCTACTCAGCTCATTTTGTCTGGACAAAGACTCTGTTAAGAATCAAGGCTTTGGTTTCTAAGTTTCACATACACTCATTAGAAGCTTCATGATGTTGAGGGCCTGAGGTCATTGCAGAATATAGGGAAACCTTTGGATAGTCTCGTAGAATGCTTCTCTAATGGTCAATTACTGCTTTCAGTGATCTGAATAGGTCAGATCTGGAACTTCAATGATAATTCAAATCTTTGCAGCAGCAATACTCACAATGTTTTTTCCAATGCTCAACAATTACATGGCTTTGCTTGGAGGTCAGAGCAGCAATTGACTGTTCAATTGTAAACTGCTTGGCAGTCTTTGGCTCTTCCATTGCATTGCTCAGGCACTGGCCAGTTACTTTCTTCATAAACAGGGTGGTTCTTAGCTGCCTAATGTAAGCAGTTGGCCTCATAAAAAAGGACGGCTGACAATGTGGCTGATGGCCTCTATGCTAAAAATGGGGTGAGCTTAGCCATAAGAAATATATTTTGAGCCACAAAGCCAGTGATGAAATCTATGCAACTGGCTCATTATATGACTATGTTGTTGGTTGTCAGTCTTGTACCCCAGAAGCCTATTTGCTATTAATTTCAATTCATTTCAGTGATTTTAAACTGACTTTTGAGAAAACTATGAAAACACCACACTATTATATTCCTCCTTGTACCATGTTGAGTCTTTTAGCTGCTAATATCAATTTGAGAGAAAGCTCAGCAGGGACAGTTTAGATCCAGTTGATAAAATAGTTTGCCCTTAAACTGCTTGTTGTTAAGTAATTGTTATGGCTAAATATGCCAAGAAAATGCTGGCAAAGGAGATTGATCATTATTAGTAGCTTTTGTAAAAGGAATCTTAGCATGTTAGTAATAGAAAGCGAAGGAGCAGGATGAAAAACCTATGATGGATGAAATATAGTACAGCCCTACCCACTGCTCCTGGAGCCATTTATTTCAACATCCTGCTTATTGAAAGAGAGTCCTTTATCTGCATATTTATAACAAAAACTTTACCCCAGTATTCATTAAAAGGAGAGATAAAGCAGGCCAGTTAGCATGATATCAGTAGTAGGAAATCTATTCTGAAGGGCATAGTAACAGGGCACTTGGCAAATCACAATTTGGTTAGATAGAGCCAACATGGTTTTACGAAAGGAGAATCACCTTTGACAAATCTAATGGAGGTTTTGAGGGCGTAGTATATTTATATTGTTAGAAGGCATGCAATAATGGCGCATTCAAGGGATTGTTACAGAAGATTAGATCCCATAGGATTGGGGGTAATATACTGCATGGTTTGAGTTTTTGTTAACAGGCAGAAAGCAGAGAGTAAGAATAAATGGGTAATTTTCATGTTGGCAGGTTGTAAAGAGTGCGTGAACCTCAGCTTTTTACAATCTACATCAATGACTTAGGTGATGGGACTGAATGCAATGTATCCATGTTTGAAAACAACATAAAGCTCAGTGGGAAAGTAAGCTGTTAGGAGGGCATAAATAGGTTGCAAAGGGATTTAGATTGGTTAATTGATTGAGCAAGAAGGTGACAGACGGAGAACAATGTGAGAAAGTGAAAAATCATCCATTTTGGTAGGGAGACTAGAAAAACAGTTTAAAAAAAAAGAAATGAAAGACTAATAAATGTGGGTTTGCAGAGGGATTTGAGCATACTTGCATATAAAACACAAAATTATCAGTCAGATAAAATAAGCAATTAGGGAGGCAAATCTATGTTAGCCTTTAATGCAAGGTGTAGAGAAGTAAGGATGCCTTGCTGCTTCGGTGTGACCGCACCTGGAGTCTTGTGTACAGTTTTGCTCTCTTCATCTAAGGAAAGATATACTTGCCTAGAGGAAGTGAAAAGAAGGTTCACTAGACTGATTTCTACCACTGCACTTTCCTACCCTTGTCAAAATATCTTTCATTTATTTCCAAACACATAACACAATGAGGTAAATTGTGTCAAAATACATTATCACATTACATGGGACATTAGCACGATAACAATGCACACAGCTCTTCTCTGCAGTTCAAGAATTTTCCATGGAGATACTACTCTTTTAGCACTTTCTGTGCATGTGTGTTATGTTTATGACAGTTACATGGTTTTATTTTAAATCAACTGCTCACTTTCTCTTCACTGAACTGTCAGCCTTCTTCATTTTCATTGACTATAACAATATCCCACCTTCAATTAATTATGCATGCCCCTTTTTAAATGTACAATGGACTAAAAAAATTGATATGCATTCTTTTTAAAATATTGCTGAATATTTTTCTCTGGGATACTTTTGTAACAAGTAAAAATTTTCCAGGAGGTAATAGTGGTAATGCTAGTGGTAATGCCACTGGATAGTAATCCAGAGGCCCAGACTAGCATTGGGACATGGGTTCAAATCCCAACATGGCAGCTAGTGGAATTTGAATTCAATTAATAAATCTGGAATATAATGTCAGTACCATAATGGTGACCATGACTACTATCATCTATGCTGTAAAAACCCATCTGGTTCACTAATATTCTTTAGGGAAGGAAATCTGTTGCTCTTACTTGGTCTGGCTTACATGTGATTCCAGACCCACAGCAATGTGGTTGACTCTTGGCTGCCCTCTGAAATGGCCTAGCAAGCCATTCAGTTCAAGGGTGATTAGGCATGGACAACAACTGTTGGCCATGACAGTGATACCCACATCCCACGAAAGAATTTAAAAAAAAAAACCCATCCCTTGCCTCACCACACACACTCCCAGAATGACCATGTTGAGATTTTGTTCTGAATTACAGGTCACTGGATTTTCCTCAATATTTTATTTTCCTTCATAACTTCAACTGTTCAAGTGTTCTTCTGTGATGTTGCATGCAGGAGATCAGGCAATGCACTGTTTTATAATGACAGGACATTGCACCATATAATGCACGAGATACTCGATGAGAAGTAAGAGAATGTTTAATAAAAACATAAAATGTTGGGAGATCTCAGTAGGACAGACAAGGTCTGTGGAGGGAGAAACAAAATTAAGTGGATGAGTTTTCTGGGCCCCGTGGAGACAGAGTTGGATGTGATGTGTGCATGTGGAGAGGAGGCTGCTATTGTGGGGACCGGGAAAATGGGGGGAGCCACAATGGAATGGCTTCCCAATACCTCAGGGAACTTTTGCGGGGTTGGACTAGGAACCTGCTGAGCTGACCACTCCACAGAGACGGGCAGCTAATTAGGGCAATTAAAGACAATTATTAATTGTTAATTATTAACAATTATTAAATAATTAGGATCTAACTTGCGATGGCACCGATATTCTTCTGATATGGAAACAGCCCCCACTGTGGAGGCTGCCAGCACAATCGAAGCAGCCCCCAGCAGCACGGAAAGTGGGCATCGGAACCAGAGGCTCCATACCCCAATGATGGGTCTCCAGGTAGGAAAGGCTACAACCACATCTGAAAACATTCCTGCAGCAGGTTGTCCCTCCACCCTGATTGTCTGACCAGCTTAGATCCTTAGAGTATTTGAACACTTCAATGTGAGGCAACTGAAGACATGTCCATGTTGAGGCACCATTACACTTGCCTGCCTGCCTCAGCAGCATCCACCTCTCCTGGTGAATTACCAGCCTGACATCACTGAGAGCCCTCTGATTGGGCATCCAGCCTCACAAATCCACCCACCGTCATAATGAATAGGGCAGTGTGGTTATTTAGAAGGCCACCACCTGTAAGGTTGCACCAGCAGTTGCACTAATGCCAGTCTTGGGACTCCTATCTGGGCCCAATGTCGGGGTCTGAAAATCCCTCCGGAAAATCTAGCCAACATTTCAGGTCAATGAGCTTTACTCAGAACTGGAAGAAGTTTAACAGTTTATAAGCAAGTGCAGATCCAGGGCAAAGGGGAAATGTTTACATCTTAATGGCCTTTTCCTAACAGGCATGGCAGGGTTGCCATGAGAATACCTGTTTGCGGCTAAGGTGGATTTTTGTTAAAGTGGCCTTTATTTTTAAGGCCACAAATCCAAATGGACTAGAACAAAATCTTGGGTATTTAATAAAGCAATTTACAGAAAACATGTTTTGCAGCTCTTAAACACTTGGGGCAGAATTTTACCCTTGGGGTGCAGGATCGGTAGCGGCAGGCATGGGCAGTCAAGAAGCTGACCGCTGCTTGCGATCGGCAGCGCTCCACAATTTTACACGGGCGGGCCAATTAAGGCCCGCCCAGCGTGATACGCTACCCGGGAATGAGTGGAAAAGGGCGGGCAGGGGCATGATGTCCGCTGGATCCAATGGCAACTTGACGGGCGATTCAGATTCAGCCCCTGGAAGGCTGCCACCAAAGGATGCAGAAGTGTTGCGAATGAAAGCCATAGTGGGTGGACACGGCAGGCAGGAGTGCAGGCCGGTGGGGCAATCAGCCCCGGATGTTTCGGCTGAGTGCCTCACGGCCCTCCTGGTGGAGGTGGCAGTGAGGAGAGAAACCCTTGTCCCCAGGGACGGGAGGAGGAGGGCCCCCAACTCACCAAAAAAGCCTCGGAGGAGGTGACATCTAGGATCAACAGCCATGGCGTGGTGAGGCACACATGGGGCCTGTGCCGGAAGCGCTTCAACAATCTCCTGCCATCGGGAAGGTTGAGTACTGTGTTGGCATGGGACACTTTGCAGAACAGTTAAGAGCTGCCCATCCCCCCGTGGACCTCAAAGGTGTTAGAGTGTGACAGCCAAATGAGGCAGGAGCTGGCCAAGGGGATGAGCCCTGGCTGCTTGGACTGAGTGCCTCGCAGCTCCTGGGTCATGAATCGGCTGAGCCCTGCGAGATGTTCCTGAGGTGGGATTGGCCAGGTTGCAATAATGCTGTAGGTAGAGAGTGTGTTAATCAATGCTCCTCTGCTCTTTCAGGAGAAAACATCCCATAACAATGCTGAGAGGTCACAGACTGGAGGGGGCTGCCCATGGCGCCGGCAGTCAGAGGAATACTGGGGACCAGGACGATGCTCAGTTGATGGCTGTTCATGGGCCTCTGGAGTCGCCCCTGAAGCAGCAAATGCTAGTTGTCCAGCAGGGTGCGCGGGAGGATCTGGCGGAGATACATGAGGGTATGTGTGCCATGGTCTCTGTTGTGGAGGCGTCCTTGCGGAGCATAAGCACTGTGTTGACCCTCATGGCCGAGCGCAATTCCTCCTCCGTGGGGAGAGTGGTGACTCCCATGGAGAGGCTCCTCCAGGGACTCAATCAGGGATTTCTGGGGGTGGGCTCGGACCTGCAAGCCCTCACACCAGCAATGACCTCAGGTGGTCAGTGTCAGAGTGGGAGATAGATTGGGCACCTAGTATCCCAGGTAGGCACCCATCCATCAATGGTGAGCAGGGAGGTCCAAAGCGACCTGACACTGGCACGCGATCTGCCTGTCATCTCTGCGGGCTCCTCTCAGGGCGCTCCGGATGAATGCAGCAGCTCCTCCACCCCTCTACCAGTGACTGTGGCATCTGACGAGGCTGCGGCAAATGGGAAGATGCCAGCCATGACACTGGCCTCTCCTTCCCAGGCGAGGCCAGCACAGGCTCCACGGCCTAAGGACGCTTGCCAAGGTCATCAAGGCCAACAGGACAACAGAGTGAGCAGGCTGTCTCCAATGCCGGTGACAGCAAGGGTGAGCATCTAGATGTAGCACCCACAAGTGAAAACGTAAAGCACCTTAAGCACAACACGGGCTTATCACGGGTGATGTTTGGTTCCCCCATTTTTCTTTTCTTTTTTTAATGGTGTAATGGAAAACACCGGTTCATTTTAATTTCTGCAATGTTTCAGATTCACAAGTAAATGATATGTTATTTTGTGCAAATGGCTTCTCATTTGCTCTTTAGGTGTAGGGTAGGCCATGATGTTATGATGGACGTTTGTCTCCTGAAACTTTATTGCAAAGGCACAGAGTGTATGTTGTTGACCAAGGAACTGGTCCTGTATCGAGTATGGAGCCTGCAGCTCTGGCATGTGGTAGTGGTTCTTATTTGATAGTTTGCTGAAGGAGCATTGGATCAAAGCGTCCTGGGTGTCCCTGCCTCCCTGTAGGTTCCCCAGGTCTCCGTCTATCCCCTCAGCGTTTTCCACACCATGCTCGTCCTCGGACTCACTACTGGACTCATCATCTGTTGCCTGTACAGCTACATCAGGATCTTCTTCCTCCATTGCATCCCCTTGCCAATGCCAGATTGTGGAGAGTGCAGCATGCAACCACTATTAGTGACACACGATCTGGGTTTATTGGAGTGCGCACCCTGAATGGTCCAGCCATTGGAAACGCATCTTGAAAAGACCGGTGGTTCTCTCTACCACCACCCTTGTGGAGGCATGGCTCCTATTGTACCGCTGCTCGGCCTCTGTTCTTGGATGGCAGAGAGGCATCATGAGCCACCTTTTCAGGGGATAGCCTTTGTCACCCAGCAGCCATCCATCCAGGGGCACTGAAGAGCCCCAGCACCTGGGAGTGCCTGAGGATGTAGGCGTCATGGGAGCTGCCTGGGTACCTTGCACAGACTTGCAGAATCTGCATCCTGTGATCACACACTATCTGCACGTTCATGGAGTGGAAGTCCTTCCTGTTGACGAAGGCACCGGGCTCACCTGCTGGCGCCTTGCTGGCCACATGTGTACAGTCTATTGCACCCTGGACACGGGGGAAGCCAGCAATGGCCGCGAAGCCTCTGGCTCGCACAGCCTGGCTGGCCTCGTCTGCGTGGTAGTGAATGAAAGTCAATGCACGCTTGAATAGTGTCTGTCACCAGCTTGACACAACTGTGGGCAGTTGATTGGGAGACTCCACAAAGATCCCGCACTGACCCCTGGAAAGAGCCAGAGGCTTAGAGGTTGAGAGCCACTGTGATCTTCAGAGCCGCTGGCATGGAGTATCCACCCACACAGTCGGAGCTGATCTCAGAGACAATCCTCTGACAGATGGAGGTCACTGTCTCCCTTGAGAGATGGAACCTCCATCGGCACTGCACCTCGGACATATTGAGGTAGCTGCATCGCCGCCTATAAACACTGGCAGCAGTATATTGGCATCTTATGTGGCCCCTACTGCCTTGGATTTCCTGCTGGCCCTGCGCCCCTTGTGCCTGCGCCTCTCCTCCCACAGGTCACTCCCCAGGAAGCTGAATAGGGACACCTGGCCTCCTCCCCCTTCTGCCCCTCTCTTCCTCCTCAGAGAAGGTGCCTCCAGTGGAGACCTCAATCCCCATTATCAGGGTAAGGGAAGGCTTTCTGATACCTGAAAGGCCCCACGGATGTGAATCCTCCGGACGCCTGGAAAACAACAGTTGAGTTTTGAACTGAAGCCTCTAAAATCTTTGAATACAGCTCTGAAGCGAGATGAAGTTGTTCACAGAAGCAACCAGCAGCAAGTGATATCCTGCACTCCTCACTAAACACATTGGCAAGGCCACTGACCCCTCTTATCCCACCCGTGGATGAGGTTTTGCAAATTGTGGCCTGCCCGTCTGCCTGTTTCACCCGTGTGACAGCTTAAAAATCGCACGGGCTCCGTAAATTCAGAGATAACTGGCCTCCGCCCCCATCGCGCACCCGCCTAGCGAAGTATCGCGAGGGTGCGCATTGACGTCGGCACGCTCGGTCGACATCAGCACACTTTATTTAACGCTCGAGCGGGTCGGGCACGTGCCCACCCGCCAAGCTAAACATTCTGCCCCTACTGTTAAAGTGGTTACAGAATCACAGAATTGTTACTGTGCAGATGGAGGCCATTTGGCCCATCGTGTCTGCACCGTGTCTCAGCCTTTCAACTCAGTGCCGATCTCTTGCCTTTTCCCCGTAACCCAACGCATTGTTTCTATTTAAATAATCATCCAATGCCCTCTTGAATGCCTCAATCGAACCTGTCTCCACCACACCTCCAGGCAATGCATTCCAATCCTTAACTACTAGCTGTGAGAAAAAGTTTTTTCTCACCTCGCATTTACTTTTTTTGCAAAACAGTTTAGAACTGTGCTGCCTGGTTCTCGATCCAAATGGTCCTGTGGTTGTGGAAACAGTTGTGGGTTTCAAGGTCCAAAAAAACAAATGAAAATTTGCTCAGCTTGCTAATGTAGATATTTAAATCAGTCACACACAATTAATAGGTGTAACACTAGAACAAACAATTAGCAAAATGGGAAGACATTCATACCAATGGATCAATGCCCATTGAATGCCTCAGCCAATATTCTGATCAGATATGTACTTATTTCAGGAAGACCTGCCAATTTTTAGTTACTTATATTAAAATCAAGACACAATTACATCATTTAGACATCCATGAATTTCCTGCTGCAGAATTTTCTGGCCAGTGTGTGGGGGCGGGCCCGACACGCCGACATGTAAAATGATGTGCAATGACTTCGGGCATGTGTCCCGACATCACCGCGCGCCATCACAATAATTCGGAATGCGGGCACGCTATGAGTCCCGAGGCGCGCTCGCCATTAATTAATGGGCCAGTTAAGGCCCTTGAGGCAGCAATTGAAGACGATTTTTCGCAGCCTGTGCGATTTTCAGGGCATCGCACGGGTGCAACGGGCAGGCTGGTAGGCCACATTTTTAAAAACCTCATCCATGGGCGGGATAAGAGGGGTGAGTGAGCTTGTTAATGCAAGTTGTTAGAACTTTAGTTTATTACTTACTGCTACTTGCTTGTGTGAACAGGGCAACTTCATTTCGCTTCAGGGCTGCTTTGACAGAAAGAACAAGCTTCAGTTCAGGACTCCAGAGGAATCATACCACTTGGGGCCTTCCAGGTATTGGACAGCCTTCCCTTGCCCTGGGAATGGAGATTGTGCTCTCCGCTGGAGGCACCTCTTCTGAGGAGGAGGAAGAGAGGGCCAGAAGGGGGAGGAGGCCAGGAGTCCATATTCAGCCTCCAGGGGAGCTACATTTGGGAGGAGAGGTGCAGGCACAAGGGGCGCAGGGCCAACAGGAATGGCAAGGCAGAAGGGGCCGCAAAAGACGCCACTATCCTGCTTCCAAGGTTTACAAGCGGTGATGCAGCTACCTCAATATGTCTGAGGTGCAATGCCGAAGGATGCTACATCTCTCAAGGGAGATAGTGACCTCCATCTGTCAGGTGATGGGCCCTGAGGTCAGCTCCAACTGTGTGGGTGGACACCCCATGCCAGTGGTGCTAAAGGTCACAGTGGTTCTCAACTTCTATGTCTCCGGCCCTTTCAAGGGGTCAGTGGGTGATCTTTATGGTGTCTCCCGATCAGCTGTTGACAGTTGTGTCAAGCTGATGACAGATGCTCTGTTCAGGCATGCATTGACTTTTATTCACTACCGCTTGGATGAGGCCAGCCAGATAGAATGAGCCAGAGGCTTTGCCATGATTGCTGGGCTCCCCACATCCAGGGTGCAATCGATTGCACACACGTGGCCATCAAGGCGCCAGCGGGTGAGGCCGGTGCCTTCGTCAGTGGGAAGGGCTTCCACTCCATGAACGTGTAGTTAGTGTGTGACCATAGGAAGCAGATTCTGCAAGTCTGTGCAAGGTACCTGGCAGCTCCCAGGATGCTTACATCCTGAGACACTCCCAGGTGCCGGGGCTCTTCAGTGCTCTGGCTCGGCTGGATGGTTGGCTGCTGGATGACAAGGGCTATCCCCTCAGAAGGTGGCTCATGATGCCTCTCCGCCATCCAAGAACAGAGGCTGAGGAGCGCTACAATAGGAGCCACGCCTCTGCAAGGGCTGTAGCAGAGAGAACAATCAGTCTTCTCAAGATGCACTTCTGATGCCTGGGCCGTTCAGTGGATGCACTGCAATAGCCTCCAGATTGTATGTCACTGATAGGGGTTGCGTGTTGCACTCGCCACAATGTGGCACTGGAAAGGGGGGATGCAGTGGAGGAAGAAGATGTAGACGTAGATGCTCTGGCTGCCGATGATGAGCCCAGTAGTGAGTCCGAGGACAAGCCCGCTCAGGAGAATGCTGAGGGGATAGACGCTGACCCGGGCAACCTCCAGGGAGGCAGGAACACCCGGGAGGCTTTGATCCAACGCTCCTTCAGCTAGACTATCAAAGATGAACCACCACCACATGCCAGGGCTGCAGGTTCCATACTCGATACCTGAGATCAACATTTGCCTGGTCAGCAATATTAACTATGTGCCTTGTCAATAAAGCTCAATGACAAACAAGTCACTCATAACATCATGGGTTCCCATCCACCTGCAGAACTAATTAAGCACCCAGAGGCTTGGAGAGAACCAAAACATTTAATGTTTGCCAACTTGCATACAGAAATCAAAGTACATTAAAAGGTGTTGAACCGCGTACAAACTTAAAAGTAACTTAAAAGTGGGACAAAAGAAAACCACTAGTGATAAGCCCGTGTTGTGCCTAAGGTGATTTACACTTACACCTGTGGGTGCTACATCTAGGTGCTCCCACCTCACTGGCACCAGCATTGGAGACAGCCTGCTCACTCTGCTGTACTGTTGGCCTTGATTACCTTGGCGGGCGCCCTCTGGCCTGTGGAGCCTGTGCTGGCCCGCCTGGGAGGGAGCAGCCAGTGGTACAGCTGGCATCTCCCCAGTCACCACAGCTTCATCAAATGCCACAGTCACTGCCAGAGGGGCGGAGGAGCTCGCAGAGACGACAGGCAGCTTATGCGCCAATGTGAGGTCGCTTTGGACCTCCCTGCTCACCATCAATGATGGACACCTAGCTGGGATACTGGGTGCCCAATCCATCTCCCACACTGACACTGACCACCTGAGGTCATTGCTGCTGTGAAGGCTTGCAAGTCCGAGCGCAACCCCAGGAAGCCCTGATTGGTCTCCTGGAGGAGCCTCTCCATGAGAGTTGCCAATCTCTCCATGGAGGGGGTAGTGCGCTCGGCCATGAGGGTCATTGCTCACGCTCCACATGGACTCCTCCATCACAGAGACCATGGCACGCATTCCCTTATGTATCTCCATCAGATCCTCCCGCACACTCTGCTGGACTTCCAGCATCTGCTGCCTCAGGGACGACTCCATAGGCACATCATCAGCCACCGACTGAACATGTTCCTGGTCACCAGCATCCCTCTGACTGCTGGCGCCCTGGGCACTCTCTGTCTCTGCCTGCACCTCAAGCGAGTGTGAAGTGCCCTCACCGCTGTGCACCGAGATACTAGCCGATGATCTTATTCCCACCGAGGTGCTGCTATCTGCGCTGGTCCCTGCCTACTGAGAGAGGCTGGTACGTTAATGCCTTCTGTGCCCTCAGAGGTCAGCGGCAGTCCCTCTGTCGCCTGAGTCGGGGTGTGCTCTAGTGAGGCTGAAAGGAAGGACAATGACATTTGATTAGTTGAAGCCATTACACTGTTAATGTGCATGCCTGGCACCCGGATCAGGATGCGCTCCTCTTTCCATTATCAATAGGCATCCCATGTTGGATGCTGAAATCAATATCCAGTCAACAGTGGAATGTTTGCACTGACAGACATTGTGACCTCAGTGCATGGCACTCTTACCTCCCAGTGGCATCCCAACCTCACCACGGCCGGTTGACCTGGGCGCATGGCATCTCTCCAGCTCTAGTGCCTCCTGCTCGTATCTGGTGAGGGTCAGAAGGTGGGGTTCTGCCAGTCCACAGCCACTCCGCATTATTGTGTGCTGTCTTCTCCTGAAAGGAGAGAGGAACATTTATTAGTCCACCCTGTAACTGCACTGCCATTGCAGCCTTGCTGCCCCCACTTGAGGAAAACCTTGCAGGGCTCATCCAATTTGGAGCTGCCATACACTCACTCCAAGCAGCCAGGGCTAACCCCCTGGCCCAGGTGCTGCCTCCATCACATTTGCCACTCACACTCTAAAATTTTCCAAACCCACGAGCACTACCATCTAGATGGACAAGGGCAGCAGATAGATGGGTACCTTGCCACCTGGAAGTTTCCCTCCAAGTCACTCAGCGTCCTGATTTGGAAATGTTATGCCGCTCGTTAACTGTGGCTGAGTCCAAATTCTGGAACTCGCCCGCTAACAGCACTGTGGGTGTTCCTGCACCACATGCAGCGGTTCAAGAAGGCAGCTCACCACCACCTTCTCACGGTCAACTAGGAATGGGCAATAAATAATGGCGAAGGCCACATTCTGTGAATGAATGAATACAGAAACAAAATTCTGAGCTGGAGGCGGGGAGGGGTGAGTCAGGGCGGGGGCTAACCTAACTACTGTACTGAGTGACCCATGCCAACACGGTACTCACCCTTCCCGATCGCAAGAGGTCATTGAACCGCTTGCAGCACTGCACCCAGGTGCATCTCACCACATCCTGGGAGCTGACCTATTCTGCCACCTCCTCTCAGGCACATTTTGTTAGCTGGGGGGGGCCTCCTCCTCCCGTCCCTTGGCCCCAGGATCTCGCAGCGAGCTGCCACCTCCTCGAGAAGGACAGCGAGGCACTCATCCGAGAACCTCGGAGCCAACTGCCCTGCCGACATGCCCTCCCACCTGACCTGCTCTCCAAGGATGTTATCCGTCATGCTCCTGACCAACATCAGTGGCAGCCTTAGGATGGCTGCCTGGGCCATTTTTGAATTGGCCACCAGGTCGCCATTGGACCCGGCGGTCATTGGCCTCCCTCCATTGTCCGCTTCTCCCCACTGATCTCAGGAGCATCAATTTATGCTGGGCAGGCCTTAATTGGCCCGCCCACATAAAATGGCAGCATGGAGACGATTGCAGGTGGCGATCGGCTCTCCGCCCGCTCCCGTTCCTGCCCAGCTCGCTCGCCATAGGAGAAATCCTGGCCTTGGTGGTTTTTTTTCAGTTTAGTTCTATCACTTATTTGATGTCTAATGCTGATAAAAGTTTATTTAGAAATTTGGAGCAGTATTTTATGGCTATTTCTGAACATAGTCAAATAGCCTGCCAATATTCAGTGTAAGGGATTATACTTGACTAATGGGCAATTGAAAAAGTGACTAGAGGGCAATCCTGCTTGTTGCTTTCTTTGGCACAAGACTCTGTGGAGAACCACTATAGATTCTTCCGCTAGTTTCAAACATGGAAATCTTCCAGTTTCTATTCCCTCACAAAATTCAAACTGAGATTAAGCCTCACCTGCATTCCACATGGTGATTAATGAGGTAAGTATTTTGCTCTGCTTACTGCGCAGGCCTAACTAACTATCATTTACTTTGATTATCACTTAGTGAGCTGAAAACCTCATGAGGTCCAGACTGAAACCAGAGAACTTTCCTAAGCTCCACCCAGCTCCATTACAACATTGCCTGCTCTGGGCTGTTCTCAAACTGACCTTTAGATTAATTATCCCATGTTTACAATTTCTTATTTGACCTGGTGAAGTAAATGGGGTTTACAACCTCTCAGGGTTCACTGAATGCTTTTAAACTAATTTACCTCTAACTCCTAAAACAAAAAACAATCTATTTGAACTGCACTACTTGTAAGCATTGTAGGTATCACATCTCCAGTTTTCTTTTGGCTAAATAAGCCCATCTGTTGCTTTATAGCTCTATCTCTGATGACGTTATTGAACAAAATGGGTCACCTTTTGAGCCATTTCTTTCTTTTTCTGAAAATCTCTAAAGCTCAAACTAAAAATCACCTGTAAAATATTAACATGAACCATGAAATAGATATTTGGAACAGTTTGGAATTCTCTCCCCCAGCGAGCAGTATTCACGGTTGAGTTAGACAGGCCATGGGGGACAGGCCAGAAAGTGGAGTTAAGGCCACATCAGATCAGCCATGATCTTATTGAATAGTGGAGCAGGCTGGAATGGCCTAGTCCTCTTTCTATTGATGACGTTCTTATGTATATATGCTTAAAGACAAGGGGCTGTAATTTCCTTGGAGTGGCAATCAGCAACAATTGCCACTCCATGCCCACTTACCTACGCCAAATTTCTTCTGTGCCTATCTCACCCAACCTTCCGACTCAGGCCTGGTGAGATCCAGGCAGCACAGCTGTCTCAAAGCCCAGCATTACAGTGCAGCACTGTCGAATTAAAGGAGGGCATGCCCCCTTTTTTACGGCACTAGCTGCTGTAAAGCAAGTGAGTTTAAAGGTCCAATTGAAATTGACAGGTCAGGGAGAAGGTAAATAGATAGGATTTAGGGAGTTGGGGGTGTTTGGAGGTCAGGTGGGGATAGGGGGGTGTGATTTTAGACATCGGGAGGAAGTGAGGGGGGGCTGAACATTTGGGGGGTTTGGGGGTTTCGGACATTCGGGGACGTGGGCGGGGTGGGGCATTCGGGAGACTTGGAGGTTTCAGGCATTCAGGGAGTGGATGGGGTCAGACTTCGGGGGGTTGGGGGTTCAGGCATTTGGGGGTTTGGACATTCGGGGGGTGGGGGATTCAGGCATTTGGGGCAGTGGGGGTGTTGGAATTTCAGGTGGTGGGAGGGTTGAACATGTAGGGGGTTGGAGGCTGGGGGCTCGGACATTGGGAATGGGTGGGTGGGGGGGGTTGGACATCAGGGAGTCAGAGGGTGGGGAATACTGTGAGGGTGTGTGATTAGTCAGGAGTGGGGAAATCCCCTGGGGGATCGGGGGTGTTGGGGGAGTCCCATGGGCTGATCGATCTGGGTCTTTATAATTGTTACCCAGAAATTAGAAGAGGTTTTAATTCTAACTTTTTCTGGGTAACTTGGTGTAACCCTGGCCAGAATTTTACATTCACCGGTTGAGCAAAATGGGCCGTGCCGCCAATTAAGCCCCGCGCAGCGGGTTTGCGACTCCCGTGGAGAACGGGAAAATAGTCGCGGGGGCGGGCGGCCTCAGACTGCCGGTTCCAATGGGGAGCCAGCAGCCTGTTTAAAGAGTGGCCAGGCAGCCTGCTTGAAGCAGTGCATCATGGCCACTCACGGGCAGAGGGAGGGAGGTCCGAGTGGACAGCAGCATGAGCAGGAGGAGGGGGGCAGGCAGCAGGAGAGGCTAGCGGGGGGCCACTGTGCACCTAGGTTCTGTATCCTGAGGATGGGAGGAGGAGGACCCCCCATGTTACCAGTCAGGCATGGGAGGAGGTGGGCGAAGCTGTAAGTGCCCATGATGACGTCAGACACACTGACACACAGTGCCGAAAAAGCTTCAATGATTTGCTGCACTCCAGACGGGAGAGTACTGTCTGTCTGGGCTATTTGAGGCAGAAGGCAGCCTTAGCCTTTTCCCCCCACCCCCACCATGTATGGCTGCCATTACTGCATAGGCATCTGTCACACACTGGGTGGGCAAATGGGTACTGACAATGCTTACATCAGCCTTAGTGGTTGAGGAGAAGAAGGGCTTTCCCCGCAGCATATGTTGGTTTCTGTGGCATTTGAGTACTTTGGGGGCAAGCTGCAGGGGAGGCAGCTAGACACATACTCAGAACTCCAACACATGTCATATTGATGGTAATGACATGGTCCAAGGGAAGCCTCAAGGTCTTTTGGGCAAGTCCCATCTGCTGGCATCTGCGCTGCACCTATTTGATCCTCCTTTCTATGGGCGCTAGGACCCGTGTGCTATTCAAAGTGATGGACGCCGAATGTGTCCAAGGGGACCGTTGGGGGAGGGGTTTGGGACCAGCTGTACTATCTTCTGGGGACTCATCACTAGTAGTGTGGAGAGTAGCAGCTGGAGGCCTCAGATGGCCCACTGTGGTTGGGGTGCGGCATGTGCTTGCAGAGTACATGAGCAACCTGCCCCAAAAAATCCTCTTATGTTTTTTGCAGGCAACAAGTAACTACAATGCCCAGGGGCGCCTGAGGAATGGTGGTGGGCGCGCCCTCCTCCAATGCCTCACCCCATTCGAGGAGCAGGCCATGGAGCTGGGGAGGAGACAGGAGGCCAGGGCGGCTGGGGGCAGTGAGGCTGGGGTCCGGCGGGCAGGTATTTGAGGTCCACAGTCCCATCCACTATGTCTCCCCACTATCCAAACCACTGATGGTTGCTGCAATCATTAATGCTGAAACAATGCTCATCCACTGACTGAGACACTCTGACGTGTGGGTCATACAGGAGGGACCCTCGTCCCCTTGAGGAATTGCCTCTCCACCACCTTCCAAAGTCACCTTATCCCATTTGTGACCGCCATCACCATGGTCTCACATGCCATTGGATCGCCGCTGCACAGCCAAAGACTTATTCCATTTTCGGGGGTTTGGGACCTCCTGCACCCTTTCAGCCAGTGCACCCCACATTACTTTGTCCAAAAGGTCCTCAGCACCTCAGATGTGAACCTCACGGCACTCAACTTAGATGAATGCCACCACGTTACTCATCCCTGCACCAAGGGGAAATGTTGCCTTCTGGCCACCCGGTCTATGCCCCTCCTTACAGGATGAAGGGCAATAATATGACCTCTCAAACTCCTGAGTTCGGCGGAAAATGACACAACTGTTTGAAATGTTTCCTCAGCCGCGCAACTATCCAGGCAACAATGCATCCACATCAGATACCTCTGCACTCTTCCCACTCCTCTGGTTCTTTACAAGCCATGTGCCATTCATGAGGCCATCTAACCAGCCTGTTTGCATTTAATGTTTGGGGCCTGTCTTGACTCATTTGGACCTCACCAATATTCTTCTTTTAAGGGTCTTTAAGGGTAAGCTACTTATGAGGCTGGGGGGGAAAGGGATGAAAGGTTGAACTGAATGTACGCTAACTGCTGCACTGTCCTTGTTGTTAATTTCAGCATCACCACCAGAGCGACCCACACGTCCTCAATGCAGCCCCCCCTCCACCCCTGAGGGGCAACATGTGCAACTTGCAGCACATCATTTCAGCCAGCCAGGCACCAGCACAGACACACACACCTCGATGGGGACTTTACCGTCGGCTAGTGTCCCGGGTCACAGTGGAGATGGCACATCACGAAGGCTGGAGGAGATGGTAGGGGCAGAGCGTGCCGATGGCGCCAGCAGCCGGAGGGCTGCAGGGGACGAGGCACATGCTGAATCTGGCACTGATGACGTGCCTCTGGAGTTGTCACCAGTGCAGCAGCTGCAGGAAAGGTGGCAGGAATTGTGTTTGCATCTGGCAGGGTTGCATGTGGGAATGGTTCAGTTGCTCTCTGCGACGGAGGAGTCTAGGCAGAGTGCACATGAAGAATCTGCCCTCAGGGCAGAGCATCAGGAATCCTTCAATGAGAGATTGGCGACTCTCATAGAGAGGGGCTTCCACCAAATGGATCAAAATATGATTGGGTTACGCTCTGACCTGCAAGCCCTCACAGTGGTTCTGGCCACAGGTGGTGTTTTCCATTGTGGGAAATGTTGTGGACACCAAGCGCTGGCACTCGGTGCCCGTGCATCTGCGGTGAGCAGGGAGGTAGATTTGGACCTCATGTCGGCGCTGCAGCTGCCTGTCGTCGCTGCGAGCTCCTCTCATGGTGCTCCACATGAGGGCAGCAGCTCCTCCGCCCCTCTGCCAGTCAATGTTGCTTCAGTTGAGGCTGCGACAACTGGGGAAGTGTCAGTTCTGGAACTGGCCACTCCCTCCCAGGCGGGGCCATCACATGCTCCACGGGCCAGAGGACGCCCACCAAGGTCATCTAGGCCAATAGGACAGCAGAGTCAGCAGGCTGTCTCACAAGCCACTCTGAGCGATGGAGCGTAGCATCCGAAAACGTAAGCATAAGGCACCTTAGGCACTCCACGGGTATGTCACTGGTGATTTTTTGTGGGCCTTAGAATAGAGACCCCTTTTTGTAACATTGTCGAATAATCATGTGGGCATTAATTGTGGACAGAATAAAGCCCACCTTTGTTACCATGGCTGAGCGTCTTTTCATTGTGGTGTTATTTTCATTTTCACATAATTATCACAAGTGTTAGAGTGGAGACTGATGTTTCTGTCCTAAGGCCTTATTTGCAGCTGATCAGGTGGAAGATGTAGCACCTAAGTGCCACGTGTGGAAGTTCCAGGCAATGCTGTTCCTGCTGGTCCATGTGTGTGGAGCTAGCTGAAGGTTCTTTGGATTAAATTGTCGCGGGTGTCCCTGCCTCCTTAGTGTAAACGCGGGTCGTCGTTGTTGCCCTCATCATCGCTCTGTGCTTCCTCATCCTCTGAGGCACTGCTGGATTCATCATGTGCAGCCTCATCCAGGGCGTCAAGGTCTTCATCTTCAACTGCATCCCCCCTTTCCAGTGCAAGATTGTGCAGAGCGCAGCAGACTACCACGATCACAGAGACGCGATCTGGGGGGTACTGGAGTGCGCCCCCTGAGCGGTCCAGGCAACGGAAGCACATCTTGAGAAGACCGATGGCTCTCTCCACCACAGCCCTTGTGGTGCCATGGCTCCTATTGTAGTGCTCCTCAGCTTCTGTTCTTGGATGGCAGAGAGGGGTCATGAGCCACCTTCTGAGGGAATAGCCCTTGTCACCCAGCAGCCAACCATCCAGCCGAGCCGGAGCACTGAAGAGCCCCGGCACCTGGGAGTGTCTGAGGATGTAGGCATCGTGGGAGCTGCCTGGGTACCTTGTACAGACTTGCAGAATCTGCATCCTGCGATCACACACTATCTGCACGTTCATAGAGTGGAAGCCCTTCCTGTTGATGAAGGCACCGAGCTCACCAGCTGGCGCCTTGATGGCTACATGTGTACAGTCTATTGCACCCTGGACACGGGGGAAGCCAGCAATGGCTGCGAAGCCTCTAGCTCACTGTGCCTGACTTGCCTGGTCACAGCGGAAGTGGATAAAGGTGGATACCCGTCTGAACAGAGCGTCTGTAACCTGCTTGACACTAGTGTGGACAGCTGATTGGGAGACAGTGCAAAGATCACCCACCGAGCCCTGGAAGAAGCCAGAGACATAGAAGTGGAGAGCAACTGTGAGCTTCAGAGCCATTGGCATGGGGTGTCCACCCACACAGTTAGGGGAGATCTCAGGGCCAATCATCTGACAGATATAGTTGACTGTCTCCCTTGAGAGATGGAGCCTCCTTCGGCACTGCACCTCAGTCATATTGAGGTAGCTGCTTCGCCGCCTGTATACCCTGGCAGCAGGATAGTGGCGTCTTCTGCGGCCCCTTGCACCTTGGACAACCTCTTGGCCCTGCATCCCTTGTGCCTGCGCCTGGCCTCCCAAAGGTGGCTCCCCTGGAGTCTGATTGTCCAGTCCTGGCCTCCTCCTGATTCTATCCCTCCCTTCCTCCTCAGGGGAGCTGCCTCCACTGGAGAGGTCAGAACCCATAGCCCCAGGCTAAATGGAGGCCTCCGGAAAGCTGCAAGGCCAAAAAAGAATGCTGTCTACAGAATGTTTTCACTTTACTCAAAAACTCTTGGACATCGATGAGAACTACTAACAATCACACAGGTATGTTTTAAACACTTTCATCAATTATAACTTTGTGAAAAACATGAACAACCCCTCTGAGTCCACATTTCCCAACATTGCAAAAGTTTTCTTAAATAATCTCCTACTCGCCTGCCTGTTGGGCCCGTGCGCCAACCCAAAGTTCGCACGGGCCCCTCAAAATCGTACACAATTGGCAAGTTAAGGGGCTTAATGAGCCCTTCAATTAATGGCAGGCAAACTGAGCGCACCCGCCCAGTGAGATATCTCGATGCCGCACGCTGACGTCGGCACACTCGCACGACATCAGCGCGCAACATTTTACGCGCTGACATGTGGGCTACGCCACCCGCATGTCAGCCGGAAAATTCTGCCCCCTGTTGGAAACATCTGAAGTTTGCATTTTAAATTGCATTTCCGGACGGCTCCCAGCGCAGAGCAATTGCCTAGAGGGAGTGTGCACTTCTGGGAAATTACCATGCAAATGCTTATCTGTGAAGTTCCGAGAGGGATTCCCCAGCGAATCTCTGAAGTAGCCCCCAATCCGCACTGGGGAGCTCGGATGTTACGGCCCGTTATGGTTTGACTACAGTAAGTGTTCGTTCCTATGAGGGTGTAAGGTAGGGCAACAAAAACCAGATCTTTGGGATGATGAGAGAGATAGAGGGCTGGACTTTCAAAACAGGGTTGGGAACCCAAATCCCAAACTAATTCTGGGTCCTGATGCCACACCTCAGCATCGCCTCTCTTCTGATACTTGTTTTGAAGCAAATGCCCTTACTGGGCAGGAGGTGAGCTTGGTGCACAATAAGGGACACCAAATGCCTCCAGGGGGTGGGAACTGCCTGCCAGTGGCAAAGGCAGGTAGCAGCATAGACGGGGCCTGCCCCTTTTTTTGACAAAGAGAGCAGGCTGCTCCTTAAAGCGGTAACAGCAAAAATACTCGAGAATGAAGGCGACTGGGCTAAACTAAAGGAGAGCACATGTTGTGGTGATGATTACCCGAGGGCCGAATGACTTTAGCCATTAGAAAATAATTTTTTCTTTGCCCCTGTGGAGAACCTAACAGCTGTACACTAACCTGCAGCAGACAGTTTGGGTTCACTGAAATAAGCATTAAAAATTACAATCCCGACCACACCGGCCCTTTAATAAACTCCTGAATTAGTTTAATGGGCTATTAATTGGAGGAGAGCATGTTCCCCGTTCACTCCATCCCCACCAGCACTTTGAAAATTTCAGACTGTTCTGGAGGTGTCAGGATCCTTAGATGACCTCCAGAACCGTGATTTTCAGATTGCAGTTGCAGTGAGTCCAGACCCCACAGGCATTTGAAAATCCAACCCAGAGATTAAGATGAATCAGATAAAGGGATATGATAGATGTCAGGTTGATAATAAATGTAAGAAGCAGGCTGACTACAGAATGCTCAGAGGCGAAGTGAAAAGGAAAATCAGGGAGGTAAAGAAACAATATAGAAAAAAAACTATCAGCTAACCTAAAAAGGACTCCAAAAGTCTTCTCTAAGCATGCAAATAGTAAAAGAGTGGTAAGGGGAGTAGTGGGGGCGATTATAGACCAAAAAGGAGATCTACACTTGGGCCTGAATCTTCTAGTCAACGTGCGGGGGCGGATCCCGGCATGTAAAATAGCAGCCTTAATCGCGATTAGTTTGGGAATTTGTTAAAAGTTATGATAGTAGTAATTTGTAGCCATGTGTGTATATATATATTTTTTTATAACCTGTGTAAATTAATACATTGTTTCATTTAGTTTGATGTAAAACCTCGAGAACTGGGTGGCCTGATTCCTGAATTTAGAGTCACATCTCAAACATAACACTTAAAATTATAGGTTATGACAGTTGTTTAAAGATCCCCCCTGGGATTTTTAAATAACTCAGCTTTACCAACTACATCGTCATAACCTGAGGAATCAGAGATGGTTAATGAGGGCAATGCAGTTGATGTGGTGTCTATGAACTTCCCAAGAGCATTTGATAAAGTACCTATTATGACGCAGCAGATAATATGTGCCAGGTGGATCAAATCCATGAGGGAAACTTGATCACGTGGTCACAACGGTTTTACAATTTGTATTTTATTTCGAGATGCATGCCCTGAATCCAGAAGTGATAAGTCTACCATAATTTCAGAGATTTTTTAGAAAACTAAATTAAACATCTATTAACAAAAGAAAAGATTTCAAGCACATACATAGGTCTACAAATTACTACTATAATAACTCCTAAAACCCCTAATTAATCTGGTTTCCAGTTACACCCCCGTTAAGGCAACAAAAAAAAAATTGATTTAAACAGATCCAGGCAAGTCAACACAAGACCCTGGACAGTAGAATTCAAAGTTGCTTTTCCCACCTTTAGTTTCTATAGACAGCAGCTCAAAGCACAAATACCGGAGGCTTTTCAAACTTCTGGCAGATATTACAAGGCCTTCCCTGACACATAGCTTCAATCTCTTATATACATGTTTCTCCCTTTTAATGTAAATTCCAATGCTCCCATATATCTTTAGAAATTTACTTTTCTCATAATATAAACCTATTCATGGTGCTAATATTGTCAAGAACTTTTGGGAAAAATAAACACACTGCTTGGCCTAGCTTCTCTGGCTAGATGTAACATCCTACCATCTCTTTGAAATTCAAACTACCGTGATTTATCTAAAAATGTAAACTCTCCTCACCTCACATTCTAAGACTTCAGCTATGTTTACGTATTTAGCATTTCAAACCAAGCTTCTTTTTATGAGTCAAAGCCTCCAGGCCAGCTGCCTTCAATTCAATTAAATCCTCTCCCCCTTCACGCTGCCCCCCCCACCCCCCCCCCCCCGCCACCAATCACACACACAGAAACTATCCAATCCAAACCCCATTATTAGCCTACTTTTACAATAAATCACAATAATATTATAAGAATTATTATACTTTCGTGATATAATGGTGTAGCCAGCAGAGTTTAATTCGTGGGATAAAATGCAATGTGTTAGGGTAGACCCCAAGTTGGCTCAGAGACAGGAAACAGAGAGCAGAATCGTCCCAATTTTTCTCAGATATGCACTAAGTGCAGTCGCAAGCAGGAAAAGGAGCGTTTTATCCCGCCGGCTGCAATGGTGGCTTTTCATGCCGTATCGTCCCAATCCCACCTCATTAATCATGCATTCCCGGGAAACACACCATTTCAATGAGGGAAGGGGCCTCATTTGCCTGCCACCCCCTCTCCTCACCGCTCCCTCATACTGAGTGCCATATTTAAAGTGCAGCCGTGTGCACATTTATCGTGCTTCCAGCCCACAGAAGAGGTTGGCCATCCAATGCAGGAAGAGGATGAATGATCTCATCCGTGCTGCCAGGGTAACGCAACCACCTCATCACTCTAAATTCACACACTCATTTGCCCATCACACATTCACTGGCATCTCACTCACTGCCAGCTCAAGGGACATCACTACCCATTCTGACACACATGCCCTCACATGTCCATCTGGCCTCATCTCCTCTGGAGACTGCCTCCTCAGCCCTCACCATCTTGAAGCCATTTGCACAGGTCAACTTGTGCCCCCACATACACCCTGGGATACCCCCCTTCCCCAGTAGAGTCCTCACACTGCAGCCTCTTTCCTTGCCTGAGGCTAATTCTCCCCCTTCCCCAAGTAAGCCCTAGCCCTGCAACCACTGAAAAGCCATCCCCGCCTTATGGCTGGCCTGTTAGATAGGGAGCTGCCATGAGCCCCCTCTAAAAGTGATGTGGCGCTGCTGCAAAGCCTGGTGCTGATGACTGTGAATGCTGCTCGAAGCAAGGTAGGCAAACAAACCTCGAAGTCCTGAGTGAAGTGCAGCTCGCCAGGTGCTTATGTACAGTTGTGAAACACGTCGGCGTGCAATCACGCTGATGAGCTTGGATGATCCAGCATGGGGGGATGGTTCCAGCGGGCTGGGCTTAACATGATATGCAGATGTATTACAATGAGGTTCCTAATGTCTGACAACAGGAATGCGGCATGACATTAATGGGCAGAGCAGGCGATTGTTGGTTTCTTGTCGTCGTGGAACCGATTTTTGGCCTTCTTGTTGCCTGCCAACATCGCCAAATAAGCCCAATGCCAGCTGGCACAGAAAATTCCACCCATAGAGTACAAAAAGAAGAAAGTTATGATTCACCTTTATAAAATTTTGGTTTGGCCTCACCCGGGGAATTGTGTCCAATTCTGGGCACAGAGTGGTGGAATTGTTCTTGTAGAGAATCAGCACGGATGCTATGGCATGAATGGCCTCCTTCTGTGCAAATATTCTTTGATCCTATGTAAGATGTAAAGGCTTCAGGGGAGGGGCAGGAAAGATGTATGAGAATGGTTCCAGGGTTGACGGACTTCAGTTACGTGGATAGATTAGAGAAGCTGGGGTTACACTTTGGAAGGAGTAATTTGACAAGGAAGTATTCAATGAACGGCATGGCACTAGGAAGTTCTGAGGAACAAAGGGACCTTGGCGTGTGTGTCCATAGATCTCTGAAGGCGGAGGGGCATGTTAGTGGGGTGGTGAAAAAGGCATAGGGGATACTTGCCTTTATCAATCGAGGCATAGATTACAAAAGTAGGGACGTCATGCTGGAGTTGTATAGAACCGTGGTGAGGCCACAGCTGGAGTACTGTGTGCAGTTCTGGTCGCCACATTATAGGAAGGATGTGATTGCACTGGAGGGTGTGCAGAGGAGATTCACCAGGATGTTGCCTGGGATGAAACATTTAAATTATGAAGAGAGGTTGGATAGACTTGGGTTGTTTTCGTTGGAGCAGAGAAGGCTGAGGGGTGACCTGATCGAGGTGTACACGATTTTGAGGGGCATTGACAGGGTGGGTAGGGAGCAGCTGTTCCCCTTAGTTGAGAGGTCAGTCACAATGGGACATAAGTTCAACGTGAGGGGCAGGAGGTTTAGGGGGGATGTGAGGAAAAACGTTTTTACCCAGAGGGTGGTGATGGTCTGGAATGCACTGCCTGGGAGGGTGGTGGAGTCGGGTTGCCTCACATCCTTTAAAATGTACCTGGATGAGCACTTGGCACATCATAACATTCAAGGCTTTAGGCCAAGTGCTGGTAAATAGGATTAGATAGGTAGGTCAGGTGTTTCTCACGTGTCAGTGGAGACTCGAAGGGTGGAAGGGCCTCTTCTGCACTCTGTGATTCTGTGATTATTCTCCTTAGAGAAGAGCAGTTTGTAAAAAGATTTGACAGAAGTGTTCAAAATCACGAGGGGTCTCGACAGAGTAAATGGAAACTTCCATTGATGGAAGGGCCAAGAACTAGGGAACACTGATATGGGATGAATGGCAAAGGAAGCAAGGGTAATGTGAGGAAAAGGTTTTTTCTTATGCAGCAAGTGGTAAGGATCTGGAATGCACTGCTTAAGAGAGCGGTTGTGGTAGATTCAACTGGGACTTTAAAAAGGGAATTGGATAAAAGCCAAAAAGAACAAGTTTACAGGGCTATGGGGAAAAAGAAGGGAGTGAGACTAGTTGAGTAGCTCTTGCAGAGAGTTGGCACAGACAATATGGGCCAAATGGCCTCCTTCTGTGATGCAACCATTCTCTGATTCTATGATCTAAATGTGGATGAGCAAAGAAGTTGCTTCACTGTGTGGAATGACTTGAGGCAGGAGATCCGTTGATATTATGTCATCTTGGCTTAGTTGGCAACACCCTTGTTTCTGAGTGAAAAGGTTGTCAGTTCAAGTCTCACTCTGAACCTTGCCTCTGTGTGAAAAGGCTGTGGGTTCAAGTACACTCTAGACCTTGCCTCTGTGTGAGAATGTTGTGGGTTCAAGTCCGACTCCAGAAATTTGAGCACAAAAATCTAGGATGAAACTTCAGTTTGAGCGCTAGAGAAGCTGTCTTTTTATGAGATGTTTAACTGACACCCTATCTGTCTTCTCAGGTGGACGTAAAAGATTCCATTGCACTGTTTCAAAGAAGAGCGGTGGAATTATTCCTGGCATCCTTGCCAATATTTATCAGTCAATCAAAAGCCCTAAATAAACAGGTTATCTGGCTATTCTCATATTTTTGTTTGTTGGAGCTTTCTGTATACAAATTGTCTACAGTGTTCCCTGTCGTATGTTTTATATCTCAGAACAATGCAGAGGTGACACTAGTTTCTATGTGTATAACAGATTTTACTTACAGTACTTTAAAATGTCTACTCATTGCTTCAGTTCTAGCTTCCAGCTCTGTTGACAGCTTTGTTTACTTTTTTCCTGAACCCACACCCAGGCTTAATCAATCAAGCAGAGTGAGCATCAATAGTAAACAGACTCACCTACTCAAACAGAACAACTGAAAAATTGAAAACTATATTTCCGACATCACAAAAGAGACCCACTTCAAAAACTATGTCATTAGCTGTAAAACATGTTGGGATGTCCTGCTGCCATGCAAAATGCAATATAAATACAAGTCTTCCTCTTCTTTATAAAAAAAATCCAACTGAATTTGACAACCCAACTTGGGAGTGTGCAGTTGCCAAACATTTGCAATTTATGCAGACAGAGAGATAAAGTGTTCTGGCACAGTGACCATGTTTTTTTATTCATGCATCCACTTTTGCAGCTAAAAGTCTGTAAGGCACAACTTTCCCATGCTCTGCCTTCACAACCCTAAAATGCACCCATCTTAGCCTTGCAGGGCTGCATTGATGGATTACACATGTAATGGCGCTGATTAGAATTTGAAAGCAGGTGAGGAGGCATAGATAGCAACTGCTGACTATTGGTAACAAGATTTCCTGTAATTTCTGTCTCATGAGACAGAAATGGCAAATATAAGGCTGAGGTCAGGCTTTAATCCAGGGCCTCAACATTCAGACCAGCCAGACAGTAGTGGATCCAATGCATTTTCTTATCTTAGCTGTAAATCCAAAATGACAATCATTTCCTAGGCCACTATGGGCTGAGGACCCAAGGGCTTAGGCGACTTGTATGGTCCTTCTGCTGTGACTCTGATGATAGGGCCATCCTATGAGATAAGATTATCTGGAGATTTTAGAAAAGGCTGCAGGGCTGTAGAGAACTTGTCCTTCATTTCTACCTACAAGTGGCATGAAAGCAGTGCTTGCTCCAAGAAATGTAATTTTGTTCCTGGTTCTTTATTTGATCTGTACACTGCTTTGTACAATATAATCTTAAGACTTCTATGAAGATCTCACTCATCTTGCATCAGCATGTGAAGTCTCCTTCGGCTTAGAGAGCCTGTGCTTATCTCCCTTTAAGGAGGATAGTCATTAGTTGATAATTAGTCAACTGACATGCATGAGTTTAAGCCTTTGCTGGGTACAAGAAACTTCTCATAAGCAGAACAACTTGTTGAAATATGTGTAAGTTGTGTATGTTGCCATCATCCTCCTAACTACAATATCAAACAGTAGTTTCAATAGTTTGGAGGTACAGAACTTCAGTTACTACTTCCTCTCTGCAATCTTAATCATGGTAAGTGCAGAACTCAGTGGGGGCATTCTTGCTTGAGTCAGAAGGTCATGGACTCTACTCCTGGACTTGAACACATAGAGCAGAATTTAATATTATCCCTCCAGAGGTGGGTTCGGAGGCTGGGTGGCGGAGGTGGTCACTGGGCTGGACAGTATAAGTTGGGGACCCCATTGCCTTCCCAACTCCTCTCAATCAAGCTCCAGGCGGGAAGGGTGGAGGGCAGCCTTCCCTGTCCAGAGGCCAATTGAGGCTCTTAATTAACCAGTGCTACCAGAGGCAAGTGGGGAACTTGCCATCCAAGAAGGGCACCCAGCAAACCCTGTCAGGTTTGTCTGCGGCCTATTGGGTGGGCAGGGGGTGGGACAGGGGGTGATCATACTCGGGCACACTGTGCCCGATCAAGGGACTCAGCAGCAGAAAGAGCCAGTCTCCTGCCTTTATTTCCTACCCTCACTATCCCCCTCACTGGTGATCCCCTCCCCATGACCCCCACCCTGCCCATACTCGTCTCTATCTGGTGATCTGTGGCTGAACCTTCCTGCAAGGCCAAGTGAAGTGTCAGCAGTGAGCACTGCTCCCAGTGGCACTGCCAATACTGGAGTTCTGCCAGCCTCTGATTGGCCAGCAGCTCTTGGGGATGGGATTTCCACCCACTTGGCAGCTTGATTGAGTGGGAAGTCCAATTCTGGCCACTAAGTACCTGATTACCTGTTAATTTCATTAGACCTCCCAGGAAGAAGCGACACTTGGTACCCGCCAATTTTCCAACCAGTGGGTGAGATCCTCATCATCCGCATTAAATTCTGCTCATAATTTTACCTGGCCCTATAGAATGAACTGAGGTCCTGTCTGTCCTCTCAGGTGGACGTAAAAGATCCAGCGGCAGGGAAATTCTCCAGGTGGCCTTGCTAACATTGATCCTTCAATCAGCACCACTAAAACACAAACTAAATATATCTCATCAGCCTTATAATCAACACTTATTTCAGTATAATGGAAGGATTTATGGAGAACACCCGCCTGAAGAATTATATCCAAGCTGAAGATCCAAATCACCAGGATCCCAAAGTACCATCAAGAATCAACAATTGGGACAGTGTAATAAACTTGGTGTATCGGACAGGTTTCTTACTTGAAACAGTTAACTTTATTTTCAGAACTCTTGAAGAAGCTACATGCTTGAACCAGGTACGTGAGCAGAAAGCATCACCCCTAAGATTACCCAAGCTTAGGGCTGATTAATCAATACAATTACATGATAGCTAAAACAGTAGGAAAGATTTTACTTACAATCACTCCATTCCTCCCCCTTAATTTTTTTTACATTTCTTATTTACCAAAATTTCACACAAAAACTGTCTCTCCCATAGTAAATTTTCGAGCTTTGCCATGCATATCATGATTCACTTTCTGACTACTCTGGTTCTTCTCTACATTCCCCTCTAAATTTGGAAGCACCAGTCTTAACTTAGTACAAAGGCTGTGTTTCATCAGTAATTCAGACGGTGTTGAACCCGTAGTTGCATGAGGAGTTGTACGGTAGTTGAGAAGAAAACTTGAAATTCGTGTTTCTAATGTGCTTTTGGATCATTTCTTAATTCCTGTTTTGAAGATTTGCGCTGCACTTTCTGCTAACCCATTTGATGAAGGATGATCTGGTGCTGTTTTAATATGTTTAATTCCATTTAAACTCATGAATCTCTGGAATTCCGTACTAGTGAAGGCAGTACCATTATCCAAAACAATGACTTCTGGTAGGCCATGTATACTAAATCGTTGGTGCAGCTTTTGAATAGTTGCACACCATGTCAGTGATCTAATTTCATACACATTCATCCACTGAGAATGTGCATCGATGATCAATAAAAACATGGTACCTAGAAATGAACCTACATAGTCTATATGTAGTCTAACCCAGGGTCGACCAGGCCATTCCCACGGACGCAGTGGAGCTGAAAGGGACAAATTCTGTCATTGCTGACACTGGAGTCAATATTTAAAATTTTTTCTATATCGCTGTCTATACCTGGCCACTGGACATAGCTTTGAGCAAGCATCTTCATCTTCGATATGCCTGGATGCGCACTGTGAAGCTTTGTTAAGAGTGGTTCTCTTCCTTGCAAAGGGATTTCGACTTTTGCTCCCCACAACAAGATTCCATCTTGACAACTTAACTCAGTTTTACTATAGAATAGTCTTATCTCTTCAGAGACTGGTGCATCTGAACATCCTTGCAATACCTGGTCTTGGACTTATGATAAAATTGTGTCATGGTTTGTCCAATTCTTTATTTGCTTCGCACACACCGATGAAGAGTCCAGGAAATTCAACACAAGTACAACTTCTTGTGGCACTGGAGCATGTATGATGCTATCTGGAAATGGAAGATGACTGAGGGCGTCTGCATTTTCTATATGCACACCTGGAAGGTGCATAAAGGTGTGCTCATATGCTGACAAAATGAAGGCCCATCGTTGAATTCTGACAGAGGCTATCGGTGGAATTGCTTTATCTTCACTAAATAAACCCATAAGTGGCTTGTGATCTGAGACTATGGTGAAATGTCGAACATGCAGATATTGATGGAATTCCTTTACTCCAAATATTATGGATAATCCTTCTTTTTCAACTTCTGAGTAACCCTTCTTGGCTGCAGAGGGGGTTCTGGAGACATAGCCTATTGGCCTTTCAGAGCTATTTTCCATCCCATGTGACAACACCACTCCCACACCGTAGGGAGATGCATTACAGGTTAATATAAATTATTTCGATGGGTCATAATGTATGAGTAGAAATGATGAGTGTAATAGCTTCCTGACTTTTACAAAGGCTTCTTCTTGTTGCATCTTCCATGACCATCTATGGTTCTTTTTCAATAATAAGTGTAAAGGGGCTGACATTGTTGACAAGTTTGGTTATCAGGCCCAAAAACAATTCGAGTTCAGTGACTGGTAGGAGAGGGCGCCTCCTTAATTGCCCTGACTTTCTCCTCTACTTGATGCAGCCCCTGGGCATCCACTCGGTTACTCAAATAAGTGACTTCATTCGCTTGGAATGTACACTTCTCTTTCTTCAATCGTACACCAGCTTCCAAAAATCTCCTTAAAATCGCTTCCAGATTGGCCAAATGTTCAACTTCCATTGATCCTGTGATCAGGACATCATCCAGGTACACTACAACTTGGGGAAGACCATGCAATAGGCTTTCCATGGTTCTTTGGAAAATAGCACAGGGTGGTGATACACCAAAGGGTAGGCATATACAGACCCTTGTGGTTGTTGATTGTTACATACCCTCTAGATATGCTGTCTAGCTTCAGCTGTTGGTATGCATGGCTCATGTCCAGTTTGCTTAGCATACAATTCCCTCTCAGCACTCTCCATTGCTAGCGCTATTTCCATGGCATGCTTCAGATCAATAATAACTTCTGCAAGTAAATGGCGCTGAATGCCACCATCATGTATGCTGCAAGCCAAACGATCTCACAACACGTCATTGCGTGTATCTCTGAAGTCGCAATGCTCAGTCAGCTGTTTTAACTTTGTGATATAAATTGCGATTGACTCACTCGGGGCCCTTACTCTGGAGTTGAATTTAAATCTCTGCATAATCGCCGATGGCCTCGGCTGAAAATGTGTCTTTACGAAGTCTACCAGCTCATTAAATGATTTAGAATTGGGCGCAGCCAGGGCTGTCAGGATACGGATGAGGTAATATGTTTTGCTCCCGCAGACACCTAGAAGAATTGCATTCTGCTTCTCCTCCGCTGTTATTTCATTCACCATGAAATAAAAACCTAGGCGCTCTATGTACTGGCTCCAGTCTTCCATGGAAGGGTCATAAGGGTCGACTCTGCCGAATAGTGGCATGAGTGGTGAGTATACTTTTCTTTCTTTCCTTAATAATTGTGTATTCACATTCACAAGGCGAGGTGCAGCGTCAGAGCTATTTATCTTCGTCATCAATTGTAATAAACTTGGTCGTACTAGACAGGCTTCGTACTTGAAAAAGTTAACTTTATTTACAGAGCTCTTACAGAAGCTATATGTTTGAACCAGGTCCACGGCTAGAAAGCTCCACCCCTAAGGTATCAGCACTTAGGGCTGATTCGTCAGTACAATCATGTGATCCCTAAAACAGTAGGAAAGGTTTCACTTACAAATCACAATGGACAGTTAGCCTTTATATCTGCTGATCAATGGTTTTGCAATCTCTAAAATATGATAGAATAAACAGATCTGGTGAAATGGGAAGCCTGAGTTAAATTCTCTACCAGTGTGAACCAGGTAATAACAAATCCATTACTGATAACTGAACTTATCCCTATTTTGGAGGTTGCTGGGCTTCAGTGAATGAAAATTTCTCCAAAATTCAACTCTTGAAAACTCTTCTTGAGAAATTCTAAATTGTCAAAGGTATTTTTGAAATCTAGCCATTCAATATTTCTGGGTGTGCACTTACTTTCAATAGGATCAGTAATCCCTGAGAGCTTTTTTTCATGTTATCAAATGGCAAGCCTGTTTTTAATGAAATGTGTTTAGGCTGGGGAAATAATTACTGGAATCAATTTTTGAATTCAGAATGCAATCGCTTTTGACAGATGTTTCTAATCATTATTGAGTAATGACACAGGACAGCAGTTGCTAATTTGAGTGCAATGATTCACACTTCTGTGCACAAGAGAAATTATTGCATGACTCCAAAGAGACAGACAGTTCCCTTGATGAAAAAAATAATTAGAAGATTCTGTGAGGTAATCTAATATCACTTTTCAAATTACTGTATAGAATTCTTGTGTTACACTGTCAAACGCTGGAGAACATTTCTGTAAATGTAAAAATTGTTGTACAATATTTGACTTTTTTTTATAGATTTGATGTGGGACTTCTGTCTGTCTATAATTTTGGAGCATTTTATCTCAGTGATGGTATCAAAAGATACTGAGGGAGAAGTCACGGTTTAGATTTAGTTATTGCTTTCTTGGATACCCCCACTCTTTGATTTAGAACCCAAGTGAGATATCATCATGTTTGGAAAAAAGTAAAAGATAAAGAAATTTGACTTCATAATATCAGTGACACCAATGGAATGGATTGCATCTTGAGGTTGCACCTTCAGGGGTTGAAGTGGAAAATGGGCACATGGTTGGCATCAAATGGATGCAAATATTGAGGGAAATCAAAATAACATGACAACAGTTGGGGTAGGATTGAGCCTTGGGGTTGACCCTTTAGGGATTGAAGTTAGAAAATGAAGACAAGTTTTGGAGACAACTGGATGGATGGTTGGTAAATGTAGTAAAAAAAAAGTAACGTAGCCCATGCAGCTGCTCTAGACATTATATTAACTAATAGATTCCAAGTGCTATTCAATAAAGTCATTTCAAAAAAGGCAGCAAGAAATCCAGAAAAGGTAGCTTGGCAATGATCATGTCTGCAAGTCACAGAGTGATTGAGATTATAGGAGACGCAGGAAAGTAGATAGTTGCAAAACAAAACATACAGGATGATAAGTGGTTCACCTGGAGCTAGAGCAGGACATATTGAGGAAAGGATAGAAGGAATATTGATGGGAATAGAAAAGGACCCAGTGGTTGCGGCAGTGCTTCATTTAGGAGTAAATGACATAGGGAGAAATAATACAGGAGTTCTAAAAGTCATTTAGACGATGATTGCCTTCAAATTCTAAATTGCAATCAATTGCTAGTGCTCTGATATTCTTTTATTTTATCTTAAAGGCCATTTTTGTCCTCTGATAAGTGTTAGTGGTTCAGATGATCGTGACACTGGTCCCATTGCTTCTCACCATATGGTCCACATTTCTAGAGAATTCATGAGTTTAGACTTGACATAAAGGCCAAGACTTTCTGTGCCCGCAGGAGTCGGGCATGTTTGGTGGTGTGAGCAGACAATAGGAGCAATCGGTTTCATGACGGCGTGAAACCAGTTTGCAATCATCTGCTCAGCCTGCCAATGGCGGGCCACGTTCCCTGCCATCGAACGTTGGGAACTTCATTGTTATACAACAACATATCATTATTTGGCTAGCTCGCCGGAATCATTTCCCCTGCTGGAATCATCCACCCACGTCGGCGGGAAAACACGCCGACGTGCTTCACAACAGTACATAAGCGACGTGCACTTGGTGGGCTGCACTTTGCTTGGGACTTCAAGGTTTGTTTGCCTACCTTGCTTTGGTCAGCACTCACAGTCATCAGCACCAGGCTTCACAAACGGCACCACATCACTTTTAGAGGGGATCATGGGCAGGTCTCTACCTACCAGATCGGTCATATGTGGGCGGCTTTTCAACGGCTGCAGGGCTAGGGCTTGCTTGGCTAAGGGGGAGAAGTGGCCTCAGGCAAGGGAAGAGGCTGTATGACGAGGGTTGTACTGGGGAAGGAGGGTATCCAGGATGTGTGCAGGGACACATGTTGATCTGTGCAAATGGCCCCAAGATGGTAATGCCTGAGCAGGCTGTCTCCAGAGGAGATGAGGCCAGATGGACATGTGAGGATATGTGTGTTAGAATGGGTGGTGATGTTCCTTGAGCTGGCAGCGAGTGAAATGCCAGTGAATGTGTGATGGGCTTGAGTGTGTGAGTTTAGAATGATGCGATGATTGCCTTACCCTGGCGGCATAGATGAGCTCATTCATCCTCTATCTGTATTGGATGGTCAACCTCTTCTGTGCAGCATTGGCACTGATCATCACTGCCATCGCCTACCCAGCCAGAGTAGTAATGTTGCTGCCCCTCCTGGGGCTAGAGCGGGAGTGCAGGACATCACAGCGGGCCTCCATTGGACCCAAAGGATGCTCAAGGGCTGCAGGCTTCTTGCCTTTTGGGGCCAAGTCTTCTTTGCTGCAGCCCTGGGCTGGAAGCACTGAGTGTAGCTGTACTTGAAATGTGATGCCTGGGGTGATGAAGCAGTGAGGTGACGCATGGCAGGCAAATCAGAGCCTGCCCGCCATGGAAACGACATGTTTCCTGGGAATGCATAAATAATGTGGTGGGTTTGGGATGATACGACGTGAAAAACTGCCATTACGGCTGGCGGGTAACTTAGAGCACATCTGGGATGATTCTCCCCAAAATCTTAGTTCAAAGAATTTGAAAGTTAATGAAGAACAACCAGCTCAGCTTTAAGGGTTTTTTTTAAATTCAGTTACGGGATGTGGGCATCACTGGATAGGCCTGTATTTACTGCCCATCCATAATTGCCCTTGGGAAGGTGGTGGTGAGCTGCCTTCTTGAGCCACTGCAGTCCATGTGGTTAGGTACACCCACAGTGCTGTTAGGGAGGGAGTTCCAGGATTGTGACTCAGCGACAGTGAAGGAACGGTGATATATTTCCAAGTAAGGATGGTTAGTGGCTTGGAGGAGAACTTCCAGGTGGTGGTGTTCCCATGTATCTGCTGCCCTTGGTGAGTTTCTGCAGTGGATCTTGTAGATGGTACACACTGCTGCTACTGTGTGTTGGTGATGGAGGGAGTGAAAGTTTGTGGATGGGGTGCCAATCAAGCAGGCTGCTTTGTCCTGGATAGTGTCAAGCTTCTTGAGTGTTGTTGGAGCTGCACTCATCCAGGCAAGTGGAGAGTGTTCCATCACATTCCTGACTTGTGCCTTGTAAGATTGTGGACAGGCTTTGGGGAGTCAGGAAGTGAGTTACTCGTCGCAGAATTCCTAGCCTCTGACCTGCTGTTGTAGCCACAGTATTTATATGGCTAGTCCAGTTCAGTTTCTGGTCAATGATAACACCCAGGATGTTGATAGTGGAGGATTTGGCGATGGTAATTACATTGAATGTCAAGGAGCGATGGTTAGATTCTCTCTTGTTGGAGATGGTCATAGCCTGGCACTTGTGTGGCTCGAATGTTACTTGCCATTTGTCAGCCCAAGCCTGAATATTGTCCATGTCTTGCTGCATTTGGACATGGACTGCTTCAGTATCTGAGGAGCTGTAAATGGTGCTGAACTTTATGCAATCATCAGCGAATATCCCCATTTCTGACCTTATGATGGAAGGAAGGTCATTGATAAAGCAGCTGAAGATGGTTGGGCCGAGGACACTACCCTGAGGAACTCCTGCAGTGATGTCTTGTAACTGAGATGATTGACCTCCAACAACCACAGCTATCTTCTTTTGTGCTAGGTATGATGCCAACCAGTGGAGAGATTTCCCCCTGATTCCCATTGACTCCAGTTTTGCTAGGGTTTCTTGCTGCTACACTCTGTTAAATGCTGCCTTGACATCAAGGGCAGTCACTGTCACCTCACCTTTGGAGTTCAGCTCTTTTGTCCATGTTTGAACCAAGGCTGTAATGAGATCAGGAGCTGAGTGACCCTAGTAGAACCCAAACTGAGTGTCAGTGAGCAGGTTATTTCTAAGCAAGTGCCGCTTGATAGCACTGTTGACAAACCCTTCCATTACTTTACTGATGATCGAGAGTTGACTGATGGGGCGGTAATTGGCCGGGTTGGATTTGTCTTGCTTTTTGTGTACAGGACATACCTGGACAATTTTCCACATAGCCGGGTAGATGCCAGCATTGTAGTTGTACTGAAACAGCTTGGCTAGGGGCAAGTCCTGGAGCACAAGTCTTCAGGATTATTGCTGGGATATTGTCAGAGCCCATATCCTTTGCAGTATCCAGTGCGGTCAGTCATTTCTTGATATCATGTGGAGTGAATTGAATTGGCTGAAGGGTCTTCCACTCAGCACTTCTGGCTGAAGATTGTTGCAAATGCTTCAGCCTTATCTTATGCATTTATGATGTGCTGCTGTCCTCCATCATGGAGGAGGGGGATATTTGTGGAACCTCCTCCTCCAGTCAGTTATTTAATTGCCCTCCACCACACATCCAGAAAAATCACCCTGTATCCCTGTCCAAGTTATTCTTTCTGGGATGATATAAAGCAACCATTTATTTAAAGCTTTAAGTCTAATATTGGTGGGAATAAGACATTTTACACTAAATATCATACTTCCCTATGATAGCCATGGTGACAATACTTATTGACACAAAGACATCAAATTTGCAGTTGGTTTGTGAACTTTTCCCTGATAGTAGTGAAGTAACGCAGCTGGGATTTTAACGTCCAAAGGAGAAGAACATAAGGAAAGATCAGAATTAAAGGATACATAAATCAGCTTTATCCATCATGTGTGAGTTAATGCGGAAAATTGGAAGCAGGTGGCAATTACTGCCACCACTCCCGCAAATTACGTGAAAGCTCATAGGAGTTAAACACAATGGATGGGAGCTTGTCTTGGGCGGCGACACAGAAGACTAATCTCTACCACAATGGGTGGCCAGCAGTATCTGCTCTGTGGCTTGTTCTATCCAAAGCTTAGCACAAATGGGGCACTAAATTCACAAATCACCTTTAAACGTGTGTGTTTCTGTGGGAACTGAGTTATGTAAATTACTCTTTGGGCCTAATCTGACAGCTGGCATATTTATTGATTTTAGTCCAGAGTCTTTGATTTTAAATTATTTTGAAGTAATATAATTATTTTTAAGCCACCTTTGAGGCATGTTGGAAAAGTTTTAATTTTAGGCTGTAGCATTTCAATAATTGATAAGTTGGGCGAATGCAGGAATTCAGCAGTTTATTACAAAACTTAGCAACAGCTGTTTTTGTTTGCTCTATGGTACCAGAGGGAGGTGTCAGTTTTTCTATAAGTCAATGTAGAGATAACGGAGATAACACAAAACATTCAACATTCTTAACAATTGTGTGCAATATCCAGATGAACAATGCACACGCGGCACAGTGAACTTAAAGATATTCAACCTGTTTAGAGTGCAGCAGACATCAAATTCACTTGCTGATGGCAATGTTTGCATTTCTGTCCACTTCCAGAATCACTTTCGCAAGCCAGCGGTTGAGGAAATCAAATGGACAACTCTGGTCCCCTGTGACCAATTTGTTCTACCTTCCTGAGCTGCTTAAAGGGGACCAGTTGAAGAGCTGGCAGGGGACAAAAAGAAAACATTATTTATACTGATTTTCTTATGAATTTTGTTTAAGTATTGACATAAACTATGCCACTAAGACATCTGGGATAGGGTAGTTGAGATTTAGGATTGACAGTCTGAGGGACTTGCATTAAAATGTTAATGGGTCAGTATTATGGCTGCTATGATTTCAATTGTCTGCAAATTCCAACTCAAGGGCAGAAATTTACTGGCCCAGGGGTGACGGGCTGGGAGGCCAGGGGGTGGGTGACAGGAATTTTGTTTTTATCCCTTCTTGGGATGTGAGTGCCACTGGCAAGGCCAGCATTTGTTGCCTATCCCTAATTGTCCTTGAGAATGTGGTGGTGAGCTGCCTTCTTGAACCACTACAGACCATATGGTGTAGGTACATCCACAGTGCTGTTAGGGAGGGACTTCCAGGACTTTGACCCATCCACTATGAAGGAACAGTGAAATAGTTCCAAGTCAGGATGCTGTGTGACTTGAAGGGGAACTTGCAGGTGGATGGTTTGTACATCAGAATATCTTGTAATCTCATGACCTGGTGCACCCCTCATTTACCATTGCCATCAACTCAGGCGATCAACATTGATTCGACAAAGTGTGCAGAGAAGCACGCCAGGAGCAGCACCAGGTGTACCTGAAAATATGGTGCTGATCTGGTGAAGCTACAATACAGGATTACAAGCATGATAAACAGCAGAAGCAACAAAAGTGCTGCAGATTGAGCTAAATGATCCCACAACCAATGAATCAGGTCAAAGCTCTAGAATTCCGCCACATATAATCATAGCCTGGTGATGGGCACTTAAACAACTAATGGGAGGAAAGGTTCCGTTAACATTTCCCTCCTCAACCACAGTGGAATCCAGCACCAGTGTTCACAGCCACATTCAGCTAGAAACGGCAAGTGGATGATCCATCTAGGTCTATTCCTGAGGTCCCGTGCATCACAGATACCATCATAGATTTACATCAAGGCAGCACTTGACATGATGCGGCTTCAAGGATCCCTAATAAAATTGAAGTCAGTGGGAGTCGGGGGAAACCTTTCCACTAGCTGGTGTCATTCCTAGCACAAAGGAAGATAGTTGTGGTTGTTGGAGGTCAATCATCTCAGTCCCGGAACAGCGCTCCAGGAGTTCCTCAGGGTAGTGTCCAAGGCTCATCCATCTTCAGCTGCTTCATCAATGACCTTCCCTTTATCATAAGTTCGAAAGTGGGGATGTTCATTGATGTTGGCACAGGGTTTGGTTCCATTCACAATTCCTCATATACTGAAGCAGTCTGTGTCCAAATGCAACAAAACCTGGACAAGGACTAGGCTTGGATCGATAAGTGGCATATGACATTCACCCAACACAAGTGCCAGGCAATAACCATTTCCAACAAGATAGAATCTAACCATTTCCCCATGACATTTACAAACATTACCTTCACCAAAACACACAAAATCAAAATTTTGCGAATCATCATTAATCAGAAACTAAAGTGGATCAGTCACATAAATACTTTGTCAGGTCAATGGTTGGGTATTCTGTGGTGAGTAACTCATCTCCTGACCCCACAAAGCTTTCTACAAGATGTAAGTCAGAAGTTTGTTGGAATACTCTCCACTTGCCTGAATGTGCTCAGCTTCTACAACATTCAAGAAGCACAACATCATTCAGGGCAAATAGCTTGCATGATAAGCAACTCATTCACCACCTTTCAATATTAACTCCCTCCACCACTGGTGCATCATGGCAGCAGTGTATGCCATCTACATGATGCACTGCAGCAACTTGCCAAGGCTCCTTCAACAGCAGGTCCTAAACCCATGACCTCAACCTTTTTTTTATTCATTCACAGGATGTGGTCATCGCTGGCTAGGTCAGCATTTATTACCTATCCCTAATTGTCCTTGAGAAGGTGATGGTGAGTTGTCTTTTTGAACCGGTGCAGTCCATTTGGTTTAGGTGCACCCACAGTGCTGTCAGGGAGGGAATTCCAGGGTTTTGATCTAGCAACAGTGAAGTAACGACGTTATATTTCCAAGTCAGAATGGTGAGTGGCTTGGAGGGGAACTTACAGGCGGTGGTGTTCCCATGTATCTGCTGCCTTTGTCCTTCTAGATGGTGGCGGTCATGGGTTTGGAAGGTGCTGTTGAAGGAGCTTTGGTGAGTTTCTGCAGTGCATCTTGTAGTTGGTATACACTGCTGCCACTGTGCGTCAGTGGTGAGGGAGTGAATGTTTGTTCATGGGCTGCCAATCAAGTGGACTGCTTTGTCCTGCATGGTGTCAATTTTCTTGAGTGTTGTTGGAGCTGCACTCATCCAGACAAGTGGAGAGTATTCCATCGCACTTCTGACTTGTACCTTGTAGATTGTGGACAGGCTTTGGGGAGTTAGGAGGTGAGTTACTCGCTGCAGGATTCCTAGCATCTGGTCTGCTCTTGTGGCTACAGTATTTATAGACCATAAGACCATAAGACATAGGAGCAGAAATTAGGCCAATCGGCCCATCGAGTCTGCTCCGCCATTCAATCATGGCTGATAAGTTTCTCAACCCCATTCTCCCGCCTTCTCCCCGTAACCTTTGATCCCCTTACCAATCAAGAACCTATCTACCTCGGTCTTAAATACACTCAATGACCTGGTCTCCACAGCCTTCCGTGGCAATGAATTACATAGATTCACCACTCCCTGGCTAAAGAAGTTTCTCCTCATCTCAGTTCTAAAAGGTCTTCCCTTTACTCTGACGCTGTGCCCTTGGGTCCTAGTCTCTCCTACTAATGGAAACATCTTCCCCCACATCCACTCTATCCAGGCCTTTCAGTATTCTGTAAGTTTCAATCAGATCCCCTCTCATCCTTCTAAACTCCATCGGGTATAGACCCAGAGTCCTCAAACGTTCCTCATATGTTAAGCCTTTCATTCCTGGGATCATTCTCGTGAACCTCCTCTGGACTCTCTCCAGGGCCAGCACATCCTTCCTGAGATACAGGGCCCAAAATTGCTCACAATATTCTAAATGTGGTCTGACCAGAGCACTATAAAGCCTCAGCAGCACATCCCTGCTTTTATATTCTAGTCCTCTCGAAATAAATGCCAACATTGCATTTGCCTTCCTAACTACCGCGGCAACCTGCAAGTTAACCTTAAGAGAATCCTGGACTAGGACTCCCAAGTCCCTTTGCACTCCAGACTTCTGAATTCTCGCCCCATTTAGAAAATAGTCTATGCCTCTATTCTTCCTACCAAAGTGCATGACCTCACACTTCCCCACGTTGTATTCCATCTGCCACTTCTTTGCCCATTCTCCTAACCTGTCCAAATCCTTCGGCAGCCTCCCCACCTCCTCAATACTACCTGTCCCTCCACCTATCTTTGTATCATCTGCAAACTTAGCCAGGATGCCCTCAGTTCCTTCATCTAGATTAATGTATAAAGTGAAAAGTTGTGGTCCCAACACTGACCCCTGCGGAACTCCACTAGTCACTGGCCACCATCCTGAGAAGGACTCCCTTATCCCCACTCTCTGCCTCCTGCTAGACAGCCAATCTTCTATCCATGCTAGTACCTTGCCTCTAACACCATGGGCTCTTATCTTACTGAGCAGCCTCCTGTGCGGCACCTTGTCAAAGGCCTTCTGGAAGTCCAAGTAGATAACATCCATTGGCTCTCCTTTGTCTAACCTACTCATTACTTCCTCAAAGAATTCTAACAGATTTGTCAGGCATGACCTCCCCTTGATGAAACCATGCTGACTTTGCCCGATTTTACCATGCACTTCCAAGTATTCTGAAATCTCATCCTTAATAATGGACTCTAAAATCTTACCAACGACCGAGGTCAGGCTAATCGGCCTGTAATTTCCCGTCTTTTGCCTCACTCCCTTCTTAAACAGGGGGGTTACATTATCAATTTTCCAGTCCTCTGGGACCCTCCCTGACTCCAGTGATTCCTGAAAGATCACCACTAACGCCTCCACTTTCTCTTCAGCTATCTCGTTCAGAACTCTGGGGTGTAATCCATCTGGTCCAAGTGATTTATCCACCTCCAGACCTTGCAGTTTTCCTAGCACCTTCTCCTTGGTAATGGCCACCATACTCACCTCTGCCCCCCCGACTCTCTTGAACTTTGGGGACGTCACTCGTGTCTTCCACTGTGAAGACTGACGCAAAGTACCTATTCAGTTCCTCCGCCATTTCTTTGTTCCCCACTACTACTTCTCCAGCGTCATTTTCCAGCAGCCCAATGTCCACTTTTGCCTCTCTCTTACCCTTTATATATCTAAAAAACTCTTGCAATCTTCTTTTATATTACTGGCTAGTTTACCCTCATATTTAATCTTCTCCCTCTTTATTTCTTTTTTAGTTGTCCTCTGTTGGTCTTTGTAGGCTTCCCAACCCCCTGGTTACCCACTGCTCTTCGCCGCATTGTACGCTTTCTCTTTAGCTTTTATGCTGTCCCTGACTTCCCTTGTCAGCCATGGTTGCCTCATCCTCCCTTTAGTATGGTTCTTCTTCCTAGGGATGAATTTTTGCTGTGTCTCCCAAATTACTCCCAGAAACTCCTGCCATTGCTGTTCCACTGTCTTTCCTGCTAGGCTCATCTCCCAGTCAATTCTGGCCAGCTCCTCCCTCATGCCTCTGTAGTTGCCTTTATTCAACTGTAATACTGTTACATCTGATTCCAGCTTTTTCCTCTCAAATTGCAGGGTAAATTCTATCATATTATGGTCACTTCCTCCTAAGGGTTCCTTCACCTTAAGCTCCCTTATCAAATCTGCCTCATTACACATCACTAAAACTAGAATTGCCTGTTCCCTAGTGGGCTCCACCACAAGCTGCTCCAAAAAGCCGTCTCGTAGACATTCTACAAATTCCTTTTCTTGGGATCCACTACCAACTTGATTTTCCCAGTCTACCTGCATATTGAAATCCCCCATGATCACTGTAACCTTGCCTTTCTTACACACGTTTTCTATCTCCTGGTGTATCTTGTGCCCCACATCCTGACTACTGTTCGGAGGCCAGTACATAACTCCTATTATGTTTTTTTTACATTTGCGTTTCCTCAACTCTACCTACACAGATTCTACATCATCTGATCCTACATCATTTCTTGCTATCGATTTAATTTCATTTCTTACTAACAAAGCAACCCCATCCCCTCTGCCAACCTGCCTATCTTTTCGATAGGATGTATATCCTTGGATATTTAGCTCCCAGTCCTGATCCCCTTGCAGCCATGTCTCTGTAATGCCCACCGCATCATACCTGCCAATTTCAATCTGCGCCACAAGCTCATTTACCTTATTTCGTATACTGCGTGCATTTAGGCACAACAGATTATGTCCTGTATTTCCCTCCCCCTTTCTCATTGTCGTCCCTTTATCTGATGTGCTTGAAGTTAGATTCCTAGCCCTTTCCAAATTCTTTGTCTTATTTTGTGTTCTGGAGACTTTAATAGCCTCTCCTGGGCTCTCCTTTCTTTTCAGTTTTTTCATAATTTTCCATGAAGTTAAATCCACCCCCCCACATGCTAACCTGCTGCTTTGTTTCCCATTAGTCATATTTCTTGGAGTTTTACCCTTCCCTCCCCCCCCCCACTTTCCATTTTAAAATCCTGTTGACCACACTATTTACCCTTTTCGCTAGAACATTGGTCCCAGATCGGTTCAGGTGGAGACCGTCCCAACGGTACAGATACCTCCTGTTCCAATACTGATGCCAGTGCCCCACGAAATGGAACCCCTCTTTCCCGCACCACTCCTTTACCCACGTATTTACTTCCCTTATTCTTTGATCTTTTTATTCTCTAACTCAGGTCAACCACAAGAACAGAGAGTTGTCCCCTCTGGGGAATGGTCACACACCTCTGAGGAGGAGGAAGGTACCTCAGAAGATGAAGCATCACATCATTCCCCTGCACCTTCCACCAGCACACAGATAATTTCATCTTGGTAGGTATGTGTTCGCACTTAGATTTGAGGCTATATTATGGTTCGAGAACCACACGCCTGCATGAGCAGCTGTCGGAGGGTGTGATAGTCAAAACCACTGACACTCAGAGAAGTGTGAAAGGCCAGGACAATGCTGAGCCCCAGACTGATGGTGGACCACTGGAGTCATCCATGAGGTGGCAGATGCTGGAAGTTCAGTGTGAGTTGCATGAAGATCTGCCAGAGATTCACGATGTTATCTGTGCCCTGACTCAGACATTGGGGGAGTCCAATGAGCATTTCCCTCTCATCTGTGTGCTTTTCTTCCCTCCATGAGAAATTGACAACTTTCATAGAAAGCCTGATCCTGTGGATGCTGGAGATATGCACAGACCTGCACATCATCGCCTTGTCCACGAGCTCAATGGAACAGTGGCAAGGTGACAGGAGGATGAGGTGTCTTGGTTTCCATCATGTCCTTGTCCTTCTCAGGTTTGCAGGCAGGTATAAATTTGCCTTGCGAGGGAGCAGTGACTGACATCCACATCTGGGATTTCCTCTCAGAATGCTCCTCGTGTTGACAGCGGCTCCTCAGCCCCTCTGCCAATGGCACCAATGCCTTGAGTAGGTGCAATAATAGAGGATGCACCTCTGCCTGGGCAGGAGACCCTCAGCGTGCTGGAAACCGCCAGGCCTGAGGCTGCCAGAGAACAGCCGTCAAGGTCAGCCAGGCCATGAGACAACAAGGTCAGTAACCAGCTTCCATCGTAACTGGAAGTGAAGAGGGATCACCATGTAGAAGCACTCAGAAAAGAATTAAGAGAACTCACTAGTTGCACTTGGGTTTCATGGGTGAATATGTAGCCTAGGTGTTACTGCTTTGAGTACCAATTTTTGTAAGAAAAGTGTTATTTATTTTCTTGGCATTTCCGTCCATTGTTGCAGGCCCTCTGGAAGTGCAGAAATGCCATTGCTCAGCCCAAGGGCTGTTTGGGAGAGACCATGACATTTGTGGTCATTTTTTCAACCATGCATAAGCACCAGGTGGCACTGGGTGAAGGAGCCTGGGCTTGTAACTAAGATAAATGGCAACAGTGGAGGATTAAAGTGAACCTTTATTTGACTGGAAGGATGAAATGGGAAGGGTCATTTGAATTGAGTTTGTATTAGTGCCTTCCGAGTATCCCTTGCACTTAAGTCATTGCACCTTCCATGCAGTTCATCATGTCTTTCTGGATGCTATGACTGATCAGTAGATTCCTTGTCATCCTCCTCAACTGAGGATGCCTCGCACACCACCATATACCCATTGGCCTACCCCTCCCCCTAACACCAGCTGTGGAAAGCACAGCAGGCCACCATGATCAGGAAAACCCTCACTGGGCTATGCCCCATCAGAATGATTCAGGCACCGGAATCTCATCTTCAGGAAACCTATAACTGACAGTGACTTGGTTCGCCATGAGGCTGATGTTGTTTTCCTCTTCTGCTTCTGTCCTAGAATTCCTTACTGGTGTCAGCAGCATTCTCTTTAATGGGTAGCCCTTGTCAGCAAGAATCCAACATTGAATCCATGCCCGTCTTTCCTGAAACTCAATGTTTGAATCGTTAAAATCTGGTTTCTGCCTTGGCCACAGTACGAAAATGGCTCTTATCAAAGCTACAAATGACATCTTGTATTGCTGTCCTTCCTTCCTTAAACTTCTCAACCTGTCACAGAATCACAGAATTGTTACGGAGCAGAAGGAGGTCAATCGGCCCATTGTGTCTGCACCGGCTCTCTGGGCATTTTAACTTAGTGCCAATCTCCTGCCTTTTCCCCATAACCCTACACATTGTTTCTATTTAAATAATCATCTAATGCCCTCTTGAATGCCTCAATTGAACCTGCCCCCACCTCACTTGCAGGCAGTGCATTCCAAACCCTAACTACTCGCTGTGTGAAAAAGTTTTTTCTCACATCTCATTTGCTTCTTTTGCAAAATACTTTTTAAAACTGTGCCTTCTGGTTCTCGATCCGTTTACAAGTGGGAACAGTTTCTCCCTATCTACTCTGTCCAGACCCCTCATTATTTTGAAATCTTCCATCAAGTCTCCTCTTAGCCTTCTCCTCTCCAAGGAAAACAGTCACAACTTCTCCAATCTTTCGTCAAAACTGAAGTATCTCATCCCTGGAACCATCCTTGTAATCCTCTTTTGCATTCTCTCCACATCCTTCATGTAGTGTGGCACCCAGAGCTGAACACAATACTCCAGCTGAGGTCTAACCAGTGTCTTATATAAGTTCATCAAAACCTCCCTGCTCTTATACTCTATGGCCCTATTAATGAAGCTTAGAATACTGCATGCTTTAGGAACAGCTCTCTCTACCTGTCCTGCCACCTTTAATGACTTATGTACATATACACCTAGGTCTCTCTGCTCCTGCACACCCTTTAGAATAGCATCCTTTATTTTATACTGTCTCTCCATGTTCTTTGTACCAAAGCACATCACCTCACACTTCTTGCATTGAACTTCATCTGCCAACTATCTGCCCACTCCACCAATATGTCAATGTCCTTTTGAAACTCTACACTGTCCACCTCACAGTTTACAATTCTCCCAAGTTTTGTGTTATCCGCAAACTTTGAAATTGACCCCATTTGGTGTAAATGATCTAGATCATTTATATATATCAGGAAAAGCAAGGGTCCCAATACCGATCTCTGGGGAACTCTACTACAAACCTTCTTCCAGCCTGAAAAATACCCATTAGCCATTACTATCTGTTTCCTATCCCTCAGCCAATTTTGTACCATGTTGCTACTTTCCCTTTTATTCCATGACCTATAACTTTCCTCACAAGTCTGTTGTGTGGCACTGTATCAAACATCTTTTGGAAGTCCATATACATCACATCAATGACCTTGCCCTCATCAACCATCTCTGTTACCTCTTCAAAAAACCCCAGCAAGTTAGTTAAACACAATTGTCCTTTAACAAATCCATGCTGACTCTTCCGAATCAATCCAAATTTTTCCATGTGATTATTAATTCTATCCCGATTAACTGTTTCTAGAAGTTTCCCCACTACCAAAGTTAAACTAACTGGTCTGTAATTGCAGGGCAGATCTTTACAACCTTTTTATAACAATTCTCCAATCCTCCAGCACCTCCCCCGAATCCAGGAAACATTGAAAGATTACTGCCAGTGCCTCTGCAATTTCCACTCTCACTTCCTTCAATACTCTTGGGTGCATCTCATCCAATCCTGGTGCCTTATCAACCTTCTGTACCAACAGCTTATGCCCCCTCCTTATCAATTTTAAACCCTTATAGTGACTGAGTTTCCTCCTCTGTCACCATGGCCTGGGCAGCATCTACCTCATAGGTAAAGACAGATGCAAAGTATTCATTTAACACCTCAGCCATGCCACTTGCCTCTATGTGTAAATCCCCTTTTTGGTGCCTAATCGGCCCTACTCCTCCTTTTACCACCCTTTTACTATTGATGCGCTTATAGCATGCTTTGGGATTTCCTTTTATGTTAGCTGCCAGTTTTTTTTCATAATCCCTCTTTGCTTCTCGTACTTGCTTTTTCACATCCCTTCTGAACCTTCTGTATTTAGCTTGGTTCTCAATTGTATTTACTAGCTGACACCTGTTGTAAGCACACTTCTTCTTCTTTAACTTAATTTCTACTTCCTTTGTCATCCAGGGAGCTCTGGATTTGATTGTCCTACCCTTCCCTTTTGAGGGAACATACCTTGACTGTGCTCAAACCATCTCTTTGATGGCAGCTCATTGTTCAGCTGCTGTTTTGCCGCCAACCTTTGGTTCCAGTCTATCCGGCCCAGCTCCGTTCTTGCCCCATTGAAGTCCTCTCTTCTCCAGTTGATTATTCTTACTCTGGATTGACCAATATCCTTTTCCACCGTCATCTTAAACCTTATGATATAATGATCACTGTCCCCTAAATGTTCCCCCACTGTCACTTGATCTACTTGGCCCACCTCATTCCCAAGAACCAGGTCTAGCAGTGCCTCCTTTCTTGTTGGACTGGACACATACTGCTGTAGGAAATTCTCCTGAACGCAATCTAGGAACGCTTGTCCCTCACTGCCCCTTACACTACCATATATCCCAGTCTATATACAGGTAATTAAAGTCCCCCATTGTAATTACTCTACAACGTTTACACCTCTCTGTAATTTCCTTGCAGATTTGTTCCTCTATATCCTTCCCACTAGCTGGTGGTCTATATATTACACCGAGCAATGTAATTGCACCCTTCTTATTCCTTAGCTCTAGCCAAATCAGTTCTGTCCTTGAATCCTCTGACACATCCTCTTTCTCCAGTACTGCAATACTCTCTTTATCCAAAAATCCCCACCCCTCCTCCTTTTTTCCCTTTCCTATATTTTCTGAACACGTTGTAACCAGGAATATTTAACACCCAGATATGCCCTTCCTTAAGCCAGGCCTCCATTATTGCCACAGCATCATAATCCCACAAGGCAATCTGTGCCTGTAACTCCCCAATTTTATTAACTATGCTCCATGCATTCACATGCATGCAGTGTAACCCTGATTTAGACTTCATTACTTGCTCCCTTAGTCCGTCTCCATCTATTAACTTACCATTTTTTTATTATTCATTCACAGGATGTGGGCTTTGCTGGCTGGGTCAGCATTTATTGCCCATCTCTAGTTGCCCTTGAGAAGGTGGTGGTGAGCTGCCTTCTTGAACCGCTGCAGTCCATGTGGTGTAGGTACACCCACAGTGCTCTTATTTATTATTTTAGTGCTATCTGCCTCTCCCAACATTCGATGCATCCTGATATTGCTTTCTAATATTCTCTCCTTGTTCCCACACCCCCTGATGAGTTAGTTTAAACCCTCCCCAGCCTTTGACACAATTGACTGCACCATCCCCCTCCAACGCCTCTCCACTTTCATCCAGCTGGGTGGGACTGTACTCATGTGGTTCTATTCATAGCTGTAGAATTGTATCCAGAGAATCAACTGCATCTGAGAGAGGAAAAAGAGGAAGGCAGAGGAACCCAGTTATTATTCAGTCATTCCTAAGGGGATAAAGGGGTAGGAAACAGCAACACATGATTCAAGCAAAGTGAGTTTGATCACTGAGTTTCCTTGGCCTAACCAGGAAGAAATTTTTCAATCAGTGATGGACATAATTTGACGGTTTTAATAAGAAAATTCCTTTTTTTTTACGAACACAATGAAGATTTGAATTGATGCTAAGTGTAACAGGCTATCCAGGCTCAGTGCTAACATGTTAGAAGCAGATCGAGCATTGTATTGTATGAAGCTGATGTCTTTCATACAGTATGTCGCTAAAGTTGTGCAACAATATGATAGTTTTGGGTTTCAATGGTTGCCTGCAGTCAATTTGCATTGGAGTGCATTGTAGCTCATCTGGCATTTTCAAAAGAAGCAACAGTGGCACAGGTCATATGTGGCGTGAAAGAATTTCTCATGAACCCTAGCACTGCTGCGTTGAGTTAAAATATTATTAATGCCCTTTTGGGTCAGCTTCATGTAGATAACTAGGGCAGGGAATTACAAATCTCATAACTGCACAAAGTTCTATTTTCACACAGATCTATAGGCATGCCAAGAGATTTCCCAGCAGTAGGATGATGTCTACAACAGAAAGGAACAAACAATTCTCTCATGACAGTAAGCTATCCAGCCCATCAAGCAAGTGACAGTGGATGAGTTACAAAGTGAGCAGGATCAACAGATCATGACAGCACTGGACATAGCTCACTGAAATGTAAAATCAGCAAAAAAAAGGCCATAGACAAATTTAGGACCACTGGTATCCAAGAGACTATTAATCGAATTACTGCCAGCACACTTAACTCTTAGAAGAAGTAATAAGTTAGCTATGTCCCATTGAAAGCAAAGAACAAGCACCAAGAGGAAGCATTGAGATAAATACTGACAGCATGCACAATGCTGTAGGATTGGAATCCAGCCCAACTGGGAAATGTATGGAACATAATTTCAAAACCCATGGACATGTTTTAACCTCATGTTTGGAACTATAAATTACAAAAACCTAATCTACAGTCAGCAGTACAGGGCTAGGCAGCAAGGGTTTAATTCAGACATTTAGTGAAGAAACAGTGATGCATCAAAAGGCTTTGGACAATGACTGACTGCTATCAGGGAACAATTGTACCAGGGAAATGCCATCAACTGCCATCAACTAATGCAGTCAAGAAGTCTGATTACCCAATACAATGGCACAAAGGACACTACAATACACTCAAGGAATTATGCAACTAAGGTCTGCACCACAGACAATAATACTGGAATAGAGTCATTCAAACCCTCATTAACTTTGGAGCCAGGTGCTGTTACAGTGCCACCTCAAACAGCAGGAGAATTTCTCATACAATGAGAACTGATAATATTCATCTGGATACATCTTCCATGGAAAACTCCCGTATTGTTTCAACCAGCAGGAACTGCTGACATTTGTTTGGACTTTGCGTGGAATCAACTAAGTGGATATGCAACAACAAGAAATATGTTTTGACATGTCTGAGTTAAATGATTATAAAAGAAGAGCAGATCTGAGTATCTGGGCTGCAGTTGGAAGGAGGGTCAGGGCTGGTCACCTTGACTCAGGCTTATATTCTACACCGCACAGACCAGCTATCTTGGGGATGTTATGACACAGCCGATGGTAAGTGCTGAGTTGTTCAAATCCCAAAAGGAAACTTGAAACAACTGCCACATTTTTGCAATTTGTATAAATTTCGAGATGCGTGCCTTGAATTCAGTAGTAATAAGACCACCAAGTCTTATAGGTTTTTACAAAACTAAATTAAACATTTATTAATCAGAGAAATTATTTTAAGCACATACGTGGACCTACAAATTACTACTATGATAACTTCTAAATCCCCTACTTAATCTGACTTCCAGTTACACTTGTTAAGACAACAGTAGGGCATGCAGGGAAAAGCTTTTCCCTCTTCGGGCGGGTGTGCACCCGACCTGAACGAGAGTGAAATAGTGCGTGATGACATTGGGCGAGCGTCCCGACGTCATCAAGCACTCTCACGATATTTCGCTCAGTGGCCATGCGGGAGAGGTGGAAGTGCACCCGCTGACAGTTAAAAGGCTTATGAAGGCCCTTAATCAATTGATTGAATTTTTTGCTGTCTGTCCAACCGTTGGGTTGGTGGGCTGACAAATAGCCAAGCGACCTTTGCATTTTTAGTGAGACCACATCCACAGGCAGGATGAGGTTTTGACCAGTGATTTTTTTAAAAATCTTTTAAAACTAATTTTAAACATGTCCCTGCTCATGTTAGAGTCATAGGAGGGGACATGTTTTTCTTATTTTTTAGTTCTTTATTTTTAATTTTAAGAATCTTCAGCTTCCTGAGGCAGCTCTGTGCCTTCAGGGAGCTTTCACTGAGCGCACCCCCGTGCATGCACGCATTTCAGTGCTCATGCTCCTGCTGCTCCCACCCTGGCAGCGCTGAGGCTCTGAGCTTGCCTTTCACGCTGGCTGGCCATTAATTAGCCAGCCAGCATGAAATCGCGGTCAGTGCCCAATTGTGGGCAGCAGTCGGTTTCACGGCCACTCCTGGCCCCACCCGCCGCGCCCACCTGACGAGGTAAAAATCCTGCCCATAGGTTTTAAAGACCCGGGCAAAATGAGACACAATACTCTGAACCAGTCGAATTCAAACTGAATTTTCTTAACTTCAGTTCTTTGAAAACAGCACCTTGAGGCATAGATGCTGAAGGCTTTTCACACCTGTTAGATCTTTAAAATGTCTACCCTTACACAGAGCCTTCGTTCCTTTATTCATATTTTCCGCTTCGAATGCAAATCCTCTTGTTTCACTATGTTTTGGACTTTACCTTCCTGATAATAAAAATCTCTCATAGCAATAAGTTTTATCAGTGATCTTTGGGATAAATAAACACACTGGGCAGGATTTTCCCCTCGTCGGGCAGGCGCGGCGGGCAGGTCTGGAAACGGCCGTGAGACGGAATGCTGCCCGTGATCGGGCTCTGACCAATTATTGGCCAGCCAGCGTTAAACACGTGCTAAGAGCCTCAGCGCTGCAGGAGTGGGGGCGGGAGGAGACTGAGCGCTGAAGTCCGGGCATCTGTGGGGGAGCGTGCACTGAAAGCTCCCTGAAGGCGCAGAACTGCCTCAGGGAGCTGAAGAATTTTATATAAACATTTTACATATGATATAAACATGCCACCTCAAGTGACACAGTCACATGAAGAGCAACGTGTAAAAAATGATGTTAAAATGTTTTTATTGTTTTTGTAATAACCGTTGGAAACCTCACCCTGCCTGTGGATGGGGTTTCATAAAAAATGAAAAGGCCACCTGACCTATTCATCTGTCTACCAACCAAACGGTTGAGCTAGCAGCGAATAATACAAATTAATTAATTGCTTAAATGCTTTAATAGGCCTTTTACTTGTTGGCGGGCGCGCTGCCGCCTTTCGCGCATGCCCGTTGACTGAAAGATCGCAAGAGTGTGCGATGATGTCAGGACGCTCGCCCGACGTCATCGCCCACTATTTCATTCCCATTCAGGTTGGGTGCCCACCAGCCTGCAGGACGAAAAATTCTGCCCACTGTTTCTAAACCTCACCTGGCTAAGTGACACATTTCACTCCTGCTTTGAATACAATCTAGTCTGGTTTATTTCAAAATGCAAATGTCCTTTTATACCTTACATTCTAAACCTCCCTTGTGTTTACCATGTTTACATCAAAGCCTTCAGACCAGCTGCCTTTAATCTAATTAAGCCTCTCTCACACACACACATACAGACACAGATACCACTATTTTGTAATAAATTCCAATAACATTATGAGAATTATTATATCTTCCTGACAGCTCCCTCTTTATTAAAAAATGAATGATCATAATTTAAAAAGGCGACTTCATTTTTATTAACACATCTTATACCATCTCCTATACTTATCTATATACTTACACTATTATGTTACCAGATGCATACATTAACATAACAATATATACACAAATCCTTGGTATCAACAAAAATCATTTTGGTTCAGTGTCCAGGTTTTAATTGTCCAATTTTCCCTTTAAGGTTCAATCATATTTTCTTGTCCCGCTACATGTATAACCTAGAGATTAAATGGTTGCAGTAATAAATTCCATCTGAATAGCCTTGCACTTCTGTCTTGAACTTTGTCCAGAAACTTTAAAGGGTTGTGATCTGTATAAACAGTTGTTTCTGATGAATTGTTTGCAACATAAATTTCAAAATGCTGCAATGCTAACACCAAGCCCAAAGCCTCTTTTTCGATCATTGAATATCTTCTCTGTTATGCATTCAACTTCTGTGAAAAATACCCTATCGGTTTTTTCAATTCCAGTGCCATCTTCTTGTTTCAGTACAGCCCCAATGCCTATACCACTTGCATCAACGGCCATCTTAAATTGCTTGGCGTAATTGGGTACTGCCAAAACTGCTGTCATAGCTAATATAGTTTTCAAATTGTCAAATGCCTTTTGGCACTCCTGTGTCCATTGAAACTTCCTGTTCTTTTTTTAATAGTTCAATCAGTGGAGCAACCACGCTCCTAAAATTTGCAATAAAACCCAGTCATGCCCAGAAATCTCAAAACCTCTTGTTTGTAGGCACGGGGAAATCAACGATAGCCTTGACTTTCACATCAAGCCACCTTACCATGTCCAATCGTATGGCCTAGATACATAACTTGTGCTTTTGTAATTCACTTTCAGTCCAGTTCATCTCCAAATTAGCTTCTTGTAAGCCAGTAAATAATTCTTCCAGATGTTGTAAATGCTCCTCCCACGTCTGACTGAAAACTGTCAAGTCTTCAATATGAACAGCACAAAAAATGTTTTGGATTGGGGGAGAGCGGATTTTAGTAAAATAAGGCAGGATCTGGCCAAGGGAGACTGGGAACAGTTACTTATGGGGAAATCTACAGAAGAGCAGTGGTGGGGGGGTGGGGGGGGTGTTCAAAAAGGAAATGGGGAGGGTACAGGCTCAACATGTTCCCTCTAGGGTGATAGGAAGGAGTAACAAGCCCAGAGAACCATGGATGACTGGAGACATTCAGGATACAATGAGAAGGAAAAGAGAGGCTTTTAGCAGGTACAAGGGGAGCAAATCAGTGGAGGCATTAGTGGAGTACAGAAAGTGCAGGGTGGAGCTTAAGAAAGCAATTCGGGGAGCAAAGAGGGGATATGAGAAAGCTCTGGCTGGTAAAAATAGGAAAAATCCCAAGATATTCTATAAGTATATCAATGGGAAGAGGATAACCAGGGAAAGAGTAGGGCCCATTAGGGACCAAGGGGGCAATCTATGGGTGGAGCCAGAGGACATCGGTAGTGTGTTGAATGAATACTTCACATCCGTCTTCACCCAAGAGAATGAGGATGAAGGTATGGAACTCGGGGAGAGAGGTTCTTGAACAAATTGATATAGGGAGTGACAAGGTATTGGAGGTGTTGGTAGGCTTAAAAGTGAACAAATCTCCAGGTCCAGATGATTTGTGTCCCAGACTGCTGAGGGAGGCAAGGGAGGAGATCGCAGGGGCTCTGACCCAAATCTTTAATTCCTCTCTGGCCACGAGGGGAGGTGCCAGAGGACTGGAGAACAGCTAATGTGGTTCTCCTATTTAAGAAGGGTTGTAGAGATAAGCCAGGGAACTACAGACTAGTGAGTCTCATGTCAGTGGTAGGGAAACTATTGGAGAAAATTCTGAAGGAGAGAACCTATCTCCACTTGGCGAGGCAAGGTTTGATCAGGGATAGTCAGCATGGCTTTGTCAGAGGGAGGTCATGCCTAACAAGTTTGATTGAATTTTTTGAGGAGGTGACCAGGTGTGTAGATGAGGGTAGTGCAGTTGATGTAGTTTATATGGATTTCAGCAAATCCTTTGACAAGGTCCCACATGGGAGACTTATAAAGAAGGCAAATTCACATGGGATACAGGGTAATTTGATAAGGTGGATTCAAAATTGGCTTAGCTGTAGGAGACAGAGGGTGATGACAGAAGGCTGTTTTAATGACTGGAAGCCCTTGTCCAGTGGCGTACCACAGGGATCTGTGCTGGGTCACCTATTATTTGTCATTTATATAAATGGCATAGATGACTATGTTGGAGGGTAGGATTAATAAGTCTGCGGATGACACAAAGGTTGGCCGGGTGGTTAACAGTGAGGTTGAGCGTCTTGGGCTACAGGAAGATATAGATGGGGTGGTCAAATGGGCAGATAAGTGGCAGATGGAATTTAACCCTGAAAAGTGTGAGGTGATACACTTTGGAAGGAGTAATTTGACAAGGAAGTATTCAATGAACGGCATGACACTAGGAAGTTCTGAGGAACAAAGGGACATTGGCATGTGTGTCCATAGATCTCTGAAGGCAGAGGGGCATGTTAGTGGGGTGGTGAAAAAGGCATTTGGGACACTTGCCTTTATTAATCGAGGCATAGATTACAAAAGTAGGGAGGTCATGTTGGAGTTGTATAGAACCTTGGTGAGGCCACAGCTGGAGTACTGTGTGCAGTTCTGGTCACCGCATTATAGGAAGGATATGATTGCACTGGAGAGGGTGCAGAGGAGATTCACCAAGATGTTGCCTGGGATGAAACATTTAAGTTATGAAGAGAGGTTGGATGGACTTGGGTTGTTTTCGTTGGAGCAGAGAAGACTGAGGTGTACAAGATTATGAGGAGCGTGGACAGGGTGGATAGGGAGCAGCTGTTCCCCTTAGTTGAAGGGTCAGCCACGAGGGGACACAAGTTCAAGGTGAGGGGCAGGAGGTTTAGGGGGAATGTGAGGAAAAACTTTTTTACCCAGAGGGTGGTGACTGTCTGGAATGTGCTGCCTGAGAGGATGGTGGAGGCGGGTTGCCTCACATCCTTTAAAAAGTACCTGGATGAGCACTTGGCATGTCATAACATTCAAGGCTATGGGCCAAGTGCTGGTAAATGGGGTTAGGTAGGTAGGTCAGGTGTTTCTCACATGTCGTTCCAGACTCGATGAGCCGAAGGGCCTCTTCTGCATTGTGTGATTCTGTGATTCTGTGAATTGCTCAGACCTACAATTAATTTGTTTGTCAGTCTTTGAAATGTTGCAGGTACATTTTTCATACCAAACGGCATGACTTCAAATTGATATAGTCCATCTGGAATCACGAAAGCTGGTATCTCCTTTGTTCTCTCCGATAACGGAGCTTGCCAATGTCCTTTTAGCGACTCAATATTTGTGATAAATTTTGATTGTCCCATTTTCTCAACACAATCTTCCAACCATGGTATAGGATATGAATCCGCTTTTATCACTGCATTCACCTTTCGATAGTCCATACACAGTCTTTGTGTTCCATCCGGTTTCAGTGCCAGTACAAAAGGTGAACTCCAGTTACTGCAACTAGACTCAATGATATCATTTTGAAGCATGAATTCAATTTCTTTCTGTATTTATGATAACTTTGCTGGATTTAATCTATCAGGATCTTGCCTTAGCAAAGATGAAACTTCTACAGACACATCATGTATAGCTAAATGTGTCCTCCCAGCTTATTTCCACAAATACCTTTGTGTGACTGCAATAGTTCTTCCAAATCACTTTGACACTTGCCTGGAAGGTAACTCAATATTACATTTAAATTTTCAAGTACCCTCTCATTATCCAATTTTAATGGAGGAAAATTAATTTCAGAGGTAATGCATTTCTACTTCTTTTTCATTATCTACCACCACTAACACCTCCTTTTGGTCCTCTTCCCTGTCAAAGTACTTTTTAAGCATATTTACATGACACACCCTCTGCTTCTTTATTCTATCTGGAGTGTTTATTAAATAATTCACTTCACTCAGCTTCTTTTCAATCCTGTAAGGCCCACTGAATCTTGCCTTTAATGAGTCACCCAGTATTGATAACAGAACTAGCACTTTCTCCCCAGCAACAAAACCACAAGCTGTCTGCTTTCATTTTCATCACTTGCTGAGATACATTTAAATGCTCCCTAGCCAACTCACATGCTCTGTCCAATCTCTCTGAAGTTTGATACATAATCCAGGAGAGTAGTTTCTGAATTTGGACCCATCAATTTCTCATAAATCAATTTCAGCGGTCCACTTACCTCATGACCATAAACTAGCTCAAAAGGACTAAAACCAGTTGATGCATTAGGAGTGTCCCTAATAGCATACAACAAGAATGGAATTCCCCTATCCCAATCCAGTGGATAATTCTGACTATATGCTCTCATCGTAATTTATAGAGTTTGATGCCATGTTCCCAAAGCCTCTTGTGACTCAGGGCGATGAGCTGTTGACTTCAACTGTTTTATTCCCAAACTTCTCATTACTTCCTTAAACAGCTGTGATATGCAATTTGAACTCTGATCTGATTGTTTTTCTTTAGATAAACCATGGCCAGAATTTTCCCCTCATTGGGCGGGTTCGGCCACCCACAATTGGCTTCACAATGCTGCGGCATGAGCGAGAAGGGGTGGGTGCTCAATATCCTCCAGGTCCAATGGCAACCCAGTGGCCAATTCAAATGCGGCCTCGGCAGCCATTGGATGGCTGCCAGTGAAGGACGTTGACCTCATTATGGACACCATGGCAGGCAGGAGGGTAGGTCATCAGGGCAGTTGGCCCCGCATTTCCCTGATGAGTGCCTCGCTGCCCTCCTGGAGGAGGTGGCAGCACGGTGAGAAATCCTTGTCCCCAAGAAGGCACGGGATGAGGTGGCATCCAGGGTCAGCAGCCATGAGGCGCACATAGGTGAAGTGCCAGAAGCACTTCAATGATCTCCTGCGATCGGGAAGGGCGAGTACCGTGTTGGCATGGATCAATTAGCACAGCAGTTAAGAGCTGCCCATCCCTCCCTTGGACCTCAGAGTTCTTAGAGTGTGAGTGGCAAATGTCAATGAGGCAGCATCTGGGCAAGGGGATGAGCCCTGGCTGCTTGGATTAAGTGTCTTGCGGTTCCAGGGTCATGAATCGGCTGAGCCCTGCGAGAAATTCCTCAGGTGGGGTTGGCCAGGCTGCAATGGCAATGCAGGTACAGGGTGGACTAATCAATGCTCCTCTCTCCTTTCAGGAGAAAACATTCCATAACAATGGTGAGACGTTGCGGACCGGTGGGGGACTGCCCCACCTACTCATCTTGACCTGATATGATCAGGAGGCCCTGGAGCTGGAGAGATGCCATGCGCCTAGGTCAAGTGGCTGCGGTGAGGTTGGGGTGCCGCTGGGAGGCAGCACACTGAGGTCAGAATGCCTGTCATAGCTACCATTCCACCATAGTCTCTATATTGATGTGAGCCTCGAAAATGGAACCCCCATTGATAACAAAAAGACGAGGGCACCCTGATCCAGGTGCCAGGCATGTGCAGTAATAGTGGAATGACTTCAACTAATGACATGTCCTTGTTATTCCTTTCAGGTTCACCAGCAGCCCATTGGGGTGAGGAGTCTGAAGGCCCAGCACTGACCCCAGAGGACAGCAACCATTGAAATGCACCTGTGTCACATCCTCGCAGCCAGGCAGGCACTAGCGCAGAAACCAGCACCTCGGTGGGCATTAGATCGGCAGCTAGTATCTTGGTGCACATTGGTGAGGGCACTTCCCATTCACTTGAGGTGCAGGCAGAGGCAGAGAGTGCCCAGGGCGCTGGCAGTCGGAGGACTGCTGAGGACCAGGAACATGCTCAGTCGGTGGCTGATGATGAGCCTCTGGAGTCGCCCCTGAGGCAGCAGATGCTGGAAGTCCAGCAGGGTGTGCAGGAGGATCTGGCAGAGATACATGAGGGAATACGAGCCATGGTCTCTGTTGTGGAGGAGTCCTTGCGGAGCATGAGCAGTGCAATGAACCTCATGGCCGAGTGCAATGCCTCTTCCGTGGGGAGAGTGGCGACCCTCATGGAGAGGCTGCTCCAGGAGCTGAATCAGGGGTTCCTGGGGATGCGCTTGGACCTGCAAGCCCTCACACCAGCAATGACCTCAGGTGGTGAGTGTCAGTGTGGGAGATGGATTGGGCACTTAGTATCCCGGCTAGGTGCCCGTCCATCAATGGTGAGCGGGGAGGTCCAAAGTGGCCTCACGTTGGCGCACTCTCTGCCTGTCATCTCTGCAGGCTCCTCTCAGGGCGCTCTGGATGTTGGTAGAAGCTCCTCTGCCTCTCTGCCAGTGACCATGGCATCCGATGAAGCTGTGGCGACTGGGGAGATGCCAGTCATGGCACTAGCCACTGCCTCCCAGGTGGGGCCAGCTCAGGATTCATGGGCCAGAGGGTGCCCACCAAGGTCATCAGGGCCAGCAGGACAGCAGAGTGAGCAGGCTGTCTCCAATGCCGGTGCCAGCAAGGGGGTAGCACCTAAACATAGCACCCACACGCGCAAACTTAAAGCACCTTAATCACAACATGGCCTGATCACCAGTGATATTTGTTTCCCCCCACTTTTATGTTAATTGTTCATCGGTGTGATGGATAACACCTCTCACTTTCATTTGTATAATGTATGGCAGGCACCATGTTATTAAATGTGTTTTTGTATAACAAGCCTCTGGGTGCTTCATTAGTTCTGCAGGTGAAGGGTAACCCATGGTGTTATGAGTGATTCGTTTCTATTAAACTTTATTGAAATGGTACATACTGCATGTTGTTCACCAAGCAAATATTCCCGACAGGTATCAAGTATGGAGCCTGCAGCCCTGGCATGTGGTGGTGGTTCATCTTTGGTAGGCTAGCTGAAGGAGCGTTGGATCAAAGCCTCCCGGGTGTCCCTGTCTCCATGGAGGTTTCCCAGGTCAGCGTCTATCCCCTCAGCGTTCTCCTGACCGTGCTCGTCCTCGGACTCACTACTGGACTCATTGTCTGCTGCCAGAGCAGCCAAGTCAACATCTTCTTCCTCCACTGCGTGCCCCTTTTCCAGCGCCAGATTGTGGAGAGCACAACCCTATCAGTGACATATGATCCGGGGGGTATTGCAGTGCACTCCCCTGAACGGCCCAGGCATCGGAAGTGAACGTTGAGAAGACCGATGGCTCTCTCCACCACAGCCCTTGTGGTACCCTGACTCCTATTGTACTGCTGCTCAGATTCTGTTCTTGGACGGCGGAGAGGTGTCATGAGCCACCTTCTGAGGGGACAGCCCTTATCACCCACCAGCCATCCATCCAGCCGGGCTGGAGCACTGAAGAGCCCCGGGACCTGGGCGTGTCTGAGGATGTAAGCGTCATGGGAGCTGCCTAAGTACCTTGCACAGACTTGCAGAATCTGCATCCTGTGATCACACACTATCTGCACGTTCATGGAGTGGAAGCCCTTCCTGTTGACGAAGACACCGGGCTCACCTGCTGGCGCCTTGATGGCCACATGTGTACAGTCTATTGCACCCTGGACGCGGGGGAAGCCAGCAATCGCCGCGAAGCACCTGGCTCGCTCTGCCTGGCTGGTCTCGTCCATGCGGTAGTGATTGAAAGTCAATGCACGCCTGAACAGAGCACCTGTCACCAGCTTGACACAACTGTGGACAGCTCCACAAAGATTCCCCACTGACCCTGTGGAAAGAGCCGGAGGCATAGAAGTTGAGGGTCACTGTGACCTTCAGAGCCACAGGCATGGGGTGTCCACCCACACAGTCAAAGCTGATCTCAGGCCCGATCCTCTAACAGATGGAGATCACTGTCTCTCTTGAGAGGCGGAGCCTCCTTCGGCATTACACCTCAGACATATTGAGGTAGCTGCATCGCCGCCTGTAAACCCTGACAGCAGGATAGTGGCGTCTTCTGCAACCCCTTCCGCCTTGGACTTCCTGTTGGCCCTGCGCCCCTAGTGCCTGCACCACTCCTCCCATAGGTCGCTCCCCTGGAGGCTGAAAAAGGACACCTGGCCTCCTGCCCCCTCTGGCCCTCTCTTCCTCCTCAAAGGAAGTGCCCCCAACGGAGACCACAATCCGCATTCCGAGAGTAAGGGAAGGCTGTCTGATACTTGGAAGGCACCAGGCGATACGAATCCCCCGGATTCTTGAACTGAAGCCTCTTATTTCTGTCGAAGCAGCTCTGAAGCAAAATGAAGATGTCCTGTTCACACAAGCAAGTAGCAGCAAATTATAAGCTAACGTACAAACTTCTCGCATTATCAAGCCCACTCACCCTCTTTTCCTGCCTATGGATGAGGTTTTTGAAAATGTGGCCTGCCCGTTGCACCCGTGCGACGGCCTGAAAATTGCACGGGCTACATAAACTCCAAGACAATTGTTGTCTCAAGGGCCTTAACTGTTCACTTAATTAATGGAAGGACGTGCGTCCTTCGTCTTCATCGCGCGCATGACTAGCGGAATATCGCGAGGGTGCACGTTAACATCAGCATGCTCAGCCGACGTCAACGCGCACCCACATGCCAACCTAAAAGTCTGCCCCATACCTTGTAAAAAATTTAGTTAAATCTTCCACAATTTTCTTTGTTGTAATGTTTCTCAAAGGTGCTGCTTCAGGAAACCTGGTAGACATATCCATTATTGTCAGTAAGTACTGATTTCCACTTTTAGCCTTAGGAAGGGGTCCTATACAATCAATAATGACCCGAGTAAAAGGTCCTTCAAATGCTGGAATTGGAATTAAGGGTGCCAGTTTAATCATTGTTTGTTGTTTCCCTATCACTTGACATGTGTGACATTTTCTACAGAATCTGACTACATCCCTATGTAATCCAAGCCAAAAAAAACAAATGAGTTTGTATCTTCATCTGTGTCTTTTTAATTCCTAAATGTCCCCCATTGGAATTTCATGAACTATCCTCAGAATATCATTTCTATAACTAAATGGTAGTACAAACTGATGCACCTCCCTCCAGCTTTCATTTGCTAATAAGGCCTCCATTTTCTCATTAAAATATTACCCTTAAGGTAATAACATTCTGGAATACATTTTACCTCCATTTCTGTGTAAGCTGTCTGATATAAATATGTTATTTGCAAATCCTTTTTCTGTAACTCCATTAGCCTCCTTGAGTTAAACACTTCAGCTGAATTGTCCTCTAGTCTTTCTTCCTGAACAACCTTATCAAACACAGTGTCAGCTAACTGGATTTCTACACTTTCCCCCTGCCGTTGAACTTCCTGTTCTACTTGTTTCAACCTATGAGCCTGTGATCTCATTATCACACAATCTGGAAACAATCCAGGATTCTTTCTCTGTAACACTTCTGTTGAAAACACTTCCACAGGCTGCTCAACTACCATAGGCATCACCCACAGTTGTGATCCAGCTATATGATTACCTAGAATAAATTGAACTTCTGAAATGGGCAATTTTTCCACTACTCCAACAACCAGTTCACTTGTTTTTCATTTACTCTTTAAATTTACCTTCCACAATGGAATAAGTTTAGCATCTCCATAAACCCCACTTATTATCTCATATTCCTGCAATACTCCCTCTGAACAAAAAATGTCACTATCCCACAGCATTAAAGGTTGACTAGCCCCTGTGTCTCGTAAAATTTTAATATCTTTACCTACTCCACCCTGTACACATGGAAAGACTTTCCATTCATACACAAAATCTCTAAACATTTCTGCCATTTGCTCCTATGAATTCTCTTGGGTAAACTGTGAACACTTTCCCACTTCTTTACCTATCACTGATTCTCTCTGTTTTATCTGTACACAAATTATTAGTTTTTCTTGTGCCTGAACCTCAGAACCCACAGTACTTTTACTTCCAGATCTTTTCTGTACCCCTATAATTTCAACAGATTTTCCTTGTAATTTCCAGCACACAGGTTTCATATGTCCAACTTTATTACAATGAAAACACCTCAATTTTTGAATGTCACATCTACCTTCAGCACCTTCCTCTTTATTTTCAGAAAAAACTTCTTGCAAATTTCCACTTACTCCTTTTCTTCCTTGACTACCCACTTTCCTTTCACCTAACCACTTTCTATCCTTTTTTGATTTAAAAGGGTGATGAAGGAAAGGTTTAGATCTATGAACTAACTCATAGTCATCAGCAATCTCAGCTGCTTGCCTTACCATTTTAACCCTATGTTCCTCCACATGAGTTCTCACTACAAAGGGATTGAATCTTTAAATTCTTCCAAAAGAGTTACCTCTCTAAGTGCTGCATATATTGTCCCACCCTTTAATGCCTTTATTCACCGGTCAAAATTACATTGTTTTACTCTTTCAAACTGAATATAAGTTTGCACAGGCTGTTTTTTCATATTCCTAAATTTCTGCCTGTATGCCTCAGGGACCAACTCATATGCACTCAAAATAGCCTTTTGTTTTTACCACATCATAGTTCACCGACATTTCTTCTGATAATGAAGCATAAACCTTATGTGCTCTACCCACAATCCTGGATTGTAACAACAATGTCCAGTTTTCCTGTGGCTATTTCATCTGTTTAGCTATCTTCTCAAACAAAATAAAGAATGCCTTCACATCTCTTTCCTCAAACCTTGGAAGAGCTTGTACAAACTTAAACATTTCACTGGGTTCTGGTCTGGAACTAAATCCTTCCTCACCTACTGGCATCTCTTTTTTAATTCTTTGCATTTTAAGCTGGAATTCTCTCTTTCTTTTTCTCTTTCCTCCTTTGCTAACATTTCTAATTCCCTTTCTTGTTTTCTTTCTCTCTCCTGCCATGCTGCCTGTTCCCTTTGAAACGCTCTTCCCTTTTCTTCTGCCTCTAGTTCCAGGTTTTTCATTTTCAATTCTTTTTCCTTTTCATTTGCCTCCAATTCAAGTTTTCTTAGTTCCTTTGCTTGTTCAAATTCAAGCCTCTTCATTTCTAACTGAAGCCTCAATACCTCCAGCTGTGACTCACTGGTGTCAGGTTTCACTTTGAACTTTAAATGCTGTACCATACCTTCAATTATATCTGCTTTCTTGGCTCCTGCAGGTAACCCCAATTGTAATTAAGCTGCCAATTCCATTAACTTATCTTTAGTTACCTTTTGTAAACCATCCAACATTATAACTTCAACTCCCAGACAAGTCTGAGTAACTGCCAAAGCCCATATTGTAGTCTCGCTGCTTCAAAAAATCCTCACACCAACACATGAATTCAAAGTGCGTCTTGTACTTGTAACCTTAAGATTCACCAATTCTAACCCAATGAAGGGATTTCAAATATATCCCCCAGTGAGCCCCCAGCTATGTTATGGCATATCCATTGGTGAATGCTGAGTTGTTCAAATCCCAAAGGGAAACTTGAAACAATTGCCACAACTTGTTTTGCAATTTTCGTACTAATTTTTAGATGCATGCCCTGATTTCAGTAGTGGTAAGACCACCAAGTCTTTTACAAAGCTAGATTATACATTTATTAATAGGAGAAATGATTTTAAACACATACATAGATCTACAAATTAATACTATGATAACTTCTATATCCCCTACCTTATGTGACTCCCAGTTACACTTTTGTTAAGGCAACAGTAAGACACATAGGCCTGAATCTCCTGGTCGGCATGTGGGGGCGGGCCCTGCTCGCCGACACATAAAATGACACATGGTGACCTCGGGCATGCGTCCCGATGTCACCGCGCATCGTTCAGGTCTTCAGTTCGGCGGGCGCGCACCAGAGTCGGCTGTGTTCCCGCTGAACTGTCAAAGGCCGTTAATAATCTAATTAAGCTGGTTGTCTGGGCTGCCCGTCTAACCTTAAGGTTGGCGGGCAGGTGAAGAGCCCAGGCGGCCTTCGCATTTATCGTGAAACCTCATCCACGGGTGGGATGAGGTTTCATGAAATGTTTATAAATTGAATTAAAATTTTAATTAAAATTCATTGACATGTCCCAGCTCATATAACACAGTCACATGAGGGAACATGGCTGAATATTTTTTTTTTCTTTATTTTAAATCTTCATAATCAAACTAATCTCCCTGAGGCAGCTCTGTGCCTCAGGGAGATTTCTGCGCACTTTCGTGCACATGTTGGGTGGGCCTTAATTGGCCCGCCCACGTAAAATGGCGCCGCACAGCTGATCGCGGGTGGCAATCGGCTGTGTGCCCACCCGCACCCGCTCCTGCTTAGCCCCCCTGATGGGGAGAAAATTCCCCCCATAGGTTTTAAAAGACCTGGGCAAAGTGAGACACAATACCCTGAACCAGTCGAATTTAAAGTGAGTTTTTTTAACTTCAGTTCTTTGAAAACAGCACCTTGAAGCATAGATTCTGAAGGCTTTTCACACTTGTTAGACCTTAAAAATGTCTAACCTTACACATAGCCTTCGTTCCTTTTTACATATTTTCCCCTTTGAATGTAAATATCCATTGTTTCACTAAGTCTTTAGACTTCACCTTTCTGATAATAAAAATCTTTCATAGCACTAAGATTTTTCAGTAATCTTTGGGAAAAATAAACTCACTATTTCTAAACTTCACCTGTCTCAGTGACACATTTCACCCCTCCTTTGAAAACGATCTGATCTGGTTTAGATAAAAATACAAATGTCCTTTTGCATCTTCCATTCTAAACCTCCCCCATGTTTACCATGGTCAGGATTTTCCCCTTGTTGGGCGGGCACAGCAAACGGGCCTGGGAGTGTCTGCCCTGGAAAACCACAGGGCATTATTTGCACCTGTGTCACACCTGCTCCCTGAAGCAGGCACCAGCGCAGATACCAGCCCCTCTGGTGGGCCTTAGAGCAGTGGTTAGCATCTCAGTGCACATTGGTGAGGGCACATCACAATCGCTTGAGGTGCAGGCGGAGGCAGACAGTGCCCAGGGTGCTGGCAGTCGGAGGAATGCTGGGAATCAGGACAATGCTCAGTTGAAGGCTGATGATGAACTTCTGGAGTCGTCCATTAGGTGGCAGATGCTGGATGTCGCAAGGTATGCGGGAGGATCCTTGAGGGTCTGCATGCCATGGTCTTCGTGATGGAGTCCATGTGTTGACTGTCATGGTCGAGTGCACTGCCTCCTTAATTGAGAGACTGGCAACTCTCCTGGAAAGGCAGCTCTAAGGACAGAATCATGGGTTCTTGGGGTTGCGCTCGGACCTGCAAACCCTCACACAAGCACTGACCTCAGGTGGTCAGTGCCAGTGTGGGAGATGGATGAGGCACCCAGTATCCCAGCTAGGTGCCAGCCCATCAATGTGTACAGGGAGGTCCACAGTGACCTCAAGTTGGCGCACAAGCTGCCTGTCATCTCTGCAGGCTCCTCTCAGGGCGCTCTGGATGGTGGCAGCAGCCCCTCCGCCAGTGACCGAGGTATCTGATGAGGCTGCAGCGACTGGGAGATTGCAGCCGTGGCACTGGCCTCTACTTCCCAGGCGGGGCCAGCACAGGCTCCACTGGCCACAGGACGACCGCCAAGATCATCCAGTCCAACAAGACAGCAGAGTCAGCAAGCTGTCTCCAATGCCAGTGCCAGTGATGAGGGAGCTCATCCTAGAAGTAACACTCACAAGTGTAAATTAAAGGCACCATGAGGACAAGAGTGATAGGTCAAGGGTAATTTTATGCTAATTTATGTTTACTTTATCTGCACTGCTCCGGGAATGAAAACCAGAGAAGTTTATGTAAATAGTTTGGATTGGTCAAAATGAAATAAATGTTGCTTTTGTCGTCATGGCCTGAGTATGCTTCACTTTTTTAATTCATTGGTGCGGGGTACGCCAGTATGTGATCCTGGGCGTAGGTTGCTCTGAACTTTATTGCACAGGCACTAAGTGTTTCTTGTGTTCAAATGAAAGGGTCCTTTCAGATACCCGGGATGGAGGAGGCAGCCCTGGCATGCGTTTGGGGTGAATTTTGGTAGCCTAGCTGAAGGAGCATTGGATCAAGGCATCCCTGGTGTCCCTGCCTCCCTGCAGGTTACTGAGGTCTGGGTCCACACCCTCGGCGTTCTCCTCACCTTGCTCCTCTTCTGACTTACTACTGGACTCATCATCTGTGACCTGTGGAGCTGCGTCAAGATCCTTTTCCTCCAGTGGGTCCCCCCCTTGCCAGTGCCAGATTGTGGAGAGTGCAGCATGCAACCACTATCAGTGACACCCACTTTGGGGAGTATTGCAGTGTACTGCACCCCCTGAATGGTCCAGGCATCAGAAGCGCTCCTGGAGAAGACATATGGTCCTCGCTACCACTGCTTTTGTGGAAGTATGATTCGTATTGTTAAGCTGCTCTGACTCTGTTCTTCGGTGGTGGAGAGGCATCATGAGCCACCTCTTCAACAGACAGCCCTTGTCACCCAGCAACCATCCAACCAGTTGGTCTGGAGCACTGAAGAGCCTTGGCTGCTGGGCGTGTGTGAGGATGTAGGCATCATGCCAGCTGCCAGAGTACCCTGCACAGAATTGCAGAATCTGCATCCTGTGATCACACACTATCTGCACGTTCATGGAGTGGAAACCCTTCCTGTTGACAAAGGCACCCGGCTCACCCGCTGGCACCTCGATGGCCACATGTGTGCAGTCAATGGCACCTTGGACACGGGGGAACCCAGCAATCACTGTAAAGCCTCTGGCTCGCTCAGCCTGGCTGGCCTTGTCCAAACGGTAAAGAATAAAGGTCAGTACCCGCCTGAACAGAGCTTCTACCACCAGCTTGATGCAACTGTGGACAGCTGATTGGGAGACTCCACACAGATCCCCCACTGAGCCCAGAAAAGAGCTGGAGGCATAGAAGTTGAGGTCCACTGTGACCTTCAGAGCCACTGGCATGGGGTGTCTACCCACACAATCGGGGCTGATCTCAGGCCCAATAATCTGGCAAATAGAGGTCACGGTCTCCCATGAAATGCGGAGTCTTCTTCAGCATAGCACCTTGGACATATTGAGGTAACCGCATCGCCACCTGTAAACCCTGGCAGCAGGATAGTGGCATCTTCTGCAGTCCCTTCTGCCTTGAAATACCTGCTGGCCCTGTGTCCCTTGTGCCTGCGCCTCTCCTCCCACAGGTCCCTCCCCTGGAAGCTGCATAGGGACATTTGGCCTCCTCTCCCTTCTGCCCCTCTCTTCCTCCTCAGAGGAGGTGCCTCCAGTGGAGACCACAATCCCCATTACCAGGGTAAGGGAAAGCTGTCTGATACCTGGAAGAGTCCACACAGCCTGAATCCTCCGGGGACCTGGCAGACAGAAATGAGTCCTGAAATGAAGCCTGGAGATGCTAAGCACGAAGTCCCGAGCACAGATGAAGCTGCCAAGTACCAATAAGCAACCAGCTGCAAACTATCTCCAAAGCTCCTCACTACTCACACTGGCAATGCTGCTGACCCTTTTTATCCTTCGCTTGGATGAGGTTTGTGAAAATGTCAGCTGGTTGCCTGCCCGTTTTGCCCATGCGATGATCAGAAAATCGCACGGGCAAAAAGGAAAAATCACAGTCAATTGGACTGTTAAGGGCCTTAAGTGGCCACTTAATTAATGGCGGATGCCACGCTGGCAACCGCGCACCCTCTGAGCAAAATACCGCGTGCGTGCGCGATGATGTCGAGACTGTCACCTGACGTCACTGCACAATTTTACCCCCGTTTAGACCTGGCCCGCTCTCACCTGCGGGATGAAAAATTTTGCCCCATGTTTACATCAAAGCCTTCAGGTCAGCTGCCTTTAATCCAAGTAAGCCTCTCACACACACACACACAGATACCACTATTTTACAATAAATTCCAATAACATTATGAGAATTATTACATCTTCCTGACAGGGATTGTTAGTGTTTTCAGGCATATCATGGCGATGTTGGCCTGAAGGTTTTGGGCTGCAGTCGGAAGAAGGATTGAGTTTGGTCACCTTGACTCAGGCCTACAGTCAACACCGGACAGACCAGCCATGTTGGGGATTGTAAGTTTCAGGGAAATCATAGTGATATTGGTCTGAGGGTTTTGTGAAGGCGTGGGGCAAAGATTTGGTGTTTTTTGCTGGTGCCTTGTAACTTGTTTCATCTATATCTTGGTGATATTGGTGTGAGGGTTTTTTCTTAAGGTTTCAGGACAAGACATGGTGTTTTGCCTGTGGTTTTGTAAGTTTAAACCGAGTCATGGGAACTTTGTGTGGAATTAGCATTTTTGTAAGTTTAAGCCCGAGTTGTGGTGACTTCAGGTCGGTTACAGGGAGCAAGTTGTTATAAATTTTGGGGTTTTGTACTGTGAGGTTGTGGGTGATTCAATAAAGCAATTGTGAGTTATTAGAAGAAACTTGTCTCGTTGGTCATTCTGTTCAAGCCATACTCTTGTGAATCTGGGTGTCACGAACTGGAGTGTGAGGATGATTCCTGAGGGAAAAGGGGAACCCTACAATAGGCATGCCAAGAGATTTCCCAGCAGCAGGATGATGTCTACAACAGAAAGGAACAAACAATTCTCTCATGGCAGTAACCTGTCCAGCCCATCAAGCAAGTGACAGTGGATGAGTTACAAAGTGAGCAGGATCAACAAATCATGACAGCACTGGACATAGCTCACTGAAATGTAAAACCAGCAAAAAACAGGCCATAGACGAATTTAGGACCACTGGTATCCGAGAGACTATAAATCAAATTACTGCCAGCACACTTAACTCTTAGGAGAAATAATAAATTAGTTATGTCCCATTGAAAGCAAAGAACAAGTCCACGAGGAAGCATTGTGATAAATGCTGGCAGGATTCACACCACACAAATAAATACACTGCAGTTAATTTGTTGAATATTTATGTGTCAGCGGCTCAAAAAATACAGGATTGCATCAAAATATGGGAAAATAGAGACAGGAAAAGGCAATTTAGCCCCTTGTGCCTACTCCATCTTTTAATTCAATTATGGTTGATCTGTAAATGAACTCCAATTACCTGCCATTGATCCATATTGCCTGATAGCTTTACCTAATAAAAATCTATAAATCTCAGTCTTGAAAAGTTCAATTCATCCAATATCCACAGCCTTTTGGGGGAAAGTGTTACAGAAGAGCCAGCACAGACTCAATGGGCCAAAAGGCCTTCTGTGCTGTACCATTCTAGATTCTAGATCCCCATCTCAATTTATGTGGAATATTACGCACCAATGTTACTTTTGAATGGCCTAGTTATAATTTTAAGATTATGCCCCCTTGTTCTAGATTGCACTCCCAAAGAACATAGTTTCTCTGTTCCTATTGCATCAATCCCTTTATCATTTTAAACATCTCAATTCGACCACCCTTCAACTTTCTATATGCAAGGGGATTCAAGCTAAGTTTACACAAACTGTCCTTAGAACTTAATTAACTTTTTAAGCCCAGTTGCATTCTGATGAATCTGTTAAAGCCCCTCCACAGTCAATATATCCTTCCTGACGTTCGGTGCCAAAACCTGAACAAAGTACACCGGGTGAGGTCTGACCAAGGCTTTATACAAGAAAAGTATAATTCAGATGCTGCCAGACCTGCTGAGTTTTTCCAGGTATTTTTATTTTTGTTTTGGATTTCCAGCATCCGTAGATTTTTGCTTTTATAAAAGTATAATTCCCTTCCTTTTCTATTTCAGCCCCCTTGAGATAAACACCAACATTTCTTGAGCTCTTTTGGTGACTTTTCATACATATACATTGGTTTTTAGTGATTTATGTATATGGACACCTAAATCTATTTTCTCCTACCTAGTTCTGATTTGTCCTTCTTGGATCCAAAGTAGGTCACCTCACACTTTCCTATATTGAACTCCAACAGCCAAATTTTTTTGTCCATCCAATTACTCTGTAACTTTCTGTTCCATCTATGCAACTTTTTATGTCTCCTAATTTAGTCCCAGCCACAAATTTGGATTTGCAACTTTCTATTCCTTCACCCAAGCCATTGATATGTATGATGAAAAACAGATATCCCTGTACAGATCATTGGAGAACACCACTTGTCACATGTCAGCAATCAACCCCTTTATCTGTACAGTGTGTCTCCAACTTCCCATATCCCTCCATGGCCTCTTCCCTCTCGATCATTGTAACCTACTCCAGGCCACTTGGACACACCCGATTTCAAGCTCTCCACCATTGCTGGCCATGCCTTCAGCTGTCTCGGCCCTGAATTCTGGAGTTCTTTCCTTAAACCTCTTCAACTCTTTGTTTTGGCATGTGTTCAGGGTCTAGTCAGGGTTCTTTGGGACTTGTTTATTCTCCCAAAGTAAGATATTTAAGACTATAGTTTGTTAAAACCATTACTCTTTATTTACAGCTGCCATATACATAATAGGACCTCTGCATAAGGTTGGAACTTTTGCTCCCTGCAGACCTCTGTTACTCATTCATGTGATGTCACATCAGCATCATGTGCTTCTGAGGTTAATCCTTTACTCTACATTCCCCCCTCGCCCCCCGCCAAGTCCTTATCCCTATCATATTTACATCCTTCTACATCTGCCCCAAAGTCTCAGACTTCACTGGGTTAGTCTCTAAGGCGCCTTGACCAATCCTCCTGATCTTGTTCTGATCTCTTTCTAAGGTTGAGGACATTCTGTACTCTCCCTTCTTTTGGTGTGAGTGTTCTTCTCCAGGTTGGCTGTAGAGCTTTGTCTTATTTCTTCTTCTTTCTCTTCAGGAACTGAGTAGTAAGCCCAAGTTGGGTTTCTTTCCAAGAATATTAAGGCGCTTCGGTTTCTCCTTATAGTTCCCTCATCTGTCTCAATCCTGTATGGTCTTGGTTGTAGAGTTCTTTCAATTATTTGTCTTTCTCTCTGTTGGTCTCATAACCATACTCTCTCCCTGGGCTTCAGTGCTGGTAACTCCCATTCTCCGCATCTGTGCTTAAAGTTATGAGCCTGTTTGTTTCTCTGTTCTTCCTCAATGTTGCTTTATCCTCTTGTGGTTGGTCATGATGATATTGGATTTAAGTTTCTGTGCCAAAACTGGAAGTTGTGTTCTTCATATCCCTCCAGTCAATAACTCAGATGGTGGGAAACCATTTTGTAGTGGTAAGGTTTGGTTACTCAGAAGAGCTAGATTAAGGTCTTCATTCTTCTTCGGCAAACCTTGATGGTTTGTACACCTCTCTCAGCTTCTCCATTAGCCTGAGGATAACGTGGTGAATTGCTTACTTGAATGAAGCTGTATTCCTTTGCAAAATTTTGGAATAACACACTAACAAATTGCGGACTATTATCTGACACTACAATGTCCAGAATGTCATGTGTTGCATACATTCTTTTCAGTGAATGAATGACTGCTTTCATCGTGATTCTATGCAATCTGTTTACTTCAATCCACTTTGACTAGTAATCAATAATAATAAGGAATGTATTCCCCTTATGATCAAATAAGTTCATTTTCAGGCACTCCCTTGGCCTTGATGGAAAAGTATAAGGTAATAGTGGTTCTTTTTGCTCTTGACTGTTTACTGCACATGTAAGATAATTAGAAATCATTTCTTCTAAAGAACAAACAATGCCTGGCCACCAGACTGATTTCTTGACTCTTGTCTGGCATTTTGCTAACCTTAAGTGACCTTGGTGAAGTATTTGAAGAATATCAAGCCAAAGTGCTCTCAGTATGATTATTCTCTCATTGAAGACTAGTAAATCATCAATGACTGTGAGGTGCTTGTGCTGTTCAAAGTATTGGCATAGCACTGGATTACTGGGGATATAGTCTGGCCATCCTTCCAGACATTATTCTCTTTTCTGGAGACACTCATCATCTTGCTACTGTGCTTGTTTTATTTCCTACAACTTTTCTTCAATTACTTATAAGTGTTGAGTAATTAGGGATATATATTCTTCCACCTCCTCAATGAAATGTAAATCCTCTTGCTTGGTTCCTTCTGATGGTATCTTTGACAAGTGTTCCTGCTGTCATTTGACGCTTCCCTTGAACATATGGAGTCATATCTCATTAATCTTAATCTGAACCACTTGATTCTGGGTGCCATCTTCGCAATTTCTTACATGTTCTGTTTCAATTTTGAATCATAATCCTATCACATAGTCTGAGAATTTTTCATATTGCTCCGTTACTGCCAACGCTTCTTTCTTGATTGTGGCATATCTTTGTTCAATTGCTGATAATGACCTTAATGGTAAACAGGTCCATATTTATCATTTCTCTGCACTTGAAATAATACTGTTCCCAGACCTGTTGATGATACATTTGCTGCTACTCTGGGTGGTAATGTGCCAAAATTTCAGAGGAGATTGAAAGTTGTTTAATCTTTTCAAAAGCATTTTGCTGCTGCACATTCCAGCACCACTATTGTCCCTGTCTTAACAGCTGTCTCAAGGGGCAGAATCTCCTGCCTGTTGGGCGGCTGGTCAGGAGCGGGTGCATAGCCGATCGCTGCCCACGATCGGCTGCACCAAAGGATGCAGAAATCTCCCTGAGGCACACAGCTGCCTCAGGAGATTAAGTTCAGGTGTAAAGTTTGAAATAAAGAAAGTTAAAAATCATTTACACATGTCCCCTCATGTGACAGTGTCACATGAGCTGGGACATGTATATGAAATGTTTGAAAACATTTTATTTATTCAACAAAGCCTTCTTGAAACCTCATCCCGCCCGTGGATGAGTTTTCATGCAAAATGCGAAGGCCACTTGGGCTCTTTGCCTGCCCGCCAACCTTAAGGTTGGACAGGAAGCCCTGCCAATTTGTTTAATTAATTTATTAATGGCCCTGACAGGCCTTTAACAGTTCGGTGGGCGCACAAAAGATCGGAATGACGCGCAGTGACATCGGGACACACGCCCAACGTCACTGCGCGTCATTTTACCCGTCAGCGTGCGGGGCCCGCCCCTACATGCTGAAGAGAAAATTCTGCCCAAAGGTTCATTGACCTCTGCCAAATTGGTTAGGAATTTGCCCGCTTGGTTGACAACCCCAATGAATCTTTTGAAGGTCAGTAATGTTCCTGGGGTATGGAGATTCTCTGATTACTTTTGTTTTTTTATGGATCAGTGGCGATTCCTATGGCTTGTACTATTTGATCTAAAAATGTGATCTTAGGTTTGAAAAATTCACATTTTTCATTCAATGTTAAGCCTGCGTCCTGTAAAACTCTCAGACTTGCTCTAAATCTGTGGTCATGCTCTTCTCTCCTGGGGACATGTATAAGTATGTCACCCATATGGCACATTACCCCTTCTATGTCTTCTAGGGTTTGAGACATTGCTGTCTGGAAAATTTCAGGAGCAGACACAATTCCAAATGGTAATCTATTGAGACAATAACAATCGAGTGGTGTTATAAATGTGGTTTACAAACTGGATTCTTTGTCCAAAGGCAACAGACAAAATCTGCTGTTTGCATCCAGTTTGGTGAATAGAGTACCCTTGGCTAGTTTGGTAAGACTCTCATCCACTGAGCCCATCGGGTGGTTCTCACATTCCACTGATTTGTTCAGTTGAGTAAAACCTACACAGATTCTTATAGAGCCAAAGATAAAAGCAAAATACTGCAAATGCTGGAAATCTGAAACAAAAACAAAAATTGCTGGAAAAACTAAGCAGGTCTGACAGCATCTGTGGGGAGGAAGACAGAGTTAACATTTCAAATCCGTCTGACTCTTCATCAGAACACATTAACTCTGTCTTCCTCTCTACAGATGCTGTCAGACCTGCTTAGTTTTTCCAGCAATTTTTGTTTTTGTTTCTTATAGAGCCATTTGGCTTTGGGACCATTCCTGAACACAATTTTGTCGGCCTGGTGACCGGTGATATAACTCCTTGCAATAGTATCTTCTCAATTTCACCCTTGACTTTGTCCGAAAATGGGTGAGGGACTTTCTTCAGTATAAAGAGGCAGATTGGTTTCGCGTCAGCTCATAGGATGATATGAGGCGCAGTCTTTAGTTTACCTGGGCCTGTAAATAATTCTGGAAATTCACTCCTGAATGTGCTGATGTAATGGTCATCAGCAGTTTCACCCACTTGATAGGTCAGCTTCAATTTTAAGTATGCCTTTCTGCATGGTGGAGAGAATTCTTGATTTTTATGACATAGAGAGTTTCGAAGATTTCCCTATCTTTATACTTCAACTTCTCCATGAGTAGGCCTTTGACTTTCAATGGAGTCCCACTAGACATGTAATTTAACAGATGAGGGCTGCAATATAATCTGCTTGAGCCATTTTACTTTATCTGATAAAATGGAAACCCCTGCCCCCGTGTGTAGTTTTAAACTCTGTGGGGTGTCTATCTACTTCAAATTTAATACTCCAGTTTTTATTTACTGTATCATTTATCCCTGCTAGGATGGTTACATCCTATTGTTGTAGTTCTTCCACTTCTCTTGTGTGGCTTTGATATAAAATTTTCTCCCTCTCCTTACAGGTTGTCAGCGGTTTTGAGTGACAGTTTTGAAGTGCTGTACTTCCCCACAGTTGTGGCGCTCTGCTCCGCCTGTTAGACATTCTTCTCGCTTGTGCAGCTTGTTCCCGCCACATTGACAACATTTCAAAATGGCAGTTGATGCACTTTACACCTTTTTGGCAGGCTCAGGCTTTGGCACACTTTCTTTCTTATGGCCGACATACAGATTGTTCTCACGTGATCTTCCCCACGGGACCTGACCTTCTCTGCGATCAAACGCCTGATTTTATTTTCTAAGCTCGGTTTGCCTCACGATTTGTACTGCTCTTGTTAATGTTAAATCCTCTTTTGTCTGTGAGAGATCTGATAATGCTTCGTCTAGGACCCCAAATACTATTCGACCACAAATCAGTTCCTCTCTTAAGTTTCCATAATCGCAGTTCCCTGCCAGCCTGTATATATTGTTGATGAATGAATCCATGCTGTTGGCTGGTCTTTGTTTTCTCTTGATAAATTTTGCCATTTCTATAATTAAATTTCTGCAAATGCTGAAATATGAATCAAATGCTTGCAGGGTTTCTTTATAAGAAGATGAACTCTCATTAACTCCCTGCCTTGCTATCACATCATCAGCAATATATATATATATATGTACATAGCATGAGGTTGGAATTTCTGCTCCCTCCAGACCTCTGTTACTCAATCATGTCATGTTATATCATCATTATGTCAACATCATGTGCTTCTGATGTTAACTGTAGTGTTAGGGTGTTCAGGACTGAAAGAAATAATGTTGGACTGGGGAATCAGTGCTGCCCACATGATGATGTAAATGGAGTCACATGACTAGCTGTAGTCTGGTAGTAGTCTGAATGGCGAAAGCTCAGAAGCCTACCGTTGTGTATATCTGTACATAGTTATGTTCTACAATAAATAGTTACTGTTCAGACTCCATGCCTCTGAACATGTTCCTTAGACCAGAACAACATACAGCATTAACCCTTTACTCAACAGTTTTCACCTCTCTTTCCTCCTTTACAACACTCCTTAAGATCAGTCACTTTGACCAAGCATTTGTCATCTGCCCTAATATCTTCTTATCCGCCTCGGTGTCAAATTTTGCTTTGTAACATTCCTGTGAAACACCTTGAGGTGTTTTATTATGTTGAAGGAACTATGTAAGTTCAAGTTGTTGGCCACTTAAGGGCTTCATTTTGGATGAGGGAGAGAGGGCCGCCCTAGGCCTTGCCTGTACCATGTAAATTTTCAGACAGGTCGGATGAGGGCAGGAATGTGGCAGGAAAGCTGCTCAGGGATTTTTATGGGCACCCTACCAGCAAACCTGCCAGCAGGGCACTGTAAAAATCTGCCCTATGTTTCTAACTCATTCTATTAGTGGCTTAATCTACATCAAAATAACTCTTGTTTGGGTAATGAGTCCTACCACCGCCCTTGTGGAGTCGTGGCTCCTGTTGTACTGCTGCTCGGCCTTTGCTCTTGGTTGGCGGAAAGGCATCATGAGCTACCTTTACAGGAAATAGTCTTTGTCTCCCAGCAGCTATCCAACAAGCCGGGCTGGAGCACTGAAGAGCCTTGGCACCCAGGAGTGTCTCAGGATGTAAGTGTCATGGGAGCTGCCTGGGTACCTTGCACAGACTTGTAGAATCAGCATCCGGTGATCACACACTATCTGCACGTTCAAGGAGTGGAAGCCCTTCCTGATGACAAAGGCACCGGGCTCACCAGCTGTCGCCTTGATGGCCACATGTGTGCAGTCTATTGCACCCTGGACACGGGTTAACCCAGCAATCGCTGCGAAGCCTCTGGCTCACTCAGCCTGGCTGGCCTCGTCCATGCGGAAATGAATGAAAGTCAGTACCCAACTGAACAGAGCTTCTGTCACCAGCTTGACGCAACTGTGGACAGCTGATTGGAAGACTCCACACAGATCCCCCACTGAGCCCTGGAAAGAGCTGGAGGCGTAGAAGTTGAGGGCCACTGTGACCTTCAGAGCCACTGGCATGGGGTGTCCACCCACACAGTCGGAGCTGATCTCAGGCCTGATCTTTTGAGAAATGGAGTTAACGGCCTCCCTAGAGAGGCAGAGTCTCCTTCTTCGGCATTGCACCTCAGACATATTGAGGTAGCTGCATTGCTGCCTGTAAACCCTGGCAGCAGTAGAGTGGTGTCTTCTGCGACCCCTTACGCATTGGACTACCTGCTGACCCTGTGCCCCTTGTGCCTGCCCCTCTCCTCCCACAGGTCCCTCCCCTGGAAGCTGCATTGGGACACTTGGCCTCCTCTCCCTTCTGCCCCTTTCTTCCTCCTCAGAGGCGGTGCCTCCAGCAGAGACCACAATCCCTATCCCCAGGGTAAGGGAAGGCTGTCTGATACCAGGAAGGATCCACACAATCCGAAACCTCCCGGGGCATGGAAGGCAACAGTGAGTCCTGCAATGAAGCCTAGAAATGCTTCAAATGAAGCTCTGAAGCAAGATAGAGCTGTCCAGTTCAAATAAGCAACTAGCAGAACTCAGTCTCCAAAGCTCCTCATTGCTCACATTGACAACGCTGCTGACCTTTCTTATCCCGCCCGTGCATGAGCTTTTGCAAATTACCCTGCCCGTTGCCCGTTTTGCCCATGCGACGGCTGGGAAATAGCATGGGCTACGTAAAATTGCCAACAATTTCTGTCCCAAGGGCATTAACTGGCCTCTTATTTAATGGCGGGCACACCTCTGTCTCCCGCGCACGTCCACCGACCGAAATATCGCGGAAGTGCGCGTTGATGTCGGGATGCTTGGTCGACGTCGACGTCAGCGCGCGTTATTTCACGCCCGAGCAGGTCAGGTACTCGCTCACCCACTGAGCGAAAAATTCTGTCCTATATTTTATTAAATTTCTAATTCACTGTTGAATCATATTAACAGACTGTGCAAATCACCTGAGCTTTATTTGGCTTTGACAGTACACTGATGTGTTTGTATAAAATTCGCTGCTTTGATGCAGTTATGAACCCTTTTAACTTAAATTTTAATTTTATTGCTGATGTAATTCACAAAGATGCTTTTTTAATGTGAATGTGTTTAGTATATCAGTGGAAATTGCCCTCTCCATGCCACGAGTCAAAAACCAGCAGCATTGAGTTTACTCAGTTGCTGCTATCCTAGGTGTAATGGAAATTCTGGGCCGTGGCTCAGTGGTAGCACCCTCAACTCTGAATCAGAATGTTGTGGGCTTTAATCCGACTTAAGCGCAAATTCCAGGCTGACACTTCATTACACTTTGATCTAATACTGAGGGAATGCTGCATTGTTGCACATGCTGACTTCCAGATGGGCCATTCAAATGAGGCTTTGTAAGCTGTCTTTAAAGGGTCTCATTGTACTATTCCAAGAAGAGTAGGGAAGTTCTCCCTGGTGCCCTGGCCAATATTTACCCTTCAACCAACATCACTAAAACAGGTTATCTGGTAAGGTACCTCGGTATTTGTGAAGCCATGTTGTATGAAAATTCCTGCATCAAAACAGTGGCCAAGCTTCAAAAGTACTTCATTAGTTCTACAGTGCTGTGGGACACCCTAAAGTCATGAAAGGCACTATATAAGCATAAATATTTCTTCCATTTGCACCTCTGCTAAAGTTACTGCAATGGGCTGGGAGCAGCGCTGAGGAAATTCCCGGCCAAAGTTCAGCTATATTTGTAAGAATCTGCCTCAGACATGGGGTAAGAGGAATCATTAAAAAATGTTTCACCATTCTGAGCCCTTTGTTTAAAATGTCCAAATTATCCTAATGTTCTAATATAATCTACTTCTAAAGTACATTACAATGAGACTAATTATTGCCTACATAATTCTTATATTCTTCTTTGTTGTAAATGTACCAATCATACACAACAGTTGATGAAACAATAATGTGGGTTCTTTATTTGAAGATAGGACTATATACAGATAAAGTTAACTTGGAGGTTAAGTATAGCACATCTGATTTCTACTGCTTGCAGACTGATGGGACTGATATGTCACATTCTGACAAGTTGTATAATGATTGACAATAGTTTGAGATATGTCCCCATAAAGGTGCATGCCATCACATCACAACAATAACAACAGTCACTGAATTTCAAGGTCATTCACTTATATGTGAAGTTGCTTCGGTCACTTCTGTGTAGTGTGATAAGGTGTCATACAAATTAAAATTTGCCTCTGAGACAAATGCTTAACATGCTCATCTGAAACTCCTCTCTCCCAACTATTTTAATGAAGGCATTGGAATGGGCTAAAAACTCAATAGTGTCAGTTTATGTGCTCAGGAATTGTTAAGCGTGATTACCCCACATCCGATCGAGGTCATGCACGAAGCATACTCTGCTATCACCATGATTGAGCATGCAGCCCAGCGCTAAGTACACTGATGACTGGTGACATGCTCAGAGGCGGTCTAGGTATGTGTAAGGCTAGCACAAGTTAAAGCTAACCTGCACTTCTAAAAGCCAACCTGCACCTCTTAATGAGGAGATGCATTCTAGCTACAGGCAGGCGTTGGAAATATCTCAGAAAGTGTTTCTCGCATGAAATGAAGAGGACCAATGGTGCTGCAGGGCAGGGGGAGCTATCCCAGATTTGCTGATGCAGCATTGGAGGCTATTGTCCAGGAGTTGAAAAGAAGGAGTGATATCATTTTTCTGTATTGGGTTGTCCTCGAGTAACATACTGCAAAGGGAATTGGAGCAGATAGTCTTGGAAATCATTTCACCCTCATCCTACAAACTGGTAATATGTACACGCTGCAGGTAGTGTCACTGTGGACTTCTTGCTTTCCACCTACCACAGCTTTCCTCATCTCAGTCCTTCCCTTCTGCATTTATGCCCAGGAGCTACTGCCTGGTCCACAAGTGCAGCTTCACAATGAAGAGCATGAACAAGAATGGACCTCTGAGGAAGAAGCACCGTTCATTTGATCTAATATTTGCAGCCACCAGCTCAGATACTGGTACTGTATGTATTTTAGAGGGTAATATGGAGGCAGCATCAGTACACCATGAATCACCAGGCATGAGTGGGCTGCAGCCAGAAAGGATTGTGTGTTTTCCAGCTCCTTGAGAGAAAAGTCGCAGATGAATTATATTGCAGAGGATTCAGATGAGGACTTCAATGGGGCAGCATTTAGGAAAAGTCTGATGGATATTTATATTGATCCTTGGTGCATTTGGCAAGCTGGCCACAGAGCCTGTTGTCATTGTTAAGGAGCATGGGGGAGTCCAGCATTTGGCACAGGGTTTCACACAGCCAATTTTGCAGCCATTAAGTTTAAAATAAGTGGATTAATGCTCTGTGAAAATAGAGCAGAAAAGAATTTCAGATGATTCATGAAATGTTACGCACAAGAATTCTGTGGGGTAATTTCAGGACGTTCTTTATTGGTGATGCATTATGTATTGATTAACTTGTTGCATGCTCATTGGCCACAAGAGGGCAGCATCTATAATGGTATTGGCATAATTAGTAGACAGGTGGAATTGGACACCATGTATTTATTGTTCGGTAGCTGCTAGAGTTAAGTAACTGGAGCGTAAGGAAGTCAGCCACATACTTTAAATATAAAACCGTTACTGATACTCATTGGGGTAAGTTTTCATCTTTATCACCTGATTGTGAAGCATCATCTGGTTGAAGCACTGTGAAGAAACCTGGTTGGGAAAATTGCAGGCCCCTTACAGAATCAATCAGATTTTCTTTCCCTTAATTTAAACTGAGAGAAAATCAGGCGAGTTCTGTTACGAGTTTGTGATCATCCCTGCAAAGTGTTGTGCTTTGCGGTCTGGCCAGGTGATGTTTGATGCCCAGACAGTAAAGTTAAAAATCTACCTCATGATAGATAAAGTTACTCGGTGTCACTCAGAGTACAAATGATAAATATTTGTTAAGATTTCACCTTCTGAGGTATTCATGTTAATGTGCCAGAAGAGCAGAGGTGGTGGCATAGTGGTAATGTCATTGGACTGGTAATCCAGAGGCCCAGGCTGGGTTCGAATTCCATACTGGAATTCAATTTAATTAATAAATCTGGAATTAAAAGCTAGTGTAACGGTGACCACAAAACGATTGTTGATTGTTATAAAAATCCATCTGGTTCAGTAATGCCCCTCATGGAAGGAAATCTGCTGTCCAAGTGGCTCCAGACCCACAGCACTGTGGCCGACTCTTAAAGACCCTCTGAAATGGCCTAGCAAACCATTCAGTTGTATCAAACCGCTACGGACTCTAAATGAATGAAACTGGATGGACCACCCGGCATCAACCTAGTCACCAGAAATGACAATGGTACACCCAGCCCTGTCGACCCTGCAAAGCCCTCCTTACTGGGGGGGCTTGTGCCAAAATTGGGAGACCTTTCCCACAGATTAGTCAAGTAACAGCCTGACATAATCATAGGATCATACCTTACAGATAATGTCCCAGACACCACCAACACCATCCCTGAGGTGACGACACAGTGGTATACAGTCAGAAGAAGTTGCCCTGGGAGTCCTCTACATCGGCTCTGGGCCCCATGAAGTCTCATGGCATCAGGTCAAATAAGAGCAAGGAAACCTCCTGCTGGTTACTGCCTACCATCCCTCCTCAGCTGATGAATCAGTGATCCTCCATGTTGAACACCAGTTGGAGGAAGCACTGAGGGTGGCAAGGCACAGAACATACTCTGGGTGGGGGCCTTCAATATCCATCACCAAGAGTGGCTCGGGAGCACCACTACTGACTGAGCTGGTCGAGTCATAAAGGTTAAAGTAAGTAGACTGGGTCGGTGGCAGGTGGTGAGGGAACCAACAAGAGGGAACCAACCTATTTGACCTCGTCCTCATCAATCATCAATCTACCTGTCACAGATCCACCTGTCCATGGCAGTATCGGTAGGAGTGACCACCACATAGTCGTTGTGGAGACAAAGTCCTGTGTTCACATTGAGGATACCCTCCATCATGTTGTGTGGCACTACCACAGTGCTAAATGGGATCAAACAGATATAGCAATTCAAAACAGGACATCCATGAGGCGTTGTGGGCCATCAGCAGCAGCAGAATTGTATACAACCATAATCTGCGACCACATGGCCCAGCATATCCCCCAGTCTACCATTACCATCAAGGCGGGGATCAACCCTGGTTCAATGAAGGGTGCAGGAGGGCATGCCAGGAGCAGCACCAGGCATACCTAAAAATGAGGTATCAACCTGGTGAAGCTACAAGACGAGACTACTTGCATGGCAAACAGCAAAAGCAGCAAGTGACAGACAGAGCTAAGTGATCCCACAACCAATGGATCCGATCTAAGCTCTGCAGTCCTGCCACATCCAGTCATGAATGGTGATGGGCAATTGAACAACTCACTGGATGAGGAGGCTCCACAAATATCCCCATCCTCAATAATAGGGAGCCCAGCCCATCAATGCAAAATAGAAGGCTGAAGTAGTTGCCACCATCTTCAGCCAGAAATGGCAAGTGGATGCTCCATCTCGGCCTTCTCCTGAGGTCCCCAGCATCACAGATACCAGTCTTCAGCCAACTTGATTCACTCCACATGATATCAAGGAACAGCTGAAGGCTCTGGCTACTGTAAAGGTTATGGGCCCTGACAATATTCCGGCACTGAAGACTTGTGCTCCAGAACTAGCTGTGCCCCTAGCTAAGCTGTTTCAGTACACTGGCATCTACCTGGCTATGTGGAAAATTGCCCAGGTATGTCCCATACACAAAAAGCAGGACAAATCCAACCCGGCCAATTACCGCCCCATCAGTCAACTCTTGATCATCAGTAAAGTAAAGGAAGGGGTCACCAACAATGCTATCAAGCGGCATTTACTCAACAATAAGCTGCTCACTGATGCTTAGTTTGGGTTCTGCCAGGGTCATTCAACTCCTGACTTTATTAAAACCTTGGTTCAAACATGGACAAAAGAACTGACCTCAAGAGATTAGGTGAGAGTCACTGCTCTTGGCCCCAGCAAAACTGAAATCAATAGGAATCAGGGACAACTCTCTGCTGGTTGGAGTCATACCTAGCACAAAGGAAGATGGTTGTGATTGTTCGAGGTCAATCATCTCAGTCCCGGGACATCACTGCAGGAGTTCCTCAGGGTAGTGTTGTTGGCCCAAGCATCTTCAGCTGCTTCATCAATGATCTTCACTTCATCATAAGATCAGAAGTGGGGATGTTCGCTGATGATTACACAATGATCAGCACCATTCGCGACTCCTCAGATACTGAAATAGTCTATGTCCAAATGCAATAAGACCTGGACAATATTTGGGCTTGGGCTGATAAGTAGCTAGTAACATTCGCATCACACAAGTGCCAGACAATGACCATCTCCAACAAGAGAGAATCTAACCATCTCCCCTTAACATTCAATGGCATTACCATCACTGACTGCCCCACCATCAGCATCCTGGGGGTTACCATTGAGAAGAAACTTAACTGGATTAGCCATATAAATACTGTGGCTACAAGCAATCAGAGGTTGGGAATTCTGTGGAGAATAACTCACCTCCTGACTCCCAAAGTCTGTCCACCATCTAAGGCACAAGTCAGGAGTGCAATGTAATACTCTCCACTTGCCTGGATGAGTGCAGCTCCAACAACACTCAAGAAGCTGGACATCATTCTGGACAAAACAGCCCGCTTGAGTGGCACCCCATCCACCACCTTAAACATTCACCTCCTCCACCACTGATGCACAGTCGCAGCAGTGTCTACCATTCACAAGGTGCACTGCAGTAATTCATCTAGGATCCTTTGACAGCACCTTCCAAACCAATGACTTCCACCACCTACAGGAACAAGGGCAGCAGATGGGTGGGAACCCAACCACCAACAAGTTCCCCCCCCAAGTCACACAACATCCTGACTTGAACTATATCACCTTTCCTTCACTATCACTGGGTTAAAATCCTGGAACTCTCTTCCTAACAGCACTGTGGGTGGTACCTACACCACATGGACTGCAGCAGTTCAAGAAGGCAGCTCACCACCCCCTTCTCAAGGGCATTTAGGGATGGGCAATAAATGCTGGCCTGGCCAGCAATGCCCACCTCCTGTGAATGAATTAAAAAAAAGATGAATTCTCACATGCTGAAACTGCTCCTTGTCAGGTGAAATGTACGTTACATGTTAATGCACTGACATTATCAGAGCCCTGTTTGTTAAGGAGTATTTTAATATTCAATACAAAATCATTCATTTTTCATTCTGGATGCTTTTTGCATTAAATGCTGGAAAATAAAACTAAAATGGTACAGGATAGTGTGTAGTGCCATAGAGTCACTATAGCACAGAAGGAGGGTATTTGGCCCATCAGGAACATGCCAGCTCTCTGTAGAGCAATCTAATCAGTCCCATCCCATCACTCTATCCCCCTAGCCCTGTAAGTATATTTCCCTGAAGTGCCTGTCTAATTTCCTTTTGAAATCATTCATTGTCTCTGCTTCCATCAACTTTACAGGCAGCGAATTCCATTAACATTCACAGTATAAAAATGTTCTTCCTCACCCTGCATTTCTTGCTTAAAATGGTAAACCTGTGTCCCTTAGTCCTTGTATGATCAGCTAACGGCAATAGCTTTTCTTTGTCTACCCTATCTAAACCTGTCATAATTTTGTACACTTCTGTCAAATCTCCCCTCAATCTCCTTTGCTCCAAGGAGAACAATCCCAGCTTCTCCAGTGTAATATTGTAGCTCATCCCTGGAACTATTCTGGTAAACCTACTCTGCACTCTCTCTTGGACCCTCACATCCCTCCTAAAGTATGGTGACCAGAACTGTACGCAGTGCCTTAGTTGGGGCCGAACCAAAGATTTTTATGAACATACAAAATAGGAGCAGAAGTAGGCCATTCGGCCCCTCGAGCCTGTTCCACCTTTTAATAATATCGTGGCTGATCTGTTTGTGTTTTGAATTCCACATTCCATTTACCCCTGATAACCTTTGATTCCTTTGCCTAACAAGAATCTACCTACCCCTGCCTTAAAAATATTCAGTGACCCCACCTCTACCATTTCTGAGGCAGAGAGTTCAAAAGCCACACAGTCTTCTGAGAGAAAAAATTTTTCCTCATCTCTGTCTTATAAAGGTGACCCCTAATTTTAAAACAGTGCCCCCTAGTTCTGGACTCACCCACAAGAGGAAACATCCTTTCCATATCCGCCTTGTCGAGACCATTCAGGATCTTATATACATCAATCAAGTCACCCCTCACTCTTCTAAACACCAGTGGAAACAAGCTCAGCCTGTCCAACCTATCCTAATAAGATAACCCGATCATTCCAGGTATCAGTCTAGTAAACCTCCTCTGGACTGCCTTCAGTGCATTTACATCCTTCCTTAAACAAGGAGGCCAAAACTGCACACAGTTTTCAAGATGCGGTCTCACCAATCTCCTGTATAATTGAAGCATAACATCTTTACTTTTATGTTCAATTGCTTTTGTAATAAAGCATAGCATTCCATTAGCCTCCTTGATTACATGCTGTACCTGCATACTAACTTCTTGTGACTCATGCACGAGAACACCTAGATCCCTCTGCATGTCAGAATTCAGTAGTCATTTTCCGTTTAAGTAATACTCTGCTTTTTTATTCTTCCTGCCGAAGTAAACAGCTTCACATTTTCCCATGTTATACTCCATCTGCCAGATTTTTTTCCACTCAATTAACTTATCTATATTTGTCTGCAAACTCCTTATGTCTTCTTCATAACATACTTCCCTACCTATCTCTGGATCATCTGCAAATGTAGCTACCATGCCTTTGCTCCCCTCATCTAAGTCATTGATGTAAATTGTAAAAAGTTGAGGCCCCAGCACAGACCCCACTCCACTCATCACATCTTACCAATCAGACAAAGTCCCATTTATACATACTCTCTGTTTTCTGCCAGCCAGCCAATCTTCTATCCAGGCTAATGCGTTACCCACTACACTATGAGCTTTTATTTTCTGCAATAATCTTTGATGTGGCACCTGATCAAATGCTTCCTGGAAATCCAAGTACAGTATGTCTACAGACTCCCCTTTATCCACAGTGCATGTTACTCCTTCAAAGAACTCTTTCTACTTTCCACTATTAATGTCACCATTAGCACCTCCTTTAGCAGTATCACCACCACCAACACCCCTTCGACCTTTTGTTTATGACATCTTTTGCAATCTCTCCTTTGCCTCCACCTATCATTGGCCTTTTATCCAGCTTCACCTGTCCCACCCTCCCTTAAACAGTATCTATTTCACCATTTTTACTTCTCTTCAGTTCTGAAGAAGGGTCATACAGACTCAAAACGTTAACTCTGTCTTTCTCTCCATTGATGCTGTCAGACCTGCTGAGTTTTTCCAGCACTTTTTGTTTTTGTTAAAGATTTCCAGCATCCGCAGTATTTTGCCTTTATCTAATAAATTAGTTAAACATGATTTTCCTTTCATAAAACCATGCGGACTCTTCCCGATTACCTTGAGCTTTTCTAAGCGCCCAGTTATAACCTGTTTAATGATCAACTCTAACGCCTTCTCCATGACAGATGTCAAGCTAACTGGCCTATAGTTTCCTGTTTTCTGCCTCCCCTCTTCTTGAATAGAGTGTTTGTATACAAAGAGGGGTTATATACAGGTTGAACATAATTTCCCTTCTTTTGTACACAATACCTCTATTTGTGAGGCCCAAGATCCCATATGCTTTGCTAACTGCTCTCTCAATATGTCTTGTCGCCTTCAAAGATCTATGCACATGCATCCCGAGGCCTCTCTGACCCTGTGCACATTTTAGAACTGTTAATCCATAGAGTTCATCACCACAGATATATCTTGCCGGGTTTATTTTGAGACTCTCAGTCAGTTGGAAAGGGAAATGCAGGTTCTGGAAACTTGGAAGCGGTGAAGCAAGATTTATAGGAAAGGAGTTTCCACCGGCATTTGGTTCTGTCCAGCGGAGTATATAAACGATCAGCTCCTTACAACTCAGGTAAGACAGTTGTTTGATAGAGGGCCCAGCTTCAAACTATGCCATCCACTAGGAGATGTGCAGCCCAGGAGTAGTGCCAGTATCAGTTAGGGCTTTAAATTTTTATGCCACTAGCTCTTCCAGTCAGTCTGCGGAGATTCCCCAGGAATCAGTCAGTTTTCTGCGCACTGGTATAAAGCCACAAATGCTCAATTTTGGCACATCAAAGCCCATTCTTGTCATTCCAGGGCAGCATTTAGAACAGGGTAGGAAGGCGGGGTTTTTAAACAGATGCACGATCCCTAGGGGACCTCACCGAATTGTCTGCATCATTTCGCGCTCCTGCAGAAAATGTATTATCTTTCCTAAGTAGGCATGGAGATACAAATGGAAAAAACTGTGGTTGCTGGAAATCTGAAATATAAACAGAAAGTGCTGGTAATATACAGCAGGTCATACACCATCAATGGAGAGAGAAACAGAATTAACGTTTCAAGTTGGTGATCTTTCAATGATGACCTTCTGATGAAATGTCAACTCTATTTCTCTATTTCTACTGCTGAGTATTTCCAGTTCTTTCTGTTTTTAGATAGGATTAGAGTTTACTTGGTTAATGTTATGATGATCTGCAACCACAGGAAAAGAGAAATGCTTATTATCGTTTGATTTCCAGTGTTGCAAAATCTCTATTGTACAACAACTGTGTGTTGTAACCCAATATTTGAAGGAGAAAATTGATTGGCAGGTTGGCTGCTACAAATCAGTGGCGATCTCATGGAATTATGGATGTTTGGCACTAATATTTATTCCTTGTAAACAAGAGGAGGCAACTTTTAGTAAGTAGCATGAGCATTTTAAAACAAACCTTTGGGACCTAAAAGCAGTGATTCTAAAAGTTGAACTGTTGGGGCAATTTAGCAGAATCATTATAATTTCCACAACACAGCAATGGACAGGGACATCACCAAGCAGTTTGATGAAGGAGATCAACTACTTCTACAGATGATGAAGTATGGTGATGATTCTGAGCTAGCTGAGGAATCCTAGTGAGAATGGTACATCAGGGTTTAATTGACCAATTATTTTCCTGAGGCCTTCACACAGGACCTTCAATTTCTGTATGTACAGGTTACCGAAGGTGATTTGTTCTTTTTGCTTATTTTATTTATTGTTTCAGCTCCTTTGTTTCTTGCTGGACACATTTATGCAAGGACAAGGAAAAAAAAATTAAGGGGTGCAGGCAAATGGGACTAAAGTAAGTAGCTCCTGTGTGAAGGTAGCACTGGCATAGGACAGATTGACTTCTTATTGTGCTGAAAGTTCTACAACTGTATAAAATGTAATAAGAAGTATTCAGTTTTTATAGAGTAACTCTGTTCATGTTCTATCATCCATTTAATGAATGTGTTGACCTTGATCTCTCTCTGTCTCCTTCTTTTTCATATATCATTACAACATTCTATGACTGGCACAGTTCCATTTAGTGCTTGAGCATGTTAGAGAGATTCATGCAAAGTCCCCTGGAGCCTATTTCTGGTCTGATGGTTCATTATCTACCTGTACCAATTACTCCAGTTTTTAAAAAATGTATTCTTTCACGGGATGCGGGCATTGCTGACGAGGCCAACATTCCTTGCCCATCACTAATCGCCCTTGAGAAGTTGGTAGTGAGCTGCCTTTTTGAAGTGCTGCAGTCCATGTGCTGCAGCTGAATCCACAGTGCTGTTAGGAAGTGAGTTCGAGGATTTTGCCCCAGTGATAGTGAAGGAACGAGGATATGGGGCAGCATTTTCCCGTTGGTGAGTCCACTCGCCGACACGTAAAATGCTGCGCGGTGACATCGGGCGGGTGTCCCAACGTCACCGCACATCATTTAGATTTTCAGTTCGGCGGGTGCACAGCCGAGTTGGCTGCATGCCCGCTGAACTGTCAAAGACCAGTTAAAACCTAATTAACTCAATTTAATGAGCTGCCTGTCCATCCTTAAGGTTGGCAGGCAGGCGAAGAGCCCAGGCGGCCTTCGCATTTTTCAAGAAACCTCATTCACAGGCGAGGTAAGGTTTCATGAACTGTTTTAAAATCTAATAAAAATTTATACATTTATTCTTTGACATGTCCCAGCTCATCTGATAGTGTCACATGAGCGGACATGTTTTTAAAGTTTAAAAATCCTTTATTTAAAAGTATAAGACTGAAACAAATCTCTCTAAGGCACCTCCATGCCTCAGGGAGATCTCTGCGCTCTTCAGTGCGCATGTGCAAAAGAGCACAAGGAACCACTCAGGGAATCCCTCCTCCCAGCCCGCACAGGGAGCACTCAGCACTGTGGGCACATGTCACGATGGGTGGGCCTTAATTGGCCCACCCATGTAAAATGGCAGCGCGGCCCTGATGGGGGGCACCAATCGGGTTCATGCCCATCCCCGCCCACCCCCCACACAACCCCTCCGACAGGGGGAAATTTCTGGCCATAATTCCCAGTCAAGGTGGTGTGTGATTTGGAGGAGAACTTGAAAGTGGTGGCATTTCCATGCATCTGCTGCCCTTGTCCTTCTGGATGGTAAAGATCACGGGTTTGGAAGGTGCTGTTGAACGAAGCTTGACAATGGTACACACCGCTGCCACTGTATGTTAGTGGTGGAGGGAGTGAATTTTTAAGGTGGTGGATGGGGTGCCAATCAAGTGGGTTGTTTTGGCCTAGATGGTGTCGAGTTTTTTTGAGTATTGTTGGAGCTGCACTCATCCAGGCAAGGGGTGAGTACTCCATCACACTCCTGGTTTGGGTTTTGTAAATGGTGGGCAGGCTGTGGGGAGTCAGGAGGTGAGTTACTCACTGCTGAATTCCAAGCCTCTGACCTGATCTTGTAGCCACAGTATTTATATGGCTGGTCCAGTTCAGTCTCTGGTCAATGGTAATCCCCCAGGATGTTGATACTGGGGACTCATGATGACAATGGCTTTGAATGTCAAGGGGAAATGATTAACTTCTCTCTAGTTGGTGATGGTCATTGCCTGGCACTTGCCTGATGTGAATGTTACTTGCCACAAGCCTGCATATGGACACAGACTGCTTTGGCATCTGAAGAGTTGCAAATTGTACTGACTGTTGTGCAATGATCAGTGAACATCCCCACTTCTGACCTTATGTTGGATGGAAGGTCATTGGTGAAGTAGCTGAAGATGGTTGGGCCGAGGACACTATCCTGAGGAACTCCAGCAGTGATGTCCTGGGACTGAGATGATTGACCTCCAACAACCACAGCCATTCTGCTTCGTGCTAGGTATGACTCCAACCATTGGGGCGTTTTCCCCCGATTGACCAGTTTTTCGAGGGCTCCTTGACGCCACACTTGACTAAATGTTGCCTTGATGCCAAGGGCAGTCAATGTCACCTCACCTTTTGAGTTCAGTGTTTTGTCCATGTTTGGACAAACTTGTAATGAGGTCAGGAGCTGAATGGCCTTGATGGAACCCAAAGTAAGCATTAGTGAGCAGGTTTTGCTGCGTAAGTGTCACTTGATAGCAGTGTTGACGATACCTTCAATCACTTTGCTGATGATTGATAATAGACTGAAGAGGCAGTAACCAGCTAGGATTGGGTTTGTCCAGATTTTTGTGGACAAGACATACCTGGGCAATTTGTGCAACAGCTTATTCCAGAAGTGTTGAGAAATCTTTTGGTTCTGGAGGTATCCATGTTTTTATTGCCTTGTTTTGTTAACTGGTCAGAAGCAATATGGCAAGACAGTAGTCCTAACCTTGGAAGTTACTGAATATATGTCACTGCTGAGAGTTAAGTCAACATCTTGGTCACCGATCTGTGTGTGCATAAACCAGAGCATGTTTACGTAGTCTCTGAATAACTTACTAATAGTTCTTTTAGTTCTGTCGCGAGTTGTGTTGAAGCTGTCTTTGATCATATTTTGGACATAAGACTCGAACATAGGTGCACCCTGCTTTGGAGTTCCATGGAGAGTTGGTGAAAGTTTAGTTAGTGCACATATCTCACGGCATCGCAGTAGAGTGGCCAGCACAAGTCACAACTTTGGCTCTTCCACGATGGGAAGCTCAGCCTACATTCTCCAAATCACTAGGATCATCTGAAGTGAGTGTAACTGAGCTGACATTTAGCACAAGTCCTGTGCTATATACTGCATGGTGGACTTCAATCTTCATGGCTTTCTGTGGAAAGAAGATATTGCACATGAGAAATAATCTTCTGATTTCACGTTCCAACATGGTTTTGGATACATGTTATAAATCATCTTCTGGCCATTTAAATTAATGGTTATAAAACTATATGCAGTATGCAGAAGATTTCCAATATTTCTACAGAAAGTGAGGCTCCCCACCAGGAGCGCAATGCCAGAAACTACCCCATAATCAATATTTGACCATTGCCTGGCATATTGATGGAACAATGTATGTGCATGTTAAGTGCACATCCGGAGAATAGAAAAGCATGTAGCATGTAGTAATCATGGGTGACTTCCATCTGCATATAGGCTGAGTAGACCTAACTAGCACTAATGCTGTGAAGGACAAGTTTCTGGAGTGTGTTAGGAATGGTTTTCTAGAGCTGTATGTTGAGGAACCAACTAGAGAACAGGCTATTTTAGATCAAGTATTATGTAACGAGAAAGGGCTAATAATTGTTGTTAAAGAACCTTTCGGATGAGTGACCGCAACCAGATAGAATTTTACATTATGTTTGAAAGTGAGATAGTTCAATCTGAAGCCAGGGTGTTAAATTTGAACAAAGGAAATTATGAAGGTATGAGGGGCAAACTGGTTGAGGTGGATTTGGAAAATGCATGAAAAGGTATGATAATACACAGGCAGTGGATAGTCTTTAAGGAATTATTACATAGTTTACAGCAATTATACATTCCTTCAAGACACAAAAACCCAAATAGGAAAGTCAATCAACTGTGGCTAACAAAGGAAGTTAAGGATTATATAAGATTAAAAAAAAGGCCCATAAAGTTGCCAGAAATGGTAGTAAACCTGAGGATTGGGAGCATTTTAGAATACAGCAAAGGAGGACCAAGAAACTGATCGAGGAAGGGAGAATGGAATATGAATGTCAACTAGCAAAAACATAAATACATATTGTGAAAGCTTCTATAGGTATGTAAAAAGGAAATGTTTAGCTCAGACAAATGTGGGCCCATTACAGGCAGTGTCAGGAGAATTTATAATGGGGAATAGAGAAATGGCAGAGAAGCTAAATGATTAATTAGCGTCTGTCTTCAATGAGGAAGATACAAGAAATCTCCCAGAATTAGAGATCCAAGGGAATAGGGAAAATGAGGAATTGAAGAAAATTAATATTAGTAAGAACGTTGTATTGGAGAAATTAATAAGGTTGATAAGTCCCCGGGATCCAATATTCTACATCCCAGAGTATTGAAAGAGGTTTGGAAATAGTGGATGCTGTTGCAAAAGTATAATAATTTTCAGTATATTTTTCTGGTTTATTGTAAAGTAGGTTTATGTGGGGTTGTGTTTTTCTGTCTGTGTGTGATTTAATTACATGTTGTAGCTAAGCAGACTGCAAGTTCAAGTGATCAAAAAAAGTAAGATGTAGAAGTGTTTTTGAAATGCTAAGTAGGTAAACGTGGTTGGGGTTTTAGGATATAAGATATGAAGGGAATTTGCATTTTTTGGTAGATGAAGGAAGGTTTGAATTTCAAAGAGGTTAATGAGAATATTGGCAACATGAAAAGATTTATATTATGAGAAAGGTAAAGATCTAAAAGCATATCAAAAAACAATGGAATTTACATATTAAAAAGGGAGAAACATATATAAAGGAGAATGAGGCTATGTGTCAAGAGAAAGCATTGTGAATCCAATAGAAGTGAGTGAAATAGCCTTAATGAAGTCCCCAGCATTTGTTCATAAGCCTGCAGTCTACGGAAGCCGAAGCTGAAGGGAGCCATTTGAATTCCACTGTCCAGGGAATCGTGTTAATTTACTGGATTTGTTTAAAATCTAAACTCTATTTTTGGATAGTTGCCTTAAAGGGGGTACAACTGGGAGTCAGGTTAATTAGGGATTTTAGAAGTTATTATAGTACCAATTTGTAGTTCTATGTGTGTGCTTGAAATCTTCCCTTATGTTAATAAATATTTTAATTTAGTTTTTTTTAAATCTCTAAAAGTCTTGGCAGTCTTATTACTTCTGAATTCAATGCACACATCTTGAAATAAATAAAAATTGCAAAGCTGTTGTGATAGTGCGATCAAGTTTCCCTTGTGGATTTGATCCGCCTGGCACACATCATCTGCTGCGTCATCTCCCAAAATTCAAAAACAGAGGGTGGAATTTTCCATCAATGATCTAAGTGCAGTGGCAGGCAGTCTCAGCAGTACCCACCTCGTCAACCAAAATGACGGAAACTGGCGCCTGATTCTGCACTTGGAGCGTCATTAATTAAGCAAAGGCGCGTATCGATCTGAATCACCTGGCGGGTCAGGAATTGATTCATGTGGCCGCCATCAGCTGAGAGGTTCACAGGTCTGGGCACTATTTTTAAAGGCCAGTCCAACACAAAATCTCACTCACTCCAGTCCACCAGAGATGCCTGGCAGCCAGAAGAGGAAAGCCAAGAGCCTGAAGAACAAGGCAGCACCCCGCTCTGCCCTGGTAAGTCATCCTTCAACACCTCCAATATCAAGCTATCATCAGAGCATCATGCACTCAATTGGCTAATCTCTTCAAGGGCCACACGCAACCATTAGCAGAGGTCACATATCAACACACATTCTCTCACTGAGACATTCACATCACCACCATCCCACCTATCATGTTGCTCACACTGCATCCTCTGGCCCTTTTGAGGAGGCTCACCACACACAGGGGACATGCATCTCACCCAACCTCTGCTCCATCCCTTCTCATCTTTCTTTCTTCTTCATACAGGCCAAGCTGGCGCACAACAGGCGCAAGAGAGTGCAGACCTGGGGAAGGATGGCTGACATCATCGCCCTCATTGAGTTTGAGCAGGCTGCATCCGAGCTGGCTGGGGAGGACAGGGATCGCTCCTGTGGGGAAGGGAAGATCGGCCTCTCCCACCCACCCAGTACGGATCACAGCTCCATCACTTCATCAAATCTTGACATTCACAGTGAGTCACAAGCAATCTTATCTAGCTCATGCTCATTAACTGAAACTCTATTTTTTTTTTATTTTCTAGGCATCAGCAGATTAATGCCCCCAAGCCAGTCCAGCACCACCAGTGTGAGCCCCCACACTTCATCCGAGGAGGAAGCTCCAGAAGAACCATCACGGCGCTCACACACACCCTCCACCAGCTCAGAGACACACACGTCGATGGGGCACTGATGTATATTAGGCTCAGGCTCACTTTCTGGGGAACACCTCACTGACACGTCCCTGTGGCAGTCGGAGGCAGGGGCAGCCCAGGTCTCCGGCACTCGGAGGGCTGTTGGAGACCAGCCACACGCTCGATCTGATTCAGATGATGAGCCTCTAGTAGCAGCTGCTAAACCTCTGCTGGAGATGCAACAACAGGCGGCAGAATATCAGGCAGAGATGCGACAGTCACTCAGCAGACTAGAGAGAACGATGGAGGAGTCCATCCATGTTCTGTCTGATGTCGTGGCTCCGACATGCTAGCACCTCGAGGTCACCGTGGGCAGGCCGGCGACCACCATGGAGACCTTGGTCCAGCACATTTTTCCAGATTTGCGCCCGGTCCTGCATTCCATGGCCACACACCCTGGCGACATAGGCACAAGGCACCTTGACATCCCTCCAGGTGCACCATCTCCCGCAGGAGTCAGGGAGGGGCCCTTGGGCACCCACAGGAAGGATGAGCATCAGCCGGACAGCCCGGGGGCCTCCTCTCCGGACACTTCAAGGATATGCAGCCACCCACAGCCCCCTCTGCCTGTAATCCCATCCACTCTAGCTTCAGGCCACCGAGGGCACTTCTGCCCCTAAGCAGGTGACCCTTATCAGGCCGGGGCCCTCCAGGCCACAGGCCAACAGAGGATGTCCGCCAAGGTCATCACAGACATCAGGACGTAACAGTCAGCAGGCTGCCTCCACCTCTGCTACAGATATTGAGGCTGCCCACAGGTGTAACACTAGAGTTAGGGAAGTTAAGAAAAATTGATGTCACTTTTGGGTCACGGGTGTGTTCGACATGTAACTAAATTGCACTTTTGTTAATACATTTGGTGGTTATGTGAATGTTCCGTCAACTGAAGGTGTTGTGATTTTGTACTTTGGAATCCTCTTATTTCGAGGTTTAGCCTTCCTCCCACTCAGTCATAGTGTCCCACTGTGAGATTCACATTCTTGTGATATCAACCTCTGTTGAACTAGTCTCCGCATCCTTGTGTGATGTCAGGGAGATGTGTTTAAATCTTCATTGGAAGTTTGTGTTGCAACTGTTTCTAACCCATCTTCCTCAAAGAACACCATTGAGCGAGGGAAGCTCATCAGCATTGATAATCTAGAGGCATTTGTATCTCCTCAGTGGCAGTGCCAGTAGAAAAGACATGCACAGGAGGAGGAGACCCCAAGGCATGTCCACATCTCAGTCACAGCAGCGTTTGCATCAGTAGATGGCGGCGAAGGTTTCAAGTCTTCTCTCGCATCGATCTTGTTCCTAAGTGGATTCTCAGTTCCCAGAGTGAGCTCACTCACAGGGCCCCATGGACCAAAGCAAAGATCAGGGCCTGGCGATTCATGAGGCAAATGTGAATGCGGGACTTGTTCTTGCTGCAAGTGGGTGGACACCCCCTGAGTTGAAAGGAAATGACATTGAGGGCTAGGAGAGATGTGGCCATATTCCCTCACTTGACTTTACTCTTCCTGGAATCTGTCAGAGATTAACGTATCACAGGCCCATCTCCCACATCTTCCTTCCTCTTCCTTCACGCCCATACTGACCCTCAGCGGCCTCCTGAGGTTCCTGGGCCTCCGGATCTTCATCCTCTGATGAGCTCTCATCCTCCTCCAGGTCATCCTCTGGCAAGGGGTCACCTCCTTGCATAGCCAGATTGTGAAGGGTGCAATGCACCGCGATGATGCGGGAAAGCCTGTCGGGAATGTATTGGAGTGAGCCACCTGAGCGGTCCAAGCATCTGAAACACATCTTCAGAAGCCCTATGGTCTGCTCTATAAGGGAGCGTGTGGAGTGGTGAGCAGTGTTGTAGCTCTTCTCGGAATGATTCTGAGGGCGATGCACCGGTGTCACCAGCCAGCATTTCAGTGGGTAGCCCTTACCCCCAAGCAGCCATCCCTGAAGATGTAATGGCCCCTCAAAAATCTCAGGCACCTGGGAGTGACTCAGGATGTAGGAATCATGGCAACTCCCAGGGTATCGTGCACAAACGTGCAGTGTGTGCATCCAGTGATCACGCACCAGTTGTACATTGATGGAGTGATAACCCTTGCTGTTTAAAAACATTAGGGGCTGCTACCATGGGAGCCCGTATAGCCACATGAATGCAGTCGATTGCACCCTGCACTCTAGGGACACCTGAGATGGCGGTGAAGCCGGTGAATCTCGCAGCCTGGCTATCTTCATCCAGAGCAAACCTGACATAATGATGGGCCATCCTGTAAAGGGCATCTGTGACCTCCTTTATGCATCGATGTGTTGCAGACTGAGAGATGCTGCACAGGTCACCTGTTGATCCTTGGAAAGAACCAGAAGCCAAGAAATTGAGTGCAGCGGGTTACCTTCAAAGCCACTGGCAGGGGATACCCTCCAACTCCACATGGCATCAGGTCTTCACAAAGAATGTGATGTGCCCAGATCTTGGGAAGTGCAGACATGCACGGCATTGCCTCTCACTCATTTGTAAATAGGAGACTCTTCTACAATAAACTCTAGGTCTGGCGAGTCGCCCCCGTTATCTGGGTCTATCCTCCTTACCCTCGTGTTCATGCTCTGGCTCTGCTTGACCATATCCTCCCTGCTGGAGTTCCATGTGGAATCGTCCCTCCCTCCTTCACCTCCTCCATTGCATTAGGACCCTGACAAAGGCAGCATTGAACCCTGGATCCAAATCTGCTTTTGCCTTCTCTCTGAAAAGAAACATTGAAGACATTAATGATTCAAAGGGCAAGAAAGTGAAGCTCAGAAGGTGAAATGTTTGGAGACTGTAAAGGTCCATAGTTTTTCCTGCCTTACTTGCATGATGGCTGATGCCGCCTTGTCCCTGAGACACTAACACACACATCGAGGTGACCAAGCTGGCATCGGAGATATGTAATATTTTAAGCCCTGTGTGGGATGCTAAAGTTTAAGTGAGATGAATGACCCAACCTAGCTCTGTGCTCCAATCTCTGATGTGGCATATTAATGACCAATCAGTTGCTCATGGTCAAGGGTGGATGCCCTTTGGCCTATGAGGAATGTCACATCTGGTGAACATGTGACAGGCCTTCATTGATGGAATGCCATGTACGATACAGCTGTGCCTCCTTTACTATTGCCTGTATCCCCAAATTCTACATCCTATGTGTTACTTTTGAGATGCAGCGACTGTGATGTGTAACCACTGAGTTCTGAGTAGCTCTTTAACAATGTTAATGAAGCCGTTGGCTTTAAATGGCTTTCATCACAAAGAGGTCTTCCTCCTTTCTTTCCAAGCAGACTCCTGCGGCCACAAGAGGTTAGAGGGCGACCCCAGAAAGGCCGCCATAGTTCTCACCCTTCCCTCTCACTGCCATTCCATCACCTTCCTGTCCTGTTGCCCCCATTGTGTTCGTCAACCCGACTCTCCCCTCACAGCCCAACCCTGGTTGAAGTGCTAGTCTCTGAAAGTGGAGGCCTGCATGAGTACCACAGCTCAGTGGTGTTCCTCAGGACAATGAATGCAAAGAGAAGGAACAATCCAACCCTACAGCCCCAACAGAGTGGCGTTCATCGCAAAGAGACCGGCGCAGCGCTATGGCAGATACGTTCCACACACCTCAAAGTTACCAGCGAACTGAGGTCTGACTTGGTCACGCACCCCCCCACCCCCCTTTTCAAACGGGTTTGACACCAACGTAATTTCCTGCTGGCGTGATCGAAGATTGGAAGGCGTGACAAGATTCCAGTGAGCAGCAGTTTTAATGAAAATTCATGGCATGCCAATGAATGCAAATGGCGTTTGAACCACTAGCTGGCAGGGTAACCGACCTGCCATGAACACGCTATTGGGAGAATTGTGACTTGTTTTTACAACAGTGGATTTGCGACTTTTTGCCTGCCCTGGATTCTATGCTCCCACCCGCCACAGGCAAGATGGGAAAATTCTGGCCAGACAGTGGGAATAAATAAAAGATTTGGATGTGGGGACTAAATGAAACATTTCCAAGTTCGTGGATGTCACCTAGCTAGGTGGGAATGTGTGTTGTGAGGAAGATGAAAAGTGGCTTCAAGGGAATTTGGACAGACTTAGTGTGTGGGCAAGAATGTGGCAGATGGAATATAATATGGAGAAATGTGAGGTTGTCTACTTTGGTAGGAGGAATAGATGTGCAGAGTATTTCTTAAATGGTGAGAGATTAGAAAGTGTCAATCTACAAAGAACCTGGGTATCCTCATCAATAAGTCACTGAATGCTAACATGCGGTCGCAGCCAGCAATTAGGAAGGCTAATGGTATGTTAGCCTTTATCACAAGAGGATTTGAGTATATGAGTAGCAAAGTCTTTCTTCAGTTGTATAGAACCTTGGTTAGACCACATCCGAAATAATGTGTTCAGTTTTGGTCCCCTTACCTTAGGAAGGATATTATTGCCATAGAGGGAGCACACCGAAAGTTCACCAGACTTGACCCGGGATGGCGGGACTGTCCTATGTAGAGAGATTGAGAAAACTGGGCCTGTATTCTCTAGAACTTCCAAGAATCAGAGGTGATGTCATTGAAACATACAAAATAATTAAAGGAATAGACAGGGTAGATGCCTGTTTAGGGAATCTAGAACCAGGGGACACAGTTTCAAAATAAGCAGGAAGCCACTTAGGACTGAGTTAAGGAGAAATATTTTTACTCAGAGGGTTGTGAATCTTTAGAATTCTCTACCCCAGAAGGCAATGGAAGCTCAGTCGTTGAGTAGGTTTAACGCAGAGATTGACAGATTTCTAAATACCAGTGACATAAAGGGATATGGGGATGGTGTAGAAAAAAGGCATTGAAGTGGGTGATCAGCCATGTCCGTATTGAATGGCAGAGAAGGCTCAATGGGCTGACTGGCCTACTCCTGCTCCTATGCTCCTATGTTCCTGTGCCCTATGTTGCAATTCTGGTCCATCAGTGTTTCAATGTTGCAGAACATTTAAGTTTTCAATCTTGTTCAAAATATGACAAGTACATCTGCACCAACCATAAACATCCACTCCATCCATCATCAGTGCATCGTGGCTATAATGTGTTCTATACACAAGATGCACTGTAGCAACTCTTCAAGTTTCCTTCAACGGCACCTCACAAAACTGCAAACTCCAACACCTGCAAGGTCAAATGCAGCAGGTACATAGGAGCATCTCCACCTCCAAATTTCTCTCCAAATCACGCACCATGCTGACATACATACATATTGCTGTTTCTCCATTATTGCTGGATCAAAATCCTGAATTCCCTAGCAAGCAGCATTGTGGGAGCAACTTCACCACATGGACTACTGGGGTTTCAGAAAGTCTACCACTACCATCTGAAGGGCAATTAAGGATGGGCAATAAATGCTGGCTTTGCCAGCAACACCCTCGGCCTGTGAATGAATAATTTAAAAGAAACGTGAGTATTATCAAAGGGTGGGATTTTCCGGCCCCACCCGCCACTGGGATTATGTGGTCCTGCCGAAAGTCAATGACGTTTTGGCTGGCCCACCACATCCCCCGCGACGGGCCCCCCCGTGACAGGGCCGGAAAATCCCAGCCAAACTCTGCAATTTCTGCATTACATAGGACTTCCCTTCCTAGAATCTCTACAATGTTGTTCTCAATACAGGTCATGTGTGGCAGTTGTATGTGTGCCACTTTTAAAACTTCGATTCTCCTGTTGAATTCAGCCTCTCTTTACAAAGAAAGGCTGCAGTATTCATTGCATGTGGCTCCATTGAGAAGTGAAAAGGCAAATCTGAAGACTGTGCTATCTCTTATTGTAAATAAGATTTGAATAACCTCCTTACATAAATTTATATTCACAGTGCTTTGAGTAAATGATAATAACAAATTCATGTGGAAGATAAAAACCACCGACTGTTTAGTCTAAGCGGCCTGTTTCCATGTTGTAATTTCAAGGTAATTGTGTGTAAAGTTGGGAAGAGTGAAGTAAAGGCTATGATACTTGACGAGCAGCCCAAATAGTTGTATGTTCTGTTAGGAAATAGAGATAGTTTAAGTAAGTTAGCTTGGTATTTGTGGGTGTTAGGAATGAGGTTTAGCTTTAAAGTTTAAGTTTGATTCATATTTCTGTACTTATGTGTTAAGAAAAGGTCAAATTGAGTTTTAGTTTCAATTTAAAAGGTGCCTGCATTTCTAATAAGAGTTTTATGACTGTTGCAGCTAAGTTAAACAAATAAGAGTAGGAAAAAAACAGTGCCGTTGCCTAGCAAGAGGGGTCCACAGAGACAGGTCCCTCCCACAGACACACACAGAAAAACTAAAGAAACGGCAGTTTTGAGTTCAGCTTTGAAGCCAGGACTCCAGAGAGACTGAACACTGGGAGAGGGAACTGTAGAGTGAGAGCAGATTTCCCAAAAGAACCAAAAGGTTCCAAAGCCAAAGGAGTGAGATAGAAACAGGGGAAAGTCCTAGGCAGACCTTCTCATCAAAGGTAGGATTGGAACCTGGAAAAGGTCCTGTTAATGAATTTGAGAATGAGGGCAGTGGGAAAGGCTCCAAGCTTCAGATTTAAAGAGACAAAGCTGCAAAAAGCAGATTTAAAGCGAGAACAGCTTGCAAGAGGCAAGAAGGTCCAAAGAGAAGGCTGAAGGTCTGTAACTCTTTGCTATGGGCATGTGAGTCAGTGGTGTACTGTTGACAGCTGAGTTGGTGAGAGAGAGTGCATGGAAGACAGTTTGAATGCATGTGGTGTCCCAGGGGAGAGGAACATCTGAAGGAGAGTTCGAAACCCTGGAGATGAACCTTTGTGAAAGGCATCTGAGAGAAAGCATCAGTTTGGGAGAAGATTTCAAAGTGAGTTCTTGGGGAGTAGAGATTGGAAACCCTCATGTGAAAGATGAAGTTCAGTGAGACTGGTTGGCTCATGGTGTGACAAGTATCTGGGGAGAGTTAAGCAGAGATCCATGACATCTGTTTGGAGTGACATTAGTCATTTGGCTTCAGAGTGTGGTGTGTCTGACTACAGGTTGCCAATTGATTTACATGGATTGTGTACTTGCAACAAAAATTAGAGTACAAGATAGCTTTGGTAACTTGTGTTATCCTTACAAATCTGTATATATCTGTAAAAGTTATAGTTGTGGGTAGAGGAGTATTGTAATAGTTCATCTTTTCTTGTTAAATAAATGTTTTATTCTTTTGTTAAAAGTTCATTAGCTGACTCCAGTGACTCTGTTCAGTGACCCCTCTCCACGTATCTAAACAAACAAATAAAAGTCAGGAACTATCATGCTGGGTTCCACCCTGGGACGAGGCTTGTCCAGGGGTAATCTCGTCTGGGACCATAACAGTTCATATCTCACTATGGGAAATTGTGAAATAGAATTTAATAAATTATTTGCAGACCAGCACCAGAAATAAAATACTATTTAAGCTGGTGTAACATGGCAAAAACTTTGAGAATCAATTTTCAAATCCTTTCAAAACATGCCAATGGTAGGCAGTAAGTGTGGGAGAGATTCCTGGTCAGCCATGTGAAGGGAAGAAAGTTTGAGCCTCTACCATCACTATCCATAGCTCCAGATTGCAACATGCATGTAAAAGTGTATACCGCCACATCAACTTGGACTTCCTGAGTGAACTGTAACATACCATCACCTAAGCTGGTGTATTGTAATTAAAACAAACCAACAGCTGTGGGGGAGGTGGGGTGGTAGAGATGATCACACACCTCTCTGTGGAATGTTCCTTTGCAAAGAAGGTCTGGAAAGAGATGTAATGGTTTTTGTCGAGGTTCATCCTGAGCAGCTCGGTGATGCAGGACTCTGTGCTCTCTGGTTTGTTCCCAGAGACACGCATCGAAACAAACATCAGCTGCTGCTGGAGGAACTAGCTCAGTAAAGGATGGTCTTTGATCTGCCTAGAACTTGTTGACCTTGCTGTGCAAAGAGCTGTCCACAACCAAGTGTTGTAGATTGGCACATTCCAAGCTCCAGGACAATGTGCTGACACACTAAAGCTTGGGGCAGGAGTCACAAAGGCACAATGGGGAAAGGTCCGTGTGTAAGGCCTTTCACCTATAGTTTACCAAGAGGCAGGTAACTGTATAGAAACCCTTGGACTGTAAGCATGTTCTTGTCTGTATGTGGCAAATGCAACTGTGTTAAAACACTTCAGAGTGCAACATGACCTATGTAGATAATTTGAATGCCATTGCACTTCCTGTAATGACCATTTTGAAATGTTTGTAATGTTCGTTTTATTGTATTGAAGCACCTCAGAGTGCAACATGATCTATGTAGAAAATGTGAATAGCATTGCACTTTCCTGTTTTGACAATACAAAATGTTTTGTGATGTTCTTCTAGTTTATGAATAAAGTATATTTTTGTAAAAAAAAAGCAATTGGTTCTCTGAATGAACTGTACCTGTTTTGGCCCACACCTGACCACACCATGTGTCAGTTGTCCACATACTGAGAGCTATTATTGTAAAAATGCAAATAGTTTCAAGCTGCAAATTTAAAATATGTGTTAGCTATGGTAATTTATGATACATCTCAACAATTTGAATTGGTTTCTGAAATTTCATCATAAATGTAATTTTAAGTGATCATTGTTAGAATATTCATTAATACATGGCTAGCACTTTTAATTTTCTTTATATCCCAATTAGTCTGGAAATTTCCATGATTTCAGAATGATCTTGATTGCTTACCTCTTCAAGCAGTTCAAGCAGTCACCTTTTTATAAAGGTCATTCTATGTTCAGTAGGTATCAGAAATCACATTGACCAAATCCGGCATTCACCAACCAAATTGCACTCACCTTGTTCCTAGTTGGCAGTTGAGCTTTGGACGTATCATACAGAATGTATCTGTTTTTTATGATTTCTGCAATAATGGCCAGGCTTCATCTGTACAACTAACTTTTCTAGTTCCAAATGTTTCAATTGGAGATTATACACTGACACTAGATCGGTGCACTGTATCCTAGTTATTCTGGTTAATTCATTATTTGGCTGTTAAATGGTTGATTCAGCAGTGTTATAATAATTATTTAATAGTTTATATAGTTAATAATAGTTAATAATAATTGTTTAATAGTTATTTTTCATTGGCTGTTTACTTATGCTATTGAAATTGGCATTTGAAAAGAGAACAGGCACATGAAATCATGAAATAATTGCCAAGAATTTTACACCGCCCTGCGAGTGGGTTGGAAAGTGGGTAGGGGGATGGGGAGGGGTGGAGGTAAAAAATCAGGTGGGATGGTGGGGTGCAATTTTCCCGTTGTCTACTCACCTCTGCTGATATTTTATCAGCTCTGGAGTAGATGTCGGGCAGTCTGCCCACCCATGAGTCAATTGAGACCTTTAAGCGGCCAGTTAATAGACACTGCAGGGCTTCCATCACCACTGGTATTTTAACAGCAGCAGGGATTGCCCACAGCACAAGATGATACCCTGGCAGCCTGGTTAAGGCTCCGGGATGGGGGTAGGCGGGGTGATGGTAGGGAGGTGGGGGATGTACCTTCTGTTCAGGCACACTAGACTCCATGGCAGACACCCTCAGTTGAAAAGGCTGTCCCTGTCTGAAATCATCATTCCCCTTCCCCGCCCCAGCCTCCACAGATGCCAGTCTTCAGCCAATTCGATTCACTCCATGTGCTATCAAGAAACGGCTGGAGGCACAGGATACTGCAAAGGCTATGGGCCCTGACAATATTCCGGCAATAGTATTGAAGACTTGTGCTCCAGAACTTGCCACACCCTTAGCTAAGCTGTTTCAGTTCAGCCACAACACTGGCATCTACTCTGCTATGTGGAAAATTTCCCAGGTATGTCCTGTACACAAAAAGCAGGACAAATCCAACCCGGCCAATTATCTCCCCAACAATCTACTCTCGATTATCAGTAAAGTAATGGAAGGGGTCAACAACAGTGCTATCAAACGGCACTTGCTCACTGACGCCCAGTTTGGGTTCTGCCAGGGCCACTCAGCTACTGACCTCATTACAGCCTTGGTTCAAACATGGACAAAAGAGCTGAACTCCCAAGGTGAAGTGAGAGTGACTGCCCTTGACATCAACAGCACATTTGACCGAGTGTGGCATCAAGGATCCCTAGCAAAACTGGATTCAATGGGATTAAGGGGAAAAACTCTCCACTGGTAGGAGTCATACCTAGCACAAAAAAAGATGGTTGTGATTGTTGGAGTTCAGTCATCTCAGCTCCAGGATGCCACTACAGGAGTTCCTCAGGGTAGTGTCCTCGGCCCAAACATCTTCATTTGCTTCATATAAACATATATATATATATATATATAAACGCTTCTATAAATATGCGAAGAGAAAAAGATTAGCAAAGACAAATGTAGGTCCCTTACTGTCAAGTCAAGGGAAATGATAATGGGGAACAAAGAAGTGGCAAAAGAATTGAACACATATTTTCGTTCTGTCTTCACAAAAGAGGATACAAATAATTTCCCAGAAATGTTAGGGAACCAAGGGTCTAGTGAGAGGGAGGAATTGATGAAAATCAGTATTAGTAAAAAAGATTGTACCAGAGAAATTAATGGGGTTAAAGGCTGAAAACCCCCCAAGGCCTGATAATCTACACCCCAGAATTCTTCACCTTCCAAAATTCTATAGACCCTGGAGCAGACCCTACAGATTGGAGGGGGGGAAATGTAACCCCACTATTTAAAAAAGGAGGGAGAGAAAAAACAGAGAATTACAGGCCAGTTAGCCTAACATCAGTAGTGGGGAAAATGCTAGAGTCCATTATAAAAGACATGGTAACAGAATACTTGGAAAGCATTAACAGGATTAGACAAAGTCAGCACGGGTTTATGAAAGAGAAATCATGCTTAACTAATGTATTGGAGTTTTTTGAGGATGTAACTGGTATAATAGATAAGGGAGAACCAGTGGATGTGGTGTACTTGGATTTCAAGAAGGCTTTTGATAAAGTCCCACATAAGAGGCTAGTGGGAAAAAGTAAAGCACATGGGATTGGGGGTAATATACCGACATGGACTGAGAATTGGCTGACAGACCAGAAACAGAAAGTAGGAAAAAATGGGTCTTTTTCCGGGTGGCAGGCGGTGACTATAGATGTACTGCAGGGATCAGTGCTTGGGCCACAGCTATTCATGGTATATATAAATGATTTGGATGAGGGAACCAAATGCAATATTTCCAAATTTGCTGACGACACAAAACTGGGCAGAGCTGTGAGTTGCATGGAGGATGCAAGGAGGCTTCTGGGCGATTTAGGCAAGTTGTGTGTGTGGGCAAACACATCGCAGATGCAGTATAACATGGATAAATGTGAAGTTATACGCTTCAGTGTGAGAAACAGAAAGGCAGAGTATTATTAAAAGGCGATATATTGGGAAATATGGATGTACAAAGGGACCTGGGTGTTCTTGTACACCAATGAAAGTAAATAGGCAGGTGAAGCAAGCAATTAGGAAGCCAAATGGTATATTGACCTTCATTGCAAGAGAATTTGAGTTCAGAAGTAGGGATATCTTACTGCAATTATACAGGGCCTTGGTGAGACCACACCTGGAGTATTGCGTGTAGTTTTGGTCTCCCTACCTAAAAAAGGATATACTTGCCATAGAGGGAGTGCAGTGAAGGTTCACTAGGCTGATACCAGGGATGGCAGGACTGTCATATGAGGAGAGATTGGTTTGACTGAGCCTGTATTCACTAGAGTTTAGAAGAATGAGAAGGGATCTGATTAAAATGTATAGGGCGGACTCTGCATGGCCTAAAATGACACGTGGTGATGTCGGACGAGCGTCCCGACATCATCTCGCGCCATCACAATATTTAGGAAGGTGGGCGCGCTATAAGTTTGGATGAGCGCCCGCCATCAATTAACGGGCCAGTTAAGGCCCTTGAGGCAGCAATTGAATTTGATTTTTCGCAGCCCGTGCGATCTTTAGGACGTTGCATGGGCGCAACGGGTAGGGGGGTAGGAGAAATTTGTATAAACCTCATCAACGGGCGGGATAAGAGGGGTGAGTGGGGTTGCGAATGTGATCTTTCAGGTATTCAATTGTGAAAGTTACTTGTACTTGCCTGTGTGAACAAGAATACTTCAAAACTCACACTAGCTGCAAGGACAGAAATAAAAGCCTTGGTCAGGGCTCTACAGTAAAGATCATTTTTGGGGCCTGCAGCTTTCAGGAAGCCTTCTATTAGCCTGGGAATAGGAGTTGTGCACTCCACCGGAGGCACCTCCTCTGATGAGGAAGGGATGGCCAGAAGGGGGAGGAGGCTAGGAGTCCACATTCAGCCTCCAGGGCAGCCACCTTTGGGAGGAGAGGCGCAGGGACAAGAGGCGTAGGGCCAAGAGGTTGTCCAAGGCGGAAGGGGCCGCAGAAGACGCCACTATCCTGCTGTCAGAGTATGCAGGCGGCAAAGCAGCTACCTCAATATGTCTGAGGTGCAGTGCTGAAGGAGGCCCTGTCTCTTAAGGGAGACAGTTACCTCCATCTGCCAGATGATAGGCCCTGAGATCTCCGCGAACTGTGTGGGTGGGCACCCCATGCCAGTGGCTTGAAAGGTCACAGTTACCCTCAACTTCTATGCCTCCGGCTCTTTCCAGAGGTTGGTGGGTGATCTCTGCGGAGTCTCCCAATCTCCACAGTTGTGTCAAGCAGGTGACAGATTACCTATACAGGCGTGCATTGACTTTCATCCACTACCGCTGGGACGAGGCCAGCCAGACAAAGTGAGCCAGAGGCTTTGCAGCAATTGCTGGCTTCCCCCGCGTCCAGGGTACAATAGACTGTACACATGTGGCCATCAAGGCGCCAGCAGGTGAGCCCGGTGCCTTCGTCAACGGGAAGGGCTTCCACTCCATGAACGTGCAGATAGTGTGTGATCACAGGATGCAGATTCTGAAAGTCTGTGCAAGGTACCCAGGCAGCTCCCAGGACGCCTACATCCTCAGACATTCCCAGGTGCCGGGGCTCTTCAGTGCTCCAGCCTGGCTGGATGGATGGTTGCTGGGTGACAAGGGCTATCCCCTCAGAAGGTTGCTCATGATGCCTCTCCACCATCCAAGAACAGAGGCTGAGCAGTGCTACAACAGGAGCCACGGAACCACAAGGGCTGTGGTGGAGAGAACCATCAGTCTTCTCAAGATACGTTTCCGGTGCCTGGACCACTCAGGGGGCGCACTCCAGTACCCCCCAGATCGTGGGTCGCTGATGGTGGTTGCATGCTGCGCTCTCCACAATCTGGCATTGGAAAGGGGTGACACAGTGGACGAGGGAGACATAGATGCAGTTACTCTGGATGCACTCAATGAATACAGCAGTGAGTCCGAGGATGAGCGCACACAGGAGAACGCTGAGGGGGTAGGTTGCTGACCCAGGCCTACTCCAGGGAGGCAGGGACACCCGGGAGGCTTTAATCCAATGAACTTTCAGCTAGCACACCACAGATGGACCTTCAACACAAGCCAGGGATGCAGGCTTCACACTCGATAACTGAGTGCTAAATCACCCAGGATACTAACATTAACTAAGGCCCTTGCCAATAAAGCTCAATGTCAAACAATTCACTCATAATAACATCATGGGTTCCCGTCCACTTGCAGAAGTAAGGAATGACCCTGAGGCTTGGCAACATGTCAAAATTTATTGAGTGAACAAACGTAACTTTATAAAGCAAAACAAAAACAGTGTTGGACATCGCACCAAGTCTTCCACAAAGTACTATCGACCAACATAAAAGCACCAGTGAGAAACCTGTGGTGTGCCTAAGGTGCTTTAAATTTACGCTTACGGGTGCTACATCTAGGTGCTGTCACCTTGCTGGCGCTGGCATCTGAAACAGCCTGCTCACTCTGTTGTCCTGTTGGCCTTGATGACCTTGGCGGACGTCCTCTGGCCCACAGAACATTTGATGGCCCTGCCTGGGAGGGAGCGGCCAGTTCCACAGCTGGCTTCTCCTCTGTCGCCGCAACCTCATCAAATGTCACGGTCACTGGCAGAGGGGCGGAGCAGCTGCTGCCCACATCCGGAGCGCCCTGAGAGGAGTCCGCAGAGACAACAGGCAGTTGTTGCACCGACGTGATGTCGCATTGGACCTCCCTGCTCACCGTAGATGGATGAGCACCGAGCTGGGATACTTGGTGCCCAAACCGTCTCGCACACTGGCACTGACCAGCTGAGGCCAATGCCGCTGTGAGGGCTTGTAGGTCCGAGCGCAACCCCAGGAGGCCCTGATTGTTCTCCTGGAGGAGCCTCTCCACGAGAGTCACCACTCTCTCCATGGAGGAAACATGGCACTCAGCCATGAGGCTCATTGCATCAGTGATACTCCACATGGACTCCTCTAGCATCGGCACAATGCCACGCATAGCCTCATGTATCTCCGCCAGATCGTCCTGCATACCCTGCTGCATTTCCAGCGTTCGTTACCTCACAGACGGCTCCAGAGGCACATCATCAGCCACCGACTGAGCATATACCTAGTCCCCAGCAGTCCTCCGACTGCTGGCGACCTTGGCGCTCTCTGTCCCTGCCCGCACTTCAAACAAGTGTGAAGTGCCCTCACCGCTGTGCCTCGGGACACTAGCCGAATATCTAATTCCTACCGAAGTGCTAGTATCTGCATGGTGCCTGCCTGGCTGAGATGGTGTGATGCTGGTGAGCGGATTTGCTCTGGGGCTTCAGGGATGAGAGGTGGGCCCTCTGCCTCCTCCTCCCGGCTCTGCTCCAGTGATGCTGAAAGGAATGAAAAAGGACATTTGATTAGTTACGGTGCAGACAATGTCAACTTGCATGCCTCTGCCCCGGATCATTACGTGCTTCCATAATCAATGGTAAATCCATGGTACTAACTTCAATCACTGAGCATTCAGCAGTGCCATGGCTTCTGTGACACACATGGTGGCCTGAGTGCTTGTCAAACATATCTCCCCGTGGCACCCCAGCCTCACTGCTGCCAGTGGACCTGGGGGCATGGCGTCTCTCCAGACCTGTAGCCTGCTGCTTGTAAGGTGTTAGGATGGCCAGCTGGGCCTGCCCTCCGTCAGTCCGCATCCGTTCAGGGGAACTGTGTGCAGTCTTCTCCTGAAAAGGAGAGAGGAACATTGATTAGTCCAGCCTATACCTGAATTCCCATCACATCCCTGCCAACCCAGCCAGAGTGGGACATTGCAGGACTCCAGTTCTTCGTCGCCCCACAGCTGCTGCACACTCACACAAAGAAGCCAGTGCTGACCCCCTCCCCCCAACCCCGCCAATTGCCCAAATGCTGCCTCCTTCACATGTGGCACCACAAGGTGTCACTTTGCTAAGCAAGGAAGCACAAGCATGTGGAGCGCAAAGACCAGCAGATGGGTTGGTGCCCCGCCAACTGAAGCTCCCCTCCCAGCATGTTAGCACCCTGACTTTGATATGCTTCCCAGTTCCAACACTCTGCCTAGGTGCAGATCCTTGACTTTCAACCCCATTCTATACTCTGTGTGTCAGTGTCACATATGCTGCAGATGCAGAACACATCCTAGCTCAATGCTCTCAGGGTGAACTGGCCATGGGCAATCTCTGCTGGCATACCCAGTGAGGGATACATGCCGTGAAGGATTCAATGCTGTTGCAGTACTCAGAGTTGCCGGGGGGAGGGGGTGTTCGGGGGAAAGGTTGACGGCTGCATTAAGTGACTTGAGGCAACATGTTACTCACCCTTCCCTAGTGCAGGAGATCATTGAATCTTTTGCAGCACTACAGCCATGTGCACCGCACCACATCATGGGAGCTCATACCCTCAGCCACCTCCTCCCACGCATGTTTAGTCAGGAGGGGTGGCCTCTGCCTCCCGTCCCTCGGAAGAAGGACCTCCCGCCACGCTGCCATCTCCTCCAGGAGGGCAGCTAGGCACTCATCAGGAAAATGAGGGGCATACTGCCCCGATAGCCTACCCTCCGGCCTGGCCTGCCCCGATGGCCTACCCTCCAGACTTGCGTCAGGCACATTGCCCCTCTGATGTCCTCTTCTCTCAGCCATTGTGAGCAGCCTTGCAAAGGCTGCCAGGCCTTCATTTAAACAGTCCGCCGGGTCGCCTTTGGACCCGGCGGTCTGAGCGCGTTCACCACCGCCTGTCCACTCCCGCTATGCACGGGAGTTGTGAACTACTCTGTGCGGGCCTTAATTGGTCTGCCCGTGTGAAATGGCGGAGCAGACCCGATCGCAGGCAACGATTGGGTAAGCGCCCGCCCGCGCCCGCTCCTGCACGGCCCACCCAACATGGGGAAAATTCTCCCCATAAAATTCTAACAGGGCTAGACAGACTGGATGCAGGGAGGGTGTTTCCCCTGGTTGAGGAGTCCAGAACCAGGGGCCAGTCTCAGCATGCGGGGCAGGCCATTTAGGACTGAGATGAGAAAAAACTTCTTCACTCAGAGGGTGGTCAACCTGTGGAATTCTCTACCACAGAAAGCTGTGGAGACTGGGTCACTGAGTATATTCAAAAAAGATATTGATAACTTTTTGGATATTAGGGGCACCAAGGGGTATGGAGAGAAATCGGGAATATGGCGTTGAGATAGAGGAGCAGCCATGATCACATTGAATGGTGGAGCAGGCTCGAAGGGCCAAATGGCCTACCCTGCTCCTAGTTTCTATGTTTCTATGATTGCCTCAACTTTTTATCACCTCTGTGTAAAATTCAGCTAATATGTTTTACTGATAATATATTAAACTAAATAAAAGTTAAAAAAAATCTCTTCATGAACATGCTGTCAGTGGGCTAAAAGAAATGAATGGATTTTCTTATTTGTTGTGCCTGAGAAACTCAGTTTTCAGGTGCAGTGAAGAGGAAGTAGAGTGGCAACCCATCGCATCAGGTTTCTATCCCCATTATGCTCCCCACTATCTCCAGTTCAATATAACTGGGTGTGCATCTGCAGTAGGTGCAGGTCCAGTTAACAAATGAGATGGGAGGAAAATATGGTTTTTATCAGGAATCCCCGCAGACCAGAGACATCCCAAAGAAACAAACTGATACTAGGTCAATGACAATATGTAAAGCATTCCCCAGAGGGATGATTTTTGTGCCTCGGGGACTTTTGGCTGCTAACTCCCAGCACAATTCACCCAACCAGAAAAATCAGCTGAGTCCTCCTTCACATCTCGTACTCTGCCTTTTGAGTGCTGGGGGCAGGGTGGAATTGGCTCTGATATTTCCCTCCTTAAAGAGTTGAATGCATAATAACACTTCTATTCAAGAAAGGAGGGAGGCAAAAAGTAGGAAACTGTCGACCAGCTTGCCTAACATCTGTCATTGTGAAAATGCTAGAATCCATTGTCGAGGAAATATTAGCAGGACATTTAGGAAAGCAAAATGTAATCAAGCAAAGTTGATATGGCTTTCTGAAAGGGAAATCATTTTTGACAAACTTATTAGAGTTCTTTGAGGATGCAACAAGCAGGGTAGATAAAGGGGAACCAGTAAATGTAATATATTTGGATTTCCAAAATGCATTCAATAAGCTGTCACATAAAAGATTAATACTAAGATAAAAGCTCATGGTGTTGAGGGGTTAATGTATTAGTATGGATAGAGGATTGGCTAACTAACAGGAAACAGAGAGCCAGGATAAATGGACTTCAGGTTGGCAAACTGTAACTAGTGGACTGTCACAAGGATCAGTGCTGGCACCTCAACTATTTACAATTTATGTTAATGACTAAGATGAAAGGACCAAGTTCATTTAAGCCAAATTTACTGATCATACAAAGGATCATAAATAGGAAAACAAGTTGTGAGGAGAACACAAAGGCCTGGATTTTGTCTGAGTCAGAATGACATCAGAGCCAGTTAAAACTGGTGGGAGTGTTTCGATTCCAGAATTCCCATCCCCATTCCGGAACCCCACATTTTCACTGACACAAGATAAAGATGCAGGTAGTGAGCCTGCACCCTGCACTCCCAACCTGGCCGGCTCTATCGGGGGTAGGTATCTTGGAGCACCCCTCCCTCCCACCCCCGCAATTTTTATGGAGCTGTGCTAGCTTCTCCATGACTCATGGTTCAGGGCCCCTCAGGGGAGTATTGAGCCATAATCTGGATTTGGGAACCTTTCTGAAAGGTAAGCTCACAGGTCTTATACATGCCCCATGATCCTTCCATTCCAACTCATGCCAACTCATGCCCTCCCCCACCCACTCCCATGATCCCTTATAGCCTTAATGTCAACTCATGCCAACTCATGGCCCTTCCATGCTTATTCACTGCTAATACAGTATGCACAGAACCAATGAGCCATATTAGGCTTGCGTGGAACTGGCCAGGGAGAAAAAAAAACACCCATTCACAAACCTTCTTTTGAAAATAAACTGCTGTTCCTACAACCTGATAAAAATGTTAATCAGACAGACCATTAAAATATCAATAACAGAGGCTTCAAACATTTCACACCTCTTAATCTTGAGACATTGACAAAAGAGATCACAGAAAGAACAACTTATTATGACCATTTAAAAATGTCAATCAAGCAAAGTCAATAGTTCTCTCCAGTTGTCAAAACAGAACCCCCTACTGAGATTATGCTTTTATGAGTCTGTGCTCTCATCAAAGCATGCATAATGAGGACAGGTGTAAGAATCTTTTAGTAGAACTGGATAATCAGGTCAACTATGATCTTATTGAATGGAAGTAGATCAGGCTCAATTGGCCAAATGGTCTATTTCTGCTCCTTAGGTTCTTTTAAATAGAACATTTGATTGGTGAAGTTTGGGTGCAAATGTTTAATGTGCTTGTACAACATTCCTTTGCGTATGATTTGTGCTCAGGCATAACCTGTTTAAAATACACCAGTGAACCCTGTAAAAAAAAGTCAATAAAAGAATATCACATACATGCAGTAAGTATTTGTGCATGAACTGAGCTATTTGAAAATTCAACCTTTATGTTGTTTCTAAGAGTCTATCAGAACTAAAGAGACATTGAGCAGTAAAGAACCCATTGAGTAAGCTGGCAACAGTGAACCATCATTACAATTGTAGTGAATTGATTACCTTGAATGACATGTGGTAGATGTATGTGATCTCATACAATCATATTTGAATAATAAGCCTAATCGGGCACATCGAACATATAAATAATCTTAAAACCTCATCCTTGAAATTTAAATAATAACAAAACAAAGAAAATGGAAATGTTTCAGTGCCTGTTCTTGATGTCATAAAATAGACTTGTTAAAGATGTACAGTTTTATTCATGTCTCAAATGATTATTCTGGCTGCAGGCAGGAATCATCTTAACACAGCATTGACAGCTTTCTAAACAGGGCTTAATCAACCATGGATCTTCCCTATAATGTGGAATAATCTCTTCAGTTTGCTTAGTCTATATGTATTTATTAACGACATGTTCAGCAGTAGAACATTAGAAGCAGCTTACAAGTGAAGCACTGACTTATTATTTTAGGATAAGTCTATTTAAGGCTAAAATATAAACTACCTTTTGCCAGAACAAAAACATAAAAAGAAGCAAAGACTGTAAGATATGAAATAGTTTTAAAGGATCGGCCTCTGGTGCTGCAGGGTCTTACGTGACTTATTCAAAAAAATAAATCATTGCTGGTTCCATTTAGATTATTGAGATAGTAATTCTTTGACATTTGTTCCTGTCTTTTCTGAAGGCGCTATCTCCTCCTTGGTCTCTCATTTTAAAGGCACCAGCCGTCCTCCAGCACTTCATCCAAGGGCTGAATTTTTGCACACCCTGCCCATCCCCACAACCACACCCATCCAAAGGCAGGAATGGAGGTGGGAGCGGCCTGAAAATATTGGTGCCCACAAGAGCGGCAGGCAATTAGGCTCATTAAGAGCCTTGTTAAAGGTAGGTTTAGGAGGCTGGCTGGGAGTTCCAGACTCTAGAGGCCTTCCCTGCCTGCCTGGGTTGATGTATAGCCAAAGACCATCCTACTTTTTCTGATCTTGTTTAATAAAATTTTTAGAAAGAGGCTGAGAGGGCACCTTCTTGTTGAAGTGTGCTCTCAGTTAATTACCGTGTACTGCCGCCTCTGATTGGCCCTCCAGCTTTGAGAGCCTTCCAGCCACCCTTAACTTAACAGGAAACCAGTCTCCATGCCAATTAAGGGCACGCCCCCATGAAAATCTTAATTTTAATCAGTCTCCCCTTGGAGGCGGGTTTCTGACCAATCAAACCAGGATTCAGTTCCCCGCCTCCTTGATGAAAATCCAGCCCAAGTCTCTCAACCTTTTATGCATGAATTTAAATAGTGTGCAATGGCTGGTATTTTGCACTTAGAAAATATCACAGTCAAGCGCAATCCTCTCATACTTGATGTCCACACATATGTAGTTCAATAGTCTCAAGGCAAACCCAACAAGAATGAGAATCTCACATGTTTTTTTCACATATAGAATTAGTAAAAAGAGTGTTCTTCTTGAACTGCTACAGCTCATCTGGTGTGGGTACACTCACAGTATTGCTGGAAAAAGACATTTTGTTGAACCATTTCGTCTTGCACTCATCAGGATAATTGCAAGAATACCAATGTCAGGGGAAGCAACAACTTTATACTGTATGAGAAAAGAGTGCTGCTTGGTTGGCAAATGGACTGTGATTGGTAGAGGCGTTACCATGGAGAATGCACCAATTAATGGTGACTGACAGTTAACTGCCAAACATTGTTTGAAATTTAAACCAAGCAGCTTGGCTCTGATTCGTCAAAGCATTGCTCTGAAGAATGAACCAGTGAATGGCTATTACTTATTTTGTTTAGCTGAAACAGGCACAATGTGTGTATGTGTTCTTTCAGTCTGCAAAGAGCAGGGCCCTGTATATTAATATATGTAGCTTCCAGTACATACAAATGTGCCATACTGTGAGCCCAACTGACATTGGTTGTCAGCGCAATTTTTAGCACACTGTGGATTACTTAGCAAATATTGTCCAATCACAGAATCACATCTAATGTTGGATGCTGTGTTTTGAGTTTTGCAAACACGATTGGATACACACTGCTACCACTATTGCTGGTTGTGGAGAGAATCAATGTTTAAGGCAGTGGATGTGGTTATCAAGTGGACTGCTCTGTCCTGGATGTAGTGCAAAGGATTAATAGATTAGACATGCTCATGAGTGATGTAGGCTACGATACACCTCTGACATCAGTAGTTGTGTGCTGTACAGCAGACAGGCTGTTTTGGAGGGACAGACGACATCCTGGGAAGTTTGAAAACACAAGATGCAGATTCTTAGGATTTATCACCATTGAATGCAAAGTAAATGGCTTCTAGTTGCCATGTGCCACCTATCTGGATCTCAACAAGGAATAGGGCTTAAGGCAGTCACACATTAGCAAGGATGCCACCTATGGCCTGCATCAGCTCCTGGAATTAGAGTTGCAAATATTCAAATGGCACAGGCAATAGAAGTGAATTTGTCCACCACTCTAAATTTTCACACCACTGGCTGTGAAGAAGGAGAAGGAGGAGAATTGAATATGTCAACAGCAGATTGAATTTATCACCAGACCTAACTGTCTAACTCCAGCACCTTATGTATTCAGATGCAAAGTGCTCGTTGTAGACAGCAGTGCAATGCCCTTTTCTGCAGTTTGGGTCTCAACTGGAAAAATTTGGCATCGTCAAGAAGAACGATTTTAAAACTTTTAAAAAATCATTCCCCACTAAGACATCCCTCCTGGATATGAAGTTTGAAATAATCTTAAAAATTTTTAAAAAATCAATGGAGCTGCTTTTTGGGGCATGTACCATGATGTCATAATATCACCACTAAATGGATCTCCAGAGCTGAGCTTTGAATTTGAAGCTAACTGAGACCTCCAAACCCAAACCAAACATGGAAATAACAAAATAAAAGCAAAATACTGCGGATGCTGGAAATCTAGAACAAAAACAAAAATACCTGGAAAAACTCAGCAGGTCTGACAGCTTCTGCGGAGAGGAACACAGTTAACGTTTCGAGTCCGAATGACTCTTCATCAGAACTAAGGAAAATTAGAAAAGAGGTGAAATATAAGCTGGTTTAAGGTGGTAGTGGGACAAGTAGAGCTGGATAGAGGGCCAGTGATAGGTGGAGATAGCCAAAAGATGTCATAGAAAAAAGGACAAAGCGGTGTTGACGGTGGTGATATTAGCTAAGAAATGTGCTAATGGGGACATTAAGGATAGAAAGCAGGACGAGCAAGGGACAGATAGCCCTAGTGGGGGTGGGGTGGGGGGGGGGGGGGGGGCGGAGGTGGGGGGGGGATCGAAATAGGCTGCAAGGTAGAGATAAAACAATGGATGGAAATACATTTAAAAATAATGGAAATAGGTGGGAAAAGAAAAATCTATATAAATTATTGGAAAAAGGGGGATCGGAAAGGGGGTGGGGATGGAGGAGAGAGTTCATGATCTAAAGTTGTTGAACTCAATGTTCAGTCCGGAAGGCTGTAAAGTGCCTAGTCGGAAGATGAGGTGCTGTTCCTCCAGTTTGCGTTGAGCTTCACTGGAACATTGCAGCAGGCCAAGGATGGACATGTGGGCATGAGAGCAGGGTGGTGTGTTGAAATGGCAAGCGACAGGGAGGTCTGGGTAATGCTTGCGGACAGACCGAAGGTGTTCTGCACAGCGGTCACCCAGTCTGCGTTTGGTCTCTCCAATGTAAAGGAAACCGCATTGGGAGCAGCGAATGCAGTAGACTAAATTGAGGGAAGTGCAAGTGAAATGCTGCCTCACTTGAAAGGAGTGTTTGGGCCCTTGGACGGTGAGGAGAGGGGAAGTAAAGGGGCAGGTGTTGCACCTTCTGCGGTTGCATGAGCAGGTGCCGTGGGAGGGGGTTGAGGTGTAGGGGGTGATGGAGGAGTGGACCAGGGTGATGAAGGAGTGAACCAGGGTGATGGAGGAGTGGACCAGGGTGATGAAGGAGTGGACCAGGGTGATGAAGGAGTGAACCAGGGTGATGGAGGAGTGGACCAGGGTGATGGAGGAGTGGACCAGGGTGATGGAGGAGTGGACCAGGGTGATACGGAGGAGTGGACCAGGGTGATGGAGGAGTGGACCAGGGTGTCGCGGAGGGAACGATCCCTGCCAAATGCCGCCAGCGGGGTGAAAGGAAGATGTGTTTGAATAACAAATTCCTGTGTACCATGATGGAGCGCAAATGCACTTTAAGGAAGCAGACATGATTTTTCTAGTTACGTAGCATTCCTTGAGTCCATTGGTTGCACTGCCATTGTTTCCTCCCTTCTATCAACAGAAACAATTACTGCATCCTGAACACTCAGATGACAGCTTATCACTGACAAAACAATTGTACAAGCTACTAGTCATTTTCCAGGCAGCTCTCATATTTTACACCTTTAGGCAACAAGGGTTCACAAAATAGAAGGAGGACAGAATTTAGGGTTAGTTGCTGGAAGGCATGAGCTGCCCTTTCAAGAATGGTTGTTTAAACTCCAATTTGCATTAAAAAGTATGTACTTTGATGCACATTTACAAAGCAAAACTATAATAAAGGGTGTCTTTGTCTTTTAAAATGATTCCAATCTTTTGCCTCTGAAACAAAAAATGCGTCACTCTTCAGGTTGAATCGTAATTAGTTAATTGACACAGGAACTATTCAGCTGCAAGGGCATCATGGTTTAGCTCAATCTTGTCCACAAGTGATGTCCACATGAATGCCTTTCAGCTGAGTATTACTGGATAGCAATCTTGAGCCGGATTGTTCTTTCAATGCTTTCAGGTGCATACAGTTCATCTGCATGCATACTGCTGCTGGAGTCAAATACAAATGGGCAACCACTTATTATGAGCCAGACACTGTTACATTGCTGCATAGTGTCTGAATCCTTCCCTGATGGCTGCCTTTATTATGTTTCCAAGCATGTAGAAACTGGCCTTCGTTGTGGGAGGAGGAACAGCATAGGAGATGTTATTATATTATTATACATGTTATTATAATGCTATAATACCTTGGGTTTATTTACGGTACAAGATCCAAGGCACCAATTACTCATAAGGGATTGGGTAAATATGTTGTGGGTTAATTTATTAAGACTAGATACATGAGAACAGTGAAACATAGGTATAAAGATTGAAGACATCAGAGATGTGCGTGTGCTCTGCTCAAAGCAAAAGTGAAACTGAGACTGGATCATATGACATATATCCCTTCTAATGAGTCATGCTGGTATCCCTTAAAGGCATATTACAACATCCCCCTTTCGTTTAAAGATGCTTTCCCCCCTTCCAAAGAAGTATAATTATTTACAATGCATGTTCATGTTTAATTACCATTACATAAGTATATAGAACTAATGAATCTATGAGTCTCTAAAGTGTAACGGTAATCTGCTGGTACGCCCAGATCTTATGATGGTAACTTCGTCTGGAGGTTTCTTTAATTGCTCACAGTGATCTGTGGGATTGCCATTCTTAGATTTTATTCCTGGTTACATTTGGGACCTTATCCTAAATGCAATAGGACTGTACGGTGGATCTGAGTTGTCCCAGTTACACCTCACCATTGTGCGTTCATGTGTAATTGCTTCATAGGACTTTGGTTCTGAACAAATCCCTGTCACCTCGACTGGTTGCCATGTACCTCCTGTCGGATCTTGGATGCGAACTTGTTGTCCTAACTGTAAACTTGGCAATTCTGTACCTGCATTTTTATCATACACATTATTCATCTTCCCTTGTAGTTTTAAAAGTTGCCCTCTAGTTTCTGAGAGGGTAGAGTGGGTAAGAGTAGGTAAATTGGTACACACTGGTCTGCCAAACCTGAGCTCTGCCGGTGATGGGATAATTGCATTTAAAAGCGTTGTCCTCAGATGCAACATTGCAATGTGTAGATCTTGCTTGGTCTATCTATATTTGAGGAATATGGATTTCACTATGCAAATCATTCATTCAGCTAGGCCATTAGACCAAGGGTAATGAGGAGAAGAAGTTGTGTGATCGATATTCCACTTCTCACACATATCCAGAAACGGCTTACCAATAAATTGTGGACTGTTATCCGTAATGATCTTTCTAGGCACATCAAATAAACTGAAAATAGCACTTGAAGTGTGCACAACACTTGTGCTTCAATGTATTGTGCAATTGTCAAATAATGGGGTACTTGGTAAAGTAGCCAGTGATGACGATGAAGCCAGTGCCATGAACTTGAAAGAGGTCAGATGTGATTTTGGACCAAGGATGGGTAGGAACTTCATGTGGAATCAATGGTGCTTTGTGCTGACTTGATATATGCTTTTGATGTGCCTTGCACTTTTTGACGACGGCTTCAATATCATTGTTCATGCTGGCCAAAAGACAGTCTCTCTTGCGAGTCTTCTTGTCCGATCTATGCCCATGTATGAGTGATGAATATCAGGTCACAAAGATTCCAGTATGATGACCTGCCTGCCTTTAAAAATGTCTCCCTGTGAGATGCCTAGCTCATCCCAATAAGGCCAAAATGGTCTCGTGCTCGTGGACATGCTAAATTGAATTAGGCCATCCTTCGATGATGGTTTCCCACAGTTTCTGTAGTGTAGAATCTTTCTTGCAGCTGCTGGCATTTGCATTGCGCAAAATATATCAGGTCAATTTGGAGAACATCTTCAAGTTCGATGTCAATGAAGTCAACTTGTAGACCGAAGGAAATAGCTTCTGTTCTTGCTGGGTTAGGCAATACACTAAGTGCATACAATGTGTTCATTAAATTACCTGGCTTATATCTAATCTCACAGTAGTAACCTTGAATCTTTACAAAGAGACATTGCACTCTTGGTGGTGCACTGGTCAATGGGTTTCACCAAATCATCTCCAGTGGCTTGTGGTTGGTCCGACCACAAACCTTTTGCCAAATAGATAGGCATGAAACTGCATGATTGCAAACACTAAGGCTAATGTTTCCACTCGATGTTGGAGTAGTTGGATTGTGTTACGGACAGAGATATCGAAGCAAATGCAACCAGTTTGCCTTTTTGTAGTATGCATTCTCCCGAACCTTTCTATCTCCAGGGTAGTTGTCTCCCTAGGATCGTAACATTGCAATGTCAATGCTTCTGATAATGATTGTTTCAGTGCTTTGAAGGAGTATTGGTGGTTTTCATGCCACAGGAAAGGCACACCCTTTCTCAATAATTCCCTTAGCAATGGAAATTTTTGAGCGAAATTGGGAATGTATGGAGACAAAGAATTAAGGAGACCTAGACATCATCAAAGATCATCCTTAGCTTGAGGAGTTGGCATGACTTTAATATCCTCTGTTTTACTTGGATCAGGACATATGCCAGCACTGGAATAAATAGAACTGAAGAATTTGATCTGCTGCAATTGATGTCGCATTACAGAGAGTTGAACATCAATCCTTCATTACCTGCTGCTTGCATCAATAAATGCAGATTGTGTTCATGATCTTGCTTTGTTCTTCCCACACCAGCTATGTAATCGGCAACACAGATGCATCCTGGTACAGTGCATGTAATGTGGTCCAGAGAGCCCAAAAGGGAGTTGTTAAAAACAGTTTTGTCTGAATGTGGTATGAAATGTAATAAGCTGTTGGAATTTCTCCACAAGATATACTGGCCAGTAACCACGCTTGCCATCAAGCTTCAAGAAGAATTTTGCACTGGCAAATCTCAGATTTAAGTCTCCTAACGTAGGTATTTTGTAAGGGCAATGTTTCAAAGCTGCATTTAAACATCGTGGATTGAGGCATACTTGCAATGATCTGCCTGCCTGTCTTTATGATATATGTGATTGAGCTGCACCAATCTATGTGGTCTTGTACTCTTCTAATGATTCTGCCTTTCTCCATTTTGTATAGTTCAATCTTCAATTTGTCTTGTATGTGAATGCTGCACTTACATGGTGAATCAACTGACTGACTTGCATTCTTCTGTAAGTGTAATATTGCAACTCCCTTGAAACTGCCAATTTTAGCAAAACATTCTGGATATTTTGATGTTAGGTTGTGAACTGAGTTGGTATGAGTAATTTCTAAGATTGACCTGCCTTGTGATGTCTGACTAATTGCATGGATTGTTATTAATGTGAGATCACGGTATGCCGGTAGACCTGCAATCGCAGGGTCTTTAGTTTCCACAATGTAGAACATCTGTGACACCCAGGAGGATTGATTGTACTTGCACTCCAGGACAATGGATCCTGCACATGGAATTAATGAAACGTTGTATGCTGAATTGGGCTGAAATTTCCCAGTTGAGAGCAAGTGGGCTACCAGAGCTATTTCGAAAGTATGCCACCTTCAAGGATGAACTTGGGAAAATCTAGGGCCTGCAGGCAAAGATTCATGTGAATCTGGAAGCAACCCCTCGTTTCATGAAGACAAGACCGGTGCCAAATGCCCTGCAAGAAAAAGTCGTCACTGAACTGAACAGACTTGAGAAACTGGGCCTTAAACAACCTGTGCAGTTCTCAGAATGGGCAGCACCCATATTCCCTGTCCTTAAACACGACCAAAGCGACTGAATTTGTGGAGACTACAAACTGACAGTTAATAAAGTAGCTAAGCTAGACAGGCACCCCATTCCAAAAATCGAAGACCTGTATATCAAGCTGGCAGGAGGAACAAAGCATGCTAAGCTTGACATGAGTCATGCTTATCAACAACTAGAGTTAGATAATGCCTTCTGGGAATTTGTCATAATTAATACCCACAACGGGTTGTACCAATGTACATGATTGCCTTTCAGTGTCTCCTTTGCTCGTGCCATGTTTCAGAGAACAATAGAAAGCTTACTGCAGGGCCTGCCCCAGTTTGTAGCCTATTTAGATGATGTATTGGTGACAGGATTCACTGAAAAGGAGCATTTGTCAAACTTAGAAGAAGTCTTAAAATGTTTCTTGCAAGCTGGAGTGCGCCTAAAAAACTAAAAGTGCATGTTCCAAGCAAGGGAGGTAATCTACTTGGGTCACCAGACAGATTCACAGGGCCTCCACCTGGTTGAGGAGAAAGTAAGAGCCATAAGAGAGGCACCTGCGCCAAAGAACACCTCAGAGCTCAAATCATTCCTAGGAATGATCAACTATTATGGGCGGTTCTTACCCAATTTGTCTAGAGTGCTGGCCCCCTTGCATTCTCTATTCAAAAAGAAGCAATGTTGGCTTTGGGAGGCGCCCAAGAAAGAAGTTGTCAAAAAGGTGAAACAATTGTTGCACTCATCCCATCTATTAGTGCATTACAACCAGACGAAAAAAATTGGTGCTGACATGTGACGCATCTCCCTGCAGAGTGAGAGCAGTGTTCTCTCATTGGATGGACAACGGCATGGAACGGCCAATAGCTTACATATCAAGAACGCTCACCACAGAAGAAAAGGGACACTCGCAGATAGAAAGAGAAGGCCTGAACATCATCTTTGGTGTCAAGAAATTTAACCAGTACTTACACGGCCACCATTTTACAATCATTTCAGACCTTAAACCATTGCTAGGATTGTTTAGTGAGAACAAGGTTATACCACCCATAGCCTCAGTAGGAATACAACGATGGGTTTTAATTCTGGCAGCATACGAATACACTTTTGTACATAGGCCTGGAAATCAAATCGCAAATGCCGATGCCCTTAGTTGTTTGCCTTTACAAGAAAATGATGAGCACATCCCAGTTCCACAGGAACTTGTCTTACTGTTAAATTTCTGAGATTCATCGCCGATATGCGCTTGACAGATCAGAGACTGGACAAATCGGGACCCAGTCCTTTCTCAAGTATGAGAACAAATGATGCACGTTTGGTCACAGGAGCCCATATCTGATGAAACGAAACCGTTCTTCAACAGAAGACATGAAATAACCAGCCAGGATGGCATCTTATTGTGGGGAACATGAGTGATAGTTCCTCCAAAGGGAAGGGAGCCACTTTTAATTGAACAACACAGTGTCCATCCAGGAACTTCCCGAATGAAGACCATAGCACGCAGCTACTTATGGTGGCCTGGGATGGATGGCAAAATAGAGAGTTTAGTAAAGCACTGTGTGCAATGTCAGCAACTGCAAAAGCTGCCAGTGACAGCTCCATTACGCCCATGGAGTGGCCAGGTGGACTCTGAGTGTGGTTACACATTGACAATGTTGGACCTTTCCTGGGAACAATGTTTCTGCTTAATTTCAATGCCCATTCAAAATGGTTGGGCATATATGAGATGAAGTCACCAACGTCGGGTGTTACAACTGAGAAACTACATCAGTGTTTTTGCCATTCACGGTATACCAGAAGTAGTCATTTCCGATAACAGCACAGCATTTACGAGCGCTGAGTTTCAATGGTTTATCAGCCTCAACGGTATCACTTACGTAAAAACTGCACTGTACCACCCTTCCTCAAACAGACTGACCGAAAGGGCGGTTCAAACGTTCAAGACAGGCATGAAAAAGCTAACTAGCGATTCCTTGGCAACTATGCTAGCAAGCTTTCTTTTTCATTACAGGACTAACCCTCACACAACAACAGGTGGCACACCTGTGGAGTTATTGTTGAAATTACTTCTGAGGATGAGATTAAGTTTAATAATGCCAAATTTAGAGGGGAAGGTGGAAAGGAGTCAGGGAAGCCAGAAAGCTAGTCACGACTGGCATAGTCATGAGAAAAAGTTTACTGTAGGAGAGTTGGTAAACATGAAGAGCTTCAGGGAAGGACCAAAGTGGTTACTGGGTGAAATAAGTGCAGTGACTGGACCTCGAGCTTACCACGTGGAGATGTAAGGCCAGATCATCCATAAACATGTGACCATTTAAGGAAGAGAAAGACAAATCACCAAGATTTGGTTCCACCATTGATTATGACTGGGTCTGTGTTTCCTATTGAGGATACTCAACCCAGGACTGACATGTCTGATTTACCTGTCAGAGTTGAGGATACAAAACTTCAAGTGCCCACCGAAGCACCTGATGTTCAGGCAACTCAAGAAAAGGAGGTTCCTGACAAAGAATCTGAAGTTGTGGAGCTGCGACATTCCACACATATCAGGAAACCACTTGAAAAACTGAACTTGTAAATTCCTTACCCAGTGTAAATATGATGTTGTCTTGAAAAATTTGTACTTGTACATATAACACGTATAGCCGAGTTAAAGGGGGAGGAATGTTGCAATTATAGTTTTGTTAGTGTGTAACCTTTAAGAGAAATACTTGGTAAGGAAGATCACATGATTTAGTAACTAATAGGAGAGTAGCATGGGCTACCGCTTGAGTCAGTACAGAGATATAGTTGGAGTTGAAAGCACACGTGTAGTTGCTGCTGAGTACATTGTAAATAAACTTAATGTTTCCACCCAAGAAGTGTCTGCAGATCAACTCTATCAACAATAGTAGCAACTCGGCCACCTTTACAACAGGTTTCTCCTGGGATAAAAGGCTGCACTGGGTCACTGCTGAGGTTCTGAGACTCCCATTTTGGGAGGGCGGTCAGGCGCTCGTGTGCCCTCGCAGCCAGGTGGTGACTTTCTGCCTTCAGGCCCTGCAGTGATACCTTTACGTCGAGCCCCCTCCAAGATGGTGTGCTCTGGCAATGTATTTATTCCGCCAAGTGCACAGCCTGAATGATGACATGCAGCTCCTGTTTATAGACCCGAGAGACCTACGTGGCTCCTTGCAGGTGTTGCCCGTCTTTTACCAGGACCTGATCAAAGTCTGGAACTTGATCGCCTCGTGCCACAGCTCTCCGCCATCGGGAATAGCAGCTATCATTGAAGAGCCATTGCTCAGGAATCCATACCTCCTCCAGTTCAGGTGGCTGGCGGAAATGAGGGCTATGGCAGCAAGATTGGGGACATGCTGGGTGGCGGAGGAGTGGGCTGGATGATCCCAAAAGAGTTGGCACATCATGTGTCAGTGAACATCTGGTTTGTAGCCAATACCATCCATGACCTTAGAACGGTCGCGCTCGGCCCCAATGTCATATGCGGTCTCGAGGAGGCGCAAATGCGTGGTGGACTCCCATCTTAGCGAACCCCTGCTTGGATGGAATTCCATATTGGCCCCAAACTTTGGACCTCCCTCAGGAGCCAGTGCCCCACAACATGAGGTGCCTCGCAGAAATGCCCTCCGTGCCTTTTGGCTCGGAGCGGATGGACTTCCCGTATGGGCTGCTGCTGCACACCCTTCACCTCCTTACCCTCGCCTGCTGCCCATGTCCCATATTGCTGTCCAGCGGCGGAGGTCCCCAGTGGAGGGCTGCCTACATGGGAGTCCTCCCCCTTACCCTTGGGGACCTGGGGTGGAGGGTGTTGCACACAGCAGTCACGTACACTCGTAGTCACGAGCTCTCAAGACACCTGCGCTTTTTGCGGTCTTGTGGAGTCTGTGGACCACGTGTATGTAAGTTGTTGTCGACTGCATCTCCTTTTCAGTTTCTTAAAAAGCCTTTTACTCAGTTTTTGGTTGCACTTCAGTCCCACACTCCTGACCTTCAGGCATCTGATGAGGAGGAGTCGGAGAGGGAGGAGGACCTCCTTGTGAACCTGCTCCTGGGCCTGGCCAAGTTGGCCATCAACAGGTCCAGACAGTGGACGACTGAGGGGGTCTTCCATTCCGGCTGCCTGCCCCACTTCTGCGGCTACGTTCGCAGCCGGGTGTCCCTGGAGAGCGAGCACACAGTGTCCGCTGGCAGGATCAAAGCCTTCCATGCCCGGTGGGCACCGCGAGGACTGGGGTGCTTTTTTGACCTCCTTAATTTTGTAAGTTTCATTTAAAATTTTTCTTTGTTTTTACCGTACCCCTTTCAGGGGGTAATCCCTTTAAAGAGTAAAACACTATCAATCATGAACCAGGAACTCACACTAAACCAACCAATCAAGCCACTTAGGGGAGATGGTGGTGTGTACAGAGGAGTTTCACATGGAGATTGCTGAAACTGCAGAATTTTAACTATGAGAAAGGATTAAATAGGCTGTGGTTATTGTCTTGGGTTAAAAGAAGGCTGCTTTTTCTTTATTTTTCCATAGGACATGAATAGCACTTGCATTTGTTGCCCATACCTAAATACCCTTGAACTGAGTGGTTTGCTCAGCTATTTCAGATGGCAGTTAAGAGCCAACCACATTGCTGTGGGTCTGGAGTCATATGTAGGCCAGACCAGGAAAGGACAGCAGATTTCCTTCCCTAAAGGGACATTAGCAAACCAGATGGGGTTTTACAACAACCACTGATAGTTGTCTTGGTCACCATCACTAAGACTAGCTTTCAATTCCAGAATCATCAATCAAATTTAAATTTCCCCACTGCTGCAGTGGGACTTGAACCCATGTCTCCAGAGGATTAGCCTGGGCGTTTGGGTTATTAGTCTAATGACATTACCATTACACCACTATCTCCACCCTTTTCTTTTGATTGCAACTGTGAGGTGGTCACTCCTACCGGTATTGTCATGGACAGATGCATCTGCAGCAGGCAGGTTGGGTGAAGTTGAGGTCGAATATGTTTTTACCCCTCTTGTTGGTTACCTGTCACAGACCCCCAGTCTAGCAGCTATGTCCTTTAGGACTCAGCCTGCAGTGGTGCTACCGAGCCACTCTTGGTGATGGACATTGAAATTTTCCACCCAGAATATATCCTGCGCCCTTGCCACCCTCAGTGCTTCCTCCAAGTGATGTTCAACATGGAGGAGCACTGATTCATCAGCTGAGGAAGGGCAATACATGGTAATCAGTAGGAGGTTGCCTTGACCATATTTGATCTGATGCCATGAAACTGCCTCTGAAACTGGAGTCAATGCTGAGGACTCCCTGGGCAACCCCCTCCCGATTGTATGCCACTGTACCATCACCTCTGCTGGGCCTGTCCTGCCAGTGGGACAGGACTGCCCCAGGAATGATGATGGTGTCTGGGACATTATCTGTAAGGTATGATTCTGTGGGGATGACTATGTCAGGCTGTTGCTTGACTAGTCTGTGAGACAGCTCTCCCAATTTTGGCACAAACCCCCAGATGTTAGGGAGGAGGACTTTGCAGGGCTGACAAGGCTGAGATTGCCATTGTCGTTTCCAGTGCTGACGGTTTCATTATTTGTGACTTTGTAGCTGTTTGATACAACTGAATGGTTTGCTAGGCCATTTAAGAGTCAACAACATTGCTGTGGTGGATCTGGAGGCACTTGTAGGCCTCCAGGTAAGGAGGACAGATTTGATTCCCTAAAGGAGCAGAACCAGATGGATTTTTTTTACAACAATCAACAATTCATGGTAAAATGTTTGAGTGGTTTTTCCATTATTTACATTGGGATAAATGGTGCAAAATTCATTTTAATGCCAGATTTTTATTGAATTCAAAATTCCACTGCCTGCTATAGCAGGATTTGAACGCAGGTCCCCAGAGGATTACCCTGGGTTTCTAGTCCAGCAGCAATACCATGCTATTGCTTCCCCCAGTCACTAGTTAAGTAGGAGAAGATCCTTTGGCCAAAGTCCACAGAGGAGATGTGACCACCAGTCAGAGCTCATGACCACAAATATACTAATTACTTTGACAATAATTGTACTCCATGATTGTAATTGATAATTTTCTGTATAATCGATTATAATTTGATTAGATCACACTGACACTATTTTGGAATATACAATACAATAACACATTAGCATTTCTGCACCTCAAGTAAAAGGACCACTATAAAATCAATTGATCAGCACAGTGCTCTTTTCACTCAATGACTCTTGTCAGCACCATATTTTTATATCTTTAGCACCAAAAATGTCAGGTAGAAAGATAAATGTCATGCCAGAAATGATGAATCAGAAATTGAAATGCATACTTGCAGCAAGAAATGACAGGTCTAATATAGCTTGTTTGAAACTTCAAGGTAATGAATTAGGAAGCAGGCCAGTTTCCAGGTAATATTTTTAGAAACTCCATAAATGCAAGGATTATAACTCGAAAGGAAGATGATTCATCTGATCCAAATAGATGGAAAAGGAGATGAATTAAGGAATTTTGCACCATTTATCCAAACGTAAATAATGGAGAAACCACGCAAACATTTTATCAGCTGCAGTTAATGGTCACAGATGAGCATTGGTGATGCTCGATTTTCATGGATTTATAACAAATTAGGTCAAGCTTTAAGAGTCTAAAGAAATTTGTTGAGGATGTAACAACATTAAATGGTGAACTATGGAATGGGAAATTGAATTTGACAGAGAAAAATCTGAAGTAATGTACATTAGTATCAGAACATTTATCTAGGTCCAGCATCACACTCCCTGGAAACATTACTGATGCGTGCACCTCGGCAGTGCTGGTCATTGCTGCCAGAATGTAGTGGGCAGGTGCCACAGAGTTCTCTCATTTTCTCTGTGTGCTATCAGCAACTTGAAGGAGGGCTGGCTCCCATTACGTCAGCATCTGCAACCAGTGATGCTGTGCACCAGCTCCTGAAGGGCTGCCGTGCTGAAGGTGGACACAGCAACAGATGTGTCTAAAGTTTCAAGGCTGCATCTCTGAGATGGCCCTGATCATGGAGCGCAAGCGAGCTGCCCTCAGCCAGATAGCAGTCAGGCATTCTCAGAGGCTATGTGAAAATCTATGGAGTGTCTTCACTGCATGTTGTCATCATCCTCCTGCGATCGAGTGACGATTAGGGTCTCCACTGCATCTCCATGACAGGAGCATTCTCACAGAGGGTAGTGGCGCTGCCATAAGCCAAACTGGAGTCAAACGTTCACAACTGCATTGTGAGGGTCACTGGGGACTTCTCACTGCGTGTCATCATCATCCTCCACAATTCTGGCAGCTATGAGGGCCTTCCGAGCACACCTGCCTTGTCTGGCCAGTGCAGGAGCCTCATCCCTGTCATCATCACCACCGAGGACCCCCACACCCTCATGCCCATTGGCGTCCTCCTCATTGAAGGAGACGTGCAGCTCCTCCATCTCCTCTTCAGCCAGCTCCTCACCCTGTTGGAGTGCCAGGTTGTAAAGGGCGCAGCAGATGATGACGATGCATGACGCCCTCTTCGGACTGTATTGCAAGGCTCCACCAGATTGGTCCAGCACGGGTGTCATCAGCCATGGCCTCTGCGGGTAGCCCTTGTCCCCAAGGAGCCAACCCTGCAGCCTCTGTGGACCCTGGAAGACTGCAGGGAACTGCGAATGACTCAGGATCTAGGCTTCGTGCACAGTCCCTAGAAACTGTGCGCACACCTGCAGGATGCAGGTGGTGGTTGTATACCAGCTGCACGTTCAGTGAGTGGAAGCCCTTGCAGTTGATGAAGTCCACCGTGTGTAGCGATGGAGACCTGAACGCCACATGAGTGCAGTCAATCGCACCCTGCACCTGTGGGAATCCCGAGATCGGGGCAAATCCAATGGCCCTTGCATCCTGGCTGTCCCGGTCCCGGGCAAAATGCACAACGTTGTGTGCCATGGAGAAGATGGCATCCGTAACCTCATGGATGCATTTGTGGGTGGCGGATTGTGAAATTCCACAGAGGTCACCTGTGGAGCCTTGAAAGGAGCCACTGGCATAGAAATTGAACGTCATGGTCACTTTCATAGCCACTGGCAGTCGATGCCCTCCATGTCCCCTTGGCACCAAGTCGTGCAGTAAGTGGCAGAAGTGAGCCACCAGGTCCCTAGACATGCGCAGTCGTTGGCGACACTAGTTCACAGTCATCTGCAGGAATGACAGGCGGCGTCTATAGACCCTGGGTGTCGCTAGGCGCCGACCAGCCACAGCTCACTGTCGCTCCTGGGCAGTGTGTGCAGGAGCCCCTGTTGCCCCTTCTTCATGAGGTTGCTGCTCCTTCCTTTGTACAGCCAGGAGCCTCAGTAACTCTCTCCTCAGTCTTCTACAGTCTCTCTAGGCCATCAGGCACACAGCTAGGTCACCAGGATCCATGATCTTGACGTGGTCCTCCTGTAGCATGAAAGAGAGGGAGACGTGGTTATCATGGCTGTACTTAGCACCTTTCCTGGCCCTGTGTGACCGTCCCTTAACGCTCCCTGGAAAGTGCTGGTCACCCCTGCGATGGCCTGAGATGAGTGCTCTGCATGGCTGCCCTGACAACGTGCGACCTGGGGGAAACTGGTCCAAACCGGGATGCTGAGATTTCAAGGGACTGTGAACGCCTCCAGCAGTGACTGCTACCTGGCCAGCGTGGGCAAGGCGATTGTACAACATGTGCAGTCCAATTTCTATGTGGTTCAATAAACTGATGGCAGACTCGAAGTCTGTGCCGGGGGGTGAGAGCTGGGGGGCGAGGGTGAGGTATGGAGGGCTTGGTGGTCCTTTGGTGCCTCCGTGTTGCTTGCATGGATGAGCAGACTAGGAGCCCGACCCCAGTCATATCACTGTGGCTGTGCCTGATCTGTCTCCGTTACAGAGGTATGGTCACTTTATACAGGTGTCCCTAATGTGTGGCCATTTCACTTGCTTACCCTGACCCCTGCCTTGATTGCCTGTGTGCGGGATGCAGCGCTAGGGCAGAACTTGACCCCCCCCGCCACCGACAACGGTCGCTTCCAAGGCTGGCCAGAACTCCCTCCCAGACTCTCTCACTCCCCTCACAGTCACCTCCAAGGCTGGCCAGCACTTGTCCCCAGACATCCCCCAGCCCCTAAGCAGTCCTACCGTGGCAAGGTGTCAGTTGCCCCTGCCCCCCGACGCCCCTGAGGCCTGTAAACAATGGGCAAGCTGTGGAGAACGCTGCTGCTCACTCACCTCAGTCCCTCCAAATTAGGAAGGCCGCTAAGTGCACATCGCCTGCGTGCTGTTGTGAAACATGTCGGTGTGCTTTCCCGCTGATGTGGACGGACGATACAGCAGGGTTCCAAGAGCCTGGTGGGATGGCCTTTTAATTATATGCTGATGTATTACAATTAGCTTCCCGCCAACCAAGGGTGGGAAATGCGGTCTGCCTTTGGCAAGCTGAGCAGGTGATCGCGACCTGTCTTCATGCCGTTGTGAAGCAGGTCACCATACTTGCGGCACACACCACTTATCACACCCGCTGCCAGCGGGCTCAGAAAATTCCACCTGTGGTCTCACCAATGCCCTGCAAAACTGAAGCATAACATCCTTACATTTATGTTCAATTCCTCTTGTAATAAACAATAGCATTCCATTAGCCTTCTTAATTACTTGCTGTACCTGCATACTAACTTTTTGTGATCATGCACTAGAACACCTAGACCCTTCTGCATCTCAGAATTCTGTATCCGTTCTCCGTTTAAGTTATACTCTGCTTTTTATTCTTCCTGCCAAACTGAACAACTTCATATTTCCTACATTATACTCCATCTGCCAGATTTTTGCCCACTCACTCAACCATTCTACATCCGCCTGAAACTTCTTTACATCCTCTTCACAACATACTTTCCTACCTATCTTTGTGTGATCTGAAAGTTTAGCTCCCATGCCTTTGCTCCCCTCATCTAAGTCATTGATATAAATTGTAAAAAGCTGAGGCCTCAGTATAAACCCATGCAGGACTCCACTGGTCACATCCTGCCAATCAGGAAAAGACTCATTAATGCATACTTTTTTTTTCTGCCAGCCAGCCAATCTTCCATCCGTGCTAATATGTTACCCCCTATAGCATGGGCTTTTATTTTCCACAATAACCGTTGATGTGGCACCTTATCAAATGCCTTCTGGAAATCAAGTACAGCACGTCTACAGGCTCCCCTTTATCCACAGCGCATGTTACTCCCTCAAAGAACTCGAATAAATTGGTTAAACATGATTTCCATTTCGCAGAAACATGCCAACTCTTTCTGATTACCTTGAGTTTCTGTAAGTGCCCAACTATAACCTCCTTAATGATCGATTCTAACACCTTCCCCACTACAAGATGTCAAGCTAACTGGCCTATAGTTTCCTATTTTCTGCCTCCGTCTCTTCCTGAATAGGGTTATATTTGCCTCTTTCCAATCTGATGGAACCTTTCCAGAATCTAGGGAATTTTGGAAAATTAACACCAACGTATCTACTATCTCATTAGCCACCTGTTTTAAGACCCTAGGATGAAGTCCATCAGGACCCAGAGATTTATCAGCCTGCAACTCCATCAGTTTGCTCAGTACTGTTTCCCTAGTTATTGTAATTTCCCCTCTCCATTCTACCTCCTGATTTTCAGCTATTACTGGAATGTTTTTGTATCCTCTATAGTGAAGGCAGAAGCAAAATATTTGTTCATTTCATCTGCCCTTTCCTTATTATGTACTATTAATTCCCCATCGCCTCTAGAGAACCAACACGCACTTTACCTACTCTTTTCCTGTTTATTCACCTGTAGAAACACTTACTATCCATTTTTACATTTCTAACTTGCTTCCTCTCGCACTCTAATTTCTTTCTCCTGATTAACCTTTTAGTCATTTTCTGCCGTTTTTTATGTTGTGGCCAATTATCTGACCTGCCACTTATCTTTGTGGAGTTATATACTTTTCCTTAAGTTTGATGCTTTCCTTAACTTCTTTAGTTAATCACGGATGGTGGGTGCTCCCCTTAGAATTTTACTTTATAGTAGGAATATACTTATTCTGAGTATCCTGAAATATCCCCTTAAATGTCTGCTACTGCTTCTCTATTGATCTATCCCCTCGCCTAGTGCCCCAGTTCACTTCAGCCAGCTCAGCTTTCATGCCATGTAATTGCCCTTATTTAAGTTTAAACTACTAGTCTTAGACCCACTCTTCTCCCTTTCAAACTGGATGCAAAACTCAATCATATTGTGGCCACTGCTACCGAGGGATATCTTCACTTTGAGGTCATTAATTAACCCTGTCACATTACACAATACCAATTCCAATATAACCTACTCTTTTGTTGGTTCCAGAACATGCTGCTCTAAAAGACTATCTTGAAAGCATTCTATGAACTCCTCACACAGCCGACTACAATCTGATTTTCCTAGTTTATATGTAGGTTAAAATCACCCATGATTATTGCTCTCCCTTTATCACAAGCACCTGGTATTTCTTTTTGTATACTTTGTCCTGCATTGTGGTTACTGTTAGGAGGCCTGTAGATCACTCCCACTAGTGACTTCTTTCCCCTACTATCCCTCGTCTCCACCCAAATCAATTCTACATCAGCTGAGTAGGCCTCCATTCGTCTAATGCTGTGCACCACACATTTTTAAAAATTTGTTTTTCGGATATAGGTGTTATAAGCAATGCCAGTATTTATCGCCCATCTGGAGTCGTCCTTGAGATGTTGGTGGGGGATGTTCCTGTTAAACTGCTGCAGTCCACATGTTGAAAGTGCTTCCTAAATGCTGTTAGGAAGAGAGTTCCAGAATTTTGACCTAGCAATGTGAAGGAATGTCCTAGTCAGGATGGTGTGTGACTTGCAGGGAAAGTTGATGATGCTAGTTTTCACATGAGCCTGGTGCTCTTGTTCTTTGAGTTGGTGAAGGCCATGGATTTGGGAAATGCTGCAGCACTCTGCAGCTATGGTGAGTCAATGATGATAGAAGCGGTGGATTGTTAAAGTGTTGGTTGGAAGTGGATACTATCTAATAGTGGACTGCTCACTATAAGGACGTCTTCCTTGGTTACCTGGATTTCCCAGGTGTGGCACATTCAAGAAAATCTGGCAGGTTGGAACATTTTGCCTGTGTTGAACCTGCTGCATCACCCTGTCAAATAAATGTTTTGATGTAATGTTTATAATTTGGAAAATCTCAGTTTCAAGCAGGTTTAATCAAAGAACAACTTTGGAAGGAACAAACAATATACTTTAAATACTTAATAAGTATTTACAATTGCCTTTTCAAAGCATGATGTTAAAAGGAGTTGGCATCTATTACTTAGGTATCCTCAATACCCGTTCCTTCATATAACTTCATTCAGCCCTCTCTATGTGACATGGGTAATTGAAAGTGTACTCTACACTGATGTTGTCTATTTGTATAAAGAGAAGATGAAAGGCTCATTGTGTCAAACAGGGAAAGTGTCTATTTGCATCACATCAGGTTTTGCCCTAATTTTAGAATTCATCTTTGGAGTTAATATTGGGTTTAATTGACAATCATGGGGTTTAAATCCTGTGGGAGTGCATCACTTAAAACATTTTCATCAACTTAATTTAATTTTAAACTTAATTAATTTAACTTTATTAAAATGGTCGAAGATGGCTAATGTTATGACCAGATGAAATGGGGGGATTGAATTGCTCCCCTTTTTTCCTATTCTTTGTTTGATTTTAACAGGATTTTTGAATTTAAAAGGATTGTAAATATTAGGGGTTTTGAAGATTAATATCTTGTAAGTTAAAATTAAAGCTCTGAATTCTTAATTTCAAACAATGGGTTCCTCAGTTGTGCCTGATCTAACAAGGTATAAGTAACAAGTATTTATGAATCAAGTAGAATTTATTAAGCAAGGTTTTGCATACACTTAACAAAAAGCAGTGAAGACAACATGGGTGGCTCTTATACCTCAGGGTCCTAGGATTCCTCAAGTGCTACCAGCACAAGCGGTGCTTTTCTTCTTCTGTCTCTGAAGCGAGGATACATTGACCTGGGTCTCAGAAGAGTCATACCAAAGAAGCCATGGTAAAACTGAGCCAACGAAGACTTTGCTTTTACAACTTTTATCCCTACTTCTCTTCCTTTATTTGGAAATATTCCAAATTTACCTCTTTCATTAGCATAGGGTTAGGGTCATCTGGTGTCACCCCATATCTGTAACTAGAGTCATGTAAACTGAGACAAATGTCCATCCCTTATCCCCATTGTGAATAAATGATATCTCCTTGTAAATACAGAGTAGATATAAACAATGTTACATCATCTTATCAATAAAACAACCTATCATAAACATGCACATCAACATATTCTAACCCAAGTCCCACGAAAACTAAAGTCATTAAGAACAAATGTTAATAACACTTCCTGCTATAATGTCAAGAAAGAAAGGTTTCTGCCCTGCAGATATGGCTAATCAATTAAACCAATACATGGTTTTGTTTAAAGATAACGTGTCATCCCTAAGTTCAAGCTACCTTTTAGCCATTTGTTTAAAGCTGACAAAGAGGCTTTTAATTGTACATAGTACAATTAGGACAACATACAATGTTTGAGCCCAGATCCTAAGGTAACTTTAAAGTCATAAAATCCATTTGCGCCAGTTCTTTGCAAACTGCTGCCATCCTGTTCTCAGTCTTAACTGTAAAGTGGCCCACTAGCAGAAATTCAAACTGATCCATTTAATATGTTGGCTAAGATAAAATCCATGAATGTTACTTCAGACCAACATAAAGCCCTAAAAATTAGCAGTATTATCAAAAACTTACAGGAGGTACTTGCCAATTCTGTATGTGTTTAAATGTCTACCCGCTGTGATCATAAAAGGACAAATTGGACAGGTTCGTTGTACTTACACTAATCTAAGTGAAATAATAAAATACACACCAACTTCCAAAAGCAAAGACACACACTCAAATGGCCCACACACACTCAAATATAGATTACAGAGTGAGGAAGGATAAGTTAATCAAATTAGAGTCCATAAGTAAAAGGCATATACAGTTGGTGGCTTGGTGACGTGACTCTGTTGGTCAGACGTTCCTTCGGCTGTCCTGATTTTTAGGTTTAAAGTTGTGGCCAGTTAATTTGATTGTTCCTCTGGAGACAGTGGTGATGAGCAGAATATCTGTTTTAAAAGGTCTCTGCTGTAGATATGCTTCTGGTTGGTCTCGATCATCAAACGGCTCAAAGCTTGTTAGGAAGGGTGGTGAGAGAGTGAGGGCCAACAGCTTCAGCTGTTTTCCCTCAGTTCATCAGCATCTCAGCATCAATTCTCTGCAAAAATGTCTTTTTTTAAACACTTAACAGGCGTTTGCTGGTCATGTGACTTGCTCTCTCCATTATTGGAGGGGTAAATCCAAAAAAGGTTGCTATTCGTGTATCCTAAAAGATAACTTGATTAGCTCATGTTACCTTAGCCATTGTTTCATGGCTCAAGTGATTAGATTTAATGTCCCGTCCCCAGCAGTTGAAACTCAGGTGCTTGTCTTACTGCCTTGTTAAATAGCACAGGAGATTGGGGCATTTCTCAGAGGTTTATTAAATATCACTATTGTAAATATGCACATCTTCATCACATCTCCACATTACATAGAATGAAATATGGCATCAGGAAATATTTCATTGTTAAGATTGCAAAAATAAAAATGAAAGTGCACACACATTCATCCTCAAAATCATGCATCTCCACCTTATCCTGTCATAGCTATGCTCTGTTTAAGTTTTCATCTGGGGTGTTTCTGTGTTGGGTTGAAACCTGGATAAGGCATCAGCTATTATATTGCTTTTCTCTGGGTGATCATTAGGTGGTAAGGTTGTAAGAGCAGACTCCATCCAAATAGCCTCACATTCTGGGCATTGAATTTCTCTACAAATGTCAAGGGATTGTGGTCTGTGTAAACTGAGGTCTCTCAATATCCATTTCAGATATATATGCTGAAGTGCTTGAGACCCAGTAGTAATCCCAGAGTTTCTTTTTCCACAGTGGACTATCTCTTTTGAGATGTTAGTTTAATTTTTTATGAGAAATACCCACTTGGTTTCTCAATGTCAGACTCATCATCTGTAAGTAAGTATCGGAGTAAGACCCCGAGGTCACTAGTGTTTGGAGCTGTTATAGCCAGTTCATTGGTTAACATAGCTGTTAGCTTCTGTATAGCTGTCTGGCACTTCTCTGTCCACGCTATCTTTGCCCTTTTTTGTAATAAGTCTGTTAGTGGGGAAGCTATAGCGCTGAAGTTTGGGGCAAACTTGTGGTAGAAAGGACACATCCCTAAAAATCGCATTGAGTGGAATTTTCCATGCCCGCTGGCATTGGGCATACTTGGTGGCGAGAGCGGACAGTATGGCGAGAAGGCCAGAAATCGGTTTCACAATGTCGTGAAATCAGTTTGCAATCGCCTGCACAGCCCGTCGATGGCAGACCACATTCCCTGCCTTTGGGCATGAGGGCATAAAAAATGGGAGCAGGAGTGGAACATTCGGCCCCTCAAGCCTGTCCTGTTGTTTAATAAGATCATGGCTGATCTGCTCCAGGCTTCAACTCCTCTTTTGTGCCAGCTCCTCATAGCCCTCAACTCCCCGATATTTCAAAAATCTATCTACCTCCTCTTTAAATACTTTCAGTGATCCAGCCTCCACAACTCTCTGGAGTAGAGAATTCCAGACATTCACTACCCCCTGAGAGAAGAAATTCCTTCACATCTCAGTTTTAAATGAGTGTGCCCTTATTCTGTAACTATGTCTCCGAGTTTGAGATGCCCACACTAATGGAAACATCTCAACATCTACCCTGTCGAGCCCCCTCAAAATCTTGTATGTTTCAATAAGATTACCTTTCATTCTTCTAAACTCTAATGAATAAAGGTCTAATCTGTTTAGGCGTTCTTGATAAGTGAACCCTTTCATCCCAGGCATCAGCCTAGTGAACTCTCTTGAACTGCCTCTGGTGCCAGTATATCCTTTCTTAAATACCGGGACCAAAACTATACACGGTACTCCAGGTGTGGCCTCACCAACACCCTGCACAGTTGTAACAAGACGTACTTATTTTTAAACTCCAACCCCCTAGCAATACAGGCCAAAATTCCATTTGCCTTTTTAATTACTTGCTGCACCTACATGCTAACTTTTGTATTTCATGCACAAGAACACCCAGATCCCTCTGTGCTGCACTTTTATGGAGTCTCTCTCTATTTAAATAATAGTCTGTCTTTTGATTCTTCCTACCAATGTGCATGACCTCACACTTTCTGACATTAAACTCCATCTGCCAAATTTTTGCCCACTCACTCAACCTGTCTATATCCCCTTGCAGATTCCCAATGTCCTCACTATAACATGCCCTCCCACCTATTTTTGTATCATCAGCAAATTTAGATACATTGCACTCTGCCCCCTCCTCCAAGTCAGTAATATAGTTAGTAAATAATTGAGGTCCTAGGACTGATCCTTGTGGCACTCGACTAGTTAAGTCTTTCCAACCTGAAAAAGACCCATTGATCCTGTCTTCTGTGTGTTAACGAATCCTCAATCCATGCTAATACATTACCCCTATACCATGAACTCCTATCTTGTGTAATAACCTTTTATGTGGCATCTTATTGAATGCCTTCTGGAAATCCAAATACACTACATCTACTGGTTTCCCTTTATCAACTCTGCTTGTTATATCCTCAAAGAACTCTAACAAATTTGTCAAACATGATTTCCCTTTCACAAAACCATGTTGACTCTGTTTGATTGCGTTAAGCTTTTCTAAATGTCTTGCTATTTCTTCCTTAATAATGGACTCTAGCATTTTCCCAATGACAGATGTTAGGCTGACTGACCTATAGTTTCCTGCTTTTTGTTGCCCTTCCTTCTTGAACAGCAGCGTTACATTAGCAGGTTTCTAATCCACTGGGACCCTCCTGGAATACAGTGGGTCCTGGAATATTTTGACCAATGCCTCCACTATCTCTGCAGCCACTTCCTTTAAAACCCTTGGGTGCAGGCCATCAGATACTGGCGACTTGTCCGCCTTTAGTCCATTTAGTTTGTGAAATACATCGGGAAGCTCATTGTAATACATCTGCATATCATTATAAGGCCAGTGCACCGGAAGGGGTCCAAGGGCGGAAGAGGTCCTGAGGTGGGAGATGTCCAGGTGAACGTGCAGGAAAGGACTCTGATGAGTCCATGACTGCCTCCTGGGGAGCAAACTGAGGGTGGGCACGGAATGTGGGAATGGTGAGAGTGACCGAGGGCAAGGTGAGGCCGTAGGGTGGGAGGGTGAGGGTTTGAAGGTAGCGGTAGAAGGGATGGCAATGGTGGTTGGTGGGGACTGGAGGCAGACACGGATTCTGGGGGTGGGAAGGAGGAGGCCGGGGAGGTGAATGTGGATGGGGGTGGGATTTTCATGAAGGAACAGAATGTATATGTTCACCTGGGCATCTCCAAAGGAAAAGGGTTGTGGCTGGTAGCTCATGGAGGGGAGGTGGAAGGTGATTCCAGGGGTGTCAGGAGTGAAAGGAAATGGGTGACTGGGGGAGGGGAAAAGACGGAGAAGCACACGAAAAACCAAATCCAGACCATGCTTTCGAAATGGAAGGAGAAACAACAGTCATGGTGGGTGAGATCAAGGGCTTCATGAGAGTGTGATCATTGGGTGGGCAGAGATGTAGGTCAGCTCAGATAGACAACTGAAAGGGAACCCCAGCAGGCAGCATTCAAAATGCTCAGGACATTGAGTGTGATATGTGAAAGATCCACGTGTGTGGGAGAATGCTTGCACAAGGCTCTGAAAGGAACTGCCACACACACACTTTTCCCTCCAGAATCACTCATGCGCTGGCTGCTCCCTCTGCGGTGACAGAGGATGAGGTTGAAGGGATAACAGGCAAAGGGGACTCGGAGGGAGAGGACAGCCTCTGAGATTTCTGAGTGGATGACCCAGGGGTGTCCAGCTGCCGCTCCTCCTCCCTTCTGGTGCCCATGGGCCCTGGCCTGATTTGTTGAGGACATCGAGGCACCCCGTTTCCTTCTCGTGTTACCACTGCAGGAACTCACCCATGGCTCCCATGATGGAGTGTAGATCATCACACACCTCCACTTTCTGTTCAACCAGGGCCTCCATGGTGTCTGCCATCCTCCCCATGGAGACCTCCATACACGCACATGTAGTATCATCAGAGACCAGGCGGATTCACTCTGACTCGCGTGCCATTCTGTGGATGGTTCCAACAGCTCTCCGTGATGTTCCCACACCTTGTACTGACTCTCCAGGACGAGTTGGAAGGCCAAATCCAGAGGCTCATCATCTGACTCGGACCTCACAGGTGCCTCTTCCCCAGCAGTCCTCCAAGTGCTAGGGAGCTCGGCTGAACCCGCCTCCTCCTGCTGCAGACACGTGTCCATGCGAGGACCACCAGATTGTGAACCCGAGCCGGCTGTAGATCTAGGTCCCACCAAGGTGTGTGTCTCTGCACTGGTGGAGGGTGTGGGTAAGCGCTGTGATGGGTCTTCCAGGCTGCATATTTCCAGCTCTTCAATGGAGGAGGCGCCCTCTTGGCTGGAGATGAGGACGTGGATGGAGCTGAGGGACTGGCTGGCTGAGAGTGTCGGTCGCTTGGCAGAGCTCCCTGTGAACCAAAGTAGAGATAATTAGTGCATGACAGCAGAGTCAAAAGCAGGAGAGAGAGAATTCACATTTGCGTTGAGAGAGGGATGATGTGTTGCCGGATCCTTACAAGGGTGTTGGCTGCCGACTTCACTATCACCACATGCACGGTCCATGTCCTCAGCATTCAGCCCAATGGCACACTCTTCAAAATGAGTGAGGGGCCTAATATGGGCCATTCCCCTAGGACCTCTGCCTGTTGATGTGAGCAGGTTTCCCCTGCATGGAAACAGATGGAGCGAGTGTGAGCAGGACACATGGCACTGCGTGGAATGTTTGTGTGGTGAGCGGACCAAAGGACAGGATGAAGACCGAAGTTTGAGAGGGTATGAGCCTGATGGGATGTGAGGGTGTGTGTGAGAGTTAGTGGGGGGTTTTTATTCATTCACAAGTTGTGGGCTTCGCTGGCTGGGCCAGCAATTATTGCCCATTCGCAGTTGCTTTTGAGAGGTGTGGTGAGCTGCCTTCTTGAACCATTGCAGCACATGTGGTGTCGATACACCCACAGTGCTGTTAGGAAGGGATTTCCAGGATTTTGACCCAGCGACAGTGAAGGAATGGTGATATATTTCCAAGTCAGGATGGTAAGTGACTTGGAGGGGAACTTCCAGGTGCTGGTGTTCCCATTTATCTGCTGCCCTTGTCCTTCTAGATGGCAGTGGTCGCGAGTTTGGAAGGTGCTGCGTAAGGAGCCTTGATGAATTCCTGCAGTGCATCTTGTAGATGGTACACACTGCTCCTACTGTGCATCGGTGGTGAAGGGGCTGAATGTTTGTGGATAGGTTGCCAATCAAGCAGGCTGCATTGTCCTGGATGGTGTCAAGCTACTTGAGTTTTGTGGGAGCTGCGCTCATCCAGGCAAGTGGGGAGTATTCCATCACACTCCTGACTTGTGCCTTGTAGGTGTGCACTGGCTTTGAGGAGTCAGGAGGTGAGTTAGCCATAGCACGATTCCTGGCCTCTGACCTGCTCTTGTAGCCACAGTATTTATATGGCTAGTCCAGTCCTGTTTCTGGTCAATAGTAAACTCCAGGATGTTGATGGTGGGGGATTCAGTGATGGTAATGCTATTGAACATCAAAGGATGATGTTGGATTCTCTCTTGTTGGAGATGGTCATTGCCTGACGCTTGGGTGGTGCAAATGTTACTTGCTACTTGTCAGCCCAAGCCAGGATATTGTCCAGGTCTTGCTGCATTTGGAAATGGACTGCATCAGTGTCTCAGGAGTCGCAAATGGTGCTGAACATTGTGCAATCATCAGTGAACATCTCCACTTCTGACCTTATGATGGAAGGAAGGTCATTGATGAAGCAGCTGAAGATGGTTGGGCCGAGGACACTACCCTGAGGAACTCCTGCAGTGATATCCTGGAGCTGAGATGACTGACCTCCAACAACCACAGCCATCTTCCTTTGTGCTAGATATGACTCCAACCCCTTATTCTCCCCTTATTCTCATTGACTCCAGTTTTGCTAGGGCTCCTTGATGCCACACTCGATTAAATGTGACCTTGATGTCAAGGGCAGTCACTCTCATCTCACCTCGGGAGTTCAGCTGTTTTGTCCATGTTTGAACCAAGGCTGTAATGAGGTCAGGAGCTGAGTGGCCCTGGCGGAACCCAAACTAGGCGTCAGTGAGCAGGTTATTGCAAAGCAAGTGCCGCTTGATAGCACTGTTGATGCCCCTTTCATTACTTTACAGATGATCGAGAGTAGATTGATGGGGCAGTAATTGGCCGGATTGGATTGTCCTGCTTCTTGTGTACAGGACGTGCCTGGGTAATTTTCCACACAGCCAGGTAGATGCCAGTGCTGTAGCTATACTGGAACAGCTTGGCTAGGGTCGCAGCAAGTTCTGGAGTTTTCCGTACTATTGCCGGAATATTGCCAGGGCCCATAGTCTTTGCACTATCCAGTGCCTTCTGCCATTTCTTGACATTATGTGGAGTGAATTGAATTGGCTGAAGACTGGAATATGTGATGCTGGAGACCTCTGCAGGAGATCGAGGTGGATCATCCACTCGGCACTTCTGGCTGAAGATGGTAGCAAGTGCTTCAGCCTTATCTTTTGCACCTGATGTGCTGGGCTCCTCCATCATTGAAGATGGGTACATTTGTGGAGCCTCCTCCTCCAGTGAGTTATTTAATTGCCCACCATCATTCACGACTGGATGAGGTAGGACTGATCAGTTGGTTGTGGGATCGCTTAGCTCTGTCTATCACTTTCTGCTTATGCTATTTGACACGCAAGTAGTCCTGTGTTATAGCTTCACCAGGTTGACACCTCATTTTTAGGTATGCCTGTTGCTGCTCCTGGCATGCCCTCCTGCACTCTTCACTGAACCAGGGTTGATCCCCTGGCTTGATGGTAATGGTAGAGTGGGGGATATGCCAGGCCATGAAGTTACAGGTTGTGTTCAAGTACAATTCTGCTGCTGCTGATGGCCCACAGCCTCTTATGGATGCCTACTCTTGAGTTGTTAGATCTGTTTGAAATCTATGCCATTTAGCACGGTGGTAGTGCCACACAACATGATGGAGAGTATCCTCTCTGTGAAGGCAGGACTTCGTCTCCACAACGACTGTGCGGTGGTCACTCCTACTGATCATGGACAGATGCATCTGTGGCAGGCAGGTTGGCGAGGATGAGGTCAAGTGTATTTTTCCCTCTTGATTCCCTCACCACCTGCTGCAGACCCAGTCTAGCAGCTAAGTCTTTTAGGACTTGATCAGCTCAGTCAGTAGTGGTGCTACTGAGCCACTCTTGGTGATGGACATTTCCAACCAGAGTACATTCTGCACCCTTGCCACCCTCAGTGCTTCCTCCAGGTGGTGTTCAACATGGAGGAGTACTGATTCATTAGCTGAGGGAGGGAAATACCTGGTAACCAGCCGGAGGTCTCTTACCCATGTTTGATCTGATGCCATGAAACTTTATGGGGTCCAGAGTCGATGTTGAGGACTCCCAGAGCAACTGCCCTCCAATGTAAACCACTGTGCTGCCACTTCTGCTGGGTCTGTCCTACCAGTGGGACAGAACAAACCCAGGGATGGTGATGGTGGAGTCTGGGGCATTGTAAAATATGATTCCATGAGGATGACTATGTCAGCTGTTGTTTGACTAGCCTGTGAGGCAGCTCTCCCAATTTTGGCACTAGCCCCTGGGTGTTAGCAAGGAGGACTTTACAGGGTCGACAGGGCTGAGTTTGCCGTTGTTGTTTCCAGTGCCTAGGTTGATGCTGGGTGGTCCGTCTGGTTTCATTCCTTTTTTTGTAACTTTGTAGCAGTTTGCTACAACTGAGTGGCTTTCTAGGCCATTTTCAGAGAGCATTTAAGAGCGAACTACATTGCTGTGGGTCTGGAATCACATGTAGGTCCATCCAGGTAAGGACGACAGATTTCCTTCCCTAAAAGACATTAGTAAACCAAATGGGTTTTCACAACAATCGACAATGGTTTAATGATCATCATTAAACCTTGTAATTCATGTTCCACCATCTGCCTCAGCGGGATTCGAAGCCGGGTGCCCAGAGCATTACCCTGGGTCTCTGGATTAATAGTCCAGCAACAATACCACTATGCCTTCACCACACACCCCCATCCTCCCCCCCCTGCCCCACCACTTGCCCCTTGAGGTGTGAGACACCTGTGGATATGTGGTGGGTTTGTGAATGTGAGTTGAGTGATGAGAAGAGTGAGTTACCCTGGCCGAATGGATGAGACCATTCATCCTGCAGCATCATTGGGTGGCTGCCCTCTTTTGCAGGGCATGGGTGCTGACCACTGCTGCACCGATTCCCATGCTGGATTAGTGATGCAGCTGCCCATCCTGCGACCAAAGCTGGGGCAGAGGACATCAGAGTGGGCCTCTACGGTTTTCAAATGGTGCTTGAGGGACACAGCCTTTCGCTGCCATCCTGTCTTCTGTGCAGCAGTCCTGGGGTGGAAGCACTGAGAGGTGTGTACAAGATTGCATTTTAAATGTGGTGCCCAGAATGATGAAGCGGCGAGATGATGGTGTGGCAGGCATGTTTCCCTGGAATGCATAATGAATGCAGCGGGTTTGGGACGATACGGTGTGAGAAGCCGCCATTGCGGCCAGCAGGTAAAGCGTCTCATGGGCCTGCGGATTTATCCACTTTTAAGGCCGCTAAACCCGCTTTCCTCCTCTCTCTATGTTAATTTCCTTTAATATTTCACAGTCCTGCACCCTGATGTCTATGTCTGCGTCATCCATTTTCATTGTGAAGACCAATGCAATGTATTCATTGAGGACTGTACCCACATCTTCCGGGTCCACACACAGATTACCTCTATGATTCCTAATTGGCCCTACTCTTTCCCTAGTTATTCTCTTGCTCTTCATATATTTAAAAAAAACAATTGCATTTTCCTTTATTCTATCCATCAATGCTTTCTCATGCACTCTCTTAGCTTTCCTAATTTCCTTTTTAAGTTCCCCTCTGCACTTTTTATACTCCTCCAGGGACTCTGCTGTATTGAGCCCTCAGTATCTAACATATGCTTCTCTGTTTTTCTTAACGTCTCTTGACTTAACAGGGTTCTCCGAACTTCTCTTTATGGGAACATATCTGCCCTGTACTCTCACTATTTCCTCCTTGAGTGCCTCCCACTGTTCTGACACAGCTGTATCTGCAAGTAGCTGCTCCCAGTCCCCTTGGGCCAAATCGTATCTCATCTTAGTAAAATTAGCCTTCCCCCAGTTTAGAATTTATATTCCCAGCCCAACCATAACTATCCTAAATCTAACTGAGTTATGGTCACTTTCTCTAAAATGCTCCCCTACTGATATGCCTTCCACCTGCCCGGGCTCATTTTCAAATAGTAGGTCCAGATATATCTGGCATGGAAGAATGGGATCTAGCATGGGCGTTTTTTCCTTTTGCCCTAGAAATCTCTCCATGGTAAGTTTAAGATGACCTCTCACTATGTGCCCATTTGAGGGGGGAAAACCAGTGGACTCATTGGGTGAGCCCTTGGTTGCGAATCAGGAGAAATCCTAGTTCTTTTCCCAGTCATGAGGGTGCTCATAGCAATATGCCTTGATAATTGGCTTTAGGGCCTGGTGGTACTATTCTAAAGCCCTTGTGATTTTGGGTGGTAGGCTGAGGGCTTTAGCTGGGTTACACCCAGATTACCCATGACTTTCTGAAATATTTGTGCCCTGATCTGACTAGGTCATAGGCAGCCCATACCTGGTAAAGAATTGGTTAACCCCCTCCACCACAACCTTGGCAGGGATAGTTCTTAGGGGGATGGCCTCTGGGAATTGGGTAGCCAATCCATAACAGTGAGAATATACTGGTAGTCCCTCTTTTGTTTTCGGCAGGGTCCCACACAATCCACTAATACCTAGTTGAATGGTTCCCCTGAAGCTGGCATGGCAATTAAGGATGCAGGTTTTATTGCAGGTTGGGCTTTCCCACAATCTTCCATGTGTGGCAAATTTTACAGAATTGAGACTCATCCCTGTGGATGGGTAGCAAGTAATAATGTTGGCTTATGCAGGCTTCAGTTTCTTGGATACTAACATGCCCAACCATTGGAATTTCTTGGATTTGGGCTATCCGTAATATTTCCCTACAGTACCTCAGTGGCACTACCTACTGGATCACTGTCCACTCTATCTGCAGGTCTCCACTTCCTCATCAGCACCTCATTTTTTAAAATAATAGTGTTCCAGGACTCTCTCTGCTACAGCTTCAGTTTGGGCAGTCTGTGCTAACTGGGTCAGCTTGCTGAACCTCCCAAGGATGACTTACTTATCACTTCCTTTGGTTTCTCTAGGTTTCCAAAGAAGATGTTGGATAACCAGACAGCAGGACCATTTGTCTGTAGTGCCAGTTCTACCTCCTCTGATGGAGCTTGTTTGGCCATGGACCAGGTTACTATACATTCAGGGAAAATGCCAGGAACCTTCTCCTGTAACCGCGCTGTCTCCCTGGCCTCGCTTGGCCTCTCTAAGACCAGTGGGCAAGCTACCACATTTGCCCCCCCAGGTCTTTGCCGAGGAGCAGATCGATCCCATCCACAGTTAAGCCAGGGATGAGCCCCACGGTTACTGGTCCTGGAATAAGGTCACACTCCAGGTGCACCCAATATAATAGTATGGGCATATACCTTCCTTACCATTCACTAAAACTTTAGCATTCAACGTGCTCTCTGTAGGAAAGGTCATGCCTCTTCCCAGCAGAAGGGACTGGTGGACCACGTAATCCTAAGTATAACTATGGGCTTACTCACTTCACTTAAGGGAAATGGAGTCACTTTTCCTTTGGATTCAAAATCCTGCTAACTCTCAGGGATTCTGTTAAATTCTCCTGCACTCACAGCAGTGCATCTACAGAGACTTGCTGCCATGGTTAGAGCCACAGCCTGGTCTGCTATGCTATCTGTCAGGGCCCCTATTCCTGCACTAGGCTGGTGTACCCCAGTAAATCCTATGAATTTTCCATATGACCTTCTGCAGTCAACTCGAAGCTTGCATGACTGCATTGTTACAATGGAAACATGCAGGCTTCTGGGCATCACTTCCATTATCAGCAGCTTCCTTTTTGGGCCTGAGGTGGACCCCCTGTATTTCCAGTTTTCCGTTTTTGCCCATGGCTGTTCATTGTCGTAACACTCTCCCACCTTCTATTCTTTTCAGGCTTTTGGGAATGACTAAGGAAGGTTTCCCTCAGGATGAGGGGTTGTGGACAAGCCCATAATCGCAAGCCAGAGTCACTGCCTGCCTGGCTCTTACAGCTTTTTATTTTTCTACATGGGTTTTCATGGAAAGAGGGAGTGAATTTTTGAACTCCTGGAGGAGGATGACCTCTCACAGGCTTTCATAAATGGACCCTATCTTAAGCGCCCATATCCATTGGGTGAAAGCGAGTTGCTTAACCCCTTGAACCCCAATATAAATGTGGTCAGGCAGTTTTCAGAGGGTGTGGAATTCCTGGCGGCATGCCTCCGGTACCAGCTCTGATGTGCTTATAATAGGATCTTTGGCCATTTCATAGTTCACTAAACTCTCATTGGACAACAGGGAATAGACCGCATGGGCTTTTCCTGTTATTTTGCTTTGCAGCAGCATGGTCCGGCCCTCTGCTGGTCATTTCAATTGCTGTGCAAGCCTTTCAAATGAGATGAAAAATGCTTCCATCTCCTCCTCATTGAAATTTAGTATTAAGTTAGTGTCTTTCACATTCTTCAGATGTTTGTTGTCTTTGACAGGTTCTTCACTGACCCAGCATCTCCATCCCAACAAAGCAAAATGTGGAATACATAGTGATGCAAATTGGGATAGCCCTTTTTTTTTGACTGTGAGTTTCAGTCACTCTTTTCAGTCTGTTGTTTTCAAAATTCTATTATTAAAAGTTCAAGTCCAAGTTTCCAGCCAGTGGATCAAAAATTGCTATTCGAAATAAGCACATCTTCATGACACAAGTTGCTCCCACTGCTTTTGCAGTGTCTTTTTCTGGAGGGCCTCCAGGCTGCCTGTGAGCAGGTTACCTCTCTTATCCTATTCACCCCTTACACCAAGGCCACCAATGCTGCATCAGAGAACCTTGGAGTATGCTTACTGTCCTGTTGCACTTTATTCACATTTCTTGCAGGTCAGATACTTTTACCCAGCCACTTGCAGCACCTGCTGCAGCCAGGATGCACCAGTCTGGCATAAAGTGGTGCTAACTTCGCAAGAACCTGGGCCCCAACAGTGCACTTAGTGCTGCACGGCACACTATGATCATTTAACTTGGTAAACAATGCAAAGTTTGCATGCTGCCTGCAAGGGAAGAAACATCATCCTCATCATCGGCAATCCCTCCTATTGCTCTTGCAGATGGGTGGGTTTAAATAAGATGTCATTGTTGGCTCTGGGTTTGCAAGTGGCTTATGAGCCTTATCTTGGCCTTGCAGGCTCTCCCACAGTGAGAACATCGGTTGTCAGCTGGTAGAAGTGCTGGCAAATTGCTGGTTTGAGCAGTTTCTTTCTCTTTCTGTCTACCTCATTATTCTCACTCAGTAGCTGCTCTTGTTGATTGGACAGTCTTGACACCGTTTATGATGATGAATCACCATTGTGGTCATGATTGGGCATCTGCTTCCCCTGTCTTGAGAATAAAGCAGACCTTCACGATGGCTTTGAGGCTTTGAGAGTGTCTTTGAAATATTTCCTTTGGTCCCGACATGAATGGATTACCCAGTGTAGCTCTGAGTAGAGAACCTGTTGGGCAGTCTTGAGTCAGGTATTATGACGACATGTTCCGTCTAGCTCAGCTGATGTGAGATTATTATGGTCTCTATACTTGGCATGCCTGTGTCCTGGAGGATGTACACATACGTTCCTTTATCCTCCCACTTGATTGGCAAGATCCTTCCATAATAGCATTGATGATGCTTTTCTAAGGCCTTCATATGGCATCTATAAATTGTCAAAGCTTCAGGACCATGGAGAAGCATGGGGAGCCATTGAATTTGATACATTTGGCGCAGGTTGGTAGAAGACTTGGATCATCCTGGAATTTGTGGCAAGTGCCATTCTCTCAGAGGCTTCAATAAATATTTTGTCGTTCTTCTTCAGAATGAGCATAAATTTGTGTGTTGCCAGCATGCTATAGTTCCATTACAGAGGTGGATGTTACCTTGGTTTTGGCCTTCAGCTGGTTGAGGTTGAAGAGTTTATCATCAGTGCAATAAGTTATTACTGCTCCTGGGCGGAGTCTGTTGTCATTAAGCTGTAGTATTACTGCAAGAAAAATTGAGATAGAGTTGGTGCAATGACACAGTCCTTCGACAGGAAAGGGGACTGAGGTTGAGCACTTGTTTAGCATTGTTATCTACATATTGTCATGTAGGAGACAGATGAAGATAGTGAACTTAGCTGGGCATCCATATCGTTGTGACACCTTCCAAAGGACAGTTCAATGCAATGTGAAATTGGAAGTCATATACAAAGAGATGCTCTGTTCTCTTCACTTTTCCTGAAGTTGGCGTGCTGTGGAGACCCTGTCATTTGTTCCTCTGGTGGGCCAGAAGCTGCCCTAGGACTCTAGGAGGGTGACATCTGCAATTAGCAAAAGACGATTAAGAAGTAACCTAGCTAGGAACTTGCCAACAGTTGAGAGCAATGCTATGCCCCTTTCATTGCTACAGTTCAACTTGTCTCCTTAGTTGAAGATTGTGATCATCACGGTGTCTCTAAGGTCACTTGAATTTATTCATTCTGCCAGACCTTCTCAAATGGGACAAGTTTCCGAGAGATCAGTATGTCTCCTCCGTGTTTCAGTGCTTCCGCAGTGATATTGTCAGGACCAAAAGATTTGGTTTTTTTTCACCCTGACTGACAGCAGTTATCATGTCATTGAACGTTGGGTTATTGTCTAGCTCACTTCTGATTGCACACTGTGGGAGGTTTTGCAGCAGCTACATGTCCAAATGGCATTCTAATTTAGCATTAATTTCTAATTCCAGCATCTGCAGTAGCTTTTAGCTTTTTGTTTTTATTTTTTGTTTTTGTTCTAATTTAATAGTTTTACAAAGTGCTCTTTCCAGGGGCTGTTGATACTGTCCATATCTTTGAGGAAAGTCTTGCCACCTTTGGATCATACTGCTGTTGGTCTGTGTGTTTAGGGTCCATAAATCTCCTTGGTAGCTTTGAAAAAGGTGCATGTGTCATGCAGGTCAGTGAGAAGTTTAATTTCTTCAGCTTTCTCTATCCACTCGATTCTTCTTTGAGCTTCAGCTTTGGCTGTCTGTGGGTGGGCTTCTTTTCTGTGGAGTCTGAATCCTGTTGTCAGGATTGGAATGCTGTCCATTTACAATCGATGAGTTTGCAAATTTCTCATCAAACTAGTCTTGGTGTTTTTTAGCAGTGTATCCAAGGATTTCTTGGCATGTGTGAGTGATGATGGATTTCAATGGCCGCTAGTCATTTTGGATGTTACTTGATGGTGTGACCGTCTGTTCCTGCAGTTTTCAATTGGTTTATTCTTGTAACTCTTATATTCTTGTAACTTGAGCTTGGTGTCATTTGGCAGACCAGAAACCGCAAATTTTGCCTGTCGTGGTGCTGGTTCCTTTTGCCGGCTGCCTCAAGCACCAATTCTAAGTGCCAGTAAAGAGTCAGTTATCTGTCCATTATTTGTTGGCCATAACCATAGCATGTTTAATGTGCACATCTTTTTGATCCTTGGCCTTGACTATCACATAGTCTATTAAATGCTAGTGCTTCGATCTTGGATGTTGTCAGGATGTCTTGAAACATTTTTTTGGCAGAGAAGGGCGTTAGTAACCATCAAATTATGTTCAGTGCACAGGGAAAGAAAGTGTACAGCATTGGGATTGAACTTCCCAACACCATGCTGTGCAATGGATCACAGGGCATGGTTGTTTCCCACCCTGGCATTGAAATCATCGAGAAGTATGACCTTTAATTTCATGGTACAGCGGTGCAAGAGTTGCATCTAGGTTGGAAGGGCAGGTTTCTTTCACTTCATCCTCAGAATCCAAAGTGGGTGAATAAGCACTGATGATGGTGGCAGATTGCTTGCCTTTGAGTTAAGACTGAGGGTGGGGTGAGCAGAGATAATCCTGAACAGAGCTGCTTAATCGCAGCTATGAATGCCTGAACTACCTTTTGCCTTGATTAAGAGTGGAGTGGTTTATTGGTGACTGCCACCTTTCTGTTAGGTTGTGATTAGAAGCTCCCAGATATCTCAATCCCGCTGCTGTCACCACTAGCTGATTGCCAAATGGCTTGTGGGAACTTGACATCAGTACAAGGGCCTGTGCATGGTGTCTTTTAGAGTGGGAGGTGTGTTGTACAGTGGATCACACACAGTCTTGGCACCGCTTCACTTAGTTTCAATGAACAGACGAGTCTGTATAATTGAGGATTAGGCCCTGCTGCAACCTTTCATCTGCCTTCACAGAAACCAGCCAATTCATCGTTGGAGGATTTTGTTGTGGTAGGACGTATTGTATAATAGCCCTTGCTTGCCATGTCACAGGGTGCTGTGAAGTAGGTTCAAGGGATTTTGAATGATGTTGAGGCATGGTCCTCTACCTTTCTCAGTAATTCTCCATATCTGGAGGTTGTTCTGGCTATCCACCCCCTGATGTTGGTAGCTGCAGTTTGCCCCAACATTGGAAGAAACGGGCATGGGTTACTCCCACATTGTAATCCCCATGCTCATTCTCAGGGTCTATTGAATTTACCGCCCCCAATCCTTACTTCACAGAATCTGTCTATGAAATATCCTACAAAGCCTGCCTAATAGAAAGAAGGAATGCAATAATGCATCTGATCTGAAGTGGTAGAAAGGTTATCTGCATTGCAGCCTACAATGAAGTTCAAGGTAACTTCAGAGGTATCTATTGCTAGACATGGCTCAGTGGAACAGGCTCTGAGGTTTAGTCAGAGTATTTCTCTTGAAATGCTTTTTTAAATTCGTTCGTGGGACGTGGGTGTCGCTGTCTAGGCCAAAATTTGTTGCCCTTGATAAAGTGGTGGTGAGCTACCTTCCTGAACCACTGCAGTTCATGTGGTGGGAGGGACTTGAAGGATTTTGACCCAGTGACAGTAAAGGAATGGAGATATTGTTCCAAGTCAGGATGGTGTATGACTTGGAGGGGATCTTGCAGGTGGTGGTGCTCCCATGCATCTGCTGTCCTTGTCCTTCTAGGTGGTTTAGGTCGTGGGTTTGGAAGGTGCTGTTGAAGGAGCCTGGATGAGTTGCTGCAGATGGCATTTTACTTCAATGAGAAAGAAAAGTGGGTGGCCTGTAAATGAGCTGACCATACACCATGCCGGATTTTGTGCCCTGGCCTGGGATGAATTTCAGTCCCTAATTGTTGGTATCCACATTGGCTTACTGCACTTGCACTGAAAGGAAGAGAAGGTATAAACCCACCTGCTACAGCAAGAAAATCAGTCAGTGAATTCTGACAATGTCTGCACATGGAATGTGCAGCCCTCAGCCCTCAGAGCCCACATTCCTAAACAATTAAGCCTCAGAAACATTTACGAAGCTCATTGCACAGAAAGTAATCAGGCCATTCAGAATCATAAATGCACCAACATGCCCATATTTCTTATTGTTAAATCAGCAGATTAAAACTTCCTGTGGCCCAGAGAACCGCCCCATCAATTTCTCCTGCTCCCTGTAGTGCATGAAATTTGAATCCAATAAATTTAACATTAGTGCACTACAACCCTATGTAGGAAAGGATTCAGATGGCTGAATCAATCTCTGAATTTGGACTGTGACATTGAACAGAAATCCATAAGTCTGCACACTATCTGCAGTAAAGGATGGTATAATATTAGTCTTTCCCTGTTAAAAGTTCTTTGCTTCACATCTGAATCACTAATATTTCATGAGCTGCTGACTTTTTATTTTGCAATTAACAGCCTCTTGTGGTAAGCAGTAAGTGAAGTATGGAAAAATAAATGGAAGTTTATAGCAGTGTCTGTCATGATTCATCGTTTTAAACAAAATAACCCTCCAAATTAAGGGTAATGAAAAGGTTTAAACACATAAAATTATAACATTATTACATTAAGTCAAAAGATTTAGGGGCAAATGTTCCTGACCATAAATCTCTGTATACATTGAAAGAATGACATTTAGAGGTTGCATAACTATTTCTTGCTACATTCATTTTCAGAAGCTGGTGGGCAAGGTTGGACCAGAATAGGCTGAGAAGTAGTGTTGCAAACAAGTCATGTGTGCAAACAATCTCTAACAGCCCTGCTGTTCTGTTCTCCAGGTCTCTACTTGCTGCCTCTTGGAGAAAGGATTCTGCTGGCTGGATGCAGTTTCTCACAGGTTAGGATTTTATTGCTGTCCCAGTAATAATTTATAAGGAGCGGATGTCGACAGTTTTTTAAAATTATCACAAAGCCTGATTAACTTTCGAATGCAAGCACCATACAAACTCCATGCTGCCCGCTCACTACCATGATTGTATACAAAAACAGAATTACCTGGAAAAACTCAGCAAGTCTGGCAGCATCGGCGGAGAAGAAATCAGTTAACGTTTCGAGCCTTCATGGCCCTTCGGCAGAACTGAAGCATAGTTAGAAGAAGGGAGAAATATAAATTGGTTTAAGGTGGGTGGGGGGGTGGGGGGGTGGGGTTGGTGGGGGGAGAGAGAGACATTGAGGGTGTGGTGATTGTGGATATGAGCAGATAATCAAAAGATGTCACAGACAAAAGGGTCAAAGAGGTGTTTTGTATTGTATTGTTCAGCTATTAGTCAGCATACTGCGGAGTGGCTGTATGCCTGAGTAAACGGTGTGGAATTGTGAGAGGCTAACATGAGTTCAAGCTAACCTGTGCTACTTGAAGAAGCCTGCACCTCTTAAAGGGGCGGTGCATCATGGCTGGAGCAGGAGCTGGAATTGGTTGCAAAAGTGACTGACCTGGGAACGATACAGGGAAGGCACAACTTGGCAGAGAACAGGCGCCAAGGTTTTCCAACACAGCACTGGAAGCCTTGGTGTAGAAGGTGGACAGAACCTTTTAGGAGAGATGTCCTCTATCCACAGGGAGCCAGGAGCTCCTCCAGACATACTATTAGAAGGAAAAGAAAGCAGAGAACCATGTAGGTCAATTCCAACAGTGGAGCCCCCATGACCTGGATGTTGTGCTGAAAGACTTTCAATGGCTTCCCAGAAGTGGTCAAGGTCAGTGGGTCCATCTTCAAATACCACATTCCACAAACTGCACCACAAACCTCAGGCACTGCTCAATGCAACCCTCATTTCTCACCTGACAAAAATCCCTATCAGTGATGACTCATACCACACGTTAAAAGCTTCAATTTACGCTCATGCTTAGCAGTTCTCCAAGCCTCCCTCCATATCTCATACCTTGCACATACTGTTAGATATTCAACCATGACAGCATCAATTCCAAACACATTACACCACACTCACTGACACACTCAAATAATAAAGACCTGGATTTGTCGCATTTATTCGCTATATATATCCCAATAATAAACAGAAAAATAAAGATAAAACAACAGGAGGGAGTCCAGAGCTAAAATCAGAGGTCCTGCATGGGATAAAGTTGATGTAGGTAAGGTGGAGTCAGCATGGAGCGGTGGTGAGCTGTTGTTCAAGTTCAGAGATGTGTGGAGAGCTGGTGAAGCCCAGAGGTTATTTGAAGGGTGGAATAGCAGAGGATGCACTGACGAAGGTTGTTCATGGAAATGAAGATCCAGGAGGTGTGCAGAATCAGTTGTGGGGCAGAAAAAAAATGGCAGTGGTGAAGTTGGAAGTCACCATGAGATCCAGAAGTGGTGGAGAAATGTATTTTGGCCCAGGAGAGTGAAATTCTCGTCAGTAGGAGCCAGACCGAAGCTGAAGCTGAAAAACCAGTAAAGCCAGTTAGTTTTTGACCAGCTATAGTCAGCAGGAAACAGCAGCAGTATAGGGGAAGGACTGTAAACTGATCGGACTGTAAGCTAATCAAAGTTAATTTAAAAGTTAAGCATCGTTCAAAGGCACAGCAGTTGAGTTTTACAAGATAGCCCAGTGCAGATGTCCAGTCTTAATGCCCAAAGGTGTTCAGGAATTTTGGAAGTCAAACATAAGAAAAGATCCAGCATGTACTGAGAGATTAGGCAGAGAGCGGACATGGTTGTTAGGGTGGCCATTCATCCTGTTTTAATACCTGTTATAAAACCCATGTTTTATATTGACAATTATTGTATTTATTGAGTGAGCTGAAGCCACTAAATGAGTAAAAAGACTGAACAACAGCATTTTAAAAGACTTAAAACAGCAGCTGCTAAGATGGCAAACAAAAGCTGTACCTTACAAATGCCAAAACAATTAGAACAGAGTCAGCCTGTCTAGAAGTAGCCCACCAGAGACAATCAACTTAGATGAGTGTGAATGACTCATCTCCAATACCATTCACAAAACATCTAAACATCACGGCCTGGGGTTCACCAAGTCGGGTTGACTCAGGAGCCGTTTAAAAATGGAGGGGGGCAGGTCTTGATTCTAGGATAATGACCCCATTCCCTGGTTGTTTAATTTTCTGGAGAGCCTTTAAAGGGTATGAGCTGCTTCATGTCAGAACTCCGCATCCGAGACTCATGACCTGGCTAGCTCCATTGTGGAGATAGGTATCACCTATTCCTCTGCAATTTTCACGGAGTCAGGCCAGGATTTAAAGAGTTGTGGTTCATGGCCCCTTAGGGGTGTCACAAACCCTCGTGTGCATGAGGGGATCTTTGAAAACAAGCTTGTCCAACCAGTAGGCCGCAATGTGGCCCGCGAAGCCCCTTTATGTGGCCCCCGGAGCCACTGTTCAAAATGCCGGTGAGGCAGGTAAGTTTAATTCAAGATTTTGCAAGGAGCTGCTCCTCCAAGTGAGCCTATCAGTAGCAAATGAGGGAGAGAAATGGACTCTGATTGGAGGAGCAGTGAACACCAGCGTCGGTTAGTGTGCTGAGGGCTGCGGAGCCAGAGGAGCGAAGGTGGGGTGGGCCTGTGGGGGGAGAAGATGCAGCAGGCTTGGGGGGGAGGAAGTGTGGCAGGCCAGGGAAGGGATGGTGGGGGGGTGGAAGGATGTGCGGTGGACCCAAGGGAGCAAAGGTGTGGTGGGCTCAAGTGGGGAGAAGGTGGGCGGGCCTGGGGTTAGGGGTAAGGTATGGCGGGCCCAGGAGCTAAGGTGAAATGCGCCCGGGGAGGAGAAAGTGTGCAGGCCAAGGGTGCGAAGGTGCAGTGGGCTCAGGGAGAGAAGGTGCTGAGATGAGCGGAGCATCAGTGTGTGAGAGCGTGAGTGAGTGTGTGCATGTGTGTGTTTGGAAAGAGAGTGAGTGAGTGTGTATGTGGGAGAGAATGCATGTGTGTGTGTGTGTGTGGGAGAGTGCGTGTGTGCGTGAGTGGGTGAGAGTGTGGGTGGAATCGTCTCAGATTTGCACTAAGTGCGGTAGCAGGCGGGTAAAAGGACGTTTTACCAGCCGGCCGCGATGGCGGGTTTTCACACTGTATCATCCCAAACCTGCTGCATCATTAATGCATTCCCGGGAAATGTGCCATTTCCATGGCGGGTGGGCTGTCATTGACCCACCGCACCATCATCTCACCGCTTCATCACGCTTGGCACCATATTTAAAGTCCAGCTGGCCGCACACATCTTCCAGCCCATGACTGCTGCAGGGAAGATGTCCACTAAAGGCAAAAAAACTGCAGCCCCCAGGTTTAATGACGCGTTACTGGAATGCCATTTGGATGCCATGGAGGCCTGCAGCGATGTCTTATACCCCCTCCTCTGGCTGCAGGATGAGAAGCGGCATCACCAATCCAGCATGGCTGGTGATGGCAATGATGGTCAATGTTAGTGCTGCACAGAAGAAGTTAGCCATCCAATGCAGATAGAGGGTGAACGATCTTATCAGTGCAGCCATTCGTCACTGTAAACTCACACATTCAAGTCCAGCACACATTCACTAGCATCTTACTCACTGCCAGCTCAAGGGACAGCATCGCCCATTCTCACATACATACCCTCACATCTCCATCTGGCCTCATCTCCTCTGGAGACTGCCTCCTCAGCCCTCACCATCTTGAGGCCACTTGCACAGATCAACATGTGCCCCCACTCACACCTGGGTAACCCTCCTTCCCCAGTACAGCTCTCATCCTGCAGCCTCTTCCCTTGCCTGAGGCCACTTCTACCCCCTCCCCAAGCAAGCCCTAGCCCTGCAACCATTGAAAAGCCACCCCCGTCTTACGGTTGGTCTGGTAGGTAGAGATGTACCCGTGAGCCGTCCTAAAGGTGGTGTGGTGCTGCCTGTGAAGCCTGGCGCTGATGACTGTGAGTGCTAACTAAAGCAAGGTAGGCAATCAAACCTTGAAGTCCTGAACGAATTGCAGCCTGTCAAGTGCACATCGCTTATGTGCTGTTGTGAAACTCATCGGCGTGTTTTCCGTCAACATGGGTGGATAATCCAGTGGGGGATGGGGGGGTGTGGTGATGAGTCTGGTGGGCTGGCCTTATAATGGTATATTGATACGGGCCCAGCTGACGATCGCAAACTGGTTTCACAGCAACGTGAAACCGATATTTGGCCTTCTTGCCATATTGTCTGCTCACACCACCGAATGTGCCCAACACTGGTGGGCACAGAGAATCTCGGGCAGTGTGTGTGTGTGTGTGTGTGTGTGCGCGTGTGTGTGTGTGCGCGTGCAGCGGGAGGGCGGTGGGGGAGTGTGTATGTCCTGGCTCACTCCCATTATCAGTCCTCACCCCCACACACCAACATATACTCTCATGCACTCTCACAGTGGGTGAGGGTGAGTGAGTAAACACACTGAGACTAGGAATGAGCTGGACACACTCTCACCCTCTTACAGTCTAATGGTCATTTTTATTACTCCTTGAACAAAAATCAGTTTATTGCTTTGACATTGCTTTATTTTTGCTCAGCAGTTGTTTCTTTTCTTCATACTCAACTTTTTTTTCTGAAATTCATGTATCTTTTCAAAATCCGCTCAACGGTCCCTTGAGTGAGAAAAAAATGGAAATGTGGCCCCCCCCCCGCCCCACCACGTAAAAAGTTTGGACAAGCCTGTTGTAAGAGGTAAGTTCCAAAGGTACCCCTCATGCCCCCTATGCCAAGGTCTGTCCATCCACCACCCCCATGTCCCCTCCAAACTCTTCCCTTCCACCCACCTCCTCAAGCCCTTCCTGCCCCCTATGCCAATCTCTGCACTTCTACTGACTCCCTATATCCCCTCATGCCCACTATGCCAAACTCTGCCTCTTCCCCTATGCTTGAAAAGAAGCCTAGACCAAGCTAATAATAGTGTCAATCATCCAGGTCCTTTGAAATTTTAGAAACCACAAACCACTGACCCTTGAAAACACAACTTTTTCAACAAACATTGTGAAATTGACTGTAGAGGTCAAAGAGCCTGAGCTGTAAATCAAACCATGTTTCCGCTGGAGAGCAGGTATTCTCATATTGTAATAGCTGTCTGTGCTCTCAGCCAAGCCTCATTATGTACACTTTTTGAAACTTCAAAGGTCCTGGATGATCAACACTTTTATTACCTTGGTCCAGATTTTTGTTCAAGATTAGGAGGAAGTGATCAATGGATCACATTGATTCAAAGTTTTGTTTTTAACACATCCTACTATTCACTGTGGGGTTCATTGGTTCTAGAAAGTATACAATAGTTCAATGGGCAAACAAGTGCCAGAGCTTGGCAGAGGGGGCATGAGGGGCCATAGGGGGTGGGTGTATGGGCAGAGCTTAGCATAGGAAGCATGAGGTGACATAGGGGGTGGGTGTAAGGGCAGAGCTTGGCATAGGAGGCATGAAGGGTCTGAGGGGGGTGGGTGGAAGGGCATAACATGACATTGGGGGCATGAGGGGCCTGAGGGGGTGGATGAAAGGGCAGAGCTTGTCATGGAGGTGGGTGGGGGACATGGGGTGGTATGGGTGGGTGATGTGGAGTGTTTGGAGGGTGAAGGGGGTGTGAGGGCTAGAGGGCCTTTGTGTTTTTTTTCACCAGGACAAAGTCCCATGGCACTTGGGCAAGCCTTTTAAACAGCCTCCTCCACACCTGGCAGCTCCTGTGACTACCTCCATACTTCTTCCTGGGTCTGCTGGCCTAACTCTAGCTTTCACACAGCTCCCAACAATGAAGCATATTAGAAAAGGTACTTCCTCCCGAGGCGGGCAGATTGGGTAAGGAATTTTCCCCACTCTCCCTACCCACCTTGAGAATGAAAATCCAGCCCCGTGGCTGGGTGTGGACTGAGCATGAGATGCAATCCCTTTGAACAATGGGCCCTGGCTCAGAAGGGAACTCCCTCTGCCATAATCTAATCATTTCTAAGGAATGGACCTGGAATCAACTTGCTATGACCATGTTTGGGTAACCAGTCAGTTTGTGAGAGGAGATTATGTGATGGGCCAACTGACACTCTTTGTGTTTTGAGGAAGTGCTTTTCTCCAGACTAAGCAGAAGAACAGAGATGGTCTTGAGTGTGAGACCAGATAGAGAGCAGGCATTCTTTCTCACTCCAGCCATCCTGCAAGCCATTTGCCCAGCCACACACTGTGGGCAGCATCTTAAAAAACATCAACCCAGCAGCTGCCGACTCTAGAAGCAAAAATAGAAATCGTTCAACAACATCTTCAAATCATTTAGATGTGGAAGGCCATGGAGCCCAATCTGAAATCACCCAAATACCGATCTACAGGACCCATGTACAACTGACCTTTTTTTGGACTATTTAAACAATTTAATCTACCAGTCTACTTTGTAGCTTAGTTCTATGTGTGTGTATATTTATGGGTGTGTGTGTGTTTGTGTGAAAATTCTTGAATGCATGTGTGTGAGAGAGTTGAAGCATTTTTATTATTCTTACATGTTAGGTATTAAGTACAATGAATCCTATATCCTTTTCTTCTAAAATTTACAAGAAACCCTGTCTATGTGTGTCTTTTAAAGAAAACACCTATTGTGGTCAACTGAGGAGTGGAAAAAGAGGGGAGCCATACTCCCAATTCTCATCTGACCATAACATGCCTGATAGTCTTGTTTTTAGCTGTTCTGACCACTGTCTGGTACTGGATGCCTTTTGGCCTTGTATTTTGTGCCTTAGTACATGTACTGCAGTGAAGAATCTGCAGGGGCCATGCTTGTTCCATTCCCCGTATGCAGCAGACTCAAACCTACTGGAACTTAGAAAACAGAAGTCAGTTTTCATATATATTCTTAATTCCACAAGCCCACCGCCACCCCCATCCCAACCAGTTACTTGTAATTCGGCTCTTTTTGCTTTCCAGTGTCTTTTTCATCTCGAACCACGATGGATCTCCATGTGTGATGTCATGGTTTCCATGTGATGATGTCAACCCCATGCCTGATGTCATCTTTGCCCCTGCAGTACTGCTGGCTTGCTGCCCGATATTCTTGGCCTCTGGCAGAGGCCAGTCTAATGGCCAGACATGGGGAATGGGGGTTAAAGTAACAGATAACTTGTAGTTAGGGCTAAAATGTATCCTTTATTAGAGTGAATTTGAACAATGGAATAAAGGAGATTTGGGCAGATAGTGCAACTGATGGCAGCAGATGGCCCAGGATAAAGGTGCACAGTAGGAGCTCCCCAGGGAGTCGACTGCCCAGGAGCCATCTTGCTTTCAAAAAGAGTACACTTTATGTTGCGTATGTACAATACGTACAGTTAGATAAGCCTACTACACAGCGCTCTCAGATCTACAGTAGCTCAAACATTTGTATTGAATTATTAATTCCTGTACACAGAAAGTAAACATTCCCTTCAGTCACCATAGGCAATTATTATCACAATTATCACAATTTGCACCTTGAAGTACTGATATATTTAACTACTGCTGTAATCAGTATTAGTTTAAAATATATAATTTGAACTAAATTACCATAAAATTACGCAGTAAGTATATATTAATGAAACTCAATGTAAAATTAACATTATTATATTAAAATATTGAAAAAATTAGCTTCTATGCAATGATTGGGAGTAATAACATGAGAAAGTAAGATTTGACAGAGGTGTACACGATTATGACAGGCCTAGATAAAGTAACAAAGGAAAGTAGGTCTTGTGGCACAGTGGAAGCATCCCTACCTTGAGCCAGAAGCTCTGGGTTCAAGTCCCACTCCAGGACTTGATGACCATAGAAGGTATATTCATAATGTAGCCAACCAGGTTGATTATCAACCTGCAAATCTTTCTAAGAGGCTTCTGGCAGGTAGTAAGAGTGGGAGAGTCTCCCAATCAGCTAGAAGGTGACAGAGAACCACTGCAATGCCTTGCCAAAATAACCATGGACCAACACAAGTCAATGGTTGCTGACACCCTCTTAGGTCATGGTACCTGAAGAGAGAGGCAAGGGGTGGAACTTTTAGGTTAGCGGGCTGGTGTGCACCAGACCTGATTGGATGTGAAATCGCATGAGATGACGTCGGGCGAGCGTCCTGACATCATCCCGTGCTCGCGCAATATTTCGGTCCGCAAGCATGCGATAAAGTCGGAAGTGCACTTGCCGACAATTAAGGGGCCAATTAAGGTAATTAAAGTTGCAATTGCCTTTAATTTTATGTTGCCCATACAACCTTAGGGTTGGCGGATGGGCGAATCAGCCAGGCAGCCTTTGCATTTTTCTTCAATCCTCATCCACAGGTGGGATGAAGTTTCCGTTATTAAATGAAAGAAAAAGAAAAATCTATGGACAGCATTTTTATAATGTATATGTTCAGGTGACTGATTGTGATACTTGCACATTTTTTTCCTGATTTTGAAAACTTTATTTAATGCTTTTCAGGTCTTCAGTTCCCTGGGGCAGCTCTCTGCCTTCAGGGAACTTTCTGTCAGCGCTCGCCCATGTTCACCCTCTTCCCGCCCCCACCCTGGCAACGCTGAGCTTCTCAGTGTGCGTTTCACGTTGGCTAACCATTAATTGACCAGCAAGCGTGAAATCGTGGTTGGGGGCCGATCGCGGTCGGCGGTTAATTTGCCGGCCGCTCCCAGGCCCGCCAATCACATCCACCTGTCGACCCAAAAATTCAGGCCAAGGATAACTGTTTCCATTAGCTGATGGTGCAAGGACTAGGGGACACAGATACAAGGTTTTGGGCAAGCGATGCAGAGGTAATGTGAGGAAGAACCTTCTTACGCAATGAGTAATTCCTGGAATTCACTACCCATGAGGGTGGAGGAGGCAGAAACAATCAGTGATGTCAAGAGGAAATTGGATGGGCACCCCAAGGAAATAAACTTACAGGACTATGGGGACAGAGGAGGGAGTCTGACTGGCTGGATTGCTCCACGGAGAGTCGGGATAGACTTGACGGGCTGAGTGGCCTCCTTTTGTGCCATAAATGATTTCGACTCTACGATAGATCAAAATGAACTTTTGACTTAGTGGCAGCATTTCTCCCTCTGAGTCAAAAATTGCAGGATTCAAACCCAGATCCAGACAGTCACAGAGATTGGAGCTCGAAATTCACGTTCTGGGTTGAAATCCAGTGGGATACTTCAATGAAAGTGGCACCCCTACGCCCTCACCATTTGGGTTGGGGTACCCCACAAAGCCTTCCTGCCTTATAAAACTAACCACACTATAGGCTGGTATAAAGATGGTTACACCCATGGAAGGTGTGTCCCATGCTGTGGTCTGTCAGACTGAGAATCCTTCTATTGTTTCCCACTATTCTGCAATGGTTCAATGTAAAGACATAGAGCAACGTGATGGATTGCAGGTGTCAAATCACAAAGCTATTGTTCATAGCAGTGGTAAGGACAGTGTGAGGGGTGGAAGTTGGACTGGAGCAAGTTGAAATCGGAATCACAGGAGTGATGGTCAGACGATGACATGCTGAAGTACCTTAGAAAGGAGAGAGACATTAGAGATAATTGTCAAGAATGGAAGGGTAGAGGATGGGGTCTTTTAAGAGAAAGATTATAAAAGCCGTGTTGTGAATAGAGGATAGTTTTGAGGAGAGTAAACCATTAATAATGGGGGCTTCAAAGGGGAGCTGGTGGTTGGCAATTGAGTGGAAAGGGGATCCAAGGAACAGGTAGTGATACTCATACATGAGCACCGTGGGCGTTCCTACACCACACAGACTGCAGCGGTTCAATAAGGCAACTCACCATCACCTTCTCAAGGGCAATTAGGGATGGGGCAATAAATGCTGGCCTAGCCAGTGATGCCCACATCCCATAAATGAATTAAAAAGTTAACTTGGGGAGTGCCAGTGGAAGATTGTGAACAATTTGTAGAGAGACAGGGACTTCAGCATTAGAGGGGTTCAAAAACCTAGAATGGTGGCTCTAGGGCTTGGGGTGAGTAGAAAGGGAGGAACAAGTGGAGGCAACTGCAAGGATCTTGGAGGCAGAAATTAATGAGGCATTTAATGTGAAAGTGAAAGTGATGATAGAAAGGCATTTAAGAAGGCTGTTGATCATAGAATGAAGAAGAAGCCTGGATTTTTCCATGTTTTTCAGGATGATCCAGAAGTAAGAGGCAGTGTTGGGTTGGAAAAATGAAGCACAATGGATGGCTAGGCCAATGAGAGACAGTGATGATTTTACACTTTGCAATCTGACAGTAGAACAAGGGTCAGATCAAGTCGAGAACCAAATGCAGGGAATTGGAAAGCTAAGAGTGAGGTATCCATTTTGACTCTATCAAAATCAATGAACCAGCCCAACAATGGGATTCGGGTGGGTAGAGAGTATAAGGTTCACAGCAAGGTAGGACCTTCAAAACAGTTAAGCGAGGGAAATTTGAGAATTCATACAGCTCTTATTTATATTCTAGGGGTTTAGGTTAAGGGTTTAGAAAACAGGATGGATAGGTGTTGAAGAGGAAAACTAAGAGGAATGCACGTGCTCTTCATATAGATACTAAAGTCTTTCCACTTAAGAAAAATTATTAGCTAATAGTGAATAGATTTAAAGAGAGATGAGCCAGAATTCTGGCTTTGGTTTTGTCTTAACAATGCGCTTAGAAAATCATAGTATTATCAGACAAAGTCAGCATGGTTTTACAAAAGGAAAATCATGTCTGGCAAAATTGTTAGAACTTTTTGAGGGTTTAACTAATAGTATGGATAAAGGGAACCAGTAGTTGTAGTATACTTAGATTTTAGATGATCTCAAGTTTATGGAGGGTGGGAGATGTGAGGCTGAGAATGAGAAAAGCGTTATAATAGTTAAGACCAGTGGTACCAAAGGATGAGAGTCTGAGTAGCAGATACATTGAGGATTCTGGTGAACTTATGGAGGTGGTATAGGTTACTATTAATATAGCTTATACTGTATGTGGTTCCTTTGGGAATGGAAAACAAGGGCCAAATTTTCATCTGGGTGTGGGGCTGTGTTTTGGTGCTTGAATGGTACACTTAGGGAGAAAATTACACACGGCAGGCGTGCACACGCATGACCCGGCCGAACGTAAAATGATGCGTGTTGATGCTGGGCGAGAGTCCTGGCATCATCACGCAGTCCTAAGATATTTTGTTCAGTAGGCACGAACCGTAGTCAGCAGCACACTCACTGTTAATTAAAAGGTCTAATAAGGCTATTAAAAAGTTAATTAAATTCAAATTTACACTGCCCACCCAACCTAATGGTTGGCGGGCAGGCGAAAAGGCCAAGCGGCCTTTACATTTCTGAGGAAACCTCATCCATGGGAGGGATGATATTTCCTAAATCAAATAAAAATCACATAAAAATTTTACACTTGAATTAAAAACATGCCCCCACTCATGCGACACAGTCACATGAGGGGACGTGTTTCATAAGATTTATAAGATCTATAATTTTTTAGCTGAAACCAGTTCACCTCCCTGAGGCAGCTCGCATAGGCAGCGCTCAGCGCTGCTGCTCGCATTCCACGCTGGAAGGTCCGCCAGTGTGAAATTGCCTTCTGGACCCCATTGTGGGCAGAGGGTCAGCTTCCCGACTGCCCTCGCCCGCCTCCGCCCGCCCCCGCCAAGCCTGCATGCCAAGAGCAAAATTCTGCCCTTAGGTTTTTTTGAAGGAAGTCCATTTTCCTCTGCATCCTTGATCCCGCATCATTTCCCTTTGACCTTTTTATGGGTCGGGAATGCCTAGTCTGCAAAACACACAGTAAACCTCTCACTGGCTAATAAAAGCCTCCACATCATTGATACTGAAAACAATGCATTCTGCCATGTGAAAAAAAAACCTTGTAATACTTGTAATCCTTAGCTTGTGTCAACCCTGAAATCATTGGCTACTACATGCTGCCATGGGATCCTTCATGCATGATTTTACTCGTTATATTGAAGTTTCATGTATTTTCCATAACAGTAATGGAATAAGTGGTAGGAATAAAGCAAAAACTATCTTAAATTAAATTGGAGGAGAATTCTCCCTCGCCCCCTGCTAAGTTTCCTTAAAACATTGACTCATGGTGGAGTATGTGTACCCAGAATCTAATACAGGCAGCAAACCCTACCAAGGTTACCTGGAGCCAAGTGGGAAGAATCCCAGTTCCATGCATATCTTTAGTCCACCTCAACTAACCTATCTGACCTGATGGGTCCAATCCTTTTGTTTTTTTCAAACCTTGCTAAGATAACTTGCAAGTCAATACTCAAAATGGTAAAATGGCTTTTAACTGGACAAACTTGAGAGTACACTGCACTGGTAGATAAGTAATTTTAGCTGGTTGAACTCCTGAATTTATCCGAATTTAAGTAAGTGAGGTCCATCCATATGAGGAATGGATGCCTTATAATGGGCAAGCAAAAAACTATGGGTATTGATTTCTCAGGTTGGTTTGAAGCCTTTTAATCATAATAATGCTTTCTGCATGTGTCAGATAACTGGCTGACCAAGAAAAAAATATCAGAAGACTTGCAGAAAGCAATGCTATTTGCTTTTCTTTGATCCCTACGACTGAAGAGTTTGCTGCTTGTACCAGATTGTGGTCCCCATACTCCATCATGAGTCAATGTTTTAAGGAAACTTAGCAGGGGGCGAAGGAGAATTGTCCTAAAATTTAAAACAAGATAATTTTTGCTTTATTCTTTCATTACTGTTATGAAAAATACATGAAACTTCAATATAACTGGAGTAAAAGCATGCTGAATAAGTCTGACATTGAGGCAATAAAAATTCAAGTGGTGTAGGCCAACAAAAAGGATATTGTTCCTTTAGAGTACTGTTAAAAAGCTAGTCTCATCTTATTCTGACAGCTTTTAAAATACCAGGAGTCTGACATACAGAAAATAGGTCTTATTCTTTCATGAATATTTCATTAAAATGTCACTACTGAATTACTGGCAGTGGTAATAATAAACATTCATGGTGTAGGTCAACAAATGTATCATCTGGGTTTTAAATCATTCATTAGTAATACTTCAGTGGGCTTCCTAGCCAACTCTTTCATTTTAAATAAATATGGATTAGATGCATTAGTACAACATTTTCTTGTGATAACCAGTGAAATTAGTGACACAGCTACTCTTTGTGTGAATAATCTTTAAAGAACTTGGTAGTTATGTATAATACTCGATATTCTCTTTTTTGTTTGAAATTTCCTTTGCTTGTCTCCTGAATACAATAGAGATAGTTCTTACATATTTGCAGTGTAGGCCTTTCTTGGCCGTGCCCTCTTGATTTATTGTCCATGCAAAGATTCACACAAATTTACAAGGTATCTATTAGGAGATTGGTCACATGGTAGAAACTTGTTTAAAACATAGACAAAAGCAACAAGGGTGCATTAATTATATATAATTGTTGAGCAGCTAACATGAGGTGCACTGAATCACTTATTGATGATGCAGCTAAGGGAGAGTCTTACTTTACGCAAATTGATGTCCTTTATTGCTGCATGCTACAAGATTCATCAGATGCAACCCCCTCAAATTTTCTTAAGTCTCCCAGAAGGCCTTGATTGAAGAGGTGTGGGGGAGGATAGCAATTCTCTTTCCCATCATGGCGAGGAATAAACCTAGTGGAAATATACCAGGACTGGAGAGAGGTGGCTAGATCATTAGCTCCAGAACAACCTGGGTACAATGCAAGGAATATTTTAATGGCGTGATATTGCAATAGCAGTAAAGGTGAGTAGAGTCCTTCATTCCTCTATCTCTCTCAAAGATAAATTACAATATTCATAACCCACCTCTTCACATGCACTCCCAATAATGCCTCCCCCTCCCCCACCATGCCCCCACCACACCATATAGTTTATTAGTGTGGGAATTAAATTTTATATTATTGAAGCCTGTTTGCTTAACACTTCCAGTTGAAATTCCTGTTTCTGCTATTTTAAGAGGTATTTATTTAACATCGCTTATTTCATCAGTTCCGAGAAAAGGTTAAATTTGTTTATTCTCGCCATAGATGCTGCCAGACCTTCTGAGTATTTCCAGCATTTTCTGATCTAAGATCAGTCTCCAAGATACATTTTGTCAGCTGGCTACTAAACTGTTTTCAACCATAATAAACCTATCTATTGTTTCTTTATCATTCATTCTGGATTTTTAGGGACTTTGAAACATTAGACCCACAGTCACTGTTGGCAATAACATTCATTGTAATTGGGTTTAACATAGGCAAATGAATTTAAAGCTCAGCTACTATTACTGGTAACAGTAATTTCCAGTCTTCTATAACCTTAAGACAACACAATGGGGCATCTTTGGAATTTAGCTACCAATTAGAGCTTTTCAAATGGGTTGAGCATATTCGCCAGCATCTCAATCCCTGTCCAGTTTGTGCTTAATGAGTTGTCTTTTACCACAGTGGTCCTGATTTTCCTGTAATGGTGTGATAGGTGAAACAGATACTAAATTTAGCTTTCTAATGCAGCATTCTCACTGTCAATAACTTTCTCTGTATTTTCCAGCATTTCTAATTAGAATATGCTGCAGTGAGCTTCACAGAGAAACAGAAGTGACATACTGGCACTGCCATTTATTCCACCAATTTGACAAATCCAATCAACCTATAGCATTATGGGAAGAGGACAGAGATTAGTGGCTGGAAGTAGCAGCAAGAATCTCCCAGGGCAAGAAAAAAAAGCCTCAGATTGAAGCAGGCTGAGACTCCAATTAATTCCAGGCCTTTTCTAATTTTGAGCAAAGTGTAGGGAATTTTGTTAGATTAACAGGCCCATAAAACTAGTGTAAAAGCAAAATACTGCAGATGCTGGAAATATAGAACAAAAACAAAAATAGCTGGAAAAACTCAGCAGGTCTGACAGCATCTGCGGAGAGGGATACAGTTAACGTTTTGAGTCCAAATGACTCTTCAACAGAACTAAGGAAAAATAGAAAAGAAGTGAAATATAAACTGGTTTAAGGGGGGGGTGGTGCGGTGGGACAGGTAGAGCTGGATAGAGGGCCAGTGATAGGTGGAGATTGCCAAAAGATGTCATAGACAAAAGGACAAAGAGGTGTTGACGGTGGTGATATTAGCTAAGAAATGTGCTAATGGGGACATTAAGGGTAGAAAGCAGGACAAGCAAGGTACAGATAGCCGTAGTGGGGGTGGGGGGGAAGGGATCGAAATAGGCTAAAAGGTATAAGATTAAAAAATGGATAGAAATACATTTAAAAATAATGGAAATAGGTGGGAAAAGAAAAATCTATATAAATTATTGGAAAAAGGGGGATCGGAAAGGGGGTGGGGATGGAGGAGAGAGTTCATGATCTAAAGTTGTTGAACTCAATATTCAGTCCGGAAGGCTGTAAAGTGCCTAGTCGAAAGATGAGGTGCTGTTCCTCCAGTTTGCATTCGCTGCTCCCAATGCGGTCTCCTCTATATTGGAGACACCAAACGCAGACTGGGTGACCGCTTTGCGGTACACCTTCGGTCTGTCCGCAAGCATGACCCAGACCTCCCTGTCGCTTGCCATTTCAACACACCACCCTGCTCTCAGGCCCACATGTCCGTCCTTGGCCTGCTGCAATGTTCCAGTGAAGCTCAACGCAAACTGGAGGAACAGCACCTCATCTTTCGACTAGGTACTTTACAGCCTTCCGGACTGAACATTGAGTTCAACAACTTTAGATCATGAACTCTCTATATTCTTTGCATGCAGACACAGAATGTTTTAATCTAAATATGAGGAAAGAGCTGGAGTCAATGTCATCTAAATGTCCTTCAGCTTTGTGATTTTAAGAATCAATATTCTTTGTAACAGCTTTTGTTGCACCATCCAGCCAGTTTACTTGTTCAGGTATTTCTGCCACTGTTTCAAAACAATTATATTTTTTATAAAAACAATCAATGCTTCAAAAGAGTCGGTTAAAAAAAACCTAAAATAAAAGATTTGTTAATAGTACGTTCTTATGTATTATTTTTTATTACAGTATTTATGTAACATGACAATGCAATTGTTCAGTTCATCTGCTGCTGAAACCATCACTCATGCCTCTTTACCTCTATACTTAGCTATTGCTTTGTTAGACAACACTTTGGGAGGGATTTTCTGGCGCCGCTGCCACCAGGATGGTCCGGTCCCACTGAAAGTCAATGGACTTTTGGCTGGGCCACCGAATCTCCCCCAGTGGGTCCTGTCACGATGCGGCTGGAAAACTCCAGCCTTAGAATACTACATGAAGTTCAGGTCATATTATAAAAACAATATAGAGGCAATGGGGAGACTGCATATTTACAAGAGTGATACCAGAAATGCATGGATGTACATATCAGGAAAGGATTTGGTTTTCTTTTCTCTTGGAGAATGAAGGCTGAGGGTTGACCTAATAGAGGTATTATGTATTCAATGGTTAGTTGTTTATCTTATGTGTCTGATCTATCTCAGAGAAATGCAGGAATGACACTAGTTCCAAATCTACAACAGGTTATTTACAATACTTTAAAATATCTCAGAACTTACATGATTTTGTACACACACGGGTATCAGTCAGAAACCATGGGCTGAATTTTTCCGTTGGTGAGCAGGGGGCAGGGCCCACTCGCCGACATGAAAATGACGTGGGGTTAATTGGCCTGCACACTTAAAATGGCAGCGGGGCCGACTTCTTCGGCAGGGATTGGCTCCCTGCCCGCCGGAGATTGGGTCGGACCTGCCCGACAGGCAGAAAATTCTGCCCCATGTCTTTTCTCTTTAAGTTTCTCTGTATAATTAGCTCTCTAGTCCACACACATGCTTAAGCAAGAGTCACATAGATCAGAGAACAGAATAACATAATCAAACACAGATCAATGAAGCAATTGAAAAATACAAGAGTTCTTTAAAGTACTGAAAGGTTTTGTTAGAGGGGATACAGAGAGAATGTCTCCTCTTGTGGAAAGAAGATTACCTGAGGACATCAATATAAGATAGTCACCAAGAAATCTAATAGGGAATTCTAAAGAAACTTCTTTACCCAAAGAATGGTAAGGATATGGAACTCGCTACCACATGGAGCAGTTGAAGCAAATGCTATAGATGCATTTGAGGGGAAGATAGACAGGAATTTGAGGGAGAAGGGAACATGTAGATTTAGATGAGGAAAAATGGGAGGAGGCTCAAGTGGAGCACAAACACTAGAATGGACTGGTTGGGCTGTAGTGCCTGTTTCTGTGTCATATATCCTACATAATCCCATGTAATCCTTTGTATTCCAATGCTCTCCTAGCAAACCTCCCATCTTCCACCCATCATAAATTTATGCTCATTCAGAACTCTGCTGCCTGCATCTTAAATTGTGCCAAGCATTATTCACCCATCACCCCTGTGCTTGCTGCCATACGTTGGCTCCTGGTCTGGCAATGCCTCAAACTTAAAATTCTCACCCTTGATTTTGGAAGACCTCACTCCTTCTTATCTCTGTAACCTCCTACAGCCCTACAGCCCAGGCTCCTTCGATTCAGGCCTTTTGCACAGGTTGAATTTTGATTGCTCCACCATTGGTGACCGTGCATTAAGCTGTCTAGATCCCAAGCTCTGGAATTCCCTCCCTATGCCCCTTTGTCCCTCTAGTTCTCTCTTCATTTAAGAGGTTCCTTAAAACCTTCCTCTTTGACCACATTTTTGGTCACTTCCCCTAATATCCCTATATGTGGTTTGGTGTCAAATTCTGTTTGATAACATGCCTATGAAATGCTTTGAGATGTTTTACTAGGTGCTATATAAATGTAAGTTGTTGTTAGTTGACAACCTGTCTTTCATCAAGTGCAGATCAGCAAACCGATTAGTACCGCATTTAAATGCAATCAGGCAATGCATTTAAAATCAATAAATCATGCAGTTGCTAGGCCACCATCTCAATTATTTTTAAATAGATGTAGCACGAAAACTGGCAATTGCCCAGGAAAATTGTAATTGCTATTAATTTAAGTGGGAAGCAGAGCTATGATAATTACCTGTAAACTATTAATGGTGGTGGTAACAATGAGCAGTGCGAAAGTCCCAGGAAAGTATGGTTGGGTACCAGTAATATCGCAACTCCCATCCTCCAAAACTTTCCTCATTCATTTGTGTCATTCAAAGGTCCTGGAATTGAGATGGGGAAGATTGCTGCTGCCTAGCATTAAAGCAGCAGAATCATAGAAATGACGGCATAACACTTACTGAAGCTTCACAGGCCAGATCTTGCAGCATTTCCTGAGATTAACCTTATTGCACATTCATGGACGACTCTTGGTTCAGATCGGCCTTCCTTGCAGGAGTTCACTGTGACTCAGAACGGACATAGTGAGTTGTTGCTATTTAGACAAAAGATAATTGTTGCTGGACATTGGAGGAGGAATGATTACAGAGAGGAGAAGATCATTCCACTCTTTAGAAATGTAATAAATGAGGGTTTCATTTTTCATAACCCTGGGCACCTACCTCTAGAAAGGAATGTGACTGTTTGTTTGGCAGAAAGTGGCCACAGGTGGATGTAGAGGAGACATTTTAACTTTGTGGCCCACTGGTTATGGGATTGGCAGAAGGAGGTGGGTATTAGCATATGGAAAACCCGGAAGTTGAGATTTTTTAAATTCATTCATGGGATGTGGGCTTCGCTGGCTGGGCCAGCATTTATTTCCCATCCCTAGTTGCCCTTGAGAAAGTGGTGCTGAGCTGCCTTCTTGAACCGCTGCAATCCATGTGGTATAGGTACACCCACAGTGCTGTTAGGGTGGGAGTTCCAGGATTTTGACCCAGCCACAGTGAAGGAATGATATATTTCCAAGTCAGGATGGTGAGTGACTTGGGGGGGAGCTTCCAGGTGGTGATGTTCCCATCTATCTGCTGCCCTTGTCCTTCTAGATGCTGGTGGTCGTGGGGTTGGAAGGTGCTGTCTGAGATGCCTTGGTGAATTCCTGCAGTGCATCTTGTAGATGGTACATACTGCTGCTACTGTGCGTCAGTGGTGGAGGGAGTGAATGTTTGTGGATTGGGTGCAAATCAAGTGGGCTGCTTTGTCCTGGACGGTGTCAAGCTTCTTCAGTGTTTTTGGAGCTGCACTCATCCAGACAAGTGGGAGGTATTCCATCACACTCCTGATTTGTGCTTTGTGGATGGTGGACAGGCTTTGGGGAGTCAGGAGGTGAGTTACTCGTTGCAGGATTCCTAGGCTTTCACCTGCTCTTGTAGCCACTTTATTTATATGGCTAGTACAGTTCAGTTTCTGGTCAATGGTAACCCCCAGGATGTTGATAATGGGGGATTCAGTGATGGTAATGCCATTGAATGTCAAGGGCCGATTGTTAGATTCCCTCTGTTGGAGATGATCATTGACTGGCACTTGTGTGGCATGAATGTTACTTGCCACTTGTCAGCCCAAGCCTGAATATTGTCCAGGTCTTGCTGCATTTGGACATGGACTGCTTCAGTATCTGAGGAATTGCGAATGGCGCTGAACATTGTGCAATCATCAGTGAACATCCCCACTTCTGACCTTATGATGGAAGGAAGGTCATTGATGAAGCAGCTGAAGATGGTTGAACTTGGGACACTACCCTGAGAACCTCCTGCAATGATGCCCTGGATCTGAGATGACTGACCTCCAACAACCACAACCATCTCCCTTTGTGCTAGGCATGGCTCCAACCATTGGAGAATATCCCCCCTGATTCCCATTGACCTCAGTTTTGCTAGGTCACACCCAGTCAAATAGGGCCTTGATGTCAAGGGCAGTCACTTTCATCTCACCTCGGGAGTTCAGCTCTTTTGTCCATGTTTGAACTATGGCTATAATGAGGTCAGGAGCTGAGTGGTGCTGGCGGAACCCAAACTGGACATCAGTGAGCAGGTTATTGCTAAGCAAGTGCCACTTGATAGCACTGTTGATGACCCCTTCCATCACTTTACTGACGATCAAGAGTAGACTGATGGGGCAGTAATTGGCCGAGTTGGACTTGTACTGATTTTTGTATACAGTACATACCTGGGCAATTTTCTACATAGCCGGGTAGATGCCAGTGTTGTAGCTATACTGGAACAATTTGGATAGGGGTGCAGCAATGTCTGGAGCACAAGTCATCAGTACTATTACCAGAATATTATCAGGCCCCAGAGCCTTTGCGCTATCCAGTGGGCTATCCATTATTGAGGATGGGGGTATTTGTGGCTCTTCCTCCTCCAGTGAGTTGTTTAATTGTCCACACTATTTACAACTGGATGTGGCAGGACTGCAGAGCTTAGATCTGATCCATTGGTTCTGGGATCGCTTAGCACTGTCTATCACTTGCTGCTTTTGCTGTTTTTGCCCTGTGTTATAGCATAACCAGGCTGACACGTCATTTTTAGGTATGCCTGGTGCTGCTCCTGGCATGCGCTCCTGCACCTTTCATTGAACCAGGGTTGATCCCTTGACTTGATGGCAATGACGAAGTGGGGGATATGCCAGGCCATGAGGTTACAGATTGTGTTCGAGTACAATTCTGCTGCTGCTGATGGCCCACAGTGCCTCATGGATGCCCAGTCTTGAGTTGCTAGATCTGTTCAAAATCTAATCCGTTTAGCACGGTGGTAGTGCCACAGAACATGATGGAGAGCATCCGCAACGTGAAGGCGGGACTTTGTCTCCACAAGGACTGTGCGGTGGTCACTCCGATACAGCCATGGACATGGACAGCATCTGCGGCAGGCAAGTTGGTGAGGATGAGGCCAAGTATGTTTTTCCCTCTTATTGGTTCCCCCGCCACCTGCTGCAGACCCAGGCTAGCAGCTATGTCCTTTAGGACTCAGACAGCTCGGTCAGTAGTGTTGCTACCAAGCCACTTTTGGTGATGGACATTGAAATCCCCCACCCAGAGTATATTCTGCGCCCTTGCTACCCTCAATACTTCCTCCAACTGGTGTTCAACATGAAGGAGCACTGATTCACCAGCTGAGGGAAACGTGCTTCGTGCTAACCAGCAGGAGGTTTCCTTGCCCATGTTTGACCTGATGCCATGAGACTTCATGGGCTCCAGAGTCGACGTTGAGGACACCCTGGGCAACTCGCTCCTGACTGTATGCCACTGTGCCGCCACCTTTGCTGGGCCTGTCCTGCCAGTGAGACAGAACATACCCAGGAATGGTGATGGTTGTGTATGGGACATTATCTGTAAGATATAATTCCATGAGGATGACTATGTCAGGCTGTTGCTTGACTAGTCTGTGAGACAGCTCTCCCAATTTTGGCACTAGACCCCAGATGTTAGGAAGGAGGACTGTGCAGGGTCGACAGGGCTGAGTTTGCCATTGTTGTTTCCAGTGCCTAGGCTGATGCTGGGTGGTCCATCCGGTGTCATTCCTTTTTTGATGCTTTGTAGCATTTTGATAAAACTGAATGGCTTGCTTGGCCATTTTAGAGTCAACCACATTGCTGTGGGCTTGGAGTCACATGTAGGCCAGACCAGGTAAGGACAGCAGGTTTCCTTCCCTAAACGGCATTAGTGAACCAGATGCGTTTTTATGACAATGGTTTCACAGCCATTATTAGATTTTAAACTTCAGACTTTTATTGAAATCAAGCTCCACCATCTGCTGTGGTGGGATTTGAACCCAGGTCCCCAGAGTATTACTCTGGGTCTCTGGGTTACTAGTGCAGCATCAATACCACTATGCCATCACTTCCCATTTCCTCATATTCTGTGGAGATGAAGCTGCAGGAACAGATAAGATTCAAACTCAGACCCAGTAGCAGGGCATGGCGACTGTGGTTGCTCTATCCCAGTGGGGGACTGATTCCCAACAGCGGGGTAAGTGAGGAATCCAATCCCAGGCTAATCCCTGATGGATATGGTCCTTTATTCCAGGGTGGGGTCAGGGGGTGTGAATTCTGGGGTGGGGAGTTGTCCAATCCCAGGTTAGTGTGATGTGGGAGTCGGGATTAGTAGCCTGAGGGATTGAAGGCCAGGGCTGGGGGAAGGGTCAGAGGCCCTGGGACGGTGGGGAACCAGAAAGGTTGGGGTGGGGTCTGACCACAGGGGCGTGGTGAGACAGGTACATTGCTCCCAGCAGTTAAATGAAAAGGCACTTACCCCTTGGATCCACAGAAATCGAGTCCCTTTACCTGGTAGGTTTCCTGACACCCAGGAATCCTGGCCAACCAGGATTTAATTTGAAATGGTGGAGACATTTTAGGTTGCCAGCCTCATTATAATATTCAAACTGCCAACCTACTTCCTGCGAGCTTAAAACTGAGTGGACAGGCTGGAGGTGGATTGGGGTCAGGATTCATGGTTTAATCACTTTAACCTCCCACCCAACACAATCTGCCTGTTTTTTGGGGGTTAAAGATTCCTCTGTGGTCTCTGAAATCCAGAGCATCTGGAACATAAGGGTTTTGGAAGTCTCCCAAAGTAAGGCTTCATTGCGGTTTAACAAATAGATGAGGCAGAGAATGCACACCACTAATATTTTCCTATCACCCTGCTACATCATTCCTGGAGCTGCATGCCAACCATCAGTAGGCCATTTTACATTCATGCCCATGCCACAACAACACACGCTAGATTATTGCTTCAAACTACTGACACTTGAAAATATTGAAAAAAGTGCAAGAAGGTAAGTCATAACTTGTCTATGTTCTCTCCAGACTTCCAAAATCTCATCTCTGCTTACAAGACAAATCAACAAACAAGAAGAGGGATCATAATTGAACCAGAAGAAATCCCTATCATTTTAGACCTGTTAGTCAATGTGAACAGGCTATGACATCCTGAGGTCATTGAGCAAATAGGCTGTGGTTAAGTTTGTGGATTTCCTGAGGATCATGCTTTACACTTGGTTCTTCCTTCTCTTCCTCATCCAATCAATCAGACACATTGAAGCACCCTTAATATCATCAGGACATCCCAAAGTGCATGACAGCCAATTAATTACTTTTGAAGTGAAGTCACTGTTGTTCTTTAGGCAAACATGGCAGTTAATTCTTACACAGCAAGATCCCACAAACAACAAAGAGGTGAATAACAAGATAGTGTTCTGGTATTGGTGAAGGGATAAATATTGGGCTGGACAGGAGGAGCATTACCCTGCATAGAACTGTGCCATGGAATCTTTATATTCACCTGAGATGTAGGCAACATCTTCGATAATCCAGCTCTTCCTCACTACTGCACTGAATTGTCAGCCTGGATTATATGCTTAGATCCTGGTGTGGAGTTTGAGCATTTTGACTCTCGAGAGAAGATTGCCACCTAATTTGTAAGTCCTGTCAACCCAGACACGCCTAGCCCTAAGTCTGCTTTATAGAAGAAAAGTTGATGGACAGTAATTTACCAGTTACATTCGTGAGAAATTTTGTGTGTGTGCGTGTGTGTGTGGTCATGAGCATTTTATTATGATACATCAACATAAAGTGCTTATCTGGTTTTGGTGGAACCTTCTGAAATGCAAGCAGACACTTGCACACTGTACAGAATGGGTGAAGGTCTGGAAAGATGGACCTCCGCCCAATTTTACCACCTCCCTTACACTTCCACACCAACAATGGCAACCGACAAATTTCTCCCAGTAAGCTGTTTGGTATGTTTTGACAGAATGGTGAAAGGATGATCAGTTATTTCTAGCAAGTTGACTCAGACTGCTTCATGTTTGTTCCAGAAATTATGTACTATCCGATTTAGGCAGAGTAAAAAAAAATCATGTGGTTGTAAACTCTGTCACTTATTGGCCTTGTTGTTAGTAATGATAGTTTACAGGCTACTTAGATAAATCCACTTATTCATAATCTGTACTCCACCTTCAATAGCTATGAAAATCACAATATTTAACACAGGCCGGAATTTTACATTGGTTGGGCATCATGTTGGGGCCGGTGGGGTGGGAACAATATGGCAAGAAGGCCAGAAATCGGTTTCACGTCAGCATGAAAAACAGTGAGATCATCCGATGGTGCCTGCCATGACGGAACGCGAATCCCACTGAAGGCCGGCGCGAACCCACTTTGTATCCCGCTAATGGGATGCAAAGTAAGGCCCGACCGGAATCACCCCCCCCATGCCAGATTTACTGATACACCGGCGGGAAAACACACCGACCCAGAACACGTCTGGACAAGTGTGATGTGCTGAAGTCAGGACTTACCAATAGGACCTTGCTCAGATAGTGGACATCAGAGGAGAAGAAGTTGCTGGAGCCCTACAACTACTGGACCTGGAGGAACATGTGCATCGAAGGCTGGGTGGATTCTCATGGACATGACTCTGCCGCAAAGCAGCTCATGGAAGGTGGGGTGTCACTGCTGATGTCTGGGGTTCCACTGGAACATCACGGTCTTGGCCATGGACTGCTACAGATGATCGGCGAGGTGGGGGAGAGGAAGGTCCAGCTGTGAGTGGGAGAGGAAGGTGGACTGGTGAGGTTCGGGGAGAGGGAGATCTAGCTTTGACTGGGAGAGGAAGGTGTCGGTGGGGGGGGGATGATCAGGCTGGGAGGAGGGAGAACAAAGGTGTCGGGGAGGTGACGTTGGGAGGGGGGAGGAGGGAGTACGGCAGAAGGAGGGTGTAATGGTGGAGATGTGTCGTCGGGAGGTAGGTGTAAGGGGGGAGGCAGATATGGACCCAGGGTGTAGGAAGGAGGAGGTCAGGGAGGTCAGTGTCGATGGGGATGGGATTCTCAGGAAGGCAGGGAATGTGCACGTTCAGCTGGACGTCCTGTAAAGAAAAGGGTTCAGATTGGGAGGTGACAGTGGGGAGGTGGAAGGTGATGCCGGCGGGGTTCAACAGTGATGGGGGAAAGGACAAGGGTGACTGAGGTTGGGGGGGGAATGATAGGGGAGCTGATGAGAAACTTAATGACAGCCTTGGCTGTTGAAATCGAAAGCGAGCGGAGCCTCGTGCTGCATGGGAGTGTGATCAGTGGGTGGACGGAGATACAGGTCAGCTCAGATGGACAACTGTGTTATGACCGGGATGGGAAGAGCATGCAAATTATCAAGCCCCACTACTCCGCAGGCCGTATCATTAATTTAAACGTTAAATTTTCTCACCAAAATGGCCAATTGTGTACCTATACCTCTAGTACCCAGAAGAAAAGAGACTGACCAGGCTGCTTTCAAAAACTCAGAATGATTAATTTATTTTTAAAACAACACTTCTTTTAACAAGTCGCAAGCACTGGTTAACACACAATTGTAATCGGGAAGTTTAACTATCTATCTCTTCTAAAGAATTCCCCCAGCACACACACAGACAAACAAAGGACAAACAGATAGAGTCTCTCTGCAGAGGTGGGCTTTGGAGAATGGGCTTTATAAAATAAAGCATTAAGTCCTTTGGGTCTCGATGCTGTCAACCTGGATTCCCTCGTGCATGGACAGGCCGCTGGTCCCAGTAATGCCTGGAAGTTCCCACCAACTGTCCAGCTTTGCAGGTCCAAATACAGGCTGATTACACTCAGATGAGGGTTCCCTGGCTACAGTTTGATAGCCACACACAATTTCAGGCAAGGTAGAGAGAGGGAGCCTTCCTTTCTCAGCTTGTTCTCCAACAAGACTGCCTTCAAAAAAAAAGATTCACAACAACTTAATTTTTTTTTCTCCTTCTCTCCCATGTGATTTTCAACAAGTTATTAACCTTCCTTTTCAGTTTTTTTTCTCCATCAATTAAATTGTCTATAGTTTAAAACAAACAACCAGATCTTCCTCAAGTGCCATGCAGGTCAGGTGATTTCTTGGAAGAGGCCTGCTTGCTGACAGTTCCAAGGTGAACTTATGACCTTTGCAAAAAATATCCCAGGTTAACATCCAAATGTCCAGGTCAAAACTTCCATTTTGTAAAAGAAAAATTCAGTCCTGAGAGATTTGATTCTAACATGCCTCCACCCTTCAGAGATGAAACAGCATTTCCAAATGTGTTTCATCGCAAAATGTACACATAAAGATATGTGTAACATATAAACAGAATTCAAACATGCACTAACTCAGTGATTCGCTCCTTTTACAGAATCTGTTCAGTTTTCTGACTTTCTTGCTTTTCAGACAATTATAAACAATTTACATTCTTGATAATGCATCAACAATTATATTATCTTTTCCAGCAATATGAACAATCTTCAAGTTATAAGGTTGTATTAGCTAGCTCCATTGGAACAGTCTGTCAGTCTGAGTCTTAAGTTTTTCCACAAAGGTCAAAGGGTTATGGTCAGTATATACTAATGTCTCTTTACAGCCATGACGGATATATACCTCAAAATGCTTAAGAGCCAGTAACAATCCCAGGTTCCCTTTTCTACTGTAGAGCATCTCTTTTGATGCCAATTTAATTTTTTAGGAAATTACCCCACTGGCTTCTCCATGCCATATTCATCTTCTTGCAATAAGACTGCACCCATCCCCAAGTCACTAACGTCGATTACCAGCTTGAAGGGTTTAGTGAAATTAGGGGCAGCTAATGCTGTTAATTAGTTAGAATTGCCTTCAGCTTCCCAAAAGCTGTCTGGCACTCTCTTGACCATACCACCTTTGCTTTCTTTTGCAATAAATCTGTTAGTGGAGCTGCTATGCTGCTGAAGTTTGCACAAATTTCCGATAGAAACTGCACATCCCTAAAATCTCATGGACTGAATTTTTACCTTTGGCGCGCGCAATCGGTGGGCTCTGGACCGGTCGGGAAACGAGCCCCCGAACGCGATTGGCCTCCAACCGCGGTTTCACTCTGGCTGGCCAATTAACGGCCAGACAGTGTGAAACGTGCGCTGAAAAGCTCAGCGCTGCCTAGGTGGGAGCGGGACGAGAGCAGGCAATGATGTTTCCGTGGGCGCTGCATCAGAGAGCTGCAGACCTGATTAAGCTAAAATAAAGGTTTAAAAAGCTGCAAAAAAATGTGCATCAAAATCAATCACCTGAAAATAAAGCTGATAAAAATACTGTCCACAGATATTTATTTTTATTTAACTTCATAATAGAAATTTCATCCCGCCCTCGGATGAGGTTTGATGAAAAGTGCAAAGGCTGCCTGGCCGATTCGTCCATCTGCCAACTGTAAGGTTGGACTGGCCACGAAAAATTGGAGGCAATTACGCTGTTAATGGGCTTAACTGCCCTCTTAATTGTCGGTGAGTGCGCTTCCGACTTTTGTGCGTGCCCGCCGAGTGAAATATCACACAAGTGCACAATGACGTCGGGGCACTTGCCCGATGTATTCTCGCACGATTTTACGCCTATCGGGTTGGGCACACATCAGCTCCATGATTTCCCGTTTAGTTTTAGGGGCGGGGAATCCAATCAAAGCCTGTACCTTCACTGTTCTGGGCAAGACTTGCCCCTGCCCTACGATATGCCCTAAATAAGTTACTCGCTCATTTGCAACTCACTTTTTGCAAGGTTTATTACTAGATCTGCCGGCTGTAATTATTTGAATAAGGCCTCCAGTTGTTTTAAATAGTCTTGCTGTGTGTTGTTATAAACCAGTACATCATCCAAGTAAACCACATAGTTAGGAACATTAGTGATCACCTAATTCATTAGTCTTTGGAAAGTGGCCGGAACATTTTTTAATCCAAATGGCATTACTCGGCATTGGTAGAGCCCATTTGGCATGACAAATGCTGATATCTCCTGATCTCACAATGTCAAAGGTACTTGCCTGTATCCTCTCAACAAGTCTATCTTAGTAAGGAACATTGCACTGCCAACCCTGTCAGTACAATGATCTAGATGAGGGATTGAGTAGGAATTTGTTTTTTACTGCATTAACCTTTCTATAGTCTATGCAAAATCTGGTTAACCTGTCAGGTTTAGGCACTAACACCACTGGAGGACACCAACTGCTTTGACTAGGTTCAATTAGGTGATTTATGTGTTCATGGCAATATGTTTTGATCATTGTTTAGAGAATTTGATAGTACCTCCCTAAAACTCCCTGTGTTTGTGGATGATATGCTGTGGACTTTAACTGTTTTACACCCAAACTATTCATTATGTTCTGAAAAATTTTAGACATAAAATTGGAAACTTGAGCCGACTCGATCACTACCGGAAATCCATATTGAGTAAAAAATTGGGTTAACTCCTCTACCATTACTTTAGCCATAATGGACCTTAAAGGGATGACCTCTGGAAATCGAGTTGACATATCCATCACAGCAAGGATATACTGGTGTCCTGCTTTCATTTTTGGTAATGGTCCCACACAGTCCACTAACACCATACTGAATGGTTCCTCAAAAACTGGCATAGGAATTATGGGTGCCAGTTTGATTGCACGTTGTGGTTTCCCTACCATCTGACACATATGGCATGTTTTACAAAACTGCACCATGTCCTTATGAAGACCTGGTCAGTAACACCACCGGTTTATTCACGCTTGAGTTTTCTGTATCCCTACATGTCCTGCCATAGGAATTTCATGTGCTATCCGTAATATCTCTTTATGATATTTAGGTAGTACCACTACCTGATGAACAAGCGTCCATTCCTCATCTGCAGGTCTGTGAGGAGGTCTCCATTTCCTCATTAGAATTCCATTTCTAATATAGTATTACTAACATTCTATTATGCCTTATCCTTCAGCTTGGACTGATTGTGCTATCTTACTTAACTCTGGATTAGCTTGTTGAGCCTCAACTAGAGAAGATTAGTTAAGCATCTCTTTTGGATTATCTAAGCCCGTAAAGAAAATTTCAGCCAGCCAAATATCTGTTTGTGGTGTCACTTTGACTTTTGATGATAGACTTTGCTTAGCTATTGCTTTGGTCATCACACACAAAGGAAAAATTCCTGGAAGCTTTTCCTGTAACTTCTTCATCTCTTTAACCACACTTGGGCTTTCTGTAATTATGGGAGAAGCTATGACCTTCGCTCCAGCTAAATCATTTCCCAGGAGTAAATTAACTTCATCTATGGATAACTTCTGAACAACCCCTATTACCACTGTCCCAAACAATAGTCACATTCCAAGTGAAGCTGGTAAAAAGGTATTGGTATATACTCCCCACCAATACCATTGACTAAAACTTTGGTTTTTAATGCACTCTCTGGTGGAAAAGTTATGCCTTTTCCCAGAAAAAGTGTTTGACTGGCTCCTATGTCGCTAAGTATGATTATAGGTTTAGCTATCTCATTTGAGTGATAAGGGATGTTCCCCATGACAAAAATTCTTTATAACTCTCATATATCTCATTCACCTATCCTGAACTCACAGCAGGATTCACACTCGGTTTCACAGCTGCAGTTAACGCTGTAACTTGATCTGTTGTACTTTCAGTCAGGACTATTCTTCCTGAATCATCCTTATATAGTCCAATAAGTCCCATGAATTTCCTGTGCAACTTCCAGCAATTGGCACAAACATGTCCCACATTGTTACAAATGAAACACTTAGGCCTTCGGATATCACTTCCACCCTCAGCAACTTCCTTTCTGATCTGAGGAGGAGTTTCTGGGGTATTTGCAGCTGTCCCTTCTCTTTCCTGGTTACTTGCCTTTCTTTCACCTTCCCATCTATTATCCTTCTTGGGTTTGTTGGGGTGACGGAAAAAGGGTTTAGAGTTATGGAGCATCTCATAATCGTCAACCATCTTCATTGCCTGTCTAGCTGTTTTAACCCTCTGGTCTTCAACATTGGTTCTAACTATTGGAGGAAGTGAATTTTTAAATTCTCTCAAGGGAATTATTTATTTAAGAGCTTCTTACGTTGTCTCTATCTTTAATGCCCATAACCAATGGTCAAAATTACTTTGCTTTCCCCTCTCAAACTCAATATAGGTCTGCCCATTTTGCTTCTTTATATTCCAACATTTCTGCCCCTATGCCTCAGAAACTAACTTATATGCACTAAGGATAGCTTTTTTTACTGCACCATAATCCACCAAAACCTCTTCTTAAAGTGAAGCACAAACCTCGTGAGCTCTACCCACCAACCTACTCTGTAAAAGCAATGTCCAGATTTTGTTTGGCCACTTCATCTGCTTAACTACCTTGTTAGATGAAATAAAGAATGCCTCTACATGTCCTTCCTCAAACTTTGGGAGAGCTTGCACAAACTTAAACACCTCCCCAATTAACTTTGGATTGAAAGTTTTTTATCATTAGAACCTTCCTCAACATCTGAGGCCTCTTTTTTAAGGTCCAGCCTTTTAAGCTGGTATTCCCTTTCTCGTTCCTTCTTTCTTTCCTTTGCTTCTCTTTCTTTATCCTTCACCCTTGCGTGAAATTCCTGCACTTTCTCTTCCTTTCTTTTTCCTCTAGCCTTTTCAATTCCAATTCTCTTTCTTTTTCTTTGGCCTCCAATTCAAGTTTTTTCATTTGCTACCGAATCTCAGCTAACTCAATTGACTCACCACTTGGAGAACATGGTCTCCCTGTTATCCCTTACAGTTTCAAATGCTGCTCTATTATCTCTGCTTTCTGTGCCCCCTTGGACAATTCTAACTTTAGTTATCCACCAATTCCATTAGCTTACTCTTGGTTAATTTCTGTAAGACAGTCAGGGTTACATCATTCATCTGTAAAAAAGTGATAGCAACTTCCACCGCCATTTCAGTTTACCAACGTATAAGAAACCTATTCTCTGCCCTCTTCTCCCTTACCAATAATTATTCTGCGTCCAATCACCCGCTGTACATGTTTCAAAATCCCCCAAGAGCCTCCAATTTATGTTACGGATGGAAAGGGCACGCGAATTATCAAGCCCCTCTACTCTGAAAAGCTGAGGCCTTGAGGGCCCTGGCTTGCTTTGGCTGTCCCCCTGTGGGCCAGCCGCTCCCTCTGCAGTGACAGAGGATGGGGTTGAGGGTGTCACAGGCAAAGGGGACTTGGAGGAAGAGGACAGTCTCTGAGGTTCCTGTTTGGGTGACCCAGAGGTGTCCAGCTGCTGCTCCTCCTCCAATTGGGTGCTCAAAGGCCCCAGCCTGACTCCTTGAGGGGAAGGAACACCTGGAGGGAGGTCAAGATGCCCCGTTCCACACTTGTGTTGCCACAGCAAGAGGTCACCCATGGCTATCATGATGGAGTGCAGGTCTGCGCACACCTCCATGTTCTGCAGGACCATGGTCTCTATGGCGTCTGCCATCCTTCTAACAGAGGCCTCCATATGCACACATGTGGACACCACTTCATCAGAGAGCTGGCAGACGCACTCCCTCGACTTGCATGCCACTCTGTTGAGGGCTTCCAACAGCTCTGCATGATGTTCCCCTTTCTGCTGGCTCTCCATGATGAGCTGGAAGGCCGAATCCAGAGGCTCATCTTCTCACTAGGACTTCACAGAGACCTCTTCCCCAGCAGTCCTCGAAGTGCCGGGGAACTCGGCTGAACCTGCCTCCCCCTGCTGTATACATGTGTCCGTGTGGTGCTACCAGATTGTGAATCAGAGCCTGCTCTAGATCTATGTCCCACCGAGGTGTGTGGGTAAGCGCTGTGATGGGTCTTCCAGACTGCTTATTTCCAGCTCTTCCATGGAGGATGTGTCCTCTTGGCTGGAGGTGAGGATGTGGATGGAGCTGAGGGACTGGCTGGCTGAGGGTAATGGTCACTTGCCAGAGCTCCCTGTGAACCAAAGTAGAGATAATTAGTGCATGGCAGCAGAGTCAAAAGCAGGAGGGAGAGCACTCACAGTTGCATTGAGAGAGGGATGATGTGGTGCAGGGTCCGCATGTGGGTGTTTGCCGTCAACCTCACCGTCACCACAGGTACAATCCATGTCTTCACCAGTCAGCGTGATGGCACACTCCTCAAAATAAGTGAGGGGCTTAATGTGGGCCACCCCACCCTTGATCTGGGACTTCTCCTTGCTGTTATGAGCCAGCTTATCCTGCATGAAAACAGATGGAGAGAGTGTCAGCAGGGTGCATGGCACTGCATGGAATGTTTGTGTGGTGAACAGAGGCTTGGACAGGATGAGAACACGAGCTCCAGAGGATATGAGCCTGTTGTAGATGTGAGGGTGTGTGTGAGAGTTAGTGGCATTGTCCCTTGAGGTGTGAGATCCCTGTGGATGTATGATGGGTTTGTGAGTGTGTGAATTGAGAGTGATGAGGTGGTTCACTTACCCTGGTTGAATGGATGAGATCATTCATCCTCTTTCTACACTGGATGACTGACCTCCTCTGTGCTCCAGCAGCGCTGACCACTGCTGCCACTGCCTCCCAGGCCAGATTGGTGACTTTGGTGGACCTCCTGCAGCCAGAGCAGGGGTAGAAGACATCACAGTGGTCTGCCACTGCATCCAACAGGCGCCCCAGAGCGACATCACTAAATTTGGGGGTTGCCATCTTCTTTGCTTTCAGAGCCTGGAGCAGTCCTGGTCTGAAGGCACGGGGCAGGATTTTCTGGTCATGGGACAGGCGTGGCAGGTGGGCCCCAGTAGCGGCCAGGAAATGGCCCCCACCCCAGCCAGAGTGAAAGGCGCGCTGAGGAGCTCAGCGCTGCCGGGGTGGGGACGGGAGGAACGCGAGCACTAAAGTCTGCGTGTACGCGAGGGAGCATGCGCTGAAAGCTCCCTGAGGACACAAAGCTGTCTCAGGGAGCTATAGAACTGTATAAACAAAAATAAAGATTTCAAAAATTAGAGAAACATGTCCCCACATGTGACTCAGTCACAGGAACAGGGACATATTAAAAATGATGTCCAAAAATTTTTGTTTTTTTAAAATTCCTGTTAGAAACTCATCCCGCCTGTGGATGAGGTTTCATAAAAAATCCAAAGGCTGCCTGGCCAATTTGCTCACCTGCCAACAGTAAGGTTGGATGAGCAGCAAAAGATTTTCATTTCATTATTACTTTAATGGCCATAGTAGGCCTCTTAATTGTTGGTGGGTGTGCTGCCGACTCTCGTGCGCGCCTGCCGACTGAATTATCGCACGAGTGCATGATGACGTGGAGGCACTTGCCCGATGACATCCAGTTTACACCCAATCGGGTCGGGCGCATGCCCACCCATGGGACGTAAGATCCTGCCCATGAAGTATGCATGTGCTCTGGTGTATTTTAAATATGGCACCCGGAGCGAGGAAACGCTGAGTCACATGGTGGCAGGCAAATCCAAGCCCGCCCGCCAGTGATCTGGTGTGTTTCCTGTGAATGCATTATTAATGAGGCAGGACGTGCCGGGAATGGGACCCCACCATTGTTACCTCCTTCCTGCCCGTTACCACACTTTGTGCAAATCTGGGATGATTCCACTCTGTGTACCACAGCACAGCAGGGATTATACAAAACTGAAACCAGACCTTAAATTACTCCTCAAAGTCACCCATCCTGCTATCAGATGGTTTTGCAAAATTGATGCACATTGTTTCAGTCAGACATGACAAATGGGATTTCTCATTAATTGGCATTACTATGGCTGGAATAGATTAGATGTTGGGAAAGTGGGAAACTCCGTACAATGAACTTTTGATTTGTAGCAAAAGCGGCTTGTTGAAGGGAGAATGTTTCTGTTGAAAAGCTTTAGTTATGCAGACAGAGGCCTTCCATTGCCTTTGATTGGAATAATTGCATTTTGTAATAATCACTACCTCTCTCTTTGGAGAACTTGGTATCAGCAATAAGTTAACATATTGCACCTAAGGATGGTGGGATAGATCAGGGATACTCACAAGTGTTTGGCAGGCCACAATCAAAGCAATGACCTGCTCAAGGAGTATTTGTTGTCACTAGGATTTGATGACATGCAATGGTGATGTTATCAATGACCTTTCTAATGAAGGGTTATTGACCTGAAATATTAACACTGCTTCTTTCTCTATAGATGCTGCCTGACCTGCATCATTTTCTGTTTTATATTATAGTTAAGACAAACTTCTGTTAGCCACCTGTAGCATTATTAACATTTTAATAATTGAAAGGATGACCACTGTGTCAGCTATTTTTGATCATTTAAAATTGCACTTGCAGGGATGACAGCTGGTCAGCATCTTTAGCGAGATGTGGAGCCTGACTTCCCCAATGTTACAATTGGTAAACAGATAGCTACCCAGAAAATTTTGACATCATTTGTGTTCAACAGCTTTTATTTGCACTCATTTGACATCCACTGTGCTCAAAATCAATCTTTTAGCCATCATTTGACATCAATCACACTCGAAAGCAATCATTTAGCTATCATTCAACAATGCAAATAGCGTAACTGACATCAATGTCATCAATTGCCCCAAACCACTGTGCTGAAACATTTGCGATTAGCAACATCGCTTACCTTAAGCATTCAGACACCAAAGACAATCATAGAGTTTATTTTCCATGTTTCTAAATTTCCATAGCTTCAAACATTCTAAAACTTAGCTAACTCAAGAAAATGCAGGCTCTGTGGCGCAGCACAGCTCTACCCCCTCCACCCCCCAAACCCCTCCCATCCAATGTTGCAGCAGTTTTCACTCCCACAACCCCTCCGAGGAAATTTTCTTCCCCACCATCCCCGCCAGAGCAATTTTCTTCCGACCCCTTGAACCCTCCCATTCCCAGCCCAGATTGTAGCAGTTCTTTCCTCTTCCTCTCCCTCCCTCTCTTCCCCACCCTCTCTTCCTCCTCCCTCTCTAACCCCTCCTCCTCAACCCCTCTCTCTCTCTCAGAGCTTAGATCTAGAGATGAGAGGGGAGGGGGGGGATGGAAAGTGTAGACTCTGAGACTAAAATTGACTAATGGGGACCTACCTGGTGGTGCCCTCAAGCATGTGCTGTATAGTGGAAATATTTTTTGGACTAAATGAAAAACTGAAAGAATTCAGATATTGTTTAAGTAATGAATTTCCTTGTATTTTTCAGTGCAAGTTGCCACCTTTGAATGCATTGGATATCTTTGGGCGCATTTGATGCCTTTAAGCACCTTTTGCCATTTGATCGCATGTGATGTCAAAGATGGCAAGACACTGCTGACTGCATGCAAACCTCCTTTCAAATTAGAGCATTTGGTGTCAAATGATCGCTGGTCATTTTTGGGTGCATTTGAGCTCAAAAATGATGTCAAAATTTTCAGGTAGGCAGTGTGAGCATGATTCCTGTTTTAAGTGTTAGGTAAATGGAAATGGAAATTTTATGGGTTTGTTCTTCCAAAGCCCATGTGGGAAATTTGAATGAGGAGGTTAGCAAGCCTCATAGGATTTAACTTCAATTAAAATTAATATTTGGAAAATCCTGTAGAGCCCACTGGCCTCTGTACTCAAATTCCTCATTTATACTCCATGCTTGAAGGCCCATGTCAAAAGGCTGTATTTATAAGATCAATCCCAGAGGCAATACTGCATCTTTCAATGTAATATAAATTGGATATGAATATATCTATGTCACATTCTTTCTCTTACCCTTTCTAACTTGTTTATTATCTTTACCTTTTCTCTCTCTCCTTTTCCTAGATTTTCTGTCTTTCACTTTTCCTTTCTTTATTTTTCAATCTTTGTCCATTTTTTTACCTTTAATGTCAGGTTTGTACCCTTCTTTGTTTTTCTCTTCTTGACCTCTCATTTTCATGTTTCTTGTGCTTATGCATTTTCATTTGTTGTGAAAGTGTTGACCTTTGTTGGCATGTGGTTTCACATAAAGCAACAGGCAGATTAGCTTGGAGGCATTGAAAAAGTAACCCGAACAAGGGACTGGGACATCCACAGTCAAGAGATTTTAAATGAAAGTTTTACTTCTGAGAATAGCTGGAGCTCAGGTAAACTATCCAGAGGGCTGTAGCACACTTATGGGTGGTCCCTACTGAAGTAAATAACTAAGATTGCTCTGACTTATAAGAGAATTTTGGGGGAACGTAAGGTGGAAACCCGAATGCATAACACATGTAGTTGTAAACCATGTTGTTAAGATAATTGTATTTGTTTCATTCAATTCTTTTATATAAAAAAAAGGTTGCTTTGTTAAAAAATGTGAAATCTTGTGGTGTAGTTCTACTGTTTAAAATGAGGTGTTCAGATTTCTCTTTAAATATTAACAGTCGCAAACAGGATTGTAACAAAACACTGATGACCACCTGAGAAAAGAAATTTCTCCTCATCCCTGTCTTAATTGTGTGACCCCTTATTTGGAAACTGTGCCCCCGGCTCTAGATTTCCACATGAGGGGAAACATTCTCCCAGCATCCACCCTGCCAAGCACACTCAGAATCCTATGTTTCAATAAGATCACCTCTCATTCTTCTAAATTCCAATGAGTAGAGGCCCAACCTGCTCATCCTTTCCTTATAAGACAACCCTTTCATCCCAGGAATCAGCCGAATGAACTTTCTTTGAACTGCCTCCAATGCAAGTATGACCCTCTTTAAGCGCACAGTACTCTAGGTGGAGTTTCACCAAGCCCTGTTTCAAACATTCCCATTGCATTAAAGGCCAACATTCCATTTGCCTTTCTAATTACTTATGCGGCCCATTTTTCCGTTATAGTTTTATCTGTCAATCTTTCATCCCATTTTACCTGGGACAGATCTATATTCATCCCACTGAAATCGGCTCTCCTCCAATTTAATATTTTTACTTTAGATTGCTCCTTGTTCTTTTCCATAACTAACCTAAACCTTATGATGCCATGATCATTGTTCTATAAATGTCCCCCTACTGATGCTCGATTCACTTTACCCACTTTTATTCACCAGAACCAAATCCACAATACTTCCTTCCTTGTTGGGCCAGAAAAATCCCAATCAAGAAAATTCTCCTTAAAACACTAGAGAAACCCTTCCCTCTCTCTGACCCTTATGGGTTAACTATCCTAGTCTATAATAGGATAATTGAAGTTCCCCATTACAACTACTCTATAATTTTTGCATCTCTGCACTTTCCCTTCAAATTTGCTCCCCTATGTATTCCCCACTAGTTGGTGACCTATTGAATACACCCAGTTGTATAGTGGTGCCCCTATTGCTACTTAACTCCAACCAAATAGATTGTGTCTTTTAGCCCTTCAGGACGTCTTCTCTTTCCAGTACTGTAATATTCTCCTTAATCATTACAGCCACCCTTCCTCCTTTCCTGCCTTTCCAATCTTTTCTGAATACCTTGCATCCATGAATATTTGGTATCCAATCCTGCCCTTCTTTGAGCCAAATTTCTATTATTGTCACATCATCATATTCCCTTCGTATTTGCACCAGTAGCTCACCAACCTTATGTACCACATTCCATGCAGTAACATACATGCCCGTAAACCTAATTTAGATCTTATTGAAAGACCTCTTAGTCTGAGCCCACTTGGGTAGAGTTTTCTGCCCACCGGGTGTGTGGGCCCAACCCAATCTCCAGCGGGCGGGGAGCTGATCCCCGCCGGAGAAGCGGGCCCCGCCGCCATTTTAAGTGGGTGGGCCAATTAAGGCCCGCCCAGCGTGACGCCCGGCGGGAAGCGCTATGCACTTCCTGTGCGTGCGGGGGGATTCCCCAAATGCGAGAGTGCGCTATTTCGCGCATGCACACGAAAGAATGCACATCTCCCTGAGGCTAAGTGCTGCCTCAGAGAGATCGCTGACAGCTGTATAAACTTTAAAAATAGAAAAATAAAAAAATCCTTAACATGTCCCCCGCATGTGACAATGTCATATGATATGGGACGTGTTAATAAATTTCACTGAAACTTTAATAAACTTTTTTAAACCCTACATGAAACCTTATCCCGCCGGTGGATGAGGTTTCATGTTTTTTCAGAAGCCCGCCGGGGCCCCTGGCCTGCCCACCAACTTTAGGGTTGGACGGGCAGGTCCCTTAATTGTTTTAATTATCCTGTCAATGGCCTCAATTGGCCATTGACAGGTCGGCGGGCGGACAGCTGATCACGCTGTGTCCCCGCCTTCTTGAAGATTTAATTGGGGCGGGATGCTGTCAGGGGTTCCCCCCAACTTCATCCCGCGTTATTCTGTGCGTTGGCGAGCGGTTCCCACCCCCTGCTCGCTAACGGCAAAATTCAACCCCTTATTATTTCTCACTCCAGTGCTATCTGCTTCTTCCAATCCTTTGCCTGCCTAATATCTCCTTTCTCATGCTACATCAGGTTCCCACTCCCCTGCCAAGTTAGTTTTAAGCCCTCTCGAACAGCACTAGCAAACCACACTGTGTGGACATTGCTCTACCCTCCTATTTCTACACTTATTGGTGCTTGGAAACTGGAGTAATCTGGAGATTAAAACCTCTGAGGTCCTACTTGCCAGTCCCTTTCCTAGCTCCATAAAACCTGTTTGCAGGGTCTCATCCCTCTTTCTACCTATGTTGTTGGTACCAATATGGCCCACTCCTGCCCCACTCAGAGTGCCATGCAGCTGCTCAGTGACATCGTTGACCCCAGCATCCTGGATTTACACCTGCGGCTGCAGAAACGCCTGTCTGTTGCCCTAATTTAAGAATCCCCTATCACTGAGATATAAGCAAAACACTGTGGATGCTGGAAATCTTAAATAAAAACAGAAAATGCTGGAAAAACTCAGCAGGCCTGGCAACATCTGTACAGAGAGAAACAGAGTTAATGTTTTGAGTTCGTCTAACTCTTCTTCAGGGCTCTGAAGAAGAATCATACAGACTTGAAACATTGGGCGGAATCTTCCCACTAAGGGGTTTGCACTAAGTGCAATGGCGGGCAGGTAAAATGACGTTTTACCCATTGGCTGCAATGGCAGCATCTCATATCTTCCCATATCGTCCCAAGCCCACCACATTTATTATGCATTCCAGGGTAACACGCCGTTTGCATGGCAGGCGGGCATTCATTTGCCCACCACGCCATCACCTCACGGCTTCATCACGCCGGGCACCATATTTAAAGTTCAGCTGCATGCACACCTCTCAGTGCTTCCACCCCATGAGTGCTGCATGGGAGACATGGCCCTGAAAGGCAAAAAGACTGCAGATGCTAGCTTCAATGACATGTTCCTTGAGTTCCTTTTGGATGCAGTTGGGGTTCGCCGTGATGTCCTCTACCTCCATTCTGGCCGCAGGATGGGCAGCAACATCACCAATCCAGCTTGGGAGGCAGTGGCACCGGTGGTCAGTGCCAACACCCTGCAGAAGAGGACAGCCACACAGTGCTGTAAGAGGATGAATGATCTCCTCCATTCCGCCAGGGTAAATCACTCTTCTCATTACTCGCAACTCACACATCACAAACCCATCACACATCCACAGGGCCCTCACTCACTGCCAGTTTAAGGGACATCACCATTCACTCTCTCACACACACCTTCGTTGTCTTCATCCCGTCCATAGGACCACTCATCACCCACATATGCCAGGCATACTTATCATCTGGTCCAGCAGGTTTCCTGCTTACACTCTCTCCATCTCTATTCATGCAGGACAAGCTGGCAGACAACAAGGGCAGAATTTTCCGGTCAGCGTGCGGGGGCGGGCCTAACATGCCGACACGTAAAATGATGCTCGATGATGTCAGGTGTGTATCCTGTTGTCATCGCCCACCATCATGATATTTCATTTGGCGGGCGGGTGCCGGAGTTGGCTGAGCACCCGCCAAAATGTAAATGGCCTTTTAAGGCCATTGAGAAATCAATTGAACCACTTGGGTACGCTGCCCGTCCAACCTTAATGTTGGCGGGCAGGTGGAAAGCCCAAGCAGCCTTTGCATTTTTCAGGAAACCTCATCCAAGAGCTGGATGAGGTTTCCTGAAGCTTTTATTAAATAAATAAATTAATGCTCATAAATATAAAAACATGTCTCCACTCATGTGACACTGTTACATGAGGGAACGTGTTTAAATCAATTTTTAAATCAATTCTTTAATTATTTTAATGTCCATTCAATCTCCCTGAGGCAGCACACGTGAAAGAGCGCTGGCCCCGACTCTCCTTCCCCCTCCCGCCCACACAGGTTGTGCTGAGTGCTACCGGCTGCGTATTATGCTGGGCGGGTCTTAATTGGCCTGCCCACATAAAATGGCTGCGCGAAGCTGATCTGGTGGTGATCAGCTCTGCACACACTCTAGCCCAGCCCGCCCGCCATAGGAAAAGCCCTGGCCCAAGACTGAGAGGTCGCAGACTGATGCTGGAATGCCAGAAATCAAGTTTCTCATGGACTTTGAAAACAGAGCCATCCAGCTGGCCAGCGAGGATCTGGACAGTTCCTATACAGACATTGAGGTCGGCAATGCTCTACCAAGTGAGGATCCAGCAGTGCAACATCCATCAGACAACCATGCAGTGAGTGATGTGTTCTCTTTCACAGGCCACTGCCATGCACTAATTATCTCTCCTTGCTTTCGTAGGCACATCTGGGAAACAGCTGAGAGAGAGTCTACGACCAGGGCCTCCAATCAATCCCCGAGAGAAGCTCAGAGGAGGAACCCACTGAAATCGTCCCTGAAGTCCCATCACAGTGCTCACCCACACCCTCCACCAGCGCAGAGACACGCACCTCGGTGGGACCTAGCTTTAGAGTAACCTTGGGATCACAATCTGGTGAGCACATCGCACTTTCTGATCCACAGCAGGCGGCAGCAGGGACTTCCCAGGTCCCCGGCACTCGAAGGTTTGCTGGAGGCCAGAAATTTGCTGAGTCTGCGTCAGATGACGGCGAATCAGTCATGTCACAGTTACTGGAGCTGCAAAGGTAAGCTTGGGAACATCAGGAAGGGATGTCTGCTGCATTGCTCAGATTGCAAGGCATGATGGAGGTGTCTGTCTGCCTTCAGGCTGAGGTGACAGCACTGGCATTGCAAAGCACCGAGGTCAACACTGGTTGGATGACAGCTGCCATGGAGACCTTGGTCGAGGATGCTGTTCCTGCACTGCTGCATGGGCTGAACTCCATTGCCAACGCCATACGTGGCTTCCAACAGTATGTACATGAGATGGGTGCCTGGCAGCTCGATATCACTCCTGCTACCCCTTCTCCTCAAGGAATCAGCCAGGGGCCCTAAGGCATCCATTGGGAGGGGGATCAGCAGGTGTACCCCGCGGGAGCACCCATCCAGGTGACTCCGGGAGTGTCTGGCCCTTCCGAATCCCCTATTTCTGTAACCTCAGCAGCTCCAGCTCCACAGGCCAAGGAGGGTACCATTGTTACACAGCAGGACCCCGAAAGCAGGCCGGGGCCCTCCAGGTCTCAGCCCTCCACAGTTTGCCTGCCAAGATCATCACAGTCATGGCGTAGCAGTCAGCAGGCTGCCTCCACCTCTACTATGGATGTCCGGGAGCACCAAGACCTAGTGGCAGGGTTAGAAAAGTTAAGTAGATGTAGTTGTACAGCTTGGGCATGGGTGTTAATCACTTTTACATCATGTTTACTATTATAAATAAACTCCCAGGAATGTCTCCCTACCTATGGCTCCTTTTTCTGATGAGCAGTGTTCTTGTCACTCAGATGTGAAATGTTTCCGCACAAGATAAAAGCAGGTGCCTCAGTCCAGGGCCGCTTCCCTGTGCTTTGTGCAGCCTTCTGACCACAGTGATGGTCCAGCCTTACAGTCCCTGGACACATTAGTGATGCCTGCACCTCCAAGGTGCTTGTCATTGCTGCCAGGATATCATGGGCAGGTGTCACAGAGTTCCATCATTCTCTCTGCGTGCTCCCAGCACCTTTAAGGGGGGCTGGCCCCCCATCTCTTCAGCATCTGTGACCAGTGACGCTGTGACCCTGACGAGGTCAGCTCCTGAAGGCAGACAAAGGACCAGGTGCATTTAAAGTTTCAGGGCAGCATCTCTATGTCACAAAGTGCGAGCGAGCTACCCTCAGCCAGACAGAAGTCAGACATTCTCAGAGGCAATGTGAAGGTCTATGGAGTGTCCTCACTGCATGTTGACATCATCCTCCTGCAATCAAGCGACTATTAGGACCTCCACTGCATCTCCATGACAGAAGCATTATCACAGAAGGTGTGTGCACTGCCATCAGCTAGTCTGGAGTTAAACCTTCACAGGTGCAATGTGAGGATCTATGGGGTCCCCTCATTGCACATTGTCCTCATCCTCCACAAATTTAGCAGCTAGGAGGGCATCCCGAGCGCACCTGCCTCATCTGGCCAGCGCAAGGACCTCATCGCCATCATCGACGCCTTTAGGACTTCTTCACCCTCATCACTGTCGGTGTCCTCCTCATTGGAGGAGACCTCCAGTGCTTGCATCCCCTCCTCAGCCAGCTTGACTCCCTGTTGCAGCACCAGGTTGTAAAGGGTGCAGCAGGCGATGACGATGCGTGACATCCTCTGTGGACTATATAGCGGGGCTCCAGCAGACACCAGAACCTCATTTTCAGCGTCCTGATGGTTTGTTCCACCAAGGTGCGAGTTGCAGCATGAGCCTCGTTATTCCTTCGCTCTGCTGCAGTCTGAGGCCGCCGCATGGGTGTCATCAGCACATCTTCTGAGGGTAGCCCTTGTCCCTAAGGAGTCATTCCTACAGCCTCTGTGAACCCTGGAAGATGTCAGGGATCTGTGACTGACTGAGAATGTAGGACACTCCCTGGGAAACGTGCGCAGACCTGTAGGATGCATTTTTGATGGCCACACACCAGCTGCACATTCAACAAATGGAAGCCCTTGCGGTTGACATAGTCGGCCCCTTGTTGTAACGGAGATCTGAGCGCCACATGACTGCAGTTGATCTCACCTTGCACCTGTGGGAAACCAATGATCTGGACAAATCCAATCGCTCTCACACCTGTTATGACACAGCAGTTGGTAAAGGCTGAGTTATTTAAAATCCCAGAGGGAAAATTTAAACAACTGTCATAACCTATAATTTCAATTGGTATGTTTGTGATGCAGCTCTGAATTCAGGATTAAAAACCACCAAGCCTCCAGAAGTTTTTTAACATAAATTAAATTAAACATTTATTAATTTAACAAGGTATTAAACACATACACATGTCTACAAATTGCGACCATAATAACCATTAAACAAATCCCCAAATAAATCTCTCCCAGGTAATCTACCCTAAGGCAACAATAACCCATAGACTTAAACAGACACCAGGCAAAGCACATTTTATCTTACAAATTCAAAATGAGGTTCCTTTCAACTTGTTTCCTTTGCAGACAGTTTTAGGCTCACAGGCAGCTTAGATCTTCCATGTCTCTGAGCCACAGACAAAACCCTTTTCTGTATATACCTAGCCTTCCCTTTGAATGCAAATTCTCATTGTATCACCTGGCCCTTTGAACTCCACATCTTCTAACAATAAAACCCCTTTCATAGTGCCAATTTTATTAGTAATATAAACATTTTGCATGGTCTCTCCTAGTTAAGTGCAAGATTTCAACCCCAGTCTTTGAATGGTTTATTCAACAAAATGCAAATGCACTCTCTACCTTACTGTTTAACATTTCACAACTACTATACATCAAAGCACCCAGACTAGCTGGCTTTAATCAAATTAAGACACAGACACTCACGCCCACAAACACAGACACTACAACAAGTCCAATTTAAAATAATTTCCAATAACATTATATACATTAGTATCTTCATGACACATCCTGGTTCTCTTGGTCCCGGGCGAAATGCACAAAGCTGTGTGCCCTCGTGAAGCCACGAGGTGTACAGCCAATTCACCAGGCTCCATGACCCTGATGTACTCCTTCTGCAGGATGAAAGAGAGAGATGCATGGATTAGCTTGGGTGTACTAAGAAACTCTCTTGTTTAAGCCTGAAGGCCCCTTAATGCTTCCTGGAGAGTGCTGGCTACCACTTAGATGGCCAGAGTTTAGTGCGCTGCAAAGCTGCCCGAAATCCCAAACACCTCTGCCCCACTCCATCTGACTGGTGGGTGGCAGCTATGCTCATTGGACTGCATGCTGTGCTCTCAGCTCAGGCTCATCTCATTCTCCTAACCCACACTGCAAGGCTGTACTGTTAGCTTGAACCATGGGGAAGATTGGTCCAAGCTGGGATGATGACATTGCAATGGGCTCCACGGCCAGCTTCGGCAAAGAGATTGTACAATGTGCCCAGTCATCCAACTGTTCTGTAATCCACTAAAATGCTCATTAGTTTGCAGTCTGTGCCCAAGGGGTGAAAAGCTCTGGAGTACTTCGTGGCACTTGCATACCTCTGCATTGCTTAAGTGGGCAGATAAGCTAGAGGCCCGACTCCAAGCATGTCAATGTGGCTGCGCCTGAACTGTCTCAGCTGCAGAAGAATGGTCACTTTATACAAGGTTTCCCTAATGCATGGTCGCTTCCCTCCCCCTCACCCCGCACGTGCTTGTGCACTACCTCCAATCGCAGGGCAGCCTTTTCCCCCCACCCCTCCCCCCAACATACGTCAACCACGGGGCAGCCCTTGCCCCCTTCCCCAAGTCTCCTCAACCACAGGACAGCCCTTGCCCCCTTCCCCAAGTCTCCTCAACCGCAGGACAGCCCTTGCCCCCTTCCCCAAGTCTCCTCAACCGCAGGACAGCCCTTGCCCCCTTCCCCAAGTCTCCTCAACCGCAGGACAGCCCTTGCCCCCTTCCCCAAGTCTCCTCAACCGCAGGACAGCCCTTGCCCCCACCCCTAAGTCATCTCAACCACAGGGCAGCCCTGCCCCCACCCCTAAGTCATCTCAACCACAGGGCAGCCCCTGCCCCCACGCCTCCAAACGTGCCTTAATCTTGAAGTCCAACAGGTGATCCAAGGAAACGCTGCACAATGTTACTGCACACTCACCTCCAAGTTCCCCATAAAGTGTGGCCTGCCAAGTGCACACCTTATATATGCTGTAGTGAAGCACGTCGGCACGCTTTCCCGCCGACGTGGGTGGATGATCCTGTGGGCTGGCCTTATAATGATATGTAGATATATTACAATGAGGCTCCTGACTTCCGATGGCGGGAATCGCGGCCTGACATCGAAGGGCTGAGCAGACGATCGCAAACTGGTTTATGACGTTGTGAAACTGATTTTTGGCCTTCTCGCCATATTGTCCGCTCACATCGCCGAGCTTGCCTGACATGGGCATGGACGATTCCTCCCATTAACTCTGTTTCTCTCCCCACAGATGCTGCCAAACCCGCTGATTTTTTCCAGCATTTTCTGTTTTTAATCCCCCATCACTGTTGCATTCTCCTGTCCCCTTGTATAGCTGAGCCAACAAGGTGGCCATGAACTTAAGTCTGGCTGCGGTCCTCAGAGAAACCATCACTCTCCAACCAGTGTTCAGAGCTGGATATTGGTTGGAGAGCGAGATGCATTCCTGGGTCTACCTGCCTGGTCCTCCTTGATTGCTTATCTGTCACTCATTTCCTCTCTACCTGAACACACTTAAGTTGCGGGTTGATAACATCCAGAAATGTGCTGCCTCGGTAGCTCTCAGTCTCATTGATGCAACGCAGTGATGTCAGCTGCTCTTTAATTTTTGAAATCTGGGCCTGAATTTCGAGCTACCCCTCCCCCCATGGTGGGTTTTTTGGTAGTGGAGGGGGCAGTGGGGAAGTGTGAAATTGAAGGAACGGGATTCTGTCTGCGTTCCCATCTGCCTCAACCTCGCAGCGATTTTACGCTGCGGCGGACAAGGCCTCAGGCCTGCCCTTGCCCCACTTGAGGCCCTAAAGTGGCCAATAAGGGCCGTTTCCCATCCAGCCTCAATTTTTAGGCTGGTGGGAGGATTTACCTGGCGTAGGGGAAGCCTGAAAATCAACAGGTTTAGATCTCGGGTGGGAAGGCTGAGGGGTTGTGGGGGGGCTCGCCTCCATCAGAAGCCACTTCTGACTTCGGGTGCCCTCCCTTAAGGTCTGGTGACTGCTAGGCCTTCCTCCCCACCCCGCGCTCTCCTCCGACACCCTGATCGCCCCCTTTGCCCTGTAGTTCAAGCTGCTCCAACCGATGACACTTCCAGCACATGTGACACTTAATTAATAAATGGATGTGTTCAAAGAATCTTTTTCAATGATTCTTTTGTCTAGGTTGCTCACATTAGTGTCCAGGAGATTATATTTGAATTCTTGGAGATATTAGCAGCAGGTAAAGGGAGGCATAATAAGATTTGTTTTCTGCTAACCTCGCTTCTACTATTTAATCATTTCATATTCTCCATCCAACTGCTTCTTATATCATGCTGTTCCTTTTTCTATATGTTCTTTTTCTTTTTCCCTTCTGCCTTTCTCTCATTGTTTTCCTTTTTAGATGTTGTTCACCTGTAATATCTCCTAGCTCTATTTGCCTTAAGGCCTATTTTTCCCCCAAATGCTGCCTGAGCTGCTGAGTATTTCCCACTTCTTCAGTTTTTGTTTCCTAGAGGACTGTGTCTAATCCATTCCCCCGCCCAAGGGATTACTTTTGAGGTGTAGTCACTGTTTTGTCGACAAATATGGTAGCAAATTTGCAAACAGAAGGATAGATGTGAAAATTGAATTCCTCTGGTGGCTTACTTGGTAACAACATTGCTTAGAATGGATCTCTGCTTATAGAGATAAGGAAGGGCTAATTCTCTTCATATACATACAAGGAAGGGGCTAAATTCCAAACCCCATCTACGCTCAGTTAGCTACTCTCAGTTTAAGCTGCAATTACGATGCTATAATAATTGTTCCCAGTTCCTCTCAAGATGCAGGCAAAATTTAGCCATAGTTCTTGTTCCTGATTGTTTTCCAGTGACTCCTGCAGGGATTGGGAATTGGACAACAATCTTTTCAATGTCAACCAGCCTTTCAACATGTGCACTGACACACGAAACATAGCGAGGAATTTTACACCACCCCCACACCACACAAAGGGAGTGGTTGATGCAAGAGGGCACATAAAAAGAGGGCTCATCCACTGTCTTCCCGCCCCACCCGAGCTGTCCCCCATAATATGATGGGCAGATAAGGCATCAGCCAGCCCATCTGCCCTTAGGCCTATTGAAGCCCTTAACTGGCCAATTAAGGGCCAGCTAAAGGCCTAATCCTGCCTCTGCCGCTATAATACGGTGGGCGGTGGAAGGCAGAGGAAAATGGACATCCCGCTTTTCATCATCCAAGTTGAAAAGGCAGGAAGGAAGTGGGCACCTCCTTTGGGGGGTGCCCTGTGTACATCAGGGGCATCTCCCCAAGATGTTACCCCTCTATTGTGCCTCCCACCCAGCTTCAAAAACCAAATCCCTCTCTACCTTCCTTTGGGTCCCTGATCCCTCCCCACCCAAAAAGCCCCAACTTACCTTACGAAATCCATGACACTTCTTCCCAGCAATTCCATTGTAGTCCCAGCAGCAGCCATTAAGTCCTTTGGGCACTGCTGGGACTATTCAGCTACCAGCCAATCAGATTGGCCGGCAGCTCTCAGGGGCGGAGGTCCCACATTTACCTCATTAAGGCTGCCCCAGCTTATTATCACCCTGGCAGCTTGATTAGACCGACTTCTACCAGGATGTGGGGGGGGAGGTGAGCAATTTGCAGCACCGCACCCCGCCCCCCCCCCAGCCATCTGACATAATTCAGTCCATAGTCACTTGTGTGAGGAACTGGAAAGCTGATACTACCTGTGGAACTGTACCCTATTATGAATCTGTTTCCTTAGACAAGATAGTTGGAGAATTTCTTTGAGCACTTATACAACAGTGAATTAATTTGTTTTGGAATATGCTATTTGGCTCAATTTTAACCTTTAAAAAACCCACAGTGATTTGAATTAGTTCCTTCAGGAACTGGGGGGTTTATTCAACTAACCTGTGCATAAATGCTTTCCCAGTGCTTTTTTAAAACACCATACTGAAATTAAGGCTAGAATTTTACCTTTGGCGTGCGGGCGCGTGCCTGACACACCGGAACGTAAAATGGCTCGTGATGATGTTGGGCGTGCGTCCTGATGTCACCGCACACCATCGCGATATTTCACTAGGCGGGCGCGCGATGAAAACGGAGGCGCATCCACCATTGATTAACGGACCAGTTAAGGCCCTTGAGGCACCAATTGTCTTTGATTTTATGCAGCCCATGCAGTTTTCAGGGAGACGCATGGGCACAACAGGCAAGCAGGTAGGCCACATTTTCGAAAACCTCATCCACGGGCCGAATAAGAGGGGTGAGTGGGGTTGCTAATGTGAGTGGTTAGTACTTTAGTTTATTACTTACTGCTACTTGCTTGTGTGAACAGGACAACTTCATTTCGCTTCAGAGCTGCTTTGATGGAAATAAGAGGCTTCAGTTCAGGACTCTGGAGGATTCATACTGCTTGGGGCCTTCCAGGTATCAGAAAGCCTTCCCTGACCCTGGGAACGGGGATTGTGCTCTCCACTGGAGGCACCTTTTTTGAGGATGAAAAGAGGGCCAAAAGGGGAAGGGGGTCAGGTGTCCCTTTTCAGCCTTCAGGGGGACGACCTGTGGGAGGACAGACGCAGGCACAAGGGGCACAGGGACAACAGGTAGTCCAACGTGGAAGGGGCCACTGAAGATGCCACCATCCTGCTGCAAGGGTTTACAGGCGGCGATGCAGCTACCTCAATATGTCTGAGGTGCAATGCTGAAGGAGGCGCCATCTCTCAAGTGAGACAGTGACCTCCATCTGTCAGATGATCGGCCCTGAGATCAGCTCCAACAGTGTAGGTGGACACCCCATGCCAGTGGCGCTGAAGGTCACAGCGGCCCTCAATTTCTATGCCTCCAGCTCTTTCCAGGGGTCAGTGGGTGATCTTTGTGGAGTCTCCCAATCAGCTGTCCACACTTGTGTCAAGCTGGTAACAGGTGTTCTGTTCAGGCGTGCATTGACTTTCATTCACTACCGCACGGACGAGGCCAGCCAGGCTGAGCGAGCCAGAGGCTTCGCGGCCATTGCTGGCTTCCCCCGTGTCCAGGGTGCAATAGACTGTACACATGTGGCCATCAAGGCGCCAGCAGGTGAGCCCGGTGCCTTCGTCAACAGGAAGGGCTTCCACTCCATGAACGCGCAGATAGTGTGTGATCACAGGATGCAGATTCTACAAGTCTGTGCAAGGTACCCAGGCAGCTCCCACGATGCCTACATCCTCAGACACTCCCAGGTGCCGAGGCTCTTCAGTGCTCCAGCCTGGCTGGATGGATGGCTGCTGGGTGACAAGGGCTACCCCCTCAGAAGGTGGCTCATGACACCTCTCTGCCATCCAAGAACAGAGGCTGAAGCAGTGGTACAATAGGAGCCAGGCCTCCACAAGGGCTGTGGTGGAAAGAGCCATCGGTCTTTTCAAGATGCGCTTCTGAAGCCTGGACCGCTCAGGGGGTGCACTCCAGTACCCCCCCAGATCGTGAGTTACTGATAGTGGTTGCATGCTGCACTCTCCACAATCTGGCACTGGAAGAAGGGAATGCAGTGGAGGAAGATGATGTTGACGCAGCTGCTCTGGCAGTAGACGATAAGTCTAGCAGTGAGCCCGAGGACGAGCACGGTCAGGAGAATGCTGAGGGGATAGACGCTGACCTGGGAAACCTCCAGGGAGGCAGGGACACCTGGGAGGCTTTGATCCAACGCTCCTTCAGCTAGCCTACCAAAGGTGAACCACCACCACATGCCAGGCCTGCAGGCTCCATACTCGATACCTGTCAGGAACATTTGCTTGATGAACAGAATGCACTATGTGCCATTTCAATAAAGCTCAAAGAGAAACAAATCACTCATAACATCATGGGTTACCCTTCACCTGCAGAACTAATGAAGCACCCAGAGGCTTGTTGAACACAAACACATTTATTGCTGTGGTGCCTGGCATACATAATATAAATTAAATTGAAAGGTGTTATCCATCACACCAAATAATAATTAAGGCAAAAGTTGGGGGAAAAAACATCACCAGTGATAAGCCCGTGCTGTGCTTAAGGTGCTTTAAGTTTTCGCTTGTGGGTGCTACGTCTAGGTGTTCCCCCCTCGCTGGAACCGGCATTGGAGACAGCCTGCTCACTCTGATGTCCCGTTGGCCTTGATGACCTTGGCGGGCGTCCTCTGGCCCATGGAGCCTGTGCTCGCCCCTCATGGGAGGGAGTGATCAGTGCCACGGCTGGCATTTGCCCAGTCGCCGCAGCCTCATCAGATCCCACGGTCACTGGCAGAGGGGCGGCGGAGCTGCTGCCCTCATCCGGAGCGCCCTGAGAGGAGCTCACAGAGACAACATGCAGCTTGTGCGCCAATGTCAGGCCACTTTGGACCTCCCTGCTCACCATTGATGGATGGGCACCAAGCTGGGATACTGGGTGCCCAATCCATCTCCCACAGTGGCACTGACCACCTAAGGTCATTGCCGGTGTGAGGGCTTGCAGGTCCAAGCCCATCCCCAGGAACCCCCTGATTCAGCTTCTGGAGGAGCGTCTCCATGAGAGTCGCCACTCTCTCCATGGAGGAGGCAGTGCGCTCGGCCATGAGAGTCATTGCATTGCTTATGCTCCACATGGACTCCTCCACAAGGGAGGCAATGGCTCGCATTCCCTCATGTATCTCTGCCAGATCCTCCTGCACACCCTGCTGGACTTCCAGCATCTGCTACCTCAGGGACGACTCCAGAGGCACATCATCAGCCACCGACTGAGCATGTTCCTGGTCCCCAGCAGTCCTCCGGCTGCCGGTGCCCTGGACACTCTCTGCCTCCACCTGCACCTCAAGCGAGTGTGAAATGGCCTCACCAATGTGCATCAAGGTACTCGCTGCCGATCTAATACCCACCGAGGTGCTGGTTTCTGCTCTAGTGCCTGCCTGGTTGCGAGGATGTGAAGCAGGTGCATTTCAATGGTTGCTGTCCTCTGGGGTCAGTGGTGATGCTTCAGGCTCCTCACCCCAATGCGCTGCTGGTGAGCCTGAAAGGAAGAACAAGGACATGTCATTACTTGAAGTCATTACACTATTACTGCGCGTGCCTGGCACCCGGATCATGGTGCCCTCGTCTTTCCGTTATCAATGGGGATTCCATGTTTGAGGCTCATATCAATATAGAGACGACAGTGGAACGGTTGATATTATAGACATTCTGACCTCAGTGCACGGCCTCTTACCTCCCCGGGGAAACCCAACCTCACCGCGGCCAGCTGACCTAGGCACATGGCGCCTCTCCAGCTCCAGGGCCTCCTGCTCATATCTACTTAGGATTAGAAGGCGCGGCTGTCCTCCGCCAGTCCGCAACCTTTCTGCCTTGTTATGGAGTTTCTTCACCTGAAAGGAGAGAGGAGCATTGATTAGTCCACCCTGTATCTGCATTGCCATTGCTGCCCCGGCCAACCCCACCTGAGGAATGCCTCACAGGGCTCAACCGATTTGTGCCCCTGGAGATGCAAGACACTCATTCCAAGCAGCCAGGGCTCACCCTCTTGCCCAGATGCTGCCTCATTGACATTTGCCACTCAATCACACTCTAAGAACTCTGAGATCCAGTGGGGAGGTGGTGGGGGTGCTCCTAACTGCTTTGCTAAGTGACCCATGCCAACACGGTACCCACCCTTCTCGATCGCAGGAGGTCATTGAACCACTTACAGCACTGCACCCATGTGCGCCTCACCACATCATGGGAGCTCACCCTGGATGCCACCTCCTCCCAGGCATTTTTGGTGAGGTGGGAGGGGGCCTCCTCCTCCCTCCCCTGGGGACAAGTATATCTCTGCATACTGCCTCTTCCTCCAGGAGGGCAGCGAGACACTCATTAGAAAAATGCGGGGCCGACTGCCCCACCGACCTGCCCTCCCGCCTGCTGTGTTCAGAATTTAAGAGCTCCATGACGAGGTGCGTCTGCTTCACTGGCAGCCTTCGCATGGCTGCTGCAGCCGCTTTTGAAAACGCCCCCACGCCCCTTCTCCCTGTTGCCACTGTCGTGTCTTACGCTGGGCAGGCCTTAATTGGCCCGCCCACATAAAATGGCGGTGAGGAGCCGATGGCAAACGGTTGTCGGCTTCCCGACCGCCCCTGCTCGCTCCCGCCGAGCCCGCACGCCAACTGTAAAATCCTTGCCTCAATGTTCAAGTTTACAGTCAGAGTTACATTGCTCAGCGAAATTCCAGATATATGCAGAATACAGAAATTCTTCACTGTGCATAGTCTCTGCTGTTAAATCAACAGCTCTGCCACCTTAGGTACATGCAGTGTCAACCATATATGTTAATTTACCCTCAACCACTTGGAAATCTGATAACATTAATATTTTACTTCATTGACTGTGGTGACTTCATCAGAGTTTCAAAAAATACTTCTTTCACTTAAAGTCAAACCGTTGAAATTAATAAATTAATAGTGCATAATCTTTAAACAGGAGTCACTTATTTCAATAAATTTGTCCCTCTTGCTTTGTAATGAGGAAAGTCAGCTAATTCTATGAAATTGGAAAATCTGCTCAGCTACAAAAAAAAAGACTTCACCAAATTGATTTAATCTCCAGAGAGAAGGTTCTGCAATTTTCCTTGGTTCCCACAATCATGTAAAACTCCAAAGGTATCCATACACTTAACCAACACTCTTTACAATAAACACTGCATCAGCATTTTGAGGCCTGTATGCGGTACAACAGGAAGTTCAGTGAGAAAGAATTTATTTTTTATGCGACCGATACATATATTGTCATATGTTTTAATGATTCTTCTCATATCTGTTCCAAAATAATTGACATGCATCTGGATAAGGGGAAATGTAGATTTCAAATGCCCAGTTTATATCTGCAACACCAAGCAATTCTAATATTAGAATAATTCAAGGACCTTTCCTTAATGGGAATGTATTAATGATGGTTTAATCATCTGTCAAAAAGCAACTAAATGTCACTTCAATTTATTGCTGAGGCGATGTCACTCTGCAACCACTGCCTCAGGCTGATTACAGAGGGTACAACAAGTAAACGCATTGGTGGCTGTATTAATAGGTCCAATTCTAGGGAAATAAATAATTTCTATCCAACAAAACTGAAAACATTTAAGTGTTTTTCCATTTAAAGAATGGGCCAAAATTGAAATAAAACACTTAAAAAGAACAATAATTAACATTAATATAATTTTGTCCATTTCATTCAATTTTCAATTTTACTTTTCTTTACAGTATGTTCCACTGGCATTATCAGGAAATAAAAATAAAGTTACTGATTGTAATGTGTTCATCCAGACACTAAAGAAATATTTGGGCCTGAATTTTTCCCTTGGCGGGCCCAGGAGTGGTCGGAAAATAGGCCCCCGACTGCGATCAGCCCACTACCACGATTTCACGCTGGCTGGACAGTTTAGGTCCGCCCAGTGTGAAACGTGTCTTCCCAATAGACAGGAAGGGCCAGGCGGGGGTGGGGGCCTGTCAGGTGCCGGGTCCAATGGTGACCCGGTGGGTGGTTGAAAATTAGCAGAGGCAGTTCCCTGAAGGCTGCCATGGTAGGATCTTTCTGCAATCTGGAGACAGGAGCTATGGCCTCACCAGCAGCTGGAGACGTCAGGTGGGAGGGCAGGTCCAGTGGGCTGTCGGCCCCCTTTTTCTCAGACGAGTGCCTCACAGTCCTCGTGGAGGAGTTGGGTGTCAGGCTGGTCACCCTCGTTCCCAGGGGTGGCAGGAGGAGGCCATCGCATCAGACAAAAAACCTTGGGAGGAGGTGGCAGCCGAGGTCAGCAGCCATGACATCGTGAAGTGCACATGAGTGCAGTGCCACTAAAGTTTCAACGACCTGCTGCACTCGACAAGGGTGACTACTGTGTTGGAATGGATCAGTGTGGAGAAGTGTTAAGAGCTGGTCATCCCCCCGTGGAGCTCAGGAGTGTTCGACTCTGTGTGCCAACTCTCAATGATGCTGGAGGTGGCCAAGGGGGTGAGCCCTGGCTGCTAGGACTGAGTGCCTTGCGGCTCAAAGACCACGACTTGGATGTGCCCTGCAAAGTGTTCCTCAGATGGGGTTGGCCAGGCTGCAATGATACTGCTTGTAGAGAGTGGACTAATCAATGCTCCTCTGTCCTTTCAGGAGAACAGGAGCCATAACAACATCATGAGGTCAAGGACAAGTGGAGGCCTTCCAAACCTCCTTGTCATGACGAGGTTTGAATTGTATGCTTTGAAACTGGCAATCTGCCACCCACCTCGGTCAGCCGTTCATGGAGAGGCAGGGGTCTCTGACGAAGGAAAGAGTGCAGTGCACAGAGGTAAGAGTTTCGGATGGTGCAAACATTCTTGTGCAGTCTTTTCATTAATCGGAGCCTCAAAACTGAATTCCCCATTGATCATTGAAAGACGATGGCACCATGATGCAGATCTCCATTGTCGCACCAGGGCGCCTGGCATGCACAGTGACAGTGTGATGACTTAAACTAATGACATGTCATTGTTCCCCTTTAGATTCACCAGCTTGCATTCAAACGCAGGACCCCAAAGTGCCACCCCTGATGCCAGAGGACCGCTGGGCTTCAGATGCACCTGCGTCACACCCGCTCTCTGAACCAGGCACCAGCACAGATACCAGCACCTCAGTAGGCATTAGATTGTTGGCTAGAATGTCGGTGCACAGCAGTGAGGGTGCTTCACACTTGTTTGAGGAGCAGAGAGAGGCAGAGTGTGCTCAGGGTACCAGCAGTCAGAGGACAGATGGAGACCAGGACGATACTGAGTCAAAGGCAGATAATGAGCCTCTGGAGTCATCCATTAAGTGGCAGATGCTGGATGCCCAGCGGGATGTGCGGGAGGACCTGGTGGAGATCCATGAGGGTATGCATGCCATGGTCTCCATTATGGAGGAGTCCATGTGGAGCATGAGCACTGCATTGACCCTAATCGCTGAGTGCACTGCCTCCTGAGAGTGTGGCGACTCTCATGGAGAGGCAGCTCCAGAGACAGAATTAAGGATTCCTGCAGTTGCACTTGGACCTGCAATCCCTCACACAGGCAATGACCTCAGGTGGTCAGTGGTACTGTGAGAGATGGATGAGGCACCCAGCATGCCAGCTAGGTGTCCATCCATCAATGGCGAGCAGGGAGGTCCAGAGCGACCTCACATTGGTGCACAACCTGCTTGTCATCTCTGCTGGCTCCTCTCAGGGCGCTCTGGATGGCAGCAGCAGCTCCTTCGCCCCTCAGCCAGTGAGCATGACATCTGATGAGGTTGCAAAGACTGGGGAGATGCAGCTGTAGCACTAGCCGCTCCCTCCCAGGTAGGGCCAGCACAGGCTCCACTGGCCAGAGGGCGACCACCAAGGTCATCAAGGCCAACAGGACAGCAGAGTCAGCAGGCTGTCTCCAATGCTGGTGCCAGCGAGAGGGGGCAACAAGATGTTGTGAGTGTCAAAATTATATAAATTTTGCTTCTGTCTCAATGGCTTGAGTATGCTTCACCTTTTTGTTTGGTGCAGGGTACACCAGAATCTAATGCTGGGCATGACTGGCTCTAAACTTTATTGCACAGGCACTGAGTGGACTTTGGGTACAAATGAAAGGGTCATTTTAGACATCCGAGATGGAGGTGGCAGCCCTGGCATGAGGTGGAAGCAGGTCTTTGGCAGCCTAGCTGAAGGAGTGTTGGATCAAGGTGCCCCTGCCTCCCTGAAGGATGCAGAGGTCTGCCTCCACACCCTCAGTGTTCTCCTCACCGTGCTCCTCTTCTGACTCACTGCTGGATTCATCCTCTGTGGCCTGTGGAGCTTCCTCAAGATCCTCTTCCTCCAGTGGGTTCCCCCTTGCCAGTACAAGATTGTGGAGAGCGCAGGATACAACCACAATCAGTGACACCCGCTCTGGGGGATATTGTAGTGCTTCCCCTGAATGGTCCAGGAAATGGAAGCGCATCTTCAGAAGATCTATGGACTTCTCTATCATCGCCCTTGTGGAGGCATGACTCCTATTATAACACTGCTCTGCCTCTGTCCTTGGGTGGCAGAGAGGCACCATAAGCCACCTTTTCAATGGATAGCCCTTGTCACCCAGCAGCCATTCATCCAGTCGGGCTGGAGCATTGAAGAGCCCCGGCACCTGTGAGTGTCTGAGGATATAAGAGCATGGGAGCTCCCAGGGTACCTTGCACAGACTTGCAAAATCTGCATCTTGTGGTCACAAACTATCTGGATGTACTTCAAGTGGAATCCCTTCCTGTTGACAAAGGCACCCGGAAGACCCACTGGTGTCTTGATGGCCACATATGTGCAGTCAATTGCACCCTGGATGCAGGGGAACCCAGCAATCACTGAAAACCCTCAGGCTCGCTCAGCCTGGCTGGCCTTGTCCATACGGAAATGAATAAATACCCGACTGAACAGAGCTTCTGTCACCAGCTTGACACAACTGTGGACAGCTGATTGGTCATAGCACAAAGATTCCCCACTGACCTCTGTAAAGAGCCGGAGGCATAGAAGTTGAGGGCCGCTGCAACCTTCAGAGCCACTGGCATGGGGTGTCCACCCACACAGTTGAAGGCGATCTCAGGTGCAATCAGCTAACAAAAGGAGATCACAGTATCCATGGAGAGGCACAGCCTCCTTCAGCATTGTACCTCGGACATGTTGAGATAACTACATTACTGCCTGTAAACCCTGGCAGCAAGATCAACAGTCAAAATTCTCTGGGGGCCTTGGAGATACCAATGAGTCCTGAAATGAAGCCTAGAAATGCTAAGAATGAAGCCCAGAACAAAGATGAAGCTTTCAAGTTCAAGTAAGCAAACTACCTTCCAAACTCCTCACTACTCATGCTGTTAATGCTGCTGACCCTTTTTATTCTGCCCTTGGATGAGGTTTTGCAAAACGTGGGCTGCCCGCCTGCCTGTTTTGCCCATGCAGCAAGCGCGAAGGTGTGCGGGATGACATCAGGACGCTCACCCGATGTCATCTCGTGCGATTTTACACCCGATTGGATTGGATGCAAGGCGTAAAATTTCTGTCCTTGGAATTTCCTGTTGGAACAAAATCACAAGATAGATAAGCATAAGAAAATTAATTCCATCCATTTGAATGCATCCGTTCAGAGGGATCCCAACATCTCCCATTATAGCATGCAATTGTTTCTTAAATGGGAATACAGTAGCTAGGTGGGCTAAATGGATTTATGATCTTCTTTTACCCAAAACTGTTGTTTTGGTAGCAGGTTTTGCAGTGTTTTTTTTTGCCTCCACTACTCTACCTGGAAGGATCTATCTACCATACCAGCCATGAATCAGAATCATGTATCAAAATCATTGCTTAATCAGGGCTCTCCCCTGCAGTTGTGACACATGACTCCAATAAGGCTTTCACAGGTGCAGACATACAGATATGATAAGATCCATGCAACTACAAGAAGCATCATTGAGCAGATTATTGGAATAACCAAGTCTTGTTTTAAACTTCGTAATTTGGCTATGGAAACAGAGCAATTACAAAAATATAACAATGAAAGAGAGTATTTCAATGGGTAGACAAGCATGATTAGGTCTACCTTAGATCAAGCAATCAGTATCTAGTCATTCAATGACGGAGCCCATGGAGATATATGCCAATCTGATGAACATGGAAGTTAGCCTTTTCCAAAAAAAAATGATCTTAATGTAATTCAACATATTTGCATAGATTATTATGTTTGCCACCTGGATACATAGCATCACCTGGGTGGATTACAGAGCAAAAATTGGGTGAGGAAGGCAACAATCTTGAAATAGGCCATGTCCAATTGTCTTCATTTAATTTAAATACAAGCAAAATCAGGCACGCTCTATTCTGGACACGCTTTCCCCCCAGCCTGGTTTCTCCTCCCTGCACTCCACCCAGGTAATTCTTTACATTCTGGTGGTAAAGATGAAAATCTATCCTATCACCTATGTCAGTCTCAAATCCATCAGAGACAATAAGCTCAAAGGAGCCAATAAAAAAATGTTGAGAGCTACCTGGAGATTTGTATTGAAACATTACAGCACAAATTGCTATGTAACATCTACTAGGTTACCCTTGGAAGGAAGTTACTGTTGACTTTTCAGGACCTTGTCTGTCAGAAGATTATCTTTTAGTAGTGGCTGATGATTTCTACCAGTTTCCATCAGCTAAAATAACTAAATGTGCATTAGTTAAAGTCAACACTACACAAGAAGATTTTTCGCTGAGCAGAATTCCAAAGATGTTAAAGACAAACAAAAGATCAGCATTCCAGGATTCAAAATTCCAGCAGTTTGCAAAACATCCTGGAATTTCCCACCTTCAAATAGCTGGACATAAACACTAAAGCTGAAAAGATTTGAGAACCATCAAGAAGTGTGTCCAGGTGAGCTGCCTTCATGAACCGCTGGAGGCCATGTGCTGTAGGTGTACCCACAGTGCCGTTAAGGAGGGAGTTCCAGGATTTTGACTCAGCGACAGTGAATGAATGACAATATATTTCCAAGTCAGGATGGTGAGTGACTTGGAGGGAAACTTCCAGCGCGGTTCCTATGTTCTGCTGTCCTTGTCCTTCTAGATGGTAGTGGTCATCGGTTTGGAAGATTCTGTCTAAGGAGCCTTGGTGAGTTTCTGCAGTGCATCTTGTACATGGTACAAACTGCTGCTACTGTGCGTTGGTCGGGGAAGCATGTATGTTTGTGGATGAGGTGCCAATCAATTGGGCTGCTTCGTCCTAGATGGTGTCAAGCTTCTCGAGTGTTGTCGGAGTTACACTCATCCACGCAAGTGAAGAGTATTCCATCACACTCCTGAATTGTGCCTTGTAGATGGTAGACAGGCTTTGGGGAGTCAGGAGGTGAGTTACTTGCTGCAAGATTCCTGGCTTCTGACCTGCTTTTATAGCCGCAATATTTATATAGCTAGATCAGTTCAGCCTCTGGTCAACAGTAACCCCCAGGCTGTTGATGGTAGGGGATTCAGCAATGGTAAAGCCATTGAATGTCAAGGGGCGATGGTTAGATTCTCTCTTGTTGGAGATGGTCATTGCCTGGCACTAGTGTGGCGCAAATGTTGTTTGCCACTTGTCAGCTCAAGCCTGAATATTGTCCAGGTCTTGCTGCATTTGGACATGACTGCTTTAGTATATGTGGAGTCACGAATGGTGCTGAACATTGTGCAATCGTCTATGAACATCCCCACTTCTGACCTTATGGTGGAAGGAAGATCATTGATGAAGCAGCTGAAGATGATTGGGCCTAGGACGCTACCTTGAGGAACTCCTGCAGTGATGTCCTGGAACTGAGATGATTGACCTGCAACAACCACAACCATCTTCTTTTGTGCTAGGTGGGACTCCAAACAATGGAAAGTTTCCCCTGATTCCCATTGAGTTCAGTTTTACTAGGACTCCTTGATGCCACACTTGGTCAAATGCTGCATAGATGTCAAGGCCATCATTTTCGCCTCACCTCTGGAGTTCAGCTCTTTTGTCCAAGATTGAACCAAGCCTGTAATGAGGCCAGGATCTGAGTGGCCTTGGTGGAACCCGAACTGTTCATCAGTGAGCAGGTTATTGCTAAACAAGTGCTGCTTGACAGCACTGTTGATGACACCTTCCATCACTTTACTGATGATTGAGAGTAGACTGATGGGGCAATAATTGGCTGGGTTGGATTTGTTCTGCTTTTTGTGTACAGGACATACCTGGGTAATTTTCCACATAGCCAGGTAGATGCCAGTATTGTAGCTGTACAGGAACAGCTTGGCTAGGGACGCGGCAGGTTCTGGGGCACATATCTTCTGTACTATTGCTGGAATATTGTCAGGGTCCATAGCCTTTGCACTATCCAGTACCTTCAGCTGTTTCTTGATTTCATGTGGAGTGAATCGAATTGGCTGAAGACTGGCATCTGTGATGCTGCGGACCTCCGGAGGGGATGAAAGTTTTAAAACATAAAATCTTGATGTGTCATCCTTTCAGTTGTTCACTGGAAGTTTGAATAATTTATTTTTGAAAGTTATGGCCTCTACATTGATTGTGACAAAATGGCAGATGAAACTGAATGCAGTGAAGTATGCAGTGATACATTTTGGTAGGAAGAAAGAAGAGAGGCAATATAAAATAAATGGTACAATTTTAGAGTTGGTGTAGAATGTTTGTATGTAAGTAAACAAATCTTTGTAAGGGCAGGACTAGCTGTGAAGAGTTTTTAAAAAGCCATCAATGCAACAGGTGCTAAAGATTCTCGACAGGTCTGTTAACATCTGCAGTAAGGGAAATAGAGTTAAGGGATTGGAATTAATGGGCTCTGGGGTCCCCGGTCCCCTGGCAAAATGTCAGCAATGAGCCCACCTCCACTCTGGTGGTTTGGCCAACAGACAGTTAATGCTCAGAGCGCATAATTCATTTAAGGCAAGACTTCCACCCCATCTAGGCAGGAAGTCCCACCTCCAATCAGATGACATACTCCTGAACCTCTATTCTATACAAGGACTGTTTCTCCTTAGTTGCCAGCAGCAAAGTTCGGGAGATCACTTGCGAGAGGGTTGGGAATCTTAGAATAGGACATACCTTGGTGAAAGTGCTGAAATAGTAAGTGGGAAGCATCATTACTGACCCAAGTAAATTTTCAAGGTTTAGCCAGTCCTAATTTGCCAGTCATTATCAGGCATCTATTCCACTAGTGACACATCTGGAGTGCCTGCTATAAGACACTTGCAGATGATCCAACAGCAACGCCTGGAATGTGGGAGGGGAGGTGGTGGTGTTGGGTCCCCCTAATCCCCAAACAATAGTTGCAAACAATTATATAGAAATTACAGCAAAGAAACAGGATATTTGACACAACCAGTTTGTGTTGGTATTTATTTCATGCACATGATCCCATGTGCCAGCCCTGTTCAATGGTGACTCCCAGAGAAATATCATCAACTGATATTTGACATAAATATTTTGCCAGGGATACTGCTGCCCTTGATTAAGTCACATCAAGAGGTTGGAGCATCTCCCACAGAGCTCCGGGGAATAGGTGTTTAATGACATCCACACCCCACTTCCAATTCCAACAGCAAATTCCCATGAAAATGAAGAAGAGAACTGAACATCTGGAATGGTAAGGATAAAGGTTAACTGACTAGTAAGATTTGGTATGATCTAATTGAATCAAAAGTATGGCCATTGATAAAGAAATTAGCAAAATACAACTTAATTACACCTCTTAAAGAAATTGAACAGAGAAGTGGAGAATAATGACACAAAAGCAGGCAAGGAACATTTAACTCATTAAAGGCCCAGGAAACTAGATATTTTAAGTTAAAAAGGTAATGATTCCACAATGTGGCATACATTATACTTCACGAGAGGATAATTATTACACCACTTTTAACGCTATAGTCAACTTCAGTAAGCTTAGTAAAAAACCTCAGCTGATGCTTACTGCTTATTACAAATATTGTAATCATTTAATTATTGTAATTTGCACGGAATTATTCTTCATGTACAGGGTATAGAGATGCTGAGTAATTCCTTCTAAAATGCTGAACAAATCCTGGTTCATTGATTTGGTTAAAGGCCTTATATTGAGTTTTCCTGGTTTATTTTTCCCTCTTGTTTGAAATGAATTGCAATTATATGGAAAATTGCGGCCATCTGGGAATGATTACAAACCACTAATCTAATCATATGAGCCAAGATAGTGTCAAGAAGATATAATAATGTCTATAATATTATTGAAAATTATTTTAGAATAGAGTTTAGTGGTGTCTATGTAGGTGTGTATGCTTTAATTGGATTAAAGCCAGCTGGTCTACAAGCTTTGATGTATAGGAGAGAAGTATGTTTGAAATGGTAATTAGGTAAACATAGGGAAGTTACAAGGTGAAGTGAAAAGTGGGCAATTTATATTTTTAAATAAACCATTCTAAAGAGTGGGTGAAATATCACACATAGCCAGAAGAAGCTAAACAACATGTTTATATTTTCCAAAGCTTAGTAATAAAATTGGTGCTATGAAAGGAGTTTTATTGTTAGAAGAGGTGAAGTTCAAAATACCTAGCGATATAATGAGAATTTGCATTCAAAGAGGAAAATATGTATAAAGGAAGAAAAGTGGTAAAGTGGAGGGATTCTAAGATCTGAAGCCACCACCATGTAAGCCTCAAGCCACTATCTGCAAGGGCCCAGAGCTGAAAGAAACTCATTCTGAATTCAACTGTCCAGGGTGTGCTTTGCCAGGGGTCTGTTTAAATCTATGTGTTTTACTGTTGCCTTAAAGGAGGCATAGCTAGGAGTCAGATTAATTAGGGGATTTTTGTAGTTATTATAGTGGTAATTTTGCAGACATATGTATGTGCTTACAATCTTTCTTTTATTAATAAATCCTTAATTTAGTTTTATAAAAAAACCTCTTGAGTTTCAGTGGTCTTATTACTACTGAATTCAAAGCCTGCATCTTAAAACATACAAATTGCAAAATAGTTTATGACAGTTGTTTCAAGCTTTCCCTGGAATTTGAATAGCTCAGCGTTTACCATCAACTGTGTCATAATAATAGTCAACAAGTCAGAAGCTAAACCTTGAGCCCCATAAAACTGCCAGCAGAGCCCAAAGATTAGGTTACTACTTGAAAGTCATGCCTTGGTATCTGTGCATTTTATATAACATTGTACAGTGTTAATTTGATGTCTGGATTTTATCCAGTTTCAGTGCAATATTTATACTGACAGCAGCATTTTAGTGTATAGATGAACAATTAGCATATTTCATGTCACCAGTGTTTATTGTTATGCTGCCATTACTCCAGGTATATCAATGAACAATATGCAGATTAATGGACCAGACTTTGCCACAGGAGGGAATCTAATGCACCTGCCATTAGTTTGACTTGCACATTTAGGATTTTTAAATTTTTGCTTTGCATGGCAAGTTGCTGAAAGTACAAGCTAATAATGTCACAGTGACTAGACTAGGGAATCTGGGACCTGAGTGAACAGAGAAATTAACTGTGCACCCCTTTAACTAATAACATTGAAGGATTGTGAATTTAACAGCACAGGCATTGAGAAGGAAGTATAAATTGAGCAGGTGAATCCAATGTCAAATCAAGAAAAATAGAGGGAAAGAAAGAATGAGTGAATGAGGGAGAGAAAAAAGAGACAGAAAGGAAAAGTTAAAGGGTGCGATTTATAAAAAAAACTCTTAACAACAAAATTTAAACCTGAAAGAATGAAACTCCACGCTTGCAATAGTGAATTTTCAGTGCCAGAGAGTTTGATCAAGAGTAATTAACATGTCATTAAAGTAGTACTTAGACTGTAATTGTCAAGGATTAACTTTCTATGTTGAGTTTGGTTTGTATCTCACGTGCAAATACTGCAATTTATCACCATTCAATGCATTTCAATGGGCAGGCAGCATATTTCAGACAACGTATTTTTGATGTTTGAGTTTAACTATGCATTTCCCTTGCCTAAAGTTGCTGTACCGTTTGTACATAAACAAAAGCCTTAATAGCCTGATAACCTCACCATTATTTTGACATGAAAATCTGGGCAATTATAAATTCTGTTCTGCTTTCTGACTCCTATGTGAAATGTTAGCTTTTCTTTTTCTGTCAAATACTAGAAGAACAACCATTTTTTGGTTTGATTTCAGATTTCCAGCATTCAAGGGACTATGAGGCTCCAAGCTATGCGAGTTAGATTGGTGGGGAGGGGGGTGGGGGGGGGGAGGTGCGTTTGGAAGGGAGTTGGGAAGAGATCTCTGGAAGAAACAAGGTCAGCAATTATTTGGGTAATGATGAATGGCTACTTATTATTGCCTTGTGATCCAGGGAAGATAGAATGCATAATCAGATATTTGATGTTCACCCAATGAGGTAGAAATCCATTCTCCATACAATACACAGCCCCTTCAGTAAGTGGGCTGTTAAAGATGCGAGGATTGGATAATCAAGAGTGAACAGTGTATTGAAAATTCAGGAGGAGATAGATTAGAGTGAGGAGAGGCAAGGACCTGAAATATTTGTAATAACTCTGGCAGTTCTCAATAAAAACTCAAGAGAGGGAGTAGGAGGCAGAAGGAGATGTTGAAATGGTTTAATGAGGCTAAGTATAGGAGAAAGGGTCAGACAGGGGGGATAGTGAAAATATAGCAAGGGATGAGACTAGAAGTGTAGATCTAATGGGGCAGAAGAAAGTGAAGGGAAAGAGGGATCAGGAGGTAGGCTGGAATCCAGGTGTTGATGCAGCTTGCAGTCCTTGCTGATTGAAAGCAAGAAAAATGATTTTATTCAATTGTTGAGTGAGACAAAGGAAGATGTGGAACTTTGAATCAGGACCTGGACAACCCTTAAATTGATGGTGCTGAAGGGAGATTGCGCATGTTACAGGATATTGCCATCATTCTGGGAGTTACCGTTGACCAGAAACTGAACTGCACCAGCCATATAAATACTGTGGCTATAAGAGCAGGTCAGGTGCTGGGAATCCTACAAAGAGTAACTGGCATTCTGGCTCCCAAAGCCTGTCTACCATCTACAAGGCACAAGTCAGGACTGTGATGGAATACTCTCCACTTGCCTGGATGAATGCAACTCCAAAAATACTCAAAAAGCTTGACACAATCCAGGACAAAACAATGCGCTTGATTGGCACCCCAACCAACATCTTCAACATTCACTCCCTCCACCACCGACACACAGTGGCAGCAGTGTATATCATCTACAAGATGCACTGCAATGACCCACCAAGTCTCCTTTGACAGTACCTTCCAAACTTGCGACCTCTACCACCTAGAAGGTCAAGGACGGCAGACACGTGGAAACAACACCACCTACAAGTTTCCCTCCAAGCCACACACCATTCACACTTGGAAATATATCACTGTTCCTTCACAGTCACTGGATCAAAATCCTGGAACTCCCTTCAAAACAGCACTGTGGGTGTACCTACACCACATGGACTACAGAGGTTCAAGGAGGCAGCTCACCACCACCTTCTCAAGGGCAATCAGGGATGGGCAATAAAAATGCTGGGCTAACTAGAGAAGCTCACGTGCCTTGAAAGAATTTTTTAAAAATGGCCAAGAGGGCGGAGTCCATGATGAGTAGTGCTTAGAGGAACATTGAATATCATGGAGAGATGAATGATCAGGAGTAGAATTTGAACCAGAATCCAACTTGCTTAGCTAGACAGGCATTGTGATTGTGGAATGTACATTTTCGGGAAGAAATGGAGGGACAGCAGAAGTGAAAATTTACCGAGAAAGATCTGTAGCATAGAGTCCACAGTATAAGAGTAAGGAGAACTGTTTTGTACAGTGCAATGGGGCAAGTCACTATTAACTACAGCATCAAACAAAGTTGGGAAGTCACCACCACAGTCATGAAGTTGGGAAAGTATCTGTTCATTGGAGTCTGGCTTGCAGAAATGTGCTGAGGTAAAACATTAGGAGAACTATGATAAAGCACAGATGGCTGAATATTTCAAAAACCAATGCTGAACTTAAAGGAAGGTGTCAAACGGTTTTACTTCAATGGCAAACCTTCCATCTCATAAAATGATGGTTTGTATTCCACTGGTCAACACTGTGTTAATCTGGTGTGGTTCAAGAGCTCCATTCCAGAATGGCAGTCTCTGTCATTTTTTGCCAAGGAAGACAGTGAGCTGAGAAGTTGCATGATTTACTGGCCTCTAATTTCTCTGGGCCCTCTTCTCAACCAGCTGAGCTTTCCGTTTCTGCTCACCTCTGCCAATGCCCTTCCATACAGTCAACCTTCATAGGTAAAGACCATAAGCAACTGTCTCGCAGCTGTCAGTATCAATGTTCGCCATCTTTATATCTCGCTGGCAGGTGTCTTTGTAGTGGAGGTATGGATGCCCAGGATGTTATGACCCAGTGGCCAGTTCATCATACAGAAGGTCTTTGGGTATACAATGTCCAATAAATGTGGCTAAGCCAGCGCTGATGTTGGCTTGGTAATGAGTGTATGCTGATGGAATTAGCATGTTCCAGAGCCCCTGAGTTGGTGAACCTGTCCTGTCAAGAGATGCCAAGGATATGTCGGAGACAGGGAACAGCTCCTGCTCCCACCACCACCACTTAGACCAAATGTTTAGAAGCACCAATATGAGGAAGAGGAGGTAGAGAAAGAAGTATAATAGGAATAGGAACAGGAAGAGGAAGAAAGGCTAAAATGTGGACAACACCTTTCTGCCCAGTCTCAAGGTGATCAAGTAATTATGAGCTATACTAGTAACCTCAACCACACCTCCCCATTCACCAATAGTCCCACACTCTTATCTTTCCTCTATCTCTGATGATAATATCATCATCACAACAGGAAAATAGCATCATTCCAAAATGCATTCAAAATGAAACTAATCACCTTTGTTCATTGCATTAATGTCTGTCTTTTGTGTGCCTTTGCTTATCCTAAAGTTCCCATAAACATCTACCTCAGTAGCTGCAGCATGGTTGGTGGAAAGCTGGTGACCTTCAATTGAGGAGACTGCAGATGGCAATGGAGGACAACCTCTAGCAGTTTTAGGCCTAGAGGGCTCAGCTTCAGACTGCATCACATCAGTATGGGCAGCAGCAATCTGGACTGGTAGATGCAACAGCAAGGGCACTGATGAAAATGCTGCTTCCTGATGCTGCTTCCTCTGAATTACTGCGAGATGCAGTCAGGAGCACAATGGATGTAATTTTCCCCATAAATGCAGGAAGAAGCTTGCTGCTGTTATCAAGCAGGCATGATTTGAAGTGGCTGAGGATGTGAGCATCAGGATGTTGGTCAGGAAAAGCAGGTACAGTTCTTGTTGCACTAACATCCTGTGGAGCACAACCACTTCCATTCAACTCCCACCACTCTACCCTCTGTTTTGCAAGTGTACTCCATCACATCACTTCGTGCACCCACTGAAGTTTCATCAGCCAATGACCTTCACTTTCTTTGCATTTCCCCACTTGCCCAGGTCTCAACCCACTACTGTCCCATACGCCAATCCTTATGCAATGTAGTGCATCTGTCTAATAATCACCTTTGTGGAATGGACTGCGTCAATCAGGCGAATAGGTGATCTTCAGTCACTCATAGGTCTGTCCTTTTTTTCCCTCCTAGGAGAAGAGAATGGAAAAGGTAAGATGAAAGGAGGGGACTCGATGTGGCTGCCAAAAGTTGGGCAGCCCATGGATGCTGAGGTGGAGGCCATGGAGATAAATGGCTAATCCCTCTCAATCAGAGATGGAGAAACCAGAAACTTTCACATGCCTGATGGCAGAATTACAAATGCACTGATACATGCGTTGACTTTATTCTATCAATGACAAGATTATGCAAGTGGTGATTGTCAAGATTGTGACTTTGCCAGGACTAATTCTTATCTCTCACCAGCGTCTCAGCTGCTGGCCCTCTTAATGCAGATAAAACAGAAGCTTAAAACGCACAAAGGGTGGGCTGTCACATGACCATCACCCAGTGATTTCCAATGTGGTCGTCACTAGAGTATTCCCTTTGTAACTTTAATCAGTTCATGTCTGGGAATCCCCCTCTCACAGCAAGGGTCCTATATTTTAAGTAATTGGGTTTAAGGCATTCCTATTATAGCTCGATTAGCTCATGTCTGGGGACCACTTTTTGGCTAGGGTCCTATTGACAAAGCATTTAGGCTTAATAGTTCGTCTCCACCAGTTGAATACCTCAGATGATTGCCTTGATACCTTGCCAAGGATGACAGGATATGTAATAAACTAGGTGTACCGGATGAGTTTCTTGGTCGAAACAGTAAACTTTATTTACAGAGCTCCTGATGAAGATACATGCTTGAACCGGGCCCATGACTAGAAAGCTCTGGCCCTAAGATTACCCACACTTAGGGCTGATTCATCTGTACAGTCATGCGATCCCCAAACAGTATGAAAGTTCTACTTATAATCACTGCAGGATATGTGGTTCACTAACATTCTCCAAACTATTGTCCTTGATGAATCTTTGCAGACATGCTGTCCCCATTCCGGTGGATTGGAGTGTGAAATGTGCAGTGATGCAAATTGTGGTAACCGTCTTTAGATGCGAACTCAAGTCATTTTTAGTTCTAAGTTTAAAAAGTATCTGGCCAGAATTTTCCGGTCTTTTGGCACCAGGGGTTATGGTGGGCAGGGTGGGGTTGTACGCAATTTGGCAAGAAGGCCAAAAATCAGTTTTACACCGTCGTGATACCAGTTTGCGATTGTTCACTTCACCTGTCAATGGGGGTTGGCCGCATTTGCCACCGCCGCACATCAGGAACATCATTTTAATACGTTTGCATCTAATTATAAGCCCTGCTCACCAGATCCCACATCAAATTTACTGTCCACATGGGCATGACTTCAGAATAACGTGCTTCACGACTGCCTTTAAAAGGCATGCACCTGTCAACCTGAACTTTGAGGGGAACTCGGAGGTGAGTGCATACAACCTTGCACAGCGCTCGTGAGCATTGTCCATAGAATATCAGGGAAGAAGCGCTGCACATTTGCAGGGGACAAGTCGCTTTTGCCTGGCTGGCTTTCAGTGCGATGCCAGGGCAAGGGCTCCAGTGTGGGTCAGGCCAGGAGGTGGGGAATGGGTGAAGGCAGCACAGACTGAAGGAAATACTCAAGCACATGCCAGGAGGGTGGAGGGTGGTTTCAGGGAAGTGGCCCTGCATTTGGAAAAGCTTGTCAAAAGTGAGCATTCTTCTGCAGCTGAGACCGTTCAGCAGCAGCTCCATTGACGTGCTTGGAGCCAGGCCTCTGAAGCTTTTCTGCCCACTCAAGCAACGCAAAAGCGCGAAAGTGCCATCAAATGATCCAGAACTTTTCACCCCTCGGCAGCAGACTGCAAATTAATATACGTTTTAAGGGGCCGCAGAGCAACTGGCCGACTGGGCATGTTGTAGAATCTACTTGTGAAAGGTTCCAAGAAGCAGTCCCTGGTGGAGGCACACACAGCCCATGGCAATATCTTTATTAAGATTTAGACCAGAATCTAAAATGATTCAAGCTAACAGTGCAGCCTTGCAATACGGGTTAGGAGAATGCCTGCGCCTAGGCTGAGAGCACAGCATGCAGTGCAGTGGCTGAAGCTACCGCAGCCAATTGTTCAAGTGCAGTAGGGCAGAGGTGGGTGGGGTTTCGGACAGCCAGTGAGCGCATTACACACTGGAAATTGAAGTGGTGGCCAGCACTCTCCTGCATGTGTAAAGGAGCCATCAAACTTAAACAAGAGAGGTTCTCAGTACACCTATGCTAACCCACATATCTTTCTCTTTGATCCTGCAGGAGGAGAACCTCAGGATTATGGAGCCTGGTTATTTAGCTGTATGCCTCATGGCTTACAGGGAGCAGAGAGGAAGAAGAGAATGGCAGAGGCTGTATGGGGGATGAGCAAACTGGCCAAGGCAGGTTGGTACAGGAAGCCATTCAAGTGAGGGGAGCAAAAAGGAATGTAGTGGTAGTATGGGATAGTATAGTCAGAGGGATTCACACCGTTCTCTGCAGCAAAAAGTGTGAGTCCAGACGGCTGTGTTGCCTGTCAGGGTTCAGGACATATGATCGGGGCTGGAAAGGAACTTGCAGTGGGAGGGGGAAGACCAGTCATCTTGGTCCATGTAGGTACCAATGACATAGGCAGGACAAAGAAGGAGATTCTACATAGTCAGTATGAGGACCTAGGCACCAAATTAAGAAGCAGAACCTCAAAGGTCATAATCTCTGGACTATTACCTGAGCCACGTGCAAATTGGCATAGGACAAATCAGATTAGGGAGACGGCTGTGTAGCTTAAAGACTGGTGTGGGAGAAGTGGGTTTTGTTTCGTGGGGCACTGGCACCAGTACTATGGAAAGTGGGATCTGTACCATAGGGACAGTCTACACCCAAACCATGCTGGGACCAGTGTTCTTGTGAGCAACATAACTAGTGAAGAAGAGAGCGTTTTAAACTAAATAGTGGGAGCAAGAAATCAAGTTTGGGAAGACGTGGTAAACCAAAGAATAGAGATAAGGCAAAAGAGAAAGGTATTATTACATGTTATGACACAGCAATTGGTAAAGGCTGAGTTATTTAAAATCCCAGAGGGAAACTTTAAACAACTGTCATAACCTATATTATCAATTGGTATGTTTGAGATGCAGCTCTGAATTCAGAAATGAAACCAGCAAGCCTCCAGAGGTTTTTTTAATATAAATTAAGTTAAAAATGTATTAATTTAACAAGGTATTAAATAAATACATGTGACTACAAATTACTACCATAATAACTATTAAACAAATCCCCAAATTAATCACTCCCAGGTAATCTTCCCCAAGGCAACAATAACCCATAGACTTAAACTAACACCAGGCAAAGTACATTTTAACTTACAAATTCAAAATGAGATTCCTTTAAATTTATTTCCTTCGCAAACAGTTGCAGGCTCACAGGCGGCTTAGATCTTCCATGCCTCTGACCCATACACAAAACTCTTTTTCTGTATATTCCTAGCCTTCCCTTTGAATGCAAATTCTCATCGTATCACCAGGCCCTTTGAACTCCACCTCTTCTAACAATTAAACTCCTTTCATAGTACCAATTTTATTAGTAATATAAACATATTGCTTGGTGTCTCCTAGCTAGGTGCAAGATTTCACCCCCAATCTTTGAATGGTTTATTCAACAAAATGCAAATGTACTCTTTACCTTACTTTTTAATATCTCAAAACTGCTATACATCAAAGCACCCAGGCTGACTGGCTTTAATGCAATTAAGACACAGACACTCACACCCACAGATCCCACTACAAGTCCAATCTAAAATAATTTCCAATAACATTATATACATTAGTATCTTCATGACATACGGGAAAGGAAATACAGACCATGACAGGAAGGGATAGAGAGTACAAATCTAACAGTAAATCAACAGATGAAACTAGAGTTATAAAAAGAATAAAAGGACAAAACTAAAAACTCCATTTCTAAATGCGCGTAGCATTCGAAACAAAACAGATAAACTGAGAGCTCACATAGAAATAAATAATTACGATTTGATAGCCATTAAGGAGACATGGCTGCAGGAGGACATGGATTGGGACCTGAATAATGAAGGGTACAGGATATTTAGGAAGGACAGGAAGTGAGGAAAAGGTGGAGGGGTGGCTCTGTTAGTTAATGATGGTATTAGCACAATAGAGAGAGTGACCTAAGTTCAGGAAACCAGGATGTTGAAACAGTTTGGGTAGAGATGAGAAATGGTAAAGGCAAGAAGTCACTTGTGAGAGTTATGTACAGGCCCCCTAACAGTAACCACATTGTAGGGTGGAGCATAAAGGAAGAAATAATTTGAGCTTGTCAGAAAGGCACGGCAATAATCATGGAGATTTTAATTTATATATAGACTGGAAAAGTTAGATGGGCAAAGATAGCTTAGATGAGAGATGCATTCAATGTTTTCGGGATAGTTTCTTGGAACAGCATGTTCTGGAGCAAACCAGAGAGCAGGCTATACTAGACGTGGTATTGTGCAATGAGATTGGAGTAATTAATGATCTCATAGTGAAGATGCCCCTAGGAGCAGCGACCATAATATGATTGAGTTTTACATTCAGTTTGAGGGGGAGAGGAGTGGATCTGAGACTAAAGGCAGAATTTTCCGAGCCCGATGGCGGTGAGCGTGATAGGTGGTATGTGTGGAAAACATGGTGTGATCTGCTTCACGACGGCATGAAGGCAGATCGCAATCGTCCCGCTCAGCCCGCCAACGGCAGGCCACATTTCCCGCCATCGGTCAGCGAGGAGCTAATTGTAATACATCAGCATGTAGTTAAAAGGCAATCCTGCAAGGCCCTTGGAACCCCGCTGTATCATCTATCCACGTTGGTAGGAAGGCATGCCAACGTATTTCACAATAGCACGAAGGCGACGTGCACTTGGTGGCCTTCACTTTGGGGGAACTGAGGTGAGTGAGGAGCAGCGTTCTCCACAGCTCACCCATTATTTACAGGCCTCAGGGGCACCGGGGGGGTGGGGGGGGTGGGTGCAGGGGCAACTGATGCCTGACCCTGAAGGTGACTGCTGGGGGCTGGGGGCTGAGGGCGGTGGCGGTGGGGGGGGAAGTGTCTGGGGTCAAGTGCTGGTCAACCTCAGAGGCGACTGCTGAGGGTGGGGGTTGCCTGGGGGCAAGTGCTGGCCAGCCTCAGAGGTGACCATTGTCAGTGATGGGGGGGAGGGGTCAAGTGCTGCCCTGGCACTGCATCCCACGCACAGGCAATTGAGGTGGGGGGCAGGGTAAGCGAGGGAATTGGCCACACAGTACGGACACCTGTAAAAACTGACCAAGCCCCTGCAACTGAGACAAATCAGTGATGTGACTGGGGTCGGGCTCCTAGCCTGCCCGCCTGCTCATGCAAGTAACGCAGAAGCACCAAAGGGCCACCAACTGCTCCACACCTTACCACCTCCCCACCACCACCGCCCCCCACTGCCCTCCCACCCCTACCCTCCCGACACAGGCTTCGAGTCCAGCACCACTTTAATGGGCTGCAGAGCAAATGTTGTACAATATCTTCGCCAATGCTGGCCAGGTAGCAGTCACTGCTGGAGGCGCTCACAGCCCCTTGAAATCTCAGCATCCCGGTTTGCACCAGTGTCCCCCATGTCACAGGTTGACAGGGCAGCCATGCAGCACACTCATCTCTGGCCATCCAAGGGGTGATCAGCACTCAGGGAAGCATTGAGCAGGCAGTCACACAGGGCCAGGAAAGGCGCTAAGTACAGCCATGAAAACCACACCTCTCTCCCTCTTTCATGTTGCAGGAGGATCATGTCAGGATCACGGATCCTGGTGACCTAGCTGTATGTCTGATGGCCTACTGAGACCGTAGAAGACTGAGGACAGCGCAACTGAGGCTCCTGGCCGTGCAAAGACAATAGCAGTAACCTCATGAAGAAGGGGCAGCAGGAGCTCCCGCACACACTGCCCAAGAGCGATAGCGAGCCATGGCTGGTTGGCGCATAGTGACACCCAGGGTCCATAGACGCTGCCTGCTATTCCTGCTAGGGGGGAAATTCTGCCCCTAAAGTTTCATGGCTGCACCTCTATGATATGACCCTGACCACAGAGCACAAGCGAACTCCCCTCAGCCAGACAGGAGTCCGACATTCTCCCAGGCAGTGTAAAGATCTATGGAGTGTCCTCACTGCATGTCGTCATCACCCTCCTGCAATTGAGCGACTATTAGGGCGTCCATGTCAGGAGCATTATCACAGATGGTATGCGTGCTGCCATAAGCCAGACTGGAGTCAAACATCCATAGATGCAGAGTAGGGAATATATGGTGTCTTCTCACTGCATGTCGTCATCGTCCTACACAAAGTTAGCAGCTATGAGGGCCTCCTGAGCTCACCTGGCTCGTCTGGCCAGTGTGAGGGCCTCATCCCCATCATCACCGCCTTCGAGGTCCTCCTCACCCTCATCTCTGTTGGCATCCTCCTCATCCGAGGAGACCTCCAGTTCCTCCATCTCCTCCTCAGCCAGCTCGTTTCCCCGTTGCAGCACCAAGTTGTAAAGGGCGCAGCAGGCGATGATGATGCATGACACCCCCTGTGGACTATATTGCAGGGCTCCACCAGACTGGTCCAGGCACTGGGACCTCATTTTCAGCATCCCGATGGTCTGCTCCATCAAGTTGCGAGTTGCAGCATGAGCCTCATCACACCTTCGCTCTGCTGCAGTCTGAGGCTGTCACACGGGTGTCATCAGTCACATCCTCTTGTCCCCAAGGAGCCATCCCTGCAGCTTCTCTGGACCCTGTAATACGTCAGGGATCTGTGACAGACTGAGTATGTAGGAGTCGTGCACATTCCCTGGGAACCGTGCGCAGATCTGCAGGATGTGTTTGTGGTGGTTGCACACCAGCTGAACATTCAGCGAATGGAATCCCTTGCGGTTGATACAGTTGACCGTGTGTTGTGGCGGAGACATGAGCGCCACGTGAGTGCAGTTGATGGCACCCTGCACCTGTGGGAAACCCGAGATCTGGGCAAATCCAATTGTTCTTGCATCCTGGCTCTCCTGGTTCCAGGCAAAATGCACAAAGTTGTGTGCCCTTGCAAAGGTGGCATCCATGACCTTATGGATGCATTTGTGGGTGGAGGCTTGTGAAATCCCACAGAGATCACCTGTGCAGCCCTGAAAGGAGCCACTGGCATAGAAATTGAGCACTGCTGTCACCTTCACGGGCACTGGCAGTAGATGCCCTCCATGTCCCCATGGCGCCAAATCCTGCAGCAGGTAGCAGATGTGACCAACCAGTTCCCTAGACATGCGCAATCTTCAGTGGCACTGGTTCTCGGTCATCTGCAGGAATGAAAGGCGGCGCCTATAGATCCTGGGTGACGTTAAGCGCCAGCCAGCAACGGCTTGCTGTGGCTCTTAGGCAGCGTGTGCGGGAGCTACAGCTGCCCTTTCTTCCTGAGGGTGCTTCTGCTCCCTCTGCGCATCCAGGAGCCTCAGTCGCTCTGTCCTCCATTGTTTTCCCTCTCTACATGCCATGAGGCATACAGCTAGTACACCAGGCTCTATAATGCTGATGTGCTCCTCCTGCAGGATGAAAGAGAGAGACACGTGGGTTAGCTTGGGTGTACGAAGAACCTGCCCTGGTTAAGTGTGAAGGCCCCTTAACACATCCCGGAGAGTACTGGCCACCATTTTGATGGCCAGAGATTAGTGCGCTGCATGGCTGCACAAAACCCCACCCACCTCCACTCCACTCCACCCGACCAATTGGCGGCAGCTTTGCCCATCCTGTGCTCTCAGCTCAAGGGCAGGCATACTCCTAACCAACCAAGGTGGAGACTAGTCCAATGCTGGCATTGCAAGCGGCTGTGAGCGCCTCCACCAGTGACTGCTCCATGGTCAGCTTTAGCAAGGAAATTGTACAATGAGCACAGTCGTCCAACTGTTCTGCAGTCCACTAAAACATTCATTACTTTGCAGTCTGTGCTCTTGGGGTGAAATGCTCTGGCGCACTTGGTGGCACTTTAATGCAAGCCTTTTATATGCTGTTGTGAAACACATTGACGTGCTTTTCCACCGACATGGGCAGACGATCCAGCGTGGGGGCCGACTCCGGCGGGCAGGCCTAATAATTATATGCAGATGTATTACAATGAGGTTGAGCAGGCGATCGCAAACTGGTTTCATGAAACCGATTGTGCCATATTGTCCGCTGATGCCAACGAACACCGACGCTGGCAGGCACGGAAAATCCTGGCCATCGTGGTACCCACTTATTTGGATGATTGTGATATGCAGCCCAAAGCTGAACATGCTGCTGACTTGCGGAACGCCTCAACAGCCTTGGGGCCAACTTGCACTAGTTAAAGCCAGACTCATATCTTAAAGATGAAGTACTTTCTGACTATGGCAGGGGATGAAACCACTTGGAAGTGATTTGAAGACCTGGAGCAAGGAACAGAAATGGTGCAATGGTGAGTATGCTTTCCAGTCTTCGATACCAAGCTGAAGCCATTGATGAAGGAGGTTGACAGGAAGAGAGGTTTTGTTCCCCCAGGGACAAGAGATACTCTACAAAGATGGCAGTGTTCGCTCTGCAGAATTGCAGGTGGAGCAGTCGTTGGCAGTGCCCTCAGGGGCTTCCAAATCCAGGTGTCATAGGCCAAAAGCAGCTTAGCAGTCAGGGCAGGGCAGCCTGTCAATATATTGGTTGAAGCTACACAGGATGCCCCATGTAGAAGTGGTAAGAGGCGTAAGTTAAAGTAATTGTATTTCACAAATGTTCCTTTTTTTTAAGAATGGCACATCCAATTTAATGAGTATTCTTCACTTTTGTTGTCTGGATCACTTCTGTACACATTTCTGCTATGCAGCTGCAGATCCCACCACAGTACAACATTGCAGGCTTGGATGTTAATTGTCTTTGTTCTCCAATGTCCTGTTGAACACATCCATGGTTTCCACACCATTCATCCAATTCTTGTCTGTTTGAAAGCCTTCAAACTTCAACAAAATGTCTCTGACCACAATAAAACTCTGCAAAATGTTTCTCAGATGAAAATATCAAAGCAGCTGTAAGCACTAAGACTTTCTTGATATTGGACAATCAGAAATTGAAATATTCCGAGGAACTGTCGCTCGATCTCGTCCCTTTCACGAGTGAGCATCTTGAGGCCTGGGCAGCATTTTCTGGAGCCTTTAAACTAAAATCTCTGGTTAAATCATTTGAAATGTTTCTATTTGGCCCATGATAATGATCAATCTGCCTTTGACAAGCGAATTGCTTGAGATAATGATCAATCTATCACTGAAAATGATCAGCCCGTCTGTAATAATGATTGATCTATATCTGATAATAATCGACATGCCTGTGATAATAATCAACGCACCTCTCATAATAATAGACCCGCCTGTGATAATAATAGACCCACCTGTGATAATAATCGACCCACCTGTGATAATAATTGACCCGCCTGTGATAATAATTGACCCGCCTGTGATAATAATCGACCCACCTGTGATAATAATCGACCCACCTGTGATAATAATCGACACATCAGTGATAATAATCTACCTGCCTGTGATAATAATTGAACCACTTGTGATAATAATCAACACACCTATGATAATAATTGACAGACCTGCGATAATAATCGATCCGCCTGTGATAATAATCGACCCACCCTGTCATAATAATCAATACGCCTGTGATAATAATCAACCCACCTGTCATAATAATCGACATACCTGTGATAATAATCGAACAGCCTGTGATAATAATCGACCGGCCTATGATAATAATTGAACCACTTGTGATAATAATTGACCCGCCTATCATAATAATTGACACACCTGTGAAAATAATCAACACACCTGTGATAATAATCTAACAGCCTGTGATAATAATCAACCAGCCTGTGATAATGATCGAACCGCCTATGATAATAATCGGCCCACGTGTGATAAAAATCGACCCGACTGTGATAATAATCGACACGCTTGTGATAATAATTGATACACCTGTGATAACTATTAACACACCAGTGATAATATTCAAAAAGCCTTTGATAATAATTAACTTGGCTATGATAATAATCAAACAGTTTGTGATAATAATTGACCTGCCTGAGATAATAATGGAAAGCCTGTAATAATAATCAACCTGCCTGTAATCATAATTGAACCACCTGTGATAATAATCAACTCTCCTGTGATAGCAATTAAACCGCCTGTGTTAATAATTGACCTGCCTGTGATAATAATTGACAAACCCGTGATAATAATTGACAGGCATGTGATAATAATCGACCCGCCTGTGATAATAATTGACCTGCCTGTGATAACAATCGACAGCCATGTGATAATAATCGACTAGCCCATGATAATAATCGACCCGCCTGTGATAATAGGTGATATAGCTGTGATAACAAGAGGCCTAACTGTGATAATAATGTCAAAATGCCTGTGATAAAGCTTGTCAAAATAATCAAAATGCCTGTGATAATAATTGATGCACCTGTGATAATAATCGAGCTGCCTGTGATAATAAGTGAACTGCCTGTGCTTATAATCGATCCACCTCTGATAATAATTGAGAGACCTGTGATAATAATCGACACACCTGTGAAAACAATGGACCGGTCTGTGATCATAATTGACAGGCATGAGGTAATAATCGATCAGCCTGTGATAATAATCCACAGATATGTGATAATAATCAACCAGCCTGTGATAACAATGGACCTGCCTGTAATAATAATCAACCCACCTGTGATAATAATCGACCCACTTGTGATAATAATTGGTCCACCTGTGAAAATCATGGACATGTCTGTGATAATGATTGACTTGCCTGTGATAATATTTGACATGCCTGAGAAAATCATGGACCTGCTTGTGATAATAATTGATGGGCCTGTCAAAATACTGCAAACACCTGTGATAATAATCGACCTGCCTGAGATAATAATCGACACACCTGCAATAATAATCAACCAGCCTGTGATAATATTAATTGACTCACTGGTGATAATAATCACCCGACAGTGAAAATAACCCACCCGCCTGTGATAATAATCAATGTGCCTGTAGTAGTAATTGACTCGTCTGTGATAATAATTGTCACCCTTTTTTAATAATCGACCTGCCTGTGATAATGATTAACCTGCCTGTGATAATAGTCGACCCGCCTGATTAACAATTGACACAGCTATGATAACAATGGACCCGCCTGTGATAATAATCATTAAACATGTGATAATAATCAACCAACCTGTGATAATAATTGAAACTGCTGTGATAATAATTTACCCACCTGCGATAATAATCGACACAGCTGTGTTAACAATGGACTCACCTGTGATAATAACTGAACCCCCGTGCTAATAATTGACCTACCTGTGAAATCATGGATGCGCCTCTGATGATGATGGACCCACCTGTAATAATAATTGACCCACCTGTGATAATAATCAACCCGCCTGTGATAATAGTCAACCCGCCTGTGATAATAATAATTGACCCACCTGTGATAATAATCGACCCACCTGTGATAATAGTCAACCACCATGTGATAATACAATTGACCACCTGTGATAATAATCAGCCTGACTGTGAAAATAATCCGCTCACCTGTGGTAATAATCAACTCGCTTGTGCTAATAATTGACCCGCCTATGATAATACTCAACCTGTTTGTGATAATAATTGTCACACTTGCGATAATAATGAACAAGCCTGTGATAATAACCGACACGCCTGTGACAATAATCGACACAGCTGTGATAACAATGGACCCACCTGTGATAATAATTGACACCACTGTGATAATCATTGACACACATGTGATAACAATCAATACAGCCATGATTGCAATCGACTCGCCTGTGATAATAATCGAGACACCTGTGATACTAATCACCCACCTATGATAATGATAGACCCCCCCGTGAAAATCATGGACCTGGCTCTGCTGATGATCGACCCACCTGTAATAATAATTGACCCATCTGTGATAATAATCCACCCACCTGTGATAATAATCAACCCGCATCTGATCATAATAATTGACTCGCCTGTCATAATAATCGCCGACTGTGAAAATCCACTCGCCTCTGATAATAATCAACCTGCCTGTGTTAATAATTAGCCCGCCTATAATAATAGTCAACCTATTTGCCATAATAATCAACACATTTGTGATAATAATGGACAAGCCTATGATGATACTCGACCCCCCTGTAATAATAATCCAGCCACCTGTGAAAATAATTGAGCCTCCTATGATAATAATCGACCTGCCTGTGTTAATAATTGAACTGCCTGTGATAATAATTGATACACCTGTGATAATAATCGACACACCTGTGATAATAATCGACCGACTTGTGTTAATAATCGATCTGCCTGTGATAATAATCAACATCCCTGTGATAATAATTGACCCGCCTGCGATAATAATCAGCACAGCTGTGATAACAATGGACCCGCCTGTGAAAATCATGGACCCGCTTGTGATAATGATTGACCCACCTGTAAAAATTATTGACCCGCTTGTGATAATAATTGATGGGCCTGTGATAATAGTGCACGCACCTATGATAATAATCGACCAGCCTGTGATAATAATCAACCTGCCTGTGATAATCATCAACACGCCTGTGATAATAATCAATACAGCTGAGATAATAATGAACCCGCCTGTGATGATAATTGATAGGCATGTGATAATAATCAACCAGCCTGTGATAATAATCAACCCGTTTGTGATAATCATCGATCAGCCTGTGATAATAATCGACACAGCTGAGATAACAATTGACCTGCCTGTGATAATAATCGAGCTGCCTGTTATAACAATTGACCTACCTGTGAAATCATGGACGTGCCTTTATAATGATTGACAGACATGTGATAATAATTGAACTGCCTGTGATAACAATCGACATAGCTGTGATAATAATGGACCCAGCTGTGATAATAATCAACAGACATGTGATAACAGTCGAACCACCTGTGATAATAATCGAACTGCCTGTGATAATAATTGACCCACCTGTGAAAATCATGGACCCGCCAGTGATGATGATCGACTGGCCTGTGTAATAATCAACCTAGCTGCGCTAATAGCTGACACACCTGTGATAATAATTGACACGCCTGTGAAATTAATCAACACAGCTATGATTATAATCAATCGGCCTGTGATAATGATCCACATACCTGTGATAATAATCACCCATGTGAAAATAATTGACCCCCCCCCATGAAAATCATGGACCCGCCTCTGATGATGATAGACCCACCTGTAATAATAATCAACCCACCTGTGATAATCGACCCACCTATGATAATAGTAAACCCTCCTGTGATAATAATAATTATGGAGCTGCCCATGATAGTGATCAACTGGCCTATGGAATAATCGACACAGCTGTGCTAATAGCTGACACACATGATAATAATTGGCCCATCTGTGATAATAATCGACGGGCCTGTGTTAATAATCAACCCACCCGTGATATTATCGACCTACCTGTGATAATAATCGACACACTTGTGATAATAATTGACCTGCCTATGTCAATGATTGACCTGTCTGTGATAATAATCAACACACCTATAATAATAATCAAACCACCTGTGTTAATAATCAACATGCCTGTGGTAATAATTGACCCTCCTGTGATAATAATCGACACCCCTGTGATAACAATGGATAACAATCATGATAATCAGCAAGCACATGATAATAATCGATCAGCCTGTGATGATAATTGACAAACCTGTAATAATAATCAACACAGCTGAAATAACAATGTGCCTGCCTGTGTTAATAGTCAACAGACGTGATAAAAATCGACCCTCCTGTTACAATAATCGACTCGCCTGTGATAATAATCAACATACCTGTGATAATAATTACACACCTGTGATAATAATCGGCCTGCCTGCCACAATAACCGACCCAGCTGTGATAATAATTCACCTGCCTGTGATAATAATTGACGCGCCTGTGATAATAATTGACCTGCCATTGATAATAATTGACAGGCCTGTGATAATAATTGACACAGCTGTGTTAATAATTGACACACCTGTGATAATAATCAACACAGCTGTGATTATAATTCACCCGCCTGTGACTATAATCGATCCGCCTGTGATAATAATTGATATGACTGTGATAATAATTGACCCCCCTGTAAAAATCATGGATCTGCCTCTGATGATGATAGACCCACCTGTAATAATAATCCACCCACCTGTGATAGTATTCAACCCACCTGTGATAATAGTAAACCCGCCTGTGATAATAATAATTGACTCGCCTGTGACAATAATCGCCTCGACTATGAAAATAATCCACTCACCTTTGATAATGATCAACCCACCTGTGACAATAATTGACTCACCTGTGGTAATAATCAACCCACCTGTGCTAATAATTGATGTGCCTATGATAATAGTCAACCTATTTACAATAATAATTGACAGGATTACGATAATAATGGACAGCCTGTGATGATACTCAATCCGGCTGTAATAATAATCGAACCACCCGTGATATCAGTCGACTCTCCTGTGATAATAATCGACACTCCCTGTGATAATAATCAATTCACCTGTGTTAATAATCAATCCGCCTGTGATAATAATTGACCTATCGGTGATAACAATGGACCCGCCTATGATAATAATCGACCCACCTGCCACAATAATCAACCCACCTGTGTTAATAATCGAGAGACCTGTGATAATAATCACCCACTTATAATAAATTGACCCACCTCTGAAAATCATGGACCCGGCTGTAATAATGATCGACCCACCTGTGAAAATAATTGACCCGCCTGTGATAATAATCAATGCACCTGTGTTAATAATTGACCTGCCTGTGATAATAATTGATGGGTCTGTGATAATACTGCAAACACCTGTGATAATAATCGACCCACCTATGATAATAATCAACCCGCCTGTGATAATAATTGAATCATCTGTGGTAATAATCAACCCACCTGTGATAATAATTAACCTGCCTGTAATAATAATCAACCTGTTTGCAATAATAATTGACCCACCTGCGATAATAATGGACAAAACCATAATAATACTCGAACCGCCTGCGATAATAATCAATACACCTGAAATAATAATCGAACCACCTGTGATAATAATTGACTCTCAGGTGATAATAATCAACTCGCCTATGCCAATAGTTGATCTGTCTGAGATAATAATCGACACACCTGTGTTAAACACGGCGCATCGATGACAATAATCGACCCGACTGGGTTAATAATCAACACGCCTGTGATAATAATTTACCCTCCTATGATCATAATCGACACACCTGTGATAATAATGGGACCGCATTTGATGATATTGGACAGGCATGTGATAGGGCAGAAATTTGGACGGACTCAGCGTGGACAGGCAGGGTCGGGCGGGAAGCCAACCCACGCCCACGATTGAGGCCAGAAGGCTGGCTGTGCAGGTGGGTGGAGGAGGGTGAGCAGGGTGTGCGCGAGCTTGGCGCATGCGAGCTTGTGAGTACTTGAAAACCTCCCTCAGGCACAGAGCTGCCTCAGGAAGATGAAAAGTCTTAAAAAAAAATTAATTAAAAATTCTATAAAGCATGTCCCCTCATGTGACTCTGTCACATGAGCAGGGACATGTTATTAATTAAGTTTTAAAATTTTTATTTTGTTTTTATTTGCTTTAGGAAACCTCATCCCGCCCATGGGTGAGGTTTCCTAAAAAGTGCAAAGGCCACTTGGCCTTTTTGCCTGCCTGCCAACTGTAAGGTTGGATGGGCAGTAAAAAATTTATTTTTATTACCTTGTTAATGGCCTTTATAGGCCTTTTAATTGTTGCCTTTTAGGCCTTTTGATTAATATTAATTATTATCACGCCTGTGATAATAATCGGCCCTCCTGTGACAATAATTGACGCACCTGCAATAATTATCGGCCCACCATTGATAATAATTGACAGACCTGTGATAATAGTGGACACACTTGTGATAATAATCAACATGCCAATAATAGTTGACACACCTGTGATAATAATTGATCCATCTGTGATTATAATTGAACTGCCCGTGACAATAATCGACCCGCCTATGATAATTTTCAACCTGCCCGTGATAATAATCAGCACACCTGTAATACTAAGTGACACGCTAATCAACACACCTGTCATAATAATCAACCCGCCTGTGATAATATTCGACCTGCCCATGAAAATAATTGACACACCTGTGATAATAGTCGGCCTGTCTGTGTTAATGATCAACATTCCTGATTGCGATTGACCCTGGACGTGATTATGATCGACCTGTCTTTGATTATGTTTGACCCACCTGTCATACACACTCATGCTGCAGTATGAGGTAAATAAGGCAGTCCAGCTAGGATAAGAAACTGCCTTGTCTGATGGCATAGTGGGTGTACTGAATCAATAACTGCATCCATAGCACCCTAATTGCATCTCCATCTGCAAGATTAGAAGCTGCAAGTTTTTGTAATAATGCAACGCATGAAAGCTTTGTCATTTACTGTAGCACTGACAGGAATAACGGGCAAAACATTTGTACCCATGCTGAGCTCCTTTCATTACAACTTTTTATTTCTATTGTTTTTCCTATTCTCTGATCTGGCTTCAGGCACAGTACTGCTACCACTGATTTATGTGCAGATCTTTTCCAGATGATCTAATTAATTTCTGCTCTACTGTGAATGTCTTACTCTAAGTAAAACCAGGTTCAATTTTACACAGCAAATGTCTTCTTTTTTCAGTTTCGATCTGTGTTGATTTTCTTTTAAATAACTAGAAGTACAAAATATTTTAATTGCTTATATGCCCATGTTTCTTAGATTTATTAAAAATTACATTACTTCTATTTTGATATATTTATGTGTATTATATGCTTTGAAAGAAACACAAGATTCACACGCCCACACTGAAATCGATAAGAGTGTGTGTCAGTGAATAGGCAATTGATGCTATGCAATTGTACAGGCAGGGCATATGAATAAAAGCAAACATTCTATAAGCACTTAACATTGTAAGTAACTTTTTCATTTCAAATTTAATTACATGGATATGTAATTGGTTAAGGGATAGAGAGTAGTGGTGAGCAGTTATTTTTCAGACTGGAGGGAAATGTACAGTGATGTTCCCAAGGGTTGAAATTAAGAGTGCTGCTTCCATATATAGAGCAAAATTTCAGGTGACACAAAACTCAGGAATGTAGTCAACAGTGAGGAGAACAGTACAGACTCAAGGAGGGCATAGATTGTTTAATCTGGCAGACATGTGGCAAATGAAATTAGTCACAGAGAAGTGTGAAATGATACATTTTGGGAGGAAGAATGAGGAGATGCAATATAAATTAAGGGTGCAATTTTAAAGGGGGTACCGGAACCGAGAGACCTGACAGTGTAGGTACTCAAGGCCTGAACATTCTGGTCGGTGTGCGGGGACAGGCTCAGCTCGCCGACAGATAAAATGACGCGCAGCGATGTCAGGCGTGCATCCCGAAGTCACTGCACCTCATTCCGATCTTCAGCTCGCCGGGCGCGCACCGGAGTCGGCTGCGTGCCCACCGAACTTCCAAAGGTCTATTAAGGCCATTTAAAGAACAACTGTAACAATTAGCAGGCTGAAAGAGTCCAGGCCCCAACTCTCCTTCCCACCCCTCGGCAGCACATGCAGCGTTCAATGCTTCCAGGTGCGTATCACACTGGGTGGGCCAACATAAAATGGCAGCGTGCAGCTGATCGCAGGAGGCGATCAGCTGCACGCCCACCTGCGCCTGCTGCCGCCCAGCCCACTCAATGAGGAGAAAATTCTCCCCCAAGTCTTTGAATGTGGTGGGATAAGTTGCGAAGGCTGTTGAAAAGCATTTGGGATCCTTGGCATTATAAATTCAGGCACTGGTGGATAAATTTTATAGCCCTGAACTTGGGCTTGGAGATCAAGATGTGTGATTACATGGACAAAATGCACAATGCAATTTTCAATACACTACATCACTCCCCTTCTTTGTAAATTATAGACTTGGCATGTTTCAATGGTTTTTGATGGGCCAAAGGGCTTTTTTCTGTACTGTAGAACTCTATGGGCAGAATTTTACAAGTCGGCGAGCAGGGGCAGGGCCCACTCACCAACACGTAAAGTGACGTGCAGTGACGTCGGGGGGAGCTCCCAACGTCACTGCACCCCATTTAAATTTTCAGGAAGGCGGGAGCGCAGCAAAATCAGCTGCGGGCCCACCGACCTGTCAATGGCCAATTGAGGCCATTGACAAGGTCAATTAAGTAATTAAAGGACCTGCCCATTCAACCTTAAGGTTGGCGGGCAGGCCAGTAGCCCCGGTGGGAACTAGAAAAAACATGAAACCTCATCCATGGGCGGGATGAAGTTTCATGTAAGCTTTAAAAAATTCTAATAAAGGTTTTGTAAAAATTATGGACATGTCCCAACTCATGTGACATTGGGGACATGAAAGGGAAATGTTATTTTTCTATTTTTATCTTTTTTACAATTACAGCCGATCTCACTGAGGCTGCACTTAGCCTCAGGGAGATGAGTGCAGTTTTTCGTGCGCATGCGTGAAAGAGCGCACTCTCGATTTTGGGATTCACCCCCGCCTGGACAGTGAGCGCACAGCGCTTCCGTGTGGCCGTCACATTGGGCGGGCCTTAATTGGCCCGCCCACGTAAAATGGCGGCTCACCTCTGATCAGGGGCGCCGATCGGAAGCACGCCTGTATGCACCCGCCCTTTAACTTCTCCCCCGAAGGGAGTAAAATTCAGCCCTATGACTCTGTTTGTTTCGGAAAGTATAAACAATAAACTTAAGAATAACTTAAGAACATTGAACTTTACCGGTAATACTATAACACTTGCAAACTTTTGTATTAATTTAACAATGAATTCAGTCATATACAATGAGATGTAAGATTTCTTCACCAATTGCAAACAGTTCACTTTGTAACATAATACTTAAGTGTCCAATGGTGGGATAAAAAGGGTCAGCAGCATTGCCAGTGTGAATAGTGTGGAGTTTTGGAGATAGTTCATTGCTGGTTGCTTTTTGGTAATTGACAGCTTGATCTTTGTTCGGGGCTTCATTGTTAGCATTTCCGGGCTTCATTTCAGGACTTATTGGTGTCTCCAAGGGCCTCGGAGCATTCAGACCGTGTGGTCCCTTCCAGGTATCAGGCAGCCTTCCCTTACCCTGGTAATGGGGATTGTGGTCTCCGCTGGAGGCACCTCCTCTGAGGAGGAAGAGAGGGGCAGAAGGGAGAGAAGGCTAGGTGTTCCAATGCAGCTTCGAAGGGAGTGACCTATGGGAGGAGGGGCGCAGGGCCAACAGGTAGTCCAAGGTGGAAGGGAACGCAGAAGACACCCTACCCTGCTGTCAGGGTTTACAGGCGGTGATGCAGCCAACTCATATGTCTGATGTGCAATGCCGAAGGAGGCTGCACCTCTCAAGGGAGACAGTGACCTCCATTTGTCAGATGGTTGGGCCTGAGATCAGCTACGACTGTGCAGGTGGACACCCCCATGCCAGTGGCTCTGAAGGTCACAGTGGCCCTCAATTTCTATGCCTCCGGCGCTTTCTGGGTCAGTGGGGAATCTCCCAATCAGCTGCCCACAGTTGCGTGAAACTGGTGATAGAAGCTCAGGTCAGGGGGTTACTGACTTTTATTCTTTACCGTAGGGATGAGGCCAGCCAGGCTGAGCAAACCAGAGGGCAGAGTTTTCTGAGCCCGCTGGTAACGTGCATGATAGGTGGCGTGCGCAGAAAATATGGAGGGACCCACTTCATGATGGCGTAAAGGCAACTTGCGATCTTCTGTTCAGCCTGCTGATGGCGGGCCATGTTTCCCGCCATCAGTTGGCGGGGAGCTAATTGTTATACATTAGCATATAATTAAAAGGCCAAGCCGCCAGGCTCTTGGAACCCTGTTGTATGGTCCGTCCATGTCTGCAGGAAAGCACGCCGATGTGTTTCACAACAGCACACAGGCAGCGTGCACTTGGCGGCCTTCCTAATTTGGAGCGGTTGGACTGCACACATTGAACAATCTCCTTGCCATCGCTAGCCATGTAGCAGTCACTGCTGGGGGTGCACACAGCCCCCTGCATTTTCAGCATCCTGGTTTGGACCAGTGTCCCCCATGTTGCAGGTTGACGAGACAGCCATGCAGTGCACTCATCTCTGGCCATCTGAGGGGTGACCAGCACGCTAGAGGAAGTATTAAAGGGCAGTCACACAGGGCCAGGAAAGGTGCTAAGTACAACCATAATAACCACATCTCTCTCTCTCTCTTTCATGCTGCAGGAGGACCACATCAGGATCATGGATCCTGGTGACCTAGCTGTATGCCTGATGGCTTACAGGGACCATAGAAGATGGAGGGGAGAGCGACTGAAAGGCAGTAGCAGCAACCTCATGAAGAAGGGGCAGCAGGTGCTCCCGCATACGCTGCCCAGGAGCGACAGCGAGCCGTGGCTGGTCGGCGCCTAGCGACACCCAGGATCTATAGACACCGCTTGCCATTCATGCAAATGACTGTGAACCAGTGTCGCCGACGACTGTGCATGTCTAGGGCCCTTGTGGCTCACATCTGCCACTTACTGCAGGACTTGGCGCCAAGGGGACATGGAGGGCATCCACTGCCAGTGGCTGTGAAATTGACCACGACGCTCAATTTTCTTACCAGTGGCTACTTTCAGGGCTCCACAGATGAGCTCTGTGGAATTTCACAATCCACCACCCACAAATACATCCATGAGGACACGGATGCCATCTTCTCCATGGCAGACAATTTTGTGCATTTGGCCCAGCACCGGGACAGCCAGTATGCAAGGGCCATTGGATTCGCCCTGATCTCGGGATTTCAACAGGTGTAGGGTGTGATTGACTGCACTCGTGGTGCTCAGGTCTCTGTCGCTACACTCGGTGGACATCATCAACAGTAAGGACTCACTGAATGTGCAGCTGGGATGCGACTACCAGGAACGCATCCTGCAAGTGTGCACACAGTTTCCAGGGATTATGCACAACGCCGATATCCTGAGTCACTCGCAGGTCCCAGCCGTCTTCTAGGGTCCACAGATGCTGCCCGGTTGGCTCCTTGGGGACAAAGGATGACAGCAGAGGCCGTGGCTGATGACACCCGTGCGGTGGTCTCAGACTGCAGCAGAGCGACGCTATAATGAGGCTCATGCTGCAGCCCGCACTTGGTGGAGCAGACCATCGGGATACTGAAGATGAGGTTCCGGTGCCTGGCCCAGTCTGGTGGAGCCCTGCAATACAGTCCACAGAGGGTGTCACGCATCATCGTCGTCTGCTGTGCCCTTTACAACCTGGCATTCCAACGGGGAGAGGAGCTGGCTGAGGAGGAGATGGAGGAGCTGTATGTCTCCTCCAATAAGCAGGATGCTGACAGGGATGAGGCTCTTGCTCTGGCTAGACAAGACAGGCACACACGGGAGGCCCTCATAGATGCCAGATTTGTGGAGGATGATGATGACATGCAGTGAGGTATCCTCATAGGTCTTCACGTCGCAGTTGTGAACGTTTGATCCCAGTGCTTATCGCAGCGGCAATGCCCTCTGTGAGAATGGTCTTGTTATGGGGATGCAGTGGAGGCCCTAATAGTCACTCGATTGCAGGAGAATGATGACACCATGCAGTGACGACACTCCATAGATCTTCACATAGCCTCTGAGAATGTTTGACTCCTGTCTGGCCGAGGGCAGCTCACTTACCCTACATGATCAGGGCCATCTCAGAGATGTAGCCATGAAGCTTTAGACGCACCTGATCCTGTGTCCGTCTTCAGCACCTCAGCCCTTCAGGAGCTGGTGCACAAGTCGTAGATGCTGGTGTGATGGGGGCCAGCCCCACCTTAAAGGTGATGAGAACACAAAGAAAATGAGAGAACTCTGTGGCGCCTGCCCCCTACATAGGCAGGGAGACATTCTTGCGAGTTTATTGACAATAGTGAAGATTATGTGCAAGTGATTAACACCCGTTGCTGTGCAATGAATTCTCACCAATTTCTCTCAGCTGTGGCTCATTTGCTGCTGGGAAAGTTGGGTGTTGCTGTGCTGCTGGCTGCTGCTAGATTTCCAGTGTGGCTGCTCCTGCTATTGTGAATTTCAGCTTTTGTTGCTGCCTTTTTGCAATTGCTGCTGCCTGAAGAGCTGTAAGTGGCCTGCAAGCTGAGGCCTGAAGGCCCATTGAAAACCTGGGCTGCCTATTGTGGTGCTGCTGCCTGCTCCAAATACCTGTGGGAGGGGAGGCCTGCAGCTCAAGGCCTGAGGCTTTCGGGCCTACATCGAGGAGAGAGGAGGGAGAGGAGCGGACCAGGAGGAAGAAAACTCTCCATGGTCGGCAACTAGAGGTGTGTGCATCGAGACTTGAGTGGGGGCTTTTTGGTATTGGCCTGTGTTGCGATAGGGGATGGGAGAAGTAGAGGAATAACAACCGAGGGATGTGGGTGTTGAACTGCAATTTACACTCTTGTCATCCACACCCACCGCACCCCTCCTCTTCCCGTTTTCGGAGTCCAGGCTAACTGGGGCTGCCTGGTGAAGATTGACTGAACCAGCTTCTGTTTGCCAGGCAGTCCCGGCTGCCTGGTGAAGACGTCACCCTCCCCTATCCGAAGAGCAACCGGACCCCTCGCAAACCACCTCCTCCATGCCCCCCCTCTCCACCTCTGGCACGCATCCACCCTGTGCTTTCTTGATCTTCTCCTATGCCCTCCTTTCTCTCTGCCTCTCTTCTATCTCTCTTTAGAACACCTGACGGGGGAGATCATTTCAGCCCCTTTATGTCCCCCTGCTTTCCCTGTTGACAACACCTTTTTCGCGGGGTAGGTGTAGCTTCACTTCCAAATGGCAACACCTTTGTCACCGGTAGCGGGGCCTATCAAAGCCACCTACGCAGGAGCGGTGGCCTCCTCAGCTCCTGCTGTTCCTGCGACCCCATCACCCTTTCGTTTAGTGACAAAACTCAGGGTGAAAAGCTACACCCACCCCGACACAACCGTCGAGGCATGCGTCAGGGCTTTAGCTGGGGTTGTTGGCCCCTCAGCCATAGTTGCTGCCTCAAGAATGTACCGCAAAGCCGTATTTTTCCTGAGTACTGAGTGGGCGGTGAACCTGACCCTGGAAAAGGGGCTCACTCTGGGCAGGACTTTGCTGGCAGTGGACTCTTTGGAGGCCACCACCCAGAGGATCATCATTTCCAACATCCTGTCCTTTGATCCCAGTGAGCTCCTCCTCCCCCACCTCCATCAACAAGGGGTCAGGGGTTGTGCCGACCCTGCTCGGCCTCAGGGATGCGGCCCTCTGCCACGTGTACCGCTTCCGGCACCAGGTTTTCATCCGCCTGGCCTGGGAGGAGTGCGTGCAGGGGGCCTTTAGCATAGAGTTCCAGGGGCCCACCTACCAGGTCTTCTGGACTGCGGACGGCGTGCAGTGCCATGCCTGCAAGGAGGTGGGGCATGTGAGGGAAAACTGCCCCGCCTCCAAGACCGCCAGCACTACCCAGGCGGCCGCAGCTGGCACTGCCACTCCTCCCCCCGCCACCACTACATCTCCCTTCCCAGGGAGGTGCTGCCGGCAGCCACCACCATATCGGCTGCTGGTTAGGCGGGGGGAGAGCCCCTGGACCATAAGAAGGCGCCCAAGACCCCCAAAAACCCCCAAGCCCACCCTGGAAATCATATCCCTGAGGACACCGGCTCGGGGGAACAAAAATCATCCGGCTCCAGGGTCATTCCCATGCGGGTTCTCGGGTCCGGCAGCAGTGAGGCGCATGACCCGGGCTGGTGAACTCATTGAAGGAGGTGGACTTGCCCAAACCCCAGAGGGCGGAGCATCTGGGAGGGCTGGATGAGGAAGCGGGGGCCTTGCAAATGGAGGTCTCCCCAGCCCCCAGCCTACCCCGGAAGAGACGCCACCCTTGGAGTGGGAGATCATTCTGACCCGTGAGGTTGGATGTGTCCCCCCCCCCGGTGAAGAGGTGGTGGTGTTTCCCTCCCCAGTAAGTCCTTGCTCTGCCCTCTGTGGGGAGGCCAAACACCCGTTACCCCTATTACCATTGTTCCCTTGCTGCAGTCCCCTGAGCAGGGCCCCTCAAGTGTCGGTGAGGTACCGCCCCTGTAGTGGTGCCCCACCGTGACCCACCTTGTACCCCCGAGATATCATCTGGCCCACCAGGGAAATGCAACACTCCCTTCTTGGCCTCGACAACTGGGTCATTGGGTGGCGGCGGTGGCGAGAAGGGCCTCCCCACTCCTTCTTAGCCTTTGGCACCGGACACAATTGTTCTGGGCCCGGAACTCTTTCTGGACTTGCCTAGCGACCCGGTGCCTGAGGCGGAGTGGGTCTCTGAGCTGCCGCCGCCCTCTGACCCAGAGACCGATGACCTGGCCTTGATCCTGGGGGTGGGATCAAGGTGGAGGGAGAGCCAGCTGGTGGCTCCGAACCAGCCCCCGTACTCAATATGGGGGAGGGGTTGGAAGCTGGAGACGATGACCTGGAGGAGGATGGCGTTTCGGTGGTGAGCACTGGGGACAACTTAGAGTCATTGTCGGGTGAGGTGGTGGATCTCCTGCTGCCCCCCACTGACTCTCCCCTCATCCCCATTAGGGAAGCTCCAGGACTTTTTAGTGAGCATTCGCGGTCGCCGAGACAGGGTCCAGTTGGCCATGGACCGGTGGCATTTGTTTCCGCTTTGTGTTCTGGTCCACTCGCGAGGCTGTCAAGGCTCCCAAGTTGGACAGGAACGCCCAGCGGAGGGTCCATACATTTCTTGCTGGGCTCCTGAAGGAGAGGAAGACTTAGAAAAGTCTTTTCCTTTTTTTTATTTATTCTCGGTGATGGTAGCACATACTCCTGACAATGAACAGTACCATAGCCAACCTCAACATCCACAGCAGCAGGGACACGCAGCGCAGGTTCCAGAACTTCTCAGTCCTCCGGGATGGGAAGTATGCGGTGTGCTTACTGCAGGAAACTCTTCCCGTTCCGGGAGACAAAGCTACGTGGCTCCTGGAGTGGCAAGGGGGGGTACGAAGAGAAGAAGGGCGCGCTGCGGGGCCTGCAACTTGTCGGGTTCCGCGGCGCGTATGTGAGGTCACGGATCCGGGACCTGGACCGTGGCTCCCCCTTCTTCTCATCGCTGGATAAAGGCACGGGGTCCGTCAGCAGCTCCTTACGCTGCTGGCCGATGACGGATCACTTATCTCGGATCCGGAGGGCACCAGGGCCATTGCCTGAGACTATTACACTGCCCTGTTCTCTCTGGATCTGTCTAGCGAGGATATTCATAGAGTTTTGTGGGAGGATCTGCCGCAGGTCGGCCCGGATGGTGTTGGAAAGCTTGACTCCCCTATAAGTCTGGGGGAGCTGACCAGCGCCCTCAACAGCCTCTCCAGCGGCAAGTCTCCGGGGCTGGACAGGCTGACTGTGGGTATTCTGGGACGTCTGGGGCACGACTACGCGGGAATTCTGGGGGAGAGTATCACAACCGGGGAGATGCCCCTCTTGTGGCGCAGGGCGTCATTGCCCTGCTCCCCAAGAAGGGGGATCTCTGCCTACTTAAAAACTGGCGCCCGGTCTCCCTCCTCAGCACATAAAATAAAATCTTTGCCCGGGCTATGTCTTCTCGCCTTGGCACCATGCTGGACCACATGATCCACCCTGACCAGTCCTACACGGCCCCGGGCCGCACCATCTTTGATAACATCCATCTGGTCCAAGACATTATCCATTTTTTCCAGAGGACTGGTCTGTCGAGTGCCTTCCTGTCTCTTGACCAGGAGAAGGCGTTCGACAGGGTGGATCACGAATATATATTCAGGGCTCTACAAGCATTTCGTCACCTGGATCCAACTTCTGTACGCTGCCACAGAGAGTCTAGTTAAGGTTAATGGGCTGGTCCTCTCGGCTTACGCTGATGATGTGCTCCTCGTGTTCACCGACCCGGCTGACCTGTGGAGGATGCATGAGTGCCAGGAAGCCTACTCTGCCACGTCCTCTGCCAGGAACAACTGGGGCAAATGTTCTGGACTCCTGGTCAGTCAGTGGCAGATGGATCCCCTACCCGAGGAGCTCAGGCCTTTCACCTGGAGCAGGACCAGCCTCCTCTACCTGGGGGCCCATCTCTGCCCTGCTGAGGAATCCTGGCTGGCGAACTGGCAGGAGCTGGAGACCAAAGTCACCACTCGCCTGCAGCGCTGGACAGGACTGCTCCGAATGCTGTCTCACCCGGGTCGAGTTCTGGCCATAAAACAGCTGATTGCTGCCATGTTGTGGTACCGGATGGTCAATTTGACCCCTCCCCCAGAATTTGTGACCTTCCACCTTCAAGAGGGCTGTGGCTGCCGGGTTGACCAGGATTGGGGATGCGCAGGAGTGGGCTGGTGCTTCCACAGGAGTTGATGCATCGCGCGTCTGTGGACATCCAGCTCGTGGCCAATGCCATTCGTGACCTTAGGATGGTAGTGCTCGGCCCTGACTTCATACTGGGCCTCAAGGTGGCGCAGGTACGCGGTAGTCTTCCATTTGAGCGTACCACTGTTCGGACAGAATTCCATATTCGCCCCAAGCCCCAAATCCTCCCTTGGGAGCTGGTGTCCCGCAACCTGAGTTGCCTCGTGGAAATGCTGTCCGGCAGCGGAGGTCCCCAGTGGGGGGTCCTCTACGGAGATGTCCTCCCGTTTTCCATCGGGGACTTGGGGTGAAGGGTGTTGCACGCAGCAGTCCCATACAATTGGTTCACGGACTCCCAAGATGCCTGCGTCTTTTACAGCCTTGTGGAGTCCGTGGATCACGTGTACATAGGGGGTTGTAGGCTGCACCCCCTTTTCAGTTATTTAAAAAAACTTTTATTGATGTTCTGTTTGCCTTTCAGCTGAGAAAGAATTCAAAGCCAATGCTGTGCAGATGTTCAACAGGTGTTCGATTTCATAAGTGGTGGCAGCATTCGAACATTAATCCAGGACATACAACACTCCTCGGACTGCTGTTCTCGTAGCATCCTGAGATCCACACTCAGTGCCATGCACCGCTATATGAATACACTCGACCTCTCCCTCCAGCAGCACCGACTCACCCTATTTCTAAGCTGTCCTTGCCCCCAGTTTCATTTTATTCTTCGTCTCATCCGATGCCTTAACAGGAAACTCTGAATCTTTCTTTCAGGTGCAAAGGAACGCAAGCTCCAACAACTGATTGACACTAACGCCCATCCAGGAACCTCCACCCCTGCCCATCCCTCTGACCCTACTCAGTCATCTAATCCCAGCCCCGGCCATGTATTCACCATACCCCCTGACCTTCCCCTCTCTGATGCTGAACGTTCAGTGCCCAGCAAAGGACTCAGTTTCATACCCTTACGCCCTCATCTCAATGAATTTCGGGCTCGGCACGATGCTGAACTCTTCTTACGCCGTCTTCGTCTCCGTGCTCACTTCTTTGGGCAGGAGTCCTCCCCCCGTTCAACGGATCCTTTTACCCACCTCCAGTATTGTCCCTCCACCGGGACCCCTCCCTCTGGATTCTTACCTGCCCTTGATCTTTTCATTGAGAACTGTCGGCGTGACACCAGTTGTCTCAATTTCTCTGCTCCTCTCACCCACTCTAACCTGTCTCTTTCTGAACTTGCCGCATTCCGTTCTCTCAGGTCCAACCCTGAATTTGTCATCAAACCTGCTGACAAGGATGGTGCTGTTGTTGTCTGGCGTACTGACCTCTACCTCGCAGAGGCTGAGCGTCAACTCTCAGATACTTCCTCCTACCTCTCCCTGGACCATGACCCCACCGCTGGACATCAAGCCAATGTTGTCAGGACTGGCGCTGACCTCATCTCCTCTGGAGATTTTCCCTCCACAGCTTCCAACCTCGGACAGCCCGCTTCTACCTCCTACCCAAAATCCACAAACAGGACTGTCCCGGCAGACCGATCGTGTCAGCCTGATCCTGTCCCACGGAACTCATTTCTTGCTATCTTGACTCCATTCTCTCTCCCCTTGTCCAGTCCCTTCCCACCTACATCCGTGATTCCTCTGACGCCCTACATCATATCAACAATTTCCAGTTCCCTGGCCCCAACCGCCTCCTCTTCACCATGGACGTCCAATCCCTCTACACCTCCATTCCCCACTGGGATGGTCTGAGGGCTCTCCACTTCTTTCTCGAACAGAGGCCCGGACAATCCCCATCCACCACTACTCTCCTCTGTCTGGCTGAACTTGTTCTCACACTGAACAATTTCTCCTTAAACTCAACTCACTTCCTCCAAATAAAAGGTGTGGCTATGGGTACCCGCATGGGCCCCAGTTATGACTGTCTCTTCGTAGGGTATGTGGAACATTCCTTGTTCCAGTCCTACTCAGGCCCCCTCCCACAACTCTTTCTCCGGTACATCGATGACTGCTTCGGTGCCGCTTCATGCTCTCGTCTGGACCTGAAGAAATTTATTAACTTTGCTTCCAATTTCTACACCTCCATCATTTTCACATGGTCAATCTCTGACACTTCCCTTCCCTTCCTTGACCTCTCTGTCTCAATTTCTGGTGATAGACTGTCCATTAATATTTATTACAAGCCCACCACTCCCACAGCTATCTCTACTGCAGTTCCTCAAACCATGCTTCCTGTAAGGACTCCATCCCATTCTCTCAGTTCCTTCGCCTCCGTTGCATCTGTTCTGATGATGCCACTTTCCAAAACAGTTCTTCTGACATGTCTTCCTTCTTCCTTAACCGAGGTTTTTCACCCACGGTGGTTGACAGGGCCCTCAACCGTGTCTGGCCCATCTCCCACGCATTCGCCCTCACACCTCCCTCTCCCTCCCAGAACCATGATAGGGTCCCCCTTGTCCTCACTGATCACCCCACCAGCCTCTGCATTAAAAGCATCATCCTCCGCCATTGCCACCAACTCCAGCATGATGCCACTACCAAACACATCTTCCCTTCAACCCCCCTATCGGCATTCTGTAGGGACCATTCCCTCCGGGACACCCTGGTCCACTCCTCCATCACCCCCCCTACACCTCAACCTCCTCCCACAGCACCTTCCTATACAACCACAGAAGGTGCAACACCTGCCCCTTTACTTCCCCTCTCTTCACCGTCCAAGGGCCCAAACACTCCTTTCAAGTGAAGCAGCATTTCACTTGCACTTCCCTCAATTTAGTCTGCTGCATTCGCTGCTCCCAATGCGGTCTCCTCTACATTGGAGAGACCAAACGCAGACTGGGTGACTGCTTTGCGGAACACCTTCAGTCTGTCCGCAAGCATGACCCAGACTTTCTTGTTGCTTGCCATTTCAACACACCACCCTGCTCTCATGCCCACATGTCCATCCTTGGCCTGCTGCAATGTTCTACTGAAGCTCAACGCAAACTGGAGGAACAGCACTTCATCTTCCGACTAGGCACTTTACAACCTTCTGGACTCAACTTTGAGTTCAACGACTTCAGGTCATGAACTCTCTCCTCCATCCTCACCCCCTTTTTGATCCCCTTTTTTCTAATAATTATTATATAATTTTACATATTTTTAAATATATATTTTTCTTTTCCCGCTTATTTCTATTATTATTTTGGAAATTTATTTCCATCCATTGTTTTATCTTCACCTTTTAGCCCATTTCAATCCCTTCCCCCCACCCCACCCCCACTAGGGCTATCTGTCACTTGCTTGTCCTGCTATCTACCCTTAATGCCACCATTAGCACATCCTTTAGCTAATATCACCACCGTCAACACCCCTTTGTCCTTTTGTTTATGACATCTTTGGCAATCTCTCCTTTGCCTTCACCTATCACTGGCCCTCTATCCAGCTCCAACTGTCCCACCCCCCCTTAAATATATTATACTTCACCACATTTTTATTCCTCTTTAGTTCTGATGAAGTGTCATACGGACTCGAAACGTTAACTCTGTCTTCCTCTCCACAAATGCTGTCAGACCTGCTGAGCTTTTCCAACAATTTTTGTTTTTATTCCAACATTAATGATTGTTATGTACCAGATGGCAACATTTCCAATTCTGTCACCAGGTACGTGGGAGACCCCATCTCTCCATTGCAAATGCCTATCAATCCTACCATCCTGCCAATCTCCATGGTCTCCTCCTCTGCAATGGTCAGTGTGGTTGTGACTTGTGGGCCACCTCCAGTTCTTTGCCTCTCCCTGGAGTTCTGCACTCTCCTGCAAGCAAGAATGTAGGCCTGAATTTTTAGGTCGTCCTGCGCGCGCGATCAGGAGGCCCAGAAGGGGCCGGGAAATGAGCCCCCGACTCCGATTTCACACTGGCTGGCCAATTAAGGAGTGTGAGGTGGTGTATTGAGAGAGAGGAATGAGTGGAGTTGCAAGGTGTGTTGGTCTGAGGAGTGTTTTTGCAGGAAAATACTGGGGAAGTCATAGTTTGGGGTTTGGCACCTGAAAGCGGGATGCCATCACCTTTCCTGCCTTATGAGGTCATTGAACCTCTTCAGACACCGAAACCAGCTTTTTGGGACTACACTACTGCTGCTCACTGCTTCCACGACATCAAACCACACAGCTGTTTGTTCTGTAAAGTGAGTCTTTTCCTCATCTGCTGGTACTTGTTCCTCCAGCACACCTCCAGGGAAGAGTCCGAGAACCGGCCAGGCGGGTGAGGGGCAGCCTACACACATCTCACTTTCACCCTTTTCTTTCCTGAATCCTAAAAACCCAATGTAGAATGCAGGCCTTCTGAATCCTGGCAGGGGCCCTTTAAATAGGAAGCCTCCCCTTGACAGCTGCAGGTCTACATATTACTCCAATATTCAGCTGTCTATATTCCTATCCCACAAAACTGCTTGCCTGCTGCTCCCATCTTCACTGACAGGCTCCCTTCCCCCAACACGTTAAATCTTAAATCCTCGCTGTTGTCCTGAACCTCAAATTGCTCCTTAGCCTACCACAACAAAACTTTTTGATGAGCATTGTTCAAACTTATTTCAGTTGAATGCTTAAAACTGATCTAAAATCAACTTTCTTCTGAGGTTAAAAATAACTTTTTTTAAAGATCTGCTGCAATGAATGCTTTCTAAACGGATGAGTTAAGATTGCTTTTGTCATTGTTATTTTGCAACTCATATATAAGTTAAATATTATGTCTATGCAAGAACTAATTCATTAGATCCACTTGAATTGTGTCCTGTTGTGACCCTCCACTCCCAAAACACATTTTCATCAAATATCTATAAATATTGGGTACCAGCAGATGACTAATTTGTACATCATGTACCAACCTGAACTCGCATTGAATTTCTTATATAGGCCTCTTGACATAAAATAATAATAAACAAAACTGAAAAAATCCATTAAAAATCAGTTGAGACTCAAACTGTAGTAATAATTCACAACAATGGTAATTGGTGTACAAATATTGACAGAGAATTACATGCAGTTTTCCACAGTGAACTTGTATTGAGCAACATTGATCTGCATTCTACTGTTGACACTTTCCAGTCTGCTGTACTCAGATTTATTTTATTTGATTTACTCTTTAATGGGATGCGACTGTGACTGGCAAGGCCAGCATTTGTTGCCCATCCCAAATTGCCCTTCAGAGGGTGGTGACAAGCAGCCCACTTGAACCCCTGCAGTCCACATGGGTAGGTACACCCACAGTGCTGTTAGGAAAGGAGTTCCAGGGCCTGGATTTTGTGCTTGTCGGGCATGTCAGCGGGTCTGGAGGCGGAAGCGAAATGTGCTTCTGCCTGCGATCGGCCCCTGTTCTGCGATCTTACGCTGAAATGCGTGGATCGCGCCCGGGGAAAGGTTCTGTTCTGCTGTTGGGGGTGCGGGAAGAGGGTGGGTGCTGGTGAACACACCCACTGGGCTCCCTGAAGGCAGACAGATGCCGCAGGGAGCTGCAGACCTCCAAATAATAAAAGAAAGCCCAAAAATGATGCAAAAAATGTCCTTGCAGCACAATCAAGCATCTGAAAGCAGACCTCATTAAAAAAAAACAGTCCCCAGATATTTATTTTTATTTTAAATCCTAACAGAGATTTCACCCCACCCTTGGATGGGGTTTCATCAAAAATATAAAGCCTGCCTGGCCGATTGGCCCGAGCGCCAACCATAAGGTTGGACAGGCCACGAAAAATCGCTGACAATTGGGTAGTTAATGGGTTTGATTGCCCTCCTAATTGTCGGTGGGCATTATTCCGACTTTTTCACACGCCAGCCACGCGGAACATCGCACAAGTGTGTGATGACGTTGGGGCACTCGCACGATTTCATGCCCAATCAGGTTGGGCACCCCCCCCCCGCCGCCGCCCGTGGGATGTAAAATTCTAGCCCAGGAGTTTCAAGTTTTTGACACAGCAACAGTGAAGATACAGTGATATAGTTCCAAGTCATGTTGGAGTGTGGCTTGGAGAGCAATTTGCAGGTGGTGATGTCCCCATGTGTCTTCTGTCCTTGCCACTCTATGTGCTCCAGGGTTTGGAAGGTGCTGCGGAAGCTGCCTTGCTGAGTTGCTGCTATGTATCTTGTCGATGGTACAAACTACTGCCACTGCATGTTCCGTAGTTGAGGGACTGAATGGGATACAAATCAACTGGGCCGCTTTGACCTGGATGTTGTTCAGCTTCTTGAGTGTTGTGGGAGCTGCACTCATCCAGACAAGTGGAGAGCATTCCATCACACTCCTGACTTGTGCCTTGTAGATGGTGGAAAGGCTTTGGGGAGTAAGGACATGAGTTTCTTGCCACAGAATTCCCAGCATCTGACCTGCTCTTGTAGCCACATTATTTATATGACTGGTCGAATAAGTTTCTGATCAATGGTAACTCCTTGAATGTTAATAGCGGGGGGGATTCAGTGGTGTTAATGCCATTGAATGTCAAGTGAAGATGGCTAGATTCTTTCTTGTAGATGCTCATTGCCTGGCACTTCTGTGGCGCAAATGTTACCTGTCATGTATCAGTCCAAGCCTGAAGGTTGTCCAGATCTTACAGCATATGGACATGGACTGTTTTAGTATCTGAGGAGTTGTGAATAGTACTGAACATTGATGATTACACACAGCAAGTGCCCTCACTTCTGAATTTATGACAGAGGGAAGATCATTGATGAAGCAACTGAAAATGTTTGGGTCTAGGACACTAACCTGAGGAACTCCTGCAGTGACGCTTTGGGCCTGAGATGATTTAAAATCAAAAACCAAAACCTCTTCCTTTGTGCTAGGTATGACTCCAACCAGTGGAGAGTTTCCCCCTGATTCCCATTTACTTCAGTTTTGCTAGCGCTCCTTGATGCCACACTCGGTCAAATGCTGCCTTGTTGTTAAGAGCAGTGGCTCTCACTGCACCTCTTGAGTTCAGCTCTTTCGCCCATGTTTGGACTAAGGCTGTAATGAGGTCTCTGGTGGAACCCAAAATGAGCATCAGTGAGCAAATTATAACTGTGCTAGTGCTGCTTGCTAGCACTGTCAATGACACCTTTTATCACTTTGCTGATGATCAAGAGTAGACTGATGGGCCAGTACTTAACTGGGTTGGATTTGTCCTGTTTTTTGTGGACAGGACATACCTGGGCAATTTTCCACATTGGAAGGCAGATGCCAGTGTTGTAGCTGTGCAAGAAAGGCAAAGCTAGGGACAACAAGTTGTCAGTACTACTGCTGTATGGAAATGCAGGGCTGATTCTTATAAGAAACAGTAAGTTTTATTTACAGACTCCTGATGAGACTACGTGCTTGTTTCAGAACCAAGGCTAAAAAGCTCCGCCCCTAAGATTCCCCATGCTTAGGGCTGATTGGTCTGTATAGTCACATGATCCCATAACAGTAAGAAAAGGTTTAACTTACAATTACTACATTCTTACCCCTTTAAATTTGTTTTATCCTCTTATTTACAAAAATTTCTTAACCCATATTATAAACAATTATATACAGCTCATGCAGTTCTAAATTTAGCCCTTGATTAAGTTTTCGAATTTGGATAAGGTGACAGCTACAACTGAAGGTTCTTCCATTGGATTGGCTTGAACAGGAACTGCAGCTTCAGGGACATCCCTAGACAATGGCAGTTCAGAATTATTTGCTTCAACAGAGACATCAGGGGCAAGATTTTCAGCTCGCCCTGACACACACGAGTGTGAAATAGCACGTGATGACATTGGGCGAGCGTCCCGACATCATCACGCACCCGCGCAATATTTCGCCAGGTGGGCGCGGGCGGGAGTCAGCAGTACGCCCGCTGACAATTAAGAGGGCTGTTAAGCCCACTAGCCAATTAATTAAAGTGAAATATTCCCTGCCCATCCAACCTTACAGTTGGTGGGCAGGTGAATAGGCCAAGTGGCTTCTGTATTTCTTGCAAAACCTCATCTGTGAGTGGAATGAGGTTTCAAACAGTGATTTTTTAAAAATTAAAATTTTTAAAACTCATTTTTAACATGTCCCTACTCATGTGACAGAGTCAAATGAGGGGACCTGTTTTCCTTATTTTTGAAATCTTCATTTTTAATGTTAAAAATCTTCAGCTCCCTGAGGCAGCTCTGTGCCTTCAGGGAGCTTTCGCTGAGCACACCCACATGCATGCGCACACTTCAGCATTCGCTGAACTTTCCCTCCCACAGTAAACTCTCAACCTTTACTGTGCACATCATAATTTGCTTTCTGACTACTCTGGTTTCTTTCCACCTTCCTTTCTAAATTTGGGAATACTGGACTCAATCTTGAATGAAGTCAGCACTTCATTAACAATTCTGAAGGTGTTAAACCAGCGGCCGCATGAGGAGTTGTGCGATAGCTGAACAGGAATCTTGAAATTCACATTTCTAACATTACCTCTGACAGTTTCTTCATGCCTGCTTTAAAGGTTTGTACTGCTCTTTCTGCTAACCCAATGGACGAGGGATAATAAGGTGCTGTGGGCTGTTCTGCTGTGTTTAATCCATTTAGGTTTGCGAATCTTTGGGATTCAGCACTAGTGAAAGCCGTACCATTGTCTGACACAATAACATGAGGTAAACCATGAACAGTGAAACTCTGGCTCAGTTTTTCAATGGTTGCAGACAATGTAAGTGATCTCACTTCAAACACATCCATCCATTTAGAATGTGCATCTACGATCTATAAAAACAGGGTGTCTAAGAATGGACCTACATAATCAATATGTAGTCTAACCCAGGGTCGACCAGGCCACTCCCACGGATGCAGTGGAGCTGAAATGGGCAACTTCTGTTGTTGCTGACACTTGAGGCTGTGTTTCCCCATTTTCTCTGTATCACTGCCTATACCTGGCCACCAGATATAACTTTGTGCGAGCATCTTCGTTTTTGAAATACCAGGATGCGCACTGTGAAGTTCTTCCAATAATAGTTCTCTTCCTTGCAAAGGAAGAACAATTCTTGCTCCCCATCACAAGATACCATCTTGACAACTCAGTTCATTTCCATGGGCAAAGAATGGTTTTAATTCTTCAGATACTTGTGCATTTGATCATCCTTGCAATACCTGTTCACGGATAAAATTGGATCCCGATTTGTCCAATTCTTTATCTGTCTTGCGCAGACTGGTGAGGAGTCCAGGGAATTCAATACAAGTACCACCTCTTGAGGTACTGGAATATGTATAATACTACCTGGCAAAGGGAGACGACTGAGGGTGTCTTCTTTTGCTATATGCACACCCGGACAGTGCATAAATGTGTATTCTTATTTTGACAAAATTAAAGCCCATCTTTGAATTCTAACAGAGCTATTGGTGGGATTGCCTTATCTTCACTAAGCAACCCTAAGTGATTTGTGATCTGACGCTATGGCGAAGTGTCGAACGTGCAACTCCTTTACTCCAAATATGATAGATAAGCCCTCTTTTTCAATTTGGAACTAACCTTTCTCAGCTGCAGATAGGGTTCTGGATATATATCCTACTGTCTTTTCAGATTTGATTTCTGTTTATTTTCTTTTTGTGTTTGTAACAGGGTTTTATCTCATCCTTCATTCTGATTTCACAGTCAGCCAAATTACTTTCTCGTAAAATCTTATCTTTGTTCAGTTTGGGGGTTCAGCTACCTATTTGCATTTTCATGACTTCCATGACTTCTAATGCCTCTTTTGTCTCCATTAACTGATTCTTCAGTTCTTCTGTCTCTTGTTTGTGCCTTTTGGCTTCCTTGTAGAACAATGAACACTGTTGGTTTATTTCTTCCAACTGTTTCTATAGTTGATTAAGAGCGACACTGCATTTGTTTAGCTTCTTTTCATGATTTTCCCATGGAACCGACTCTGACTTGAGGGATCCTTGCTTCCTGTGAAGGTCCTTTGGTTCTTCTATCTCATTTCAAAAGACACCATCGTATTCCCTTGTCAACTCAGGGTTTCTTCTTGTCCTGACCTGAAAAATTTCTGACCAGTTTGGTTTGATTTCTTTCAACCAATCACGGCCCAGAAGGCTAATTCCTTCTCCTGTTACAACAATGGTTAGCAGCTGTGCTGTCTGTTTTTTTTAATGGGCTGAATCTTAGCGATGTCGGGCGGGCTGGGTGGGAGCGGGAGGGGGCAGGCATGGAGCCAATCGGCTGCGCGCCACCATTTTACTCAGGCGGGCCAATTAAGGCCTGCCCAGCGTAACACACGGCCGGTAGCACCCAGCGCGACCTGTGCGGGTGGGAGGAGGTGGTTGAGTCGGGGCCTGCAATCTTTCGCGCATGCACACGAAAGAGCGCAGCAAACTCCGAGGCACGGAGCTGCCCCAGGGAGATTGAATAGACAATAAAAGTTTTTTAAAATTCAAGTAAAAAATTATTTAAACATGCCCCCTCATGTGACAGTGTCACATAAGCTGGGACATGTTTGTCAAGTTCACCAAACTTATTAATTTTATGAAACATTCAGGAAACCTCATCCCGCCTGTGGATGAGGTTTCCTGGAAAACACGGAGGCCGCTTGGGCTCTTCGCCTGCCCGCCAACCTTAAGCTTGGACGGGTATCGGTGTTAATGATGTAAATTACTTTCTTAATGATCTTAATAGGCCTTTGACAGTTTGGTGGATGTGCAGCCGCCTCTGGCGTGCGCCGACCGAGCACAATATGGAAATGATGTGCGATGATATTGTGGTGCATGCCCGACGTCATCTCGCATCATTTTATGTGTTGGCATGTCGGGCCCACCCCCGCACGCTGACGCCAATATCCTGCTGTATGTTAGTCATTCATGGGATGTGGGCTTCGCTGGCTGGGCCAGCATTTATTGCCCATCCCTAGTTGCCCTTGAGACGGTGGTGGTGAGCTGCCCTCTTGAACTGCTGCAGTCCATGTGGTGTGGGTACACCCACAGCGCTGTTAGGAAGGGAGTTCCAGAATTTTGACCCAGCGACACAACTACATGATACAGGTACACAGGTGATGCCTTTCACCTGTATTGCTTCTCCTGTATATGTTTTTAACTGAGCAGCGGTTTTCTCCAAACTCAATGGGTGGGTACCTTCTCTGAGGTATTTAAAGATGTGTTCTCCCACCACTGTGGTCGATGCTCCTGTATCAACCTCCATTACCAGGGGCTTTCCATTTCCTGAAGTGTAACAGTGATTGGTTCAGTTTTCCTAGCCTTCAGATTGTGTAGGGAATAAACGTCAGCCTCAGTAACTTCTGACTCATCTATATTGTACATTTCATTTAACTTGACCTACTGTCTGCCTTGATCTAGTCCTGCACTGTTCAACAACATGCCCTTTTTTGTGGCAGTATTGGCATTCTGCCTCTTTAAATCTACAGACTTTGGGTACATGATTTCCCCCACAACGGTAACACTTTAACTTCTGGATTACTGGTGAGCTGCTTCCAGCATTTCTTTTTATTTTTCTAGCGGTAGAGACCGTGTCCCACTTTGCGGTAACCTCCTTGGTCTTCATGCCATGACCAGTGACAGGTTCCAGCCCTAACTGCAGAATGGCACCATGTTGCACACTCTGCAAAGCCTGCAAGTGCCTCTCAGCACTTTCCATTTCTAGCGCTATCTCCATGGCACGCTTCAGGTCTATCTCGACTTCTGCAAGCACACGGTGCTGGATGGAGCCATCGTTTATGCCGCAAACCAAATGATCTTGCAACATGTTGTTTAAAGTGTCACCGAAGTCACAGTGTTCTGTTAACTGTTTAACTTTGCAATGTATGTTGTGATCAACTCACCTTACTCGAGAATTAAGCTTGAATCTTTGCATGGTCACTGATGGTTTAGGCTGAAAATATCCCTTCACGAAGCCTACCAGCTCGTGAGTGATCTGGAATTTGGCACGTTCAGAGCCATCAAGCTACCAATTAGGTTATACATTTTGCTTCCACAGACACTTAGGAGGGTTGCCTTCTGTTTCTCCTCCGCCATAATTAATTAGCTACAAAGTAGAAACCTAATCGCTCCATGTACTTACTCCAGTCCTCAACGGATGAGTCGTACGGGTCAATTCTGCCAAAGAGAGGCATTGCTGGTGAGTATACTTCACATCTTCCTCCCCTTAAAAAATTGAAATACTCAGAGTCACGAGGCAAGGTGCTGCGTCAGCATTATTTATCCTCGTTACCAATTGTAATCAACTTGGAGTGCAGGGCTGGTTTCTTGCAAGTAACAGTAAACTTTATTTACAGACTCCTGCTGAGGCTACATGCTTGTTCCAAGACAAAGGCTAAAAAGCTCTGCTCCTGAGATTCCCCACCCTGAGAGCTGATTTGTCTGTACAGTCACATGATTCCCCATAACAGTAAGAAAAGGTTCAGCCTACACTTACTACAGTTGTCAGAGCCCACAGTCTTTGCAGTATCCAGTGCCTTCAGCTGTTTCTTGTTATCTTATGGAGTAAATCAAAATGGCTGAAGACTGGCATCTATAATGCTGGGGACCTCAGGACCAGGGCACGATCGTTCATCCACTCAGCATTTCTGGCTGAAGATGATTGCAAAATGCTTTAACCTTGCCTCTTGTATTGACATGCTGGGCTCCCCCATCATTGAGGATGGGGATATTTGTGAAGCCTCCTCCTCCGGTTAGTTGTTTAATTGTCCTCCAGCGTTTGTTATGATCCCCATAGAAACCTACACCTTATTAAAAGGAAGGAATTCCCATGATGCCAACAGAAAGACAATAGGTGGACAAGATTTTACTTCTTAAAACTTTTACTGTAATAAACAAACTAAAATCAACATAATTCAAATATTAACTAACAGATGAAGGATATTTTGAGTAAAAAGGTAAATCTTACTTTAAATAGTGGATACATCACAGGTAGTTACAAGCAGCACTTCCTGGACAAATGTGGTACCAACATGGTCTCTCGATTTTCCATCTGAAGTTCCCGGATATGGTAAACACCCAAACAACACGCCCCTGCAGCAGCTCCTTAACTAGGTTCATGACAGACTTGATGGAACAGATTCCCTAGAAACTTCATCATATCTCATTAAATGGTCCGGTTAGCTCTGACAAAATTAAAACAGCATCAAGGGACTTGTCCCGTTCGCAATCCCTGTTCTTCCTGTATTCAGCCTTCTGTCCTTTTTAACTGTATTACACATGCACACACAGCTCCTTGTATAATGTGCCTTCTCTGGTTCCCCAAGCTGCAGAACTGAACCTACACCAAGATTCCTGTCTCTGCACGTTCTGCAACTAATTTTTCTATTCATTTATGGGATGTGGGTTTGTTGTCAAGGCCAGCATTTATTGCCCATCCCTAATTGCCCTTGAGAAGTTGGTGGTGAGCTTCCTTCTTGAACCGCTGCAGTCCACGTGGCGTAGGTACACCCACAGTGCTGTTAGGGGCCAGCTGTAATATGACCTCCAAATTAACGACCCATTTACCCTTTGCTTTTTAGCTTTCATCCCCACAGCAACCTTAGGTCACATGGACGTTGAAATTAAAACGCTTGCTCGGTAGCCCAATTTCATTTTTTCAAAATACTCCCCAGTTTCACTTTGGAATTAAAGGGACATTCCCAAAAGAAAATATCGGCTTTCCCCCAAAGCACAAGGGTCATCACACATTCATGACTGAATATGGCAGGGCTACAGAGTGTTAATCTGATCTGTTAGTTGTGGCATCTCTATTTCATACTGCATTCATTGTTTAGCATGAATGTAATCCTGTGTTTTGCTCACCAGGTTGGCACCTCATTTTTAGGTGTGACTGGTGTTTCTCCTGGCATGCTGTCCTGCATTCTTCATTGAACCAAGGTTGATCCCCTGGTTTCATGGGGGAGAATTTTTAGCTTGGCAGTCAGGCACACGGCCAACCCGACTGAGCGTAAAATAACGCACAATGATGTCGGGCGAGCTTCCTGATGTCATCGCGCACTCGCGCGATATTTCAGTCAGCGGGCATGCACTGGAGTCAGCAGCGTGCCCACCAACAACTAAAAGGCCTATTAAAGCCATTAAATAGTTAATTGAGAGAAATTTTTCACTGTCCATCCAACCTTACGGTTGGCGGGCAGGCAAAAAGGACAAGCGGCCTTTGCATTCTTTAGGAAACCTCATCGACGGGCGGGATGAGGTTTCCAACAGCAAATAAAAATAAATCAAAATTTTAAAATTTAATTAATAACATGTCCCTACTCATGTGATAGAGTCACATATGAGGGGACATTTAATATTTTTGAAATCTTTATTTTTTATTTTGAAAAATATTAATCTCCCTGAGACATCTCTGTTCCTCAGGGAGATTTTTAAGCGCGCACCGGTGTGTATTCTCAAAGTTCGTTCTTGCCCTCCTCCCACGTCACACAGGCAGCACTGCTGCTCGCATTTTGCGCTGGGTGGGCCTTAATTGGCCTGCCTGAAATCGTGGTCCAGTCCCGATCGCGGGTGGCATTCAGCTTCTCAACCGCCCCCCGCTCGCCCCCGCTGAGCCCACCCAACAAGGGAAAAATCCTCCCTTTGGTAATGGTAATGAGGATACCCTGGACCATGCAGATACAGATGAGTGTACACATTATTTTAATATTTGTGCTACAAGATTGTATCTGTTGTTGGGAAAGATGAGAGTAATTCAAAGTTTTTCTTTTCAATGTATAATTTTTTAATGAAATTTTATGCTTATTGGAGTAGGGATGCTTCAGTGAGGTATGAGATTTTTTGCCTTTGTTGCTGGTGTTAGATTTACGCTTGCACAGGCAACAGAATGAACTGATGCTAGGCAAAGCTCCCTCAAATCTGCAAAACTCACCTGGGGAGAGGACTCCTAAATGTACCTGTGTAATCATTTGTATTTTCCACACCTCATGCCTTTTTGAGTGAATTTAACTTGCACTGGATCATTGACAGCTTTCCGTTGTGGTAATGGGTGTGTCCGGTTGTACAGTTAGAAAAGAGTGGCGATCTTGTGACACAGTGGCAGTGTCCCTGCCTCTAAACCAGAAATTCTAGGTTCACATCCCAGTCTGGGATATAATGACCATGTAAGGTGCATGGTTAATTATCAACCTGTGAATCCTCCCAATATACCTATGACGAGTGGCAGTGTCTACTGGACATCCAGGAGTGTGGCAACAGCCCTGCCACCACAAAAGACTCCATGCACAGGTCCTTGCCACAGGATTAATTCTGTGGTGAGTGTCCTCCTCTGTTTGGGGAACTATGAGAAGAAAGAGGTGAGTTTGAAACTGTGGAGGAAGGCTTTTCCTGTTCCCTAAATATAGCAAAATTGTAAACCTGTCTATACAGAAAATGCTTAAGGATCTGTCACAGGAAATTTCACCTCTTGTTTCAAAAAAAAATCTTTTGGCAACACCTTAGCTACAGTATGGGTTCTTTTTACAGACTTATTTGCTCTTCTACATGCTCATCAGCTCACATTGAATGAATAATATTTTATCATTAACAATGTATGAAATTATGGAGTGTTGTTGAATGGTAAATAATCATAATTGTTACACTTGGTTGAGATGGGCTTACCTCAATGACTCAATGCCTCAATTTTCAGAATGGATCCATGCATTGTAATTGCCTGATTATCTTCCCATAACCTTGAAGCGTCTTTCAGTTTCAATATCCCTTACTTTTTTCTTTTGCTTGTTTTTAACTGAAGGTACTAGATGATGGACCAAGCCCAAAGTGAACAACAAACTAAGGTTGAAAAGCACACCACTGATGGTTTGATGGGTAAAGGTAGCATCAAGCATAACATTGAATTGTACTGACTTGGATGGCACCAGGTTCAGTCACTGGTCTGTGTTTAGGGACTACAAGTTATGGGAAGATAATCAGGTAATTACAATGCATGGAGCCATTCTGAAAATTGAGTCTCTGAGGTAAGCCCATCTCAACCAAGTGTAACAATTATGATTATTTACCTTTCAACAACACTCCATAATTTCATACATTGTTAATAACAAAATATTATTAGGGGAGGAGTTAGCTAGGACAGCAGTTGTGGCTGCAGCAATTAGCATCAGAACCCCTGGGCTGGGGTAGAAGATAATCAACCAGGTTTACTAATTCTGATCACTTTCCAATAAGCCCTGCTAAATGGTCTGCAGATGTTAAGTAAAACCAAGGTCACCCTCATTGCTTTCCATGGACAAGGGAATAGCTTGTCTATCTGCCTAAGTTCATGCCTGGGTGAAGTCTCAGATGAACCTGTAAGATTCAGCAACTTTAGAAGAGAAAAAGAAGGAAGAAAATTAGCAAAAGAAGGCTAAGAGATGTAGGAGAAAAGATGAATCAAAAAGCTGTGCTTTAATAACAGTAAGGCTGCATTATTAAAGCCTGCAGGGTTTCAGAAAGAAGAGGGATTGAGGGAGGTAAGGAGTTTTACATTTTTGACTCCATGGGAAAGATTAGGCGAGGAAAAGACTTGCATTTATATATCACATTACTCTTTTCCTCAGAATATCACAAACAACTTGAGGTACAACAGTCTAAAAATTGGAACCCTCTTAAAGGCCGGGATTTTCCGGCCCTGCGGTGGGCGAGGCGGCGCCCCAGCCAGAAGTCCAGTGACTTGCGGCGGGACCGGAAGACCCCAGCGGTGGGCTGGTGCAGAAAACCCCACCCTCTGTTTCTCCATTTTCCTCATTCAAATAAGTATTTTATTCCAAGCTTGCCTTTTTGATGGTCGCCTTCAGCAAATCATTTAAGGACCACCAGTTACACTAAACGTAGACCACATTTTCTGAATGCTGTCAATCCGAGTCCTGGAATATTGTCTGGAAGATTGTCAGAAATGTATGGCAGTTTAATCATCCAGTTAACTCCAGTGATCGGCAGGTCAATTTCATTTGGGAGCCTTCCTTGTCCCAAACTCCAATATGGTTTTTCTTAACAGCACAAAGCTGGACAGCAAGCAGTACACTAGTTTCTTTCTTTAAACTTTAGCTGGTCTGTATTGCATTCGGGCCCCAGCTTTATTGAGACATGACATACGCTATCCTTGGTTGTGGGATGTCTTCTCCATTGATAAGGAGTTTTGCACTGGGAAGTTGTGCAGCTGTTGATGATCTTGGAGGAACCATGAAGGATGTTCTGTAAAGTGCCTAAATCCATTGAGGCACCACAAGTATCTTTCCAAGGTATCCGTGCTGTGCTGTATTGTGATCCTGACAGTGAACTCAGCTTAATTTGCCTTTGTCCTCAAAATAAACCTGATTGAGTTAGAATGAAAGCATCATGACCCTGCCCGGAAAACAGCAAATATCCCACTTGAGGTGGATTAGCAACCTACTCACTGAAGCTCAGTTTGGGTTCGCCAGGGCTGCTCTGCTCCTGACCTCGTGACAGCCTTAGTTCAAACATGGACAAAAGAGCTGAATTCAAGAGGTGAGGTAAGAGTGACTGCCCTTGACATTGACGGCCACATTTGAGTGTGGCATCAAGGAGCCCTCACAAAACTGGAATCAATGGGAATCAGGGGGAAAACTCTCCAGTGTTTGGAGTCATACCTAGCACAAAGTAAGATGATTGTGATTATTGGAGATCAATCATCCAAGTCCTAGGATAACACTGCAGGAGTTCCTCAGTGTAGTGTCCTAGGCCCAACCATCTTCAGCTGCTTCATCAATGACCTTCCTTCCATCATAATCTCAAAAGTAGGAATGATCATAGAAGATTGCACAACGTTCAGCACCATTCTTGACTCCTCAGATACAAAAGCAGTCAGTGCCCATATGTAGCAAGACCTGGACAACATTCAGGCTTGGGCTAATAAGTGGCAAATAATTTTCGTGCCACAGAAGTGCCAGGCAATGACCATCTACAACAAGAGAGAATCCAACCATTTCCCCTTCACATTCCATGGCATTACCATCATTGAAGCCCCCATTATCAACATCCTGGGGATTACCATTGATCAGAAACTGAGCTGGACTAGCCATATAAATACTATGGTTACAAGAGCAGGTCAGAGACCAGGAATTCTGCAGTGAGTAGCTCACCTCCTGACTCGCTGCAGCCTGTCCATCATCTACAAGGCACATGTCAGCAGTGTTATGGAATACTCTCCACTTGCCTTGGTGGGTGCAGCTCTATCAGTACTCAAGAAGCAGCCCACTTGATTGATGCCCCATCCACCACCTCCAACATCCAACCGCCCCCCACCCCCCCATCCGAACACCACCAATGCACAGTGGCAGCAGTGTGTACCATCTACAGGATGCATTGCAGCAACTCACCAAGGCTCTTTCGACAGCACCTTCCAAACCCGCAACTTCTATCATCTCAAAGGACAAGGGCAGAAGATGCATGAGAATGCCACCACCTCCAAGTTCTCCTCCAAGCCACACACCATCCTGACTTGGAACTACATTGCCATTCCTTCACTGTCACTGGGTTAAAATCTGAACTCCCTCCCAAACAGCACTCTGGATGTACCTACACTGCAGTAGTTCAAGAAGGTGGCTCACCACCAACTTCTCAAGGGCAATTAGGGGTGGGAAATAAATGCTGGTCTAGGCATTGATGCCCACATTCCGTGAAAGAATAAAAAAAATCTGATCTTGACCAGTTACACAGATTGGAATCTCTTTCTGGCTGTTCAGTCCATTGTATTGTATTCAGCGGTCACATGGGCACCATCCATAAACCTCTCAGTTTGGGGAAAAAAAGGAACAAAGTGAAAATCAAATTTTAAGTCATGGATGCTGTTGCTATTAGTGAGAATAGGAGGTGAATGCCATGTCCTTGTTGAGGAATGCACTTATCATACATCTGTAAGCAGAACATAGGCTGATATGGCAGAAGAGCCTTATGCTCAGCTGTAAGGAGCTTGAGGCAGTAAAGTTAAGAGATAAAATGTTCTTGATTACCATTCGCAGTGCTCCTCTGTGGTGGAGAATGGCTGCGAGTCCCCTTGGAGCGGCCAGGTGTCCCTGGAGAGGGAGCACGCGGTGTCTGCCGGCACCATCGAGGCCTTCCGTGCCCGGTGGGCACCGTGGGGGACTGGGGTGTTTTGTTGACCCCTTTAATCACATTTTGGTTTAATGTTTGTAAGGTTCCTTTAAAGTTTTTCCTTGATTTTACAGCTGACCTGACTTAGGGGCTGTGCTTGATTTCTCCCTTGTTATTGTTAATTTAGTTAATTGTTTTAACTCTACAAGATTCTGCTGCTCCTGCTGTTCACTGACTGCTGACTGCTGGATACTGCTGCTCCAGGGTGCAGTGTCTGTTGCTGCTGCTGCTCCTGAGGGGCCAGAGAAGAGAGAGGAAGAGAGAAGAGAGGAGTGGAAAACACAGATGAGTAACTGTCTTCATGCTGACTCAGAGCCTGCAGAAAATGTTATCCTCATTAATTTCTTTTTCATTCCTTTAGGGGATGTTGGCATCACTGGCTGGGCCAGCATTTATTGCCCATCCTTAATTCCCCTTGAGAAGGCGGTGGTGAGCTGCCTTCTTGAACCGCTGCAGTCCCTGTGATGTAGATACACCCACAGTGCTGTTAGGGAGGGAGCTCCAGGATTTTGACCCAGCGACAATGAAGGAACTGCGATATATTTCCAAGTCAGGCTGGTGAGTGGCTTGAAGGGAACTTCGAGCTGGTCGTGTTCCCATCTATCTGCTGCCCTTGTCCTTCTAGGTGGTAGCAGTCATGAGTTTGGAAGTTGCTGCCTAAGGAGGCTTGGTGAGTTTCTGCAGTACATCTTGTAGATGGTACACACTGCTGCTACTGTTCGTCAGTGGTGGAGGGAGTGAATGTTCATGGAAGGGGTGCCAATCAAGGGGGCTGCTTTGTCCTCGATGTTGTCAAGCTTCTTGAGTGTTGTAGGAACTGCACTCATCCAGGCAATTGGGGAGTATTCCATCAGACTCCTGACATGTGCCTTGTGGATGGTGGACATTCTTTGGGGTGTCAGGAGGTGAGTTACTCGCCACAGGGTTCCTAGCCTCTGACCTGCTGTTATAGCCACAGTATTTATATAGCTCATCCAGTTTACTTTCTGGTTAATGGTAACCCTTAGGATGTCGCTAGTGGGGGATGGTAATGCATTTAAATGTCAAGTGACGATGGTTAGATTCTCTCTTGTTGGAGATAGTCATTGCCTGGCACTTGTGTGGCATGAATGTTACTTGCCACTTGTCAGCCCAAGCCTGGATATTGTCCAGGTCTTGCTGCATTTGGACATGGACTGCTTCAGTATCTGAGGAGTCATGAATGGTGCTGAACATTGTGCAATCATCAGCAAACATCCCCGCTTCTGATTTTATGATGGAAGGAAGGTCATTGATGAAGCAGCTGAAGATGGTTGGGCCAAGGACACTACCCTGAGGAATTCCTGCAGTGATGTTCTGGAACTGAGATGATTGACCTCCAACTACCACAACCGTCTTCCTTTTTGCTAGATATGACCCCAAACAGTAGAGAGGTTTTCCCCTGATTCCCATTGACTCCAGTTTTGCTATGGCTCCTTGATGCCACACTCAGTCAAATGCTGCCTTGATGTCAAGGGCAGTCACTCTCACCTCACCTCTGGAGTTCAGCTCTTTTGTCCATGTTTGAACCAAGGCTGTAATGAGGTCAGAAGCTGAGTATCCCTGGCAGAATCCAAACTGAGCGTCAGTGAGCAGGTTATTGCTAAGCAAGTGCCACTCAATAGCACCATTGTTGACTCCTTCTATCACTTTACTGATGACTGAGAGTAGACTGATGGGTCGGTAATTGGCTGGGTTGGATTTGTCCTGCTTTTGGTGTACAGGACATACTTGGGCAATTTTCCACATAGCCAGGTAGATGCCAGTGTTGTAGCTGCAGTGGAACAGCTTGGATAGGGACGTGGCAAGTTCTGGAGCACAAGTCTTCAGTACTATTACCGGAATATTGTCAGGGCCCATAGCCTTTGCAGTATCCAGTGCCTTCAGCCATTTCTTGATATTACGTGGGGTGAATCGAATTGGCTGAAGACTGGCATCTGTGATCCTGGGAACCTCCAGAGGAGGCCAAGAAGGATCATCCACTCGGCACTTCTGGTTGAAGATTGTTGCAAATGTTTCAGCCTTAGCTTTTGCACTGCTGTGCTGGGCTCCCCCATCATTGAGGATGAGGATATTTGTGGAGCCTACTCCTCCAGTGAGTTTTTTAATTGTCCACCACTATTCACGACTGGATGTGGCTGGACTGCAGAGCTTAGATCTGTCCCGTTGGTTGTGGAATCGCTTATCTCTGTCTATCACTTGCTGCTTATGTTGTTTGACACACAAGTAGTCCTGTGTTGTAGCCTCACCAAGTTGCCATTTCATTTTTAGGTATCCTTGGTGCTGCTCCTGGCATGCCCTCCTGTGCTCTTCATTGAACCAGGGTTGATCCCCTGGCTTGGTGGTAATGGTAGAGTGGGGGATATGCCAGGCCATGAAGTTACAAATTGCTATTCGGTACAATTTTGCTGCTGTTGTTGGCCCACAGAGCCTCATGGATGCCCAGTCTTGAGTTGCTAGATCTGTTCAAATCTATCCCATTTAACACATTGGTAGTGCCACACAATACGATGGAGGGTATCCTCAAAGTGAAGACAGGACTTCATCTTTACAAGGACTGTGCAGTGGTCACTCCAACTGATACTGTCATGGACAAATGCATCTGTGGCAGGCAGGTTGGTGAGGACGAGGTCAAGTATGTTTTTCCCTTTTGTTGGTTCCCTCACCACCTGCTGCAGGCCCAATCTAGCAGCTATGTCCTTTAGGGATAAGCCTCAGTCTGTGGTGGTGCTACTGAACCACTCTTGGTGCTGGACATTGAAGTCTCCCACCCAGAGTACATTCTGCACCCTTGCCACCCTAAATGCTTCCTCCAAGTGTTGTTCAACATGGAGGAGCACTGATTCATCAGCTGAGGGAGGGCGGTACGTGGTAATCAGTAGGAGGTTTCCTCACCCATGTTTGACCTGATGCCATGAGACTTCATTGGATCTGGAGTCGATGTTGAGGATTCCCAGGGCAACTCCCTCCCAACTGTATACCACAGTGCTGCCACCACTGCTGGGTCTGTCCTGCCAGTGGGACAGGACATACCCAGGGATGGTGATGGTGGTGTCTGGGACATTATCTGTAAGTTATGATTCCGTAATTATGACTATGTCAGGCTATTGCTTGACTAGTCTGTGAGACAGCTCTCCCAATCTTAGCACAAGCCCCCAAATGTTAGTACGGTGGACTTTGCTGAGTCGACAGGGCAGGGTTTGCTGTTTTCTTTTCCAGTGTCTCAGCTGATGCCGGGTGGTCCGTCTGAATTCGATCCGTTTACCTGTCAGATAGGTGTGCTATTTCAACTTTATTCAGAGCATTTCTTTATGATGGCAGAAAAATAAGTTTGCATGCATAATGTTAAGTGCATGAAATCTAACTATGGTACCAATTATCTTCTTGGCCATGCCTTCTTTCATCTTGTTCCACTTTAAGCATTAGATGCTGTGATTGGAGCGCTGTTAAAGCAAATCCTCCTATAAAGGAAACATTGATGTGCCACAGGCACAATCCACTTTCTTGGCCCATAAGGGACCTTGCACAATAGAAGCTAGTGGGCACAATAAGGCTAATACCAGGCCCCAGGAGAATGCATATGGACCCTACCTAATATGTCCTGGCCATGAGAGTGGCCTAGACCTCCAAAGATAATATGTTCTATTAAATTTTATGCACCACCTTATAAGGAATGAAAATTCATAGGATCTTGTGGGTTGGTTTGTGCACCCCTAGTGTTGGTGATCAAGAACTGGCACTTTCAACAGTATTGGGCTGACAGGTGCCAGGATGCGAGTGTAATTAGCTGGGTGCCCACTGGCCTCATGCAAATGAAGTACGCATTCATTTACTAAAAGACTCTGTTGGCACCAGCAGGCACAAACCCAGCCCACACATTTTTGAAGAAAATCTTTCTAGAAACATGGTACTTTGCTATGAATGAGGTACTCAGCCGTGAAAAATTCCCTTATCCAAATAGGGAAAGGCCTGTTTCTCCTTTCCATACTTTGTGCAGATGAGTGGTTTGTAAAATAGTTTTAGAAACACTGGCTCTAAAATTCCAGTGGTGTTACTCTGCCAATGGACAGACCTTATGTACACCAGAGAGAGGGTCAGAGCATAACTTAAGTTCCAGAACAAACCGACAGCAAAGTTGGAGGACACCAGATCACACTAATGACAGAGAGGAGGCCCATGAATCGTCCAACAAAAATATTGGGCTGAATTCTCCCCCCATCGGGCGGGGGTTGTGCAGGGGCGGGCGCGAAACCAATCGGCGCTCCCAATCGATGACGCGCCACCATTTTACGTGGGCGGGTCAATTAAGGCCCGCCCATCATGATGCTCGCCTGAAAGCACTGAGCGCTCCCTGTGGAGGCGAGGGGGGTTTCCCTATGTCATTCCCTGCACTGTTTCGCGCCTGCGCGCAGAAGAGCACAGAGATCTCCTTGAGGCACAGAGGTGCCTCAGGGAGATCGGTTTAACATGTGTAAATTTAAATAAAGGGAAATAAAAATTTTTAAAACATGTCCCCTCATGTGACATTGTTACATGAGCTGGGACATGTGAAATAATTATTTTTTAAATTTTTACTGACTTTTAAAACATTTCATGAAACCCCATCCCGCCCATGGATGAGGTTTCATGAAAAATGCGAAGGCTGCCTGGGCTCTTCACCTGCTTGCCAATCTAAAGGTTGGACAGGCAGCTCAGCTAATTAAATTAATTACTATTTAAATGACCTTAGTAGGCCTTTGACAGTTCGACGGGTGCGCAGCTGAGTCAGCTGAGTGCCCACCGAACTGAAAACTTGAAAAACATGCGGTGACGTCGGGACGCCTGCCCGACGTCACCACGCGCCATTTTACACGTTGGCGAGCGTGCCGCTCACCGACCAGAAAATTCTGTCCATTACCTTTGCTTCTTGTGTTCACAATGGAGCATGATTACCTCTTGTTGGACTAAGAACTATTCCTTGTTTAAACTTTAGGGCCTTTGTAGGACCCACACCAGGACTGCTGTCAGCTATCAGCTGCCAAGACCCCCAATGAGGGCATGTTGAGGGGTCTTGAGAGGAATTCTTGAAGATAGTTCAGGAATTCACCAAGACATGACCCCCCTTAAAGGGCCAAATGAGAAATTTGCCCATACCCACCTTAATTTCTCTTTGTGGCATATGCAGAGTGGAATCCAGATTCTGCCTTATTTTCCTATCATGTCCTGATTAGTGGTCCCCTGCACTTTTGCCCTTGTCCTATTCAAAATTTTGAGGCCAATGTTTCCTGCCTTGAAGAACATGGGGGTGAAATTAATCTTGGATGTGGCTGCAGACATCAGGCTTTGTTTTGTGAACTGTCTGTTTTACCCCTGCCTAATATTGGCTTAAATACGTACAACAGGCTAGCAATGCAATACCACCTGCTTCGTGTTACCAACCATGTTGCATTTCAATGTGTGCATATTTGCTTTCTAAATTCAAGAACATATTAAATAATTAAAGGTAGACACGTAGCAAAATATTTAACATGGTACAGCAACATTCTGTGATAGAGCTAAAGAGCTTTTAGATGCTTTTTCTTGGAGTCCCTTATTATAATTGACATAAGTATGGGTGAAGGTTGAGCTTTGATGGGCCTTTCCCCAACCTGAAGCTTTCTTATATATAATTACAATCTGTTGTAAGCTGCTGCTAATTCAATGCGAGATCTGAATTTGGACAATTTTAAAAAACTACTGCACTGAACCTAGTATAATTAGAGAGGCATGACAAGTTTTCTTTTCTAGATTTTCTCCCCACTTCTCCTGAAGACAGTGGCTTGTCCTGGAATATGAGTTCATTACTTATGAGCAATATCTTACTCCTAACTGCTGCTCATTATATCTGAACCCAGATAGTTAGAACACGATTTCCCTCTTCCTATTCTTACAGGGTCAGGGGATTGCTGAAACTGCATAAGGTCTTGGTGGCAAAATGAGGGGAGGCAAGGCCATTGTACAGCCCTCTCTCTCCAGAAGGGGACTTCAGAGTCTCCCAGTAACTTCATCTGGCAATCCTGGGGAGCAACAGGAACAGAGCAGAGAGGAGAGAAATGGATTGGGAACTCCAACCTTGACTCCCCACAAGCACATACATTCAGTGGATGAAGGAATGATGGCAGGGGTGGTGAGAGGTAAAACTCAGAAAGAAACTTGGGTTGGTAAGGTGGCAATAGGCCCTTTTGGGCTATTATGCCAGCTAATTTGATTTCAATGGAATGAAAATCAGACAGGTTCTATGAAAAGAAGGCTATCTGCACTGCTAAGTTACCCTAGGTGGTGAAGGCAAATATTGACCCCAGTAAAGCTCTCCTCACAGCTGAAAGAGAGATTTAACATAGAAGCTCCCTGGTTTGAACTAATAATTTTGTATCAGACCAGATATCAATACTACCTTCCTGTAATGCAGATAAGTGACCTGCTGTGCAACATTGCTTCCTCCCCTTGCTCGTAATTACCTTCAGCTATTTGCATTGGTCTGTCACTGACATGCTGTACCTCAAATTGCTTTTTAGTTAATTCGCTACCATCTTTATTCAACTTTTTTTTCACACAATTGGCATTCACTTGGATGTTCCAAGCTGAGTACTGAATCTGCATTGCAAAGATTTTAAATCCATAACCACAGATAATTGAACATAACTATCTCCCTGCAGTGATTTATACTACATTCTGCTAGATTAAGTTACCTGCCAGGCAAAATATTATCTTAGGAATATACTACCTGTGTCTTATTAATGCAGACAGTAATCAGTTCCCTCAGGATTTTGCAAATTAATTTCAGCAGGAAAAGAAATAGCAAGACATACAGACATAAATGTTGTCTGTGATGATCATTAATTCAGGCTGAATGCTAATCATGCTTGCACTGTTCTCCGGCATCCTGAACAGAATGTCAGATCCTCAGGTGAGAATGGTGCACCCATTGTGTTAAGTAGAGCTTAACACTTTCCTGTGAACTTATTATGTGTAAAGAAGGGACTGCACCTGAGCTAAATTTTCATGGACCCATTTAATCCTGAGCCAAAGCCAAGGGAATTCCCACGTCAGCTTCGGTGTGAATGATGTTTCTTTAAAATTCTCCATAAAGTCTTTACTTAACAAAGTTGAAGCTTAGAAGGTAGATGCTAAAGCATGCTAATTTCATCACAACAGACAAACAAAATAAATAAAATGAAGTTTGAAACAGAAATGCGCCTCTTCCAGCACAAAAGCAAAATACTGCAGATGCTGAAAATTTGAAATAAAAACAGAAAATACTGGAAACACTCAGCAGGTCAGGCAGCATCCGTGGAGAGAAATAAAGTTAACATTTCAGGTTGATAATGTCGACCAGAAATGTTGAGCTGATTTTTCACAGAGTCGGTGAATCTCTTTGGACCTTTAAAAAAATGGCAGCCGGGACCTGATTCTGAGATTCTCGGCCCTATTCTTCACGGCCCCAATTTTCATCAAGGTGGGATAAGGGTGTGGGCTGGTGTGTGTCACAAGCCTGTACCCGGTGCCCCTGACCTGGCCGGCTCCATTGTGGGGATAGGAATTCCTAGCCCTCCGCAATTTTCATGAAGTCAGGTCAGCTGTTCAAAGAGTCATCTTTCAGAGGCCCTCAAAGTGTCATAAACCATAGTATGGATGAGGGACCCTTTTGAAGAGTAAGTTCAAAAGGTCCTCCTCTTGCCCCCATGTCAAGATATGCACCTCTACCCCAAATGGCCCTTCATACCCTCCATGCCAAGCTCTGCCCCTCTACCCACCCACCATGGTCTCTCGTACCCTCCATGCAAAGCTATGCTCCTCCACCCACCCGCATGGCCCCTCATAACCTCCATGCCAAGATATGGCACTTCCATGCTCATTCACCCAGTATACAAAACCAATGGACCCTATAGTATATGTGGAAAAGCTTTTTAAAAAGTCATTCTTTCAAAACTTTCTACTTTCTTAAAAAAAAACTGCTTTTACTATAGCCCTATAAAAGTGTCAATCATCCAGACCTTTAAAGTCTCAACAATAGAAATTACAAGCACTTGACACCTCTTTATCTTGTGTAAGTAAACTTTGTGCAATTGACAGATTAGATCACAGAGAAAGATCTGCCAATCAAGCAATGTTTCCCTTGCTTGCAACTGTTTCAACATGCTAATGGATTTCTGGGCTTTCAACCAAGACTCATTACACACCCTTGGCCAGGGTCTGTTCCATAGTTAGGTAAATTGCCAAGGTGGTGGGGTGGTTTGGAAAGGTTTTACAGAACAGAATGTGAGGGAGCCCCTGTGGCAGTGTCCTGGACTTTCTTTATGGAGGTTAGAGAAGTAGTTTTAAACTTATTTGACAATATCTGCACAGAGTGTTCGCTAGGTTTCACTTAGTGGAACACCTGTGGCAGACATTCACTCAATGGGTCATTAAATTTGTATGGGGCCCTGCTGACCCATTGGATCTTGAGTTACCTTTATTCATGAGACTCCCACCTGAGTCAGATAGCTCAACATCTGTGGCCAAACTGTCTTGGAAAATACTGTCAGAGCTAATCAGAAAGTGTGGTAGGCACTCGTGAGAAATTCAGCCTCAACAAGGCCACAGAAGTTGTCCGTGATTAGCGAAAATGACTCTTGAATACTTGACAGTTTTGCCACACATTCCCCCAGAGCCGGCAGCATAATCTGGAAAGTGAAAACTGACAGAAACAGGATGAATAATGGGTTGAAACTCAGTAGTGGTTGGTCATCATTCTATAAAGGCAGATGTGGACAGGTGTGGTAGCTTTTGTTTTTTTTTTCTGAAAGCCTGCCATATGAAAATGAGGCAGGACAGGCGGAAATGTCACCAGTCAAGGGAATTTTCATTCCTCCCAATCTCTTCTTCCCTGAACAAACTAGATGCCGGCAAGATACTGGTGTCCAGTTATGTGGAATGGCCCTCAGACATATCCCAGGCCAGGATTGTGGCACGGAAGGTTCCGGGAAATAAAAGGTTGACAGATTAATAATGTCTCTTCCAAAAAAGGAGTGCGGTAGCTCTGCTCCTGCATTTGCTCAGATACAACTACCAAGAATTGCATCTACCCCCACCCCCCCAAAATGTGCCAATACTGGTGCAGGCACCCGCCTACTTTATGCACATGACCTGACCTGGAAGCTCCAGTAAGATCAGGCTGCCATCTCCCTAGCGAAGCACAATTCCTGCCCTGTTGTAATTATGGCAGCAGAACCAAGGAGGTCCGTGAGTATTCATTACTAGACTCTTATTGTCAAGATAGGAGAAGAAAAACCTGTCTATTTTCCTTTTTTTGCCATTTACTCCATTGTTTGAAAAGCATTTCAACCTCAATTCAGACCTATTAGTCCAAAAAGAAATTGACCTTTCTGTGTTTGCTTGGTGTCTTGCTCTCAAATCAATGGATAATGTCTAGGATCACCTAAGATAAGTTCCACTACACTTTGGGTTGAAGGAAGGGCAAAAACAACAATTATTATTATTGTCAAGAAACATAAGTGATATGCCAAGACCTAGAGTTCAGGAAAACAATCGACTATTGAATAAGCACAGAGCAAAACTCTTTACACTGTGCAGTTCCATTCAGAACAATCACAAATGTGAAACAAAATCCGATAATCAGTGGAATAAATGTGCAAATTCACTACTCTGCATGGAGAAAATAAAGCCATGGTGAACTTTATAGTGGGATTAATCCAAGAAATAATTTTCAGTAATGAAGTTGATATTTTATGTTAATACATCCAAAAGCTGTACTACTTACAGCAATAAATGCCACTGCAAATGTTGATGTATGAAAGTTTCATGAGTCCCAGTATTTATTTATTCCTGTGAAGCAGCAACACTTTCATTCAGAGTAATATATTGTACTGAGCTCCTATGCTGTAGTGTATCATTTACTTCAGCTTTGGAAATAATGGGCCAAAAATTGGATAAAGCCAGTTAGCAGGTGCAGGGATCGTGATTACCCTGTGCCCGAAGGAAGTGATCATCCTCATAATTGTGGTGTGCAGTCTAGCATTAAATGCACTGCTGACTGGCTGCATGCTTATCAAGGGATCCAGCTTCATGTGAGTCTGGCACCAATTATAGCTAACTTGTACTCCTTAAAGCCAGCCTACATCTCTGAAAGGGAGGTACATTCAGGTGTTCAAATTATATTTGAAAGACATTCTGGGCAGGAAGAAATTGCAATAATGGAGCAGCAGGCAAGAGAGAGAGGGCTCCGAAGTTCTCAGATGCAGCGCTGTGGGTCTTAGTGCAGGATGCGGAATGGAGGAGGTCACCTTTGCATATCAGGCAAGAGGCCCTCCAGACATACACAGTGAAAGGAATGGGAGTTAATAGCCATGGAGGTCAATGCAAGGAGTCTGGCATGGGGACCTGGATGCAGTGCCAGAAAAAGTTCAATGGCCTCAAACAAGTGATCAGTGAATGGATCGCCAAATGCCATATTTCACCAACCGCACCACCTACCTCACACATTGCTCAGTGCACCACACCCCCATCACTCACCCATCAGCATTTAGGACACATACCTAACATTAATTTTTCCCCCTCACCCACTTATCACTGCTGCAAAGCCTCACATCTGCATCTCACAGCTTCCAAATTCTACCATTTATTCTTCTGTGACAGGTTTTTTACCCAAACACATTACAACTCACTCACTGATACTCTTCTCTCTCTTTTGTAGGCCAACAGGACACCTAACAAGAGGCAACAGCAGCAAACCTGCAGGAAACAGGCATGGATGCATGTTCTCACCCTCATGGAAGAGACAATGCTCGCTTTAATAGTGTAGCCATCATTGCCAATTGCCATAGTGTCATCGCTGAAGCCATCCAAGATGAAGGCATGTTTCTGCCTCATACACCTTCAGAAATCCCACTTCATCCTCATCTAGCAATCTGGTATGATGTACAAGCTGTAGTTGTTGTAGCCGTGCATCTCTTGTTTTTTACTCACCCTCCCACCCCCTTCCCTCACCCTAACCACCTCACCCTTTACTCCTGACCACTGCTTTGTGCATTTATGTTTTCTGCCCGGTCAGTCGTGGTGCCTGATTATGCAGGCCCAGTGGAAGGATACACCTCTGTGGAAAAGATCTGGCACTTGCAGCCACTAACTCAGATACTACACTGCATGTAGTGAGTCACTGGGCACAAGTGAACTGCAGCCAGGCCAGGGAGAAAGGATAGCATGTGTGCCAGAGGGCAAGGTTGCAAATGAGTTTTACTGCAGAGGGCTGAGATGCAGATGTTGATGGGGCAGTACACAGGAAAAGATGCGCCCTGAGATAATGAATGCATTGGAAGGTCTGCCAAAGAGTCTGTTGTCACTGTCAAAGAGCATGGAGGAGTCCAACTCCACCTGACACAGGGTTTTGTGCAGAGCTTGAAGCCCATTTTTTCCATGTGGAAGTGGTGACCAACTCAGTGAGATCATTTGCAGAGCCAACCATGATGCAAGATCTGATGGCTAATGTCTCAATTTCCTTTGCAACATAAGCCAAAGTCACCTAGTGTCTTGTGCTGCAACAGAAACTCAAACTAAGGTGATGAAATCTCTGCTTGTTGCCACACAAGCCCAGCTTGGTGTCAGACTGCTGCTTTCATGGCTGCAGATATCAGTGCTCAAAGGGGCATGGAAGCTGACACAGCAGTCCAACAATCTGTCCTCCAACAGATTACTGGGGTTGCTGAGGCACCACCCTGGGAGAGTGATGGTGGCTCCGTGGAGCACGAACATCCGCTCCTCTATCGAATGACATCTCCTTGAACCAGGACCTGCAGCCAGAGAGCAAGATGAGGACAGCATTTGTGGTTCCACACTGCCATTCCATCAGTGCTGTTGTCTCCTGACCAGCCAGCCCAGGCTGCTCCCACCCATGCAGAGGTAGTACACTTAGAGCCCTCAAGGCCCAGTACTGCTCAAAGGCATCTCTCAGGCTTCCTAACTGGAAGTCAGCAGCTTTCCACCAGCTATGCTGCCAACTTTGGGATAGCACTATTTAGGAGCGCTACAGGCAAAGGCACTCACAAGACAAGAACTGAGGGAAAGCACAAGGAGTATTATTGTGGATGAAGTTGTTGTGGAATGATTTCAGGATTTTAGCCAAGAGGATACAGTGATGCTCCATAAAAGAAGAATGGAAAGGTGGGGAAGTGTGGGCCAGTTGTGGCCTGGGAATTCTTTTAGAGTGGAGTCTGCTGAGATGCACGGACACTCTTTCGGACTGATGTTGTTCCAGGTGCTACCTCCCTTCCACCCTTTCATCCTCTTCCTAAAGTTGTTATCAAAGCCCTTGAGGAAAGAGCTGCACCCTCATGATTGGCAGATTGTGGAGAAGACAGCAAACCATCATAAATTTGGTAACGTTCTCCAGCAAGAACTGTAGGGTTCACCAAGCATCCCAGGCTCTGGAATTGTTGATTCAGGACACCAATAACCTGCTCCATGATGTTCCTAGTTGCCGCGTAGCTGTCATTGTAGCAGCACTGTCCACATGTGGTCAGGTGGCCCTTGTCACTGAGCAGCCACCCTCTGTTTCAACATGGTGGTTCGAAGGTGGCAGGAATGCCTGACTGCGCAGGATGAAAGCATCGTGGCTGCGGCCAAGATTACAGAAACCAATCACCAACATGATGGTTCGTGTATGGTTACACATGAACTGCATGTTGAAGGAGGTGGCTGCAATACATCCCTGCACTGAGGTGTAGCATCCACCGAGCCACGTGCATGCAATCAATGACCCCCTACACCATTCGAAACACTGCTACCCTGGAAAAGCCATGTGACCACTCCACCTCTCTGTTGCGAGAGACTATGAAGCACGGTCTCCAAGCGTGCAGAACCTTGGTGACTTCCCAAATGCATTGATTAATGGCAAACAAAAAAAGGTTGGCAATGTCTCCTGCTGGAAGGATCTGCTGGCATAGAAATTAAGGGCCACAGTGACCTTGATGACCAGTGGTAACCCTGTCCACATCCAGCTCTCTGGCTGCAGGCCCTGGTTCAAGGATATGGCAGAGCTCAGTGTCCACCTCCTTGGTGAAGCATAGCCTTCACAGACACTGCTGCTGACTGAGGTGGAGCTAGGAGAAGTGCTCCCTGAAGATGCCACATGCATAAGGCCTCCTGCTGACAGCCCTCCACTTCTTCCCTCCGTGAACAGCTTCCCCTTTTTGCTGTCTCTGATCCTTTTCCATGTGCTGCTGCAGCCCGGGGGGGGACAGTAACTATAGATTCTATGACCGGGGGCAAGAGATCCACTCAGAGACCTTTCAAATCCACACCAGCTCTTCCAGTGGCCTGGCACCATTCCCTTCTGAGTGCAAGAATTTCTGCCAACGCTTCCAGCATGACAGTACTTCTGCCAAATCTGCAACAATTTCCAGGCTTGGACTGGCAAGTGGCAAGTAACATTCGCACCACACGAGTGTCAGACAATGACCATCTGCAACAAGAGAGAATCCAACCATCGCCCCTTGATGTTCAATGGCATTACCATCACTGAATCCCCCACTATCAACATCCTGGCGGATACCATTGACCATAACCTGAACTGGACTAGCCATATAAATACTGTGGCTATAAGAGCAGGTCAGAGGCTAGGAATCCTGCGACGAGTAACCCACCTCCTGACTCCTCAAAGCCTGTCCACCATCTACAAGGCACAAGACAGGAGTGTGATGGAATACTCCCCACTTGCCTGGATGAGTGCAGCTCCCACAACACTCAAGAAGCTTGGCACCATGCAGGACAAAGCAGCCCGCTTGATTGGAATCACATCCACAAACATTCACTGCCTCCACCACCAACGCAGAGTAGCAGCAGTGTGTACCATCTACAAAATGCATTGCAGGAATTCACCAAGGCTCCTTAGACAGCACCTTCCAAACCCATGACCACTACCACCTAGAAAGACAGGGGCAGCAGATAAATGGGAACATCACCACCTGGAAGTTCCCCTCCAAGACACTCACCATCCTGACTTGGAAATACACCGCCTTTCCTTCACAGTTGCTGGGTTAACATCCTGGAACTCCCTTCCTAACAGCATTGTGGGTGTACCTACACCACATGGACTGCAGCTCACCCACCACCTTCTCAAGGGCAACTCGGGATGGGCAATAAATGTTGGCCCAGCCACCGAAGCCCACATCCCATGAACGAATAATAAAAAACTGCAAAAGTAAGAACAGCACCTCACCTAAAAGCTGAATGCAAGTTTAAGGAAGGATGCTAACAGGACTGACGAGGTCCAAACTGTCAGGACAGCACCAAATAATTAGGTGCTGATGGATGATCAACCCAATCTGCATGTTTCTGGCACACACAAACAGGTTACTCACAATTCCCCTTTAAAAACATGCCGATTAGCATGCGCCGTGTGATGAAAGCTTACAAATGCTTACCTGCTGTTTGGAAAAACTGAAATCCTCCAGGGTGTCAAATGTGGATATAATTATTAATGGGCTTAAAAGCAAATATTATTTTCTTCTGAGACACAGTTTCTTTAAATATGGAACGGTTTCAATAGAAAATTGTGTAACAAAGGGATTACCGAGACAACAACAAATCATCTAAATTTATTAAGAATCCATTAGAATTCATTGAAAAATTACACTTCAATGCATTAAAGATTAAAAAAAAGCTGACAGAAAAGATGGTTTACACCTAGAAATTATTGTCACTGATATTCTACACCCAGTTACTTTTATTAAGTTTCTCTCCTCTGATGCAGTGGACGTGTTATCCTAATTATTGCCTAATCTGCCTCCTCTAAAATAGCACAGAAATGATGCAAGATGCTGTTTTTTGAGTGTTTTCTGCTACTTACGTTGTATACTATACTACTGTCAGAGATGACTTCTAGATTCTTAGGCTTTCTGGATATGAATAACCGTCAGCTAAATTCAACAGAAGCTACTAGCCTCAAGCATAATTGAAAAAGTCATACAATATATTTTTGTCTGAATTCTGTGGCTTTCCTCCAGCCCCAAGCCAATAGCTCAGAAAATAAGCAAACTATCCTTCCATGTAAACTGTGGCTCAGTGACAGCACTCTCACCTCAGAATCACAAAGGTCTGAGTTCAAGTCCCACTTCAGGACTTGAGCCCAAAAATCATGGCTGACACTTCAATGCAGCACAGAGGGAGTGTTATGGAGCTGCAGGTGCTGTCTTTTAGTTGAGATGTTAAACATGACCTCATCTGCCTGCTCAGGTGGATGTAAAAGATCCCAAAGCACTATTTTGAAGAAAAGCAGGGCAGTTATTTCAATTTTTATCCTTCATTCAACATCAAAAAAAAGAACAGGTTATCCGTGGTAATCTGATATGTAACATACCTTTAAGAAGAATGGTATAATGGAAGATCACATGATCTTAGCATCCAACAGCAGAGTAGCACAGCCTACCTCAGTAGTCAATACTCAGTAGTCTATAGTTAGAGTCTGTAATGTAGAGTCAGGGTTTGAGTTGAAAGCACAGAGTTCCTCTGTAATTAAATAGAATGTGTTCTACCTAAGAACAGTCTGCTGATCCACTCTATTAATGGTACCAACTCAGCCATCCCGAAACAAACATGCAACCTGGGTCCCTAAGTCCAACCAAACTAGGGACTCGGATCCAACATTATCCAATCATTATTACATTGCTGTTTGTGGGAGTTTGCTGTGGATGTGTGGACTGCTGCACTTGCTACATTACAACAATGACTATATTAAAGAAAGACTTCACTGGCTATAAAGCACTTTGAGATATGTAGTTGTTATGACACAGCAGTTGGTAAATATTTTATAGTTAACTTTTCAGTGAAAATGACTGCAACCCAGACACTCCCCATCCCACCCCACCACCAAACCAACCCTCTCCCCCCAAACATGGAAGATGAAGATGCTTCCAGCGCCCTGCTGAGCAGATGGCCACAGAGAGCTGCTCCTTCTACCTTGCGATTTGGGACAGGATCAACACTAGACCAGATTGGCAATGGTAGAGCAGGGCTTGAGGAACATTCAGAGCCTTATGTGTAACAGCTAATTTCAAAGGACCACCACCAAACTAAACTAGAAAAATATACTGGATGTTTGTCACGCTCGAGTCACACACTTGAACAACAGCATCAAATCAGTAACTTCTTAATTCTATTCTGAATAGTAGAATACTCCTAATTTGGGATTAACATTGAAAAAGGATCATTGATTTGTCTTGTTCTTCTACAGAAATAAATGTACTCATATCTTTTCACTACAAAATAAACAACAATCAATTAGAAAGCTCTGAAATAATTGAATGTTTCTCTAAGAGGGCAGATTTTCAACTTGTGCCAAACAGGGTCAAGAATGGATGGAGCCTGTTGATGGTGCACATAAATCATTTCAGGATTGTTCCTTATTTAAATGTGTGGATGAACTGTCAGCACAAATAATATTGATAATTGGATACCTCACCCATTGGAGCAGAGGGCTTGTGGACGGGTCCATGTCAATCCCTGCCAGCCTCAGCAATTATAGGAAGACTGCTTGTGTACTGGAAGGTAAACAAATGACAACCTGATTCATCAATAAGAAAAACTTTAGTGGAGGAAGTAAGAAGAAGAAAGAATATCCTACTGCCATCAAATAGGAGAAGGGTGTCCCATCACACTGCTAGGGAATGGTGGTTGAGTGCATAATTGCTAAAATTTTAGTCCCTTGGACCCAGATATCTTGCAGAAAGTTCAATGATCTGAATGAAGCTACATTCTTGCTGTAATTGTCAGCATAGCCCTTACCACTTTATTATCACAACATCAATGGAAATGTTGACTCCCTCTTATCCAATCATGTCAACAGCTTTCAGTGGCCCTCCTCCCGTTCCCATTTCCAGCCTCTGCTGTTACCACTGCTTTAGCGTACAAAAGTATCCCAAGGCACTTCAGAGGCATAATCACACAAAAAAAAAAGATTCTGAGCCGAAGTAAGAGAGCTTAGGATGGGTAACCAAAAATGTGGTCAAGAGAATGGACTTTAGAAGGCCCTTAAGGGAGAAAATTGCTATTACTAAATTTAAAATAATGCTTGGTAAATTTGAATTATAAAATTTATACTTGCATTAGCTATTATTTGGATCTGATTCACTAATTCTTACTATTGTCATGTAATCCCTCTAACAGGCATTATCTCCAAATCTATCAAAATATTATACATCAGATAATGACATGAGTTTTCCATTTATTATTGCTGTAAGGATTTTATATTCCTCTCTATTGCCTTCCAGCAAGGTTCATATGGTTTTAATAATGTTCTGCTTTTTCACCAACTGTTCTCTCGATTTTCTGTCTGATGAGGTCTCATAGCAGGGAGCAGCCATGGTACTACAGCACTGGAAAATATTGAAAGGGAAAGCGTGCCTGATCTCAGACATCTTATTGAGAGCAAATGTTGATAACAAAGAATAGACTGCAGAATGAAAGTAGATATATATAACCAATCAAAACCATGTAGGAATGTGAACCAGGCCACAGAATATTATAATAGAGATTTGATAGCAATGGAACATATGCACGATTGAACAGTTGAGGAATCTGCTGTTTACAGCTACTTTCCACATCAGAGCTGAGATGTACACTCATGCTATCAATGGTACAGATAAATTCATTGACACTCCTTACATGATTTATGTCAAATGTGGAATTTGTTCAGTCAACAATGGATCGCTAAAAACTGTCACTTGGTACATTTAGATTGTTGTAAGTTCTTTCTGCCTTCAGTCATCACGATTAGGAGGTGGAGAGTAGAGATATACACAAACTGCCAGCTTTTCCTATATCTGTCTCCTATTTCTTATGATCTTACTGTTGTAATATGCCTTTAAGGGATGTCAGCATGACATCAATAGAAGGGAAATATATCATGTGATCCAGTCGTAGCTTCACTTTTGTGCCTAGCCTTAATAAATAAACCCACAACATGTTTATCCAATCCCTAATGAGTGAATGGTATCTTGTGTCTTGTACAGTAAATAAACCCAAAGTATTATATCATTATAATAACATGACATGGTGATCAGCGGTGGTAAGACAGTTGGCAGCAAGATTAGGTACAGGTACGACATGGTGAACAGCCTTAGATCATGCTATAGGGCATGAGAAGATCCTCAATGTTTTGATCAACTACAATGAAGTCAGACAGTGTTGAAAATTCTGCGTGGTGACTGCAAAGAAAAGTTTTGGAGACACAGCACTGAGCCAGTGCTCAAGTGAAGAACTGATAGGCAAACAAATCCCTTGTGGTGAGATTGCAGTACATACACTGTCCCACTCACGGAACTGACAGGCTATCAAGAGGACCAGCACCGGGTTAGCTCAGTGACAAGGGTGTGGGCCAGATTGATATCAAGCAAGGGAGAGTCAAACAAAAAAAACCATCATAGAAGTTGGGCTAGAGAAGGTTGCAATTATAAGGCGCTGCTTCAGGAGTTGCTGAACAATAAATTCAATAAAAAGCAAAGACGCCATTACTTCGAGGTGCATTCCCGCACCAGGCAGAATTTTGGAAAAGCGTGCAAAAGTGGATACAGTGACACTCATCCCAGTTACTAGAGGACAAGGAAGGTCAAAAAGATATTGTCAGTATGCCCACAAAATTCCCCAGTTTGAATTGGGATGCAGCTGACCTACTATCTGAATTCAAAATGTTTTCATGGCATACAGAGCTAAGGGTTTCTTGATTCAGGTGTATCTGAACCAGAAAAACAAGCATAAAAATTATTCTAGCAATTGGGAACAAAGGCTGAACACATCAGGATTAACAACAGAAGAGCTAAAGGATCACCAAAAGATATGGATTACATTGGAAGACCAGTTCAGAATCAAGTTAAACTTCCATATTCATCATTTAGAATTCAGGTCCTTTTGACAACAGCCTACAGAATCCATAAACCACTTTGTCAGCAGGTGCAGAGAAGAGAGTGCGTACTGTGATTTTTCAAATACAGAACTAGCAGACAGAATTGTGGAGTTGGTGATAACATCCACTCCCAATGAAGCACTCCGGATAGCTTTGCTAGACGAGCCCAAAACATATACCATTGAAGGGCTGCTCAAGGATAGACACAAATACAAAGCAATCCCTGCAGGTCGGCAAAGCTTATAGGTCCTAAGTGCAACCCCAACTTTTGACGCACTCACTAAAGCACCCAAACCTAGCAAGACATATGGAAGGTGCGAATTGCGACATGCACCAAGGAAATGCCCTGCATTTCACCAATTCACAAGGCATGTGGCAGAAAGGGCCATTGGGAGTGGCAGTGCACTAGAGCAGAGGCTAATGCAGCTACAAAGAGCCATGTGATGATCCAAACAGATTGCACACAACGGGTACGTTCAAGCAATAAGAATGACTATCCGCTATACCATCAGAAACATATACATGAGGTGATTGGAAAACCAGAAAATGACAATGATGTGCTCAAGGAGATGAGATGAAGAGCAGTGAACACATGTTTCACACTATCAATCTTGTGGAAAACATACATGCCATCAAACCAGCTGAAGTGTTTGCCAACATTCGAATTATCTGTCCTATGAAATTTGGTAACTATTCATTATTGGCCACGTGCCAATGTACTACCTCTGCGAGTTCTAAAAAGACGTATCCTCGGATGTGGAGGTCCTTGCCGATTCTTACTGCTGTGAAACTCTCGGTATACAATAATTCACTAATTCCAAGTGCAGTATCCATAGCCATAGAGTGCAAGTACAAGCAATCCTCCTGGCTGTCAGAGATGTCCTACATCATGGAATCTAAAGGCCCAGTGATTGCAGGTTTACTGACATGTCGTGACCTCACATTAGGAACAATCCATGGAATTAGTTAAACATCACAAGGCAGATTAACCTCTGAAATCACTATCACCTTTGTTCATGACCTAATATCGAAGTATCCAGAATGTTTTGACAAAATTGGCAGTTTCAAGGGAGCTGCAACATTACACTTGCAGGAGAATCGAGTTCGTCAATTGATCCACCACATAAGTGCAGCATCCACATACAAGACAAATTGAAGGTTGAACTAGACAAAATGGAGAAAGATGGAGTCATTAGAAGAGCATAAGAGCACACAGATTGGTGCAGCTGAATCACATGTGTCATAAAGAATGGCAGATCATTGAGAATATGCCTTGATTCATGACATTTAAACACAGCTTTGAAACGTATCCTTACAAATTACCCACATTAGGAGAGTAATGTCTGAGCTTTGCAGGTGCAAAATTCTTCTCAAAGCTTGGTGCCAAGCATGGCTACTAGTCAGTAAATCTCACGGGTAAGTCCAAGAGCTTACTACATTTCGTATCCCATTCGGACGATACTGTTTTCAACAACTTCCTCTCAGCCTGTTAGCCAGGATCTCTCTCAAGTTCACATGTTGGCATTAAATACATTGTACCAGGATGCATCTGTATCTCAGGTGACGTAGCTGTTGTGGGAAGAACAAAGCAAGATCAAGACCATAATCTGCACTTATTGATGCAAGTGGCATGTAATGAAGGATTGGTGTTCAACAGTTTCAAATGTGACATCAATGTGCAGCAGATCAATTTCATTAGTTCAATTTATTCTAGTGCTAGCAAATGTTCTGATCCAAGTAAAACAGAAGGTATTAAAGTCATGCCAACTCCTCAAGGTAAGGGTAATCTTCGAAGATATTGTTTAATTCCTTGTCTCATTCCCAATTTCACTCAACAATCTTCATCGCTAAGGGAATTGTTGAGAAAGGATGTGCCTTTCTCATGGTACAAAAACCATCAATAACTCTCCAAAGCACTGAAACAGTCATTATCAGAAACATTGACATAGCAATTTAGTGATCCAAGGGAGACAACCACCTTTGAGATAGATGCCTCACAGAAAGAAGAGTCATACAGACTTGAAACATTGGCCAGGATTTTCCATGCCCGCCAGCATCAGGCGTGTTTGGTAGCGAGCGGACAATATGGTGCGATCGGTTTTACAATGGCGTGAAAGCAGTTTGCGATCATCCACTCAGCCCGCCGATGGTGGGCCATGTTTCCAGCCATCGGACGTCAGGAACCTCATTGTAATACATCAGCATATCATTATAAGGCCAGCCCGCCAGACTTATCCCACCCCCGCTGATCATCAGCCCACCTCAGCAGGAAAACACGCCGATGTGTTTCACAACAGCACATAAGCAACATGCACCTAGTGAGCTGCACTTCGCTCAGGACCTTAAGGTTTGTTTGCCTGCATTTCTTCGGTCAGCACTTAGTCATCAGCACCAGGCTTCACAAACAGAACCACATCACTTACGGGGGGGCTCACGCGTAAACTCTACCTACCAGATCAGCCATATGTGGGTGGCTTTTCAATATCCACACGGTAAGGTCTTGCTTGGGGAAGGGGGAGAAGTGGCCTCGGGCAAGGGAAGAGGCTGCAGGATGAGGGCTGGGGAAGGGAGGTATCTCAGGGTGTATGAGGGGGCACATGTTGATCTGTACAAGTGGCCTCAAGATGGTGAAGGCTGAGGAGGCATCTCTGGAGGAGATAAGGCCAAATAGACATGTGAGAATGTGTGTGTGAGAATGGGTGGTGATGTCCATTGAGCTGGCAGTGAGTGAGATGCCAGCGAATGTATGATGGGCTTGAATGTGAGTTCAGAGTGATGAGATGGTTGCCATACCCTGGTTGCACAGATGCGATCATTCATCTTCTATCTACATTGGATGGCCAATCTCTTCTGTGCAGCATTGGCACTGACCACCGCTGCCACCACATGCCATGCTGGATTGGTGATGCCGCTGCCTGTCCTGCAGCCAGAACGGGGTTACAGGACATCATGGCGGGCCTCCACGATGTCCAAATGGCATTCCAGTGATGCATCATTAAACCTGGGGGCTGCAGTCTTTTTGCCTTTTGTGGGCATCTTTCTTGCAGTAGTCATGGGCTGGAAGAACTGAGATGTGTGTAAGCAGCTAGACTTTAAATATGGCGCTCGGCGTGATGAAGTAGCAAGGTGGCATGACGGGTGAATGAGAGCCTGCCCACCATGAAAACAGCATGTCTCTCAGGGGTGCATAAGTGATGTGGCGGGTTTGGGAGATATGGCGTGAAAATCTGCCATTGCAGCCAGCTGGTAAAATGTCGTTTTATCTGCCTGCTACTACACTTAGTGCAAACATGGGACAATTCCGCCTATTAACACTGTTTGTCTCTCCACAGATTCTGCCAGGCCTGCTGTGTTTTTTCAGCATTTTCCGTTTTTACCTGATAAAACGGTCTGGGAGCATGCATACTACAAAAAAAGAAAACCGATTGCATTTTCTTCTAAATCTCTGTCTGTAACACAATCCAACTACCCCAATATTGAGTGGAAACATTAGCTTTAGTGTTTGGAATCATGCATCTTCATACCTAATTACTTGGCAAAAGATTTGTGGGAGTGTCCAACCACAAGCCACAAGTGATGATTTGGTGAAAACCATTGACCAAGTGCACCACCAAGTTTGTAACGTCTCTTGATAAATATTCAAGAATTCGACTGTGAGATTAGGTACAAGCCAGGTAACCTAATGGTCACATCAGAACACTTAGGAGATTGCCTAACCCAGCAAAAACTGAAGACATTTCCTTAGTATTACTGATAAAAGAGACATGTCGAAGCTTTTCATCTTGCACTCATCAGGATACTTGCTAGGTATGTAGACTGTACATCCCAAAGACTGATGGATCATATCAAACAGCATGTCCCAGCCACTGTTCGCAATGGGCAAGGTACAGGCCATACCCAAGCAGCCCGTGCTCGTAAAACTCAAAACCGTGTCCAACATTAGATGTGATTCTTCGGTTGGACAACATTTGCTAAATAATTCTCAGTTTGCTAAGAATTACCCTGAAAACCAATTTAAGATTGTCGATCAGGCTACAGTGTGGCACATTTGCAAATACTGGAAGCAAATATATTAATATACAGGGCCCTTTATGTTCTTTGCAGACTGAAAGAACATGTACACACATTGCTGTGATAAAAGTGAAATATTGCAGATGCTGGATATCCGAAATAAAAACAGAAAATGCTGAAAAAACTCAGCAGGTCTGGCTGCTTTGATGTTCTCATTGAGAACTGTCAGTGTGACAACAGCCGCCTTAATTTCTCTGCTTCGCTCACCCACTCTAACCTGTTTCCTTCTGAACTTGCTGCACTCTGTTCCCTCAGGTCCAATCCTGACTTTGTTATTAAATGTGCCAAGGGTGGTGCTGTTGTTGTCTGGCGCACTGACCTCTACCTCGCAGAGGCTTAGCGCCAACTCTCAGACACTTCTTCCTACCTCTCCCAGACCATGACCCCACCACTGAACACCAAGCCATTGTTTCCAGGACTGTCACTGACCTCATTTCCTCTGGAGATCTTCCCTCCACAGCTTCCAGCCTCATAGTCTGTGAACCCTGCACAGCCCGCTTCTACCTCCTTCCCAAAATCCACAAACAGGACTGTCCTGGTAGACCCATCGTTCCTGCCCCACGGAACTCATTTCTTGTTATCTTGACTCCATCCTCTCTCCAGTTGTTCATTCTCTTCCCACCTACATTTGCGATTCCTCTGATGCCCTACATCATATCAATAATTTCCTGGCCCTAGCCGCCTCTTCACCATGGAAGTCCAATCCCTCTATACCTCCATCCCCCACTGGGATGGTCTGAGGGCTCTCCGCTTCTTCCTTGAACAGGGGCCTGAACAATCCCCATCCACCACCACTCTCTTCCGTCTGGCTGAATTTTGTTCTTTCACTGAACAATTTCTCCTTTAACTTGTCTCACTTCCTCAAAATAAAAGGTGTGGCTATGGGCACCTGCATGGGCCTCAGTTATGCTTGTCTTTTTGTGGGGTATGTGGAAAATTCGTTGTTCTGGTCCTACTTAGGCCCCCTCCCACAACTCTTTCTTCAGTGGATTGATAACTGTACCAGTACCGCTTCATGCTAGCACCTGGACCTGAAAACATTTATCGATTTCGCTTCAAATTTCCACCCCTCTATCACCTTCACATGGTCCAACTCCGATAATTCCCTTCCTTTCCTTGACCTCTCTGTCTCCATTTCTGGTGATAGACTGTCTACCAATATTCATTACAAGACCACTGACTCCTACAGCTACCTCGACTACAGCTCCTCACGCCCTACTTCTTGTAAGGACTCCATCCCATTCTCACACTTCCTTCACCTCCGTTGCATCTGTTCAGCTGATGCCACCAACCAAAATGGCATTTCTGACATGTCTTCCTTCTTCCTTAACCGAGGCTTCCCCCCACTGTGGTGGACAGGGCCTTCAGCCATGTCTGACCCATCTCCCGCACCTCTGTTCTCACCCCCTCCCCTCCCTCCCAGAATCATAAGAGGGTTCTCCTTGTCCTCATTTTTCACCCCACCAGTCTGCACATTCAAAGGATCACCTGCCGCCATTTGTACCAACTTCATCATAATGTCACCACCAGACACATCTTCCCCTCACCTGCGCCAACCCTCCGTCAGCATTCCATAGATCTAATGAAGTGTCATTTCATAGCACAGAACCGGAGTACTGCTATAAAGAGAGACATGCCGAAGCTTTTCATCTCACACTCATCAGAACACTTTTCAAGAATACCAATATAAGGGAAAACAACAATTTATATTGTATGTGAAAAGAGTGCTGATTGGTTGGTGAGTGGAGTCTGATTGGTAGAGGCGTTGCCATGGAGAATCCACCAGTGCTGGTGACTAACAGGTAACAGCCAAACATTGAAATTTAAATGAGGCAGCTTGATCCTGATTGGCCAAGGCATTGCTCTGAGGAATGAGTCAGTGAATGGCCGTCACTTATTTTGTTTAGCTGAAATAGTTGCAATGCATGTACATAAAAACAGAAAATGCTGGAAAAACTCAGCAGGTCTGGCAGCATCTGTTGAGAGAAAAACAGAGTTAATGTTTTGAGGCCATATGACTCTTCTTCAGAGCTAAAGAGAAGTAGAAATGTGATGGATTTTATACTACTACCTACATGACACCTTCGTCCACTCCTCCCTCATCACCAAATCCTCATCCCCTTTCAATGGCACCTTCCCACGCAATCACAGAAGGTGCAACACTTGTCCCTTTACCTCCTCCTTCTTCCACTGTCCAAGGCCCCAAACACTCCTTACAGATGAAGCAGTGCTTCACTTGCACCTCCTTCAATTTGTTCTACTCTATTCGCTGCTTACAATGCGGTCTCCTGTACACTGTGAAGACCAATAAATGCTTTATTGACCGCTTTAGGAATACTTTCACTCAGTCCGCAAGCATGACCCAGACCTTTCTGTCGCTTGCCATTTCAACACACCATGCTGCTTTCATGCCCACATGTCCATCCTTGGCCAACTGCAACGTTCCAGTGAAGCCCAACACAAACTGGAGGAACAGCACCTCATCATCCGATTAGGCACTTTACAGCCTGTGGGCTTAACATTGAGTTCAACAACTTCAGACCATGAACTCTCTCCTCCATCTTGACCCCTCTTTTAATTCAATTTTTAATTTTTAATTTATTTATATTTTTTTTAAATCCTTTTTTTATCCTTTATCCCCAACACACTCTCCCCCAACAGGGCCATCTGTCACTTGTTTTTGTGTTATGTTTTCACAGAGCACTGACCCTTGTTCTGCCATTAACACATTTTGCTATCTTACCTTTATGCCACTATCAGCACCTTCTTTAGGGTTTAACACTACCATCAACACTCCCTTTGCCCTGTGTCCATGATATCATTGTCAATCTCTCCTGAGGTCCCGGCTATCCCTGACCTTATATTCTGCTCCACCTACTCCACCCCCTCTTAAGCAGTATAAAATCCATCATATTTCTACTTCTCTTTAAAAGTAGAAGAGTCATATGGCCTCAAAACGTTAACTCTGTTTCTCTCCTAACAGATGCTGCCAGACCTGCTGAGTTTTTCCAGCATTTTCTGTTTTTATGTACAAGTGTTGCAACTATTTCAGCTAAACAAAATAAGTGACGGCCATTCACTGACTCATTCCTCAGAGCAATGTCTTAGCCAATCAGGATCAAGCTGCCTCATTTAAATTTCAAACAATGCTTGGCTGTTACCTGTTAGCCACCATCACTGGTGGATTCTCCATGGCAACGCCTCTACCAATCAGACTCCACTTACCAACCAATCAGCACTCTTTTCACATATAATTTAAATTGTTGTTTTCCCTTATATTGGTATTCTTGAAAAGTGTTCTGATGAGTGTGAGACGAAAAGTTTTGGCATGTCTCTCTTTACAGCAACTCCAGTTCTGTGCTACAAAATGACATTTCCTTAGATCTACAATTTGACTTCATTGATATTGAGCTTGAAGATGTTCTCCAAATTTACCTGGTACATTATGCGCAATGTAAATGCCAGCAGCTACAGGGAGAAATGGTGGAAGATTCTACACTACAGAAACTGTGGAAAACCACCATCGAAGGATGGCCTGATTCAAATCAGCATGTGAATGAACACATGAGACCATTTTGGCCCTAACGGGATGAACTAGGCATTTCCTGGAGAGTCATTTTTAAAGGCAGGCATGTCATCATACCGGAATCTTTGTGACTTGATATTCTTCAACAACTTGATCACTCACACATGAGCATAGATCGGACATGAAGACGCACAAAAGAGACAGTCTATTGGCTGGGTATGAACAATGACATTGAAGTCATCATCAAGAAATGTGAGGTATGTCACGAGCACACGCTAAGTCAGTACAAAGCACCACTGATTCCACATAAAGTTCCTATCCTTCCTTGTTGCAAAATCACATCCGATCTCTTTCATGTCTATGGCATGACTTCATCATGTTGACTACTTTACCAAGTACCTTATTATTGCACAATACGTCAAACACACTTGTCGCACATACTTTATTTCCAGTTTATTTGGTGTGCCGAGAGAGATTACAGATAATGGTCCAAAATTTATTGGTAACCATTTCAGGATGTGTGAGAAAAGTGGAATATCAATCACACTACATCTTTTCCTCATTATCTTGGATCTAACAGCCTAGCTGAATGAATGATTGCATGGTGAAATCTATCATTTTCGGATATAGACAGACCAAGCAAGATCCACACATTTCAATGTTTCACCTGAGAGCGACGCCTTTAAGTCTATCCCACCACCAGCGGAGCTCACATTGGCAGAACAGTGCATATCAATTTACCTATACTCTTATCCATTCTACCCTCTCAGAAACTACAGAGCAACTTATAAAATTACAAAAGATGACCAACGTGTATGATAAAAATGCAGGTACAGAATTGCCAAGTTTACAGTTGGGACAACAAGCTCACAACCAGGATCCCAATTAAGCTCAAGGTATTATATCATGATAATAACATGACGCTTTTAAATCTTCTGTTCTGTTTGTTGTGTGGTAGAGGAATGCTTGTCCATTTTGAAATAAAGGTATCCGGTGAGATGACAATGGTATCAGTAAACTTCAGCAGGAATTTCCTTGACAGTTCTCCCAAGCAGCCACCGAATCATTGCTAGTAGTTCTGCAGAAATCCAAGATGCACCATGTCAATGGGAATTCCACAAAAGTTACTTCAGCTGAACATCCAGACCCACCACCTTCACCCTTACCTCACACCCCAAAGTCTTCCTGGAGTTGCTGGAGTTTCCTCAGGTCCTTTCTTTCATCTTTCCAATGCTATATATGACTAATAACGTGGTCTCGTGGAACATGGAAGAGCTACTGATTACCCATACATTACCACTGTTACATCTCTTTTGTTGATCTCCTTTTATTCTGGGGAATTATGTCCCCTTTTTGCAATTGCCCCCCATCCACAAAGCAGCCCGTTTGATTGGCACCACATCCACAAACATTCGCTCCCTCCACCACCAACGCACAGTAGCAGCAGTGTGTACCATCTACAAGAGGCACTGCAGGAATTCACCAAGGCTCCTTAGACAGCACCTTCCAAACTTATGACCACTGCCATCTAGAAGGACAAGGGCAGCAGACAGATGGGAAAACCACCACCTGGAAGTTCCCCTCCAAGTCACTCACTATCCTGAGTTGGAAATATATCGCTGTTCCTTCACTGTCGCTGGGTCAAAATCCTGGAACTCCCTCCCTAACAGCACTGTGGGTGTACCTACACCACATGGACTTCAGCGGTTCAAGAAGGCAGCTCACCACTACCTTCTCAAGGGCAACTAGGGATGGACAATAAATACTGTCCCAGCCAGTGAAGCCCACATTCAGTGAATGAATTAAAAAAAACTGAAGACTGAAAAATGATAGCAGCAATAAATAAGGGTGGCATTTATTCTTGACAAGGCCACTGAGGAGCAAAATGTTTTGTTTCCGACAGGCCTCTCATGAAATCATTGGCTTTGATCAGGTATTTAAATTCTCCTAATCCAGGAATCAAACTCATCGATATTTGGATTGGTAAGAGTAGACATAGCTACAAAGTAAATCAGTTTTATCCCCTTCAGGTTTTATCATACACCTGAAAAACTAAAATGCTAGAAAAACATCTGCAGTTGACAATTTTTTATCATTATACCTCAAAGTATGTTGCAACTTGTAAACTCTTTTCCTAATTACAACCAACACAAACTTGCTATTTGAACTCAGGCCTGGATTTTCGCCATGATGGAGAACCTCTTCACTTTTGAATTTCTAATCTCTGAATTTTCTCAAAAGCTGGCCTGACTCAGACTGCCTGAATGACTTTTTCCCTCCTGATGGTTCAACCACTTCTCATGCATTGGCATTCCACGGGAATCACAAAGCTGCACTACCGCCTCTAATTACCGGCACAATTCCAATTCTTTCGCAGACCGCTAGCTTCACTAAGCTGGCACTGCCCCTGGCCCTCCAAACTTTAGTGCCTCAGCTGCACTGAAGTATGAATGGCTCAGGCCTTCTTCTGAGCCCTAACCCTCTGCAGCACAAGAACAGTGACCTTCTGCCACCTTCTAGGCTTCCCAGGACATCTTTGAGCCCTAACTGCCTGGAGACTGTTAACAACAGGACATTTTCAATATCCAGCCTCTTCCCCTGCTGCAGAACGCTCACTCTCCCAGCAAACATACAGATAAATTGAAACTTGAGAATGTTCTTCAGCTCCACCCATCTCCGTGATGGTGGAGCCTGTTCTGGTCTATCCTCAAACTGGCCTCCAAGCCAATTATCCCTCCTTTACAATTTCTCCAGATAAGTAAGCCCAACTGCTGTTCTATAGCTCCATCTCTTCTAGTTGTTAACCCTTTAAGTCAACATGGCCCCAAGCGTTCAAGTGTAATAGACTTCAAACTGCTTTAGTTGCATTTATCCTATTTTCTACAGTTAAACTTTAATCTTCCCAGAACTGAACATTACCTCTAAAACATTGACATGAACCATGGACTAGATATTCATCACCGCTGGTATCTGTCATGCTGGGTACCTCAGGAGGAGGAATGTGTGAAGATTCCAGCATGAGTGATTTGTGAGTAAACCAGTTGATAATTTAAAGGAAAGTGGAATTCTATGGTCAACACATCTCAGAATGTTCTCTAATTTGGCCAAATTAACAACAAACAATGTGGGGACAGAGAATAAACTGCCCCAAAGCAAGGGAGGCCAACTCAGAAAGCTAGTCATCAGAACCTCTCTTCCATACTGTGAGAATGAATGCTTTTTAAAAATATTTTTGGGGAATGTTGTGTTATTCTCCTAATTCTCCTAATGAAAAAGGTAGAGGTGTTAACTTTGAGGATCAGGTAAATAGGTTAGATCTAACATGTGCATTTTTAGATATGCTGAGAGTTTGGTTGAATATCAAAGTGGGAGTCAGAGATGAAAAGAAACATGTTTGCATCTTGCAGGAGTTCCATAGGTAAACAAGTAGTGGGGATATTATATTTTATTGACTCAAAAGCAAAGACAAGATAGAGACATAAAAGATTTTATATTTGAAAGGATTTGAGTTTCAAAGAGATATGAGAACAATGAAACTGGAGATGAAAGGGAAAAAGGTATTTTAGAGTTACTGTGGGAAGCTGGAGCTATAGAGATAGCTGGAACTGTTTGAGCTTTTGAGCTATAGCTGGAGCTCTGGGCTGGGAGATGATGCTATTTGAACCAGCCATCCAGTCAAGCCAGAAAAGTCTTAGGCTGCAACAAGCAGTTTTATTCTGAATTGGATTCTACCGCAGAGTGGAAGTGGGTAGAGGTCATGTGCTATGCCTTTATTAAAGCTACAGGAGTTTGCCTTGTGTAATATTATTGGATTTCATAGTTAAACTTCTATAAGGGAGTATTGCCTAGAAGGCGTTTATTTGTCAGTTTGACCAGGTAGAGAGTTTTGGGGGAATGTTTTGTAAGATTAACCTTAATTGTGCAACTGTAATCTTGTGTGCTTAAGTTTTCTTTTATCTTGTTAATGAAACTTTTACTTTTAATTTTTAAAATCCCAAAATGTTACTGGACCTCATTGCTGAGATTGATATATCTTCTTCTCATTTTCAGAATACAAAAAAAAGGGTATGGCCCATAAGGCAAGTTTCCCTCTGGAATTTGGTTTGTGCAGCAACTAACAGTACTTGATTTCAGTTTGTTACAGAGGAGCCTTTCTACGTGTCTGACATTTTAAGCAATGATCATAGGCCTCAAGATTGCAGTGTGTGAATATTTTACAAATGCTGAACACATTAATTGTCATGCAATTACTTTGCCCACCATTTTGATAGTGGTGTTTAAAATAAACAGGTGAACATCTTCATAAAAGTAGACCAAGAAAATGTAAACAAATTTGTAAAACATTGTCACATTAATATCCACATACATATTTCAGGGCCAGTTTCTGGCATGAGATAATGAAAAAGAAAACTGTCCTTAACTAACAAGAATGATAAATATAATGAATTGGAATTGATCTTACATATTGGTGAAACAGTTTTTATTTTTTTTCCTATTAAGTGTTAATTCACTGATAAATTATTTCACTTGGAAAAAGACGAGAATTATTGCAGCAAGAAAATTGAATTCTCTGGGTATATGCTTCTTCGTTTTTTTTCATCTTACTGTTGCCATTGCTCGCTGAACTGGACTGATACTTATTCTTCCCATTTATCACATTAAACACTCATGTGGTTTCTGAGTGAATCTAACAGAATAATATTAATTAATACTCTAAAATGGGCAGCTTTGTACGAGAGATTTGTGCCTCAAAGGGCTTGATTAAAGCTCCTCACATTCATTTCACAGTGACGCTTGTAGCCAATAGCATGGAGACTCTCATCCTATTGATCAGTGTGGACTGGATTAGAACAGGCTGAAAAGATAATGTTCTAGCCTGATGTAGCATCCAGTGCAAGGCTGAGGCATCTAGGAAGGTTACAGACAGGACTTTTTGACAAGGCATTCAGCAACTCTTTGTGTGCTTACCCATTTGGTATCCAGTCTTTCTATGTCCAAGAAGGGTATTCTGGAGATTAACTGTACTGCAATTGTCAGACTCAGTTCCCGGAGATAAGTTTGTGCTGGTGGATATGTTGTTGAAGGCATACTTCGAAGAGGAAAACATGAGATATTATTATTAAATATATCATTGCTACCATTGGATCTCCCTTCACAAAAGTTCATTTTTTAACATTTGTTTTTATTTCTCCTTGCTATTTTCCCCTCAATTCCTGAAGGCTTTTTATTGGGGCACAGCTCCACAAATGTCTGACCCTCTTCAGCATCTTGTCTAAGTGGCAATTGGTTGGTTACATGTGAACTTTGACACTGCATGTTGGCAAGCTAGTTGGATCACTAGGGAGGTTTCTTGATCACACACAATTCAGGTCTCATCCAACATCCACATGTAGCCATGCCCAGCAAGGATCACTGGATGATGATGAAAAGCAGGAACCCTTACCTCCCTGTAACCAGGGCCACTGAGACCAATCATAGTGCCACTGTTGGCATGCTGGCTTGTGGTGGCTAACTCAAGAATTTGGCATCTTCCTCATCCCATGACTCAGCTTCTCACTAGATAAACTCACCGAGGCATCAGAGGAGTCTTCATATTTATTCAAGCTATACTTAATATTTCACATCTGCTTGAGTACATTTTCAATTATTTACGTATGAAACAAAAGTTTGTGTCACGCTCCTGCCATCTACTGACAACATTTGGAGTATTACATCTTCCATTCAGAAAAAATAAGTATCATTTAAATCAAAGCATGCACAAAAAAGTACATGTTAGTAAATAAAATAACTTAGTAAAAGTAAATTAATAATGTGGCTAAAAGATTAATACAAGCGGCCATTAACATTACTTTCATTCCTGCGGCACCTGGATCAGCCGTGAAAGGATTATAAGTAGTGATTGATTTTTGAAGAGGTATTCTTTTATATTATTTGCCAAACTTCCTACTCCTGTGATAAACTGCTACTCTTATATACAAATTCAGGCTCCTTGCTGTCAAAGTCTCCTCTGTTAACTCGTACAGCTGCCTGTCCCTTGTTACATTCCCATCATACACAATCCCACCATCTCAGTTTGTGCCCCTCACAGGTATATTTAGGGCCCATAGTATCACTTCCCAAGGCTGCTTACTGCAAGCCCTGCCACTCACTTCCACCACCACCCAATCTTTCTGCTCCAGGGTTCTCTCTTACTGCTCACAATTACTTCAGCCTAATCACCCTGTTCGCACATCTGACACTTGTCTTGCATTTGCATCTTCCAAAAACCATGCAGTCTCTGCTTCCCTGCCTTCATTGTGGTGTAGTATGGAAAGCAGAATAAAATATTATAAAGGAATGACAATAATTGTAATTGTGGAAACACTATTGTTAATATACTATAAAACTGAAAAAGATATGCTACAGATCAAAGAATTTTTAAAAAATATGTATTTTACCTTATTTTATAAGGTTGAACTGCAGACACATTGAAGGAGTTTCAAATCGATGAGCAGGAGGCCACTTCCTTGGCGTAATGAGAACTATTGCCAGAACTAATGATCTTCTTCTCCTCATTTTAGACAGCTCAGAGGTAGATGATAAATCTTCCCCTCTAGCAATATACAAATATCTATCAAAAGGAGGATGAGGAACTCAGGCCTCCTGATCAAGCCTTCATTTGGTTGCTGCTGCTGATCCCTCCTCTCCTGGTTACAGCAGTTTTGATTTTTTTTTTAACTATGATCCCTGCACTAATGGTGAAGATCTAGTACAGGCACAAAAAATGATATCTAAACTCATAACAATTGCACACCTATGCTTAATCTTAACCACACTACACACTGTTAACAAACAGATTTAGTGTGGAATGCAACTGACTGATTTATCTTCAACTAGATATAAAAATAGATCAATACTAACAAATGGGAATAGAAGGATCATCCTGATAACATGGTGATAAAGGCATCAGAGTAAGTGTGAAGTAATGCTTGAATATAACAATAATTCACTATCTTATTGGATATTTTGTCGGTGCTGCTTCTGAAATGCTATTTTTTATTTCCTTTCACTTTGAAAATGCTTTACTTATAGCTCACAATTATATTGCATTCTCAGTCAGTGAATTGATGCAAAAGCCATTTCTGTGATTAATTTCAGAATGAGTGCTGTGCTGTCATGTTACATACTATCTGTGACAACCTGTAGCCTTTAGAAAAGGGATTTTAATTGTATATGTTTTAGTTTAAATTTGATCATTAGGCTTTGCCTGTGGGCTGCATTTTACATTATGTTATACTTCTCCAGTTGATTGATATCTTTAAAAAGTGCTAGCAGACTCAGGCTTCTGCTATTACAGTTAAATGCTCCTACCTATGGTAGACTGGAATCACCAGACATGTTACCGTCAAAAGCAGTTTTTAAAGCTTTCTGGCCTGTCTTGGAATCAGGGCCGTCAAAACATTTGTTCAGTGAAAGCAATTCTGTTTCTTTTGAATTGACAACAAAATAGCCACCGCATAGCAACAGCAGGAGCAATGTAATCTGCTGAAGTCTAAGCCTGTCTACCAAAATGCTCCAATATGGACTCTGAACCTTGCTGTAGATGTTCAGCTTTAAAAGTGATCAGAATTTATCATAGTATAATGGAGGACAGAGGAGGCCACTATCAGAGCTGTGCTGGCTATTTGAAAGGGCTATCCTATTAGTCTCTCTCTTCTGCTCGCCCAGCACTTTTTTTCCTTTCAAACGTTTATCCAATGCCTTTTTGAAAGTTATTATTGAACCCGTTTCTCCCACCATTCCAGGCCATACATTCTAGTCATAACAACTCATTACATCAAAACATTCTTCTCATCGCCCTCTTTGTTCTTTTACTAATTGCCTTAAATCTGTGTCCTTTGTTTACTAACCTTTCTGCCAGTGGAAATGGCTTCTCCCAGTCAAACCCCTTCATAATTTTGCACATCCCTGTTAAACCTTTCTTAACTTCCTCTGTTTGAAGGAGAACTTCTCTAGCCTCTCCAAATAACTGAAGTCCCTCAACCTTGGTACCTTGCTAGTAAATCTCATCTGCACCCTTTTCATGGCCTTCATGTTTGTCTTAAAGTGCCAAGCCCAGATTTAAATACAATGATCCAGCTGAAGCCTAACCGGTAATTTAGAAAAGTTTCCCATTTTTTTACTCTCGGGGCTGAATTTTTACTTACCTGGCCTGTGGAAAGTGGGCAGCTCAGAAAGCCAATGGGAATCCAGGTATTGGGGTTCATGTGCAACTGTGGAGTTTGCATTCACATGACTCCAATCGGTTTCTCCAGTTGCAAGCCAATCCTGATTGGTGATAGGCTTGGAATCCAGCCGGATGGAAAACCAATCAGGGTAGCGACAGAATCAGCTAAGTCTGCACAATTAAGAGGAGGGGTGGGGGGCACAATCTTGAAGGGAGAGGGCAGAGGGGTGCTAATCAGTGGGAAACGAGTAGAATTGATTGAGTGGGAGGGAAATCAATGGTGGGGAACAGTGGGGTGAATTGGGTGGGCTGTTGATCCTGGCGTCTCATAGTGGGGGAGGCAGGGGCCTGAACAAGGACAAGAATTAGGAAGCCTTCAGGCAGGAAGGGGGTCTGGAGAGAGGTTTGAGGGCCTGTGGGTGAGGATAGGGGTCTAGGGAGGGGAGAGGTTGAGGGACTGGGGAAGAGGTCAGCGCAAAACAGATTCATGAGGATGGTTCCAGGGATGAGGAACTTCAGTTAGATAGATAGACTGGAGAAATTGGGACTGTTTTCCTTGGAGAAGAGATAGTCAAGAAATTTGATAGCGGTATTCAAATCATGAGGGGTCTGGATAGAGAGAAGCTGTTCCCATTGGTGGAAGGATCGAGAACCAGAGGGAACAGATTTAAGGTAAATGGCAAAAGAAGCAATGGTGACATGAGGAAAAACTTTTTCATGTAGCAAGTGATTATGACCTGTAATGCACTGCCTGAGAGTGTGGTGTTCAATCGAGGTATTCAAGATAGAATTTAATTTTTATCTGGAAAAGAAGAATATGTAGGGACATGGAGAGAAGGTGGAAGTGGCATTGGGCGAATTGCTCCTTCAGAAAGCCAGCACAGACATGACAGGCCAAATGGCCTTCTTCCATGCTGTAACCATTCTGAGAGTCTGTGGGTCTGGGAGGAGGTCGGGTTTCTGGGGAAGAGGTCAGGAGCCTGGGAGGAAGTCGGGGTCTGGGAAAGAGGTCGGTAGTCTGAAGAGGAGGGCAGAGGTCAGAGGGAGATCATGGTTTGGGGGAGGTTGGCAGAGGTCGCAGTTATGGGCGGAGTTTAGGTTTTGGGGCGAAAGTTGTGGCTTTAGGGTGGTGAGTTCCGTGATCAGGGTGTGGGTTGGAACTCTGGAGCGATTTCAGGGGTCAGGGCAGAGTTTGAGAGTCAGGGCAGAGTTCAGGGGTCAGGACGAAGGTGGGAGGTCAGGGCAGAGATTTTGGGGGAATTCAGGAGACTAGGGGAATTTCAGGGGTTTGGGCAGAAGTCAGGGATTTAGGAGAGAGGTCAGGGTTCGAATGGAGCTCAGGGGTCTGGGAGAGAGGTTGGTGATCTGGAGAGAAGGTTAGTTATCTGGGGGGTGGTACCAGGGATCTGGTGGGTGCAATTGTATTTCTTGGGGCCAGTGTAATCAGATCTGTGGTGCCAGATTAGAGGCTTGACTGGGAGAAGGTCAGCCCACTCAGCTACAGGGTAGGACTGAAGACCTTGGAGTGAGGTTGAGAATCTGAGGGAGAGGATTTCAAGGTCCTGATGGTGGGTGCGGAACTTTGGGGAGAAGGTGGGTGGGAGGGGTGACTTCCTTGATAAAGCTGCTGGGGTACTGGAGCTTGAGAAACCTGCCGGCAGGAGTTAAGGTTTAAAACCTGAATACAAAGTGGCTCAAAGCCTCATTTTCATATTTAAAGTTCCAGCCTGCCTCCTTGGAGTTGTTTACATAGAAACATAGAAACTAGGAACCATGAGTAGGCCATTCGGCCCTTCGAGCCTGCTCCGCCATTCATCATGATCATGGTTGATCATCCAATTCATTAGCCTGCTCCCGCTTTCTCCCCATACCCTTTGATCCCTTTCGCCCCAAGAGCTATACCTTACTCCTTCTTGAAAACATACAATGTTTTGGTCTCAACTACTTTCTGTGGTAATGAATTCCATAGGCTCACCACACTCTGGGTGAAGAAATTTCTCCTCATCTCAGTCCTAAATGGTCTACCCCGTATCCTCAGACTGTGACCCCTGGTTCTGGACTCCCCCACCATCAGGAACATCCTTCCTGCATCTACCCTGTCTAGTCCTGTTAGAATTTTATAGGTTTCTATGAGATCCTCCCTCATTCTTCTGAACTCCAGCGAATATAATCCTAACCAACTCAATCTCTCCTCATATGTCAGTCCCGCCATCCCAGGAATCAGTCGGGTAAACCTTCGCTGCACCCCCTCTATAGCAAGAACACCCTTCCTCAGATAAGGAGACCAAAACTGCACACAATATTCCAGGGGCAGAATTTTCTGCCTGTTGGGCGGATGGGGTGGGGTGGGGGGTGGTGATCAGCCAAAAGCGAGTTTGCGCTCTTTCACACATGCGCATGAAAGAGCTCACATCTCCCTGAGGTAAAGTGCAGCCTCAGGGAGATCACTGACACTTCTAAAAATATGAAAATTAGAGAAAAAGAAAATTCCCTAACATGTCCCCCTCATGTGACAATGTCACATGAGATGGGACATATTCATAATTTACATTATAAGTTTATTAAACTTTTTAAATCCCTACATGAAACCTCATCCTACCAGTGGATGAGGTTTCATGCTTTTTCTATTGCTCGCCGGGGTTCTGCCCGATGTCATCCCACGTCATTTTACACATCGGCGAGCAGGTCCCGCCTCCTACTCGCCGACAGCAAAATTCTGCCCCAGGCATGGGGTCACCAAGGCCCTGTACAATTGCAGCAAGATATCCCTGTTCCTGTACTCAAATCCTTTCGCTATGAAGGCCAACATACCATTTGCCTTCTTTACTGCCTGCTGCACCTGCATGCTTACCTTCAGCGACTGGTGTACAAGGACAGCCAGGTCTCGTTGCACATTCCCCTCTCTCAATTTATAGCCATTCAGATAATAATCTGCCTTCCTGTTTTTGCTACCAAAATGGATAACCTCACATTTATCCACATTATATTGCATCTGCCATGCATTTGCCCACTCACTCAGCTTGTCCAAATCACACTGAAGCATCTCTACATCCTCCTCACAGCTCATCCTCCCACCCAGCTTTGTGTCATCTGCAAATTTGGAAATATTACTTGTATTCCCTCATCTAAATCATTAATATATATTGTGTATAACTGGGGTCCTAGCACCAATCCCTGCAGTACCCCACTAGTCACTGCCTGCTATTCAAAAAAAGACCCGTTTATTCCTACTCTTTGTTTCCTGTCTGTCAACCAGTTTTCTATACATCTCAATACACTACCCCCAATCCCATGCACTTTAATTTTACACGCCAATCTCTTATGTGGGACTTTGTCGAAAGCCTTCTGAAAGTCCAAATAAACCACATCCACTGGCTCCCCCTCATCAACTCTACTAGTTACATCTCGAAAAATTCCAGTAGATTTGTCAAGCATGATTTCCCTTTCATAAATCCATGCTGACTCTGTCCGATTCTGCCACTGTTTTCCACATGCTCAGCTATTAAATCTTTTATAATGGACTCTAGAATTTTCCCCACTACTGACGTCAGGCTGACTGGTCTATAATTCCCTGTTTTCTCTCTGCCTCCCTTTTTAAATAGTGGGGTTACATTAGCTACTCTCCAATCTGTAGGAACTGTTCCAGAGTCTATATATAATCTGGGAAGATGACCACCAATGCATCCACTATTTCTAGGGCCACTTCCTTAAATACTCTGGGATGTAGATTATCAGGCCTCGGGGATTTATCGGCCTTTAATCCCAACAATTTCCCCAACACCATTTCCCCACTAATACTGATTTCTTTCAGTTCCTCCCTCTCACTAAACCCTGTGTTCCCCAACATTTCTGGTATGTTATTAGTGTCCTCCTTTGTGAAGACAGAACCAAAGTGTGTATTTAGTTGGTCAGCCATTTCGTTGTTCCCCATTATAAATTCCCCTGTTTCTGACTGTAAGGGACCAACATTTGTCTTCACCAATCTTTTTCCCTTCACATACCTATAGAAACATTTACAGTCAGTTTTTATGTTCCCTGCAAGCTTGCTCTCATACCCTATTTTCCCCTTCTTAATCAATTCCTTGGTCCTCCTTAGCTGAATTCTAAACTGCTCCCAATCCTCAGGTCTGTTGTTTTTTCTGGCCAATTTGTATGCCTCTTCCTTACATCTAATACTATCTCTAATTTCCCTTGTAAGCCATGGTTTGGCCACCTTTCCTGTTTTACTTTTGCGCCAGACAGGAATAAACAATTGTTGCAGTTTACCCATGCACTCTGTGAATGTTTGCCATTGCCTATCCACCATCATCCCTTTAAGTAACGTTTCCCAGTCCATCATAACCAAGTTGTGTCTCATACCATCGTAGTTTCCTTGATTAAGATTCAGGACCCGAGTCTCAGGATCAACTACGCCACTCTCCATCTTGATGAAGAATTCTATCATATCATGGTCGCTCATGCCCAAGGGGCCTCGCACAACTCGATTGCCAATTATTCCTTTCTCATTACACAATACCCAGTCAAGGATTGTTGTTGATAAAAGCAAAAAACTGTGGATGCTGGAAATCCAAAACAAAAACAAAAATACCTGGAAAAACTCAGCAGGTCTGGCAGCATCTGTGGAGAGGAGCACAGTTAACATTTCGAGTCTGCATGACTCTTCAACAGAACTAAGGGTAAATAGAAAAGGGATGAAATATAAGCTGGTTTAAGAGGGGTTGGGACAAGAAGAGCTGGATAGAGGGCCAGTGATAGGAGCAGATAACCAAAAGATGTCACAGACAAAAGGACAAAGAGCTGTTGAAGGTGGTGATATTATCTAAAGCAACGTGCCAATTAAGGGTAGAAAGCAGGACGAGCAAGGTATAGATAGCCCTAGTGAGGGTGGGGTGGGGTGAAGGAATCGATAAAGGCTAAAAGGTAGAGATAAAACAATGGATGGAAATACATTTATAAATAATGGAAATAGGTGGGAAAAGAAAAATCTATATAAATTATTGGAAAAAACAAAAAGGAGGGGGAAAATAGTCTCCCAACCTCGGACGGCCCGCTTCTACCTCCTACCCAAAATTCACAAACAGGACTGTTCCGGCAGACCGATCGTGTCAGCCTGTTCCTGCCCCACGGAACTCATTTCTCGTTATCTTGACTCCATTCTCTCTCCCCTTGTCCAGTCCCTTCCCACCTACATCCGTGATTCCTCTGACACCCTACATCATATCAACAATTTCCGGTTCCCTGGCCCCAACTGCCTCCTCTTCACCATGGACGTCCAATCCCTCTACACCTCCATCCCCCACCGGGATGGTCTGATGGCTCTCTGCTTCTTCCTCGAGCAGAGGCCCAAACAATCCCTATCCACCACTTCTCTCCTCCATCTGGCTAAACTTGTTCTCACACTGAACAATTTCTCCTTAAACTCCTCTCACTTCCTCCAAATAAAAGGTGTGGATATGGGTACATGCATGGGCCCCAGCTATGCCTATCTCTATATGGGGTATGTGGAACATTCATTGTTCCAGTCCTATTCCGGCCCCCTCCCACAACTCTTTCTCCGGTACATAGATGATTACTTCGGTGCTGCTTCATGCTCTCATCTGGACATGGAAAAATTTATTAATTTTGCTTCCAATTTCCACCCCTCCATCATTTTCACATGGTCCATCTCTGACACTTCCCTTCCCGTCCTTGACCTCTCTGTCTCAATTTCTGGTGATAGACACTCCACCAATATCCGTTACAAGCCAACCGACTCCCACAGCTACCTTGACTACAGCTCCTCACACCTCGTTTCCTGTAAGGACTCCATCCCATTCTCTCAGTTCCTTCGCCTCCGTCGCATCTGTTCTGATGATGCCACTTTCAAAAACAATTCCTCTAACATGTCCTCCTTCTTCCTTAACCAAGGTTTTCCACACACGGTCGTTGACAGGGCCCTCAACTGTGTCCGGCCCATCTCCCGTGCATCTGCCCTCACACCTTCTCCTCCCTCCCAGAAACATGATAGGGTCCCCCTTGTCCTCACTTATCACCCCACCAGCCTCCGCATTCAAAGGATCATCCTCCGCCATTTCCGCCAACTCCAGCATGATGCCACCACCAAACACATCTTCCCTTCACTCCCCCTGGAGGCATTCTATAGGGATCGTTCCCTCCATGACACCCTGGTCCACTCCTCCATCACCCCCTACACCTCAACCCCTTCCCACGGCACCTTCCCATGCAACCGCAGAAGATGCAGCACCTGCCCCTTTACTTCCCCTCTCCTCACCGTCCAAGGGCCCAATCACTCATTTCAAGTGAAGCAGCATTTCACTTGCACTTCCCTCAACTTAGTCTACCGCATTCGTTGCTCCCAATGCGGTTTCCTCTACATTGGAGAGACCAAACGCAAACTGGGTGACCGCTTTGCAGAACACCTTTGGTCTGTCCGCAAGCATTACCCAGACCTCCCTGTCACTTGCCATTTCAACACTCGACCCTGCTCTCATGCTCACATGTCCGTCCTTGGCCTGCTGCATTGTTCCAGTGAAGCTCAACGCAAACTGGAGGAACAGCACCTCATCTTCCGACTAGGCACTTTACAGCCTTCCGGACTGAATATTGAGTTCAACAATTTTAGATCATGAACTCGCTCCTCCATCCCCACCCCCTTTCCGATTTTCCCCCTCCTTTTTGTTTTTTCCAATAATTTATATAGATTTTTCTTTTCCCACCTATTTCCATTATTTTTAAATGTATTTCCATCCATTGTTTTATCTCTACCTTTTAGCCTTTTTCGATTCCTTCAACCCACGCCACCCCCACTAGGACTATCTGTACCTTGTTTGTCCTGCTTTCTACCCTTAATTAGCACATTCCTTTAGATAATATCACCACTTTCAACAGCTCTTTTCCTTTTGTCTGTGACATCTTTTGGTTATTTCCACCTGTCACCGGCCCTCTATCCAGCTCTTCTTGTCCCAGCCCCCCCTCAAACCAGCTTATATTTCATCCCTTTTCTATTTCTCCTTAGTTCTGTTGAAGAGTCATGCGGACTCAATACGTTAACTGTGCTCCTCTCCACAGATGCTGCCAGACCTGCTGAGTTTTTCCAGGTATTTTTGAGGATTGTTGTTGTCTGTCCAACAATTGGCATCAGAGATTTGTATATGATTGGTTATGTCACTTTCAAAGATTAGTCAAGATTATTAAAGCCGTTCATGTTACAGATATTATTAGACATGCTAATGAATCAACCTAACTCTATAAAATTGAGCTTAATTAAAACAGGATCCCTCTTCCTCTCTCGAGACAATGACATTACTACCAAAAGCTCTTCAAGCTACCCTCAAGGCAACATATGAGACCTGCTAACTTAGGGAGTTGACCATTTCTAGTGGTATTTAAACATCTGCAGCGGGGGTAAACATGGAGTAACTCTGGCAAGTGGGGTCAATTTTAATCTAACTCACCGATCAGGGAACTCATAAAATCAAGAGCCACACTGGCTTCAGAGCCCTGCCGATCTTATTCTCCTTCAAAGTCAATATTGGTACTAGTGTTGGTAGACACGGAATTAGCGAGAGGTCTTAGCTTTTCCTCAATTTACATATATTAATCAGCCACCTAAAGTGAAGCTCCCCCAAAAATCAGAATAAGCTGAAAACCTGTCGTAAGTCAATGGCAAAACCTTCACACTATTTTGGTCACATCATGGTCAGTTCCTCGGTGTAAACCAAACAGTAATAAGATGAAAACGGCTTCTAAAGAGTGAAAACAAACTGCTGTTGTCAGATAAATGTGGGTTTGGACACTGTGCAGTTGATCTTGGAGAGAATGGACAAACCAGCAAGGTTAATACTGCTCCTGCACAACAAAATTAATGCTCACAACCTTTGCAGCTTTGCTTGGAACTCAAATCACTATCATTCAGACTCTGCGCTCAACGATGTGCTCCACTTTAGAGAGTCAGGTATCCAATTAGGAAAAAGTAAAAGCAAAATATTGTGGATGCTATCTTATTGTTTAATTCACTGCTGCTTCTCTTCCAGGAGTACCTACCTTGAAGAAGTCTTGCTCTTCTCTCCGACAGAATTTCCATTTGTCTCTTTCACCCTGTTCCATGACAGCTTTGTCAATCTGTCCTGAGCTCCCCGCTATCCCTGACCTTCTATTTTGCTCCAACTGCTCCACCCCCACCTTAAACGGTATAAAATCCATTACATTCCTACTTTTCTTTGGGCAGAATTTTCGGGTTAGTGAGTGGGGGCGGGGCCCACTCACCGACGCGTAAAATAATGTGCGGTGACGTTGGACGCACGCCCGACATCGCCGTGCGTCATTTAGATTGTCAGTTCGGCGGGCGGGCCCACCAAACTGTCAAAGGCCTATTAAGGCCATTAAGAAAGTAATTAAAGTTGTTAAGAATGCTGCCCGTCCAACCTTAAGGTTGTTGGGAAGGCGAAGAGCCCAGGCGGCCTTCACATTTTTCACGGAACCTCATCCACTGGTGGGATGAGGTTTCATGAAGGGTTTATTAATGAAATTTAAAATTTTGAAAAAATTAAAAGACATGTCCCAGCTCATGTGACAGTTTCACATGAGGGACATGTCCTAAAAATTTTTTTCCTTTATTAAATTTTTCTGAACTAAAACTAATCTCCATGAGGCACCTGCGAACAAGCGTAGGCCCCGACTCAGGGAATTCCACCCCCACCTGCACAGGGAGCGCATAGCACTTGCGGGTGTGCATCATGGTGGGCGGGCCTTAATTGGCCTGCCCATATAAAATGGTGGCGCGAACCTGATGGGGGGCACCGATCGGGTTCGCGCCCGCTCCCACCCGCCCCTGCACAACCCCCTCATCGGGGGGAAAAGCTTGAGCTCTGAAGAAGAGTCATATGGACTCGAAATGCTAACCCTGTTTCTCTCTCCACAGATGCTGCCAGACCTGCTGAGTTTTTCTAGCATTTTCTATTTTTAATCCAATTAGGACAGATTGATGGAGCAAATGGATGGCGGCTTTTAAGGTGTCATTCATCTTCTGGGCCCTCTCACAAATGAATGAAAGTGCTTAGCTCCAGCTCCATGGGAATGGCAGTGGCACAGCATGAGTGGCATCTCTCAGGATGTCAGAGATCCAAACACCCAGGAGGATCCGGCCATGAGCATCACAAGATCTCAAGAGTGCCAACTTGAGCAGCTTTCCTCACGCATTGGTGATGTTACTGGGACAGCACCTTGTAGGAGTATCAGAGTTAGTAAGCCTTTTTAGAAAAATGCTTTGGACTGATCACTTGGGTGACAAAAGAATTCCCTAGAATAATGTGTTTGGAATTTAAATCTACACCATTTATTACATTTATTGTATTAGACTATAATTTATTCTCATTAGAGCCTCTTAGTCAGCAAGTCACTAACACACTGAATGATTTCAATGTTCTTTAATGTAAAATGAAGGGAGTGGTGAAGGGGTAACAAGGATCGAAAATGTTGAGGGGATTTTTCAGCTAAGGGAATTGAGGAGGTCAGCAAAGGCACTGTTCGATTGGATGCTCCCTTGACTGTTCCACCGGAATGCATTCTGCTGGCCCAGCTTATAATTGCCCCTTGCCTTTATCCAATTCCTCGTCTCTGATAATGCCGCTTCTTATTGCCAAACTGTTGCCATCGTTAGGCTGTCAGAATGCAGCAAACTGCAATGGTGAGGCCCAGTCTGTCTGGGCTGTATTGTAGGGAGCCTCAAAGAGATCGACACACCTGAACAGTTTCTTCAAAATGGCAATGATATGCTCTGATGTTCCTGGTGCACCCATAGCTCTCACTGTACCAGTGTTGCTCAGGTGTGGTGGGGTTGTGAAGGAATATCACCAGCCACATTACACCTTACCTCAAGCAGACATCTTCTAATATTCTGGGATGGTTGGAAACATCAAGGGATGAATTAGTGCCATAAATTGAAGCCATTTTGCCATTGCAGTTGAACCTGGCACAAACTTGCATCCTTTCACAATGATCACACAGCAGTTAAACATTGATGGAGTGGAACCTGTTGAATAAGTTTCTGGCTCCTCTTTTGCCATCTGGTAGCTACATGAGTACAGTATATTGTGTCCTGGACACATAGGAAGTTGGCCACTGTTGCAAACACCAGAACTTTCTCATTCTGGCTGCTGGCATTGATTAGGAAGGTAATATACTGGTTTGTTCAGGCAAGACGGGCATTGCTCTGCAGACTGGGAGATACACTTGGTAATAAGGGATATTGCCTGCAAGTGAGGAATCAAGGGTGGTCGTGAATTTGACAACCACTGGCAAAGCTTGGATCTCTGCTCCAGCAGGCAACAAGTCCTGTTGTAATAGGTCAGCAACAGCTGGTGTGATGAAGCAACGGCTTCCTCACAGATTGCTCCTCAGAAATATCCAAGAAAGTGACTCTTGACCTATATGTCCATGTGGGATGCATAAAGCAAGCAAAAGTGTCACTTGCTGTCTTCTAAGAGGCCCAGCTGTTGCATGCCTTTGTTCTTCTGGTTTCTGCTGCTCCTCTTCTTCCATCTGTTCATTCATCCAAAGGAGTGATGCAAAAACAGAGCCCATGGTAAGCAGTAAGGACAAGTAATGGAAAAATCACAGAACTGAGCAAATTGAAAGCTCAGAAAATGAGTGGCACAGGTTTTAATGAGCTAAGTGCTTGCAGGAGAGTAGCCCTCTAAACTCAGTTTACAGTGATGTCAGTACTAAGGTAAAAGCAGAAAGCTGCAAATGCTGGAAATCTGAAACAAAAACAGAAAATGCTGGAAAAACTCAGCAGGTCTAACAGCATCTGTGGAGAGAGAAACAGAGTTAACGTTTCAAGTCCATATGACCCTTCTTCAGAGCTGGAGAGAAGTAGAAATGTGATGAAGTTTATACTGTTTAAGGGGAGTGGAGGAGGTGAAGCTGGAGAGAAGGCCAGCGATAGGTGGGGACAAAGGAGAGGTTGACAAAGATGTCATGAACAAAAGGACAAAGGGAGTGTTAATGGTAGTGGTAAGGGCTAAAAAAGGTGCTCCGCCATTTCCGCCAACTCCAGCATGATGCCTCCACCAAATACATCTTCCCCTCACCCCCTATCAGCATTCCGTAGGGACTGTTGCTTCCGGGACACCCTGGTCCACACCTCATCCCCTTCCCACAGCACCTTCCCATGCAATCGCAGAAGGTGTAACACCTGCCCCTTTACCTCCTCCCTCCTCACCATTCAAGGCCCTAAACACTCCTTTCACGTGAAGCAGCATTTCACTTGCACCTCCTTCAATTTGGTCTACTATATTCGCTGCTCCCAATGCGGTCTCTTCTATATTGGGGAGACCAAACGCAGACTGGGTGACCGCTTTGCAGAACACCCTTCGGTCTGTCCACAAGCATGACCCAGACCTTCCCATCGCTTGCCATTTCAACACACCATCCTGCTCTCCTGCCCACATGTCTGTCCTTGGCCTGCTGCAATGTTTCAGTGAAGCTCAACACAAATTGTAGGAATAGTACCTCATCTTCCAATCAGGCACATTACAGCCTTCCGGTCTTAACATTGACTTCAACAACTTCAGACCATGAACTCTCTATTCTATCCTCACCCCTTTTTTAATCCCTTTTCTCTACATTCATTTTTATATTATATCAACTTTTAAAAATTTTATTTTTAATCTTATTCATTCATTCATTGTTTTATCCCCTTTCCCCCCCCCCCACTTTATCCCATTTTCCATCCTTTTTTCCCCACCACTGCCCCCTTCCCCCACCCCACCCCACCCCCAAAAGGGCCATCTGTTACTTGTCCCATGTTGTCCTTTCACACAGTGCTTACCCTTGTTCTGCTATTTTCACATTCTGCTTTCTTACCTTTGCCAATTTCAGCACCTTTTTAGCCCTTACCACTACAGTTAACATCCCTTTGTCCTTTTGTTCGTGACATCTTTGTCATTCTCTCCTTTGTCCCCACCTACCGCTGGCCTTCTATCCAGCTGCACCTGCTCCACCGCCTCCCCCACCCTTAAACAGTATAAACGTCATCACATTTCTACTTCTTTCCAGTTCTGAAGAAGTCATATGGACTCAAAACGTTAACTGTTTCTTTCCCCACTGATGTTGCTAGACCTGCTGAGTTTTTCCAGCATTTTCTGTTCTTGTTCCAGTGATGTCAGTCACCAATGTTGCTTAGTTATATTCATCAGGTTTGCTGCCAGGCAGAACTGCTTACCCACCCAGTTACAATTACACCAGGGTTCAAATTACATCATTGGACCCCTATTTAGAATTATTCCGGAGGCACCCACTTGTCTCTCATGGGTGCATTTCTAATCCAAGGCAAAATAGTGGTCAACAGATTACTGGCTGGAACAACACAGTTCATCAATCTTTTGTGATTTTAACCACTCACATGTACTCTTCCTGTCGGGTGGGATGGGTGTGCAAATTAGGGAGCAATATAACTCTTTTAAGCTGTTTATTTTAAGAAGATATGCACACAAAAATTTTAGTCCAACCAAATAAAAATGCTGAGATGCTTATATTTTAGGTTTTTATTTATTTCCAAGGTAATTTAAAAAAAGATTGCTATGCAATCCAATGTAAACAAATCCTAAGTAGAACGGGGAAAAAACACTGAAAGTCCAATGTTTGACTGAAAAGAAGCAAAACAGCTGAAGAAGTGAAGAAACGATAAGGAGAACCATCAGCCCCCACCCCCTCACCCCCACTTCCACCAACAAATAGTTTCCTAACATTCTTCAGACATGGAGAGGGGGACAATTTTAACTTTGTGTGATTATTTAAAACGGGTGATAGGGAACCAGCAGTCCATTCACCAGAAAATAAAAACCAGGAGTGATGTAAAATGGGCTGTGGATTCACTATCACCCATTTTACATCATTGGCTTAGAAAGCCAATGTAAGAGATTCACCTTGCATGTGTGTAATGTGTACGATACTGAGCAGTACACGCTGGGTCTTTGAGTACATTTAAATCTGGCTGAGATAGATTTTAGATCGACAACAGAGTCAAGAGTTATGGATAGCAGGCAGGAAAGTGGAGGTGAGGCCGCAATCAGATCAGCCACGATCTTATCAAAGGGCAGAGCAGGCTTGAGGGGCCAAATGGCCTACTCCTGCTCCTAATTCTGGTATTCTTGTGATTCATACATATCCATACACGAAATTAGGGCTCATATATAATAAATATTTTGTGTAAACTGTAATTTCATTTGACTCATAGCTACGTGCAACTTCACGTTATTAAGTTTTTATTTACCCTCTGTACAAGTTTTTGTTTACCTTTCTTACTTCACTGTAAAATTCCAATCATTTTACAGCGCACGTTTCCAATTTAATTCTCCAGATACATTTTAATGGAAATATTGGGCTGGGTTTAACAAGGTGCCATGGTCCCTGCCTCCCCCCTAAAAGGGCAGGTGGGAGCTGTAATGTTCTTCTCCTCAATGTAAATGCACCAATCACATGATGAAGACTGGCGAAACAATACTGTGGGTTCTTTATTTGAAGATAAGATGATATATGAATAGAGTTAACTGGGAGGAGCTTCTGTGCTTCCTAGCATTGTAATGGGGGAAACTCTTTCAAGTTACCAACAGTCACAGATTGCAAATTCTTTCGAGTACAATCACAGTTCTTGGTTTTTCCAGGAGTGGGACATGAACCCACAACCCTCTGATTCAAAGGCGAGGGTGCTATGAACTGAGCCACAGCGTTAACTGGGAGACTGTGTATAGTACATCTAACATCAACTGCTGCAGCTTGTGGACTGAATTCAAGCCATAGGACTAATACATCACAACCCATCATGGTGGGAGTGATTGACAGCAGTTTAAGATACATCTTCTTAAAGGAACATGTAACTCATATCACAACTTCCCCTTATTTTTCTAAACTAAAGGTTTACCTTTAAAGAATCAAATTATTCACAATGGCAGCAAAAGAAACTATAGGAATTGTGGGTATAGCCTCTCCTGCTGTCTATCAGGGGTCACATGATGTTCTGGGAGGCTCTAACCAATGAGCCCTAAGCACGGGTAATCCAGGAGGTGGAGCTTCCTCACAAGAGTCTGGATCGAGCATGTAGCACCTGAAAAGCTCTCTGTAATAAAGTTTACCTGTTTCTTATTGAAACCTATCCGTTCTGTCGGGTCATTACATTTGGTGATGAGGTTAAAATAGCTCCGACGTAGCACCTCGCCCATTACCGTGAGGACATTGAATCTTAAAAAGAAAAGGCTACGACTCATCAGTCATGCCACTCTTCGGCAGACTGCAGCTAGTATGTTGAGTGCCTTGAATTTTATTTCATAGTGAACGAAATTACCGCGGAGGAAAAGCAGGAAGCCATCCCTTTGAATGTATGTGGCCGTAAAACATACAATCTCATTCGCAGCCTGACGGCCCCGAGCGCTCCCAATTCTAAATCCTATAATGAATTAGTGGGCCTCGTGAGAACGCGTTTCCAGCCAAAGCCATCTGTAATAATGCAGAGTTTTAAGTTCAATTCCAGAGTTAGGGCCCTGGGAGAGTCCATCGCAACCTATGTGGGGAACCTTAAGCAGTTGATAGAACACTGTGACTTCAGGGACACATTAAATAATTTGCTGAGGGACCGATTAGTTTGTGGAGTTCAGGATGACGTCATACAGCCCCGTTTACTCGCCGGGGTCGACATCCACTTAAGCGGGTCCCATAAATCTCCCTCGCCATGGAAAGTGCTGCAAGAGACTCACAGGCTTCACAACACCTAGAACATGGCACCATTCTTCATGTGGAGCAGGAACCTATCGCCGAGCGTGGAGTGAAAGCCAGACCCACAGCATCAAAGTGAGTTGCAATGTCTGCTGTTAGAAACACGAGAAGGTCTAATAGAAACACTTCAGCAGCAACTCCAAGATTATGTTTTACAGATGTGGACGTGACCACAGATCGGACACCTGTAAATTCAAGGAGGCAGAATGCCATTACTGCCATAAGAAAGGTCACATAGTAAGGCAATGCAGTGCAAAAGTCGAAACAGCCTGTAAATCAGCAAATCAGCATGATTGAATTAAAAAACACAGCAGAACCTGAAGCTGCTGACACCGACGTTTATTCCCTGTACGACGTCATCGCTATAAAAACTGAACCTATCACTGTCACAATCCAAGTTAATGAGAAGCCACTAATAATGGAGGTGGAAATGGGTGCCTCAACTACAGTGTGGGAAAGTACACTTTCAAATATCTTAATGAAGGTAGGCAGCCAATAAATCTGGGGCAGACAACCCCCAAATTAAAGACACACACTGGAGAATCTATTCAGGTAAAGGGCATCGCCACAGTGCCAGTGTTTTATAGGCAACAGGCAGCCCAGCTGCCTGTAATAATAGTGAAAGGAAAAGGACCTAATCTTTGGCCAAGACTGGTTACGGAAGATCAAGCTTGACTGGTCTGAGATAATTCACCTGAAAACAGGAGGAGTTCCTGAATTGCTAAGGAAATACAGCATGATATTTTGAGATGATTTAGGGAAATTAAAAGGCGTGTTGGCATCATTACACTTGTTGTTAAAAAGGAATCACCATAGGTTGTGGAATTCACAACAGGAAGAAGCCTTTGTGAAAATAAAGAAACTGTTGTATTCGTCGTGTTTATGGATACACTACAGCCCATCGAAAAAGTTGGTCTGCCTCTCCTTGAGGTGTAGCAGCCATATTATCACATAGAATGGAAAATGGATCAGAAAGGCCCATTGACTATGGGCAGAATTTTATGTTGGACATGCAGGTGGCAGGCCCCGCAGGTCAGCGTTTAAAATGTCACGCGGTGACGTCGGGCGAGCGTCCCGACATCAGCGCGCACATCGTGATTTTTAGCTGGGCGGGTGCGTGATGAAGTGTGACGCGTGCCCGCCATTAATTAAAGGCCTTGTTAAGGCCCTTAACTCGGCAATCGATGCCGATTTTGAGGTGGCCGTGCAATCTTCAGCTTGGTGCACGGGCCCATCGGGCAGGCGGGTATGTGATTTTTAACAAACTCATCCACGGACGGGATATGTGGGCTCAGAGGGGTTGTTAATGTTTTACGTGAAGTATTTATTGCAGAAAGTGTTTTAAACTTGCCTGTATGATTGGTAGCAGATTGATTTCCAACAGCTTTCTCTGTACTTTGAAGCTTCAGCTCACCAGTCTGCAGACAGTAATCTTTATCGGGCCTGCAGCTTTCCGGAGGCCTCCATTTAGCCTGGGTATGGGTTCTAACATCTCCACTGGAGGTAGTTCCTCTGAGTAAGAAGGGAGGGCTAGAATAAGGAGGAGGCCAGGAGTGGACAATCAGCCTCCAGGGGAGCCACCTTTGGGAGGCCAGGTGCAGGCACAAGGGGCGCAGGGCCAAGAGGTTTTCCAAGGTGGAAGGGGCCACAGAAGACACCACTATCCTGCTGCCAGGGTGTACAGGCGGCGAAGCAGCTACCTCAATATGACTGAGATGCAGTGCCGAAGGTGGCTCCGACTGTCAAGGGGGACAGTGAACTATATCTGTCAGATGATTGGCCCTGAGATCTCCCCTAACTGTGTGGGTGGACACCCCATGCCAGCAGCTCTGAAGCTCACAGTTGCCCTCCACTTCTATGCATCTGGCTCCTTCCAGGGCTCGGTGGGTGATCTTTGCGGTGTCTCCCAATCAGCTGTCCACACTTGTGTCAAGCAGGTTACAGACGCTGTTCAGACGGGCATTGACCTTTATCCACTTCCGCTGCGACCAGGCAAGTCAGGCACAGCGAGCCAGAGGCTTCACAGCCATTGCTGGCTTCCCCCGCGTCCAGGGTGCAATAGACTGTACACATGTGGCCATCAAGGCGCCAGCAGGTGAGCCCGGTGCCTTCGTCAACAGGAAGGGCTTCCACTCCATGAACGTGCAGATAGTGTGTGACCACAGGATGCAGATTCTGCAAGTCTGTGCAAGATAACCAGGCAGCTCCCACGACGCCTACATCCTCAGACACTCCCAGGTACTGGGGCTCTTCAGTGTTCTGGCTCGGCTGGATGGATGGTTGGTGGGTGACAAGGGCTATCCCCTCAAAAGGTGACTCATGATGTCTCTCTGCCATCCAAGAACAGGAGCTGAGGAGCGGTACAATAGGAGCCACGGCACCACAAGGGCTGTGGTGCAGAGAGCCATCGGTCTTCTCATGATGCGCTTCCGATGCCTGGACCGCTCAGGGGGCGCACTCCAGTACCCCCCAGAGCGCGTCTCTGTGATACTGGTAGCATGCAGCTCTCTGCACAATCTTACACTGGAAAGGGGGGATGCAGTTGACGATGAAGACCTTGACGCAGTGGATGAGGCTGCACATGATGAATCCAGCAGTGGCTCAGAGGATGAGGAAGCACAGGGAAATGATGAGGGGCAGCACACCGACCCGCTACTACACCAAGGAGGCAGGGACATCCGGGACACTTTAACCCAATGAACCTTCAGCTAGCTCCACACATGGATCTGCAGGACCAGCATTGCCTGGCACTTCCATACGCGGCACTTAGGTGCTACATCTTCCACCTCATCAGCTGCAACTAAGGGCTTAGTACAGAAACATCAATGTCCACTCAAACACTCATGAGATGTCTGTGAAACACACAAATGCAGCACAAAGGAAACACCCTCAGACATGGTCAGAAAAGTGGACTTTATTGCCAGCAAAAAAATGAACAAATGTCGCTCTGACGTTGAGAATCAAAAAATCCCTAATCCCAGGCTAACACAAAATCACCAGTGACAAACCCGTGGAGTGCCTAACGTACCTTATGCTTATGTTTGCGGGTGCCTCGTCTTGATGCCGCCCCATCGCTCGGAGTGGCTTGTGAGGCAGCCTGCTGACTCTGCTATCCTGTTGGCCTTGATGACCTTGGCGGGCGTCCTCTGGCCCGTGCAGCCTGTGCTGGCCCCGCCTGGGAGAGAGTGGCCAGTTCCAGAACTGGCACCTCCCCAGTTGTCACAGCCTCAACGGATGCAACGGTCACTGGCAGAGGGGTGGAGGAGCTGCTGCCCTCATCCGGAGCGCCCTGAGAGGAGCTCGCAGCGACGACAGGCAGCTGCTGCGCCGATGTGAGGTCACATTGGACCTCCCTGCTCACCGCAGATGGATGGGCACCGAGCTGGGACAGTTGGTGCACAGAACATCTCCCACATTGCCAATGACCACCTGTGGCCTTTAGCACTGTGAGGGCTTGCAGGTCAGAGCTTAACCCCATCAGAAGATTCTCAATCTGCTGGAAGCCCGTCTCCATGAGCGTCGCCAGTCTCTCAATGGAGGAAGCCTGACGCTCTGTCCTGAGGTTCATGCCATCACTGACACTCTGCCTGGATTCCTCCACTACAGAAACCAAGTGAAGCACACTCTCATGCAACCCTGCCAGATGCTCCTTCGCACCCGGCCGCTTGTCCTGCAGCTGCTGCATGGCGGACATCTCCAGAGGCACATCATCACTGCCGGACTCAGCATGTGCCTGGTCCCCTCCAGTCCTCCGGCTGCTGGTGCCATCGGCACTCTCTGTCCGTGCCATCTCCTCCAGCGATTGTGAAGTGCCCTCTCCACTGTGCCCCGGGACACCAGCCGACATTATAATCCCCACCGATGTGGTAGTCGCTGTGCTGGTGCCTGGCTCGCTGAAATGATGTGACGCAAGTTGCAAGTGACACCCCTCAGGTGTGGAGGGGGGGCTCTGGATGTATTGCTGGCGGCCATGCAGTGGTGATGCTGAAATTAACAACAAGGACAGTGCATCAGTTAACGTTCAGTCAGTAACACCATTCATCCCTTTCACCCCCAGCCTCATAATGTGCTCAACCTTCAAGAACCTAAGGAGACGAACATTGGTGGGGTGGTAAATAGACAAGAGGAGGCCCAAACATTACATGCGCGTACAGACAGGCTGGTCAGATGGCATAAGGAATGCCACATGGAATGTTATGTGGATAAGTGTGAGGTTAAGCACTTGGGCAAGACAAACAAGGTACGGGAATACAGGAGAAATGCTAGAACCGTGGGAAGTCATGACGATTACAGAGACCTTGCTGGGCAGATCCATTAAGGTAGCAGGCGTTTAACAAGGTAAAAGTCAGACTTGCCTTTATTAGCTGAGGAATAGAATGTAGGAAAAGGGAGGTCATGTTGCAAGTGCAGAAAACGCTGTTGAGGCCACAGCTATACTTCTTCATTCAGTTGTGACCTGCACTTCATGGGAGGGATGGCATTGGAGTGGGGAGAGTGCAGAGGTTCCTGACCAGGATTCATGCTGGCCTGGAGAGTTGGAGTTATGAGGAAACATTGCATACACTTGTGACTTTTGCCGTGGAGCACAGGAGATTGACAGGTCACATTATTGACCTTCATATTATTATGAGGGGTATAGACCAGGTGGACAGAAGGCAACATTTCCCCTTGGCGCAGGGATGTCTAACATGGTGGCATTTATTTAAGTTGAGTGCCATGAGGTTGATAGGTGAGGTGCTGAGGAGCTTTTGGACAGAGTAATGTGGGACGCACTGGCTGAAAGGGTGGTGGAGGTACAAACCCTCCTAAGACGCAATAAGTATTTGGATGTGCAGCAGCAATGCCATGGCATGTTAGGCCATGGGGATAGTGGTCAGAAATGGGATAAGGCGACTTTGGAAGGTGCTAGAGACTCACATCCTCAAGAGGCCGAGGGACCTTTGTGTATGACCCACACGTCTGACTGTATCAGTCTGTGAATGAGCAGTATTGCTGCATTAACGATTGCAGCAATCATCAGTGCTTTGGATGGTGGGGAGACAAAGGGGATGGGATTGTGGCCCTCAAATACCTGGCCACTGCACCCCAGCCTCACCGACACCTGCCGACCTGGCCGCTTGCCTCCTCCCCAGCTCCATGGCCTGCTCCTCATAAGTGATGCGGCGCTGGAGCAGGGCGTGCCCACCACTAGTCTGCAAATGCTCCCGGCTGTTGTGCTCTGGTTTTCCCTGCAGAACAGAGAAGAGCATTTATTGGGGCTGATTGCTCATGTACTCTGCACGCGCACGCCACACCCCAACCACAGTAGCCCATCTGAGGCCTCCAGCGGCTCCTGTCCACACTACTGGTGATCAGTCCCCAGAAGATGGTACGGCTGGTCCCAACCCCCTCCCCCAATGGCCACCTTGGACACATTTGGCGCCCATCACTTTGAATAACACACGGGTCTTAGCGCCCATGGCAAGGAGGCACAACTAGCTACGGCGCCGAGGCCAGCAGATGGCTCTTGGCCACGACACCTTGAAGCTCCCCTTCCACCATCTCATCACCATCAATAAGACATATGTTGGAGTTCTGAGTATGTGTCTAGCTGCCTCCCCTGCAGGTTGCCCCCAGACTACTCAAATGCAACAAACGCCAACATATGCTGCAGGGAGAACCCATCTTCTCCTCAACCACTAAGGCCGATGTAAGCATGGTCACTATCTGTTTGCCCACCCAGCGTGCGCCAAATGCCCAATGCAGTAACGACACTAACATGTGGGATGGGGGGGGCGGCTCAAAGGCTAAGGCTACCTGCTGGGTCAAATGGCCAAGGCTGACATGGTACTCACCCTTCCAGAGCGCAACAAATCATTGAAGTGCTTGTGGCACTGGGTCCCTGTGCGCCGCACAGCATCTTGAGAGCTGACGACCTCCTGCCAGGCCTGCTTGGTTACGTGGGGGGCCCTCCTCCTCCCATCCTCTGGAAACAACATCTCCCAATGTTCTGTAGCCTCTTCGAGGAGGGCAGCAAGGCAGGCATCAGAGAACCCAGGGGCACATTGGACCCCGCTGGCCTACCCTGCAGCCTGCCCCTCTCCTCCTCTGCCCTGCCCTCCTCTAGAGCCCACTGTGCAGAGCCCACAAAGAGCAGGACATACCCAACCCGGCTAATTATCACCCCATCAGTCTACTCTCTATCATCAGTAAAGTATTGGAAGAGGTCATCAACAGTGCTTAGCAATAACCTGCTCACTGATACCCAGTTTGGGTTCTGCCAGGGCCACTCAGCTCCTGACCTCATTACAGCCTTGGTTCAAACATGGACAAAAGAGCTGAACTCCAGAGCTGAGGTGAGAGTGACTGCCCTTGACTTCAAGGCCGCATTTGACAGAGTGTGTCATCAAGGAGCCCTAGCAAAACTGGAGTCAATGGGAATCAGGGGGAAACCTCTCCACTGGTTGGAGTCATACCTAGCACAAAGGAAGATGGTTGTGGTTGTTCCAGGTCAGTCATCTCAGCTCCAGGACATCACTGCAGGAGTTCCTCAGGATAGTGTCCTCGGCCTAACCATCTTCAGCTGCTTCATCAATGATCTTCCTTCCACAAGGTCAGAGGTAGGGATGTTCGCTGATTATTGCACAATGTTCAGCACCATTTGTGACCCCTCAGATACGAAAGCAGTCCATGTCCAAATGCAGCAAGACCTGGGCAATGTCCAGACTTGGGCTGACAAGTGGTAAGTAACATTCGCGCCACACAAGTTCCAGGCAATGACCATCTCCAACAAGAGAGAATCCAACCATTGCCCCATGATGTTCAATGGCATTACCATCACTGAATCCCCCACTATCAACATCCTGGGGGTTACCATTGACCAGAAACTGAACTGGACTAGCCATATAAATACTGTGGCTACAAGAGCAGGTCAGAGGCTAGGAATCCTGTGATGAGTAACCAGCCCCTGACTCTCCGAAGCATGTCCACCATCAACAAGGCACAAGTCAGGAGTGTGATGGAATACTCTCCACTTGCCTGGATGACTGCAGCTCCCACAACATTCAAGGAGCTTGACATCACTAGAACAAAACAGCCCGCTTGATTGGCACCCCATCCACATTCACTCCCTCCACCACCGACGCACAGTAGAAGTAGTCTGTATTATCTACAAGATGCACTGCAGGAATTCACCAAGGCTCCTTAGACAGCACCTTTCAAACCCACGACCAATACAATCTAGAAGGACAAGGACAGCAGATCGATGGGCACACCACCATCTGGGAGTTCCCCTCCAAGTCAGTCACCATCCTGACTTGGAAATATATTACCATTCCTTCACTGTCGCTGGGTCAAAATCCTGGCACTCCCTAACAGCACTGTGGGTGTACCTACACCACATGGACTGCAGTGGTTCAAGAAGGCAGCTCACCACCACCTTTTCAAGGGAAATGAGGGATGGGCAATAAATGCTGCCCAAGCCAGTGAAGCCCACATCCCGTAAATGAATTTTAAAAAAGATTATTTATTAAGCCTGTTTCATTACACAATATTGGGCCAGAAATAACCTGTTCCCTAGTTGGGTTCCTCAACATATTGTTCTAGAAAATTGTCCTCCAGGCTACTTTTGCCAATTTGATATTTCAGGTCTATATGAAGGTTAATGTCCGCTGTGATTATTGCACTGCCCTCTAATGTTCCTCTAATTTCCTGATTGATACTCTGTCTAATGCTATGATTACTGTTAAGGGATCTGTAAACAACACCCGTCAATGCTTTCTGTCTTTTGTTATTTCTTGGCCTGAACTATACTGATTCTACATCCTGATTTTCTGGGCTAAGATCCATCCTCACTACTGCCTTTATCTTATCCTTTATCATCAGGGCTACTCTACCTCCTTTTCCCTTTTGTCTCTTTTTTCCAAAAGTCATGAATCTTGGAATATTTAGTTACCAGCTTTGGTCACCCTGCAATCATGCTTCAGTAATGTCTAATAAATTAAACCCATTTGTGCCATTAGTCCATCTATCTTTTTGTGAATGCGTTGTGCATCTAGATATAGCAGCATTAATTTTTGCTTTTTACTATTTTTCACTGATGTGATCTAAGTCACTGATGCTGTTTTAGCATTGTTAAGGTCTCTGTCCTTTTCAAGCACAATCTGTTTGATTTTGCCCAAATTGTTACCTTGATATACAATCTTGACTTTTGTCTTCAGATTTACAAAATGAATCCTTGCCTGAACCCTCCCCTCCCCCTTATTAAAGTCCCATCGACCAACTTATTCAATTCAGCAGGATATTGGTCCAGCCTGGAACAACAGAACAGCTCCCTCTTTGCTGCTAGAATGAGTATAGCTTTTGTTGTAACTCCTCGAGGCAAACATTTATAAATGAAATAATTTTACAAGTAACATGCTTCCCCTTTTCAATAAGGATACTGAAGCTTATTCTCTCCCATCAGCTAGTCCAAACCATTTGGTTCCTTCCTTGCAGCTTCTTCTGATGGTAGTGGGAAGGTCCATGGAATCAGCATCCTTTACAGTCCTGGATGCCGATTCAAAGCTGCCACTGACTAAAGTTGGAAGCTAAATTTAAGATGAGCCTTGCACCTTAGTGCAATAACTTTTTCCTATTATCATCTCTGTAAGTCCAGAAGTGCTGACTCAAACTATCGTCCAGTTCTATTGACGTCAGCAATGATAGTTCATCCATCTTGCCATTCTTCATATGTGAGTAGTGGTAGGTTATTAAATACAGAGGATTTCATAGGTGAACCTATCTCTGAGTCCCGGAATTCTATGTAGATATTTCAAATAACCAACCATTCTTCACAGGGAGCCATTCTAAACTAATTAATTGTGGTTTTAAAGTTTAATTACTTTACAAACGATGTGACATAGAATAAATTATTGGATGTCCTGATGAAAGGTCATTGACCTGAAACATTGGGCTAGATTTTCATCTTCAAGGAGGGTACGAAGAATTGGAAAATTTTCAAACTCTGCCCACTCAGGAGAAAGTACCTGCAAAAGTGTATTTATGTTCTGGGGTGGGGTGAGGGGTGGGGGGGCAATGGTGGTGATAGTTAACTGGAGTTGGGCCAGCCACAGCTGGAAAGAGCTCACAGGTAGGCACAGGGGCTGCCGGGTCCTGAGGCAGGCTGTTTAAAAAGTCCACCTTGGTGCTTTGGGACTTTGCCTCTGTTACAATGAAATCAATAAAACAAAAAACAATCTTCTAGCCCTCAGCCTTCACACCCCTTCACCCTCCCCTTGCCCCATCCATGCCAATTCACATCCCCTCCCATCACCCCCGGCCCTTCATACCCTCCACATTAACCTATGCCCACAACCCAATCCCCTTAGCCCTTCATATCCTTCATGTCAACCTATTGCTCTTCCATACCCAATATACACTCAGCACAGAGCCACTGAATGTTTTAGTAATAATAGCATGCATGAAAAAGCTTTTAAAAAGTCACTCATTCATAAAAAATTGCTTTTACTACAGCACTATACAAGTGCCAATCATCCAGAACCTTTAAAATACAAGTAGCAGAAAGTGCTATCTTGTGTAAGTAAGCATTGTGCAATTGACAGAACAGATCATGGAGAAAGAGCTGTAAATCCAGCAATGTTTTCCCTGGGGCACAGCTGTTTCAACAGAGTAATGGATGTATGGGCTCTCAGCCAAGTCTCATTTTGCACTTTGGGCTCTCTCCACAGATGCTGCCTGGCCTGCTGGGCATTTCCAGCATTTTCAGTTTCATTTCAGATTTCCAGCATGGGCAGTATTTTTCTTTTGGATAAATTATAAATCAATATTCTGGTAATGTTTGTAGAAACATATTTATTAGTGCTAGTGATGTTTTCATGGGCTTAGGATATAATACAGATACAAATAGATTAATTACTGCTAACTTAAGTAGCAATCTACTGTGTGAAAAACATTGCAAAGTAACATCTCCTGCAATGAGATTTGATTTTACTCCTGAACCTTGACCTGAAAGAACCTTTAATGAGAAGCTTCAGAAGCCACAATGTTCTGGTTATAAACAACAGCAAAAATGAAACAAAAAGAACAAATGAGCTACAGCAAAACAGACTCAAGTGGAACTTGGCACATACTGTAATATTTTCACCATTCAGCCATAACACAAAAGTTGAAACTTGCCTCATAATGCCTTTGTAAATTAACACATAATAATGAATATATGTCACACTAAATGTCCAATATTATGGATCCCTTGGTAGAACATAAAAAGAATGGCTAGACCTTGAACCACCAGTCTAGAAACAGGCTACTCAGCTTGTCTGTACATCAGCTAAATTGAAACATTTCATTTTTGCATAACTTTTAAACAGGTTGACTGTATGAACCTTTTTACATGGCAAAAATAAGAAAAAAGTTCAAGTTGTTCAATTATTTTGAAACACATAGTCAAAGCTTTGTTTCACAGAAAGATTTGTTTGTCATGTGCAAGGATTTACAATGAATCATTCTAAGGCATTAATTATTTCAGTCTCCACAGGCCTATGTTTTAGTAGCATGATGACTTCATCTTATGTCAAAGCTGATATTTGTCTTTGTCCTTCTGCGTATGCCTGAACTAGTTTTGACAATCATACAAGGTTCTCAAGATTGTTGGCTCATAAACCCAAAATGCTTCTGAACGTGGAGTAGCACCATAAGAAATCTGTTTTACATTACATTTTCTTGGCCTTTTTCATCCTTCCAGGGTTTAATTCTTCTCTTCAGTTTTGGTTCATCCACAGTCTTAAGAAGACATCCCAGTATCCCAAAGTAGAACTTGAAAAATGGGAATATGGTTTACACATTTAACCTTTCTATTTTGCCCCACTCACTGAAAATTGTAGCACTTAAAATTATCAACAGTTTAATTACAGATTTTTTAGCACATGGAATAGCTATAAAGGTACTATTAAGGAATTGTAGTTAGCAATTTTTCTTTTTTTTTAATTCTGTAACCTTTTTACTCATTCTATTAGAGAAACACTATGTTTATCTGGTTATCTATTAATTTAATTTTCATACACATACAATTCATATGCTTACAACTTCAGGTGATTTACATAATACAGTCCAGAGACGCATAGAATAGCTGCAGCCTGAAAGCAGGCCTCATGATATCATTCTAAGTGCAAACTACCAACACATATAAAAAAACTATCCTGGAACATTCCAATAGCAAAATATAGAAAATGCTATCAGGATTTTCAATGCTCTTAAATCTGTTTTTGGTACTGAAGGAATTCACAGTTTGCTACAGTGCTCATCTGCATGAAGTCATGTAACAGAGAGACATGATCACAGATAATACAGTCAGTAAAGACATCTAATTTAAAAAAAGGGCAAAAGAATTGTAGAACTCCATAAATTATGCAGTAAATGGTTTGCCTTTATATTGTTAAACCACATGTTGAAAATTGAACAGTACACGAGAATACAGCTTTCCTCCTTTTAATGTCCTTGTGTGTCTGACAAAATAAATCTGTGAATGATACACAGAGAAGCTCGTAATGGCCTGACGTAGGTTCATTCCTATGGATATTGTAGGTGGCTGAGATGAAGAGTACTCTGCACAGGGGTATTTTCACTGAGTGAAACTCTGTAGCCTTTAGTGACCAAAGCCGACACAGCACATAAACCTTTATAATGATCCTGCAGGAAGGTAGTATTCTGTTACTGCAGTTTAATTCCCAGACTAACTGTTAGCCTGCACTTCGAGTTTTCATTGAATCTTCCACTGGAATACTTCACTTTCACACAGTCAACTCAACAATTTATTTTCTTCAGTTCCTCACTATACTGTCATTATAAAATAGTTCAGGTTATTTTTGCTTTTGTTTAAAAAAAGAGAAAGGAAATCATATTGAGGATCAGATTACTTTTTGGTGTGAAGGGCATCCTGGAACTTTGTACTTGTATATCGTATATGGAATCCCTTTTTGTTAATTGTGTCATCAGTATGGAAATGAAGTAAAATGGCATTGCCTGCTGAATAGATTTCTTCAGGTGGCTGTAAAAATGAAAACAAATCAATAATAATAATTATTATTATTTAATAAAAGACAACTGGGCCCAGAAAATACATGACAACAACTCGTATTTATAAAGTGCATTCAACATAGTAAAACCTCCCATGGCACTTCATAGGAACGTATTCAGGCAAAAACAGATTTTGAGAACCAGAAGACATTAGAAGGAGTGGCTTATAGCTTGGTTAGAGAATTAGGTTTTGAGCAGCATTGTATACGAGGAGAGAGGTGGAGACCAAGATTCCCTGTAAGCAGTGTGGCTGTGCAACTTCAGGAATGTGCGTGCAGGAAACAAAACAGGCTGTGCACAAGCAGCAATCCCTTTAAGATGCGTGCTTGTGCAGCTGCACAGCAATCTTAAAGGGGCCACACAGTACAACAAATGGGCTGTGCGCAACAAAGAAACATTAGAGGAAACATTGGTGGAGAAACTGAAAGGTTCAGGGGAGAAATTCCAGAGTTAAGGGAATGAACAGCTGAAGGCATACTGCCAGTGATGGGGAAAAGGAATTGGGGATGTGGTAAAAGCCAGAATTGGAGGAACACAACGTTCATGAAGGATTTTAGGGTTGGAGAAGGTTATAGAGATACAGTGCAGTGAGATCATGTAGAGATTTGAACACAAGGGTAAGACTTGTAAAGTTGGGGCACTGGTGGAATGGGAACCAATCTAGGTTAATAAACACCACGGATAATGGTTATGATGCTGACAGCATAATTTTGAATATGTTCAAGTTTTTGGAGGATGGAAGATGAGAGGCCAGCCAGGAGAGCATTGGAGTAGTCGAGTCTGGCATAGTCAGGTCTGGAGGTAACAAAGACAAAGTTAAGGGTTTCAGCAGCATTTAGGCTGAGGCAATGACAGTGGCCAAAGAAGTTACAGAGGTGGGAGTAAGCAGTCTTTGTGATGGTGAGGAAATGGGGTCACAAATTTAGTTCAGGGTCAAATAGGACACTGGGGTTGTGAAGAGTCCTGTTCAGCCTTATAAATTAGTCAGCAAGAGGGATGGAATCAAAGGTGCGGGAGGAAAATTCCTGGCAGGAACTGCAGACAATGACCTCTGTCTTTCCAATGTCTAAATAGAGGTTTTGTGTCAAATCCAGAACTGGATATCCAACAAGCAATCTGACAATGTAAAGGCAATGGAGGGGTGTGAGACAGTTCGTGATGAAGTAGGCGTGGATGTCATCAGAGTACATGTGAAACCTGATGACATGATTTCAGATGATCTCGCTAAGGGCACATGTAAAGCAGAAATAGAAGGAGATCAAGGACAATTCCTTGGGGGACTCCAGAGGCAATGTACTGGGGAAAGGAATTCTCCAGCTACAATTAGATAGATAAGAATTAGAAGAAGCTGAGGGCAGCTCCACTCAGCTGGACAAAAGAGGCGAGGCATTGGAGGAGGATGGCATGGGTCAACTGTTTCAAAATGCTGCAGAGATTGGGGACATAAAAAGTAGGATCAGGAGTAAACCTTGTGGCCCCTTGAGCCTGTTCTGCCATGGCTGATCTCTGCCTCCACTTACTTTCCTTCCCCTTCACATATTCCTTGATTCACTGAGAGATCAAAACTCTATCTATCTCAGTTTTGAATAAATTCAACAATGGAGCATGCACAAACCCCTGGGGTGGAGAATTTCAAAGACTCACAACTCTTTGAGTGAAGAAATTTCTCATCTCAGTCCTAAATGATCATCTCTTATTCTGAGCTGTGTCCCATGTTCTAAATTCTCCCAGCCAGTGGAAATAACCTTTCATTCTCTATTCTATCAGGCCTCTTCAGAATCTTGCATGTTTCAATAAGATCACCTCTCATTCTTCTAAACTCCAATTTACTCAGCCTCTCATCACTGAATGTCATAGGAACCAATCTAGTGAACCTGTGTTGTACTGCCTCTAAGGCAAGTATTTCCTTTGTTAGATATGGAGTCTAAAACTGATCACAGTACTCCAGGTTTGGTTTCATCAAAGACCTATACAATTGTAGTAAGGCTTCTCTATTCCTGTACTCCAATCCCCTTGCAATAAAGGTCAACATGCCATTTGACTTCCTCGTAGCTTGCTGTACCTGCATGCTGGCTTTCTACAATCCTGGTAAGAGTACACCTAAGTTTCTCTGAGCATCAACATTTAAAAGTTTCATGTTTTTTATTTTAAATCTGCTTTTCTATTCTTATTACCAAAATGAACAACCTCACACTTCCCATATTATAATCCACTTGCCACCTTGTTGCTCATTCAATTAACTTGTCTATATCTTGTTGCAGCCTCTGTGTGTCCTCCTCAAAGCCTACATTCCCACCTATCTTTGTATTGTCATAAAACCTAGATATATTACTCTTGATCTCTTCCTCTAAGTCATTAATATGGATTGTAAATAGCTGGGGCCTCAGGGTAACTAGGCATTGGCAATAAATGTTGGTCTTCCCAGTGACGCCTACAATGCAAGAAAGAATAAAAAAATGCTGGCCTTACTATCAATGCCCATAACCTGAGAATCAATATATTGAAAAAATGCTGAATATTGCAAGCAGCATCCACGAAAAGAAATTACTGTCTAATGTGAATTATATAAATATTGCATATTGATATTAAAATATTCCATTCACGAGTTACATTTGAGGCACCTGAGAATTAATCTTGCAATAAAATGGTGCCAGCATTTAATTCCCTGACACTACTGTATAAAAATATTTTCATAATTTCATGACTGCTCTCTTTGATTGGGAGTTGAATCTTTCTATCAGCTTCAACTTTTTAATTTCTCTTAAAACTGCATTACTTTAAAATATATTAACTAGTGTATATCATAGTTTTAATGCTGATTAATGCTAGTATATTATAATGTTGGTGGAAAGTAACTGTAGCTGTGAACATATATTTGTGTAAGGTTCTTTGTGGAAACAGAATAGATTTTATTTTATGGAAGGAAGCAATGGCCTTGAATTTTCATAGGGTTCTCATTCAAGAACTTGGACAGCATCTTGGCTTAACCTCCAGTGGCATTGTGTAAATACTTGAAACAGCTAATTAGACAATTTCTCCAGGGGTCTGCCAATATCCCGCCAAAGTTCAAGAGAAGGATTGGGCCAGCCGCCACAGAAATTAAAAATATGTTTTACATTATTTAAGAAGAAGCTGGATAAGTGCATGAGGGAGAAAGGAATTGAAGGATTTATTGATAGGGTGAGATGAGGAAGAGGTGGAAGGAGGCTAGTTTGGAGCATAAACACTGGCATACACTAGTGGGCTGAATGGCCTGTTTCTGTGTGGTAAAATTATACGCAATTCTATTTTATATTGTTAAGAAAATTTAGTTAAACCAAGGAGTAAAATGCATCAATATTATTACCATTTTATAGAATAAGTAAAGGTTACACAGTAAATAGTCAGTGTATAACTACTGGCTAAACCATTGAAGATGTCATGTTTCTTACCCCTGATCCACAGAATTGTCCAAGCCTTGAAGCTGTGGTATCAAACCCATCAAACAGTTCAATAAAGTCATAGCCACAGTCAGCTTCCACTTCCACTTCAAACGTCTGGAACGATAACTCCACCCCATAGCCTTTTTCTGCTATAATCTGCCACTCACAGTCCACTTGGCCTGGGTAGTTATTATCTCCAAACTGAGCGTGGGAATACAGATCCTTGGATTTTATTTCAGCCTTCAGTCTCCCACCACATTCTAAAGTGAAGAATTCACAACAGTATTACAGATTTGTACTACAGCATATCTCTTCTCAAAATCACAATTACAAACAAGCAAGGCCGCATGGACCATCTTATTTCACTCATTCATAAAGGGCAGAAATTTTCGGTGGTGGGTGGGTGTGCGCCTGACCCGCTCGAGGGTGAAATGACATGCGTTGACGTCAGCCAAGCATGCCGACGTCAATGCACAGTCGGGCGATAGTTGGGTTGGCAGGCGTGAGCTGAAGCCGGCAGCATACCCACCAACAATTAAAAGGCCTGTTAAGACCAATAAGTTAGCAATTAATGTAAATTTTTTGCTGTCCATCTAACCTAAAGGTTGGCGGGCAGGCAAAAAGGCCAAGCGGTCCTTGCATTTTTTTGGAAACCTCATCCACGGGCAGGATAAGGTTTCCAAAAGCAAATAAAAATAAAATAAAAACTTTATTTTTTCATTAAAAATGTGTCCCATGTTTTATCAGGGAGATTATGCAGTGCTCAGTTGTGCGCATGTGCAAAGTTCACGCTCAGCCGACTTGCTTTCCCACCTGCCCCCAACCCCTGCACAGATAGTGCTCAGTACTGCTGCTCGCATATCACGCTGGACAGGCCTTAATTGGCCCGCCAGCATGAAATTGCAGTGCGATGCCAATCACAGGCGGCGGTCAGCTTCCCGACCGCCCCCCGCCTGATCTCGCCGATCCCGCATGCCAAGTTTAATATTCTGCCTAAAGAATTTTATGGCATCCACTTGGTCTTTAAATGGCCAAAGAGATTGAGCCTCCACTTTTCAATCTGAAGATCTATTTCATGCGCTGATCATTGTTTTTGTGAATTTCCTAATATCTGTCTTCAATTTGACATGTACTCCCTCGTTCTACTCTGAAAATTTAATTTAAAGTCACTTTCCAGACTTAACCCTTTCCACACCATTTACTATCTAATATCTAACAAAATTTAGGCACGTACATGTGATGTTGAACCCACCAATCCCTACAGCATGCTCAGTTGGCAGCACTGTTCACTCTGAATCTGAATGTACAAAATCTAGGCTGACACTCCAGTGCAATACTGAGGGAGTGCTGCACTTTCAGGGGTGCTGTCATTTGGATGAGACTTTAAATGAGGCCCCCTCTGCTCTCTCAGGTGGAAGTGAAAGATTCCAAGGCACTGTTTTGAAAAACAGTGGAGTCATCTTCATTATCCTGGCCAATATTTAACCCAAAAATCTCATCAATCAATCCTGGTAGGGGATGGAGTTGTGGAGGGGTTGAATGTCTATAGCGAAAAATGACGTTGACCTTTGTAGCCAATAGTTGAATATAGGTCAGAGGACAAACACTTAATTAATTTGTATGGCATACTTCTGTTATTTATTTTAGCAGAAATGTTAACCTATTAAAAGAGCCAAGTAATAAACAATGTGGTAGGCATTCATTCACTGTTATCCTCAAATCTGTGTCAATTTTGAAATAATTCCAGAGAACCAGGAACAAATGACACATGCAGGGTAGTCTGGAAATTGGGATTGACCTGAAACGACAACACTCTCCACAGAAATTGCTTATTCTCTGGAGTGTTTCCAGCATTTTCTGTTTTTTTTTAATTTCAGAAATAAGTGACCATGCGATTGCCAGATTCAGGTATAAAAAGAGCAATGGAGCCGTTAAGCAGTTGTATGGATTAAAAATGTTTAAGCCAGCATTTTGCACCTCATTACTTGTAGAATGATCTGCTTTTCAATGAACTGAGGAATCAAATGGTTAGGCTTTAGGGGTGAAAATTGAAGCAAATAAAAAAAATACCTTACAGAAAATTCTTTCTATTTGCTTCAATTTTCACCCCTAAAGCCTAACCATGCTATGCACATCTATAGCAGAGCATCAGCTATAAAGCTAGCCCTCATCTACCAGTACTCAAAACATTTCCACGAGGAGAATCACAGGATTAGGTATAGTGACTCAACAAAATTTATTTCGCATTAACTGCTTCTGATGTCCTCCACAGCTTGATAAATAGTTTCTGAAGAATTGAGTTTGTAAATAAGTTTATTAAGTATGGCATAGTAATGTTTTGCTAACAGGAAAACAAATGTTTTTTACAATTCAAAAAAACTGACAGGAGATTAGAACCTTTATAACAACACACAATTAATCTAATATTAAATTAGCTCAAACTAGATTTATTTTGTATCTGAATCGTAGTCACTTTTTGACAAACCGAGGCCTAACCAGATATTAGGGTCAGATATATTTTAAAATACTGATCGTGATAGTGTATCTAATATTACTGCCTATTAATGAAATTATAAAGAACAAATTTACTTTGAACTTCCTACACTTTTAATATTGCCTTTCTACTACAAATTTGACACTGGAATTTGCTTTGGATCACCACAAACCATTAGCACTGAACTATGCTGCCACCTCTATGTCATTCATTATTATGACACTGTAGCTGGTATGGAGTCCAAATGGTGCAAGACTATCTCCTCAACAAAAATCAACAATCTAATTCTTGAGTTATACTGCATTTTCTGTACAAATGCCACATCAAAACTGTTCTTTTGACAGAGCAGAAGTTCAACATAATTTTGCCTGTTTTTATTTGAGGTGTAAAATGAAGGATAGTGGGACTAATTCTGATTTGTAGCTTCCTGTAGTCACTCTGCCCTATCAGAGTGCCAGTTGTCGTATCGGATGTTAGGCATCCAGAGCACCTGCCTGAAACAGACAAGTGGGGTCCTGCACAGGAGCTCAATGTGAAATTGCAGTACAAATGAGGAGAACTTACACAATGCAACTTTCATCTCATTGAATCCGGTCTTAAGTGTCCATGACAATGGCCCTTAAAGAAACCATTGCAGGATGCTTAATGATTGCCCACCAAACTTTTTAAACTACATTTCCTCCTAGCTGTGTTTTCTCATAACTTCCTTGCTTTGGTACACTGTGCCCTATTTATAAAGCCTAGGATGCTGTATGCTTTATTAACCGCTCTCACAACCTGCCTTGCCATCTTCATTAATTTGTGCACATAACCCTCCCGAGTCACTCTACTTTTGCATTCCCTTTAGAATTGTTTCCTTTATTTTATATTGCCTCTCCTCATTCATCCTACACACACCTCTACTTTAAATTTCATCTGCCACTTACCCGCTCATACCACCAGCCTGTCTATGTCCTTTTGAAGTTTAACACTAACCTGCTCATGGTTCACAATAGGGCGGAATTTTCCCAGAATTCCACTAAGTGCAGTAGTGGGCGGGTAAAATGGAGTCCTACCCGCTGATGAAAATGGCGGGTTTTCATGCCATATTGTCCTGAACTCGCCTCATTATTTATTCACTTCTGTGAAACGCACCGTTTCCAAGGCGAGTGGGCTCTCATTCATTCACCCGCCCGCCATCACCCCGCTGTTGCATCATGCCGGCCGCCATCTTTAAAAGGCAGTCGCCAGCAAAGCGCTCACTCACTGATAGTGCAAGGGACATCACCATTCACACTTTCACGTACACTGTCATTGTCCTCATCCCGTCCATGGGACCACTCACCACCCACACAGTCCAGGCATACTTATCATCTGGCCCGGCAGGATCCTGATACACTCTCCCCATCTCTATCCATGCAGGACAAACTGGCACCCAATAGGAGGGAAGGGTTGCAGACAGGTGGAAGGATATCGAAGGTCAAAGTTCTGGCAGAATTGGAAAACAAAGCCATCCAGCTGGCCGGCGATGACCAGAACCAGTCCTGTGCTGACGGTGAGGTCGGCGCTGCTCTACCAAGTGAAAATCCAGCAACCATGCTGTTAGTGATGTGTCCTCTTTCACAGGCCACTACCATGCACTAATTATCTCTCCTTGCTTTCGCAGGCACATCTGCCAAACAGCCAACAGAGTCCATGATCCAGGGCCTCCAATCAAGCCCCAAAGAAACCTCTGAAGAGGAATCTGAAGGCACCCTCCCTGAAGTCCCATCACAGCGCTCACCCACACCCTTCAACAGTGCAGAGACACAAAACTCAGCGAGACTGAGCTTTAGAGTAACCTTGGGATCACAATCTGGTGAGCACATCGCACTTTCTGATCCACAGCAGGCGGAGGCAGGGAGTTCCAAGGTCCCCGGCACCCGGAGGACTGCTGGAGGCCAAAATGTTGCTGAGTCAGATGACGAGCCTCTGGACTCGGTCTTGTCACAGTTGCTGGAGCTGCAAAGGCAAACTTGGGAACATCAGGAAGGAGTGTCCGCTGCACTCCTCAGATTACAAGGCACAATGGAGGAGACCGTCCATCTTCAGGCCGAGGTGATAGCGCCATCATTGCAATGCACCGAGGTCAACACTGGTAGGGTGGCAGCCGCCATAGAGACCTAGATACAGGATGTCACTCCTGCACTGCTGTGTGGGCTCAACTCCATCGCTGATGCCATCGTTGTCCTCCAACAGTGTGTACATGAGAGGGGTGCTGGGCAACTCAATCTCACTCCAGCTACCCTTCTGCTCACAGAGTCACTCAGGGGCTCTCGGGCACCCATAGGGAGGAGGATTAGCAGGCGCACACTCCGGGGCCATCCACCCAGGTGACTCTGGGAGTGACCGCCATCCGAATCCCATCTTCCTGTGACCTCTGCAGCTCCAGCTTCACAGGCTGAGGAGGGTGCCACTGCCACACAGCAGGACCCCGAAAGCAGTCCGGGGCCCTCCAGAGGATGCCCACCAAAGTCATCACAGACAGGGCGTCACTGTCAGCAGGCTGGCTCCGCCTCTGCTCTGGATGTTCAGGGAGCACCAAGACATAGTGGCAGGGTTAGGAAAGTTAGGTAAAAGTAGCTGCACAGCCTGGCCACGGGTGTTGATCACTTATACCTACTGTTCATTATTGTCAATAAACTCTCAAGAATGTCTGCCTATGGCTCCTTGTTCCGATGAGCAGTATGCGTATCACTCAGATGTGAAACCATTCTGCGCAAGATAAGTACAGGTGTCCCAGTCCACGGCCTCTTCCCTGTGCTCTGTACAGCCTTCAAACCACAGTGATGGTCCAGCCTCACACTCCCTGGAAACATAACTGATGCCTGCACCTCGATGGTGCAGGTCATTGCTGCCAGAATGTAGTGGGCATGGGCCATAGAGTTCTCTCATTCGCTCTGTGTGCTCTCAACACCTTTAAGGTGGGGCTGGCCCCCATTTCACCAGCATCTGCAACCAGTGATGCTGTGCATCACCGATCGAGTGACTATTAAGGCCTCCACTGCATCTCCATGACAGGGGCATTCTCACGGAGGGTACTGGTGCTGCCATAAGCCAGGCTGGAGTCAAACGTTCACAACTGTGATGTGAGGATCTATGGGGACATCTCACTGCATGTCATCATTATCCTCCAAAAATCTGGCAGCTATGAGGGCCTCCTGAATGCACCTACCTCATCTAGCCACTGCAAGAGCCTCATCCCTATCATTGTCACCACTGAGAACCCCTCACCCTCATCCCTGTCGGCATCCTGCACATTGGAGGAGACCTCCAGCTTCTCCAGCTTCTCCATCTTCTCCTCAGCCAGCTCCTCTCCTGGTTGGTTATACCAGGTTGTAAAGGGTGCAGCAGATGACGACGATGCGTGACACCCTCTGCAGACTGTATTGCAGGGCTCCACCAGACCGATCCAGGCACCGGAGCCCCATCTTCAGCATCCCGATGGTCTGCTCCACCAAGTTGTGAGCTGCTGCATGTGCCTCACTCTGCTGCAGTCTGAGGCCACCACACGGGTGTCATCAGCCACGGCCTCTGTGGGTAGCCCTTGTCCCCAAGGAGCCAACCCTGCAGCTTTTGTGGACCCTGGAAGACTGCAGGGATCTGCATGCGACTCAGGATGTAGGCGTCGTGCACACTCCCTGCAAACCATGCACACGCCTGCAGGATGCATTTCTGGTGGTCGCTTATCTGCATGTTCAGTGAGGAAGCCCTTGTGGTTGATGAAGTCCGCCGAATGTAGCGACAGAGACCTGAGCACCACATGAGTGCAGTCAATCGCACCCTAGACCTGTGGGAATCCTATAAACAACAGGTGAGCTGTGGTGAATGCTGCTGTTCACTCACCTCAGTTCCCCAAAAGTGAAGGCCGCCAAGTGCACGTCGCCTGTGTGCTGTTGTGAAACATGTTGGCATGCTTTCCTGCAGTCATGGACGGACGTTACAACAGGGTTCCAAGAGCCTGGCAGGATGGCCTTTTAATTACATGCTAATGTATTACAATTAGCTTCCCGCTGACCGATGACGGGAAACGTAGTCCACCGTACACAGGCTGAGCTGACGATCGCGACCTGCCTTCACGCCATCGTAAAGCAGGTCACGCCATAGTTTCCGCTCATGCCGCTCAGAAAATTCCATTTAATATTTCCAAATTTTGGGCTGGATTTTATGTGCCCCTGCTAGGCGGGTTTTTGGAGAGGATGGGGCATGGATAGTAGGTTGGGTGACTGGCCCACCCCCGAGCTGGCCCTCATAATATGCTAGGTGGGCGGGTGCTGAAATCAGCAGCACGCCATATGTAAATACATAATTAAAGGTCTATTAGGTTTGTTAACAAGCCTATTGACCTGGCTAATATGCTGCCCACGGCATAATATGGCTTGCGTAGGCAGGCAGGTGGGAGTGGGCAGGCTGTTTTTTTACAGCTTACATGAAAAAAGGCTGGAAAGGAAAGGGGGGGTCACCTTATTCGGGGCGGTGTCCTCTGTGCATCAGGCCCCCCCGCCCCCCAGGGCATTACCCCCACTTCTTTCTGCACTGCCTGCTCTCCAAAACCCAGCCCCTCACCACTTCCCCTGCCTTCCCTGGGCTCCAGGCCCCCTCCCTGCCCTAAAATCCAAAGGCTTGTCTTTCCAGGGCAGCCATCCATCTTCTTCATGCTTCTTCTTGTGATCCCGACAGAGCTCACTACTGAACTCTGGCACTGCCGGGAGCGCTGGTCAATCAGGTTGGCCAGCAGCTCCTGAGGACTCCCTCCCACTAAGGAACGGAAGTCGCACTCTCAACCTCTTTAGCATGTGGGGCAGGCTTCTTCCGGGTGCGTCAGCTGCAGGCCAACTTTCCTTCGGTGGGGGGTGAGCAGTTCCACCACTCCTTGTAAAATGTAGCCCTTTGACTCATCTGCAAATATATATGTCACTGCTCCCTGAGGAACCTTTACTTTTCATTCATTCATGGGATGTGGGCATCGCTGGCTCAGCCAGCATTTATTGCCCATCCCTAATTGTTCCACTATAAACCTTCCACCAATCTGAAAAATGTTCACCACTACTCTGTTTCCTGTTACTCAGCCAAATTCATATCCATGCTGCTACTCTCTTTTATTTCATGAGTTCTAACTTTGCTCACAAACCTGTTTATCAAATGCCGTTTATAAGTCCATGTAGACCTCATCAACCACATTACCCTCATCGACCCTCTCTGTTACCTCATCAAAAAACTCAAGCAAGTTAGTCAATCACAATATGCCCTTAACAAATCCGTGTTGGCCTTCACACACTTGCCGCCTATTTTTGCTGCGTATCTAATTTCTTGATCAGAAATTGCAGTAAATTGTGCTCTCTCTATTTGAAGCTCTCACATAAAACAGATAACATTAAAGTTCTAAAAGCCTGCCAGACAGATGTACAGTAAAGAACAATAATAGAAAGCAGCTGTTAGCTGATGTTTAGACTCAGCATGATTTAGAGGGAAGCACAGCTGTGTTTTGGAAGAATATTTCCAAGATTAAGATTTCACCATCAGAAAGAACCTAGATTGATCAAAAAATAGACTTCTCTGATTCAAAAATGTCAACAACCGATGTAATTTAAAGCATGTTCCACTTCAACATACCCAAATTCAAAATATGATTCGCACTTAACCTGAGTAAAGGTTTATCTGGCACTCTAAATGTATATTTTGGCACCGGTTAAAATGCAGTCTTAGGCTGATACCAATCTACAGCAGTAAAGGACTAACAGCCCTAAGTTGTACAGCTGGCCGCCCTATTACTGAATATTCAGGGCTTTGTATTAGTATGCTCAAACACATGGAGAGCTCTGTTTATCAACACTCTCATGCTGGTTTAACTTCCTATCCACTATTAGCTAACATTAAAAGAGTTCAAGTTTAGAAAAAGCTCTCAGGTGATTCAATGAATGATTTGTAACCATTTTAAACTGGGCTTTACCCTGGGCTGTGGTCATATTTCAGAGGTTGCTGAGAGTACACAGCTGTCCTCCTGACTTTTGCCTATTTGCTCTTTGAGTGGGTGACCTTGTACCCAAATCACACCACATAGTTTGTCTTGATGTATAATTGGCCTACAAATGTAAGGTGTTTTTAAAACTGTTGTGTTAATGATTACTATTGCAAATGCTGAGACTTCATAATAATCTATATATTGTCTTGGAGGCCCTCCAAATAAATTTAACGCCCATGGAAAGCAAATAAACTAACAAGCTGTTATTATTTTTGTCCACTGCAATTTCTGAATAGATTCCGACAAAATATCAGATTTATGTAAAGCAACCATGTCTTTTTTTATTCTGTCTTCAGAATTTATTTATCCTTTCATTTTACTTAACAAAGTAAATGAATTGCCACTAGTAGCATTCGAGATGCCATGTACTACCAGAAGGGTTAATATTTGGTTGTTCTTCTGAAAGCAGCACTTTCTCCTATGATAACTTAAGGCCTTCCCTGAAGGTGCTGCCTCCTTGCTGTCCTGGGTCATAGTTCCATAGGCACCCAATCACCGTCTTGATATTTCACCCAAGCAGTCATTGCTCAAGTGTAGGTCTGCAACATCAACAATCACAAGCTATTTAGTGAGAGACTAGAGCACTGTATTCCATTCTGGGCACCACACATCAGGAAGGATAATGTAGCGTCAAAGGGGCTGTGATACAGATTCACTTGAATGATACAGGGACTGAAAGGGTTCAATTATGAAGACTTTATTTTACTCGCCGCTTTAGCCGTGCTTGGCAGTTTCAGGAGAGTTATGGCTGCAGATTGTAACTCTTTCGAGTACATTCACAGTTCTTGGTTTCCGGGAGTGGGACATGAACCCACAACCTTCTGATTCAAAGGCGAGGGTGCTATGGACTGAGCCACAGCTGACACCTCTCAATTATGAAGACAGGTCATGTAAACTTGGCTTGTATCCCTTTAGTGTAGAACATTATGAGTGATTAAATGAGGTGATTAAACTGATTAAAGGATTTTATAGGCTAGTTAGAAACTATTTCCTCTAGTTGGGAGGTCCAGAACAAGGGGGCATAACCTTAAAATTTCACCTAAGCCATTCAGGACACCAAGGGTAATGGAAATTTGGAACTCTCTCCCCCAAAAGGCTGTTCAGGCTAGGTCAACTGAAAATTTAAAAGCTGAGGTTGATCAATTTTTGTTAGGCAAGGGTGTTAAGGCTTCTGAAACCAAGATGGATTAATGGAATTAAAATGCAGATCAGCTATGGTTTATTTGAATGGTGGAACGGGCTCTAGGGACTAAATGGCCTCCTCCTGTTCCTATCTTCCTGTGTGATTCTGTCTTCATCTGATATATATACACTTCCAGAAGAATTCATTAGATATCAGGTGGAAGCAAGAGATCCTGCCAACTCTCCCTTTCAAACCCAAAGAAGCTAAGGCAAAATATAACGTGCCCAACTATCACATACTTTTACCATCACCAGGCTGAGAATAGTTATGTTGACAGAGACTATGGTTCAAGCCTGGGACATTTCTTATTTGTTTGACAATTAAGTTCCTGAACCATTGGAGTGCAATCTTCTAGAAAGGTTATTCAGCAAGTCTCAGAATAGAAAATTATCCCACAAATACAGGAGAACAAGCATTGCATAAACACCACAGGCAAGAGTGAAGTTTGGGAAGACACAGTCAGAATCTGTACTCTACAGCCAGCTGAGAAACAACCCATTTCATACTGGGGCATGTATTTAGCATTAAAAGGAAATTGGGTTTGATGTTAATGCTGCATTAGATTTATTTAATCAATTGGAACAGTAGAGGGTGCTATAAACCTTCCCATGTCTTCACTGAAGCATTTCTATATAGAATTTCATCTGCCATCTTGAAAGTCTTATTAATGGTTAACTTTAAAAATGATGACCAATTGCAACCCCAACACATTCACTTTAATATGATCCGCCATCAAACTAGTTTCAGTGTAGTGCCATGACTCAATGACACACTAAACATTACATAAGATAAATGCACTTTGCAGTATCAGTATGCTACTGAACTCTTGAAATCTCTGCGATTGGCACTCAAAAGTTTACCTGTAACACCTGTACAACACGCTTCCCCATTTGCCTTTCTATTGCTGTTGCTCCAAATCAAGACCTACCAACACTTGGAAACATGTAATCCATAGACAATAAAATTTCAGTATCATGCCATTAAATGTAACTAGGGGCATGGTTCAATCTATGAGACACATGAAAATGCATATCTATGATATCATTAGCTGCCCAGAAGTGTCCTGCTTTAAAGAGCATTGTCAATGGTGAGAGTACCATTTTTCTGCCATCATTGACACATTTTCAGTATTTAAAGTCCTGAAAAAGTACCATCAGTCTCTAATAAAAGCAGGAAATGCTGAAAATACTCAACAGGTCAAGCAGGATCTGTGGAGAGAAGAACAGAATTAATGCCTCAAAGTCTTTTACCAGAACTCCCCAACCTGCTTAGTGTTTCCAGCCTATTCTGTTTTTATTTCGGATTTCCAGCATCTGCATATTTTGCTTTTCCGCCGTTGGTCTCAGCTCTGCATATTTCCCTGATCGTTTGCAGTCATAGCATTCGGTTAGTTTTGAAACTAGTCTGTGGATGTGAACACACATCCCACATCCCACTTCATGGTGAAACATGTCAAAGCAGCGCATTTTCATTTTAAAAAATCTAAACAGCACAGTCACTACAAATGTGGCATTTGGCTAACTGAGAGACCAAACAAAAGTATTAAGGTGCTATATACAAGGGAATACATTTCACTTGAAATTTGTTTTGAGAAATATGCTGAGCATTTTTGTCTTAATTATTGGAGTTAGGTGATCCTGTGTCGAGTTATTATCCTCAATTACTATTACAATCTGCAACTCAGTCAAATGTGACTGACAGTTAAAAATGACATTTGCCACAAGGTGGCATTATTACGCCACACAGTGAACAATACATCAGTACAGCTAACCTGACTTTCAACTCTGTTTAAATTAAAGGGTTTCAAATGGTGTGGAAAAAAATAACACTACCTGAGTCCAACAACTCCCATGTATATAGCACATTTAATGTAGGGAAAATGTCCCAAGACAATTCACAGCAGCGTGAGGAAAAAAACGGACAAAAACCAAAGGAGAAAGTGGTAAAAACAAAAAACTACTGCGGATGCTGGAAATCCAAAACAAAAACAGAATTACCTGGAAAAACTCAGCAGGTCAGGCAGCATCGGCGGAGAAGAAAAGAGTTGACGTTTCAAGTCCTCATGACCCTTCAACAGAACAGTTCTGTTGAAGGGTCATGAGGACTCGAAACGTCAACTCTTTTCTTCTCCGTCGATGCTGCCAGACCTGCTGAGTTTTTCCAGGTAATTCTGTTTTTGTAAAGGAGAAAGTGGGCCTGATTTTAGCTGTCCAAGTGGATGGAGTTTGAGTGAGTTAAAATCTTGCCCATTAATAATTAGGAGGGGCAGTCAAAAGTTTGGTCAAAGAGATGGGCTTTAAAGAGGGTTTTAAGGAGGAAGGGGAGGGAATTCCAGAGACTGATACCTTGTCAGCTAAAGGAACAGCTACTGGTAGGGTGAAGGTCGGGATTAGAGAAACAGAAAGGTCCTGAGGGTGATATTTGCAACGACGACTGCTTTGCTCCTGAGGCTGGGAATAAACTATCTCACAATTATGGACCAAACGGCCTGTTTCTGTGTTGTATAACTCAATGACAATGTGGCCTCCCTGCTTCTAGAAGCAAATGCGTGACTTCCTTCATGTTATGGTGATGCCTACAAAGGTAGGGCCATAGAAATGAACTGTTGAACTAAAATTTAACTGAAAGCAATTGTTTGGTTCCAAAAGCTGTCGAGTTGCATGGTATTTTGTAATTTTTAAAAATTGATTTTGCAAAACTTCTGATAAATGTACAAATTTAAGAGACATACATGAAGGCAGGAAATTGCCTTTCATAGCATTTATACAATTGAAAACTGTTTTATGAAAAAGTTTACTAATATACAACTAAACCAGCCCAAACAGTCTGTTTGACGCGGCATTGGAAAAGGCAAGCAGAAACGAAAAGCTCAGCTGGCTGAGAAGAGGGCCCAGAGAAAACAGGCCAGTGAATCCTGCACCTTCTCAGCCCACTGTCTTCCTCTGCATAAAAGGTGGCAGAGACTGACATGCCAGAGTGGGGCCCCTGAGCCACACCAGGTGATGCTTAAGACAGAGTTGATCACCATGACACAAACCATCGTCTTATGAGATGGAAGACTGCCACAGAACTACACCTGTAAGAAATAGACAATAGTGCATTAAAATGAGTTCTGACAAAAGGTCATTGACCCTAAACGTTAACTCTGACTTGGATTATCACCACGACGAACAGGTTCTCCGTCATGGCGAACATCCTGGAAATGGCTGAAATTTCTTAGTTCCGGTCCCAAACCAAGCATCTGCCGTCTTCGTGGGGACGGGACTGGAGTTGGGCCAGGGTTTGCAAATGCACGACTCCCAGCAGCAGCTGGCCATTTAAATCGCCAGCTGCCTCTACTGAAGGGGGATTTTGGAAGAACAGCACTATGGAACCCAGAGTGTGCAGATTAGAACAGATAAGTGGAGGTCTGAACTTGGTGCATTCATTTGGATAGCCAGGGTAACCCTTTAGCGAGGTAAGGTATTGCTTTGGATGTGGTCCTGGGCCATCTTTGGGAGAGGTAAGGCACCCTTTGGGATTGTTAAAAGCGAACATGATTATGCATTTTTTTATCACAAAATCATTGGAACTGTCAAGCTGTCAAAGAGCTGTCTAACTGTCAAGGAACTGTTTATGAGCTGTCCAGCTGTCAAGGAACTGTCCAGCTGTCAAGGAACTGTCAGCTGTTAAAGAGCGGTCCAGCTTTTAAACCAGTCAAAGCTATCAAGTATCAAAGCTGTCAAGGAACTAGCTAAGGATCCGAGGTGAGTTGGCATGGAGGAGGTAAGGGCAAATGGTGGTGGGTGTGGGGCATGGGCTGGCACTAAGTTGGCATGGGGGTATGGGTGCAATGGAGGGCACTAAGTTGGCATATGGAGTAAGGAGGCCATGGGGGCTGGGTGGGGGTCATGAGTTGGCATAGATTAGCATAGATGGGCATAGGGAGTGAGTAAAGGGGTGAGGGGTGAAGGCTGGAGGGACGTTTTTAGTTTTATTATTTTTTTATTTACGTAAATACATTGCCGGAGCACAGAGGCAGGCCTTGCGCCCAGCCCACCTCTGTACCCAGCAGCCTGCACATTCCTTTTGGGGTCACCTGCCCCAGCTCCTGTTTCAGCTCGCAACCCACCCCACCACGCCACCCCCCCACCCCCCTCACAACTGAAAATCTGAACTGCAGGCGGACATTTGCCCAGCATCACCTCATAGACGTCTGTGCTGTAAATGTCTATGAGTGTATCACCTGACTTGGCAAACCCAGTCAAGGGATGAAAATGTAGGCTTCTGTTTTTCTCTCCGTGCTGCCAGACCTGCCGAGTATTTACAGCATTTCCTGTTTTTATTTCAGTGCCACCTATAGACATAACGTGCAGCTGATAACTGTGGGTGCTTTTCCAACAGAAAGATCTCAGTGCACAGACTGACATAGCTTTTCCATTCATTTGGAAATGGAATATTACAACCCACTCAGCAATTTTATAATAGACATATCACAATTAAATATTGTGAGATGTACAGTGCACTTTGTATCATTTACTATTGCTCACATATAATAGTGTGGTCAACATTGAGATAATGTTTGGTGTAATATTTGTGAAGTGGACTGCAAATCCATTCACTATATTAAACATAATAGAGCTGTATTCATTTCATGAATGGCATGCATCAAAATAGTACAGACTATAAAAAACAAAATGTGTGATATGAATTTTGAAAAACTAGTTGTAAAAGCAAGTGATGTCATAGAACCATAGAAAAGTTACAGCACAGAAGGAGGCCATTCAGCCTATCTTGTCTATGCCAGCCCGAGGGCACCCAGGTGCCCTTTCTAATCCGACCTTCCTGCACCCAGCCCATAGCCCTGCAGCTTACAGCACTTGAGGTGCAGATCCAGGTACTTTTTAAAAGAGTTTAAAGTTTCTGTCTCTAACACCAACTTGGGCAGCGAATTCCAGACACCCACTACTCTCTGCGTAAAAAAGTTCTTCCTCATGTCCCCCCTGCACCTTCTGCTACTTATCTTGAACCTATGTCCCCTGGTTCTAGAATTCTCCACCATGGGAAACAATTTTATCCTGTCCACCCTATCTATTCCCCTCATAATTTTGTACACAAGTGATGTTAATGGACATAAGATAACACAACCCAATAATAATTAATAATGATCTTGTACAGCATGGAAAACTATGGCCCATGTAGATGTCAGAAATAAAAGAGACAGTCATCCCTATGATCTCCCAAATTATTATTTCTCACTCAACTTATGGTATATCTTCGACATTTGAAGAAAAGGCTTTTCTTTTATTGATGAAAGCAGCTCTCATCTTTACTACCCGAAAAATGGGATGTCCTAAAGCTTCAGCATCTCGCCAAACTTACCAGTGGAGTGGGTAGCCTGGAAACCTTTCCTTTGTACAGATGCATCTGAAACAAATCTGATAAACATCTTGTTTCCAGTGGAGATGACAGGAGCTGGAATGATGCTGCCACAGAATCGTCCCAGAATTGCAAATTTATCAGTCTCTCCGTCAAACACTTCTAGATGATCGTAAGCACATTCCTGGTGTTGTTCAATCTCAAATTCATTAAAAGCCTAGAAAACAAAAACATAACTGACTGTGGAATATTTCCTCCTGACATACATTTATTGTGCTGTATACATTTTAGCATGCTTATTAATATCTGGATCAACCACCAAGGAGGGAAATGACATTGGTTGGGGTTTGATAGTCAGGAAGAATTCTCGATTTCAGTGAAATGTTGATGGAGATTTTATCCAATTTTTTGTTTTAGTTTCAGAGTTTTTACACCAGGGACTCAAGCTGTGAATTGCAGACCTTGATTATAAAAGAAGCAATATGCTGCTTTGCACCTAAGTATGTAACCTAATCTTTAAAGAGCGAGGTTCTAAGGGCTGGATTTAATGCAGTCCGTCACAGTGGCAACCATGGTCATATTTAATTGCAGGAGAGGCTCCAAGTTAATCTCCCGATGGAAAGAGAACCTTCCACGATTAAGTAGGAAGGCAGAAGGGGCTGATGTGGGATTCCCGGACACTGGTGACAGGATGTCAATTAGGCTCATTGATGAGCCAATCAACACCCATTATTCCTGAGGCCACTGCAATTTAGTGGTACCTCAGGGGTTTACAAGCGTCGCATGGCTTTCCCATGCCCTTGGAAGGCTGCTCAGCCAACAGCAGCCTCCTGGGGTGGGGGTTCTTCTTTATCAGGCACTCTCCCGTTGGGCTGCCCCCGATGTTTCCCGACCGGTTGATGAGATGCTCGTTGGCCCTACAAAACCCAGCCCTGAATGTGAACATAAGATTTCATATTTTATGAGGCAAACTAGTAACCTATAATATTGATGTCACTGCCCAGTACCTGACTTCAGATAACCTCATGTTCTGGGGCATCTTGTAGGATGTTTTACTGAGATAACACAGATGTAATATATGTCCAATCAGGTTGCGAGCATCCATCACGTAGCTTATTAATAGACAATCGCTAGTTTCCCAGATATTTGCTACGCAGCACACTGACCTGCTCAACAAATAGATAAGTAATGAGCAGGCTTTGTGTAATTTAACCTTTACAGCAAGATTTAATGAAATCTCTTTGAACATCCTCTGTGGTGAACCAATGACCTTTTGGGATTTTAAAAGTTTAAGATTCAACCACTGTACTTAAGCAAAAAGAGTTTTTTCAAAATTCATTTGCGGGATGTAAGCATCACTGGCTAGGTTAGCATTTATTGCCCATCCTTAATTGCCCTTGAGAAGGTGGTGGTGAGCTGCCTTCTTGAACCACTGCAGTCCATGTGGTGTAGGTACAGTGAAGGAACGGCGATATATTTCCTAGTCAGGTTGGTTAGTGATTTGCAGGGGAACTTCCAGGTCATGGTGTTCCCATCTATCTGCTGCCCTTCTTCTAGATGATAGTGGTCGTAGGTTTGGAAGGTGCTGTCTAAGGAGCCTTGGTGAATTCCTGCAGTGCATCTTGTAGGTGGTACACACTGCTGCTACTGTGCATTGGTGGAGGAGGGAGTGAATGTTTGTGGATGTGCTGCCAATCAACTGGGCTGCTTTGTCCTGGATGGTGTCAACTTCTTGAGTGTTGTGGGAGCTGCACTCACCCAGGAAAGTGGGGAGTATTCCATCACACTCCTGAATTGTGTCTTGTAGATGGTGGGCAGGCTCTGGCAAGTCAGGAGGTGAGTTACTTGTCGCAGGATTCCTAGGCTTTGACCTGCTCTTGTAGCCACGGTATTTATATGGCTAGTCCAATTCAGTTTCTGGTCAATGGTAACCCCCAGGATATTGATAGTGGGGGATTCAGTGATGGTAATGCCATTGAACATCAAGTGGTTTTGGTTAGATTCTCTTTTGTTGGAGATAGTCATTGCTTGGCACCTGTGTGGCTCGAATGTTACTTGTCACTTGTCAGCCCAAGCCTGAATATTGTCCAGAACATTGTGCAATCATCAGCGAACATCCATACTTCTGACCTTATGATGGGAGGAATGTCATTGATGAAGCAGCTGAAGATGGTTGGGCCAAGGATGATACCCTGAGGAACTCCTGCAGTGATATCCTGCAGCTGAGATGATTGACCTCCAACAGCCACAACCATCTTCCTTTGTACTAGGTATGACTCCAACCAGTAGAGAGTTTTCGCCCTAATCCCCATTGACTCCAGTTTTGCTAGGGCTCCTTAATGCCACATTCAGTCAAATGTGGCCTTGATGCCAAGGGCAGTCACTCTCACCTCAGCTTGTGAGTTCAGCTCTTTTGTCCATGTTTGAACCAAGGCTATAATGAGGTCAGGAGCTGAGTGACCCTGGCAGAGCCCAAACTGGGTGTCAGTGAGCAGGTTATTGCCAAGCAAGTGATGCTTGATAGCACTGCTGATGACCCCTTCCTTTACTTTACTGATGATCGAGAGTAGGCTGATGGGGCAGTAATTGGCCGGGTTAGATTTGTCCTGCTTTTTGTGTACAGGACATACCTAGGAAATTTTCCACATACCCGGGTAGATGTCAGTTTTGTTGCTGTACTGGAACAGCTTGGCTAGGGGCACGGTACGTTCAGGAGCGCAAGTCTTCAGTACTATTGCCGGAATATTGTCAGGGCCCATAGCCTTTGCACCATCCAGTGCCTTCAGCCATTTCTTGATATCATGCGGAGTGAATCAAATTGGCTGAAGATTGGCATCTGTGATGCTGGGGACATCCGGAGAAGGCTGAGATGGATCATCCACTCGGGACTTCTGCTGAAGGTTGTAGCAAATGCTTCAACCTTATCTTTTGCACTGATGTGCTGGGCTCCCCCATTATTGAGGATGGGGATATTTGTGGAGCCTCCTCTTCCTGTGAGTTGTTTAATTGTACACCACTAATCATGACTAGATGTGGCAGGATTGCAGAGCTTAGACCTGATCTGTTGGTTGTGGGATTGCTTCATTCTGTCGATCGCTTGCTCCTTATGCTGTTTGGCATGCAAGTAGTCCTATGTTATAGCTTCATCAGGTTGACACCTCATTTTGAGGTATGCCTGATGCTGCTCCTAGCATGCCCTCCTGCACTCTTCATTGAACTAGGGTTGATCCCCTGTCTTAATGGTAATTGTAAATTGGGTGATATGCCAGGCCATGAGGTTATAGATTGTGTTTGAGTGCAATTCTGCTGCTGCTGATGGCCCACAGCGCCTCATTGGATGCCCAGTCTTGAGCTGCTAGACTTGTTTGAAATCTATCCCATTTAGCATGGTGGTAGTGCCACACAACACGATGGAGGGAATCCTCAATGTGAAGGCGGGACTTCATCTCCACAACGTCTGTACCGTGGTCACTCCTACCAATACTGTCATGGTCAGATGCATTTGCGTCAGGCAGTTTGGTGAGGATGAGGTCAAGTATGTTTTTCCCTCTTGTTGGTTCCCTCACCATCTGCCACAGACCCAGTCTAGTAGTTATGTCTTTTAGGACTCGACCAGCTTGGTCTGTAGTGGTGCTACCGAGCCACTCTTGGGGATGGACATTGAAGCCCCCCACCTGGAGTACATTCTACACCATTACCACCCTCAGTGCTTCCTCCAAGTGTTGTTTCACATGGAGGAGCACTGATTCATCAGCTGAGGAGAGCGCGCTACGTGCTAACCAGCAGCAGGTTTCTTTGCCCATGTTTGACCTGATGCCATGAGACTGCATGGGGTCTGGAGTCGATGCTGAGGACTCCCAGGGCAACTCCCTCCCAACTGTATACCGTTGTGCCGCCACCTCTGCTGGGTCTGTCCTGCTGGTGGGACAGGACATACCCAGGGATTGTGATGGTGGTGTCTGGGGCATTATCTGTAAGATATAATCCCATGAGGATGAGTATGTCAGGCTGCTGCTTGACTAGTCTGTGAGACAACTCTCCCAGTTTTGGCACCAGCCCCCAGATGTTAGTAAGTAGGACTGTGCAGGGTTGACAGGGCTGAATTTGCTGTTGTCGTTTTCATTGCCTAGGTCGATGCCGAGTGGTCCATCCGGTTTCATTCCTTTTTTGAGACTTTGTAGCAGTGAGTGGCTTGCTAGGCCATTTCAGAGGGTGTTTAAGAGCCTGGAGTGAAATGTAGGGCCAGACCAGGTAAGGAAAACAGATTTCCTTCCCTAAAGGGCATTAGTGAGCCAGATGGGCTTTTACAACAATCGACTGTGGTTTCATGGTCATCATTAGACTTTTAATTCCAGACTGTTATTGCTATTGTTATTCAAATTCCATCATCTGCCATGGCAGGATTCATACCCGGGTCCGCAGAGCATTACCCTGGGTCTCTGGATTACTAGTCCAGCGACAATACCACTATGCCATCACACTCCTGGCTTGTGCCTTGTAGATGGCGGACAGGCTTTGGGGAGGCAGGAGGTGAGTTACCCGCTGTAGGATTCTTAGACTCTGGCTGCTCTTGTAGCCAGAGTATTTATATGGCTAGTCCAGTTCAGTTTCTGGTCAATGGTAACCCCCAGGATACTACAAATGAGAAGATATGTGAGGCTGTTATTGTTCTAGTGGTTATCACACTCCACATTACAAATTATTTATCTCAACTATCAACCTCAGGTCATGGCCAAATTTCTCAGCTCTGCGATTGAATGAGGGATGGAATAATGAACAAGCGATTCCCACTATAAAATATTTAAATTCTCTTAAGCTCTAATTTTCCCGTTCCTGCACCTTGGTTGATTGCCTGGGCAAGGTGAATTCAACAAAACTGAGTGGGAAGGAAGACAGATCCCTCATGAAGATCACCCGATTTTCTGTCCATTCATTCAACTGTGTTGAAAGTCAGATGGGCTCCATTGTGGGCACATTCTCACTTTCTTTCCCAGTACTAACTGTGCCCAGGCAATCAAATAATCTTAGTGCAGAAACCAAGAAAGTCTCCAGAAAATGTTTGGGAAATAAAGCCATAGTTAATCTTGAACTTTCAATCTTTGTTGTGCAGCTTTGACAGTATTATGTAGTTTCCTCCTACCACCTTATTTAGTATGCAGAAAACTGTGCATTTAATTGTGTTAGAAATGGCAGGTACAAGTGGACCAATGCAGTTTACTGATATATAAGATAGACAACCAAGCTTCGATATAGCCATAGCACACTGTATCTCGGCTGTCCTGTGGTAACCTAGGAGTGTACAGTATTCTCCCTGTGGATTAAAATGTCAGCTGGAAAGGCACAAACAAACCAATGACTATACAGTCAATCAAAGAAACTATATATAATTGTTTCCATAGGCTGATGTCATTCATTGACTTACTTTTATTTTTCCAAACCAATGCTCATCATTACTCAGCAAGCAATATATGTTTGAAATTGACAACATGAGAGAAAAGGCAATAGGAAATGCTGAAAGCCTAAGATGAGGCAGATGAAATAGGAGAAGCGGAGTATAAACACCAGCACAGACGAAATGAGTTGAATGGCTTTTTTTCTGTGCTCTATAATCTATGCAATTCTATGAAATGCAATGGTTCTCAGTCCCCAGTTAGGCAAACCTCATCTCTAGAATCTCAAGTCACTTAGAAAGAAGACTTGCATGTGCACCTGTAGATCAGTATCCTCCTTTTACCTGCTTGCTTATTGTGGGGTGTAGTTTTGACAAAACTGATAGATGTGGGATGTAGAAGGTACTGGCCTGCGGGAAGAATATGGGGCAGTGGGATTCATTTAGTAAAGAACCAGCTCAGACACAATGGGGTAGAGCTTCATCTGCACCACCTGTGCAGTAATCTGGTGGAGTGGATTGCCTGCCCTTTATCGAGCTTGTCTAATTACTGCTCAATGGTAAAGATGTAAATCTATCCCGCTGTGCTGCAGACATTTGTGATTCTACAGTACTTAACCCTTGCTTTCCGAAAAAAATGTAATCGCTATTTATATTTGGTGATTCTTGTGAGGATTTTCTCCAGCACTTAGGTTTAAGCATAAGAATTCTAATGTTTTATCTTTAGTGCTGCAGCCAGTAGATAAACTGTCACAGCTGGAGACCAGAATGGTCCTTATGTTTAAATTAACTGTTGTCAATTTAGTCTAGAGGCTAATCTAGATGCTTTCTGCACTTTAAATAATTGAGAAAATTAAGCTTCCTTGCAAAATGGTGCCAAATTGCTCTCCAAATCGTTTATTTTTGGAAAATCTAACTATTCATTCATGGTTGAGCAATTTTCATATCAAGGATTTAGCCTGAAGTCACATTTCCAAATAGAAGACTCATGCATCTGCAAGTTGATTTGCAATAACAAATGGCTATTCTCATCTTGCAATATAGCATGTCATGTTCTTCTTTACTGCCCACACTAGGGTCAACATTTTCGAGCAGACGGAGAGCTTCTCTGTCTTAGCAAAAATAGCAGCATGTCTAGATCCAGCAGTCCCACCCCCCGAATCTAGCCCCCACCATTTTTGCAGGGGGGAATGGGGGCAGGTTCTAATGTGCGCATCCATGGTTTATGAAGGCAACTGCACATGTTAAGTGAAGCTGCCTCAGCCAGATCAGATTTTCACGAGTGGGATGTCCAAAACATAGCTTGTGCACTTTGGACCTGCTAGGAGAAGGTCTAAAGCTGCCTGAGTTCTTTGGAGAAGTAGGGTACTCTTTTGGAGAGGTAAGGCACCCTTTTAGATATGGTCTCAGGACACCTTTGGAAGAGGTCAGGTGCCCTTTGGGATTGTTAAATGAACGTGTGTAAAATATGCATAAACTCATTAGAAGTGTCGAGCTCATTGGAACTGTCAAGAGAACTGTCAATCTGTTAAGGCAGTTAAATGTCCTGCTCTTCAAATATTTTTTAAAATTGTCTGCAGTGTTAGTGCCGCATGATTGATGTCAAAACCTATCATTATCACAGTGGAGTGCCTGTGAGTTTACAGTTTCACTGACAGCTAAATGTTTATGAACAATACAAATGCTTGTTTTCATAAGGGATTAAAGAAGGTTAAATGTAATGAATGGGTTTTTATCAATTAGAGTGTATTCTTTGAAATAGTGCATTCGTCAATAGCCACTTAAGAACTTCATTAATCTCAGCATGGGTCCTGAGGTCTGTCCATGGTGGATCCTGGGTGAGTTGGCATGGTAGGTGTAAGGGCAAAGGCTGGTGGGTGGGGGGGCATAGGTTGGCATGAGCTGGCACTAAGTTGGCATGGGGCTATAAAGGGCCATGGGGTGGTTGTAGGGGCATAGGTTGGCATGGGGGATATGAGGGCCCATGGAGGTGGGTGGAGGGGCATAAGTGGACATGGAAGAAATGAAAGGCCATGAGGGATGGGTGGGGGGGGCATGGGAAGTGTTGAGGGTGGGGGGGCGGGTGGGAGTGGTCGGTGTGAGCGCTAGAAAGATGTTTTTCTTTCATTCATTTTTTGATATCTTCAGCAAAGTGCCAGAGCACTGAAGCAGGCCTTTTGTCCAGTCTGTCTTCGCACCCAGCAGACTCGGAACTCTTTCCAGGGTTGCCCACCACAACTCCAATTTTCAAACACCCCACACTGGAAATCAGAACTTGCGGGGTACTTTTCCTAGGTTAGGTTTGCAGAGCCAGGAATTGTTCCGACACTGTGTTCCCATTCCAGGAGCAAAAATTCAGGCCTAAGTTTATCAGTTTGGTTTTACTCAGTCAAATGCCAAAAAGCCCACTGGGAGTTGGTTTCATCTCCTGGCCTTAGGAAGTGAGCCCAACACAAATGGATGAAGTGAAGATTTCCTCTCTCTGCTGTCTGTAAAATTTCAATATGAATGAATTTAGACAGTCTCAACCCTTTTTGCTACACAACAGCCCAGAACAGAAAAATAACTATGAAAGGCTAGTGGACAAGTACAAAAATTAATTAAAAAGACTAATGAAATGTTGCCTTTTATCTCGATGGGGCTGGAATACAAAGAGTGGAAGTTACGATATAATTATATAAAACTCTGGTTAGAACCCATCTGGAGAACAGCATTCAGTATTAGGTATTTCACTTTAGTTAGGATATGTTGGCCTTGGAGTGGATACAATGCAGATTCACCAGAATGATACCAAGCTAAAAGGGTTAAGGCCAAGAGGACAGGTTGCATAGACTAGGCTTGTATTCCTTTGAGTATAGAAGATTAAGGGGCCAGCTAACTGAGGTGTTTAAGATGATTAAAGGATTTGATAGGGAAAACAATATAAACTATTTCCTCTAATTGAGGACTCCAGAACAAAGAGACAAAATGTTAAAATTAGAGCTAAGCAGTTCCAGGGTGATGTCAGGAAACGCTTCTTTTCAATAAGGGTAAGTGGAAATCTGAAACTCACTCTCCCCCAAAAGATTGTTGAGGTTAGGGGCGGAATTTTCTGTGGCCATTGGCATCGGGCGTTTTTGGAGATGTGAGTGGATAATATGGCAAGAAGGCCAAAAATCGGTTTCAGGCCATCGTGAAACCAGTTTGTAACCGTCCGCTCTGCCTGTCAATGGCAGGTCATGTTCCCGCCATCGGGAACTTCATTGTCATACATCTGCCTATCATTATAAGCCCAGCTCACCGGAATCACCCATCCATGCTGGAGCTTGTGAGCACATCGGTGTGCTTTCACAACAGCATATAAAGTGTGTACCTGGTGAGCTGCACTTAGAGGCGAACTCGGAGGTGAGTGCACAGTGACTTATGCAGCATTCACGAGGGTTGGACCTCAAGGTTGAGGGGCCGTGGGTACAGGCAAGGGGACAGGCAAGTTGCTTTTTCCTGGCTGGCTGACAGTGTGGTGCCAGGGCAAGGGCTGCCCTGTAGCTGAGATGAGATATGGGGGGGCAAGGGTTGCACTGTACTTGAGGCAAGCTGGGTGGGTGATGCAAGGGCTGCCTTGCGATTAAGGGGTGGGTAATGCAAAGGTTGCCTTGATGGTAGTGTACAAGCATGTGTTGGGGTCGGGGGGTAGTGGTGGAAGGAAGCAGCCATGCATTAAGGAAACCTTGTATAAAGTGACCATTCCTCTGCAGTTGAGACATTTCAGGTGCAGCCACATTGATATGTTTGGAGTCGGGCGTCTAGCTTATCTGTCCACTCAGGTAACGCAAAGGCATGAAAGTGTCACCAAATGCTCCAGTGCTTTTCATCTCTCAGGCACAGAGAGCAAACTAATGAGCATTTGAGTGGACTGCAGAACATTTGAATGACTGCGCATGTTGTACAATCTCCTTGCGAAAGCTGGCCATGGAGCAGACTCTGGTAGAGGAGCTCCCAGTCCCTTGCAATGTCATCATTCCAGTTTGGACCAGTCTCCCCCATGATTCAAGCTAACAGTGCAGCCTTGCAGTGCGGGTTAAGAGAATACCTGCACCTGAGCTGAGAGCACAACATGCAATCCAATGGGCAAAGCTGCCACCAATCGGTCAGGTGGAATGGGGCAGAGTTTTGGGTAGCCATGCAGCGCACTAAACTCCGGCCATCCGAGTGGTGACCAGCACTCTCTGGGACGTGTTAAAGAGCCTTCAGGCTTAACCAAGAGACATTCTTAGCGCAACCATGCTAACCCATGTGTCTCTCCTTCATCCTGCAGGAGGAGTGCATCAGGAGCATGGAGCCTGGTGAATTAGTTGTATGCCTCATGGTTTACAGAGAGCAGAGACTAAGAAGGAGACAGCGACAGAGGTGCCTGGCTGGGCAGAGGGAGGAACAGCACCTTCAGGAAGGAGGCACGGCTGCGACTTCCACAGATGTCACTGAGGAGCCACAGCGAGCCATCGGCGCCCAGCTGCACTCAGGGTCTACAGATGCCATCTTCTATCCCTGCAGATGACCGAGAACCAGTATCACCAAAGACTGCACCTACAACCTAGCACTCAAAGGGGAGAGGAGCTGGCTGAGGAGGAGATGGAGGATGAGAGTGAGGAGGTCTTCGAAGGCAAGGATGACGGTGATGAGGATTTCGTACTGGCCAGGCGAGGCAGGTGTGCTCAGGAGGCCCTCGTAGCAGCTAGATCTGTGGAGGATGATGACAACATGCAGTGAGGGGATACCATAGATCCTCACATTGCATCTGTGAATGTCTGGCTCCTGTCTGGCTGAGGGCAGCTCGCTTGCGCTCTGTGATCAGGGTCATATCATAGAGACCCAGCTGCGAAACTTTAAATGCACCTGATCCTTTGTCAGCCTTCAGCACATGACCCCTTCAGGAACACAGCGTCACTGGTCACAGATGCTGAAGAGATGGGGGGGCCAGCCTCACCTCAAAGGTGCTGAGAGCACACAGAGAGAATGATGGAACTCTGTGACGCCTGCCCACGACATTCTGGCAACAATGACCAGCACCATCGAGGTGCAGGCATCAGTAATGTGTCCATTGAGTGTGAAGCCGGACCACCACTTTGGTCTGAAGGCTGCACAAAGCACAGGGAAGAGGTCCTGCACTGAGACACCTCCCTTTATCTTGTGCAGGAACCAAGGTTTCACATTTGGGTGACACCAACACTGCTCTTCAGAACAAGGAGACATACTGGGAGTTTATTTACAATAGTGAACATTATGTACAAGTGATTAACACCCGTGCCCAGGCTGTGCAACTACATCTTCTTAAGGGCCTCGGTGGCTCCTTCCAGGCGTTGCCCGTCTTTTACCAGGACCTGATCAAAGTCTGGAACGTGGTCGCCACGCGACGCAGCTCTCCCCCGTCAGGAGTAGCGGCTATCGTCAGAGAGCCGCTGCTCAGGAATCCGCCCCTCCATCCCTTTCAGTGGCTGGCGGAGAGGAGGGCTGTGGCTGCCGGGGTGACCAGGGTCGGGGACGTGCTGGGTGGCGGAGGACTGGGCTGGATGCTCCCGCAGGAGTTGGCGCGTTGCGCGTCAGTGAGTGTTCAGGTCGCAGCCGATGCCATCCAAGACCTAAAAACGGTCGTGCTCGGACCCGAAGTCATTTTAGGTCTCGAGGTGGCCCAGGTGCGCGGTGATCTTCCGGGTGAACGTTCCCCTGTTCGGACGGAATTCCACATTGGCCCCAAGCCCCGAACCCTCCCTCGGGTGCCGGTGCCCCGCAATAATATGAGCCGCCTCGGGGACATGCCCTCCGTGCCATTTGGCACGGTGCGGAGGGGTTTTCTGTACGGACTGCTGCTGCACACCTTCCATTTTCTCGCCCTGGTCCGCCGCCCGGACACGCCCTGGCGTGCCTTGTTGCCGTCCGGCGGCGGAGGTCCCCGATGGGAGGCCCTCTACGGAGGAGTTCTCCCCCTTTCTATCGGGGACCTGGGTTGGAGGGTGTTGCATGCAGCAGTCCCCTACAATAGGAGAATGTTTAGGTTCACGGACTCCCAGGACACATGCCCTTTTTGCGGTCTTGTGGAGTCCGTGGACCATGCGTATATAGGGTGTCTTAGGCTGCACTCCCTTTTTAGTTATTTAAAAAATCTTTTATTACTGTTTTGTTTGCACTTCAGTCCCACGCTCCTGATCTACGGACACCCGGTGCGGAAGGGGGTCGGGAAGGAGGAGGACCTCCTCGTGAACCTGCTCCTGGGTCTGGCCAAGTTGGCCATCAACAGGTCCAGGCAGCGGGCGATCGACGGGGGAGTCCCGCCCGATTGTTTGTCCCTCTTCCGCGGCTACGTTCGCGGCCGGGTGTCCCTGGAAAGGGAGCACGCGGTGTCTGCCGGCACCATCGAGGCCTTCCGTGACTGGTGGGCACCGCGGGGACTGGGGTGTTTTGTTGACCCCTTTAATCACATCTTAGTTTGATGTTTGTAAGGTTCCTTTAAAGTTTTTCCTTGATTTTACAGCTGACCTGACTTAGGGGCTGTGCTTGATTTCTCCCCTGTTTTTGTTAATTTAGTTTATTGTTTTGACTCAAAAGAGTTACATCTTCTTAACCTTCCTAACTCTGCTGCTACACCTTCGTGCTCCCCGACATCCAAAGCGGAGGTGGAGGCAGCCTGCTACGCCGTGTCTATGATGACCTTGACAGGCGTCCTCTGAAGGGCCGAGATCTGGAGGCCTGCTTTCGGGGTTCTGCTGTGTAGCAGTGGCTCCCTCCTCAGCCTGCAGAGCTGGAGCTGCTGGGGTCACAGGAAGAGGGGAGTTTGATGGGCTGGACACTCCCGGAGTCACCTGGGTGGATGGCCCTGGGGTGTGCACCTGCTAATCCTCCTCCCTATGGGTGCCCGAGGGCCCTTGGCTGACTCCTTGAAGAGAAGGGGGAGCTGGAGTGACATCGAGCTGCCTGTACCCCTCTCGGGTTGATACTGCTGGAGACCAGCAATGGCGTCAGTGATGGAGTTCAGCCCGTGCAGCAGTGCAGGACCAATGTCCTAGACCAAGGTCTCCATGGCAACTACCATCCTAGCAGTGCTGACCTTGGTGATTTGGCATTATCACCTCAGGCTGAAGGCGGACAGACTCCTCCATTGTGCCTTGCAATCTGAGGAGTGCAGCAGACATCCCTTCCTGATGTTCCCGAGCTTGCCTTTGCTGCTCCAACAACTGAGGTATGACCAAGTCCAGAGGCTTTCTATCTGGCTCAGCAGATCCCTGGCCTTGAGTAGTCCTTCGAATGCCAAGGAAGTCCCTGCAGCCGCCTGCTGTGGATCAGACAGTGAGGTATGCTCACCAGATTGTGACCCTGAGGTTACTCATGAACTAGGTCCCACTGTGACGTGTGTCTCTGCACTGGTGAAAGATGTGGGTGAGTGCTGTGATGGATCTTCAATGAGGGTGCCTTCAGATTCTTCTACCGAGGTGTTTTTGGGGCTTGACTGAAGGCCCTGGGTCATCGCTTGGGTGTTTCCCAGATGTGCCCGCGAAAGCAAGGAGAGATAATTAGTGCATGGCCTGTGAAACAGGACACATCACTCACAGCATGGTTGCCTGATGGATGTTGCACTGCTGGATCCTCACTTGGTAGAAAACCACCGACCTCACCCTCAGCACAGGAACCATCCAGATCTTCGCCGGCCAGCTGGATGGCTCTGCTTTCAAAGTCATGAGGAATTTGATTTCAGGAATTTCTCCGCCAGTCTGTGACCTCTCCCTCTTGTTGTGTGCCAGCTTGTCCTGCATGAATACAGATGGGGAGAGTGTAAGCAGGATGCCTGCCAGGCCAGATGATAAGTATGCCTTGCATGTGTGGATGGTGAGTGGTCCCACGGGCAGATGAGGACAAGGAAGATGTGTGTGAGAGAGTGAATGGTGATGTCCCTTGAACTGGCAGTGAGTGAGATCACTGTGGATGTGTGACGGGTTTGTGATTGTGTGAGTTGAGAGTGATGAGAAGAGCGACTTACCCTGGCGGAATGGATCAATCATCCTCTTGTGGCACTGGATGGCTGTCCTCCTTTGCAGGACGTTGGCACTGACCATTGCTGCCACCGCCTCCCAAGCCGGAATGCTGATGTTGTTGACCCTCCTGCAGCCAGAGTGGAGGTAGAGGACATCACAGTGACATGACGTCCAAAAGGCGCTTGAGGGACACATCACTAAACCGGGGAGCTGTAGTTTTCTTGCCTTTCGGGGACATGTCTTCTTTGCAGCAGTCATGGACCAGGAGCACTGAGAGGTGTGCACGTGGCTGCACTTTAAATATGGCACCCGGTGTGAGGAAGCGGTGAGGTGATGGTGCGGTGGGCAAATGAGAGCCTGCCCGCCATCGAAACGGCATGTTTCCTGGGAATGCATGATTAATGAGGCGGGATTGGGATGATATGGTGTGAAAAGCTGCCATTGCAGCCGGCGGGATAAAGGTTCCTTTTCCCGCCAGCCACCTCACTTGGTGCAAATCTGGGATGATTCCGCCGTAGGTCAATTGAAAATTTCAAAACTGAGACTTACAGATTTTTGTGTGGCAAGGGTATCAAGTAATATGGAACCAAGGCAGGCATATAGAGAAAAGATGCAGATTGGCCATGATCTAATTAAATGCTGAAACAGGGTTAAGGGGCTAAATGTCCTACTCTTGTTCCTATTGTGAGACCCTGAAGAAATCTTCCCCCCCCCCACCTTTTTTATGTATCACTTTGTTTTTCAATGTTCTGGTTTAATATGTATTTTGTTGCAAATATACCTTCTATTGGCTTTTTCCCATAAAAGTCAATTTACAACCAAACATACTCTGAGAGACAATGGACCAGTCTACTCAGAAGCAGGAGAGATTGTGCTCTGAAGTAGCTATCTTATGCTACTTTAAGCAATACACGTATCATGTTCTTTTAGGTAAGATGATATATTTCTATTTATAAATTGTTGCATAACCAAGCAATGGAAGATGCTTACTTGAGATATAAGTTTGACTATGTTTAAGATGTTAAAGACAGTTGTTAACTTATGATTCACGTTGACTTTACTTAGATAAGCTGAATTACTCCATGCATTGAGCCAAATTATGATTTCATTATTTCCAATAAATGAATTGGCAAAATAGTGGGGCGAACTGTTACAACTAGTTTTGAGCAAATTCTACCACATACCCAGTGAAGGATTCCTTTACATTTGCAAAGATCAGGCAGGACTTGCATATTGATACCAATGCTGTGTCCATGTGCTTATTGGACATTGCTAGCGTATTCACCAATATTCCACTTAAGGAAGCCATAGATATTTGCGCTGCAGCACTATATCATGGTGATCTGGACCCGCCACCATTGCGTAAATCAGTATTCATTCAACTTGTGAAGACAGCAACTCGCGCAGTTGAGTTCGGTTTTAATGATACCATGTATGCCTAAAAAGATGGCGTTGCCATGGGATCCCCTCTAGGCCCAGCTCTTGCAAACATCTTTGTTGGGCTCCATGAGAAACGCATCTTTGATGAAATGACAACTAACCTGCAACCCCTTGCATATTTCCAATATGTGGATTATACGTTTGCTATATTTAAATCTGCAGCTGCATGTAACAATTTCCTTACATGTCTTAATGGGCTCCATCATGCGCTTGAATTCACCTTTGAAATGGAGCAGGCAAATGACCTCTCTTTCCTTGGTGTACCAGTTGAGAAATCTGCCAAGGGGTTTCTACCATGACCTACCACAAGCCTATCTTCACTGGTCAATATGCATGTATGTCAACATCCTGAAGGTTACCATTGACCAGAAACTGAGCTGGACTAGCCACATAAATACCTTAGCTACAAGAGCAGGTCAGAGGCTAGGAATCCTGCAGTGCGTAACTCACCTCCTGACTCCCCGAAGCCTGTCCACCATCTACAAGGCACAAGTCGGGAGTGTAATGGAATACTCTCCACTTGCCTAGATGGGTGCAGCTTCAACAACACTTAAGAAGCTTGACACCAAAGCAGCCCCCTTGATCGGCACCCCATCCACAAACATTCACTCCCTCCACCACCAACATACAGTAGCAGCAGTGTGTACCATCTACAAGATGCACTGCAGGAACTCACCAAGCCTCCTTAGACACCACATTCCAAACCCACAACCACTACCATCTAGAAGGACAAGGGCAGCAAACACATGGGAACACCACCACCTGGAAATTCCCCTCTAGGTCACTGACTATCCTGACTTGGAAATATATTGCCCTTCACTGTCCCTGGGTCAAAATCCTAGAGCTCCCTCCTGAACAGCACTGTGGGTGTACCTACACCACGTGGACTGCAGCGGTTCAAGAAGGCAACTCACCACCAGTTTCTCAAGGGTAATCAGGGATAGGCAATGAATGCTGGCCTAGCCAGTGATGCCCACATCCCATAAATGAATAAAATATTTTGTGCAGTTCCATGCGCCATAGGAATAGCCTTAACAGGAACCTCATAAATAGGGCCTGAGCCATTTGCTCACCAAGCAAGCTTTATGCCAAAATATGGTGCACCAAAGGCATTCTGTGGGAAAATGGCTATCCTGAGCAGATCACTTAGCGCTATATATTGCGCAAACTCATGAATGGGCCTAAGGCCATCACTTTTGGCCCTGAAAAGTGCCCAGTCTACCTCACCTTGCTCTTCCAGGGTCATCTATTTCAAAAATTTGAGCAACAGGTGAAGCTAGCTGTTTCACGCTGCTACTATGCAGTATCAACACAAGTGGTATTCGCCACCAACAGGATGCTGTCATCAAGCAAAAAAGACATTCTGCCTATCACACAAATGAGTAACATGGTATGTGAATTTTGGTGCCAATGCGATGCTAGGTATGTAGGCTGTACATTCCAAAGACTGGCGGATTGTATCAAACAGTATGTTCCTTCCACTCTTTCGCAATGGGCAAGGTACAAACCGTACCCAACCAGTGTGTGCTTGCAAAACTCAAAGCACTGTGTCCAACATTAGATATGATTCCGTGATTGGATGACATTTGCTAAATAATCCTCAGTGTGCTAAGAATTACGCTGACAACCAATTGATGACCATCAATCAGGCTCGTAGTGTGGTGCATTTGCGTATATTGGACTTTACCATCTTCCCCAATATGAAGCTACATATATGAATACACAGGGCCCTGTTCTTTGTAGACAGGAAGAACATGTACACATATTGCACTTGTTTCAGCTAAACATAATAAGTGACAGCCATTAGCTGGTTCATTCCTCAGGGCAATATTTTGACCAATCAGAATCAAGTTGTCTTGTTTAAATTTCAAACAATTCTTGGCAGTTAACTGTCAGTTACCACCAACTAGTGCATTCTCCATGGTAACACCTCTACCAATCAGGGTCCACTTGCCAATCAGCTCTCTCTTCTCATGCAGAATAAGTTGTTATTCCCTTTACATTTGGTATTCCTGTGGGTTGTCCTGATGAGTGCAAGATGGAAAGCTTTGACAAAGAATGTCTCTTTCTTCAGCAATACTCAAGTTCTGTACTACCAAATGACCATTTCCAATAACTAGGATAGCCATACCACTTGTAGAGTTCAATACTGGAATACTCGTTTAGTGCCTTGTTTATTATAGTTTAATCTTTATGATTAATGGGACATAGTTTTAAAGTTGAATAAGCCATGAATATAATTATTTTGGTATCAACAGAAGTTTATAATTATTAGATTATGTGAAGATAGGTTTACCATTGGAGCTCAGATTATTTGACACTTTGGAGAAAGATGTGTAAAATATTAATACTGCAATGAGTTTGCATTATTGCATCTAATTAGTTGTTTAATGTGTTTGTACTTAGATGGACAATTGAATTATTGTGTAATAAATTGAAGGCTGCTCCCTTATGCTACTTCAACCTATACACATCTCCCATTCTTTTGTTTCAGGCAAATAAGACACTTCATCACCCCCTTTTACAACCCCACCCTCTTTCCGGTTGGGTGCAACAAATTATTCCTAAAAGCAACTCTGTAATCTCAATCAGAGACATCATACTCTTCTCCGCCGATGCTGCCAGACCTGCTGAGTTTTTCCAGGTATTTTTTATTTTTTGTTTTGGATTTCCAGCATCCGCAGTTTTTTTGTTTTTACATCATATGGCTGGCTAGTGTGGTAACGGAAGTATCTTGCTAGTACAGCTGAGGATATGGCATATCACAAGGACATTATAATGGGGAATATATGCTTAAGTTGTCTATGCTATTTAAATTTGGGAGTACTTGATACTGATAGTGTTTGCCTTTGGAAGAAGAAATACTTTTCTGCATTTAATTGGTTTTCTTTTCTGTTGAAGAATTATCACAGATTTGTTTAAAAACATCAGCCAAAGAAATACTGGCTTTGTTTAAATAACTGAACATCTGGGGATTATCCTGGAGAAAATGTTCAGCTCAAAAGTGTGAAAGAGTTGAATTAATGTTAACTAAATTAATAAAGTTATTGAAACCCTGGATTTATGGCTGTGTATTACAGCACCAGATGCAGTAATGTCAACAGAATAAAAAACTTAGTTATGTAGCGCTGTTCACAGTAAAGAACATCTCAGAGGGCTAATAAAACTAAACGGTCAACATTGGGAAACAGTGAATGAACTTAGGAAAGACCAAAGGCGTGGTCAAACAGATGAGTTTTCAGGATGATTTTAAAGGCAGAGAGCAGAGAGATAAAAGCAAAATGTATTTTGGTGGAGATTCCATAGATAAGGGATATATTGGCTGAAAAATTAGCTTCAGATGGTGGAATAGGGAACAAGCAGTAATTCAGAATGGGAGGAAAATATATGGGTCATACTGCTGGTTCATTTAGTTTTTGCTAAACAGAGTGAGGTGAGCCTGTGCAGCAATTTGTGAAGAGAGATGAGGAGTTTAGCCAAGGAAGAGGGATCAGGGTTGAGGGGTGGGGCAGCTATTAGTATGTATGTGGAACTTCGTGAGAGGGAAAGTCAGGCCGTGGGATTTTGGATCAGCAGTAACGACCTGTGGCTGCTGGTGTGGAGCTCAGTGAGGCAAGCATAAGATACATTGACCGGAATTTTACACCCCTCTCTCCAGAAGCAGGCTGGGAGAGAGGGGACATAAAAGTGGGGTGTGCCAAGCCCATCGCTTTCCCGCCTCCATTGGTGTAGGTGGGGTGCAGCTTGCCTGCCATTAGCCCAATTAATGGTCACTAAATAGTCTGTCCCTGCCGGTGCTGGTATTATACCAGCACTGGGGTTGGTGGGGTGGGGGGAAGGGTGGTGGGGGGTAAGGGCTGCCCCCACACTCCCACTGGAAGACCCCCCACCCCACCCTCACAAATCTATATCCCCCCGATCTCAGCAGGATTGGCCCCAGCAACCCTGACACCACCTACCTGTGCTCCGAGCCTCTTCCATCGTCGCTGATTCAGGGACTGATGGAGTCCCAGACCACTCCTGGTGGCACTGTTGATACTGAAGAGCTGCCAGACCTCTGAATAGCTGGCATCTCTTGGTAGCGGAAACCTGTCTCAGAGGGGTGGAAGCTATGACTTCAGACAACTAATTCACTGAATAACATCAAACTGGGTCATGGCTTGCAGGGCCAATGGTGGCGGGCTCACCTCCGACTTTCCAGCCAGTGGTTGGGGCAACCGCCACCACGTGTAGTCCTGTCCATTTATCTGTAAGGTCACAACAATGTGGCTGAGAATTTCAGCAGCAGTGATGATGAAATAAAAACGAGGATATCGGATGGTCAGAAATGGAAGGATGTGATCTTGATCAGAATTGGGTTGAAACAGAATTGAAGATCAGTTCAAGGGTGAATTGCTGGATTCAGCTGGCTGGAGGCATCTGAAAATATTAATGGAGTCAAAACCAGAGATAAGCAGGTGCTGACAGGAGTAAAAAAGAACAGCTTCAATTTTCCCAGTTTTGAGTTATAGGAAGTTGTCAAATGACTGGGACATGATACCAAATTGACAGTTTGATAGTGCAACAGCATGTAAACTAATGGAAATAGTGTATGTATCAGATAAACTTGTGCTTCCAACGAATATTACTGAGGGATTGCATACAGATGATGGCAGGAAGGAGAAATACTATAGATACTGAAGGAGAAGTAGAATGAGAAAATATGATATCATTTGGTAGGAGTGGAACTGGAGTGTCAAGGATGTTGATTGTGGAAAGGTGGAGCAGGAAAATGTAATGATCAATAGTATCAATGAAAGAAAAAGTAGTATCAATGAAAGGAAAGAAAAAGAAAGCCAGAGAGCCTTTAATGGAGTCACATAAAACCTCACTGGTGACTTTGTTGTCTTTGCCTAATGGGTAGGTCAGATTGGAACAACTCAAACAGGCAATATTGAGAGAAATGAGAAGCTGAAAGGATAGCACTACTGCAATTCAAAAAACTCATAAATCATGAAAAGGTTAACAGGTCAATAGCTTAAAAATGATAGAAGAATCACTGGTGGACTTATTAAGGTGAGAATAATGGCAGTAGAGTTGAAAGGAGTGGGGATGATACCAGATGATAGGTAAAATTTGATGATGTTGAAGAGAATTTCAAAAAGGAGAAAATGAAGAAAAACTCTAAAGAGTAGAGGCTGGTCAGGTTGAGTTGAAAGGAAGAATGGATGGTGTGAGGGAAGGAGAAGATACAGAGATAGCAGAGCCTATGGTCTTAATTTTGGAGATGAAAAAGCTTCAGGCTGGATTTTCCAGAAAGTGCCCTGGAGGATCAGGATATGATTCCTGCCAGCCACCCCAACCCTGCAGTGAGCCAAGTCCAATCTGCTGGCTTGGATTTAACTAAGTGGCATTTGCTCCCACTGGAAACTCCACCAGAAAGATAGAGATCGCCATCACCAGCTGGGAACGTTCAGGTAACGTTGCAACTTGAGAGGAGAAAAGAATGTAAAGGGGAAGAAAAAGCCCTGAGGATTGGAAGTGCTGTTTTCTTTTAGGTCTCTGGCTGGGTCAGATTTTAAATAATGAACATTTAAGGGCGTCCTCTGCTGCGCTAGAGACTATCGGCACCCATCTATCAGTCAAAGGAATTGATGAGACTCGCTCCAAATGGGGTCAACTTGTCTGAAGCAGACTCCCTGGTGGAGCTTATTTACGGAGGCTGGAGAGGGGCAGCTGGCAGCCTCAAAAAAAGGGAAAAGTGTTTGTCAGAATCAGAGTAAGATCATTTCACTAATCCTGAGCTCCCGACGGGTAGCTGTGCCCAAAGAGATGCAATTTGGATGAGGTGAAAGAGGGTGAGAGGAGGATCATGTGATGTATGAATACCAGCAACCACCTGTTTGGCAGAATGGCCTGTTTCTGTGCTATAAATTCTATGAAATTCTATATAGACTGGAGAATTGGTGTTAAAGTTTTGGAGCCTGATCTCCAGCCTTGGCGTCCTTTTGAGTGTGCCCCTTCACTGGGAGTTTGGGATTGATGAATTTAGCCTTTAGCTTCACATTTTAGGTTTTAAACTTTTGAGGACAAGTTCAATTAATTAGAAACAGTTGATAAGATCATATGCTCTGAAATATTTTACACTTTAGAACTTAATTCATTGCAGTTTTGTTTTCACAATGTCAGTGAGTTCTATCTTTAAGTTTACTGGACAGCGTTTAATATACAGCTGGCCAAATGTATCAAATAATAGATTCTTTGAAAGCTCTCCAAAAAATAATGCACCTCTGATCCTTCCTGATCATGCAGTACAAACTGCTAAAACTAATTTGATGCTGGATCAATAATATTTCTTTTTTTAGAATTATGATATATTGCTTTAGCAGCAGACTAAGGATTAAGATGCACCTCATTTTAATAACTGAAAGTAGTAAAATACAACATGCTGTTAATACCACATTTTGAATCTCTTACAGCAATCCCATCTAACCTAATTCTCACTGGAGCCCAGCCAAAACACTAGGGGTTTGCACTCTATATTAATAGTTACCCTTGAAAAGGAGTTCCACATCCAAATTCTGAATTTACCCAGCATGTGAAAATTGCTTGAAGAAAGTATTTGATAGGAACCAAAGGGTGGAGTGGCATAAAATGCACTATTCATTTGTCTGAATTAAGAAATATACATTAATCATCAAGCACTCAAAACAGGTACCGATAGCAACTCATACAATGAGGCAAAATTTTACAGATCAACTTTTAAATGTAGTTTAACGTATGCTATATTTCTAAAGAAATAGGATTCAATTAGCTACAGTTTTTGACAAATATCTATTTTTTTTAAAAACTGGAATATATTTATCGCTATGATTTCGTTTTTTTTTTGCTCATCGTGGTGACTTATGTCTGCACTGAGAAATATCTGCATCAAACACTCTTAGGTCATACATGGCATGAGTTATATACACAACAAAGCTCTTTACACTATCCCAGTGACAAAAGGAACTTCTTCTGTTTTTACAGTAATTGGGAAGGGGGAACTTCTGTTTAACACAGTGCACATGCAACACTAGAAGTTTGTCATTTTAAGCTCCTCATATCACAAGATAAACCAGCCATGTGGGTTCTTTCAATCTCTTGCTGCAACTTCAGTTCTTTACTGCTTTGAAAATACCATTCCTTTCTAAGTGTTATGACACTAAAAACAGTTTAGTGTTTTACAGATTAAACAGAATTAACAGGAAGTGTAAAGATTTATGGTATTCCTATTTGTTATTAATGACAATGACTGTACAGTACTTCATGGCCAACTTGCCAAAATACAGTCCTCTGCAGTTTTACAAAATGGAAAAGCTAAATAAGCATATTGCCTTTTTGATACAGAAACATTTCCCTTCGTTTTTAACTGGTGGCAGGAATGATGGCACACCGGACAGTTCGTGGATGTGGAGACTGCCAATTTTAACTGCGGGACTGCAATAAGATATATGCTCCCAGAGCCCAAACTGACACCTTGCCAGATTTATTACCTGGCCAATGGGTGGGAATGGTAATTTGGTGGTATAAAACCGCAGATAAAGACCTATGGGTGGGAGATTCCTGTGTGATCACGATCAGGGGAGGTTGGGTTTGGGGAGGCCCAAAGGCTCCTTGCAAGGTCTAGGGGAAGCACTCCTGCAGAGGTAATTACAGGTAATTTTTGGAGACTTACCTCAGCCTCTTCTGGCCTTTGGCATCTCCTGTAGTGGTTCTGCTGCCAGGCACAGACATGCGGGGTTCCCCGGTCTTCAATTTAAATATTGTGTTGTGGTGTCGATGACACCATCGAGCTGTGACTTTTGAATATTAAATCGGCCCCCACTTGCCTTTTCAGGGAACCTTGTTGATGGCACGATTCACTATCTTAAGAGTTACGAAGACTGGAAATGGCTTCAGTTTAACCCTTTCCCACTCACCTTCACAGTGAGGGAGGGGATTTAAAATTCTAGTCATTATCTTGGGATAGACAGTTTAAGCATTTATGGTTAAATAGTCATTTGGTAGTACAGTACTTGAGTAGTGCTGAAAAAAAGGCATGTCAAAGCTTTTCGTCTTACACTCATCAGGACACTTCACAAGAATACTAATAATAGGGAAAACAATAATTTATACTGTATGAGAAGAGAGTGCTGATTGGTTGGCAAGTAGACTATGATTGGTAGAGGTGTTGCTATGGAAAATGCACCAGTGAAATTGTTGTTTTCCACTTTATTGGTATTCTTGCGAAGTGTCCTGATGGGTGCAAGATGAAAAGCTTCAACATGTTCTTTTTTCAGCAATACTCATTTATGGTTAGTGCAGCCATGAAGTAAAATCAGCCCCTGTAACTGATGGTAATATTGAAGGAAGTGCAGTTGGTAGAGTTATCTTTTATAATCAAAAACTTACTATCTTCACTCTGTGGCCAGGAGTTGCTGAGATCTCCCATGTACATTCTTTGCGGCTAGGATATTTATCTGGCCAATTGGGACTGGTAATGATACCAGTGGCACTGTAGATCTTGTGTTCACATTCAGCTGAGATGGAAAAAATAGAGCAATTAGTTGATGAGCAGACTGACAGTATAGCTAAGGTCACATTATATAATTAAGCAAGAAGCATTTATTCACAAAGGCATTGTAAAAGGATAAAATATAAACACTAAAATAAGTAATTAATTATCAATATCTGTAGAACGTATTCTGATGTCATGAGAGCAAATGTTTAATAAGAAGCACGAAATTGGTTAAGTATTGCATTTAATTTGCTGTAATTTTGCCTATGCTGTGTTCCAACAGTTTGTATGGCATTCAAACATACAAATTAGGTGCAAGAATAGGTCATTTGGCACTTTGAGCCTGCTCAGCCATTCAGTGCGATCTTGGCTGATCTGATTGTACCCTCAACCCCTTATTTTTAAACAGCATAAAAGAACTGAAAATACACTGAATTTCAAATCCAATAGCCACATTTCCTTGAAAGTATGTTTGTTTCAATGAATATTAGTGTACAAATGATGTGTTTGTATCCATGCTAGTTTAATAGAAATGCTAGTGTATTCATGAAAATACTGGACAACAGAATGTGTGGACTAATATTTGAAGAACCCAACTTCAAATCTCTAACTATCCCTGGTTTATTTATTTTGGCACTATAACCTAGCAATGGATTTACTGAGGATGCATTACTTGAAAGTGAGAATATATTCAAATAGGCTTAGGTGAACAGGCATAGTTCACCTCAATTGCCCCTGAGAGGTAGAGGAAGTACATACTTTTTATCTCACAGGCCACATGCATAACCAGCAGTTAAACTAAAGCTAGCCTATCTCCAGCAATCATTAAACAAGTGCAGCAATTACGTGCAGTTATAGATCTTTCAAGGCTACTCTGCCTTTTCTTTCTTCTGAGCTGGCCTTTCTGGTTATTACTGGAAACCAGGAGCTGGAAGGCTCTGACTGCATCCATAAAAAGACATTTACCTTTCTGTTTAAAGCCTGCATCTGGGATCCCATCCATCCATCAGTGGGGATCCATATGCAGCAGGCCATAGTGCCTTATTTCATTGGATGCTCCCACGCTTGATTGCCCACGGAGCATAGCCATTAGAATGTGAGAGGCTGGGAATAACCCTCTCCACTTCACTTTAATACAAACTTAAGTCTGCAACAGGTACAAGGCCAGTTGTACAGTGTGTGAAAGTTCCAGGAAATCCCAGTGGGATACAATGAAGCCAGCAATTAGACATAAAGGGCTGTATTTTCATGGAGTTGGGGAGACCCTGTGGAGGGTGAAAATGGCGGCCGGGTCCCGATTCTTCATTATGCATTTTTTTCTGAAAGCCTAAACATCCATTAGAGTACTGAAACACCTGAGCCCCAGGGAAAACATTGCTAGTTTGACAGCTCTGGCTCTCTGATTTCTTCTGTCAATTACAAAATATTTATTTACACAAGATAAAGAGGTTTCAAGTGCTTGCAGTTTCAGCTATTGATACTTTAAACTGTCTGGAAGATTGACACTTTTATTAGCCTGTAGTAAAAAGGTTTTTTCAAAGAAAGTGCAAAGTTATCAATGAGTGACTGTTTTTTTTAAAAGGATCTTTTTACACATCCTATTTTCATTATAGGGCTCATTGGCTCCATACAGCATATAGTGGGTGAATGGGCTTGGAAGTGTCATAGCTTGGCATGGCGTCATGAGGGGCCATGGGAGCTGGGCAGGAGGCCATTGAGCATATTCCAACATCATGGGAGCAAATGTTTAATAAGAAGCACTAGATTAGTGTACGCATTGCATTTAAGTAGGCTTTTAAACAGCTATATTTTTGCCTGTTGTGTTCCAGCAACATGTATCGAATAAAATAACTGAAAATATGCTTAATTTCAAATCCATGGCATGTGGGGTCATGAGGCACATAGAGCAGTGGGGGGGTGGGGGGGGAATGAGGTAGTATTGGTGGGGCATGAGGAAGGGTGAGGGGTGAGGGTGAGAGGACCTTACTTTTTTCATTATAACTGGAATGAAATTCCAAATCACCGAGTTGAGCCTTTTAAACAGCCTGTCTCAGCACCTGGCAGCCCACGGCTGCCTCTGAACTCTTTCCCCCGACAGGTGGCCCAGCTACAGCCCGCACCTACCCCCCAACAATGAAAATCTCATCTTTCCTGGCACTTTCTCCCAAGGTCGGTGGACCGAGCTGGGAACTTTCCCAACTCCCACCACGCCTCAAGGATGAAAATTCAGCCCAACCGGCCTCTGCTACTTTCTCTTCTGCTCTATGCTTGAGGAAATTTTGATTCCCAGCTGCAGGGCAGAGGAAAAAGCTATGCCAATACAAAAGCAAAATCAGTTCTGATGAAAGGTCATCAACCTGAAATGTTAACTTTGGCTGGGATTTTCCGTTTCTGCCCAATTCCCGCAAAAACCTAAGCTTAACCGAGACCTTTGGCTGCTTCTCCAAATTTTCCATCCTGCCCACAATGTTTACCACCAAGAGCGGCACCGGAAAATCCCGGCCTCTATTTCTTTCCACAGTTGCTGCCCAATTTGCTGAGTATTTCCAGCATTTTCTGTTTTCATGAAATAATTACCCTATTCACTGTAAAAAGGGATAATGGGAGTAATTTCACAAAATTACATTTCTGACATGCAGCCTCATCCATTGCCTCCCCTAATTTAGGTGCCCCAAACGCAATTTTCCATCGTTAAAATTAAGGGACTGAGAAGAAACACTTTCTGCTTAAAATGCTGTCCAGTGTTTATCTGAAACTTACTTGTGGTTGGACATCACTATCTACATGGCTAACTGAGAACAAAACTATCATGTGGCATCTTTTCAGAGATGAAAACCTAAGCTGCAAATTCTGTTGGCAGGCAAGATACTTGATAATGTTTTGGAATGGTAAAAATGTGTACATTACCAATATTGTTTTCAAACATTAGGAGCTTCATTGAATAGAATTAGATGACCTACTGCTTTTAATTGTCAGAACTCAAAGTTACAGCTCAGGACTCTCTTTAATAAAAAAATTCAATTAATTTTTTTTTCCAACATAATGGGTAAAAACTGATCCAGGCCATGTCATCGTTGCAGGAGTTATGATTCACAATTGCCACTGCCCACTGAGGTGGAAGTAAGCAGTATGCAAATTTGGTGCTGTCACTTCATTTACCAGATTGCAGCATTGGGCTAAGCTCTGGCTGAGCCTTTTGCTGCCTTAGCACTCAACAGGGAACCAAGGAGTGTCTACCTGTTCTGAATGTCATCAGCAGTCATTAGGTGAATGCACACAAACCCATTTACCATGATGACGTTCTGCCACTTCCTTTCAGAAGTGTGCAGAAGCATCTTGAACCCCATGGGCTGAACTTTACAGGACCTTTGGGGACAGGCACAGAGGGAGAAAGCCTAGGAAAATGGGTGGGAGAACCCCCCCAGCCCTCCTGAACACCTTCCTCCCACCATGCCATTTTGCTACGTGTGGCCAATTAAAAGCCTCTGCTGGCTGTGGTGGGGTGTGTGCTTCCTTTTTGGACATTCTTTGGCCCACAAACAGGATCCCTAGCAACAATGGATGCCCCATCAAGCATAGGCACCACCTGCCCTCAGCAACCCTCCCACCCCCTATTTGCTGGAGGCTGCTTGACTGGCCCCAAAACACTCCAGACACCATGTGAAAGCACATGTACATCAATGTGCTTTCTTGCTCCAGGTGCAACCCCAGCAGCACCCACTGCTCCCAATGGCATTGCTGTGGCTGCTAGGCTGCCAGCCCTCTGATTAGGCTAGCAGCTAATCAGGTAGGCCATTGACCTTAATAGGGCAACAGGCCAGGCAACACTCACTTAATTTGCTACGGCCCATAAAATTCGACCATGGATACCACCACCCGCCAAAGCAATAGGTAGCCATGCAACACCTATACAATAGACACCACAGAGCTCAATTTAGCTCTCCGGGTCTTTTAATCTACCTTCTATCCTCAAATTTCCTGGTACCATATAGATAAAGGGCAGAATTTTCCATGCCCGCTGGTGTCGGGCGTGTTCGGTGACGTGAGCCGACAATATGGCGAGAAGGCCAAAAATCGATTTCACAATCGTCCGCTCAGCCTGTTGATGGTGGGCCACGTTTCCCACTATTGGACATTAGGAGCCTCATTGTAATACATCAGCATTTCATTATAAGGCTAGGCCGCTGGAACTCATCTCCCCCAGCTGGATCGTCCGCCACGCCATTGTGTTTCACGACAGCATATAAAAGGCGTGCACTTGGCAGGCTGCACTTTGAGGGGCACAGTAACGTTGTAGAGCATACGCGGAGGATGCCTATTGGACTTCAAGGTTGAGGCGTGTTGTGGGGGGGGGGGGGGGGGAGGGGCAAAGGCTGCCCTGCGGTTAAAGGTAGAGCACAAGCACATGTGAGGCGGGGGTTGGGAGGGAGTGGGGGGGAAGTGGTGGGTGAGGGAGGTGGCCACGTGTTAGGGAAACCTTGTATAAAGTGACCATTCCTCTGCAGCTGAGATAGGTTAGGCGCAGCCACATTGACATGCTTGGACCACCAAGTGCTCCAGAGCTTTTTACCCCTTGGGTAGAAACTACAAACTAATGAGCGTTTGCATTAGGGCTGCAGAACAATTGGACGACTGGGCAAGTTGTACAATCTCCTTGTTGAAGCTGGCCATGGAACACTCCTGGTGGAGGCTCTCACAAGCCCTTACAATTTAATCATTCAGGTTTGGACCAGTCTCCCCCATTGTTCAAGCTAATAGGAGATGCAGGAACTGGAGGTCTCCTCCGATGAGGAGGACATCGACGGTGATGAAGGTGAGGGCCTCAAAGGCGACGATGACGGTGATGACCTCCTGGTAGGTGGGCTTGGGAGCACAGGGAAGAGGACCTGGACTGAGACACCTGCCTTTATGTTGTGCAGAAAGGTTTCAGTCTGAGTGACACAAACACTGCTCATCAAAACAAGGAACCATAGGCAGGGAGACATTCTTGGGAGTTTATTTACAATAGTCAACATTATATACAAGTGATTAACACCTGTGCCCAGGCTGTGCAACTACATCTTCTTAACTTTCCTGACCCTGCCGCTACATCTTGATGCTCCCCGGACAGCCACAACGGAGGTGAAGTCAGCCTGCTGGCTGCGACGCCCTGTCAGTGATGACCTTGACGGGCATCCTCTGGAGTGCCAAGGCCTGGAGAGCCCCGGCCTGCTTTTGGTGACCTGCTGTGTGGCAGTGGCATCTTCTTTGAGCTGCAGAGCTAGAATCACAGAAGGCGTGGATTCGGATGCGCTGGACTTCCCAGAGTCACCTGGGTGGATGACCCTGGGGTGTGCAGCTGCTGATCCTCCTCCCTATTGTGCCGAAGGGCTCCTGGCTGACTTCTTAAGGAGAAGGGGTGGCTGGAATGAGATAGAGCTACTCCATACCCCTCTCACATTGACACTGTTGGAGGTAAACCATGGTGTCCATGATGGAGTTCAGCCCACACAGCAGTACAGGAGCGCCATCATGGACCAAGATCTCCATGGCGGCCGCCATCCTACCAGCGTTGACCTCGGTGCGTTGCCATCCAGCACTATCACCTCACCCTGAAGGTGGACAGACTCCTCCATCATGCCTCGCAATCTGAGAAGTCCAGCGGACATCTGTTCCTCATGTTCCTGAGCTTGCCTTTGCAGCTCCAGCAACTCCAGAGGTTCGTCGTCTGACTCAGACTCAACAAATGTCTGGCCTCCAGGAGGCCCCCCCAGTGCCGGATGCCTGGGAAATCTATGCTGCCACTTGCTGTGGATCGGAAAGTGTGATGTGTTAACCAGATTGTGATCCTGAGGTTACTCTAAAGCTAGGTTCCACCGAGGTGGGTATCTCTGCGCTGGTGGAGGGTGTGGGTGAGCGCTGTGATGGGACTTCAAGGAGGATGCCTTCAAATTCCTGTTCAGGGGTATCTTCGGGGCTTGATTGGAGGCCCTGGGTCATGGATTCCATCGGCTGTTTGGCAGATGTGCCTGCAAAAGCAAGGGGAGATAATTAGTTTATGGCACTGCCTGTGAAACAGGACACATCACTCACAGCATGGTTGTCTGATGGATGTTGCACTGCTGAATCCTCAATTGGTAATGCACTATCAACTTCACGGTCGGCACAGGTACTGTCCAGATCCTCACCGGTCAATTGAATGGCTCTATTTTCTAAATCCGTGAAGACCTTGATTTCAGGCATTCCTCCACCAGTAAGCAACCTCTCCCACTTGTGTGCCAGCTTGTCCTGCATAAATAAAAATTGAGTGTGTAAGCAGGATACCTGCCAGGCCAGATGATAAGTATACCTCGTCTGTGTGGGTGGTGAGTGGTCTCCTGGATGGGATGAGGACAATGAAGGTGTGTGTGAGAGAGTGAATGGTGATGTCCCTTAAACTAACAGTGAGTGAGGGCCCTATGGATGTGTGATGGGTTTGTGAGTGTGAGAGGTGAGAGTGACGAGAAGAGTGACTTACCCTGGCAGAACAGAGGAGATCCTTCATCCTATTTTGGCACTGGGTGGCTGTCGTTTTTTGCAGCGCATTGGTGCTGGTCACCGCTGCCACCATCTTCCAAGCCACATTGGTGATGCTGCTGCCTATCCTGCGGCCAGAATGGAGGTAGAGGACATCAGGGCGAATACTCCACTGCGTCCAAAAGGAATTCAAGGGACGGGTCATTGAACCTGGGGGCTGCCGCCTTTATGCCTTTCAGGGCCATGTCTCCTTTGCAGCAGTCATGGGTTGGACGCACTGAGAGGTGAGTGTGTGGCTGCACTTTAAATATGACACCTGGCATGATGAAGCAGCGAGATGATGGTGTGGCGGGCGAATGAGAGCCCGCTCGCCATGGAAACGGCATGTTTCATGGTGATGCATAATTAATGGGGCGGGTTTGGGACCATACAGCGTGAAAAGCCTCCATTGTTACCGCACTTAGTCCAAATCTGGGACAATTCTGCCCGAAGTATATTACTGCTATTTGGTCACTTTTTGTCTTAATTTTGTCATTTTTTTATGAAAGGTTCCACTAATTCTTAATAAATTAATTTTCCAGTAAAATCAAAAAAAACATTTCATTTTTACATAAAACAGAAATTTAGTCCAACAGGTCTGTGCCGGTTTTTATGCTCTACATGAGCCTTCTTTCAACCTACTTTGTCTAACCTTATCAGTATACACTTCTATTCCATTGTTCCTGTCTGCACTTATGTAGCATTCCCTTAAACATATCTATGTTATTCCTCCAGAGAAAAGAGACATTGTGGGATTGGAAGAAACATGTCACTGCTTATGCAATGAAAAGAAATTAAGGCTTATTTTTCAAATTTACACTCCCGGCAGGGATCCCCATCCACTGGGAATATGTATTGGAAATTCAGGTGTGTATTGCACATTATTTAACAGCTGTTATGATCCTTCCTGTTGCAGATGTGATGAAGCTGAGAACTAACCATTACCCATTACTATCAAAGGGCCTGGTGAGAACTTCTTCAGCCCCGTTTCAAATTACAAATATTATACTTTCAAACACGACGATCAATCATTGGAAATGCCAGGGGAGAATTTCAGTTTTGTTATGTAGCTATTTGATTTTGCTTTTTATTGAATGAAAGCTTAGCATGAGTTCTTGTGGTTGAAGTGATGCATTTAAATGACCATTACTAGAGCCCACTGAGCCCTCAGAAAACCTTTTCAATACATGTATTTAAATATGTTGATTTGTTTCTTTTTATTGCACTGATGCATGTGAAGAAAGAAATTTAGCCCATTAACTTCAAAACCTTTTTGTTCAAGAATTTTTATATTAAAATAGGCAAAAAAGAAGAGATTTGTTGCTAATTTTAGTTTTGAAATAAAATGTGTTGGGCAATTCATGCATATAAAAGTGAAGTTTCTGTCTAACCTGTAGCATAATCTTCACTGACCACCTACAAGTTCCATAAAGGTTGTTAATAACAGAAATTTCCTAATAAACTGTACAAATGCTGTTAACCCCAGTGACCCATTAGTAAATGACAGCTGCTGGAGAGGTTCGTCCAAGTCATCGATAAGGGAACACAAATTGGCTCACAAAACCAGCAGTTCATAGTTGCATCCCATATTTCTGTTTAGTAAACTGTAAAAATGGGTCCATAAATATATGACATTTGTGGGTGCTTTGTCAACATCGTTTATGGTTGTAAAATTGTCATAACTCTGCACTTGTCCACATGTGAAATTCATAATTGTGATGTTGACATAACGAGAAACACTCTAAGTGGTCCCATCATTAGACTGATAGACGGCACATTAATAATACATATTCCTTGAAAGGACCTTGCCTTTGACTGCATTCAGGCTTCTGACATCCCGCTAACATCAAACATTATATCCAATCACATGAACAACATAGGCCGGGATTTTCCAGTGCCGCCTGTAGCCAGGATTTTCCCAGCCACCTGCAGCCGAGATTTTCCGGTGCCGCCGAACATCAAAGGATTTTTGGCTGGCTCTCCAAATTTTCTGTTTCCACCTGCAATGGGTCCCAACATGGGCGGGACCAGAAAATCCTGGCCACAGTTTTAGTTCTTATTCAAATGATTCTGAAACAGTTGGTCTGCCTGCATGTATTCTTTTTATGATATTCATTATCTCATTATGGAAGCATGTGTCAAGCAGCTGAAAAATAGTACCCCAAGTTATTTTATCAGTTCCCTTTTGGTTTAAGCATCAAACAATAAGTATATTATTTTTGTCTAAGAAATCACAACACATACCTTCTTTGCAGTCATGTTTGTTTTCATGCAGTACAAATCCATTTCGACACTGACACACGTAACTGCCTACTGTATTGATGCATTCATGTTGACAGCCACCGTTGTCTTTGGAACACTCATCCTTATCTGTGAAGAGGTAGAGGAGAGGTCATACAATATGTACTTATGAACTGCTATCCCTAAACATGTAGGTAAGAATTAAAATATGCCAGTGTGTTCGTCCAGAAGAAGGTAAACTAAAGCACAGGCCTGACTGCCCATAGTACACCTTTTGCTTTAGCTATACCCATTCACTATTAAGCTTGCACTTTCACCTACAATTGCCAATCCATCAAGCATGCTGAAAGGAAGCTTTTGGATTTGGCAATGGCTCCAAGCTGTTTATCGTTCCCTTAGCAAGGGAAAGCTCAGCCCTGTTCATTTAAACCATCTATAATTTTTAAAGTGCTTGGCAGTGCATTAAGTTTAAATGAATCTGGACATTTCAGAAACACACAATATAAGCCAGTACTAGTTAAGAACTATAAGAAACAAAATCCTGTTCACTTCAAACAGACCTACTGATCAAGGTGACATTTTAGCAAACGATTTTGCTTATTTAAACTAATCCCCTAAAAAAGTAAAACTCTTGTTAGAGGTGAAGCAAAGAAGCAGAAGATATAACCCCTGGAATCTGCATAAAACAGCCACAAAACTCACTACAGGGGAGAAAAGCCAAAAATATTATTAGCAGCCATTCCAGTGAGTGGCAGTCAACTCTTTTCATTCTACATGAGCTGTCACATCAGGTAAGGGATGGTTTGTCCATTTGGTCAAAACTGGTAGACTGCTTCTGACACTCACAGTTCCATGATATAAAATGCTTTATCACTTCAATATGTATAGAAGTGAGAGGCACAGATCGTTGTTAAATACTAAAACAAGCGAGAGGTGCATTTCAACAAAATAAAAATTCTCAGGGTCTTCAATTTGCTCAGTAATCAATCATCCATATATAAGGAAGGATGAAATGAGTGCATTGAGCCTGGTGATCATAATACATCAACAAATTTTCTTTTGATATTAATATGAATAATAAATTATTTGTAGGGAATGAATGAAGAAACTAACTTTAGGTAAAATGACTGGGTTTCAAAAAACTTATAAAATGAAAGCAGTTTTGTACAAAGAAGTTTGTCTTTTTGTATAAGGACAAGTCAAATTTACTCAGCAACTTTGCTTGTTATCTTACAACTTTTGATTGAAAACAGCTAAACACATTGCATTCCTTAGCAGCAGTGAAATAAGATCTGCATACATTCTGTGTAGGTGCAATAATTAGCTTTCATAACTGGATTATCATGGCAGTCTTCCAGTTTTAAATGGATGCATCAGTCCCCACATAATGAAAGATCCAGCCCAAAAATTGTGTTAGATGCCAACCAATCAGAGGACATGTGGTCGTACCTCTGAGACTCTCAGAGGCCACCAGTCTGTCATTAATACGTACTCGGCTGGAAGGGGAAATCCTGCATCAAGTTCTTGCAAGATTCAAAAACAAAAATTTTCTCTTTGCATGGTGCTTCCTTGTCTGTGAAAGAAAATGTACCAAGATGGCACCAGAGATGAGTGCATGCTGATTGTTCTCAAGTTCATTATCTCATTTGAAACCAGAGTTCAAAAATTACTTTTTGTTTTCATGTGAAGACTCTGCGACTAAACAAGCAACATAACAAAGGTTGATTTGTACCTCAGTATTAAGTAACATTTGTCAGATTATTTGGGGATAAAATGTTGGATACTTGCCTTTAATTTTACTATGCAACACACATTAAATTATTTGACGAAACAGGGTAATATATCAATGTACATATCTAACCTTTGTAATATTTTATTTAACAACTGATAAATGACTAAAGCCAAGAAACTATTGTGGGCGATATCAATAGACAAACATAGCAATATGTATGACATTCTTCTGTTTGTTCGTTTAGAGCAAGCCTTACCCCATTTATTTTAAGTGGCTAATTACCTGCTAAAACAGCAAACAGAAAAATGCAAGCATGTTAAGTGTTCATCTGCTAAGATGTCACAGGTAAAGACAGTTTCATTGATAGAACCACATGTAGGAACATATGAACAGGAGTACTCCATTTAGCTCCTTGAGCCTGTTTTGCCATTCAATAAAATCATGGCTGATCTGTGATCTATCTCCATGTCCTGTATTTGCTCCCATGTCAGATGTGCACAATTTTCACAAAGCCAACTCCTGAGGAAGTGCCCTGGGAGTTCAGGGGAGAATTTTCTCCCCACCGGGCAGGCCAGTCAGGAGCGGGCGCAGAGCCAATTGCCGCTCACGATCGGCTGCGTGCCATTTTACATGGGCGGGCCAATTAAGGTCCGCCCAGCGTGACATGCACCCGGTAGTGCTCCCTGTGTGGGCTGGGGAGAGGAGGGAGAGTCAGGGCTTGCGCTCTTTTGTACAAGCGCGCGAAAGAGCACAGAAATCTCCCTGAGGCAGCTCCGTGCCTCAGGGAGATTAAGTGCAGTTGTAAAGTTGGGGAAAAAAGAAAAAATAAAAGTATTCAGACCTGTCCCCTCATGTGACAGTGTCACATGAGCTGGGAAATGTTTATGAATTTCCATTAAAAATTTTATTTAACTAATAAAACCTTCATGAAACCTCATCCTGCCCGTGAATGAGGTTTCATGCAAAACTCAAAGGCCACTTGTGCTCTTCGCCTGCCCACCAACCTTAAGGTTGGACGGGCATTCTGTCAATTTCAAAACAAAAACAGAATTACCTGGAAAAACTCAGCAGGTCTGGCAGCATCGGTGGAGAAGAAATCAGTTAACGTTTCGAGTCTTCATGACCCTTAACGTTAACTGATTTCTTCTCCACCGATGCTGCCAGACCTGCTGAGTTTTTCCAGGTAATTCTGTTTTTGTTTTGGATTTCCAGCATCCGCAGTAGCTTTTAGCTTTTTGTTTTTATTCTGTCAATTTGTTCAATTGGTTGATTGATGGCCTTAACAGGCCTTTGACAGTTCAGCGGGCGTGCAGCCATCTCCGGTACACACCCACCAAATGGAAGATTGGAATGACACACGCCTGACATCACCACGCGTCATTTTATAGAAGATTCTGCCCCAGGTTTTGCGTTCCAGGTTAGGACGGGTTTTATAAGACTCATGCCCGCTGCCCCTGGAAAGAGTTCATAGGCAGCCACAGAGGCATACAGCATGCAACTTTGGTCTCCATATTTAAGGGAGGATATACAGTAAAAATCATGTTATCTGGCATGCTCTGGGAATAGGAAATGCTGGTTAATTAAATATGCCAATTGGCTAAGATGTAACGCGAGTTCTGCATTTTGCTCCACTCAGAAAGCTCCTGGGTAATCTTGTGGTGACATGGGCTGGTATGAAACTGACTTACCTTTCTCTCAGGGGCAGTTTCCTGTTGGAGGCTGAGGACTACGATCCTCAGCAGGTCGCGAGTTTTGGCATAAGCGCAGCAACATGCGTGGCCATGCATGCTCTGTTCTAGGTTTCCTAGTCAAAGGGGTCAACCATCCTGACAGCAGTGCGCCTGCATGGAAACACGGCATGAAAACCCGATTACAGGACCCAGGGATGAGCGCCATAACACAGGGGAGCCCTGGGACGGGGAGAAGTCCCAGAGAGAAAAATGGAAGTCAAAGAGGGAAGCCAGCTAGAGGTCCCAGAAAGAGAGGGATGACTGGAGGAGGAGCCACCTGGAGGAGACCACCGGTAGAACCACCAGGGAGAGAAACCACTTGGAAGAGCAGCAAAGAAAGAGGCTCCTAGCAGTAATAGTGCTATGGTTGACAGGCTTCAAGTATTGAGGGCTCAGAAGAAGCCCTGGAGAGCCAAAAAGGCAGCAGAAGGTTGGTGACTCCACGCTGCAGGCCACTGGGGCAAAGGTAACCCTTTAGAGCAGTGGTGTTCTGTTCGACATTGCTGAAGAACTGAGGTTGTGGGTTGTGCCTGTGAGTTGGTGCTGGAGTGCAAACTCATGAATCCAGGGGAATGTGGTCTTGGGAGGTGAGATTAAAACCCTTGGAGATGAGCAGTTATTGAGGCCGTCCTAGTCAGAGTGACTTTTGGAGGGAATTCAGAGTGTAGATTTTCGAAGGTGAAGACTGATATCCCTTGTCGGGGAGACAAGGTTTTCCTGAGATTGTGAGATTCACAGTGGATGCTGATGTCTGGGTGGATTGCCAAGAAATCCGTGGGATCTGTCTTGGTCACATCTGTATTGTGCAGTGTAGTGTGTTCAACCATAGTTTGCCTGATAATTCCCATGTTAATTCCAAATGCTACAGTATAAGATAGATATCACAAATTATTTTACTTTTCTGACTTTGCACAGTAAAATATATCATGTTTTTTCAAAAACCATGGAATCTTGAGGCTTCATTCTCTTAGTAAATATCTTGGATCTCAAACTTTGGCTACTTTAGACAAGAAGCTACTGGTCCCTAACTGGATCATACCAAAAGCTTGGGGGTCTGGTCCAAGATCTTAACAGGGTGTTGAGGTCTCCTGAGGGGTATGGGAATGCACAAATTTACCAAGGGAATATGGTGCTGCAGAATAGTGGGAGTCTGAGGCTGGAGCAAGGGCAAGCCACGGATAACAACCACCCGTGAGCTTGACAATTATTAGCAGTTGTGTGAGAATGGGACTGACAGGGAACAAGTGTTAATGCCGATCTCTGAGGGGTGAGAAACATCTCCAGTCATAGAACAGACCTGATCCCGGAATTTTGGTTACTAGAGCGCACTGGTACTGGTATTTGCCTGAGAGGTGGTACAGAGAATTGGTTCCTGGAATGAAAGGGTTGTCTTATGATGAGAGGCTGAGTAAATTGGGTCTATATTCTCTGGAGTTGAGAAGAATGAGAGGTGATCTCATCGAGGCAAACAAGATTCTGAAGGCGCTTGACAGGGTAGGCCTGGAGGTTATTTCCTCTGGCTGGGGGATCGAGACCATGGGGGGGCACAGTCTCAGGATAAGGGGATGATCTTTTAGGACTGAGATGAAGAGAAATTTCTTCACTCAAATGGATGTTAATCTTTGGAATTCTCTACCCAGAGAGTTTTGGGTGCTCTATCATTGAATATATTTAAGGCTGAGATAGACAGGTTTTTGGTGTCTCAGGAAATAAAGGAATATGGGAAGTAGGTGGGAAAGTGGAGTTGAAGCCAAAGATCAGCTATGATTGTATTGAATGGTGGGCCAGTTTGACAGACCGTATGGTTGATGCACCTATTTTTTATGTTTATGTTCACGCTTGAAGTAATTTGAATTTTTGAAGTAAACTGGAGCACACGGTCAGAAACAGGACAATTCAGTTAATGGATTGCCACCACCCTTAAAGTGTATATGAAAGGCTTGCTTTGTGGAACTGTTGGATTGGGAAAAACTTTTGAAGCTATTCTCCTGGCTCTGGCAGTGGGTTTGTTTTTAATTTGTTTTGGGGTTGTGAGCGTCGCTGGCAAGGGTAGCATTTATTCTCATTCCTAATTGGCCTTGAAGGTGGTGGTGAGCCACCTTCTTGAACTGCTGCAGTCCATGTGGTGCAGGTACACCCATGGTGTTTCTTTAACAGCCATTTGAGTGACTTGTTTTGACTTGTCAGGCCATTTTAGAGGGCACTTAAGAGTCAACCTGCACTAGGGAGGGTGCAAATAAAATAGTCAAGATGACTTATTAATCCCAATTGCTACCCATTAACTCCTGCTGGAAAAGAGCTTCCATGCGGACAAGCCTTCAGAAGAGATAGGGGAAAAATTGAAGACAAAAAACAATATACATGACACTAAATTGACAAATCCTTGGAGATTATCTATTCACTGAATGCTCCTTTAAAACTTCCTCTCTTGATAAGTGGCTAGCTGTCACCACTAGACAAGGATGCAAATACATTTTATACAGTACAGCAAGTGTACATGGGACACATGTACATAATGTATATTTTTCCCTGAGTCCATAAAAATATATGCACTCAACATGCATTCACATATTATCAGCTCTCATCTCTAACTCATCTTTGACTCTGCTTTTTTCTAGAAGATCCTAACCATCTTGTTATGTCCCATTTCTGAGTCTGCTCCCCTAAAACTCACCTTTCAAACTTCAGTTCTGCTCACAGCTCTGAGAACAAACAAAAGTTTACCTCCACGACTCTGGTGAATTATCTCACCTTGTCCAGAGTATTCAATATGATTTTAACACATTCTCTTGCCTCTCCTTTGTTTCTAGCTTAATGGGGCTGCCTTTCAATGGCTTGACTCCAATCTGTCCAAACTCAACCAGCACAACTTCAGCAATCTCCTCTCTTTATGTACCTGTACTGTCACCTCCATAATGTACTAAAGATCGATCCTCAGTCTCCTTCGCGTCCTCCTGTACATAATACTCCCTGTAACATCACCTGCACCTATGGGGCCATTGCCTATGGATTTGATGAAAAGCTCTAGCTCTTACCTCTGCACACCAACCTCCACACCATAACTCAAACTGCCTGCCTGACTTTAGTCATTGATGAGTTAAAATATCTTTCAACTAAACAGCAGGAAGAGCTTGTGTAAGTTTTTGGTCCTCACCAATGTCCCTTCAAGCTATGCAATCATGCGGCAACCCGAAAATCCCCATTTAGGCAGGGTACAAATGGGACCCTTTATATTATTGCACATGTGCAGCTTTACAAAAAAATTTAAAGGGCCACACACTTAAACCAATTGCCCATGCACTCCCAATAAACTTACAAAGGACATTGGTCCCCACTATAAACTTCTGATCTCTTAACCAACTGACCTGGCTGCAACAGGCCATGAGAAATCTTGGCATCCTGTTCAACCCAAACTGGCTTCATCTTATCCATCACAAAAACTACTTCTATTTCTTCAATATGATTCATCTCTACCTGTAATTCATCCAAAAGCCACTGAAAACTTTATCCAGGCTTTTGGAACCTTAATTATTCCAATGCTCTCCTTGTCTGCCTCTCATCCTCCATAAACACAGCCCTATGCACCATGTCCTCCAATCTTTGCTGACTTAGAATGCATTCTTCGTGGTCAATGTGTTGAATTTAAAATTCCCATCCTCAACTTCAAGTCCCTCCTTGACCTAAGTCAGCAACCTCCTTCAGCTTTACATCCACTTCTGACTCATTCTTTTCTGCATTCTTCCTCACTTTATCCCATCAAACTCCTCGGTCTTACTCAGCAAAGGCCCCTCATATCCCTCCACCTTTATATTTTTCCACTTTTAAAAACCCTTCAAAAACCTTTCTTTTTGATGAAACGTTCAGTTACCTCTTGAATGGTTTGATGTCTGCCCCTTTATTCCTTTTACCAATATTTTTCCCCCACCTGTAAATAGTCATGAAATATTTTTTGAATTGAGGATATTATACAAATATAAGCTATTGTTGCAAATCACTTTGGGAGTACTTTTATAAGAAATATTTATACATAATACATATCAGACTGTTTGACCTATGATATGCAAAAGGATTACGGTCTGTATTATACATAGCAGGATCTTCTGTGGCATTGCTCATAGTAACTTCAAGGATTTGAATGTAATCATATGTATATATATATATATATACATTATTGTGGCTCATTCTTTTTCCTTTTCTGGTTTAATATTTATTTCCTTTTGTTTCTGTAGCCTGAAAAGATGAATGGGGTGAGCCTTCATGTATTGACTGACCTTTGCTCTTCACCATTCTTTACCACTTCTTGGACACTGCACAGGTCTCAAAAATGCCCTTTTTATAAAGTTGGTGTTTTTTAAGCTTGGGAGCTCAGCATAAATAGAGGTAAATAGTGGAGACTAGTAAACCACATCCTTCTGCCATTATCTACAGGCAGCCGAACAGGGTCAGGGCAGCCAGATCCAGACTGTGGTAGGATCACTGGAGAAAAATCAAAGGGGCCATTTATTAGGATGAGGAAAATCAATGGAAGGCTCACCCCATTCATCTTTCCAGAAGATGTTCATACCATCCAAAATGGATTTTACAGGTGAAATTTCAAGCTTATATCTCTTTCTCCTACTGTACTTTTCTGTCTCCTTGTCTTTTTATGCCATTTTTCTTCTCTAATGGTTATCTTTGTTCCTTGACTGCTTGACTTTCTTAAGTGCTTTTCTCTCTGTTTTTCTCCTTTTCTATTTCTCACTTCTATCTTTCTAAATCTTTGTTTTGGTTCTTCCTGTGTCACTCTTCTCCTGTTGTGGCTCTGTGTTCGTTGGGGATAATGGAGATTTTGGTTACCAATATGGCGAAGTCAGGGGTTCAGAGAAAGCTTTGCTGGAGGAGCTAGATTTTTGATTGAGGATGACCAGTAAGAACAAAAAAGAGACTTCTAAATCCCAATGTTGAACACTGTCAATATCAGTTAGCAATTTAAACAATTAGTAAATTAAACCTGTTTTGCTATTAAGACAAAACAGCAGCATTTGCATTGTTAACTTATGCATACCCAAATTTTAGTTACGAAGATAGAGTGCACAAAATATTAAGAAAATGCTAGAGTTTTAAATAAAAGATAGAGAAGACAAAAGCAAAATGAACAAAAAAAATTGAGAAAAACCTCTGAGCTGCTCCAAGTCCACCACCATAGCTTTGTCGGAAGTGTGGCAGAAAGCAGGTCCAAGGAAATTCTTGGGCAAAGAGAAAAAGGAAAATTTAAAGCAGGTGGAAGATTTTAAAAGTATAAAAATGAGTTAGGTTCATATTTAGAAGCTTTATTTCATGTAAGCCACTTTGTTGGGAAGTGAAGTTCTAAAGGGATAGTTTATGTATTTTGTATTGCAGGGATGTAAAATCCTTAATGGTCCCACACCCCTCCTGATTTCTGCATAAAGTTTCTAGGCATATCTGCTTAGTCATAAAATAATCAATAGACTCCAGAAAGACAATTGTGTCTTTGTGTGACATGATTCTAACAATAATACATTATTGTAACCGGTAAAGTTGAAATATCCACATCCAAATATATTGCAAGAGAAGCAAGAAGTCTGCTGAAAAGAAATGATCTGTGAGGAAGTACAGTATTATCATAGGCAGCGATACTCCCTTTTTGTATTTCATCTCTTTAATTTTCTTTTGGTTTTGTCATGCAACGTCATACTAAGAGGGGGGGAAAATGACCTACTCGCAGGTTTCTTCTAATGTTGCTCAAAAAGCAACCTGCAGGAAGATACACCCTGAGTAGAGCCTTCTTTTGATAGTTGTTCCTATCACCATTCTATAGAAAAGTACATTCTCGCTTCAAAGTGCTGAGTTATTACCCTGTCTGCTTTAAAACATGCATCAATGTTTTATAACTTTTGGAACTTCACTATAGTCTATCAGAAAATATTTTCATATAAGCCTACAGTGGTGAAATCACTGGTACATTATTATTCTATGAGCATCAACATGTGATTAATTGAGATGATGGAATTCTTATCACTAATCTTAAATTATGACATGCTTTTTGAGCAAAACAGATAATCAAATAAACCAATTAACGAAAGACCCACCCCTTAAAGGGACAATTATGACTTTATATGCGCAAATACATTACGAGTGCTATAAACCACTGTAACCAAATTCCAGGTTTTAGATTATCAGTCAAACATCCTGACAGTTTGCAATATCACTTGAACATCTTAATTGCAAATCTGAGACTCAACAGTGTTTTGCAGAGATACTCACTGTTTAATCAACCTACCTGAAAAGAAGTGGGCCTTGAATCCTTTCTTTGAAACAGTATTGTCAGATTTGAATTCAATCCTCATATTATTGTATTGGGATGTTATAACTTCAGGCACTTCAGTACCACAAAACTTCCCGTGAAGCTTGGAATCGGATGAAAGGCCACTGCGGATCTCAACATAATCATATTTGCATATCTGGTAAAAGCCAAACATATAACTTCAGTTACATAAGGCATGCTTTTTCATCATTGCTGCCTTTTAAATGTGTTCAATATTGCATTGATCGGTGTGCGGAAAGTTAAAGAATATATTTTGGAGATCTTTTGATGTGATTTATATCCTGCAATTGGTAACTGGTGAGCAAGAAAGGTCACAAACACAAGTGGCACATAAATTGTCTCCCACAGAAATTCTTAATGTATTGTATTGCATCAAAACATTACATTAACATTAATCTATTAAGGAACTAGATCAAGTTTATCAAATTACGTAGTCAAAAAATTGACATATTAAAGGGAAGATGCTAATAACATAGAATATACGGCACAGAAACAGGCTATTTGGCCCAACTAGTCCATGCAGGCATGGAGACTGTGGGATAACAATTAGCTTACTTAATTTTTCAGGTGCAGGGGATTGCAATTAATGACCTGCCTATGTGGGTTTCATTGGAGGTGGACAGGACATAAATTTGGTGCTCACATTTCATTACCATGATTGCAACATAGGTCAGAATGTCTGCCTTGTTACTGGCTGCCGTTGCATGGCTGCCTCTGTGCTCAGCAGGAGGCGAGGGGGGATTAGCACAGCCAGCCTGCTGTCCTTAAAGGCTGTCTGTCCCTCCTAAAGGAAAGTTGCACTGAATAATATTGCTGCAATCTAAAACATAAAACACCATGGCAAAGAGAGAGTTTCAGTGTGAGGGGTGTGCTATTGGAGGCATGAGTGGTGGAGGTGGAAAGAAAGAAAGAAAGAAGTCAAGGTTCTATGGGAGGCCAGGAGGCTCTCAAAGACCATCTTCAGAAGGGAGTGACAGCAGGTAGCTAGGGAAGTCAATTTCTGGGGTCTGGACCCAACAATCTGCCAGCAGTGCCACAAGAAGTCTAATGACCTCACATGAGTTGTAAACATCTGTGAAAGCACCTTCACATGAAATTTCCTACTGACCACAATACCAACCTCACAAAATGCTCAAGGCATCACACCCCTATCATGCACCCATCTGCAGTTGTACAAGACGGTTCACTATCACCTTCTCAACGGCAATTAGGGATGGGCAACAAATGCTGGCCTTCCCGTGAAAGGATATTAAAAAAATTCCCTGCCATTCACGACTCACGCCAAATGTGCAGATACCTCACCTCACCACTCACATACTAACCAATCATGCAAGCCTCAGACCTACCCCTCGCTGCCTCCAAATACCTCCAGCTATTCAGCCATGGCAGGCATATCATCGAAACACAGTATTGCTCACTCACCTGACCTTCTGCCCCCTCTTTTGCAGGTCAGGGTGACACACAAAGAGCTGACTGAGGTACACGGACGCCTGTATCTCCTGAACCCCAGAGACAGTGCCATCCGATGTCAGTAAGCACGTTGAGGATGATGTCATCTTACTGCCTTATGCTGTTTCTCAACTCCTAGCTCATCCTCATTCTGCTATCTGACATGATGAGCAAGCTGCAGATGCTATGACTATGTAACTCTTGCTTCCGACCCCACTCCACTTCCTTTACACCAACCATTTTCTGATTTTCTTCTTTCAGACACCCACGAGTTGCCACCTGCTCAGTCACAATGGTACAAGGAGATGAGGCAACAGAGCACTAATGAAGAAGCCCTGGCATTGATCTCACACTCAAGGCACCAAGTCATACTGGCATTGTCCATGCCTTGGAGGCAAGTATAAAGTGTGGTGTGTCACCAGGCACAAGTGGACTGTAGCCATACTGGGGTGAAGGGTAGTTTACGTGCCAGTGCACCAAAGGGTGAAGTCATAAACAAGTTCGGCCGCTGATGACTCAGATGAAGACTGCGATGGGTAGCAGACAAGTGAACGCTAATTGGCATCGACACAAAGATACTGGGTGTACTGACTAGCCTGCCAGGCAGCCTCCTCTCACTGTCAAGGTGCATGGAGGAGTCCACCTCCTACTTGGAAGAGGGCATGGTGAAAAGCTTGCCCTCTCCACAGCATCTGCTTCATCTCCCTTGTGTTCTGCAGACCCAGAGACAGTGCTCCTGCTGCTGCCACACCTGTTGTAGACAAGTCACCTACTCCTCTGTCCTCCAAATGAAGATGTAGCAATACTGTATGCAAATCCAGAAGCTCTCTAAAAACACTTCAAAGTGCTGCAGGCAGAATTTTGTCAGTGGTGCATTGTTCCCATCAGTGAACCCGGAAGAGTGCGCTACTTCCACTCTCTTGTTTTTTCCTATTTCCCACAAGATTACAATTAAAATTTAAAGTGCTGGTGGTGGGCATGGGGCACACTTGCAATTTGTGGCAGGGGGTGTGATTATCAGGGGTGAAAGCTGCCATAACAATGCAGCACGTATGGATGGCCAAAGAAAAGCCTCCTGGTCAAACAGGGAGGCTCTGCAACAAGGCCAAAAATTTCCTGCCCAACTCCATTGTCATTAACATAGACTTAAGAATGCAAAGGAGGCATGGGTCATTTTCAAAGTTAAACTTCACTTATAAATATTTCATATTATATTGGTTTCCCTTTACTCATGCGTGCAGCATAACTATTTGTTGAGGCTAGCCTAGTTAGAGAGTTAAATATATTTGCATGCCTCATGGTCACATTGATGGTTGCAGGGGAATTAGGGACATTTCCTTTATTGTGGAAGAAACAATGCTGTGTTTTTGCATTCATTCTTTATTGAATATTCATACAAATGTCCAGTGGTCTTTTGCCTCTCTGTGGGACATTGCTGAACTTGCAAACTCAGCTGGTCCTCCCTTCTATGCATTGTAAAAGACACTGTCCAAGATTACTCTCAGCAGGGATAACTGAAAAGTTGTAGGTGAACTCAAAACCCTGTAAGGACCCTGCCAGCCAACACCCTGAAATGGACACACATTTGGACAGTACTGATGCCACACTTTAGACCCCACCTCTTCTTAGCCTGGCTGACTGTTCCCACCACAGCCCTCCTCTCCTAACCACATGCAGGATTCCAGGCCCTTCCCACTCCACCACTGTATGTTTGCAACCCCACCCTCTGTCCTCCCTTGGATCCCTCTTCCACTCCTCCATGGCCCTGACTCCACTCCACACATCCCCTTACCACTGCTTCACCCTTGTCAGTCCCGATCCTCCATGCAAGCGGCATTCTCCTGCTCCCCTTCCTTGTGCTGCAGAGTTGTGACCTTATACACAACTGCACAAAGCTGGCTGGTGCACGCCACCTTTAAACAAATACGAACCACATGCCACAAGATTGTCATGTGCCACAGACTTTATCTTGAAGGTACAATGTAATTAAAATATTTTTTGCACTAATGAGGTACTACGAACAAATTAGGAGAGATGAACTGACTCCTCTCTTTGTCCCACTCCTGAGTTGGTTATAACATAGTTTAAATTTAAAAAGGTGATGTTATTGCCAATTCAATGTATATACTTAACTGTGTATGGCTCAATGCAAGAAATAAGCCAGTCAGGTTCCTAAATTAACAAGTAAAGAGTTGGTTTTATTGCTAAAACCCACTCAGGTAAAGATGCAGGAATTATCAACAAAAAAGTTCAAAATGTACGAATATATCCAACTTCCCACCAATACAAAAGCCACACACACAACCCCCCACCCTCCAAAGCATGCACAAGAAGAGATAAAACTTTACAGTATCAGATCTTAAACCTGGCCAAGTAAAAAGTAAAAAGTCAGAAAAAAGTTATTCACGGATTGCCGCCAGCATGTCATTAACTTTATCTCTCCATCTCAACCTGCTGTTCGGAAATCGAGATTTCACATCCTAATTAATTCATTAATTAAGTCACCCACATGCTATGTTTTCCACTCTTTCAGGCTCCATAAAATTCCCCCCGACAGACACTTTGCAATAGTAGTTCTCCCTTACTTGCAAGTTGGGTGCCTGGCCCTTTAAATAACCCAAGTTCAGGGCACATCTTGCAGCTCAGCATTTGCTCTGCATACAGGGGCATGCAAATTTGTTGTCTACACCTGCATGGGTAAAATTAGGCATTCTACCATCACATCAGCTGGTATGCTGCATGACATCAGTGTAACGCTCCTTCTGAGTGGTTCTGGCACATGCAGGGTACACCCATAAAGTCACACTTTTCCCAGCAATGGTCTTTAGACTTCTATTAATGAAATTTGCATTCTATGTCCCTTTCCGATGTTATTCCAGTGCAACAATGGCTAGTTTACATGTTACTTAGCTTGTGGTATGGAAATAGGACATTTGGGACAGAATTTTCCAGTTGGCGTGTGGAGGCAGGCCTGACACGCCAACACGTAAAATGACGCGCGATGATGTCGGGCGTGCGTCCCGATATCATCGTGCTCAGTAGCGATGTTTCGTTCAATGGGCATATGCTGGGGTAGGCTGCGCACCCACCGATATGTAAATGGCCTATTAAAGATCTAATTAAAGTTATTCTAAACGCTGCCCATCCAACCTTAAGGTTGGTGGGCAGGCAAAAAGGCCAAGCAGCCTTCACGTTTTTTAGGAAACCTCATCTGTGAGCGGGATGAGGCTTCCTAAAGCATTTATTAAATAAATTTTTAAAATTTCGTAAATTTAGAAACATGTCACATGAGGGGGCATGTTTAAATAAATTTTTACACCTTCTATTTAATAATCTTATTATAGATTCAATGTCCCTGAAGCAGCTCCGTGCCTCAGGGAGATTGAAGCACTCGACAAGGGATTAGGAGAAAGAGGAAAAAAAATAATTCTCAGCAGGAAGCCATATCCACCCAGGGTTTTCAGGCAGCATTTCTCCTACCTCAGTTTCTGTGAGGAACAGTATGTCAGATGTTTCCACTTCACTGAGAATGTCTTGAGAGAAATCTGCCACCTGCTGCAGCCACAACTGCAACCTCAAGCAGGGCAAGTTGAACACTGTTATGGTTGCAAAGGTGACTGTCGCTGTGAACCCCCTTCCAGGCTGGTGCAGGCAATATTTGCAAAATCTCCCAGTTTGTCGTCCACTGTTCCATAAGGAAGGTCACTGAGGCTCTGTACTCCAAGAGAGCTGAATACATTTCATTCTCTCTTGCCAGAGAAAAGGAGGAGGAGCAAGCATGTAGCTCCAAGATAATTGCAGGTTTCCCATGATGCAGGGTACCAATGACTGCCTACACCTCACTTTGTGGGTGCCATTTGCCAATTCTGAGATATACCACACCATAAAAAGATTCTATTCCTCATTGTCTTACTGGTGTGTGACCATGAGTAGTGAAGGGTACACAATATTTTGGAAAGACAGGCAGATGGGCAAAGGAGAATATGTAGCCTGATAGTAAAGGATGACATAAGGGCATTATTGAGAAAGGATCTGGCTTCAGAAGATCATATTGTAGAATCAGTATGGGTGGAAACTAGGTCTAGCAAGAGTCAGAAAACATTGGTGGGAGTAGTTTATAAGCCCCCAATAGTAGTTATACCATTGGGCAGAGCAGTAAACAAGAAATTATTGGAGCTCATAACAAAGGAAATGTAATAATTGTCAGGGGACTTTAACCTTCATAAAGACTGGGATAATCAAATTGGCAAGAGTGGTCTAGAAGATAAGTTTGTAGAATATCTTCATGGCAGTTTCTTGGAGCAGTACATTGTGGAATCAACTAGGGATAAAGCTACCTTAGACTGAGTATTGTGTAATGAAAGGGTTATTAGTAATCTTGGAGTAAAAGATCCACTGGGAAATAGTGATTATAGTATCACTGAATTCCATGTTAAGTTTAAAAGTGACATACTCCAATCGCAAAAGAATATTAAACTTAAACAAAGCCAATTACATATGTATGAGGGGAGAACTGGCTAAGGTTAATTGGGTAAATATACCAAAAGTTAAGGAGATAAATTAACAGTGGAAAAATTAACAGAAACAATTCAAAATGTTTAACAAAAATACATTCCATTGAAAATCAAAAACTCAGCAAGAAAGATCCATCTGTGGCTCACTCAGGAAGTTAAGGATAGCATTAAATTAAAAGAAAAGCTTACAATGTTGCAAATAATGTAGCAATTCTGAGATGAAAGCAAAATACCGCAGAGGCTGGAAATCTGAAATTAAAACCGAAAATGCTGGAAAAACTCAGCAGATCTAGCAGCATCTGTCGAGAGAGAAACAGAATTAACATTTCGAGTCTGTATGACTCTTCTTCAGGGCTTCTAAAGAACCAGGGGTGGTGATGGTGGTGTCTGGCATATTGCCTGTAAGGTATGATTCCATGAGTATGAGTATTTAAGGTTGTTGCTTGACTAGTCTGTGGGACAGCTCTCCCAATTTTGGTTCAAGCCCCCAGATGTTAGTAAGAAGGACTTTGCAGGGTCGACAAGGCTGGGCGTGCCATTGTCGTTTCCAGTGCCTAGGTGATCCATCCGGTTTCATTCCTTTTCGACCTTGTAGCAGTTTGATACAACTGATTGGCTTGCTCGGCCATTTCAGAGGGCATTTTAAAGTCAAGTACATTGCAATGGATCTGGAGTCACATGTAGGCCAGATAGCATAAGGATGACAGATTTCCTTCCCTAAAGGACATTAATGAACCAGATAGGTTTTTGCGGCAATCATTTCATGGTTACCATTACACTAGCTTTATTAAAACTGAATTTAATTTTCACCAGCTGCTTTGGTGGGATTTGAACTCATGGCCTCTGGATTACTAGTCCAGTGATATTACACTATGCCACCACCTTCCCCCAAATGTTCAAGGATTAGTGCTAGGGACTCAGCTACTTACAATGTATATTAATGACTTAGATGAAGGGACAGCTAATAATGTATCAAAGTTTGCTGATGATACCAAGTTTGGTGAAAGGTAAGCTGTGAGGAGTACACAAGAAAGGCTGCAAAGAGACATAAACAGGTTAAATGAGCGTGCAACAAGATGACAGGTAGAGCATAATGCAGGGAAGTGTGAAGTTATTCACTTCGGTCGTAAAAATTGAAAAGCAGAACACTTTTAAAATGTTGCAAAACTTGTAAGTGTTGATGTTTAAAGAGACTTGGGTTTGTTCGTACAAGGAATGCAGAAAGGCAACATGCAGGTGCAGCAAGCAATTAGGAAGTCACATGGCATATTGGCCTATATTGTAAGGCAATTGGAATATAAGAATAAGCACATCTTACTACAGTTGTACAGGGTTTTGGTGAGACCACATCTGGAATACCGTTTTGGTCTCCACATTTAAGGAAGGCTATACTTGTATTGGAGGTGGGACAGTGAAGGTTCACTAAATTGGTCCCTGGGATGAGGGGGGTTGTTTTATGATGAGGGGCTATGTAAATTGGGCTTACATTCTTTGGAGTTTAGAAGAATGAGAGACGATCTCACTGAAACCTATGCAATTATGAAGGGGCTTGATAGGGTAGACAGATTTTTTTTCCACTGATTGAGGAATCTAAAGCATGGGGGCAATGTCTCAGGATAAGGGTCTCATCATTTAGGACTGAGATGAGGAGAAATTACTTCACTCAAAGGATTGTGATTGTTTGGAATCCTCTACCCAAGTAGATTGTAGATGCTCCATCATTGAATGCATTTTAGGCTTAGATAGGCAGATTTTTGGTCTCTCAGGGAATTAAGGAATAAGGGGAGGCAGGAAAACGAAATTGAAGCCCAAGATCAGCCATGATAATTTTGAATGGCAGAGCAGGCTCGACAGGCCATATAGTCTACACACACTCCTAATACTTTTGTGTTCTTGTAAACCATGCAGGTCAATGTCCAGTATCCTAGCAGCAGCCAAGATGCCTTTGTTCTGCAGCAGTCAGCTGTGCCATCTACATTTGAACCACTACGACAAACTAAAGAGTACCTTCTGGGAAACAAGGGTGAGTGCCTGTTTCCCATTTGCCCTTGCCTATCCTGGTATCTGCAGCCACAGTGCTGTATTTTACTGCTACAGTGCTGTATTTTACTGGCTGCCGTGGTTCCCGCCATGCCTCACCCCCCAGCTAAAAGGTCAGGTGGGAACCACTCACGATCCCGACAGCTGTACCACAGCAATTTAACACTGGTGCAGCATTAATTATGTTTAAGGCAAAACTTCTGCACCTATTTCAGGAGCAAGTCCCACCTTAGAGAGCTGCCAGCCAATCAGGGAAATGGCAGCTCTGTACTCCCAGGTAGCACCAACCCGGAGCAGTGGCCACTGCTGGGACTACAGACAGTCCCATCATGCCAAGGAGCCCAGTTAAGTCTGGGGTCAGAGGTCTTGGTGACGGGGTTGAGAGGCACTGGATTCAAGAGGCCAGACTGGAGGGGGGATGGCCTTGGGAGGTGCTTCTGATGGGTTTAGGGCTTCTGCAAAGGAGGACAACCCCCCCCCCCACCCCTCCGCTGTCCTTGCCCAACAACAGCCAGCATGGCTATTGCTGCCGGGCTTCCCACGTGGCACAAGCCTCCCCCTGCCACAGGTAAAATACCAGCAGCAGCAGGATGAGGCCCTTAAGTGGCCATTAATTGGGCCTCAACAGACCCAAGGGGGTGCAGGCCATCCAATGTTCCCCTGCTCTCTTTAAATTATCAGATTGGTCAGGGGAGGATGGGTAAATGAGAAGGCCACCCGTTGGATTTTATGTGCCAACCCCTCCACCTTCAAACCTGCCAGCAGAACACCATAAAATCTAGCCCATGGTGAAGCAGTCTGATCTAGCATGGTAGCATGTTGATCCTGCTTGACTTCAGTCTGAGCATCCACCGCAGCACCCAAATTTTAGACAGCTTCTGCTTGAGCTGCATTGGAAGCTGAGATACTGGCCATCAGGCAATGCATTGTGGTTTGGTCTGCAAGCGTGCTAATGGAGTGGGAACTAATTTTACACTGGAATGGATGGACTCCAAGTTCGGCACAAAGTCATTGGTCATGGTGGTTTCGGGCTCTTCCGCGCTCCTCGATATTGACCAAAGTCTTTCTGGCAAGCCTACCAATGCATTAAGCATTTCATTGTGCATTTGAATCAGTCCTCTTCTGTAGGCCAACACATCAAAGTCCTGATCTGAATCTCTTGTAGCTGAGCTCGTGGGTGACCTCACCTTCCAGCAGATTGGCATGTACTGCCCTTGTTCCCTACCTAGCTGCAGGATACTTGCCGGTGTCCCAACATCTTCAGATCTCAAGTCTAAGCTATCATCTAAAGTGTGTGCAGCAGCAGTACCTGAGATTGTGGCTGTGAATGTGAGAGTGAGTGATGCTGTTTCTTCTTCCTGCTCCTCCAGCTCTTTCTCTTCCACCACTGCCTGGACAGGTTGGAGTTCTTGGATATCTGAAAGAAGAAAGGCACAAGGGTAGGGCTGAGATGAAGGGAGGGGGGAAAGCAAAAGGAGCATGTTTTCAGCCTGTGCAGTTTGGTTATTCAGAAGAGGCTGTGAGATGTGAGAACCGGGGGATTGTCTCCTCTAGGTGGATAAGGACCTAAGCCATGGCTGTCCCACATCGATTAGCTTCTGCTGCCTCCATTATGTGCCACCTTGTTTTGTAAGAAAGAAGTAAGTGTATCAATGAATGTGATGTAATGTGTTTGGGTGATGTGGCTCTCGTTTGGAATAGCTGGCAATGTGTGCAAGATGTGAGATATGGATTTGAGGCTTGCACCAGTGCACCAAGTATTAGTGTGAAGTGAAGCTATGAATGCAAGGTATGTTCCATGACTGATAGAGATTGGTGGTAGGTGAGGTTAATGGTGCAGTTGGCAGGATATAGCATTTAAAGATGTATTCACTGGCTTGTCCGGCATGTATGAGGTCATTAAACATTTTGTGTCCCTTTATCCAGATCCTTGGGGCTTGACTCCATGTATTTCTCACCAAGATCATCTGGTCTCACTGTCTTCGGAGGGTTTGTCTGGCGAGTTTCCTGTTCCCCTTTGACTAGATGACATCTTTCCTTCGCTTTGCCCTCTGCATCAGTATGTCCAGTGCAGTGTTGGAAAACATTGAAATCTGCTCTTTGCCATGTTGTGCCATTCTTTTGTCGTTTCCAGTTCAGGATCAGTTGTGGAATGAATTGCAACACCTGCTCCAGCTGAAATGCATCTCCCCTTTAAGGTGTCCAGGGAATTAAAGGATATGGGGTGTGGGCAGGAAGTAGAGTTGAAACCCAAGATCAGCCATGGTCATATTGAATGGTGGAACAGACTCGATGAGCTGTGTGGTCAACTCCTGCTCCTATTTCTTATATTCTTATGAGTATAGTGTTAATGTTACAATTGTTGCACGTGACTTCAATTTTCTCCTTCGCCAATGGTTAGGCATCGGTGTTCTCCTTTCCAACGTACTATTTTTGATATTTTACTATTTTTGCTATTCAACAACTATGCTGCATGAAACAGTTTCCCTCAAACTTTCTCCCCAATCATATTGCATTTGAAAAAAAACAGCAAAAGAGCGCAGGCCCCGAGTCAGCCTCCTCCCCCTGCCCGCACAGGGAGTGCTCAATGCTTCTGGGTGTGTGTCACGCAGGGTGGGCCTTAATTGGCCCGCCCACGTAAAATGGCAGTGAGCAGCCGATCACGGGTTGCGATCGGCTGTGCGCCCACTGGCACCCGCTCCCGCTCAGTCCCCCCGACGGGGAGAAAATTCTCCCCAGTGACACAATGACAATTTGTCAACTACCGCACTTTAATCTCACAAAATAAACATACAAAAAAATTTACACTGCAATTAAAATCCCAGAAACCTGTTGTATTATCCACTGATCACCATGTTGTGTTATGGTGTCAGCTGTGGTGTCTCTCACGGATGAGATCTTGAGACTTGTATTTTTGAACATGAAACCTTTATTGTTAATCTTTAACTATTTACAGATCCCAGCTAATTTCATGCATTGTGCTGCTGCCTCTATGCAGGTAGGCTGCTTCTAGAGTGTTCTCGCTAGACTATTCTCTCAGTCTATTACCATGTGACTCTCTACATCATACTGTGGGTGGTGCTATTCTCCAGTCCCATGTTAACTCTTGCTCTGCTGAGCACCTTCACATTACAATGGCATGCAGGTACATGCAGTATCATACAACATCCCCCTTTCTTCTCCAAAGAAAATGTGCCTCCCTTCCAACGGAGTTTAACAATATAACCTTTACTTGCTATCCCTTCTCCCCCGCTGCAAATCTCTGACTTTATGAGTTCAGACGGTCTTGAGGCTTGACAGTTCTTCCACATCCCAGTCTGTTATGTTTGAGGAATGGTAGTAATACTCAGTGTTTCTAATGCTTGGTTACCTCCATTTGATTTACTTTTTGTGCTCCTTCGAGTTATGTTTCTCTTTATTAGCAGCTTGTCTGTTTACACTGTCCTGATCTTTCGGAAGGGAGTGTACACTCAATTCATTCCTAGAGTGGACCTGAATTTTATTTTTCTGTGGTGTCCGCCGTGTTCTTGCTGGACGCGTATGTTTCACAAATGGAACCTTCGTTTCCACTTGTTTCACATTCTCAGCCAATCATTTGTTTGCTGTTTCATTTTTAAATCATTCATTCAGCTCAACTTTTTATTCTTCTTGTTCCTTATGCTTCAATGTTAGATTTACATTTTCTGATCTCATTTCTGCCTTTTTTTTTCTCTGTCTGCAACAAAGCTTTGTCCTTGTCTTTTGTTTTTGTTTCACTGTTGGCCAGGTCTGTCTATGGTGAAATGTTAACTTGTTTCAGTTCTGTAATTCTGCTACTCATTGCTTCATTATCCACTCGCAGCTTGGGAATTCTATGGCTTTTCCTTCAAATGGCTCCTCTTTGCCATTCAACTGCTTCTTCAGCCCTTCAGTCTGTTTTTTTGTAGCTTTTGGCTTCTTCCTGGAATTTAGAACATTGCTGAGTCTTCTCTGTCAACTGATTCTTCAGTTTGTTCAGAGTAACAATAAATTCATATTCCTGCTCTTCGTAATTTTCTAGAGGTGCAAAATTTGACCTTAGGAATTCGTGTTGCGTGCAAAGGTCTTCCTTTTCTTTGCAAAGCTTGCTTGCATCATCTTGACTTTCCTTGAGTAATTCAGCATAGTCCCTTCTGTTGTTCTTCCATTCTGCTGTTTCAGACAGTCTTCATTTCTTCATGTTGCTGAATGGTTATGCACTCCTCTTGCATTTGGACTATCAACTGCACTTTTAACCGTTTATTTTCTTGTTGACCTCTTGCCAACTCACTTGGGGCATCACTGCATCATTTTATTGCTACAGATAGTTCCAATGCAGCTTTTTCTGAAGTGATATTTAACCTCTTTTTAGCTCCTCATATTTTTCCATGGTACATATTGATTCTTCAAGGGGTCTTTCAGGGTCGCAACTTCTTTGCGTGCCTTTTCTGCCTGCTGCTTCACCTAGCCATACATCTGGTTGAGTTTTCCCAACTCCTGCTTTGATTTGCCAACGTGGAAGTGAGGGTCATTATTTCCTCCTGGTGCCTTTGTGCCATCTCTGAAATTTGTTTGTTCAGATCTCGCACAGTTTGGTTCATTGAAGACTTCAATTTATCATGCGTTTTCAATGGTATATACTCAACTTGAATCTTGCACTTCAAATCTTCCAGCTCAGTTCTGATGTGAGCATTTTTCAGTAGAACAGCTTCATTTTCAAAAAGCTCAATTTTTAAGCCTTTCAGCTTCTCTGCAGCTATTTCTTTCTTCTGCACTAAACTCTTTGGCTCTGACATGGTCGGCAGTATAGTGTGGTTTACTTGAATATTGTCTCCCACACTCTGGAATCTTTTGTTTCCCTCGCTCTGGAGTCTTCTGCTGCCCTCAGCGCTTTATTGGGGGTGTACTAGACCTTCTTCTAGGGTCTGCGCTCTCCACAACATGAAGTGTAAAATATCTGTCAAAGCTTTTTAATATTTCACCAAATGTTGTTGAGTATTGATCTATATGTTGGCTGTGGAGTACTTCACCAGCAAGTGAACCACACAGGAATAAAAAATTATCAACTTGCACTTCTCCTGTACACTAAAAATTGTCTTCTCCAAGACTCCCACTTTTGAGTCTGGTTAAGCCCTTTCCATAGCAGAAATGCATCTGGCTCTTCTAATTTGCTGTCCATGACTGTTTCTTTTTTCTTGTAGTTACAGCTTTAAATGTCATTGCCCCTTTAAGGCTATCTGTGCAGTAACCATTTTTTCACTTAGGCTGTCTTTGCCTGTCAGTCTGGCTGAGTGTTTTTCCTATGCTTTTTCGGGGTCCCCAAAATCATGAGCCTTTTTTTACCAAAATTTTGAAATAATTACCACAGCAATTCCTTCTCCGGGCTCTGAAAATTGATTTCAAGGCAATCCTTTCTTTTTTATCCCTCGTGCCTTTTCAAGCTGGAGAGGATCCTAGCAATTGTGGGCCTTTTTTAAAAAAACTTAAAGCTACATCAGTTTTCTCTGCTGTGCTAGAACAGCAGCAATTCTGTTTTTTTACTTCGGCTCCACCAGCCCCTGTTATATGGGGCCGGATGGCATTGCAGCTTTCATCCAGCTGCCCCTTGGTTGCTGAGTTGTGGGACTGCCACCTATTCTACAATGAAAGTACAACTTCTATTTTGGAATTTTCTGTAGTGTGGCTCACCCTACTTGTGGCCTGAGCAGTTTTTTGCTCTGTGTCACTCAGGCATCTTGCAATTTTTGTAGTTGTGCTCACCCATCTTTGTGATCTGACCAGGTTTTTTTCTTTTGTACTCTGTATCACTCGGGGTCTTGCAATGGACTTCCACTCACTCTGGTCTAAATCTGTAGCAAAACTTTGTAAAGGAAATATCTTTTTTCCCCCTAATATTACTGTGGGATACTGAAGCAGGCTTATGGGGACTCTGTGTGTATATGCATGTGTGTGTCTAGTTAATTTAAACTGCAGTCAGACTGCAAGGTTTAAATAATCAAAGGGATATAGGTGTAAAACAGGGATTTGAAATGGAGATGGATAAGCTAGGATGAAGTCTCAGCAAATACAGTGTGAATGGAATTTGCATTTTTAGATAAGTTGAGAGGTTGTTTGATTTTCAAAGGGACATAAGATATATACAACTGGCAAGATAAATAAGGCAAAGTTATTAAGTTTATTTTTTTTGAAAGTGCTGGCCATAATGGCAACATGACAGATTGTTATATTCTGGGAAAAGTAACTTCCAAAGCAAGGGTGAAAAAATGGGATTTACGGATCAAAAGGGAGAAAATGTATTTAAAGAAGGACGGAAAGCTGTGAGGAGTAGCCGTGTGAAATCTTGAAATGTGCACTGTGTGAAATAGACTTGTGGAAAAAGCCTCTAGCTACCCCAGAGAAGTTTGCTGTTCCAGTAACCAAGGTTGTGTTAAAAGCTTTTGGAGTTCCATTGACGAACGAGGAGAGAGAAGCTGTGAGCAACAGTGGCTGTTTGTGGTAATATTGCTGAATGTTTTATAGATTAAGGATCTATCTGGACTGTTGCCTGAAAGGGGTTTGTATTTGGGTGTCTAGTTAAGTAGAAATCTTGTGAGAATTGTTATAAAACTAAATGTAACTGCATAACAGTAGTCTTCTGTGCTTAAGTTTTCTTCTGTTTTGTTAATAAGTGTTTTAATTTAACATTTAAAATCTCAAAAGGTGGTAGTGGACTCATTACTTCTGACTTCAGCATACAAACCTTCTCTTAATAAGTACAAATTGCAAAATCATTTTGATAGAGCGGCCAAATTTCCCTTTGGGATATGGTCAGCCTGGCAAAAACCACCTGCCATACCATAACAACTTCTTCAACTGTTTACTCTTAGGCACACGTCTCTCTGGTTTGGATTCAGTTGATTTTAGTTTCTCATAGCTTGGGATGCTGTTCTGGGTTCATTGTTCAAAATGCCACCTTTCATATCACCGCCCCTACTCACCATGTTGTATTCTCACCGCTGATCACCAAGTTGTGTTATGGTGCCAGCTGTGGTGTCTCTCACTGACAAGAGCTTGAGACTTGTATGTTTGAACATGAACCCTTTATTATTAATCATTAACTATTTAGAGATCCCAGCTAATTCTGCTGTCTCCATACAGTTAGGCTACTTCTAGAGTGTTCTCTCTTCTTTCTAGACTGGTCTCTAACTCTATTACCATGTGATTCTATACATCATACTGTGGGTGGTACTATTCTCCAGTTCTATGTTTACCCCGGCTCTGCTGAGCACCTTTACATTACAATGACATGCAGGCACATACAACATCATACAACAAAACCTGGAGCAGAATTTTATGTTCACCCTCTCACAGGTTTACAGGTGGGGCGGGGAAGCTCCTGCCTGCCCCAACGTGGGAAATGCGAGGCCTAGGCAGCACCACCACTAGCTCTCCCCACCCCCCCACTGGCCTTGCCCCAGTTAAGGCCCTTAAGTGATCAATTAATGAGTACTTAAGGGCTGTTTCCTACCCAGCTTCAACATTCAGGGTGGCGAGAGGAGTTCAAGGGTGGGGGGAAGCCCAGAAAATGACCCCGGTTAGGCCTTGGGCAGGGTTGGGGTGGGTGCATGTTGGGGGAGAGGCACCTCTACCAACAGCAGTCAATTCTGGAGGAAGGTGTTCTTTGGGACAACAGCAGGCCTAAGACTGGTCAGAGACCCATCAAAATAAAAAAAGCTTCCTAGATAATTTTTTGAACTTGTTAGGTTGCTTCATGCCTGTACAAAGGGGTGGATTGTCCTTAGTGCACACTTGGCCCATTTGTGCCTGGAAATTCCAATCCAGGCCCTAGGACCCCAATTTTCATATGTGAACACGCTCCCCCAATTTCAGGCAGACAGGTTGCTTGCCAATTTACAAGCCCAGCTAAAATTGTCATCAGACAGGTAATGAGAATCAGTGGAGCAGTCAAGGAGAACCCCCCAATATATGTTTTACAGATCAGAAGAAGACAGTATAAAATCATGTTTAAAGAGTTTGTTGTGGACGCTGCTCCTGGGAAGCAGAAAGACACAGGCAGGCAGCCTAACAGATGGTAGGGAGAGAGAATGAACATATTCATGGGGAAAGAATAAGAGAAAAGCCAGGATATTACAGCCCCACTGCAGCGTGTCTCCCTCTGGCGGATGCGGCAAGTCATTGAATCTCCATTGAGTTCGGCAGGGCCGTTAAATCCAGGCTTTCCTCTTACTCTTTCCCCTTGAATAGGTTCATTCGGTGTGGTGCAGGAGAACCTGCTTACAAACTTGGTGGAGAGAGAGAGACAAGTAAACTAATATGGGTTTAGTGAGCCCAGATAATAAAACAGCAAATCCTATATCTTCCCATGGGCAAGAACAACCAAAGAATTTATTTATAGCCAGTTTTCTAAGTTTTCTACTTGATTTTGCTCTGGGCAATTTGAGGTAGCTGAACAGAACCAGTGTAAAATGCATTTTATTATTGCTAACATTAACTGCCATTGGATTTTTTTTTCACATAATCCATTATGAAAACAAAAACTAACAGGCAGTATTACTAAATTTACTATTTATCACTTTCTCCATCTGACCCAACTGAATTGCATCAAACATCATAGGCAGAATTTTATGCTCCCCTGGGGGTGGATTGGCAGGCAGGCAGGGGACATAAAATTAGGCATGGTGCCATGGGCGTCTTTCCCAGACATGCCCCCTGACCTCATCGCAATTTTGCATGTGGCAGGGGAAGCATCAGATGGGCCAATCAATTACCACTTAGGGCTTCTCCCTGTCCTGCCACAAACTTTCATGCATGGCGGAGGAGGGACCCAAGTTTGAAGCCCACCAGATCCCATTCCAGGGTTTAGAGGAGGAAAAGGAAAGAAGACCTCTTTATAGTCCCCCTGGGCCCATTGGAGAACCCCTCACAAGGCCAGGACCCCAGTGGGTTTTCCTTGCCCCTCCATCCCCCCCAATCCCCGCCATCTCAGCCTACGCACCTTGGCCCCCAGCCCTTCGCCCCGGCCTCCAGTTCTAGTCATGTTGAAACCACCACCCAACACCCCCCCCCCACAATGCCCAACCCCCCCACCCACACATACACACACACACACACACACACACACACCACCCCCCCCCCACCCCACTCACCTCACCCACCCCCAACCTTCCCAAAACCTACCTCTCCATCTGGCTCCGATGACAATCTTTGCTGGGGACTAAAAGCAGTCCTAGCAGTAGCCGCCATTCCTAGTGGTGTTGCTGGGACCAGAGAGCTTCTGGCTATCTGATTGGCCAGCTCTTAGAGGCAGGACTTCCTCCTCAGATGTGGACAGAAGGCCTGTCCTGAACCATTTGAGGCCCCTCTGAACATTAAACGCCTGCGAGGTAGCCACCTAGGGCAGGGGCGGGTTTGTCATCATATTTTTTGTCAGGAGCTGGTTGGGAGCCCCGGCGAACCATAAAATCCTGCCACACCATGATGGGCAGACTGAGGAAGTGATACCAATTTTTGTTTGTCCATCTATCTAAATGAAAGCAATTTCACATCAAATGAGAACATGAGAAAAATAATGTGCTTAATCAATACTAATCTTTAAATTGTACCACAGATGTACCTCACATGAAAAACATGTAGTGCAGGTTTTCATTAGGATTAAGTTTATAATCAGACCATCTGTTCAAAGTGTATTCTTCTGGTTTATGTACTCAAGCTAAGACTAATTCAATGTATTATGTTTCCTTGTATTTCCACTTATTACACAGTTGGCCCCTTCACCTTGACCTCACAATGGTTTATCTGTGATTAACTTCAATACTTGTAGGCCAGGATTTTCCCTTCATCAGGCGGGCGCGGCAGGTGGGCCCGGGAGCGGCTGCAAAATGGACCAATTGAGGCCCACCCAGCATGAAGCACGGCTCCGCACTGGCCGGGAAGGGTGTGCAGGGGTGGGGGCCTGTCGGTCGCCGGGTCCAACGTCGACCCAGCGGCTGGTTTAAAAGGGGACCTGGCAGTCCCTGGAAGGCTGCCACAGAGGATGTTCGCTGAGCCGGCATGATGGACCCAAGTGCAGCTCGACACGGCAGGCGGTAGGACACTCAGCTGCCCCACTTCTCTGATGAGTGTCTCACCATCCTCCTGGAGGAGGTAGCTGCCAGGAGAGACACCCTTGACCCCAGGGATGGGAGGCAGCAGCCACCACACCTCACCAAGAGGGCATGGCAGGAAGTGGCAGCGCTGGTTAGCAGCCGTGACGTGGTACAGCGCTCCTGGGCACAGTGCCGGAAGCGCTTCAATGACCTGCTGTGCTCAGGAAGGGTGTTGGCATGGGTCAGTGTACAGAAGTGTTAAGGTCCCCCCGTGGACCTCAGGGGTGCTGGAGTCTTACAGCCAACTGTCAATGATGACGGAACTGGCCAAGGGAGTGAGCCATGACTGCTTGGACTGAGTGTCTTGCGGCTTGAGGGCCACCACTTGGAAGTGCCCTGCCAAGTGCTCCTCAGCTGTGGTTGGCCAGGCTGCAATGGTGCTGCATGTACAGAGTGGACAAATCAATGCTCCTCTGTTGTTTCAAGAGAAGATGGCCCACAACAAAATAGAAAGGTTGCAGACCAGCAGAGGACCCCCTAGCCCCTAATCCCCTCCAGGTATGAGCAAGACACCCTAGAACTCGAGGGCCACTGGGCGTGGAGAGGCGGGCGTGTGAGACAAAGGTAAGAGTGCAGTGCACAGAGGTGTGAATTTCGACTTGTGCGACCATTCTAGTTTCATTTCTTTATTGATGTGAACCTCGAACCTGGAGTCCGCATTGATCATTGAAAGATGAGGGCACCAGGATGCAGATCTTCGTTATCTCACCAGGGTGTCTGGCATGCACAGTGACAGTGTGATGACTTTAACTAATGCCATGTCCTTCTTCTCCCTTCTTTTATCCTGTCTACTCTATTCCCCTCATAATTTTGTACACCTCAATCAAGTCACCTCTTAACCTTCTTTGTTCTAAAGAAAATAACCCCAACCTATCCAATCTCTCCACGTAGCTACATGTTTCTAACCCTGGCAACATTCTTGTAAACCTCCTCTGCACTCTCTCCAGAGCTATTATGTCCTTCCTGCAATGTGGTGTCCAGAACTGCACAAAATACTCCAGTTGTGGCTTCACCAGTGTTTTATACAATTCCAACATTATATCCTTACTTTATATTCTATACCTCTGCCAATGAAGGAGAGCATTCCATATACCTTCTTTACAACCTTGTCTACTTGAACTGCTGCCTTCAGGGACCTGTGTACTTGTACACCAAGATCTCTCACTTCATCTACCCCTCTTAGTATATTCCCATTTATTGTGTAATCCCTGTAACTGTTTGACCTCCCTAAATGTATGACCTCACATGTCTCTATGTTAAAATCCATCTGCCACTTTACCGCCCACTCCACCAACCCATCTATATCGTTTTGGAGATTATGGCTATCCTCTACACTATCCACTACTCGGCCAATCTTTGTGTCATCTGCAAATTTCCCAATCGTGCCCCCCACGTTCACGTCCAAATCGTTAATATATAACACAAACAGCAAGGGTCCCAACACCGAGCCCTGTGGAACACCACTTGAGACAACTTTCCATTCGCAAGGGCATCCATCGACCATTACCCTTTGTTTCCTGTTACAAAACCAACCTTTTATCCAGCTTGCCACATTACCCTGAATCCCATGGGCTTTTACTTTCCTGACCTATCTGCCATGTGGGACCTTGTCAAATGCCTTGCTAAAATCCATGTACACAACATCCACTGCACTACCTTCATCAACCCTTCTTGTCACTTCCTCAAAGAATTCAATCAAATTTGTGGGGCAAGACCTTCCTTTAACAAATCCATGCTGACCATCCCTGACTAGTCTATGCCTTTCCACATGACAGGTAATCCTATCTCTCAGGATTGATTCTACTAATTTGCTCACCACTGATGTAAGACTAACTGGCCTATAATTGTTTGGCATTTCCTTTGATCCCTTTTTAAACGATGGAACTAGGTTTACATTTCTCCAGTCCTCTGGTACCTCCCCCTGTATCTAGTGATGATTGGAAAATCATCCTCAGAGCATCTGCTATCTCCTCCCTGGCTTCCTTCAGCAGCCTCGGAAACAATCCATCTGGCCCTGGTGACTTATCAATTTTCAAGGATTTCAACCCTTCGAGTACTTCCTCTCTCTTTATGACTATCCCTTCCAATATCTCGCAGTGTTCCTCCTGGACTACTATATTTACATCCTCCCTTTCCTTTGTAAACACGGAGACAAAATATTCATTCAAAACCTTTCCCACAGCCTCTGCATCTATACACAAGTTTCCATCTTCATCTCGGATAGGTCCCACTTTTTCCTTAACTAACCTTTTAGCATTAATGTATTGGTAAAACATCTTTGGGTTATCTTTAACTTTACTTGCTAATCTTTTTTCATGCCCTCTCTTTGATTTCCTTATTTCCTTTTTTACTTCGTCCTTGCACTTCCTATATTTGTCTAGGCTATCTGCAGTGCTTAGTTCTTTGTGCCTATCATACGCTTTATTTTTCTGTTTGATCTTCTCCTGTATTCCTCTAGACAACCAGGGGGGTCTAGATTTGGCAGTACCACTCTTATTTTTGTAGGGGACATGTCTCCTTTGTACAATTAGGATCTCGCTTTTTAGTGCTTCCCACTGGTTTTCCACTGTTTTATCCTCCAGCAGTACTGTCCAGTCCAGCTCAGCCATGTCCCTTCTCATTTCTGCAAAATTTGCCTTCCCCCAGTTCAAGACTTTTACTTCTGCCTTATCTCTGTCCTGTTCCATGGTATTGCTAAATCTAACTGAATTGTGATCACTGTCCCCGATATGGTCGCCAACTGTCACTTCACCCACTTGCTCTTCTTTATGTTCATTTTTGCTTACTTTATGGGGTAAATTTTTCCTATGGCGGGCAGGCTGTTTGGGAGCAGGCGCAGATGGCGATTGGCTCTGCGCCTATCCGCAATCAGCTGTGCACCGCCATTTTAACTCTTTTGGAGTCAACCAAATAAACTAAATTAACAAAATCAGGGACAAAATAACGCCACCATTTTACACAGGCAGCCACTTAAGGCTCTTAACAGTCCAATTGACTATGATTTTTCCTTGCCCATGTGATTTTCTGCTTGTCGTGTGGGTAAAACAGATAGGTGGCCAGCTGACATTTTCACAAACCTCACCTAAGGGCAGGATAAAAAGGGTCAGCAGCATTGCCAGTGTGAGTACTGAGGAGTTTTGGAGATAGTTTACAGCTGGTTGCTTATTGGTACTTGCCAGATTCATCTCAGTTTGGGACTTCATTTTCAGCATTTCCAGGCTTCATTTCAGGATTCATTGCTGTCTGCCAGGCCCCCAGAGGATTCAGACCATGTGGACCCTTCCAGGTATCAGACAGCCTTCCCTTACCCTGGTAATGGGGATTGTAGCCTCCTCTGGAGACACCTCCTCTGAGGAGGAAGAGAGGGGCAGAAGGGAGAGGAAACCATGTGTCCCAACGCAGCCTCCAGGGGAGGGACCTGTGGGAAGAGAGGCACAGGCACAAGGGGCACAGGGCCAGCAGGTAGTCCAAGGTGGAAGGGGCTGCAGAAGATGCCACTATCCTGCTGCCAGGGTTTACAAGTGGCAATGCAGCTACCTCAATATGTCTGAGGTGCAATGCCGAATGAGGCTCTGCCTCTCAAGGGAGACCGTGACCTCCATTTGTCAGATGGTTGGGCCTGAGATCAGCTCCAACTGTGTGGGTGGACACCCATGCCAGTGGCTCTGAAGGTCACAGTGGCCCTCAACTTCTATGCTTCCAGCTCTTCCCAGGAGTCAGTGGGGGATCATTGTGGAATCTCTAAATCAGCTGTCCACAGTTGCATCAAGCTGGTGACAGAAGCTCTGTTCAGGCAGGTACTGACCTTCATTCATACCAGAAGAGGCCAGCCAGACTGAGCGAGCCAGAGGCTTTGCAGCGAATGTTGGGATCCCCCGCGTCCAGGGTGCAATCGACTGCATACATGTGGCCATTAAGGCTCCAGCGGGTCAGCCGGGACCCTTCGTCAACAGGAAGAGATTCCACTTGGTGCACATGCAGATAGTGTGTGACCACAGGATGCAGATTCTGCAAGTCTGTGCATGATACCCTGGCAGCTCCCATAATGCTTACATCCTGAGACACTCCCAATTGCCGAGGCTGTTCAGTGCTCCAGCCCAACTGGATGGATGGCTGCTGGGTGCCAAGGGCTATCCATTGAAGAGGTGGCTCATGATGCCTCTCTGCCACCCAAGAACAGAGGCAGAGCAGCGTTACAATATGAGTCACACTTCCACAAGAGCGGTGGTAGAGAGGACCATAGGTCTTCTCAAGGAGTGCTTCTGATGCCTGGATCATTCAGGGGGAGCACTACAATACTCCCCAAAGCAGGTGCCACTGGTTGTGGTTGCATACTGCACCCTCCATGATCTGGCACTGGCAGAGGGAGGGAGAGGTTCTTGACATAGCTCCACAGGCCACAGATGATGAGTCCAGTGGTGAGTCCGAAGAGGAGTGCGGTGAGGAGAACTCCGAGGGCGTGGAGCTGGACCTTGGTAACCTCCAAGGAGGCAGGGATGTCTTAGTCTAATGCTTCTTCAGCAAGGCTACCAAAGATCAGCTTCAAACGCATACCAGGGCTTTCGCCTCCATCCCGGATGTCTGAAAGGACCCTTTCATTTGAACACAAAGAACACTCAATGCCTGTGCAATAAAGTTCAGAGCCACCTACATCCAGCATTACATACTGGAGTTCCACACACCAATGAAATAAAAAGGTGAAGCATACTCCGGTCCATGACGACAAAAACACAATTTGTTATTCTGTCAGTTCAGTAATCTTAATAGAAACATTTCTGGTATTGAACATCAGACCAGTATACATGGGACAGAATATTACCATCGGCGTGTGGGGGCAGGCCCGACATCATCACACGTCATTTCAATATTTCATTTGGCGGGCACACCCCGGAGGCGGCTGTGCGCCCGCCAAATTTTCAACGGCTTATTAAAAACGTCATTTAACTTGTTGACAACGCTGCCCGTCCAACTTTAAGGTTGGCAGCAGGTGAAGAGCCCAAGCGGCCTTCACGTTTTCCAGGAAACCTCATCCACGGGCGGGATGAGGTTTCTTGAAGGTTTTTAAAAGTGATTAAATAAATTTTCCACACTTCACAAACATGTCCCAGCTCATGTGACACTGTCACATATGGGGACATGTTTAAATAATTTTTTACTTTATTTATGAAAAAGTTTTTTTATCTACTTAATCTCCCCTGGGCAGCTCCGTGCCTCGGAGATTGCTGTGCTCTTTCACGTGCATGCGCAAAACAGCGCAGGCCCCGACTCTCCCTCCTTCCCCCGCCCCCACAGGTAGTGCTAAACGCTATCATTACTTAATGGCAGGCGCTGCTCCGGCACCCGCGCCGAGTGAAATATCGCGCAAGTGCGTGCTGACGTCGCGACGCTTACCCAATGTCATCGCGCACTATTTTACTCCCAATTGGGTCAGGTGTGTGCTTGCCTGCAAGACGAGAAATTCTGCCCATAGTTCTGTTGGAAATGCTGCGGTTTACTCACAAACAAAAATATTTTGCCAAATGACTACAATTGCACGCTGTCAAGAAAACCATCATTTAATGTTGCTTTTAACATGAATCCACTATAACCCAGAATTCTTCCTCGGAGCCCGTCCAAGTAGCTACAGCTCTCCTCATATTCAGAAGCCTGCTGAAAATTCACCTGTTCTAATTTTTCTACCAACTCCTGCTCAGAACTTAAAATCTCTTTTCATGTGTCCTGGGATGTTTTGTTATGATAATGGCACTTTTTAAGTGAAAATTATTCCTTTTGTTGGTTTCATCAGACCTCACAGTGGGATAATAATCAACAGTTTGGCATTTGGGCAATTTGTTAACAGATGTTATCCGTATCACTAGTTTGCCAGTTCAAGGTGGTTTGAGGTTAAATATCATTCTCCCCAAGTTTAATCAGTAGTGTGATTCCCATTGTCAAGACTAAATATTATTGATTTAGGGAATAAAGCTATTTATTTTGTCAATTATGTTAGGGTACCTTAATTTGAAGCTTAATTGCAAACAAAATGGCCATTCAACTGCTGAGCAATTGATATTCCCTGGATTGGTGACAGTTCAAAAGTAAAGGATCAAGAATATCCTTATAGCTTTGAAAGATTTGGTCAAACTATGAATACTTGATGTTTAAACTTTATTTACGGTAACGATATCTGTGACTGTATTATATTTTATGAACCTTAACAACAAACTCAGCTTCAAACAGTGGCAGAATCGGACAGAATCAGCATGGATTTACAAAAGGGAAATCATGCTTGACAAATCTACTGGAATTTTTTGAGGATGTAACTAGTAGTGTTGATGAGTAGGAGCCCGTGGGTGTGGTTTATTTGGACTTTCAGAAGGCTTTTGACAAAATCCCACATAAGAGATTAGTGTGTAAAATTAAAGCACATGGGATTGGGGGTAGTGTATTGAGATGGATAGAAAACTGGTTGGCAGACAGGAAACAAAGAGTAGGAATAAACGGGTCTTTTTCTGAATGGCAGGCAGTGACTAGTGGGGTACCGCAGGGATCGGTGCTGGGACCCCAGCTATTCACAATATATATTAATGATTTAGATGAGGGAACTAAATGTAATATCTCCAAATTTGCAGATGACACAAAGCTGGGTGGGAGGGTGAGCTGTGAGGAGGATGCAGAGATGCTTCAGTATGATTTGGACAAGCTGAGTGAGTGGGCAAATGCATGGCAGATGCAGTATTAAGTGGATAAATGTGAGGTTATCCATTTTGGTAGCAAAAACAGGAAGGCAGATTATTATCCGAATGGCTATAAATTGAAAGAGGGGAATGTACAACGAGACCTGGGTGTCCTCATATACCAGTCACTGAAGGTAAGAATGCAGGTGCAGTAGGTGGTAAAGAAGGCAAATGGTATGTTGGCCTTCATAGCCAGAGGATTCGAGTACAGGAGCAGGGGTCTCTTGCTGCAATTATACAGGGCCTTGGTGAGACCACACCTGGAATATTGTGTGCAGTTTTGGTCTCCTTATCTGAGGAAGGATCTTCTTGCTATAGAAGGAATGCACTGAAGGTTTACCAGACTGATTCCTGGGATGGCGGGACTGACATATGAGAAGAGATTGAGTCGGTCATGATTATATTCGCTGGCATTCAGAAGAATGAGGGGGGAATCTCATAGAAACCTATAAAATTCTAACAGGACTAGACTGGGTAGATGCAGGAAGGATGTTCCCGATGGTGGGGGAGTCCAGAACCAGGGGTTACAGTCTGAGGATACGGGGTAGACCATTTAGGACTGAGATGAGGAGAAATTTCTTCACCCAGAGAGTGATGAGCCTGTGGAATTCGCTACCACAGAAAGTAGTTGAGGCCAAAACATTGTATGCTTTCAAGAGGGAGTTAGATATAGCTCTTGGGGCAAAAGGGATCAAAGAATATGGGGAGAAAGTGGGATGATCTATTGAGTTGGATGATCAGCCGTGATCATGATGAATGGCGGAGCAGGCTCAAAGGGCTGAATGGCCTACTCCTGCTCCTATTTTCTATGTTTCTATGTTTCATCGATTCGACAAACTTGCAGATTTCAATTCTTTTAGATGAAAGTCATTGGAATAAACGTGAAGCACGAAAGAGTGGAAACGAACATGCCCATAATCAACTTCACAGAGAGACTCCAAGATCTTAAAGCATGCTATAGTTACAATAATCTCAGTGGGAAAGAAAGGATCCTATTTACTGATTGGTTTCTAATGAGAAGTGCATGTCTGGATATGTTTGGTGAGGGTAATGACTGCATATTGCTGAAATGAACCCCAAAATAGAACAGCCTGTTGTTAGTCGTTAGCATGAAAGCTTGGCAATATGGAAAGAGTACATCTGAATAACTAAGTGCCTTCAGAAGAGAAGGAAAGAAATTGGGGAAAGAAAATCTTTTATTGCAAGGAAAAGTGTCACCAGATATGATGACCATGATTAGAAAGCCAGTAGTCAATTCTTGGCTGTTGATTTCTAAACCTACATTAGAATAGTGCATATTTGAGTTCTCCACAACTCACTGACCTGTGAACTTAATATGCTGTATCGAGGAATTTTTACCTCAGTAAAACGTATTTTAAATTCTGAAATAAATTCAAATTTATTATGTAAGTATCATTCCTTTTACCATTGCTTTATACTTAATTAAGGTGTGCTCAATTTAACTTGTGCCTACATTGCTCCTTGAAGAGGCCCGAATCTTCCAGCCAGCAGCAATGCTGCGTGCATTTTCAGTGCCTGCAAAGATTTTCCTGTCCCGAAGCTACTGAGCATTTCTTCTGAGATCTTCCGATCAAGATAAGTTGCGCAGAACTGTCCCAAGTATCCACCCTGAGCTCAGGGTCAGAGTAATTCGTGGAGAGTCCCAGGCACAGGGAATTTCCCAACAGAAGTTTAAATTTCCCGGGTAATTCCCATGTAGGTCTGCATATCATGATTTCCACTGAGTCCTGACGCGCATCTTCTGTTGTATGTCTGGTCTCAAATGATCCTGATACTGGAAGATTTGGGCCATTCAGTATATGTGCAGAGCCCATCACACATTGGCCATCAGAGTGCTTCATGATATGGCAGTCCTAGCAGAGAGTGGCACTCACTGGGGGCACATTTCAGAAAATGGAGCGTACACAATTCACAATTTTTCATCCATTTACTTATTGGATAGAAAATCAAGGATTGTGTACTTGAGTTCCCAAGATGTACATTCTATGATTCCCATTCGTCACAGGGAGCAACAAAACATGGAATCATCACTTTTAATGAAAGGGGTGACCTACCATTATTCCTTTCCTTGCAGAATAAATTGATTATTGTTGATTAATTTGCCATTTAATACAAGTTATTCTACAATGAACTAAAGCAGACAGTGGCATTCTTAAAGGGACTGCACAGCTGTAATCATTATGGAACAGTTATGGTAGTGAAGCAGAAAGCAGAACTAACAACATAATTGTGTGATGGTGTTAGTACTGTTGGGATTGCTGAGAAAAAGAGTGCCATTAAACAAAGAGCAGAACAAATCCTGATTATTTACAGGACTGAACTAAAAGCATTTCTAAGAGAGTATGACATAATACTCTCATTGGAAAGAAAAAGAAGAAATTACATTTATACTGCACTCTTCATGACCCTCGGACATCCCCAAATGCTTTACAGCCAATTAATTGCCTTTGAAGTGTAATTGCTGTTGTTTTGTAGGCAAACATAGCAAACAATTTGCGCTCAGTAAGGTCCCACACACAACCCTAAGATGAATAATTAGTTAATCTGTTTTTTGGTAGTTGTAGTAATTATAGTTTTGGGAAATGTAGGATTACAGCTTTAAGAATAATCTTGCATTGTAAGATCACATGATCTGTGTAAACCAATGTGTTTGAAGTGCAGGGAACCTCTATCAGAGAGTTCTTCTTTAGTTATGGAGTTTGATATACACGTGTGGTTGCTGCTGCTGTCTTGTAAATAAAGTTAAATCTTTCCACTAAGAAAAGTTGTCTGAAGATCAACTTTATAACAGCAGTGTTGCCTGAGGGATAATTGTTAAGTAGGACACCAGGGAGAGTTCTATCCTTTACATCTACCCGAGAGGGTAGTTATGACCTCAAGTTAACATCTCATTCAAACGACAGTACAGCACTTGCTCAAGAATATAACAAATTGTATTTAAGACTTGAAGCAGTGCTTGAACCACAACCTTCTGGCTTTAAAAGCAAGATGACTACCATGAAGCCAAGGCTGACAGATACTTTATTCTTGTACTAGAAGTGATCACATGGCATTGGGACTTCTCTCATTGTATTAGTTTTGTCACTTCGTGCCCAGACTGCTGAGTGGGTGACCTCTTGATCTCAAGGCAAACGATAAGCTGTTAAGTTTTCCTTACCACACTCCCTGTCAGATAATCATAGAGCAGCACTGAAGCACTATGGTCAGCCCATAGATCATCCTCTCCTCCTAGTTAAGGAAAAACTGAATGGTTCTGGAATGTAACAGAACATTAGAAAGAAGAGGGAAAACTTGTGCGATGATTGCAATTTAAACCATTTCTTATTGTTATGGGGATCATGTGCCTGTATAGACAAATCAGCCCTAAGCGCGGGGAATCTTAGGGCCAGAGCTTTTTAGCCTTGGTCTTGGAATGAGTATATAGGCTCATCTGGAATGTGTGAATAAAGTTTACTGTTTTAACAAGAAACCAGTCCTGTATTCCAAGCTTATTACAACTGGTGAGGAGGATAAATAGCGCCAACTCAACTCACGACTGTGAGTATTTCAATTTTTTAAGGGGAGAAAGAAAAGAAGTACACTCACTAGCAATGCCTCTCTTTGGCAGAATTGACCGTACGAATCATCCGTTGAGGACTGGAGTCAATACATCAAGTGATTAGGTTTCTACTTTGTAGCTAATGAAATAATGGCAGAGGAGAAACAGAAGGCAATTCTCCTAAGTTTCTGCAGGAGCAAAACCTATAACCTAATTGGTAGCTCGATGGCTCCAAACGCACCAAATCCCAGGTCCTTCGCCGAGCTAGTCGACCTTGTGAAAGGACATTTTCAGCCTAAACCCTTGGGGATCTTGCAAAGATTCAAGTTTAACACTCGAGTATAGGCCCCCAGTGAGGTGATCGCAACATACATCATGAATTTAAAACAGTTAACGGAGCACTGTGCCTTCAGTGATACTTTAAATGACATGTTGTGAGATTGTTTGGTCTGCAGCATAAATGACAAAACCATCCAGCACCGTGTGCTTGCAGAAGTCGAGATAGACCTGAAGCGCACCATGGAGATAGCGCTAGCAATGGAGAGTGCTGAGAGGAACTTGCAGGCTTTGCAGAGTGTGCAACATGGTGCCATTCTGCAGTGAGTGCAGGAACCTGCCGCCAGGCATGGCGTGAAGACCAGGGAGACTACCGCAAAGCACAACACAGTCCCTCCCTCTCGAAAAATAAAAAGAAATGCTGGAAGCAGCTCACCAGTAACCCAGAAGTTAAAGTGTTACCGTTGTGGGGGAAATCATGCATCCAAAGTCTGTAGATTTAAAGAGGCATAATACCACTACTGCCACAAAAAAGGGCATGTTGTTGAACAGTGCAAGACTAGATCAAGGCAGCCATTCAGGCAGCAGGTCAAATTAAATGAAGTGCACTATATAGATGAGTCAGGAGTTGCTGAGGCTGACATTTATTCCCTACACAATCTGAAGGCCAGGAAAACTGAACCAATCTCTGTTACACTTCAAGGAATGGAAAACCTCTGGTCATGGAGGTGGACACAGGAGCATCGACGACAGTGGTGGAAGGACATATCTTTAAATACTTCAGAGAAGCTTCCCAGCTATTGAGTTTGGAGAAAACCGCTGCTCAGTTAAACATATATATAGGAGAAGCAGTGCAGATGAAAGGCATCACCTGTGTACCTGTATCATCCAGGCAAGAGACAGCTCAGCTGCCAATAATTGTTGTAACAGGAGAAGGACCTAGCCTTCTGGGCCGTGATTGGTTGAAATAAATCAAACTAAACTGGTCAGAAATTTTTCAGGTCAGGACAGGAGGAATTCCAGGGTTGCTGAAAAAATATGACAAAGTATTCCGAGATGAATTGGGGAAAATCAACGGTCTACAAGTTAAAATATACATGGACCCTGAAGCAACACCCTGGTTTTTTAAGGCAAGACCTGTGCCTTATGCTCTAGAAGTAAAGGTATTTGTGGAATTAAGTCGTTTGGGGGAGTTGGGAATAAATACAGCCAGTCCAATTTTCAGAGTGGGCAGCACCCATAGTTCCTGTGCTAAAACCAGGTCAAGCCATTCACATCTGCGGGGATTATAAATTAATGGTAAACAAGGCTGCGAAATTAGACAAATACCCAATCCCAAAGATTGAAGATCTGTGTGCTAAACTCACAGGAGAAAGATCCTACACTAAACTGGACATGAGTCATGCATATCAACAGCTCGAGCTGGACAACACATCAAGCAGTTATGTCACCATAAACACGCACAAGGTCCTGTACCAATGTACATGCCTACCTTTCAGTGTGTCATCTGACTGTGCGATTTTCCAAAGAACCATGGAAAGCTTACTACAAGGGCTTCCCCGAGTTACTGTGTACCTGGAGGTGTCCTAATCACAGGAGCAGAAAATGTGGCAAACCTGGAAGAGGTTCTGAAGAGATTTTTGGAGGCTGGCGTTCGTTTGAAAAAAGAAAAAAACACTTTCCAAGCAAAGGGAGTTACGTATCTGGGTCATCGAGTGGATGCCTAAAGGTTGCATCCATTGGAGGAGAAAGTCAGGGCAATCAAGGAAGCATCCTCTCATACCAATGTCACGGAGCTTAAGGGCAGAATTTAGCCCTTAATAGGCGGGCGGGCCCCACCGGCTCGGCGACAGGCGGGCAGCCGAACTCCGCCGCTGAAACGGGCCCCGCTGCCAATTAAGACCCACCCAGCGGGCTGCCTGATGGGAAGCGCTATGCACTTCCTGTGCGGGGGGGGGGGGGGGGCGGGGGGGATTCCCCATCTGTCAAAGTGCGCTCTTTCGCGCATGTGCACGAAGGAGCGCACTGCTCCCTGAGACTAAGTGCTGCCTCAGGGAAATAGGTAACAGTTTAAAAAACCTCAAAAATAGAAAAATAAAAAAAATATTAACATGTTCCCCTCATGTGACAATGTCACACAAGATGGGACATGTTAATAAATATGACATAAAGTTCATTAAAGATTTTTAAAACGGACATGAAACCTCATCCCGCCAGTGGATGAGGTTTCATGTTTTTTCAGAAGTCCGCTGGGGCTCCTGGCCTGCCCGCCAGCCTTAAGGTTGGACGGGCAGGGCCTTTAATTGGGTTAATTATCCTGTCAATGGCCTCAATTGGCCATTGACAGGTCGGCGGGCGGACAGCTGATTTCCCTGTCCGCCCGCCCTCCTGAATATTTAAATGGGGCGGGATGACGTCGGGGGTTCCTCCTGACATCATCCCACATCATTTTCGCGTCGGCGAGCGGGCTCCGCCCCCAACTCGCTGACGGAAAAATTCTGGCCTGTCTTTTTTGGGCACGGTAAACTATCACGGTCGATTCTTGCCTAATCTATCTACAGCGTTAGCCCCTTTACACTTACTTATCATTGAAGAAGAACCACAGATGGTCCTGGAAGGGGTAGCAAGGAGAAGCCTTCACAAGAGTTAAGGAGCTTTTACACTCGTTGTGTCTGCTAGAGCACTGTGAACCGTCTAAGGGATTGATGCTCACTTATGTTGCATCTCCCTACGGAGTGGGAGCAGTATTGTCACACAAAATGGAGGATGGATCCGAAAGACCGACAGGATATTTATCCAGAACCCTTTCTGCAGCCGAGAAAGGTTACTCACAGACTGAAAAAGAGGGCTCATCTATCATATTTGGAGTAAAGAAGTTCCATCCATATTTGCACGGTCAAGACTCCACCATAGTGTCAGATCACAAACCACTGTTAGGGTTGTTTAGTGAAGGTAAGGCAATCCCACCGATAGCCTTTGCTACAATTCAAAGGTGGGCTTTAATTTTGTCAGCGTACGAGTACACTTTTTTGCACCATCAGGGTATGCATATAGCAAATGTAGACACCCTCAGTCATCTCCCTTTGCCCGATAGTATTACACATGTACCAGTACCTCAAGAGATGGTACATGCATTGAATTTCCTGGACTCCTCACCAGTCTGCGTGAGACAGATAAAGAATTGGACACATCGGGATCCAATTTTATCAAGAGTCCGTGAACAAGTATTACAACGATGGTCAAATGCACAAGTCCCAGAAGAATTAAAACCGTCCTTTGTACGTAGATCTGAACTGAGTTGTAAAGATGGTATCTTGTTATGGGGAGCAAAAGTCGTTGTGCCTACGCAAGAGAACAATTCTTGGAAGAACTTCATAGTGCGCAACCTGATATTTCTAAAATGAAGATGCTCACACAAAGTTATATCTGGTGGCCGGCCAGGTATAGATAGTGATATAGAAAAAATGGTGAAGCACTGTCTCCAGTGTCAGCAACAACAGTAGTTGCCCATTTCAGCTCCACTACATCTGTGGGAGTGGCCTGGTCGACCCCGAGTTAGACTACACATAGACTTTGTAGGTCCACTTCTAGGAACCATGTTTCTTGTGATTATTGAGGCACATTCCAAATGGATGGGCGTGTTTGAAGTGAGATCACCCACTTCGCCTGCAACCATTGAAAAACTGCTCCAGAGTTTCAGTGTTCTTGGTTTACCTGAAGTTATTGTGTCAAATAATGGTATGGCTTTCACTAGCACTGAATTCCAAAGATTCGTGAACCTAAATGGATTAAACACATAAGAACAGCACCAGATCCCTTGTCCAATGGGTTAGCAAAAAGATCAGTACAAACCTTTAAAACAGGCACGAAGAAACTAACAGAAGGAACATTAAAAACACAAATTTCTAGATTTCTGTTCAGCTATCGCACAACTCTTCATGTGACCACTGGTTTAACACCTTCAGAATTGTTAATGAAGCACCAACTTCATACATGATTGAGTTCAGTATTTAGAGGGAAAGGTGGAGAAAAACCAGGGTAGTCAGAAAGTGAAGCATGACGTTCACAGTAATGTTCGAGAGTTTACTGCGGGAGAGGCCTACTTTGTACGAAATTTTGCAACTGGACTGAGATCTTTGAAACAGGACCTTTACCGTATCAAGTCAAAGTGGAAAACAGGATTGTTAGGAAACATATGGATCATCTCATAAGTCGAGAAACTCTCCAACAACAGTTAATCCACGTGAAATCGATGTTGAAACTTCGGCCCCTGAGGAGCCAGATCGACAAGGAATGACATACTGGGGCAGAATCTTCTGTTCGGCATGCGGCAGCGGGTCCCGCACGCCGATGCGTAAGATGACATGCGGTGACGTCGGGCCTATGTCCCAATGTTGCCGCGCATCATTCTGATCTTCTGTTCAGCTGCGCACCCACCAAACTGTCTAAGGCCTGTTAAGGCCATTAATAAAACAATTAACCCAATTGAGAAAGCTGCCCGTCCAACTTTTTAAAGGTTTTACAACTTTACAACTGCACTTAATCTCCCTGAGGCATGGACTCTCCCTCCTCTCCCCGCCTGCACAGGCAGCACTGAGCGAAACAGGGAGCGCGTCATGCTGGGCGGGCCTTATTTGGCCCGCCCACGTAAAATGGGGGTGCGCAGACAATCGCGGGTGGCAATAGGCTTCACACCCTCCCACTTCCGCTCCCGACCGGTCCGCCCGACGAGAAGATAATTGTCCCCCTGATGTCTCTGTTAAAGTGAATAGTTCTGAACTGCCACTGTCTAGGGATGTCCCTGATGCTGCAGTTCCTGTGCAAGTTAATCCAGTTAAGAACCTCCAGTTGCAGAGTTGCATCGCTCTACCCAAATCCAAAACCTCCTCAAAGACTAAATTTGTAATGGCATGAACTGTACATAATTGTATATAATATGGGTTAAGACCTTTTTGTAAGTAAGATGTAGTAATAAGTAAAATTAAAGGTGCAGGAATGTAATGATTGTAAGTTAAACCATTTCTTATTGTTATGGGGATCATGTGATTTTATAGACGAATCAGCCCTAAGCACGGGGAATCTTAGGGGCAGAGCTTTTTAGCCTTGGTCTTGGACCAAGCATGTAGCTTCATTTGGAGCCAAAGTTTACTGTTTCTTACAAGAAACTAGTCCTGCCTTCCACGTTTATTACAATTTAACTGCCTACGTTAAATCAAAGACCAGTCATAGGAAGACCACAGGACTCTCTCTCACTGGCCCAGGACTACAAATGTGCAATTCCTACAAACAGTTTTTTCTAATATTACTCCTATTGATATATAATGCTAGTAGGCATTTAATAGCTAGTTAAATTGCAATATATTTGATCAGCACCAAGATTCTTAACAAAAGTGGAGGATCCAAACTCACAGGCCTGGATTTTCCTGAATACTGCCTGAAATAGATGTTGGCAGGTTTCAGACACACTCAGGAGATGTGTACTGTTTGTGCCAAGTTTCCATAACCAGCTCATTTGCTTAACTGATAAATCTGAGTCCAGTTAACACATTTCACAAACAGTGAAGTAAACAATTGGTTACCTAGTCGTTGTCGTCATTTCACATTTTATACTAGTATACAATCTATTACACTCATGTTGCATATCAGAAAATATTATCTTTGATGATGTTTTATAAGCACGGGCTGCAATGTACTTTATGTATATTTAAAATAAAACTGCTTTATCAGCTCATGTCTATGTACTTTAGATTTAGCTAAAATTAGGAATTTTCATTTTGTGATTTGGCAGTATTTGAGCTACTTACATCATTGCCTTCTAATTCAAAAAATTCAAACTGCATAGAAATTCTGTACTGGGTAGGAGCCACAACTTGCCAAACACAGTTCTTATTAGGAGGATATTCTTTAGGCCAGCCTGGTGTGGTGATCGTTCCATTTAGCTTTGACAAGAGTCCTCCACAGGCAGCTAAAATTAAAAATGTTAAATTACTTTATAAATCTGAGTTTCTATATAACAGAATCAGTATAAATATAACAGCTAGACTGAAATATCAGACATGTATTCAAACGGCTGAGTAGCATATCACTAATGATGAAATGAGTGTGCAGTACAAATTATCGTTGACACAATTCATCATGATTTCATGTGATAATTTGATCATGGCTTTGATATCTTAAATGCTTCTGTGCATAGAGAAAAAGCCAGTGGGACTAGTTTTGGATTGGTCTAGTAAAGAGTCTGCATAGACATGGTGGGTGGAATGGCCTCCTTCAGTTGTGAATCTTTGAAATAAATGAAGTACTTGGTACGGTACCAAGTCAAATAGATTGTGAAGATGCCAGATTCAATCCATGGTGGATTAACTGATATAATCTGGGGCAGTAATAGAGGTATTTTAGTTTTCCTGAGCATTCCTAGGATAGGATGGAGTAGAAACCAGTGGGCTGGGTTACTCTCCAATGACTGTTGCTCAAAGTGTAGCAGCGTTTGTAGCAATTAGCTGTGATGCTCTATGATGGAATTGCTTACCAACACCCTCTGTTCAGGATCACATGTGAACAGTGGCCACCTGGGTAAATCATGAGATACATTCTGTGCAGTCCTGCATTACCACCACAACCTCAAACACAGGCAGAGGCACAGTGCTTCACAAAAGTTACCCTCTATCTCACCATCAGAAAATGCCTTCAGGACAGAAGGGTTTAAGGGGCGATAGCCTTAGATTTAGAGGCTTTCTCATGTCTGGTGACACATGAGGCAGACAAAGTACATGCTTCTCTCTGTTGCAATGGCTATTTTTTCCTGGAACAGGTTGCCAGCCTGTCAACAGAGGCTACAGCTTGAGGGGCACCATTCCACATCAAGCATGGCTGATCAGGAGGCTCTCTCACTCTTACTGCCTGCATAGGCATAATGGAAGGATTTACAAGTTGATAATCAATGTTTTGGCCCCATTATGAATACACCTTCCATGGCCATCAAGTCCTGGAGTGGGAATCAAACCAGAGCTTCTGGCTCAGATGCAAGGACACTACACATTGTGCCACATGGCCTCTTCTTAAGGGGAGATAACTGGCATAAAAATTAGAACTGGTTAAAATTAAACTGATCAATCTTTTGCTTACATGGGAATACAGGGAAATAAACACATTAAGATTAATGTTTGAGTGATCCTTTAGTGTGCTGAGCAAAATATTTTGGCTCATAATTTCTCTATAGCTGCCAGGAATGGCGTTCTATTATCAGCAGAGGGTAGTTACAGATCCGAGAAGCAGATGTTCTGCCAATTCTTACTCCCTTCTGAGGAGGAAGCTTCTACTTCAGATGATGGGCTGAATTTTCATTCTTGGGGCAGGTAGTAGGAGTCAAGATAATTCCTGATTCAGCCCACCTGTCTCGGGAGAAAATGCCCACAAATATTTTTCATTCCTGGGAGGTGGGTGCGGGCTGCAACTGGGCCAGCCAACCCGAGATAAAATTTCGGAGGCAGACACAAGGGCTGCCAGATGCCAAGGGGGGCTGTTTAATAGCTCCATATCAGGGGACTTTGTCCAAGTTATAATAAAAACAGAAAGGCCTCACCCCTCACATACCCTCACCTCAAACGCATTCCCCTGTCTTATCCATGCCACCTCATGCCCTCCATCCACCCCCTGTGGTCCCTCACGTTCACCCTATGCCAAGGTATGTCCCTCCAACCCACCCGCTATGACCCCTTATGTCCCCCATTTCCACTTTCTTTGAAAAAAAACTCCTTTTTACTACAGGCCAATAAAAGTGTCAATCATCCAGTCCCTTTAAAGTGTCAAATGCAGAAATTGCAAACACTTGAAAGTTCTTTATCTTGTTTAAATAAACATTGTGCAATTGACAGCATAGGTCAGAGAGCCAGAGATCTCAATTAAACAATCTTTTCCCTGGGGCTCAGATGTTTCAGTACCCTAATGGGTATCTGCTCTGTCTATCTGTGGTATGAAAATTAGAACCCTCATTATGTTATTTTATAGCCTTATTTTGAAACTTTTACCTTCACAACTTTTCTTGTCTGCTGCAAGTTCATACCCTGGATCACAGGTACACTTATAACTGCCCAAAGTGTTCACACATTGCTGCTCACAACCTCCATTGTCATGTCTGGCACATTCATCCTCCTCTGTGGAGATAGCAAAGAAATGAAAAAAAAATGTTAGTAGCTTACCTTTCTATGTCTGATATTTTTGGATGGGGTGGTTGATACCAGCTTTAATCCTCTCATACTGACTTAGCCCATCTCAGTTAGAACAGCAATAGGGGTATGCATTCAGATGAGAATAAGATTGGTTTGGCTGGGATAATGCCCAGAGCACATTAGCCAGTTGGCACTCAACGTCATTGGAAAGAGACAAGAAAGGACGGCCCCTTCTGGTGAATTACAATACTTAGGCTTATGGAAAAGCAATGTCTGTCAAAAACTTTGGATTTTTTAATGTTAAAGGCAGTACAGTTGCTTTTCTTAATTTGATAACGGTTAATTCGAATTATTAGACAATTCTAACTATTTAGTGCAAAAAATGTCTTTGAATTATCAGGAGTAGACCATGTATGAATGTAAGTTGTTGATAAGACAAGTTAGGTCAAAGGATAAAAAATGAAAAGGTTTTCTCAGTGGATTAAACCAATAAAGAAAATATATATTTCACTACAATTTGGTAACAGTTACAAACTAAAAAAGTAACCTAATAGAGAATTGCAGTTATTTGGAGCACAGCTTGCAATCATCAGAAGACTGACCTTTAGGGGTGATTGGGATTATTGAAGGAGGTCATGTCTGGGAGGTTTCTAAACATGTCTGTTACAAAATAAATTGATACCACAATAATTGATGTTCTAAGTAACTTGAAAGCAAAAAGTAACATCATCTTAACAGATTAATTGAGGTCAATTTTCTCTTCTGTGAAGTGCAAAATTGACTGCTCTTCATTTTAAAATTCTTATTCTCGTTTTCAAATCTCTCTATTGCCTTGCCACTCGCCATCTCTGTAATCTCCTCCAGCCCCACAAACATCCAAGATATCTGCACTCCCCTAATTATGACCTCTTGTGCATCCCCAATTTTCTTCACTCCATCATTGGTGGCCATGCATTCAGTTACCCAGGTCCCAAGCTATGGAATACGCTCCACACATCTCTCAGCCACTTTACATCATTTCCCTTCTTTAAGATATTCCTTAAAGCCTACCACTTTGACCAAGCTTTAGGTCATTGGGCCGAATACCCTTATGAGGCTCGGTACCATTCTTTGTTTTATAATTCTCCTGTGTAGCGCTTCAGGATGTTTCATTATGTTAAAGGCATTTGATGTTGATTTAATGTTCATGCTCCTTAACAGTTACATAACCTGGTGTAGTACTTGTTCAGTTTTAAAACAATAAGAGTATTGCTGGGGGGGCAGAAGTTGTGCTCTGGGCTTTATGCAGCCAGTCAATCTTATTCTCACCGAATGTCCACACAGGCACAACCCCCAATGCTGTTCTAGCTGAGATGAGCTAAATAAGCAGAAGAGGATTAAAGCTTGGATCATTTCATGCAATGTAACCCAGTAAAACAGTTCATTCAAAGAAATGCAATTTAAAATTCTTCGAGCTCTTGTCAAAACTGTTCTCTCCCCACAAGCTTGCACATATACTGTGTGCTACATTGCATGCTAACATGGAAAACAGAATGCATCAGCATTGAAAATAAACCCCAATGAAAATTTCCTTAGCAGCCTGGGGCAGGGTTCTGGTTGGCGAGCAGGGGTGGGGCCCACTCAACGACATGTAAAATGGCGTGGGGTGACGTTGGGCGGGCGTCCCGACATCACCCCGTGTCAGTTACATTTTCAGGTCGGCGGGCCCGCGTCCAAGTCAGCTGCGCGCCCACCGACCTGTCAACGGCCTATTAAGGCCATTAACAAAGTAGTTGAACTCATTAATGGACCTGCCCGTCCAACCTTAAGGTTGGCGGGCAGGCCGGGAGCCCTGGCAGGCTTGTGAAAAAGCATGAAACCTCATCCACAGGGGGGATGAGTTTCATGAGTTTCACAGGATTTAAAAATGTCACAATATTTTAAAATAAAAGTTATGGACACGTCCCAACTCATGTGACAGTGTCACATGAGGGGACATGGCAGAGGAATTTTTTTCTCACCTTTATATAAAGTTGAAAATCTGAGCCAATCTCCCTGAGGCAGCACTTAGCCTCAAGGAGATCTGTTCACTCTTTTGCGTGCATTTGCGAAAGAGTGAACTCCCGGCTGAGGGAACCCCTCCCCCGTGCGCTCAGGGAGCGCACAGCGCTTCCTGGCGGACGTCACACTGGGTGGACCTTAATTTGCCCGCCCGCGTAAAATGGCAGCACGCCCCCGACCAATCGGAAGCCCGCCCGCCCGCACGCGCCCACTCCCGCACTTCCCCAACTGGGGGGGAAATGTTGCCCCTGGTGTAAAAATAATTTTGCAGATAAGGCTGACAAAAGCTAGCCTTATCGATGCACAGCAGGGCATATTTAAATGTTTAAATACAAGATATAAAAATGCCCTTGTTTAATTTTCTCACAGTTACTTGCCAATGAGAGCTCCTAAGAGTAAGATCCTGGCACTAAAAGGCTTCTTCAGGGTGATTGTCAATCTACTTGATTGGTCAAATAGAGAGTTACAAGAGGCTGACACAAAGCACCCTACCATAGCAAGGTCCGCTATCAAACAACCTGAATGGAAACTGACAAAAACTGTATCCAAGCATGGCAAACAGCCATTCTCTTAGAATTAAACCTGCAACATCAGATTCAGAGACAAATCTATGCTGCATGTCACAGTGGGGCATTTCATCTTGAAAATTTAAGCAAGTCAATCTTCACTCTGGTTTGTATCTTATTTTTACCACTCATGAAATTCACACCTTGGTGTCTTTAAATCAAATTTTAACTGACCCATTCAACTAACATAATTCAGTCCTAATATCACAGCTAAAGTCAATGCTGTGTCAGGACATTTTATGTAAATGTAATGTTCTGGTGAAGACGACAAAATTAAACCTATTCATAACTTCTTCAAAAGAATGAAATATGTAAAAAATTAGAATGTTTTTGGATTTAGCTTGGATCAGTTACTGAAAATATATTAGAGTCCATGAAAATGGGAAACTGTCTCCATAAAGGTTAGAGATTTTACCTCACAAAATATGTCACAGCAGCTGATTCATTTTCTAACCCAAGTGCATAGAATTACCTTTAAATTAGAAAACCGTAGCTCTACCACTTAAACTTAATGCTCTTCCCAGTTACTTCTGTTGTAGCATAAAACAGCAGTATTCCTTACGTTAAACCTTCCATTCTGATATTTTTATATTTTTGAAATTGAAATGCTGCTCCTCCATATTCCTCACATACCATGTATCACACATCGTCTTAAGAGAAATAGCAGAGAATCTGCTCTCCAGCACCTGTGAGTAACGCTCCTACAACAGGTACAAACAAATGTGCAAGGGGAAGTGGAAGTGGCATCCCTTGCTTCTAGGAGGAAGTGCTTTATCTCCACCAGGGCCATCACTCTGCCTGCTTATTGGAGTGCTATTCCATCCTAACCTCTTTTTACTTTACTCCCCCATCCCCCCTCCTCTTGCACTGGCTGTGTACTTGCTGATAATCTGTTAAACCTCTAACTTCTTCCAGTCCTGATACTAGGTCATTGACCTGAAACTGTTTCTCTCTCCACAGAGGCTGGCTGACTGGCTGAGTGTTTCCAGCATTTTATGTCTGCATTTCAGATTTCCAACATCTGCAGCATTTTACATATGAACATACGAACAAGGAGCAGAAGGCCATTCAGCCCCTCAAGCCTGCACCGCTATTTAATAAGATCATGGCTGAACTGATAGTAACCTGATATCTGCATCCCACCTGCCCCCAATAACCTATCACTCCCTTGCTTACCAAGAATCTATCCATCTCTGCCTTAAAAATATTCAAAGACTCTGCTTCCACCACATTTTCAGGAAGAGAGTTCCAAAGACTCACGACCCTCTGAGTGAAAAAATTTTGCCTCATCTCTGTTTTAAGTAAGCGACCCCATATTTTTAAACTGCGACCCCCTAGTTCTAGATCTTCCCACAAGAGGAAACATCCTCTCCACATCCACCCTCTCAAGACCCCTTAGGATCTTAAGGCCAATATTTTCCGTTTGGCGGGCGGAGCAGGAGGGGACGCGGGCGGATGCGGACTCGATCGGCACCCACGATCGGGGCCACACCGCCATTTTGCGCAGGCGGGCCAACTAAGGCCCGCCCAGCGCATTTCCAACTCCCGTGAATAGCGGGAGTGCGTGGGCTGTGGTGGGCGTGCAGAGACCACCGGGTCCAATGGTAACCCAGCAGTCTGTTTAAATGAAGGCCTGGCAGCCTCCTGTAGGCTGCTCACAATAGCCACCTGGAGATCCAACCGCAGGGGGTCTGCTCAGCAGGTCAGTGTTGAGGGAAGGGCAGAGGATCAGGGCAGGTTGCAGGGTCTGCCACAGGAGCAGGGCAGGCTGCAGGGTAGGCCAGCGGGGGGCCAATGTGCCCCTCGCTTTTCTGATGACTGCCTTGCTGCCCTTCTCGAGGAGGTGGCAGCACGACGGGAAGTGTTGGTCCCCCACGATGGGAGGAGGAGGGCCCCCCCCACCCCTCCACATGACCAACGTGCCTGGGAGGAGGTGGCGGAGGTGGTGAGCTCCCGCAACGTGGTGCAGCATACCTGGATCCAGTGCCATAAGCGCTTCAACAATTTGTTGCACTCTGGAAGGGTGAGTACCATGTTGGCATTGGGCATTTAACCCAGCAGGTAGCCTTAGCCTTTGAGGGCCCCCCCAAGTCTTACTGTCATGACTGCATTGAATCATGTTGGGCATTTCTCGTACGCTGGGTGGCCAAGCAGATAGTGACCATGCTTACATCAGCCTGAGTCGTTCATGAGGAGATGGGTTCTCCCCCGCACCATGTGTTGCTCTTAGTCATATGTGACTAGTCTGGGGGCAACCTGCAGGAGATGCAGCTAGGCACATACTCAGAACTCCAACACATGTCCTATTCATGGTGGTGCCCTCAACGCTGCACGTAGTTGCGCCTCCTTGCTATGGGAGCTAACACCATGTGTTTCCTAAAGTGATGGACGCAGAATGTGTCCAAGGTGGCCGTTGAGGGGGGAGTTGGGAGCAGGCATACTATCTTTGTGTGACTGATCGGCAGTAGCGGGGAGAGGAGGCACTGGAGGTCTGATATGGGCCACTGTGGTTGGGGTGCGGCATGCGCGTGCAGAGTTCTTGTGCGAATTGCCGCAATGAATGGTCTTCTCTGTTTTTCAGGAGAAGAATGTTCACAATGCCTGTGTGCGTTCACAGACTGGAGGCGGCCAGGCTCAGCTCATGATTTTAAGTTGATTTGAGCACAAGGCCCTGGAGCTTGAGAGGCGCCATGCGCCCAGGTCCACTGGTATCGGTGAGGCTGGGGTGGATCAGCCAGGTATTTGAGGCCCACAGTGACATCCACTCTGTCTTCCCACCATCCAAAGCACTGATGATTGTTTGAATCGTTATTGTTGCAACATTGCTCAAACACAGACTGATAGAGTCAGAGGTGTGGGTCATAGACAAAGGTCCCTCGGCCCTTCAAAGATGCGCGTGTCCAGCTCCTTTCAAAGTTGCCTTATCCCATTTCCGACCACTATCTCCATGGCCTTGTACGCCATGGCATCGCAACTGCACATCCAAATACTTATTACATGTTAGGAGGGTTTCTGCATCCACCACCCTTTCAGGCAGTGCGTCCCACATTACTGTGTGCAAAAGTTCCTCATCACCTCACCTGTCAACCTCATGCATCTTACCTTAAATGAATGCCACCAGGTTACTCATCCCTCCGTCAAGGGGAAAAGTTCCTTTCTGTTGACGCTATCTATGCTCCTCATAATGTTATAAAGCTCAATAATGTCACCCCTCAATCTCCTCTGCTCCAGGGTAAATATCCCCAGTCTATGCTATGTCTCCTCATAACACCAACTCTCCAGCCCAGCATGCATCCTGGTCAGCAACCTCTGCACTCTCTCCGTTCCAATCACATCCCTCCCGTGCAGCGCATATCACAACTGGACGCAGAACTATAGCTGTGGCCTAGGCAGTGTTTTCTGCACTTGCAACATGACCTCCCTGTTCTGATATTCTGTTCCTTGGCTAATAAAGGCAAGTATGGCATTTACCTTCTTAAACATCTTATGTACCTGTCCCGTTACCTTAACGGGCCTGCTGACATGCCCAGCAAGGTCCATCTGATCCTCCTTACTTTCCACAGTCCTACCATTCCTCGTGTATTCCCGTACCTTGTTTCTCCTGATCAAGTGGATCACCTCACACTTATCCACATAATATTCCATGTGGCATTCCTTAAGCCATCTGACCAGCCCGTCTGTATCCGCCTGTAATGTTTGGGTCTCCTCCTGACTATTTGCTACCCCACCAATATTCATCTCCATAGGTCCTGGAAGGTTGAACGCATAATAAGCCAGGGGAAAATGGATGAAGTGTGTCACTGTGTGCACACTAACTGATCCACTGTCCTTGTTGTTAATTTCAGCATCATCAGAGCCTGTCCGCCAGGAGGAATTCCAGATGCCCCCTCTCACACCTGAGGGCTCTCAACGGTCACCTGTGTCACACCGTTTCTGCGAGGCAGGCACCAGTGCAGATACTAGCACCTCAGTGGGCACTGCAACATCGGCTAGTGTCCCAGGGCACAGTGGAGAGGGCACTTCACAATTGCTGGAGGAGCTGGCAGAGACAGAGAGTGCCGATGGCGCCAGCAGCCAGAGGACTGCAGGGGACCAGGCACATGCTGAGTCCAGGTGTGATGATGTGCCTCTGGAGTTGACTGCAACACAGCAGCTGCAGGGAATGCAGCCGGGTGTGCGAGAGCATCTGGGAGCGTTGCATGAGACTATGTTTCGCTTGGTGTCCATGGTGGAGGAATCCACGCGGAGCATCACTGATGCAATGAACCTCATGGCAGAGCATCACGCTTCTTCCATGGAGAGGGGCTTCCAGGAGAACAAGCAGATTCTCCAGGGGTTACGCTCGGACCTGCAAGCTCTCACAGCGCCAGTGGCCACAGCTGGTCATTGCCAATGTGGGAGATGGTGTGGGCTTCTAGCTTCCCAGTCATTGCCCATCCATCGACGGTGAGCAGGGAGGTCCGGGACGACCTCAGGTCGGCGAAACAGCTGCCTGTCGTATCTGTGGGCTCCTCTCACTGCGCTCTGGATGAGGGCACCAGCTGCTCCAGCCCTCTCCCAGTGACCACTTCATCCGGTGAGGCTGCGACGACTGGGGAAATGCCAGCTGTGGAACTGGCAGATCCCTCCCAGTGGGGCCAGCACAGGCTCCATGGGCCAGAGGACGACCGCCAAGGTCATCGAGGCCAACAGGACAGCAGAGACAGCAGGCTGTCTCAGAAGCCACTAAAAAGCAATGAGGCAGCATCATTCCCCTGTGCTTGCTCATCCTCAGAATCAGTGCTGGACTCATCGTGTGCAGCCGCATCCACTGCGTCAACGTCTTCATCATCCACTGCGTCCCCCTTTCCAGCGCAAGATTGTGGAGAGTGCAGCATGCAACCACTATCACCAAGACACGATCTGGGGGGTACTGGAGTACGCCCCCTGAGCGGTCCAGGCATCGGAAGCACATCTTGATTTGACCGATGGCTCTCTCCACCACAGTCCTTGTGGAGGCGTGGCTCCTATTGTACCGCTGCTCAGCCTCTGTGCTCAGCCTCTGTTCTTGGGTGGCGGAGAGGCGTCATGAGGCACCTTCTGAGGGGATAGCCCTTGTCACCCAGCAGCCATCCATCAAGCCGAGCCGGAGCACTGAAGAGCCCCGGCACCTGGGAGTCTCTGAGGATGTAGGCATCGTGGCAGCTGCCTGGGTACCTTGCACAGACTTGTAGAATCTGCATCCTGTGATCACACACTATCTGCACGTTCATGGAGTGGAAGCCCTTCCTGTTGACGAAGGCACCGGGCTCGCCTGCTGGTGCCTTGATGGCCACATGTATGCAGTCGATTGTAACCCGGACGCGGGGGAAGCCAGCAATCGCCGCAAAGCCTCTGGTTCTCTGTGTCTGGCTTGCCTGATCCCAGCAGAAGTGGATGAAGGTCAATGCACATCTGAACAGAGCGTCTGTAACCTGCTTGACACAAGTGTGGACAGCTGATTGGGAGGCACCGCAAAGATCACCCACCGAGCCCTGGAAAGAGCCAGAGGCATAGAAGTGGAGGGCAACTGTGAGCTTCAGAGCCGCTGGCATGGGGTGTCCACCCACACAGTTAGGAGAGATCTCAGGGCCAATCATCTGACAGACTGGTGTAGGTCGTTCAAAGGTGTCACTAAGCAAATGGGGATATACAACCAGCCCGACAACTTGTGAATGTGGAACTGAGCCACAGACTATGCAACATCTCCTGCAATGCCTATCGCTAGAGGAACCCTGCACCATTGCAGATCTTGCCGAATTCAACAACAAGGTGCAAAAATGTGTCCAGTTCTGGCTGGGCCATGTATAGACTGTCCGTGGACACGATAAGAAGAAGATCTGACAGATGTAGTGTACTGTCTCCCTTGACAGCCGGAGCCTCCTTCGGCACTGCACCTCAGTCATACTGAGGTAGCTGCTTCGCCGCCTGTTTACCCTGGCAGCTGGATAGTGGCATCTTCTGTGGCCCCTTCCACTTTGGACTACCTCTTGGCCCTGCGCCCCTTGTGCCTGCGCTAGTACTCCCAAAGATGGCTCCCCTGGAGGCTGATTGTGCACTCCTGGCCTCCTCCTCATTCTAGCCCTCCCTTCCTCCTCAGAGGAGCTGCCTCCAGTGGACATGTCAGAACCCATACCCAGGCTAAAGGGAGGCCTCCGGAAAGCTGCAAGCCCAATAAAGATTACTGACTGCAAAGTGTTGACCTGAAGGTTCAAAGTACACAGAAAGCTGCTGGAATTCGTTTTGAACTGCTACAGATCACACAGGCAAGTTTAAAAAAATTTCTGCAATAAATACTCACAGACCAGATTGACAACCCCACTGAGCCCTCTTATCCTGCCCTAGATGAGTTTTATTAAAAAGCCTCTTACCCGCCTGCCCATTGTGCCCATGCACTGAGCCAAAGATCGCACGGGTGCCTGAAAATTGGTGTTGATTACCGATTTAAGGGCCTTAACTAGTCCATTAATTAATGGTAGCCACACGTCAAACGTGCGCAGCTGTGGCTCAGTTCATAGTACCCTCGCCTTTGAATTAGAGGGTTGTGGGTTCATGTCCCACTCCCGGAAACCAAGAACTGTGATTGTACTCGAAAGAGTTGCAATCTGTGACTGTTGATAACTCAAAAGAGTTTCATTGTGCGCCCGCCCAGCGAAATACCACAATGGCACATGGTGATGTCGAGACACTCACCCGATGTTACCGTGCATCATTTTACGCACTGACGTGCAGGGCCCACCCCCACCGCACATCAAGCAGAAAATTCTACCCTATATGTTTCATCAAGTCACCTCTTACTCTTCTAAATTCCAGTGGATACAAGTCTAGTCTGTCCAACCTTTCCTCATAAGACAACCCAACTATTCCAGGTATTAATCTCTGAACTGCTACCAATGCATTTACATCCTTCCTTAAATAAGATGACCAATACTGTACACAGTACTCCAAATGTGGTTTCACTAGTGCCTTTTACAACTGCAGCATAGCCTCCCTACTTTTGTATTCAATTCCCCTCGCAATAAATGACAACATTCTATTAAGCTTTCCTAATTACTTGCTGTACCTGCCTTTTGTGATTCATGCGCTAGGACACACAGGGGGAGAATTTTCACGTCGACGTGCGGGGGCGGACCCGCACGCCAACGCATTAAACGACACGTGGTGACATTGCGTGTGTGTCCCGACGTCACCGCACATCCACGGGCGGGATGAGATTTCATGAAGGTTTTATTAAATTAATAAATAAATTTTGCTCACTTCATAAACATGTCCCAGCTCATGTGACACTGTCACATAAGGGGTCATGTCTGAATAATTTTTATCTTTCTTTATTTCAAATTTTAAATATGAACTTAATCTCCCTGAGGCAGCTCCGTGCCTCAGGGAGATTTCTGCGCTCTTTTACGCACATGCACGAAAGAGCGCAGGCCCCAATTCTCCTTCCTCCCCCCGCCCACACAGGTAGCACTGCGCGTCACACTGGGTGGGCCTTAATTGGCCCACCCACATTAAATGGCGGTGCGCAGCCAATCGTGGGAAGGCTATCGGCTCCACGCCCGCTCCCAACCGGCCCACCTGACCGGGAGAAAATTCTCCCCCAGATCCTTCTGCACCACCAACCACTGCAATTTGTTACCATTTAGATAATATGCTTCTCTTTTATTCTTCCTGCCAAAATGGACAATTTCACATTTCCCCATATTATACTCCATTTGCCAGATCTTTGCCCACACACTTAACCTATTTATATCTTTTAGTAGCCTCCTTATGTCCTCTTCACAACTTACTTTCCTACCTATCTTGGTGTCATCAGCAAATTTGGCAACCACCCATTCAATCCCTTCATCCAAGTCATTTACATAAATTATAAACAGCTGCGGTCCCAGCACTGATCCCTGCGGTACACCACTCATTACATATTGCCAACTTGAAAAAGATCCATTTATGCCTACTCTCTGCTTCCTGTTAGCTAGCCAATCTTTTATCCGTGCCAATATGTTACCTCCTATACTGGTGAGCTTTTATTTTCCACAATATACTTTGACGTGGCACTTTATCAAATGCCTTCTGGAATGCTAAGTACAGTACATCCACCTTTTATCCACAGTATATGTTACTTCCTCAAAGAACTTCAATAAGTTGGTTAAAAACGATCACAAAACCATGTTGACTCTGCCTGATGACCTTGCACTTATCCAAGTGCCCTGCTATAAATTCTTTAACAATAGCTTCTAACATTTTCCCTATGACAGATGTTAAGATGTTCACAGATCATGACAACAGAGGGATTGCTGTAGTTTCCAGCTTTCTGTCTCCCTCCCTTTTTGAATAATGGAGTTTCATTTGCTATCTTCCAATCTAAATGAGACCTTCCCTGAATCTAGGGAGTTTTGGAAAATTAAAACCAATGCATCAACTATCTCACTAGACACTTCTACTAAGACCCTAGGATGAGGTCCATCAGGACCCGGGCTCTTGTCAGCCCACAGCTCCAACAATTTACTTAGTACCACTTCTCTGGCGATTGTAATTTTCCTGACTTCCTCCCTCCCTTCCATTTCCTGGTTTATAGCTGCATCTGGGATGTTACTTGTATCCTCTATAGTGAAAACTGATGCAAGAATATCTGTTCAATTCATCTGCCATCTCTTTGTTATCCAATATCAATTCTCCAGACTCGCTTTCTGAAGCACAATCGCTCAGTTTGTTAACTTGCTTATTAAAATATTTATAAAAACTCTTACTATCTTTTTTATATTTCTGGCTAGCTTTCTCTCATACTCTAATATTTTCCCTCCTTATTAGTCTTTTAGTCATTCTTTGCTGTTCCTTATATTCTGTCCAATCTTCTGACCTGCCACCTGTCTTTGCACAATTATATGCTTTCTCTTTAAGTTTGATACTATCTTTAACCTTTCTGGTGAACTATGGACAGTGTATCCATCCCTTGAACTTCTTACTTGTTGGAACATATCTAGTCTGTGCATTCTGAAATATCCCCTTAAATATTAGCCACTGCATCTCTATTGACCTATCCCTCAAACTAATTAGCCAATTCACTTTAACCAGCTCAGCTTTCATGCCCTCCTAATTGCCCTTATTTAAGTTTAAAAACTTAGTCTCAGACCCCCTCCTCTCTCCCTCAAACTGAATGTAAAATTTCATCATATTGTGGTCGCTGCTCCTAACGAGCACCTTCACTATGAGATCATTAATTATTCCCATCTCATTGCACAATACCAGGTCTAGAATAGCCTGCTCTCTGGTTGGCTTCAGAATATGCTGTTCTAAGAAACTATCCTGAAAACATTCAATTAACTCTTCACCCAGGCTATCTTTGCCCATCTGACTTAAATCTGTAAATTTAAATCTCCCATGATTATTGCCATGCCTTTCTGACAGGCTCCAATTATTTCTTCCTTTATGTTCCACCCAAACATGTGGTTACTGTTAGGGGGCCTGTACACAACTCCCACCAGTGACTTGCTTTTGTTTTTATTGTTCCATAATCCCTGCAACTATCTAGTAACTTGTTCTAGTGGGAATTGTTTGTGTACCAATTTAGCAGTGTGAATTCACAGATCATGACAACAGAGGGATTGCACTTTAGCTCAAACCTGTCCTCATCATTCCCAATCACAAGGTTGCTGAGGCTAATTACAGCAATCCCATTACTGCCCGACAGAAATCAGCTACCTCAGCATAACAGTGGATTGTTTTAATTTAAAGTGATTGTTTACAAAGGTTTATTAAGTACCTTGAGAAGGGTTCTAATACATGACAATTCCAAGATATGGTAGAATTCACCTCAGTTTATTTGTTCATTAAGGGCTGGGTAGCACTTTGAGATTCACCCCTGGAATCTAAGTTTGAATATAACTCATATCAATAGTATAAGCCATTCTTGGCCAGCTTAGCGGATCAACATAACATGAGCTTCAACAGTCCGAGCCTATTCTTAGTGTGTGCGTGAGTGTGGTGATGGACCACGCAACATTCAAATCATTGGTGCTGTTTAGTGGTTATTGTAGAGCGTATTGTCTTTCAATCCCAAGGTCAGGGCCCAAGTTTGCCTTAGCTGGAACAGGAATTGAAGCCAAATTGCATTATTCTGAACGACATGCTAGCCACTTAGCCAAGTGAGCTAACCTACCATAGCGTTGTGGTAAGCTTTACTTTGCGTCTCCTTTTGCTACACCTGGCCTTTTAAGTATGCAGGCATTGCAACAGTTATACCTTCCTTTTTGACGCAAGAACAGAACGGGAAAAGCGGCCCAACCATGGCCAACAAAAGAAATTAAGGATAGTATTAGATCCAAAGAGGAGTCATATAAGTTGCTAGAAAAAGTAGCAAGCCCGAGTTATGGGAGCAGTTTAAAATTCAGCAAAAGAGGGCAAAGAGATTGATCAAGAGGGGAGAAATAGAGTATGAGAATTAACTTCCAATGAACATAAAAGTGGACTGTGAAGCTTCTATAAGTATGTAAAAGGAAAAAGATTAGTGAAGACAATTGTAGGTCCCCTACAGTCCAAAATGGGAGAATTTAAATAGAGAACAAGGAAAAGGCAGAGCAATTAAACAACTGCTTCAGTTCTGTCTTCACAGAAGACAACACAAATAACTTCCCAGAAATACTAGGGAATCAAGGGTCTAGTGAGAAAGAGGAATTGAAGGAAATCAGAATTACTAAAAAAATACTGCTGTGAAAATTAATGGGACTGAAAGCCGACAAATCCCAAGGGCCTGATAATCTACATCCCAGGGTACTAAAGGAGATGGTCATGGAAATAGTGGATCATCTTGTGGATGACAAGATTTTTGTCATCTTCCAAAATTCTATAGATTCTGGAACAGTCCCAGCAGATTGGAGGGTGGAAAATACACCCTCACTATTTAAAAAAGGAGGGAGGGAGAAAACAAAATTACAGACTGATTAGCCCAACATCAATAGTAAGGAAAATGCTGGAGTTTATTATAAAGGATGTGATAACATGACACTTAGAAAATATCAATGGGATTAGGCAAAGCCAACATGGATTTGTGAAAAGGAAATCATGTTTGACAAACCTACTGGGTCTTTTTGAAGGTGTAACTAGTAAAATTGATAAGAAAGAACCAGTGGATGTGGTGGTATTGGGATTTTCTGAAAGCCTTTGGGCAGAATCCTCCGGTCGGCGTGCGGGGGTAGGCTCGACACGTTGATGTGTAAAATGACACGCGATGACAAAGGGCGTGCATCCCGATGTCATCGCGCGCCATCGCGATATTTTGTTCGGCGGGCGTGCTGGCTGCGTGCCCACGCAATGTTAAGGGCCTATTAAGGCCGAGAAGAAATTAATTAAAGCACTTAAGAACACTGCCCGTCCAACCTTAAGGTTGGAAGGCGCGAAAAGCTAAAGCAGCCTTTACGTTTTTCAGGAAACCTCATCCACAGGCGAGATGACGTTTTCTGAGCTTTTATAATAAATAATAAATAAATAAAATTTCCCACCTTTACAAACATGTCGCAACTCTCTTGACACACATGAGGGGACATGTTTGAATAAAATTTTAATTTGATTCTTTAATTATTTTCATATCCATTCAATCTCCCTGAGGCAGCTCCATGCCTTATCCCGCCCCCGCCCGCTTCCGCCCAGCCTGCCCACCATAGGAAAAATCTAGGCCTCTGATAAAGTCTCACATAAGAGGTTAGTGTATAAAATTAAAGCACATGGGATTGGGAGTAATATATTGGCATGGATTGAGAATTGGTTAGCAGACAGGAAACAGAGAGTAGGAATAAATAGGTATTTTTCGGACTGACAGGCGGTAACTAATGGGGTACTGCAGGGATCAGTGCTTGGGCCCCAGATATTCACAATATATATCAATGATTTGAATGAGGTAACCAGATGGAATATATCCAAGTTTGCTGATGACACAAAACTAGGTGGGAATGTGAATAGTGAGGAGGATGTTACAAGGCTTCAAGGTGATTTAGACAAGCTGAGTGAGTTGGCAAATACATAGCAGATGCAATATAGCGTGGATAAGTGTGAAGTTACCCACTTTGGTAGGAAAAATAAAATGGCAGAGTATTATTTAAATGGTGATAGATTTGGAAATGTTGGTGTACAAAGAGACTTGGATGTCCTTGTACACCAGTCACTGAAAGCAAGCATGCAGGTGCAGCAAACAATCAGGAAGGCAAATGGGGTTTTGGCCTTCATTGCAAGAGGTTTTGAGTACAGAAGCAAGGATGCCTTACTGCAGCTGTACAGGGCCTTGGTGAGACTATGCCAGGAGTAGTTTGTGCCGTTTTGGTCTCCTTACCCAAGAAAGGATATACTCGCCATAGAGGGAGTGCAGCGAAGTTTCAGCAGACTGATTCCTGGGATAGCAGTATTGTCGTATGAGGGCAGATTGGGTCAACTACGCCTGTATTCACGGGAATTTAGAATAATGAGAGGGGATCTGATTGAAATGTATAAAATTCTGACAGTGCTGGGCAGACTGGATGGAGGGATGATGTTACCCCTGGCTGGGGTATCTAGAACAAGGGGTCACAGTCTCAGGATATGGGGTAGGCCATATAGGACTGAGATTAGAAGAAATTTCTTCACTCAGAGGGTGGTGAACCTGTGGAATTCTCTATCACAGAGGTTGTGGACGACAAGTCACTGAATATATTTAAGAAGGAAATAGATAGATTTCTAGACTCTAAAGGAGTCAAGGGGGAGAATTTTCTCCCCATCGGGGGGCTGAGCAGGAGCGGGAGCAGGCGGTCGCCCAGCTGATCACTGCCCATGATTGGCTGCGCGCCACCATTTTACGTGGGCGGGCCAATTAAGGCCCACCCAGCGGGACGCGCACCCGGAAGTGCTGAGTGCTCCCTGTGCGGGCGGGGGATTAAGCTGAGTTGGGGCCTGTGCTCTTTCACGCATATGCATGAAAGAGCGCAGAAATCTCCCTGAGGCACAGAGCTGCCTCAGGGAGATTAGTTTCATTATCAATAATTTAAATAAAGAAAAAAAAAATTAAGACATGTCCCCTCATGTGATAGTGTCACATGAGCTGGGACACGTCAATGAAGTTTAATAAAAACTCTCATCCAATTTATAAACACTTCATGAAACCTCATCCTGCCTGTGGATGAGGTTTCATGATAAACGTGAAGGCCACCTGGGCTCTTCACCTGCACGCTGACCTTAAGGTTGGACGGACAGCTCCATTAAGTATTTTAATTGATATTTAAATGGCCTTAACAGTCCTTTGACAGTTTGGCGGGCGTGCAGCCGACTCGGGTGCGTGCCCACCGAACTGAAAATCGGAATGACACGCGGTGACGTCGGGATGTCATTTTACGCGTTGGCGAGCGGGGCCCGCCTCTGCATGCCAACCCAAAGATGCTGGCCAAGGAGTATGGGGAGAGAGTGGGAGTTTGGCATTGAGATAGAGGATCTGCCATGATCATACTGAATGGTGGAGCAAGCCCAAAGGGCCGATTGGCCTACTCCTGCTCCTTTTACCCAGAAACACAAAGAGAAATTACTTCTCCCCCTACCAATGACATACCCTCAATTTTAAAAACAAAATAAAATAAATCTCAATCCCATTAACAGAAGCCATGAGTAATAGATAACTGTGCACTGGTGACAATTAGGATGTTTATCTGAGGCTGAAGTTAAAAAGCACATTTTTGGGAACAATGGATGGAATTTCAGGCCCCATTATTGACTGCAGATGATTATTGCTGACCAGTGGCTGGTTAGCTCAGTTGGCTAGGTGGCTACCATGTGATTCAGAATAATGCAAACAGTGTGGGCTCAATTCCTGTTCCAGCTAAGGCAAACTTGGGCCCTGCCCCTGGGATTGAAAGACAATGGCAAACCGCCAGTGGGGAAAGAAAAACTGCCAAGAAAACCACTCAGGATGAAGCAGTAGCAGACAATGAGCCAACTTGTATTCAGGCAGCACACAAACAAACAAACAAATTTTGGACCCTGGTGCACATTATAGTAGTAAAAGAAGAAAAATGCTATGGGCCTGAACTTCGTCGGAGTGGCAATCAGCGTCAAATTGCCACTGCATGCCCAATTACTTAGATCAAATTTCTTTTGATGCTACCTTGCCCGACCTTCTGTCTCAGGCTGGGCGAGATTCAGGCAGTGCAGCTCATCCTCGAGGTCCTGTGTCAAGGTCCAGGAGAGTTGAAGGGAAGAAGGCCACATCCCTTTTTTTACGGCATCAGGTGCCGGAAATCGGGTAAGTTTTAAAGATCCATTGAAATTTAAAAATCCTTGACAGGCCGGTGAGAAGGTGAGTGTCTAAGGTTGGGTCAGACCTGAGTGGAGGGGTGGTGGGGAGGGTGTCGGCCTCAGGTCGGGTCAGGTCTGCCGGGGGAGGCGGAGATGGTTGGGGGGGGTGCGTGGGGGAGCTAGTGGAGGGAGGGTGTAGAGCCTCCAGGTGGGGAGGCAGGGGTTGGGGGGGAGGGGGAGTCCCATGCAGGTGGGGGAAATTCCGTGGGGGAAGGTAGTGGAAGTCCCCTGGGTGAGGTAGTCATGGGGTGGGGGGAGAGGTAGTCGGTGTTTGGGGTTGTCCCGTGCTTGTGTGGCTGAGTCTGTGCAATAACTACCCAGAAGTTAGAAGTGGTTTTAATTCTTCTGGGTAACTATTGGTCTAACCCAGTCGGAACCATCCAAAGTTTGCAATTTAAATCACATTTTCGGATGGCTCCCAGTGCAGGGCAATTGCCCAGGGGAAGTTTGCACTTCAGGGCAATTGCCGTGTAAACCTTACCTGGGAACTTCTGAAGGGGGTTCCCCAGCATATCTTTGGGATACCCCGCCCCCAACAATCCGACACTGGGGAGCTCAGAAATTAAGGCCCTCTTTCTTCAGGTCTCCCTTTGATTACATTACAATATATATTTACAATTTTTAATAAGCCTGTTCAGAAACCTTAATCAAGTAACTATTCAAGGATTTGTTTACCATATACTTGCCTACCTGCAAAGAAAGTTCAGCAGTTATGCCGATTGAAATATTTACATTTCTTAGCTATTGTCGCAATGAGTCAGTTGGTCTTTGCTTCCTGTATATCATTAGAGAAAGTGGTTAATAATGGTACCTGGGCTATATTAATTGGCTCTTACAATACTCTGGATTTTTGCCTATTCATACCTTTAAAAAAGTTTGCTGCAAATCCTGCTTTATTAACTGTTCCATCAGAAACAAACTTCATCCAGAGAGTATTTGAAGTAGATTTGATGTCTTCTGGTTTGTTGTAGCCACAGAAACGCCCAATTAAAGGACTGTTTTCATTATTGCCATTTCGGACTTCTAAATAGTCATAAGCACAATTGTCATGCCTTTCAACCTATGACAGAATAAGGAAAATATTTTACTCATTTTTGCACAAGGAAACCAGAACTCACTTTAAAGTGAATAAGCAACATTTATGAACCAACAAAGATTTAATTCAATCTTGGAATAGCACAGCACGGAAGGCCATTTAGCCCATCAGGTCTGCAATATCTTCTTTGAAGAGCAATTCAGATAGTCCCACGGCCCCACTCCTTCCTATATACCTGAATATTTTCTTCTTCAAGCATTTATCCAATTCCCTTCTATTGAAGGTGTTATGATTCCAGCTGATGTTACTACTGAACAAGTCAGATCCCAGGGTGGAACCTGACTTGATAGATCCTAACTTTTAATTTTTTGTTTAAAAACGTGGCTACTGAACAGAATCCGCTGGTAAACTTTTACCAAAAGAATAAAACATTTGTTAAACAAGAATAGATGAACTATATTACACTATTCCTTCACCCACCACTATACCGTTACAGATTATGTACAGAATTGTAAGGATAACACCAGTTACAAAATCTACCTTATACTCTAATGTTCACAATAAGTATACGGTCCATGTAAATCAGTAGGCAACCTGTGGTCAGACACACCACACTCTGAAACCAAGTGACAGATGTCGCCCAAAGCGGATGCTATGGATCTCTCATCAACTCCCCTGAGACGCTTGTCACACTGTGAGCCAACCAATCTCATTGAACTCCGTCTTTCTCCCGAAGGTTTCCAATCTCAACGTTCAAAGTATTCACCTTGGAAGCTTCTCCCAAATGACACTTTCACTTGGATGTCTTCAACAAGGATCCACCTCCAAGGGTTTAAAATCTCCTCCTGATGTTCTCCCCCGGATTCAGGTTTCACCCTTCACATACACTTTCAGATATTCAGCTTTGACTTAACTATCTTCTTGGGACCTTTTCCTGTACCACTCCCTGGATTTGGAACTTTCTGCTTTGCTGTTTGGAACCTGCTTCCCGCAGTTCCTTCTCTTGTGTCCAGCTTCTCCTGGCACCTGCTTCCAACTGCCCTAAAACTGCTTTCAGTTTCTCCCTGTCTCTCTTTGGGCCCCCTGTTGCGAGGCAACAGCACAGTTTTCATACTTTGTTTTAACTCCCCTAAAGAGTCGTAAAACCTCATTAAAGTGCAGGTACACAAACAAGATTTCAGACCTGCTGGCCCCACTATAAAGTAAAACCAAAATCCAGGCTTCACCTTTCTAACACACAAATAATAAAAAAATTAAACTTAAACATAAAGCTATAGCTTATTCCAAACAAGCTATCTCTAGTTCCTAACAAAGGCTAATGGCGAATCTACTTCCCCTTCAACAATACCTTCCAAATCCTAACCACACGTTGTGTAAAATAAAGTTTTTTTCTCATATCATCTCTGGTTCTTTCACCAATCACCTTAAATCTGTGCCCTCTTGTTATTGATCCTCAAGCCACTGGAAATAGTTTCTCCTTATTTATTCTGCCTAAATCATTCATGATTTTAAAGATCTCTACCAAATCTCCTCTTAGTCTTCTCAGCTTTAAGGAGCACAGATTTACATTTTAGCCACATAATTGTAATCCCTCATTCCTGGAACAATTCTAGTTAATTTCTTCTGTACCCTCTCCAAAGCCTTCACATCTTTCCTAAAGTGTGGTGTCCAGAATTGGCTACAAAACTCCAGCTTGCAAATGAGTGTTTAAAATAGATTTAGAATAACTTCTTCACTTTTGTACATTATGCCTCTAATTATAGATTATAAGTCCAGGATCCCATATGCTTTATTAATTACTTTGTTAACCTGTCCTGCCATCTTCAAAGATTCATGCAGAAACACCCCTAGGTCTCTGTTTTTGCACTGCCCTTAAAATTGCACCACTTAACATGCACTGGGCTGGATATTTGCAGAGTGAGATGTCTGGAGAGCTGAGGCATCCATTATTCTGTTGAAATAGAACACCCAAGGGAAAACATTGTGTGATTCACAACTCTTTCTATTAGGTCTATTTTGTAAATTGCACAATGTTCATTTACACAAGATAGAGGTGTCAAGTGCTTGCAATTTCTGCTATTGATACTTTATAGGGCTATAGTAAAAGCAGTTTTTTTTTTAAGAAAGTTATGAATGAATGATTGTTTTTAAAAATCTTTTCCACACATGCCATTGCTACTGTTGGGTTCATTGGTTCGGTATAGAGTGTATACTGGGTAAGTGTGCATATAAGTACCATAGATTGGCATGGAGGGTATGAGGAGCCACTAGGAGTGGGTAAAAGAGCATAAGTGGCATTGAAGGTATGAGGAGCCATGGGAGGCAGGTAGAGCGGCATAGGTTGGCAGCTGCAATTTGGCGAGTGTCTGCAGGGTGAGGTAGTGTGAGGGGTGAGGGCTGGAGGGTCTAAAATAAAACAACTGGGAAAAGTCCCATAACCATGAAACAGGCCTTTTAACCAACTGACCTCGGCACTCAGCAGCCCATTTGGCTATCTCCAAACAGTTTACAGGGGCAGTGGGCCCAACTCCAGTCAGCAGCACCATTCCACCCCAGAACAAAAATCCCACCTTTTCAGGCACTTTCTCCCAAGGTGGTTACGCCAAAGTGGGAAATTTCCCAACTCCCGCTATGCACCTCTAGAATGAAAATCCAGCCAATTGTCTCTCCTCATTCTTCCTACCAAAATGTATCACCTCACTTTTCAGCATTGAATTTCATCTATCATGTGTTTGCCCAGTCTGCCACCCTGTCTATGGCCTCTTGAAGCCTATTACGATCTTCCTTACAGCCTGCTACACTTTTAAGTTTCATGTCATCTGTAAATTTTGAAATTGTGCCCTGTGCTCCACAAGTCCAAGTCATTAATGTTTATCAAAAATAGCAATGATTTTGGTACAGGCCTTAGGGAATGCCACTGTATGTATACTTTCCTCCAGTTCAAAAAAGTCATTCACCAAAACTTGCTCTTTTCTATCCTTCAGCTAACTTTGTACCCGTGCTCCTTTTATCCCATGATCTTCAATTTTGCTAACTTTACTAAATGCCTTAAAGCCCAGATGCACAACATCAACTGCACTGCCCTCATCCACCTCTTACCTCTTCAAAGACTCAGTCAAGTTAGTCAAACATATTTTCTCTTAAGAAAACTGTACTGGTTGTCTTTTATTAGTCCATATTTGTCCAAAAGTGGTTTTTATTTTGTCCTGGATTATTATTCCTAAAAGCTTCCCCACCACCGATGTTAAACTGACTAGTCTATAATTGTAATCTTTATCCATCTTCCCTTTTTTGAACAATTTGGAACACAGAAACATAACAGTAGTAGACCATTTAGCCTGAAATCCTCCAGTACTTCGGCATCACCCCTATGTCTGAGGAGGATTGTGGCCAGAATCACTGCAATTTCTGCCATTACTTCCCTCAGCAACCTAGGATGCAGCCCATCTGGATCAGGTGACTTAACCACTTTTAAGTACTGCTAACCTTTCTAGTACCTCCTCTTTATCTGTTTTTTTATATCACATCCTGTATCCCATTAATTTGGTCATTTACCACAGCTTTGGCAAAGTCCTCTTCCTTTGTAAACACCAATGCAAAGTATTCACTTAGTCTTAGTCGTGCCTTCTGAATCCACCAATAGATCTCCATTTTGGTTCCCAATCGGCTCCACCACTCCTCTTAACATTTACCGTTGATATGCCTGCAGAAGACCTTTTGATACCCTTTTATGTTAGCTACCAACCTATTCTTATCCTTTTTGCCCCTCTTATTTTCCTTTTTACCACTGTTTAATTTGTACGTTTAGCCCAATTTTCCATTGTAATATCAAGCTGACATCTCTCATACGCCCTGTTTTTCCACTTCATCCAACTCTCTAACTTCTTTGTCTTCTAGGAAGCTCTGGTCAGTTTCCCCTTATGGAAATGTGCCAAGACTGTACTCAATCATCTTCTCTTCAAAGGTTGCCCATCGTTCCACTTCAACCTGCCAATCTTTGACTCCAATTTACCTGAGCTAGATCCCTCAACAATTCCCTGAAATTAGCCCTCTTCCAGTAAAATATTTGTATTCTCGTTTGTTCCTAGTCTTTCTCAGAAAATTGAGAGTTGGATATAAAACTGAGTTCTTAGATTGTTTTCCTGTCCTAATTGTTTACAAATATGAAATTCAACTCTTCAGTTATAAAATATTGAATAATTTAGATTTCAGAAGTAAAAAATGAATTTTAAATAAGGCCAGACAGCATGGAATCTACTTTATTACTCAAATGTACAGAATGCAAACTCCAGTAAGCAGCTATTGAAATTTTTCATTACCTACACACAAAAATCAAATAAACCCTATAATCTTATCAATAGATTATAGCTCTAAGATAATTAAATCTGAAGCTAGTTGCACTTTACCTTGGGCTACACAAGGTGGTATTATCTGCACAATGATGTTCTATTATTTAAACTTTCTTCCTGTTAAATTTTTACCATGCAACAAAGTTACCTCAAAGGCCTGAAAAATTAATCCTACGTGGTAGTGCTCAGACATTGTTATCTTCCACACGCACTCCTTCATTGGTCTATAGTCATCTGGATAGTTAGGAGACTGGATCTGTCCCGATTCTTTACTGATCTCACCACCACAAATTGCTAATAATTAAAAGAAAACATGTGTAAGCAGGGGTATAAATAACAAGATGGTAACTTATAAAATTCAATCCATAATATTTTCAACAGAGCAATTACAAAAACATATGAAACCTCTCTCCCTTTGAAAACAGCAGAAAGGAAAGGAATGCAATGAATTGCATTGTGTGATTGATGCTTAGACTTTACAGTGCAGTTGCCCTTCCACACTATTGAATGTAAGAACAAATCTTAATCTACCTTTGCCCTGTGTGCCTCTTAGCAAAATACTCTGGGATTCTCCCTATTGTGCACCATAACTCAACAGACATCCTAGAGAAATGCTTAAATGTCTTTCACCAATCTTCCACCCAAGTTACAGTGAAAAGTCAGAAAATTCTTGTGGCAATTCAAGCCCTCTGTTACACTGACTGTACAATGTCACGTTTTGTGCATTCCAAAACTGTTATATGCCTTTGTGACAACCTAAGGGCCTCGGCAACATCAAAGAAACAAAAGGTAGTGATGCCCTTAAGTCTGCCCAAGATATCAGACAATCCAATATTATTATGATGTTTTGGAAAATATAATGTTGAAGGTAGAATGTTTTTCAATTAAATTCTGAAATATGATTTTTTTTTTCTTACTGTATATCATTTGAGAAAGAGATTAAGGATGCGACCTAAATGAGTGTGCCTTCTTTTAATCTTCACTAATTGAAACGCAAATTTATAGTGCATTACATGATTAAGAATATAAACTAGTTTAATTGTCATGAAGGTACAGATTTAAATTGATTATAAGGAGAATGAATTTCCACATCATTCCTCCTCTTCTGTAACACTGTCAGGAAACATTGTGGAAATGCCAAAGGAACAGATAAATGATATTTACATTATTTGTTCAGGAGTTTCTATAGCTCCCCACTGTGGATGGGTAGGAGAACACCTGTGAAAATTCACCTTCCAGAGTCTCTGCTGCCCATATTCTATCCTACATCAAGTCCTATTCATTGACCACCTCTATTTTTTTGCTAACTTACATTGCCTCCAAGTCACTAATAGCTCAAAATTAAAACTGTCATCCTGGCATTTAAATTCCTCCAAATCATTGTAAACTCCTCCAGCCAACAGCTCTGTTCCTCCAACTCTGGCCTCTTGTGCATCTCCCCACCACACCTACACCCTCCACTGTCCTCACAACCCCCTCCCCTCTCTGTTGTGATATGATGTACATGTACCTTTAAAGGTGTATATCTTAGACTGCTGTCAATTACTACTGCCAAGACAGGATATATATTATTGCTTTGTATCCAGTCTACAAACAGCAGCTTGTAGAAGTCAAGCACCTGTAGTTAGTCTCCCAATTAACATTATTTGAAGGTGTGACTATGTACAGCCAAATAACTTAGATTATTGTTTTAAGCCTTGTGACAAGCCTTGTCACATGATTGATTTAACACATCAAATAGAAGAGTGTAATATGGTGGAAGCGTGGTTTTTAAAGATTTCACTGAGAAGCATACAATCCTCAACCTTTTCACATGCAGAACAACAACTGATGTGGAAGTGAAACAACTATCAAGTACCACCTCACCATGCGCAAGTGATTTTGCAGCACTGTATGAAGCTGAACACTGTACCTGCATTCTGGGACATTGCACCAGCCAGCCGGCACTGGATTCTGGTAGGATATTCAAATTCTGGAGAGCTTAGTTAGTTTATGTTTACCTGCTCCAAAGTCGATGGTGGAACAGCCATTAAAAACCAACTTCAGATAATCTAGCTTTAAGCAGAACTCCACAGGCAGGAGAGAATCCATTATTGCTCCTGGCTGTCCCAACAGGAGGTTGGGGAAGATTAAAATACTGATCTAGGGAAGAAGAATCCATCCAGTAACAGCTCCCAACAGCCCCTAAGAGCTAAAAGAAGGCTGTAAAAAAACTTTTTCCACTTATAAACTCACCTTTTGAGGCAAGTCATTTCATACCAAAATCACTGTTTTTTGGGTGGGACTGAGCACACGCCCAGGAAAAGCTGAAAAAGCTCAACAGTGCAATCATTGCAATCAAGGAAAAGACTATGACCAGCTAAAGTGATGGCTACTTAAGGTACTGTGACTCACAATGCAAAATGAAGTCTGTAAAAAAAAGCCTGAATGGATGTCCTGTTCCAGCAATACTGTAAAAACTGTAGGGCAACGGACCTAAGTTTACATTGTTCCAATAATGTGTAGAGGTGTTTTCTGGGCCTCAACATCTTTGAACCAGAAAAAACAAGCCATTAAGATTAGAATTGCTAAAGGCAATGATGACCTCCACAGACTGAACATGTCTGTTCTGTGTGACGACTAACTTAAAATGCCAGTTAAAACATGGTCAACACTTGAAGACCAATTACGAGTGAAACTCAACACCAGAATACATTGTCTGGAATACATGTCTTTTAGACAACAACTGACAGAGACCATTGATCAATTCATTCATTCAATTTTGATGATGGCTGCACAATTTCAGCACCACTTGTGGCGCCTAAGACACTGAAGCAGTCCTGGATTCAGGCTTGGGCTGATAAGTGGCAAGTTACATTTGCATTATACAAGTGCCAGGCAAAGACCATCTCCACCAAGAGAGAATCCAACCATCTCCCCATGCCATTCAATGGGCATTACCATTGCTGAATCCCCCACTATCAACATCCTGGGGGTTACTATTGACCAGGAATTGAACTGGACCAACCATATGAATACTGTGGTTACAACAGCAGGTCAGAGGCTGGGAATTCTGTGGTGAGTAACTCACCTCCTGACTCCCCAAAGACTGTCCACCATCTACAAGGCACAAGTCAGGAGTGTGATGGAATACTCTCCACTTGCCTGGATGAGTGCAGCTCTAACAAACACTCTAGAAGGTCGACACCATCCAGGACAAAGCAGCCTTGTGGCTGGCAACCCATTCACCACCTCCAACATTCATTCCTTTTCCACCGACACACAGTGGCAGTAGTAGTGTACAATCTACAAGTTGCATTGCAAGAACGCACCAAGGCTCCTTCAGCAGTACCTTCCAAACCCATGACCTCTACCACCAAGAAGGACAAGGACAGCAGATGCACGGGAACACCATCACCTGCAAATTCCCTTCCAAGCCACACACCATCCTGACTTGGAAATTTATCACCATTCCTTCACCATCGCTGGGTCAAAATCATGGAACTGCCTTCCTAATAGCACTGTGGGTGTACACATGGGCTGCAGTGGTTCAAGAAGGCAGCTCACAACTACCTTCTCAAGGGCAATTAGGGATGGGCAATAAACGTTGGACTAGCCAACAATGCCCACATCCTGTGAAAGAATTTTTTTTTAAAGTATATGCAACAACAAGGGGCATGATTATGATTTTTCTTGGCAGAGCTAGCCGGCAGAACAACTGAGCCTGCGGTAGCATCTGCCCCAATGGAAGCATTCCAAAAAGACCTCTTAGACCAACCCAAAGGTTACACCATAGAAGTGAATGCTTGCAAAGTGGCTGCAAGTATGAAGCCATACTAATAGGTAGACAGAGCCTACAGGCCAAGTGCAATCTGTCCATCATTGGCACGATAGCCAACACAGGTAAGCCTATTAAGCAATGCAGGTGATGCAGCCTCATACGTGCACCCAGAAATTGCCCAGTTTTTAATGCTGTATGCAAGGCCTGTGGCACCAAAAGACATTGGAAGCAACAGTGGAGAAAGCAAAGGATGGAACAAGTTATTCAATGTCGTGAGAGGCCACAACCAATAGTCTGACAAACAGAGCTTTTCAACCAAGAGCGCAGACCAAACAGCGCCAAGACAAGATCCACGAAATGTCTAGCCAAGCTATTCGGTCAGATGGTGAGGATGGCCAGAACATGCATACGCAAAATGAGTAGACATTCAGCATGGTGAACATAAGAATGTTCTGGCACAGTGGTACAAACAGAAGCCTTTGCCACCATCCAAACTCTATGCCCATAAATGCAGAGACCACATAGCCTATATGCAAAACTGGATATTAGTTCAGGTGCAAACAGCCTTCCATTTTGCACAACAAAATGTATGTACCCACAGAAATGGCAAGTGATGATTCAACCAACCACTGCCAACCTTACCCAGCATACAATGGCTTGGAAATTTCATCCCTGGGATCGATTTCATTTGAGTGTCACTACAACAACTCAGCCTGGTCATGCCGGATATTTTATGTTATGGGCGCCAGGGGTCCAGTGATTATAGGCCTACTGGTGTGCAAGAACCTGCCTTTGGTCATCATCCATGATACTGTCAATACAATGACAAGGGCCAGAGACCACAAGGTGCACCATTGGAAACCTCTGTGCTTACACAGGGAGACCACCTTACTGTGCAACGTAGAGCATCACCCGACAGGCTACACGGCACAACTGAAACCAAATTCTGAACCAAACCCATTCTGACCTTAACAACAAAAAACGACTGCGGATGCTTGAAATCCAAAACAAAAACAGAATTACCTGGAAAAACTCAGCAGGTCTGGCAGCATCGGCAGAGAAGAAAAGAGTTGACGTTTCGAGTCCTCATGACCCTTCAACAGAACTGAGTAAAATTAGGAGAGGGGTGAAATATAAGCTGGTTTAAGGTGTGGCGGGGGTGGGGGGAGGTGGGGGGGGGTGGTTGTAGGGACAAGCAAGCAGTGATAGGAGCAGATAATCAAAAGATGTCACAGACAAAAGAACAAAGTGTTAAAGGTGGTGATATTATCTAAGAGAACCCCTCTCCTAATTTTACTCAGTTCTGTTGAAGGGTCATGAGGACTCGAAACGTCAACTCTTCTCTTCTCCGCCGATGCTGCCAGACCTTCTGAGTTCATTCTGACCTTGCAAACTTCACCATACCACGGATCCAATGCAGAATTCCTATTCAGCAGACAAGTGCGGACAACCCTCCCTAGTCATCACTTGATGATAGTCCCAGAAGTACATGATGCATTAATTGATAAACAGGGGAAGATGAAAGATGCCCATGACCAGTATGTGAGAAATAAATTACCCATCCTGAGCGTTGGACAAAAAGTCAGAGTGCAACACGCAACTTATGGCACATGGAATCCAGCAGAAATCGTCAGCATTTGTCCAGAACCAAGATCATATCAAGTACGAACACCAAATGGCATGACAGTGCGATGAAACAGATGCCAAATCATAACAATACCACAACCAGAAACAACGAGTAATCCTATTGCGAACATAAAATGGTCTAAGATGCAACACAAACAAAGTGCCCCTAGCCAGCACTCTGAAAATATACAGCAGCCTCCAACTAAGATCATCATGGCCTGAATCTTCGGCTCGGTGAGAGGGGGTGGGGCTGTTCGCCGAGGTGTAAAATGACGCACGTTGAAATCGGGCGGGTGTCCCAACGTCACCGCACACCATTTAGATTTTCAGTTCAGCGGGCGCACAGCTGAGTTGGCTGTGTGCCCGCCAAACTGTTAAAGGCCTATTAAGGCCATTTAAGTATCAATTAAACTAATAAACTGAGCTGCCCGTCCAACCTTAAGGTTGGTGGGCAGGTGAAGGGCCCAGGCGGCCTTTGCATTTTTCATGGAACTTCATCCACGGGCGGGATGAGGTTTCATGAAGCGTTTATAAATTGAATAAAAATTTTTATAAAAATTCATTGACATGTCCCAGCTCATGTGACACTGTCACATTAGGGGACATGTCTTAAAACTTTTTCTTTTCTTTATTAAGATTTTGGGAACTTAAACTAATGTCCCTGAGGCAGCTCTGTGCCCTGACTCAGGGAATCCCCCGCCCGCACAGGGAGCACTCAGCACTTCCGGGCGCGCGTCACACTGGGTGGGCCTTAATTGGCCCGCCCATGTTAAATGGCGGAGCGGGCCCGGTCGGAGGAGCCAATCAGGTCCGTGCCCGCCCCCGCCCGCCCCCTTCACAACCCTCTCAACAGGGGGAAAATTCCCCCCCATAAATAAATCTGGACAGATAAGCAAACCGCCTATACATTTTGGAAACTTGTAAACTTATTTCTGTGTATAATGGTATGTTCAGATACAAAGTAAATTTCTTTCGCTGTCACGCAAATAGTTTGATTCTCTAAGGATAAATGTCTAGTTTAGAAAAAAGGGGGTTGTTGTGATATGATGTACATATACCTTTAAGGAGGCATATCTTAAACTGCTGTCAACCACTACCACAGAGACAGCATATGATGCATTAGTCCCATGGGCCTGAACTTTTCAGGCAGCGGGCGGGCTCAGCAGGGATGGTCACGGAGCTGATCGGCGCCCGCGATCAGCTCCGCACCGTCAATTAAGGCCCGCCCAGCGTAAGGCGCGACCAGTAGCGCTCAGCGCCACCTGTGCGGGCGGGGGGAGGATGGAGACTTGGGATGCGTGCGAAAGGGCACTTCAATCTCCCTGAGGCACGGAGATGGAATCAGTAATAAAATAATTGAATAAAAGATTTAACAAATTATTTGAACATGTCCCCTCATGTGACTATGTCACATGTGTTGGGGCATGTTTTTATATTTATGAAAAAGTTTTATTTATTGAATAAAAGCTTTAGGAAACCTCATCCAGCTCGTGGATGAGGTTTCCTAACCTTGCCTGCCCTCTAACCTTAAGGTTGGACGGGCAGCGTTAACAAGTACTCCAACTAATTTCTTAATGGTCTTAATAGGCCGTTTACATATCGACGGGCGCGCAGCCGACTCCGGTGTGCACGCACCGAACAAAATATCGCGGGACTGCGCAATGATGTCAGGACGCACGTCTGACGTCATCACGCATCATTTTATGCATCGGCATGTCGGACCCGCCCCTGCACGCCGACTGAAAAATTCTGCCCATGGTTTTGTATTCAGTCTACAAGCAGCAGCCTATGCAAGTCAGACATGCATACATAATCTCCCAGTTAACAATGTCTGTATATAGTCTTATTTTCAATTTATTGTTTTACCAATCCTTGTCCGATAATTGGTACATTTATATCGAATAGAAGAATGTATCACACTCCACCCATCCACCTCCTCAACCCCACACCATTAAAAGCCACACCTACAGAGGCCTAGGCTTTAGACTCAGAATCCCCTCCCAAAATCCATCCATTCTCCACTTTCCTATGCTTCTTCAAGACTCCTTAAAACCCAACACACCACTTTGACCAAACATTTGGCTACCCATCCTATATCTAATTTTCTAAATAGTCACTGATTATTTTCATTACACCTCTGTAAAGCACCTTCTGATGTTTCTCCATGTTATTAAAGCAGTTGAAAAAAATGTCATGTTAAAGTTGTTACTAAGACTCTGGCATTGGGTTTTTGGTCTTAGCAAAGGTAGTAAAGCCCTCTACCTGCTGAGTACTTATTTTCCCTTGGTCAAAAATGTTATATTTAAAATTCATTTAAAACATTGAGTTTGAGCAGTTTTTCATTTTAATTAGTGTGCCTAATGGCTAATTTTTGATCTGCTAGGGAGATAATACTCAGTCTCTGCTACCGCCAATCCACCCACTCTCTCCCCATCTCAGGGGCCCAGCTCTCATCTTTGTGAAGCACTTGAGAGGAGCTTTCCTCATGCTGAGCATTTGACAGCTGTTTGTTATTATTTGCTGCTATGGTTGCGTGATGTTGCTAAGGAGCCAATTCCAGTTGCTTGGTGGCCTGAAAACTCATTCCAGAAAAATAATTTTCATAACAAATTATTGATCAGAGTAGAAAGCCATCCCCAAGTATAAGTAATTCAGGATGTTTGGTATTAAATGGGGTAATTGGGTATGACAGAGTCAAAGACAGGAACTAATCTGGCCACACTGACACCAGTAATTTTACCATGAAATTCTCAGCTCCATCGTGAATTGGTAGTGAAGACAACAGAGAGGAACCAAATCAAATTATTGATGCCATGTACTGCACTTAACTTATGAGTTACAGGTTTTTGCTGTTCCATCACAGGATTTCACTTTTCGGCTAAATTTTAGGTTGAATTTTATTGCAACAGACCTGCTTGAAGCAGGTGGGGGCTGGGGGTTGCCTGCAGTGAGTTGGGAACCCAGAGAATGGTATGATCAGTTTGGAAAATAAGAAAAGGCTCTCAGAGCAAGTACTATGAGCACCAGTCTTTCACATAGGCAGGCCAGCAGCTATGTAGTTTCACTGCTCAAAGGCTTCCCAGCCAATCAGTTTTATTAATCAATTACACCCTGCTGTGCTCTCATCTTGTTGACCTCTGGAGAATTCTGCATGGCAGAAATCAATGCATTGGCAGTTAAAAGCAGAATCCTTGGTTAGCCGTAATTGTTTACTTGTCTGGATATTTGAATCACTGACCCTGCAGGTTCACATGCATTTCCTGCAGACCTAGGAACGCGTCCCTGTAAAAGCCGAAAGTGAGCAAGAAAATTTGGGTTTCCAGCACACCAACATTTTCAGTCATTGAGCCCTTGACTTGCACCTGAACCTGTACCTCCCCCCTACCCCAGCCCCACCACCCTGCCCGTTAAAATTCTGCCCTATGTTTGAAAGTTTCAGATAGAATCAATCCCAATTGCAGTAAGTTTCTCATTCTGGTTCTCTTGCAGGTAGAACATTTCCAAACTCCATTGATACTGGGAGTCAAGGGTAGCAATAAAAGCATCCCTTGCACATTTAGAGAAAAGATTTATAGCAGGGACAATTTGAGATGCTAAAAATCACTGATCTCTTAAAGAGCTGCACAAGTCACATGAGCAACCAATCAAAGTGTTTTCTGTATCCTCAAAATATGGTTGGCAACCATAGCTGCAGATTCAAGTATTAATTCAAAGAGTACAGAAGCTTTGGTGGAGGTGCTGTTGACCTGTTCAGGTGGATGTAAAAGACCCCAATGGCACGATTCGAAAAAAGGGCAGAGAGTTTTCCAGCATCCTGGCCAACATTTACCCCTTAAACAAGAAAGCCAAAAACAGAGTAACAGATCAGTTAACTAATTTATTATTGGTGGGACCTTGCTTTGGGATTGCTGCTGCATTTGTCTACATAACAGCAGTGACTTTACCTCAATAGTTATTCAGTGATTCTAAAGATTTCTGAGACATTTGGAGGCTGCGATAAGGTGCTATATAAATGCAATTTTTTCTCAACTGATGCAAGTTCAGCTTATAGTACTTAAATATGTCTTCAACTAGCATCCTATCGTGACCTCAGGACATTCCAAGATGCTTTACAAGCGTTCGGTTATTTCTGAATTGCAATTACTGTTGCCAATTTGCAAATAAGAAGGTTCCATGCGCAACAAATGAATTACTGACTCCACAATGAGAGGAGAAAATTATGGAGATATATGTAGAGAAATGCTTTTTTGTAAAGCGATATTTTCAGGCTGATAGGTTAGCATTTAAATTAATTATCAATAGTAATATAATTAAAAGTCTACCTTCATAGACTGCCGCAAAACCTTTTCCTACCCAGTTACTGCTGCTACGGAATTCTATCCACATCCTGCTGTCAGTGGAAGTCAGAACTTCAGGCAGTTTATCGCCACAATATCTGCCTGGATATGGATATATTAAGACAAAAAAGCTCAATACATTAGTAAAACAAATTAAAGTTACATTTATAAGGCAATTAAATCGACAAAGTGCAGGCTCGTGTAAGCTTTCACATTTAAATATACATCACAGTACCAATTGTTTCTGTGCATCATTTTATTATATATAGGTCTAGCCAGCATTACTCTGATTGGCGATTTCTCTCCCCAGAGACCTAGCTAAATTTGTTATTTTGCTACAATGGACTTCCTGGGCTACATCAGTAACTCTTTTAAAAAAACAAATAGCTGGGATTCAATTAAACATTATTTGGGTGTTAGTTGTCTAGTTCTGTTCATTTTTTGAATCTACTTTATTTCATGTTGATAACATTAACAGGGCAATTAACATCTTTAGATATCCTAGCTGAATTTTTAAAAGCGTTTCAACAATGTCAAATCTTCTTGCTATGTTAATTCGTTTTTCTGACAATGTAAGACAGTATTTGCAGTGATGTCCCTAGCTCTTGCTGCTTAAAAACACAAAAATTTACAGGAAACATTGCATTTTAATAAGGGTGTTGGTGAAGATAACACAATAAAATTACTCTTGTTTGAGCAGTTGAAAATAGATTTAAAAATCTACAATTATTCTAGACCATAATGTAAATGTAAACAAAAGTTACTGAATAAGAACTTCAAAAAAAATGAAACAATTGGTCATAATGGAAAAAAAGAATTTATTGAACTTACAGCCCACAAAAGCATACTTAGTATAGATGCAAAATAGTGTCCTGTAGCTTCAAACATTTCTTTGTTTCCATTAAATGATCCTGAATATCTTTAAAGATGTAACTATATAGTCCTAAATGCAGAGTAATACTAACTGATAAGAGCATTACCCAGGGTTACTACTAATTGTATATGAGCTTAATGTGTTTCGTTATATTCAGGTGGTGGGTACTAATTCAGGGTTCATCTGTGCCCGTATGTATAGGAGCAGGGTGAAACTGGTGGTTGTTAGATCTTGTGGCGATTATATGTAATGTGCAATTCTCTAAATGAAAGCTTGTAAGTGCATAATGGTTAGGCTCTTGTTCTATTCTTCACTGCCTGGCTGAAGTGCAACACTGACATGATGCGTTAAAGAGGGAGCTATATAAGAGTCTATGGCGTGTGATTGTTGCAAAAAGAAGCCCAAAGCATATGGTGGACCCAGAAAGCAACAATCTGCTGGTTTTAACCGCCAGTAGCCATTACTATGTTTCCTGGTGAAAATGACAAGGCTGGAGGGTGGAGCTGATATCTCCCATGACAGGAGGAAGCTTTGGGGGAATTCTCACATCAGATAAGTGAAGTGTTGGAGGCAGAAGATGGAAGCTTAGGGCTGGAAAGTCCCAAAGTTTGTTTCCTATTGGAGTGTATAGGAGCACTCCTGTACCACATTGCCCATGAAGAAACCTTTAACATTTAAAAATTGTATTGATCTAGGCCTCTACTGGTCACAACCTAGTCACCTGCCAGATTTCTCTGTATGGGACCCACACTAGGTGTCACTGCTGCTAACAGCAGTTAAGATCTTATTGGCACATGACTGACGTTATTGAACCTAATGCTTAAGTATTAATGCAACCAGAGCCTTGGCCATCTGGAAAGCTAGTAGATCTAGTCATTCAATTTTAATCACTCCCATGTGCCATTCCTATCCAGTAAAGTATGGGGTTGGGGGAGGCAAAGGGGGAAAGGGGGAAGTTAAAAAAATCATCCCCTATGTCTCTATCAATTAAATTAAAATCTCAAACTGGCAAGAAATTCTCTCTCAATTGTTATGATAGATATCAAACAATTCTGAAGTCATGCATTTAAGTCCCAGTATAACAAAGCCCCAGCATAACAAAATGTGAAATTCAATTCAGTACATCTGGTAATCTGAGTTAGCAGCATAAACCTGACCCTGAAAACTACCAGATTATTGTAATAGTCCAACTTTTTCAACAATGTCTTTTTGGGAAAGGAACTTGCCACATCTAGTTAGTCTGATCCACCTGTGTCTGGGATCCACATTAAGTAATAGATTCTTAATCCCCTCTGTTTTAGCCTACAAAGCCACAAATTTTACAGACAATTACTACAAGAATGCCCTTTTCAAAATAATTCATGATAGACTGTAAATGCCAGCAGCACCCTAACTCCTGGAAGAAATAGAGAGTGGAATATATTCAACAACTTCATGAAACAATTTTTGCAACCTTCTGGGGATGGGGGAAAAGGGACATTTTATATAAAATTGCTTCCTTCCTGAACAAAATGTGAAATTCAATTCAGTACATCTGGTAATCTGAGTTAGCAGCATAAATATGGCCATGGAAACTGCAAGGTCATTGTAAAAACTCAAGTTGCTCACTAATGTCTTTCTGGGAAAGGAACCAAGAGACATTCTCCCTTAAATTTAATTTCTTATGGAAGAAAAAAAGGCTGTTGTTAAAACCTCAAATTCAGCGGCACAGCTATATGTCCTAACTGGACAAAGTTCAATACCAAGAAGTGGCGCCTTTCTCCAATAGCCATCTCGTACTTCTATGTAGTCATACCAGCACAGGCGACTCTTGAAGAGATCCATGGTTGTAAAATTCAAAACAATCTGCAATAGAAGTGAATAGAAGTCATGAAAATCTCTCTTCTAAATTTGCAACAGGATTTAAACAACACGTAGGGTATTTTCTCATCAAACCGGAGTGGAAGCAAGTCATCCTCAATCCTGAGAGACTGCCTAAGAGGATATTTTCTAATTCCTGGCTGTACTCGTATCATTAAATTCTTACATTTCTTGAAATCAGATGCCCATTTATAAACGTACAGAGATCAGTGTCAGCAAAAGACCAATAGTGAAGAGCAGATACAAGAAAGATCAGATAAATCGGACACTGTGGTGACCTAATGCAACTTGCATAATTTAGGCAGGACAGGATCCCCAGACATTCTAAACAAAAATAGAATTACCTGGAAAAACTCAGCAGGTCTGGCAGCATCGGCGGAGAAGAAATCAGTTAACGTTTCGAGCCTTCATGGCCCTTCGGCAGAACACCAAGAAGGCTCGAAACGTTAACTGATTTCTTCTCCGCCGATGCTGCCAGACCTGCTGAGTTTTTCCAGGTAATTCTATTTTTGTTTTGGATTTCCAGCATCCGCAGTAGCTTTTAGCTTTTTGTTTTTATCCCCAGACATTCTAATTAGCTGAAAGATTGACATGCTAATGATGTACTCACACCTTCAACTCAACTAAACGACAATACTACACTTCCTATTGCAGTTGCAGGGCTTGACTAAACTCCAGAATGTTTACACAGAAAACCCCATAAATTATCATGACTAAACTTCAGAATGTTTTTCTGGAAAGCTGCTGAGAATTATAGTATTACTAGTTCAGCCTCAAAAGGTCGCAGCAAAACTAACAAAAGGTCTGTGATGTCCCCATGTGTTTGTGTAGGATAATGTAAAATCTTGCCAGATGCACATCTTGGGTGTGTTCCAGGCAGCAGGGCTTACTGTTCTCACCATCAAAGCATTTACTTAATCAAAAGTGACAGTTTCTCAATGAGAGCAAACGTTGGATTGGATTTTGAACTTGCTGCTCTGGCATTAAACTAGCATTGTGATAAGCTGCTTGTTCTAGAAAATGCCCAATCAATGGAATTAAAAATTGTGCATTGTCTAAGTCACGCAACCGATCTGGTTTACCAACTTTATACCCCGGTAGCAAACCAAACTGCTTCAAAATGTTCATCTTAAAATGATGACAGTTTAAGAGCCTCCCAGAAGAACATTGAAAGTTTCTGGTTTGCTTCCCCCATGAAGCTAAATTTGTTGGGAGGCTGAAAGCAAAGAGGGCTAATTTTCAGTCTGAAAGATAATCAACCACTCTGACTCCAAAGATAGAAAGTGGATGCAATCCAAAGGAAATCGTTCTGGCAGGAGGCACCTATGGGCATTGATTTTGTTGTTGATTGCATGAAAGATGTAGCATGTTTTCAAAGAGAAGCCCTCAAGTTATTTGAAGGTAAGCCATTTGGGGAAAGTTGCAGGAGAAGAGAATTACAGAAAGTATCCAAGTGAATCATCTAAACGTTGACTATACTAGTCCCTAGGTTAGTTTCATCTTGAAATCATTAAGTAAAGTCTTTTTGTTTTTCTGTATTTGCAACTTCTCATTAATTAAGAGTTGAGCTTACAACTCTGGCAATGTTTGTAAATTAAGATAATATGAAAATGCAGCATTTCTACTGGCCATTCAGATCTTGCTCCATGTACACAAAAACATGGACCTCTTGGCGTTCTGACATATCCTTCAGTTGGAAGAAGCAGTAGTAACTGTAGTGGATATCAGGATCATTGCTGCTTTGTAATCAGTTAATTAGATTTGGGTTTCCATGGTATCAGCTTAGTCTTGCCCTCTCTCCCTTTTACCAAATGGAAGAGCAGCAACCTATACCTTGGCAAAACAAACTTACCCAACAGGGACAAGAAAGGTAAAAATGTAATCATATCTATGTTATGGAACCCTTGAACTTTCTCCCAGCATTTCACTAAATTTTGGTCACATTTTGTGAATTATTCCCTTTACCTTTGAAAATGTTGAGAAAATGATTTCAAATTCTAGTACTGTTAGGAATGAGTCAGGCAAATTACTTTTTTTTTGCAGTAACTGACATGTCATTCAGATCCACTCAGAAATAAGTATTTTTACTGGCTCCGGGACATTTTATGTAAATAGGTAATAATCAGGCAGAAAATTACCTTGCATGCAGTGGGGTGAATTTTATTGTCATGCAGGGATCCTGGCAACAAGCCAGAAAGCAGGGGACAACCCCACCTCGCTCATTTGCAGGACCCATCTCCGCATTTTCTGGGTTCAGGCAACTAATTGGTTGCCGTCCCTTAAAAGAACGATTGTTTACCTCCAGGAACTGCCGGCCACTCAGAGTGCCAGCAATTCAGTAGTCTCAGCAGCTCCACTGGAGTAGTGGCCACTGCTGGGATTGCACTTCGAAGGAGAGGACACCATGGTAGGACGCTGCCGTCTCAAACAGGCAAGTGGGGCCTGGGGGCACCAGGGCCAGACAGGTAGGTCCTGTTGAGGGTGACAAGGTAAGGTCTACGTGAGGGCAAGGGCCAGCTATTGTCACCAGGGGCTCCTTGTGGGCTAAAAAGTGCCTGAACAGGAGGGCCCATCCCCTCCTCAGAGTTTACAGGGATGTCAATAAGGGTTCACCTGACAGTCTCCTCACATGGCAGGGGACCCACCCACAACTAGTAAAATGGTAGTGGGATTTTTAATTTGCCCTTTAAGTGGTTTAACAGGCCTCTGGGAAAGAGGGCAGTTTTCCACCTTCCCTGCTGCTGTAGAATGGCCCGGCAGTGAGAACTCCATCCTCACAGACCCCAGGCCTGCTAGCCCATCCCCAGAGGTCTGGTAAAATCCAGTCTGATGAGTGTAAAAATCTGAAGGGTATGTCACAGAATGGCAATCTGAGCCATAACCCCTGCCCCAACAGTAAACCTTGAATAATTGATCAGAATTTTTTAGAAAACAGTTAACAGAAAGGAAATCTTTATAATGCAGTCCTAATCAAAAGTTAATCTCATAGCCCTAGTTAGGATTCTAGCCTCCAAGCAGCCAGACTGCAGGTATGATCTGGAGCTTCAAAATAAATTGGACCTTTACAATATTAATCCTCATTGTAATCTATCAGAGGGACAATGTATTGTTATTAAAATAAATTTTAATCATTGCAGCAATGTTTGCTTCTAAGAGTCTACTAAAGGTAATATTTTCTGCCTATAAATAATTAAAACTCTTTAATCTTTCTATTCATCTATAAGTATTCCAATACTGTTTGTTGTTTCAAAATACAGCACTTGCTGATTTAAAGGGATTGTTGTATTTAATGAGAATTCTGATAGAAACCCAGTATGTTTAAAAATAAGGCAAAAATATTTTCAGTGTAGTTGCCCCACTCTTTGGCTTTACAAATTGTCACAGATTCTACAAAAAATCTCAAACCTTTGTAGTTTCAGTTATGCAGTAAAGTTAGTGGCAAATACTAAACAGAACATATAGATAGAAGTACAACAAAGAAATTGCCTGGATTTTGTATTCAGCAACAAAGAGGCCGAGGCTAAAGTTCTGGGAGCATGGGTTTAAATCCCATTGTGGCAGATCATGGAATTTAAATTCAATTAATAAATCTTAAATATAAAGGTAGTCTCGGCAGTGGTAACCATGAAAACTATTATTTATTCTCGTAAAAACCCATCTGGTTCACTAATATCCTTTAGGGAAGGAAATCTGCCATCCTTACCTGGTCCAACCCCAGGCCCACGGCAACATAGTTGACTCTTAACTGCCCTCTGAACTGGCCTAGCAAGCCACTCAGTTCAAGGGCAATTACAGATGGGCAACAAATGCTGCTCTTGCCAGCGACGCCCACATCCCTTAAAGAATAAAGTACCCACCCCTCATGCCCCATCAATGACCCCCACCCACCTCCAATGGCCCCTCACACCTTCCATGTCCCTCCATTCATCCCCTTTGTAGCCCCTATGCCAACTTAATGCCAACTCATGACATCCCACTCATCGCCCCTTGCAGCCCCTATGACAATCTAGTGCCAACTCCTGACACCCACTCATCCCAATGGTTCCTTAAAGCCGTTATGTCAGCTTAATACCAACTCATGCCAATTCATGCCTCCCCCACCACCACCCTCATTTCCCTACCAGCGAAAGTAAGATCTCTCGGAAATGGAGGCAAGGCTTCTGAATCCAGATTCACAGCACCATTTTGGATAAGCTGTGGAATCTCTGCAATTCCATGCAATTCTCAGCTTTAGTACACTATTGAAATCTCTGATTGACCAGGGATTAAGTTTCATTGGTCTTTACTGTATGAAATGTCGGTTATTTGTTTAACTTCACACCAATTCAATGATTTCTATGTTGATTTCATCTGTGAAGATATCAATAACACACGCTGTGGAGGAGCAGGGTATCTCTGACAGCAACATTTAAATTTCCACATTTAACGACAGATATGTAGGTGCCAGAAGTTGCTGTCAATTTTACCCAGTAGTAATGGAAATTGCAGCTTTGCAGTTAGTACTATCATGAATTTCAGGCCAATGAAAGGGCTACTAAATACACAGAGCTGTAAGAGATGCAAGCACAGAAAACTGAACGCAAGCGTGGTTACAGGTTTAAAAAATTAAAGATTAAAAAGGAACATAAATACTAGAAGGGTGAATTGATTACAAGTGTGTAACTCAATGATCCAGTTCAGGTGACATCATAAAACTGAAGAATAAATTCAGATGGCTTGTCGGTTTTCAGAAATCTGAGAATGAACTACTTTTCATAATCCTGTGCTAGTCATTTGATATATTTCTTGAAATAAATGCAGACCATTTTTTTAAACCTCTGGCCAATACATTTTTCTTCAAAGGTTGCCTCCTCTTTTACATCATCATCAGCACTAATCAAACTGGCAGCTTGTTTGTACCATAACCAGATTGATTTGGATAGCTACAAACACTTAAGGAACTGGATAAATCACCAATACAGTTGCACCAGGAAGGTGTACATCCCTATTGGTCACTCCCTGGTTTTGCTTTTCTTTGATCCCTATTTCTATTGATCAAGGTAACTCCAGTTAGAATGATCTCTCTCTGCCTAAACTTAGAAAGCTTGTACATACTGGGCGGAAACCTCCCAGATTTGCACTAGGAGCGGTAGCGGACGGGTAAAACCATGTTTTACCTGTTGGCCACAATGGCGACTACTCATGCCATACTGTCCCAAACCCACCACATTAACTATGCAATCCCAGGAAGCACCAATACAGTTGCACCAGGAAGGTGTACATCCTGCCGTTTCAATGGTGGGCGGGCGGGCAGGCAGGCACCAATTCGCCCACCACGCCTTCATCTTGCCACTTCATCACGCCGGACACCACATTTAAAGTACAGCCTCTCAAGTGCTTCCGGCACAGGACCACTGCAAATAAGACTTGGCCCCAAAAGGCAAGAAGACTGCAGCCTCCACCAGGTTTAATGATGCATCCTTCGAGCACATTTTGGACGCTGTGGGGACGGGCCGTGATGTCATCTACCCCCGCTCTGGCTGCAGGAGGGGCAGCAACATTACCACGCTGGCTTGGTAGGTGATGGCAGTGGTGATCAGTGTCAATGCTGCACAGAAAAGATTGGCCATTCAATGCGGATAGAGGATGAATGATCTCATCCATGCTGCCAGGGTAAGGCAACCATCTCATCACTCTAAACTCACACACTCAAGGCCATCACACAGTCACTGGCATCTCACTCACTGCCAGCTCAAGGGACATCACCACTCACTCTTTCACACATGCCATCGCATCACCATCTGGCCTCATCTCCTCTAGAGACTGCCGCATCAGCCCTCACCATCTTGAGGCCACTTGCACAGGTCAACTTGTGCCCTCACACAAACCCCCCTTCCCCAGTACAGCCCTCACACTGCAACCTTCCCTTGTCTGAGGCCACTTCTCCCCTTTCCCCAGCAAGCGCTAGCCCTGCAGCTGTACAAAGCCATCTCCGCCTTCTGGCTGGTCTGGTAGGTACAGACCTGCCTGTGAGTCCCCCTAAAAGAGATGTGGTGCTGCCTGCGAAGCCTGGTGCTGGTGACTGCAATTGCTGTCCGAGGCAACGTAGGCAAACAAACCTCGAAGTCCCGAGCGATGTGCAGCTCGTCAGGTGCACGTCACTTACATGCAGTTGTGAAACATGTGGGCATGCTATCCAGCGTGGGGGGATGAGTCCGGCAGGTTAGCCTTATAATGATATGGTATTACCATGAGGCTCCCAACGTCCGATGAAGGAAACGCTGCACGTCAATGGCGGGAAACGTGGCACACCATCAACGGGCTGAGCAGACAATTGCAAACTGGTTTCACGACGTCGCAAAACTGATTTTTGGCCTTGGCGCCATATTGTCGACTCATACCATCGAGCAAGCCTGACACCAGTGGGCACGAATATTCCGCTCACAGTCTATATATCCAGGAGTAAAATGGTTAATAAATAACATCACAACCTGGATTTTTGCCGAGTCAGACTGACTCAGGAGCCCTTGAAAAATGGTGGGTGTGACCCGATTCTGGGATTTCTGCCCCCATTCCCGTTACTATCAATTTTCTCTGGCATGGGATAATGGTGAAGGCAGACAACCCATATGTAACACAGTCATCCTTGCTGGCTTCATTGCAGGGGTAGGCAGTTCAAACCCCCATATACTTTTAGTAGAGTCAGGTGCTTTCTGCAAGTAGGCATGATGCACACCCTCGCAAGGGAGTCATGAACCATGGGGGAAACCCCAGTTCTAAGCAGAAAACGAAAAATAAACAGTCACCTGCTCTTGGAATTCTTTCATTGAGAAGCTTTGAAATACAAAAAAAAAGTTCTTTCAGTTTCAATAGTTAGATGCTGTAAAGTTAAATGGGTTTTAATGATAGAGCTCTGTCCTGCATGAGTAAGTTGACCATTATATTGATCAGCATTAGTTGAGATGCAATAGTGTACTTTTTCCATTGGAAAAAATGTGAGAAGTACTACTAAGCATTCAAAACTGAAACAAAAGTGTTTGAGAACTCTAGTCACATGACCTGAAGTGATTTAAATGCCCAGAGTACTTTTAAATTAAAAAAAAACTTTTAGCAGCTATCACAGAGGAAAGAAAATACCCTCTCCTGGGCTGCTTTGATTGGCAGAACATTTGGTGTAGCTTAGAAAGAAAGCCATCTTTTTTTTAGTTTCAATAGACTCTATTATTTACATTTCCCAGGATTTATTATTACAGCTGAGCCCATTATGAATGTTTGGCGGAGTGTCAAAAGCTACATAAACACATCTCCGCAGGAGGCGGTGTTCACATTTTGATTGACAGTTTTAAGAGGTTATTAATCTTTGATGTGACAAGTGAATAGGCATTGGTTTGTTTTTACAACAGACTGACCACTTGAAGGGATTTAATGCTTTTTTGAATGGCTTTTATGAATGAGAAGTATTTTTTCAGTATGAACTGTGTTTGAATGGCAGCCCTATTATAGAGCTAAAAGTTTTTTTTTAATGTCCATTTCAAAAACATCCTGAGCTCTGGACATAATGGATACTAAATACATGGCTATAGAAGATATCTGGGTGGGGGGGCCTCCTGGCCCCATCATCCACCCACCTCCTTGCTTATTCTGCAAGAAGCAGCATTGACTCCACCAGCTCCCAGAATGAAAATATGGCAGACGGGGACTTTTTAAAAGAGATTTTTTTTTTCATCCATTCATGGGATCTGGGCATCACTGGCTAGGCCAGCATTTATTGCCCACCCATAATATCCTTTGAGAAGGTGGTGGTGAGCTGCCTTTGTGAACCGCTGCAGTCCATGTGGTGTTGGGATACCCACATTGTTGTTAGGGAGGGAATTCCAGGATTATAACCCAGCGATAGTCAAGGAACGGTGATATATTTCCAAGTCAGGATGATGAGTGGCTTGGAGGGGAACTTCCAGGTGATGCTGTTCCCATGTGTCTGATGCCCATGCCCTTCTAGGTGGTAGTTGTTGTGGGTTTGGAAGGTGCTGTCTAAGGAGCCTTGGTGAGTTCCTGCAGTGCACCTTGTAGTTGGGACATCTGCTGCCAACTATGCATCTATGGTGGAGGGAGTGAATGTTTGTGGAACAGATACCTATCAAGCAGGCTGCTTTGTCCTGGATGGTGTCAAGTTTCTTGAGTATTGTTGGAGCTGCACTCATCCAGGCAAGTGAGGAGCATTCCATCACATGCATGACTTGTGCCTTGTAGATGGTGAACAGACTTTGGAGAGCCAGGAGGCAAGTTATTCACCACAGGATTCCTAGCCTCTGACATGCTCTTGCAGCCACAGTATTTATATGGCCATTTCAGTACAGTTTCTGGTTAATGGTAAACACCAGATATTGATATTGGGGATTCAGTGATGGTAATGCCATTGAATGTCAAGGAGTGATGGTTAGATTCTTTCTTGTTGGAGGTGGTCATTGCCTGACACTTGTGTGGCACAAATGTTACTTGCCACTTGTCAGCTCAAGCCTGGATATTGTCCAGGTTTTGCTGCATTTGGACTTGGACTGCTTCGGTATCTGAGGAGTCGCAAATGGTGCTGAGCATTGTGCAATCATCAGCGAATATCCCCACTTCTGACCTTATGGTGGAAGGAAGGTCATTGATGAAGCAGCTGATGATGGTTGGGCCTAGGACACTACCCTGAAGAACTCCTGCAGTGATGTCCTGGAGCTGAGATGATTGACCTTCAACAACCACAACCATCTTCCTTTGTGCTAGGTCTGACTCCAACCAGTGGAGTGTTTTCCCCCGGATTCCCGCTGATTTCAGTTTTGCTAGAGCTCCTTGATGCTGTCAGTCAAATGCCTCCTTCATGTCAAGGGTAGGCACTGTCACCTCACCTCGGGAGTTCAGCTCTTTTGCCCATGCTTGAATTAAGGCTGTAATGATGTCAGGGGCTGAGTGACTCTGGTGGACCCCACCATCTGTGGGCAAGTTATTGTTACAAAAGTGCCACTTGATAGTACTGTTGATGATCCCTTCCATCACTTTATTGATGATTGAGAATAGGCTGATGGGGTGGTAATTGGGTGGGTTGGATTTGTCCTGCTTTTTGTGTGCAGGTCATACCTCTACAATTTTCCACATTGCCGGGTAGATGCCAGTGTTGTAGCTGTACTGCAACAGCTTGGCTAGGGGCGCAACAAGTTCTGGAGCACGTCTTCAGTAGTATTGCCAGAATATTGTCAGGGCCCATAGTCTTTACAGTAAACAAGGGCCTTCAGCCATTTCTTGATATAATCTGAAATGAATCGAATTGGCTGAAGACTGGCATCTGTGACGCTGGGGACCCCCGGGGGAGGCCGAGTTAGATCATCCACTCGGCACTTCTGGCTAAAGATTGTAGCAAACACTTCATCCTTATCTTTTGCACTGATGTGCTAGGCTCCTCCATCTTTGAGGATGGGGATATTTGTGGAGCCTCCTCCTCCAGTGAGTTGTTTAATTGTCCACCACCATTCATGAATGGATGTGGCAGGACTGCAGAGCTCAGATCTGATCCGTTGGTTGTGGAATCACTTAGCTCTGTCTATCATTTGCTGCTTATGCTGTTTGGTAGCTTCACCAAGTTGGCACCTCATTTTTAGGTACGCCTGATGCATGCCCTCCTGCACTCTTCATTGAACCAAGGTTGATCCCCCAGCTTGATGAGTAAGGGTGGAGTGGGGGGATATGCTGGGCCATGAGGTTACAGGTTGTGGTTGAGTACAATTCTGCTACCACTGATGAGCCACAATGCCTCATGGATGCCCTGTCTTGAGTTGCAAGATCTGTTCGAAATCTATCCCATTTAGCATGGTGGTAGTGCCACACAACACGATGGAGGGTATCCTCAATGTGAAGACAGGACTTTGCCTCCATAAGGACTATGCAGTGTTCACTCCTACCAATACTGTCATAGACAGATGCATCTACCGAGTGAAGATGTTTCCTGACTCAACCTTCCGGCCTCTTCCACGAAAATCCAGCCCCACAGTTTCCAAGTGCAAATATAATTGGCAATTAAAAGGAAAAGTCCTACAATATAATAAGATGGCATTAGCATAAAGAATTCTCAAATTTTCAATGCTCAGTTACAGACGCTTGAATCTAAACTTTCCAAGTAATGGTGGCATGGTGATATTGTCACTGGACTGGTAATCCAGAGGCCCAGGGCAATGCTCTGGAAACCTGGGTTCGAATCCCACCCCCAAAACAGCAGATGGTGGAATTTGAATTCGATAAAAATCTGGAATTAAAATTTTAATAATGACCATGAAACCATTGTCGATTATTGTAAAAACCCATCAGGTTCCTTATTCCCTTTAGGAAAGGAGATCTTCCGTCCTTACCTGGTCTGGCCTACATGTGATTCCAGACCCGAAACAATGTGGTTGACTCCGCCCTCTGAACAAGGGCAATTAGGGATGGGCGATAAATGCTGGCCTAGCCAGCAATGCCCCATCCCATGAACGAATAATAAAAAAAATGTAAAAAGCACAAAAATAACTCACTTAAAATTGATTTCAGGAGGTACCCCAATATGTGCATGTGCTTAAAAATCTACACTGCAGCTTAAAAGGTTAAAAATAGACAGAAATTTATTTCATATGTTTTTTTTTCCTTAATATGGGAGGAATAACCCCAGGTTTGCACTAAATGCAGTAGCGGACCGCAATGGCAGCTTTTCACGCCCTATTGTCCCAAACCCACCATATTAATTATGCATTCCTAGGAAGCACATCATTTCCATGGCGGGTGGGCTCTCATTCGACTGCCACGCCATCAGGTCACTGCTTCAGCATGCTGGGTGCGAGTCCAGCTGCGCGCTCACACCTCAGCGCTTCCAGCCCATGATTGCTGCAAAGAAGACATGGCCCTGGAAGGCAAAAAGACTGCAGCTCCCAGGTTCAATAACGCATCCTTCGAGTGCCTTTTGGACACAGTGCAGGCTCGCCGTGATGCCCTCTACGCCCGCTCTGGCCATAGGATGGGCAGCAACCTCACTAATCCAGCTCGGGAGGCAGTGGCAGCGGTGGTCAGCACCAATGCCCTGCAAAGAGGACAACCAGCCAGTGCCGAAAGAGGATGAATGATATCCTCTGTTCCACCAGGTTAAGTCACTCTTCTCATCACACTCACAAACCCATCACACATCCACAGGGTCCTCAATCACTGCCGGTTCAAGGAGCATCACCATTCACTCTCTTACACACCGCCATTCTCCTCATCCCTCGTCCATGGGACCACTCACCACCCACACATGCTAGGCATACTTATCATCTGGCCTGGCAGGTGTGCTTCTTTCACTCTCTCCATCTCTATTCATGCAGGAGAAGCTGGCGCACAACAACAGGGAGAGGTCGCAGACCGGCGGAGGAAAGCCTGAAATCAAAGTCCTCACAGACTTTGAAAACAGAGTCATCCAGCTGGCCGGAGAGGATCGGGATCGGTCCTGCGCTGACGGTGAGGTCGGCGGTGCTCAAACAAGTGAGGATCCAGCAGTGCAACATCCATCAGACAATCATACGGTGAGAGATGTGTCTTGTTTCACAGGCCACTGCCATACACTAATTATCTCCCTTCGTTTCCGCAGGCACATCAGGGAAACAGCCGACGGAGCCAAGGGCCAAGGGCCTCCAATCAAGCCCCAAAGAAACCTCTGAAGAGGAATCTGCAGGCACCCTCCCTGAAGTCCCATCACAGGCTCACCCACACCCTCCACCAGCGCAGGGATACAGACCTCGGTGAGACCAAGCTTTATAGTATCCTTGGGATCACAATCTGGTGAGCACATCACACTTCCTGATCCGCAGCAAGTGGCGGCAGGGACCTCCCAGGTGTTCAGCACTCCGAGGGCTGCTGGAGGCTAGAAATTTGCTGAACCCGAGTGAGATAACGAGCCCCTGGACTTGGTCATGTCACAGTTGCTGCAGCTGCAAAGATAAGCTCAGAAACATCATGAAGGGATGTCCACTGCACGTGTCAGGTTGCAAGGCATGATGGAGGAGTCCGTCCACCTTCTTGCTGAGGTGATAGCGCCAGAATGCCAATGCACCGAGGTCAACGTTAGTAGGGTGGCAGCCATCATGGAGACCTTGGTTCAGGACGTTGCTCCTGCACTGCTGTGCGGGCTCAACTCCATCAATGACACCATAGTTGGCCTCTAACAATGAGTACGTGAGAGGGGTGCCAGGCAGCTCAATCATACTCCAGCTACCCCTTCTCAAGGAGTCAGCCAGGGGCCCTTGGGCAACTATAGGGAGGCGGATGAGCAGGTGCACACCCTCGAGGCCATCCATCCAGGTGACTCCGGGAGTGTCCAGCCCATCCGCATCCCCCGTTCCTGTGACCTCAGCAGCCCCATCTCCAAACCGAAAGCAGGTCGGCGCCCTCCAGGTCTCGGCCCTCCAGAAGACGCTGCCAAGGTCATCTCAGTCAGCAGGCTGCCTCCACCTCCACTGTGGATGGCCGTAAAGCACCAAGACATAGCAGCAGGGTTAGGAAAGTTAAGAAGATGTAGTTGCAAAGCCTGGGCTGGTGTTAATCACTTGTGCATGTTGTTCACTATTGTCAATAAACTCCCAAGAATGTTCATGTCACTCAGATGTGAAACCTTCCTGCACAAGATAAAGGCAGGTGTCTCAGCCCAGGGCCTCTTCCCTGTGCTTTGTGCAGCTTTCAGACCAAAGTGATGGTCCAGCCTCATACTCCCTGGACACATTAGTGATGCCTGCACCTCGACTTTGCTCGTCATTGTTGCCAGAATGTCTTGGGCACGCGTCACACCATCATTCTCTCTGTGTGCTCTCAGCACATTTAAGGTGGGGCTGGCCCCCATCTCTTCAGCATCTGTGACCAGCTGTGCTCCTGAAGGGGTCAGGTGCTAAAGGCGGATAAAGGATCAGATGCTCTTAAAGTTTCATGGCTGTGTCTCTATGATATGACCCTGATCACAGAGCTCAAGCGAGCTGCCCTCGGCCAGACAGGAGTCAGGCATTCTCAGAGGCTATGTGAAGGTCAACGTCCATGTCGCTATCATCCTCCTGAAATCAAGCGACTATTAGGGCCTCAACTGCGTTTCCATGACAGCAGCCTTATTACAGAGGGTATGTGCGTTGCCATAAGCCAGTCTGGAGTCAAACGTTCATAGAAGCAATGTGAGGACCTATGGTGCCTCCTCACTGCATGTCGTCATCATCCTCCACAAATCTAGCAACAATAAGGGCCTCGTGAGCATGCCTGCCTCGTCTGGCCAATGCGAGGGCCTCATCCCCATCATCATCGCCTTTGAGGACCTCTTCACCTTCATCCCTGTCAGTGTCCTCCTCATCGGTGGAGACTTCCAGGCTCTTTCATCTCCTCCTCAGCCAGCTTCTCTCCCAGCACCAGGTTGTAAGGGGCACAGCAGATGGTGACGATTCGTGACACCTTCTGTGGACTAAATTGCAGGGCTCCACCGGACCGGTCCAGACACTGGGATCTCATCTTCAGCATCCCGATGGTTTGCTCCACCAAGCTGCGAGTTGCAGCATGAGCCTCGTTATACCTTCACTATGCGGCAGTCTGAGGCCGCTGCATGGGTATCATCAGCCACGGCCTCTGCAGGTAGCCCTTGTCCCCGAGGAGCCAACCCTGCAGCTTCTGTGCACCCTGGAAGACTTCAGGGATTTGAGACCAACTGAGAATGTAAGAGTCGTGCAATCTCCTGGAAGCCGTGCACAGGCCTGCAGGATGCATCTGTGGTGGTCACACACCAGTTGCACGTTCAGTGAATGGTATCCCTTGTAGTTGACATAATTGGCCGCATGTTGTGACAGAGATCTGAGCGCCATGTGAGTGCAGTCGATCGCACCCTGCACCTGTGGGAAACGCGAGATCTGGGCAAAACCAATTGCTCTTGCATCCTGACTGTCCTAGTCCCAGGCGAAATGCACAAAGTTGTGTGCCCTCGTGAAGATGGCATCCGTGACCTCATGGATGCATTTGTGGGTGGAGGTTTGTGATATCCCACAGACGTCACCTGTGGGGCCCTGAAAGAAGCCACTGGTGTAGAAATCGAGCATCATGGTCACTTTCACAGCATCTTGCAGTAGATGCCCTCCATGTGCCCGTGAAGCCAAATCCTGCAGTAGCTGGCAGGTGTGACCGACCAGTTCCCTAGACATGCACAGTCTTTGGCAACACTGGTTCTTGGTCATCTGCAAGAATGAAAGGTGGCATCTATAGACCCTGGGTTTAGCTAGGTGCCAATGAGCAATGGCTTGCTTTGGCTCTTTGGCAGCGTGTGTGGGAGCCCCAGCCGTCCCATCTTCCAGAGGGTCCAGCTCCTTCCTCTGCACAACCAGGCGCCTCAGTCACTGTCTTCTCCTTTGTTTCTGTAAGCCATGAGGCATACAGCTAGGTCACCAGGCTCCATGGTCCTGATGTACTCATCCTCCAGGGTGAAAGAGAGGGAGGTGTGGGTTAGCATGTGTGCACTAAGAACTGTCTTGCTCAAGTCTGAAGGCCCCTTAATGCATCCCGGAGAGTGCTGGCCACCACTTGGATGGCCAGAGATTAGTGTGCTGCTTGGCTGCCCAAAACCCCATCCACCTCCGCCCCCACTCCATTCAACCGATTGATCGCAGATTTGCCCACTGGACTGCATGCTGTGCTCTCAACTCAGGCGCAGGCATTCTCCTAACCCACACTGCAAGGCTGCACTCTTAGCTTGAACTATGGGGAAGACTGGTCCAAACTGGGATGATGACATTGCAAGGGGCTGTGAGCGCCTCCACCAGTGACTGCTCCATGGCCAGCTTTAGCAAGGAGATTGTACAACTTGCCCAGTCGAACAACTGTTCTTTAGCCCACTAAAATGCTCATTAGTTTGCAGTCTGTGCTGAGGGGTGAAAAGCTCTAGAGCACTTGGTGGCACTTTGATGCCTCTGTATTGCTTGAATGGGTAGATAAGCTAGAGGCCCGACTCCAATCATATCAATATGGCTACACCTGAGCTGTCTCAGCTGCAGAGGAATAGTTAATTTCTACAAGGCTTCCCTAATGTGTGGCCGCTTCCCTCGCCCAACCCACCTGCCCCCCCACGCCGCACGTACTTGTGCGCTACCTTAAACCGCAGGGCTGCCCTTGCGCCCCCCCCACCACCCCGAGGTTGCCTCAACCTCAGGGCAGCCCTTGCAGCCCCCTTCCCAAACAAGTCGCCTTGACCGCTCAACCATAGCACAGCCTTTGCTTCCCCCCCACAACGTGCCTCAACCACAGGACAGCCCTTGTCCCCTCCCCCCTCGTTCCCTCCTCCCCCCCCACCTCCCACAATGCGCCTCAACCGCAGGGCAGCCTTTGCCCCACCCCCAACTTGCCTCAACCTTGAAGTCCAACAGGCGACCTGGGCAGGTGTTCTGCAATGTTACGATGTACTCGCCTCCGAATTCCCCTCAAAGTGCAGCCTGCCAAGTGCATGTCTTTTATATGCTGTTGTGAAGCATGTCCGCATGCAATCACACCGACCTGGGTGGATGATCCAGCAGGGGGGGTTATAATGATATGCAGATGTATTACAATGAGGTTCCCAACATCTGATGGCAGGAAATGCAGCCTGCTTGAAACCGATTTTTGGCCTTCTCGCCATATTGTCTGCTCTCGCCACCGAATTCGCCCAACACCAGTGGGTACGGATGATTCCGCCCTATGTTTCTAACTGATTTAGTATCAGGTCTAGATTTTTCTGCCCATTCCCAGACAATAAACAAAAACCTAGTTAAATAGCAACATTGAAACATATTGCTTAGGAATAGGAGTAGGCCATTTGGCCCTTCAAGTTTATTCTGCCATTCAATAAGATCATGGCTGATCTGACTGTGGTCTCAGCTCCACCTTCCTGTCTTGCCCCCATATCCTTCGACCACCTGCTCTGTCAAAAATCTATCTAATTCAGCCTTGAATAAATTCACTGACCCAGCTTTCACCGCTTTATGAAGAGAATTTCACATAGTAATGACCCTCTGAGAAAAAATATTGCTCCTCATTGTCGTATTCAATGCAAGGCCCCTTATTCTTAAACTGTGTCCTCTAGTTCTACATTCCCCTACAAGAGGAAACACCTCTCAGCATTTACCCTGTGAAGCCACCTCAGAATCTTATTTGTTTCAATAAGATCATCTCTCATTCTACTAAACTCCAATGGGTATAGGCCCAACCTGCTCAACCTTTCTTCGTACCATCAGCCCTTCATCCCAGAAACGGGTCATGTGAACCTTTTCCGAACTGTTTCTAACACAATTACACCCTGTATATATATATATATATATAATATACATAGATCTATTCCTCCTGCCAAAGTGAACAATTTCACATTTTTCCACGTTATACGCCATCTGCCAAATTTTTGCCCACTCACTTTAACTATTTATATCCCATTGTGGGCCCTTTATCTCATCTTGACAACTTACTGTCCTACTTATCTGGTGACATCAGCAAATTTAGCTACCATAAATTCGGTCCCTTCATCTAAGTCATTGATATAGATGGTAAATATTGATCCCTATGCACCCCATTAATTACAGCTAGCCAACCCGAGAAAGACCCATTTATCCCTACTCACTGCTTCCTGTTAGCTAACCTATCCATTATCCATGCCAATATGTTTCCCCCTAAACCAAATGCTCTTATCTTGTGTAGTAACCTTTGATGTGGCACCTTATCAATTACCTTTTGGAAATCCAAGTACACCACATCTACAGATTTCCCTTTATCCACCATGCCTGCTATCTCCTCAAAGACCTCTAATAAATTAGTTCAACAGAAGTTCCATCTCACAAAACCAGGCTGACATTGTCTGATCAAATTGTAATTTTCTAAGTATCCTGCCATAACCTCCTTAATAATGCATTCTAACAATCCGCTATGGCAGAAGTTAGGCTAGCTGGCCTGAAGTTTCCTGCTTTTTGGCACCTTCTTAATGATGTTACATTTGCGATTTCCCAATCCGCTGGGAGCTCTTCAGAATCTAAAGGAATTTTGGAAGATAATAACCAATGCCTCTACTATCACTGCAGCCATTTCTTTTAAGACTCTAGGATGCAAACCATCAGGTTATAGGGGCTCCAAAACAAAAACAGAATTACCTGGAAAAACTCAGCAGGTCTGGCAGCATTGGCGGAGAAGAAAAGAGTTGACGTTTCGAGTCCTCATGACCCTTCAGCAGAACTGAGTATAGTTAGGAGAGGGGTGAAATATAAGCTGGTTTAAGGTTTTGGAGGTGGGGTGGGGGGGGGGGGGGAATTGGGGGGAGGGGTGGTTGTAGGGACAAGCAAGCATTGATAGGAGCAGATAATCAAAAGATGTCACAGACAAAAGGAACAAAGAGGTGTTGAAGGTGGTGATATTATCTAAGCACTGAGAAGGAAATATGGCTGTGAAAGCGGGTTTTAGTAAACACCTTGTCAAACACCAGGAGAGAAATGGAAAGCAATGAAGGTGAACAAGGCAGAAGAGATAGGTGGAAATCCTGTCGGAGAGCAGAGCAATACTTTTTCAAGGTAGGCAGTTCTTGAAGAGGAGTGGCAGTCAATTAAACACAGAGATAAAAACAAAAAACTACTGCGGATGCTGGAAATCCAAAACAAAAACAGAATTACCTGGAAAAAACTCAGCAGGTCTGGCAGCATCGGCGGAGAAGAAAAGAGTTGACGTTTCGAGTCCTCCTGACCCTTCAGCAGAACTGAGTATAGTTAGGAGAGGGGTGAAATATAAGCTGGTTTAAGGTGGTGGGGAGGGGGGGGAGTGGGGGGGGGGGGGGGGGGGGGGTGGGTGTTGAAGTTGGTGGGGTGGGT